>NC_064841.1:65025315-66275315 GCF_024166365.1 Elephas maximus indicus | reverse complement strand
AACTGCTGACCTCTTGGTTAACAGCTGTAGCACTTAACCACTACACCACCAGAGTTTCCATATATACATACATACATATACACATATACATATATATGTACACATACCCATATTTACATACGTATAGAGAGAGAGAGACAGACCTGGTGGAGCAGTGATTAAGAGCTTGGCTACTAACCAAAAGAAATCCTATGGGGCAGTTCTAGTCTGTCCTATGAGCTGTATAAGTCAAAATCGACTTGATGGCAATGGGTACATATATATGTGTGTGTGTGTGTATAGATATATATATTTGGTTTCTTAAAGGATTCAGATGATAATTTTAAATAAAATACTTTAATGCTTTCTGAGGTAAATGTGCCTTTTGTTAGTATTTGTGAATCACCTCCTCTCTCGTACATGAATAAAAGAAGCTCAGACAATAACTTGGGCTTATGACCTTCGCGCTGTTTAGAAACTTGACCTTTAATAAGTTCATTGGAAACCCAGATGACAAAATACACCTCTTAGAATAAAACTGAAAGGAGGAATGCTGTAAAAATTGAAAGCTGAAAAATAAATAACTACAAACCCATAGAAAAAACATGGTTTTGAGCTCAGGAGTCCAATCCTGCTTTTGGCTTTCCTACCCAGACTTCAAATATATAATCAAAGAAATTTATATAGTGAGTGTTCTACAGGTAAAGGGCAAAGGCCATTATTTCTGTGCTCCAAACTTTAAAGCACGTCTAATACAGTCAGCGCAGAAGGGACTAGACTATTGGACAAAATCAAGGTGCAGTTCAAAACTCCCCTTCTAAGAGAGTTGAATAAAAATCAGAGGTACTGGTAGAACTTAATTTGAAGTTGGCTAAAAAATTGAGATCAGGCTATTGGTAAAATAGAATTTTTTGCAGGGGCAGATTATCCTATAAACAGATTATCCTATAAGGTGCTTACCAACAATTTCAGTACAGATTAGTGAGTAAGCACAAAGTACACCTGTGCTTACCTTGCTTACTGAGTCATCCGCCCCTGTCAGGGCTTGTAACTTTATAAAGAGGCTTTGATTCTGTAGGAAGGTGCTGTAGGATTGAGAGAGAGACAGATGCCAACGATACCTAAAAGCAGAATATTTGATGTGGTGAAAAAAATGTGAAATTGTTCCCGACAAATGATCTGGGAAGCAAGGTAAGCACTGTGCTTACCTTGCTTATGGGTAAGCCTCTCCTAATTATTTGAGTAGATCCCCTTTCAATCCTGTGAACGAAACATTCTAAAACCGTTTCTCCGTGGGCCCACGTGCACGGATAATAGGGATTGACCCACAGACTCAGAGATCAGGATAGGAGGGGGGATTCCAGGGAGGGGATTGGGAAAATTAGAAGTAAGAAACACCAGAATGCTGCAGCCAAGTGAGTCATTTATGTGGAGATCAGGAGTGAGACTTATCTCCAGTTGTACAAAGAAAAGCGTTGACAAGAGGACTTTGTGTGGGGAGAGTATGATATGTATGGAAGACAGCCAATGAGACCCGACGCACAAAATAAATAGGCTTTCTTGACAGCTAGATCAGAACAAATGGAACACAAGCAATGTCCTAAAACAAAATAGGATATGTGTTTTTTCTTTTAGGTAAAAAAAAAATCCAAATATGTAGATCAAAGTAAGTCATCATATGCCAGGAAATATTTATAAAAAGTAACCAACATCTTATATATGTAATTTTCAAACCTCTTTTTTTTTTTTTTCACTTGAACTAGGTTAATTTGTTTTAGCTGCCTTCTGCTTGAATTTGAAAAATAAAGACGGAACCTATCCCATCATTATTCTTACTAAGTTTTGGTTTTTTTTTTTAAGTTACCTATTCAGAAACGGAAGAATTCAGGCTGGCTTCATACTTGCTCTCCAAAATTAAGTATCAGCAAATAGTAAAATAATGACGTGACCTGAGAATGAGTAAATCCACTGCCATGGAGCTGATTCCTACTCATAGTGACCCTGCAGGACAGAGTAGAACTGCCCCCAAAGTGTTTCTAAGGCTGTAATCTTCATGGAAGTAGATTGCCATATCCTTCTCCCATGGAGCAGCTAGCTGGTGGATTCGAACCACCGGCCTTTCAGTTACCAGTCAAGAACTTAACCACTGTGCCACCAGGGCCATCCTAAAAAAATACCAGACAGTAATTCTGTTATATTAATATAGCGTATTAATATAATAAAATGAAATAGAAAAAAGATGAAGAAATTTGTACTAGGCAAGTGTTGCCAAAAAAAGGCAAGAGTGAAGCATATCAATATTAGAACAACAGTTCAAGAAAAAACAATTAAATGAGTAACTGGAATCTTAAAATAATAAAAGTTACTCTCATTGATAAATTTATAATTGCAAGCCTCCTATATATACTAAATATCATAGCATTACGGTGCATGCAGCCAAAGCTATTTTTATATGTATTTATTTTTGGGTAAACATGACGCATAAATGCATTATCTTCTCAAAGAGTTCTGCAACCTATAATGTCGTAAAGAATCGGCATTTCAGTTTAGGAGGTAAATAAAACAACAAGGCAGAACCGAAGTGGATAAAAAGGATAAGTTTAAAAAATTAAAGTATGAATGACTTCATTGTAAAATAGGAAAGCTCTGATATCTAAGAAAGGTTAAACTGAGCTACAGCAGAAATAAGACTGGGGTAAGTTTAAGTGGTGGGGTCAGTGAGGAAGAACGATGGAGAAATCCAGGTGTAAAATTATAAGGATGAGGAGCTGGTATCAGGCTATGGCAATAGAAACGAAAAGGTACATGGGAGAGATTTGTCAATAGGAAGGAACGCTAACAGGTGTTGGTAACTGAAGCAACAGAAAGACAGGGAAAGATGGGTTAAAAGATAAATCAAGGACTTCAGGCTCAGGAGTCTGGATATTTTTAGGTCAATTGTTGTGTCTAGCTGAAACAACTAAGTACTTCTTTATCTTTCAGTTAGCAGTATCTACAAATTAAATCCTTTGTGTCATTTTTTTCTGTTCTTTTTATTGTTATTATAACTACTTGAGATCAGCTTCACACTTCACTTGTGGAATAGAGGAATTTTTTCTTTTTTAATTACTTCTTATTTCTGAGAAGTGTAAATTATGAAGCCTTGCATCAGACAAGGTACAAACTAGTATCAGACAAGGTAGATATCCGTGATAATTTAAAATGCTGTTGAATATATGTTATGAAATTTGCCTGAGGTGAAAAAAAAATCCTAGATAGTGTAAAACTGAAACGGAACTCTCTCAAGCCTGGACACTTGTTTAATTATTCCTTCCAGGGGTGGAAGCCCAGAGATTAAGAGACACGTTGTAAATAAGGGATTTAAATTCTCAGAAATAGAGCTTGTTGGCTTTGGAAAGACCTTTCCTTGCATGATCATTTTCATTTTCCTCATGCAGTGTATGTCAATATGTTATCGGAACTCTGGGGAGCATCGAAAACAATTTTCTATTTTTTATTAAGTAAGAAAGCAATTTTCAAACCTCCTTACTAGAACTAGGTTAATTTGTTTTAGCTGCCTTCCGCTGGAGAAATTGAATAGCCATTTTAAAGATACATTCTAGACCAGAAAAATATAGTAGGAAAGTAAAAGGAAACACACACACACACACACACACACACACCACACACAACACATTTTTTTCGTCATCTTTTCGGAACACAAAATTTTATTCCAGTCTTTAAAATATTTTCCATTTAGGTAATTTTTTTTCTGGAGAAAATTCTAAAGTTATTTGAGGAAAACTTAGAAACAGAAAATGGATAAGAAAACAGAAACAGAAAATGGATACAAGCAGTTATAAGTCAGAATTACAATATCGGATTTAAATTTTGCCTGTGTTTATGACTCTTGCTGTTGTTATTTGGCATCAAGTCAGCTTCAACTCATGGCAGCCTTATGTATAACAGAAGGAAGTGCTGCCTGGTCTTGTGCCATCTTCATGATCCTTGGTGTGGAGTCCTTTGTTGTGGCAATTGTGTGAACCCATCTCATTGAAAGCTTCCTTCATTTTTGTTAATCCTCTATTTTGCCAAACATGATGTCTCTTTCAAGCCTTTGGTCTTTCTTGATGACATGTCCAAAGTAAGTGAGCCAGAGTCTCGCTACCCTCACTTCTAAGAAGCATTCTGTTTGTATTTCTTCCAAGACCGATTTGTTTGTTCTTCTGGCAGTCCACAGTATGTTCAATATCTTCCGCCAATGCCATGGAATTCGTCAATTCTTCTTCTGTTTTCCTTTGTCATTGTCCAGCTTTCACAAGCACATGAGACAATTGAAGAGACCATGGTTTGGGTCAGATGTGCATTAGTCATCAAAGTAGTATCTTTGCTTTTTATAACCTTTAAAGAGGTCTTTTGCAGCAGACTTTCCCAATGTACTACATCCTTTGATTTCTCAGCTGCTGCTTCCATGAACGTTGATTGTTGATGTAAGTGGAATGGCTGGTTTCCTCCCTTGTCCCCCAACCAACCAGTCCTGACTGTGAACAGTGAGCTGTAATTGGTGGTAGACAGTTCTGAGCATCCAGACCAATGACCCTCATCACCAGTTGTCGCAGACTGCTAGGAGGGGTGTGTAAGAATCACTTCGGGGGAAGGGTGTTCTTTTTTTTTTTTTAAACTAACATTTCCCATAGTCCACCCTTGGAGATTGTGATTTCGTGTATTTGAGGTGAAGGAAGCCTGGGACAGAGCATTTACAACCCTCCCTGGGTGATTCAGATGGTAAGCAAGCTGTGGAAACTACTATTTTAAACCATTCACCTTCTGTATCAGAACTTTTTGGCTTCATATTACAAAATTAAGCAGCCACGGTAAAAATAGATATCTCCTTTAGATTTCCCATACTGTTTAACTATAGTAGCAAGTTTTAGAAACCACTATTTTAAATTATTCACCTTCTTGTCCAAACCCTGTGGATTTATATTATAAGATTAAGCAACCACAGTATAAATAGATGTCTCCTTTTCTGTTTTTTGTTTTTTTTTTTTTGGTAATATTTAAATGCTGATAGCAAGCAGTTCATCAAAACCCAATACCTGTCACTGAACTATAACCACTGAAGTGCCTGTACTTTATAGAAGATGGGAGAGGCTTTAATGGACTACTGTGGAAACCCTGGTGCAGTGCTTAAGAGTTCGACTGCTAACCAAAAGGTTGGTAGTTTGAATCCACAAGGCGCTCCTTGGAAACTCTATGGGGCAGCTCTACTCTGTCCTATAGGGTCACTATGAGTCGGAATCAACTCAATGGCAATGGGTTTTTTATGAGATTAGAAAACATCACAAAAGAAGACTACGTTAAAACCTGAAAACAAACCCATTCCCCTTAAGTCCATTCCAACTAATAATGACCCTATAACACAGAGTAGAACTGCCCCCATAGGGTTTCCAAGGAGCGGCTGGTGGATTTGAACTGCTGACCTTTTGGTTAGCAGCCAAACCTTTAAGATTACTTTAAGTACTTATAAAATTGCACAGTAAATTCTGTGGTGGTTTTTTGTTTTTTTTTTTCATTTTCTTGTATTTTTATTTTTAATGAACATACACAGAAAAACCTGCTTCTATTTCAGTTTCTAGACATAATGATCAACGACAATGGTTACATTCCTGTGGTGATTGTTAACTTTGATACTCTTTTCTTAAACTTTTCTGATAACCTGCATTGTACCCAGAATTACTCATAAAATTATACGTGTATATACTTTCTAAGCTTGGAGTGGACGACAAGGGCCTGTTAAAGGGATTGACTGAATATTTTTAAGAGAGGCTGAAGAGAGGCTGCCCAGCCTACACGTGCAATACTATCTCCTCATTTGTAATCAATACAGGGATTTAGGCGACACAAATGCTACCTGGTCCCCTCTCCTATGGCTGGAATGTTTTAGTTTGGAATGCAGAGTACAATACCAAAAACATGCTGGTGGCTCTAAGTCTACCTGGAACTCTTTTACCAAACCTAGCAATTTTTATAAGTAAAAGAAAAAAAAAAAAAGACTTAATTTCCATAATTAAAAATGAGACAAAACAGAATCCTTGGTGAAGTCATGACAGTGTTTTGGGGGTGTTTGCCAAAAAAAAAAAAAGAAAAATGCTGCTCTTTTTTTTCCATTTAGGAAGCAGACAGTATAAAAACTGGGGTTCTATTTTTCTGTTTTTAATCAGCCTGTTGACAAAAGGAAAAAAGGAAAGAAGAGGCTGACTTTGGAGACAGTCCTCTGAAATGTTTGGCTTCCTCCCCTCCCTTTCCCATCTTGGGTGGCCCTTGCAGTCCTGCTGGGACAGGACCACCACACAACACTCTGTTTTACTTCCTGAGTTAGCGAGGGCCCAGACATAGATGAGTTAGTACTCTAAGTGAAAAATGCATTTGACGGCGGCAAGGGGGGTGGGAAGCAAACAAAATTGGGGCGTTGCTTTCTTACGAAACCTGACCGAAATTAAGGCACGACAATCCTATAATGGCATGGGAAAAGAAAACGGGGTAGTTGTTGCATTGTGGAAAAACACATTGCCAATTGCTGCTGTGATGGGGTGTGTGTGTGTCAATATTTCAGTGATGGCTTAGTTGACTTGCTAAGGTGACAGGCTGCTATGCTAGGTACACTGAGGGAGACATGAGGACTTTAAGCTGCTTGAGAAGAGAAGACAATCCAGCTGCCAGAATTTCCTCAAACAGAAGCCAGATTCCAGGCAAAGCTGCATCTAGTCCATTGAAGTGCAGGGGCAAAAAGGTAGAAGGCAGAGAAGAGGTTTGAGGCAGAGTGGCCTGGAAGGACTGGCATTACAGTTCCAGCAGCAAGCCTGCTTTGATTTGGTGTCACTATTTAGACATGGTTAGACATGGAGGACATTGGTGGCTCAGTGTTAGAATTCTTGCCTTCTTTGCTGGAGACCCGGATTCGATTTCTGGCCAGCGAATCGCATGTGTAGCTGCCACCTGTCTGTCAGTAGAGGCTTGTGTGTTGCTATGATGCTGAACAGGTTTGAGTGGAGCTTCCAGACTAAGATGGACTAGGAAGACGGGCCTGGCGATCTTCCAAAACTCAGCCCTATTGTTACTGGGGGTTTCAGGTCTCCCTCAGTGAGGCTGCACAGAGACAAAAAGAAGCTTTATTTGGTTGGCCAAGCAAAGGAGCACATCGGGACTTTAATTGCCAAGATGGCTCCCCAGACAATAGCTGAAACAGCTATTATTGGGGCAAAAGCTGAGGGAGGGTCCTGGTGAGAAGGAGCAAGGTCATTGATTGGTCTGGCCTAAAATAGGCGTTCTGGGGCGATTCTGTCCTCTGCCCTTGCTCGGTCCAAAGAGGCGGGGGAGGGGTCTCTCCAACCGGATCTTAGGCTCAGACCCTTGGCTTCTGAAAGTCTTCCCCCGATCTTGGGCTGCTGAAGTTTGGTTCCATCTGGTGATAGAAAAGTTCTGGGGTCACCCAGAGGACGAGTTTGATGGTTCTGTGCATGGCAGGTGGGCCAGATTTGGTCTTAACTTGTTCTGTGGTCTGTGACCTCTTGTTTTTCTTATCTTGGGCAGGAAGTTGGCCGATTGCCTAAAAAACATCTGGAGAAACCAGTTAGAAGGGGAGGTGGCTCATGCTACTCTCCTTACAAGTTAGGGGTTGGTAATGGTGCCCAGAGGCTGTTGGCCTCACTGTGGACCACAACTATCTGATCCTCAGTGGATCATGGGGATGGCATAGGACCAGGCGGCGTTGTGCTCAGTTGTGCATGGGGTTGCCATGAGTCAGGGGCCAACATGAACGCAGCAAAACATAGGTATGGGAGAGGCAAGAACTTGGAGACTCTCCATCTGTATTTCTTGTGAATAAAAAACCCATTGCCATTGAGTGGATTACAACTCATAGTGACCCTATAGGACAGAGTAGAACTGCCCCATAGGGTTCCCAAGAAGCGGGTGGTGGTTTCAGACTGTCAGCCTTCTGGTTAGGAGCTGAATGCTTAACCACTGTGCCACCAGTGCTCCATTTCCTGTGAAAGGAGAGGTTTTATTCACAAAGCCATGGGATGGTAAGATTGAAAGAGGATACAGACTACAGAGTATCAAGATAAAGATCAAAGAGACCCAGGGTTTCCTTATGGTTTACCACAGGTGAGCAGTGTGACTTCAGGCGAGAAACTTGCCTCTTCTAAACCTCAGTTTCATGTATAAAATAGGGATCAGAGAGATACCTCCTCATCCGTAAAAGGAAATAAAAACCTATTGCCATCAAATTGATTCCAACTCGTACTGACTTTATAGGACAAGGTGGAACTGCCCCATAGGGTTTCCAAGAAGTGGCTGGTAGATTCAAACTGCCAGCCTTTTGGTTAGCAGCCAAACTCTCAACCACTATGCCACTAGGGTTTCCACTTCCTCACCGGTGATGGTGAAAAGTAGACGATAGAACCTATGCGAAGCTCTCAGCCTCACACATAATAAACCCTCAGCAAATGTTAGATGTAATTTGTCTAAACTTAGAAATAAATTCTTTTTGTATTTATTTTTTAAAAGAAATTACAAATGATAATAACATGCTTGAAAACATTTTAAAAGTACAAAAGTTCTTAAAGTTAAAAAGTCAAATTCTCTGCCCCTTTCCTCCTCTCTCCCTCCCATTTTCACAACACAATAGACTACCTGAATTCAACCCTTCTCCACTTCATGTGAATCTGGGCAAGTTAACTACATTTTGTCTCAGATTTTTAATCTGGAGAATAGGGATAATTCTAAAAACTTATTCTGAGGAGTATTAAGTACTTGGAATGATGCCTTAGAGTGAGATTTCAATAAATATTTGCTCTCATCTCTCAACTGAAAAAAAAAAAAGATAAACACATAATGCCTGAGCTTGATTTCGGAGCCCCTGAGTAGTACAGATGGTTAACATATTGGAATGCTAATTCAAAGGTTGGAGGTTCGAGTCCACCCAGAGACACCTGAGAAGAAAGACCTGGTGATCCGTTTCCAAAAAAATCAGCTATTGGAAACTTTACTGAGCACAGTTCTACTGTGACACACGTAGGGTCCCCCTGGGTTGGAATTGACTTGATGGCAACTTGTTGGCTAACTTTGTTCCATTACAAAATTATGGACAGGAGTTTGTGAGTCATAATCCTATCCCCAAAACTGATAAAATGCATAACTATATGAGCAGCTTCAAGAGTATATTGATAAATTTATAGTTGAAAAATATTTTAAGCATAATCTATTGTAAACTCCAAAACAGTGTAGAAATCCTTTCTGCAAACTCCATGATGTGTAGTTATTCTCGCTGAGTGTATCCAGAAAGGATCTTATCATTGGTCAAGATGGCCCAACACATTATTGGAAACTTTTAGAATAAATGATTTCTGATGTCAAATAAACAGCTTCCTCCTTATAACTTCTGACTAATGACTTCCTAGCTGGAAGAGAACCGAAAAAGCTAAACCAGTTGCAATCAAGTTGATTCTGACTCGTGGTGACCCCATATATTTCAGAGGAGAACTGTGATCCATAGGGTTTTCAATGGCTGATTTTTCAGAAGTCGATCACTAGGCCTTTCTTCCGAGGAGACTGTGGGTGGATTTGAACTGCCAACCTTTTGGTTAGTAGCTGAGCTCTCAACTGTTTGTGTCATGCAGTGTCATGGATTGAATTGTGTACCCCCAAAATATCTTTTAACTTGCCTGGGCCATGGTTCCCAGTGTTGTGTGATTGTCCACCATTTGTCATCTGAGGTGATTTTCCTAAGTGTTGTAAATCCTTCATGATGTTGATGAGTTGGGATTAAAAGCAGTTATATTAATGAGGCAGAACTCAATCTACAAGATTGGGTTGGGTCTTGAGCCAATCTCTTTTGCGACATAAAAGAGAGAAGCGAGCAGAGAGACGAGGGACCTCATACCATCAAGAAAGCAGAGCCAGAAGCAGAGCGAGTCCTTCGGACCCAGGGTTCCTGTGTAGAGAAGCTCATAGACCAAGGGAAGATTGATGACAAGGACTTTTCCCCAGAGCCGAGAGAGAGAGAGGAAAGCCTTCCCCTGGAGCTGATGCCCTGAATTTGGACTTGTAGCCTATTAGACTATAAGTTTGAATCTACTAGGCGCTTCTGGGAAAGTCTATGGGTCAGTTCTACTCTGTCCTGTAGGGTCACTATGAGTCGGAATCGACTTGACAGCAGTGGGTAGACTGTAAGAGAATAAATTTCTCTTCTCTTAAAGCCATCCACAGTGGTATTTCTGTTATAGCAGCACTAGATAACCAAGACACTCAGGGACTCCTGGACGCAACAGAGGACACTGCAAACCAAAATCACAATGTTGACTGCATTTCATTCTTTGGATTTTGAGTATGACCGAAGAAGGAGTTCTCTCAATAAATTCTTTCTTTTTGTCCTAATACAGCCTCTGCACAATAACATACAGTCCTTTGTCCTCTCAACGTAAGTGGAATCTATTTTCTAGCTGTCCCATTCGTAGCATATTAGATCAAGAATTTCTGAGATTAAAACTAACCCTAGGTAATTAATAAGAAATCTGTCAACTTTGCGTGATGTCTCTTTATTACATAATATGAGATTATCAGGTGAAAATTAGTAAATGCTTTATCATTTTTTTCAAAATTTAGAGAAAAGATAATAAAAGCATAAAAGAGTACATCTAGGATTCCCCCTCAAGAAAAATGGTTGGTTAATGGGTAATGAATTCAGAATCCTTAAAGGACTGTTCAGATAGATTTGATGGTTTCATGCCGGGAAAATAATAAACAAATTTTTATAAATGAGTGGAAAGGAAAGCTATAAAATAAATCATTAAATAAAAATGGATTCAATTAAGAAGATGAGAAATGTCTATACTATTTTTGCAAACAATAAGTGATGTTGATGTTTATAGTCACCAGACTGTCTGATTAAAATATGTTGTTAAAGAAGTATCTATTTTATAATACACTTGATTTTCGATTCAACAGGTAAGTAAGACACACTGTCTTGGTTCATATCTTGGCTTATTTCTATGCCTAAATTTCCTCTTCTGTAAAGGAGCTCTTGGAACACTTAAAGGGCATAATGTATGATATGCTTAGAACAAGGTCTGAAACACGATAAAAACAAAACAAACAAACAAAACCTTGTTGCTGATGGGTCGATTCCGACTCCTGGCAACCCCGTGAATCACCTGGTACAAGTACTCCATAGGGTTTTCTTGGCTGTAATCTTTACAGAAGCAGATTGCCAGGCCTTTCTTTTGTGGTGCCACTGGGTAGGTTTGAACTGCCAACCTTTAGGTTAGTCGTTCAGCACGAACTGTTGACATCACCCAGGGACCTGACACGTGATAAAACCTTAATAAATATTTTTATCAGAAGGTATCTTAGTTACCTAGTGCCGCTGTAACAAAAATACCATACATGGGTGGCTTTAAAGAATAGAAATTAATTTCTCACAGTCTGGAGGCTAAAAGTCCAAATTCAGGGCATTGGCTCTACGGGAAGGTCCTTCTTTGTCTCTCCTAGTTTCTAGTAACTGCTGGTAGTCCTTGGTACTGTCGGGCTTCTAGAGTCATCTTCCTCTGTTTTCACATGGTATGTCTTCCCCCTGTATGTATCTCTCTGTGTCTATAAGACACCACTCCCATGGAATTATGTTTAGGACCCACCCTACTCTGGTATGGCCTCATTAACATAACAAAAAAAACTTGCTTCAAAACAGGATCACATTTGTAGTACCTAGGACTTCAACATATATTTTCTGGGGACACAATTCAGTCCATCCCAGGAGTCTGTTTTTATATGGCAGTAAAAATAATTTAGGAGAAAATCAACTCGTGAGTGCATTACACTACCATGGAAACTTCTGTGTTTTCCAAAGCATTTCATCACTTTTTTTGCGTGGGTTTCTGTGTATAGATGTATGTTTGTGTGTGTGTGTTCAACCAGGCAGAAGGAGGTATACTTATCAAAGTGTCTTATCTGCTCTTTGTATAACTCAGAAGTGATTAGGTTCAGGACCCACCTGTGATGGTTAAGGTTGTGTGTCAACTTGGCAGGGCCATGATTCTCAGTGGTTTGGCAGTCATGGTGTAGTTTGGCAGCTATGTAATGATGTAATCATCTCCATAATGAGATCTGATATAACGATGAAATCTGCTATGAGCAGCCGATCTGTTTTTCAAGTTGCCTTGGGGTTGTGTTTTGCATCCGATATCGGTGGGCTTTCTGGCAAAGCTAAATGGCTTTTGCTCACTCTGGATCTTGTCACCTGACCTCCAGTTCTTGGGACTTGAGCTAGCAGCTTACTTGTTGAGCTTGGGATTCGTCATCCTCTGCAGCCTGTGAGCCAGCAGCCTGCTGTCTTGCCTGCTGATCTTGGGCTCACCAGTCCCTGTAGCTGCATGAGTCAGGAGAAGCCTCCAGCCTGACCCACAGACTGAGTGAGCCATTTACTTGATATAAACCTCTCTCTCTCTCTTTACACACTTCACTGGTTTTGCTTCTCTAGAGAACACAGGCTAAGACAATGTTCTACACTGGCATGGCCTCATTAATGTAACAAAGAAAACCCTCTTCCCAAATGGGATTGCAGCCATAGCTATAGAGGTTAGGGTTCCAACACATATTTGGGGGGAATACGGTTCAATCCATAACACTGGGTGACACCTTGCTCCATTACAAATCAACACGAGAAACTTAATCTAGAGAGACGTGCTTATGTCTGTCTAACTTGCAAGGCCTTGCAGGTATAAGGATGTAATCGAGTTTATGAGACAAGAAAGATGAGAAAGGATCGCAGATGTTTGAAAGGTGGTATTTATTTACAGTTAGGATTTTCTGTGCGTGCATATGTATTGACAGAGAAAGATGTTCACAGTATACTTCTAAATGAAAAAAAGCCAGTTATAAAACAGTGTGTACATAGCCATTTAAAAATACAAATATGCATGGAAAATGAATATATGTGCAGAGAAAAAAGTACTAAAAGAGATACAATGCATACTCCACTGAAGAGTAAAAATCCAAGCTAGAGAAGATCGCATTAAGAAGGAGACGTCCAAATTGATTATTGCTTCGTCCACATTATTTTACAAATGGCTAGCATTATATACGCACTCAACAAATATATTGAAGAAAAATGAATCTCCAGAAGTAAATTTCCTGATGATTTTCAGTATTGTTTCTCATTTTGTTTCTATCTTTTTCCTAAAATGAACCTGAATTGCTCGCTCATGTAATGAATCTAAAATAAAAATAAAGAAAAGATCATATTATTCTAATTTAATTTAAGGTTTAGATATTTAGGGTCTAGGAAAGGACCATATAGACAGCTCTTCCGGCTCATTGGGTGAATCTCTTTACACCTGAAAGCACAGATGTTGAGAATCAACTGTTAATATCCCTTGCCCAGGGAGGTGGCAGGGATCTAGCAATAAGGAAGTGAAGGAATAAGAAAACCACTCTAGGTGGAGGTTGAAAAATAAGTATATAGTGGATTTTAATTAATGAGATACTCTACCTCTAATTAAACATGTTGTCTACAATGTCAGGAACCCCAGACATTCCGGAATCCTAGGGACCAAGTATGTTTAGTTCAATGCTAAATCTATATTACCTAACATAATGGTTGGGACATCTTTTTGAATTGATGAATTTGTGCAAGTATAAATGAATGAGAACCTTCTAGCAATGATGGTTGCTTCTCCAAAGAGATGAAAGTAAAAGATTGGCATGTACACAGAGAGGGATATTATCCAACACTCTTTTTTCATAATTTCTTTTCAGACTGTAGCAGGAATTGTGTACTACACAATGAGACTAAAAGTCCATCATTAAGTATGTGTGTGTCTTGAATGGTATAAACCTCACTTTCACTCACACAGGCTCAGCACTTGATACACATAAGTGATCAGAAGCATAGTTGTTGATGTCGACATATCAATGAATGACACAGACTGATGAAAACAAACCAGTGCCTTCTGTCTTCTTCAAAGTCTTTTCAGAACGAAATACATGTTGTGAGTGTAGTAAAGTGGTACATCACTCTCGTTTACACTTTTGTTCCCAAGCATTACATCTTTCCTTTATAGTAAACCAGGGCTTCAAACCGGTTCATGCTGCTTTGGGTTCAAGCCCCTGCTGAGAATTTGCATTTCTAACAAGTTCCCAGGAGATGCTAATGCTGCTGGTTAGGGACCAGTTCTGAGAACCTCTAGTAGACAAGGGGTTCTTAGAATTTATTATACATAAGAATCACCTGGGAATCTTGTTAGAATATAGATTCTGACTCAGTATATCTGGGTTATAAATGCAAAGTCTCAGCAGGAGTTCGAACCAGAATGAACCAGTTTGAAACCCTGTAGCAAACAAATCAAACACACAGACAAAAACTGGGGCAGTGGTTAAAGTGCTCGACTGCTAACTGGAAGTTGGTGGTTTGAACCCACCAACTGCTCCGCGTGAGAGAGATGTGGCAGCTTGCTTCTGCAAAGATTTACATAAACCAAACCAAACCAAACCAAACCCATTGCTGTCGAGTCAATTTTGACTCATAGCAACCGTATAGAACAGAGTAGAACTAACTGCTCCATAGGGTTTGCAAGGAGCGGCTGGTGGATTCCAACTGCTGAGCTTTTGATTAGTGGCTGTAGCTCCTTGTAGCTCTTAACCGCTGAGCCACCAGGACCCCAAAGATTTACACACAGCCTTGAAACCCCTGTGGGGGCAGTTCTACTCTGCCCTACAGGGTCACTATAAGTCGGAATTGATTGGACGGCAGTGGGTTTGGTGTTTGATTTGAGGTAGGATTAAGGGACCCTGGTGGTGCAGTGGTTAAAGAGCTCAGATGCTAACCAGAGGGTGGGTGGTTGGAATCCACCAACTGCTCTGTGGAAGAAAGATGTGGCAGCGCACTTCTGTAAATATTACAGCCTTGGAAACCCTATGGGGCAGTTCTGCTTTCCCCTCTAGGGTCGCTATTAGTCTGAACTGACTCGATGACAGTGGGTTTGGTTTTTGATTTGGGGATAGAATGGGCAGCAGACAACAAAGAGGACACAGAATAAAAGATTCAAAATAGTTGAGAAAAGGTTGGAGGATGGTGAATAATGGTATGTGTAGCACGTGGATATACATACGAAAGAAGTCAAGTAAAGACCGTCTGGGTTTAGTGTCCTTGAAATATAAGGTTAAATGTAGTACGCAATCTGTAAGCTTCAATAAAGTCTTTCTTGTTCACTGCTATAGATCCAACACATAACACAGTGCCTGGTACCATGTTACTATTGTTGATGTTAACTGCTGTCGAGTAGGCCCCCGACTCATGGAGACCCCAAACACAATGGAAGGAAGCAGTGACCAGTCCTTTGCCACCCCCGTGATCAATGGGGATCAGACCATTGTGATGCATAGGGTTTTCACTGACTGATTTTTGGAAGGAGATAGGCCTTTCTTCCTAGTCTGTCTTAGTCTAGAAGCTCTGCTGAAACCTGTTCTGCATCATAGCAACATACACACCTCTACTGACAGATGGGTGGTGGGTGCATATGAGATTCGTTGGCTGGGAATCAAGCCTGGATCCCCCACATGGAAAATGAGAATTCTACCACGGAACTACCACTGGCCATGTGTGATACCATAAACCAGTTGCCCTCCAGTTGATTCCAACTCATGGCAACCCCATGGGGTTTTCGATGGCTGATTTTTCAGAAGTAGATTGCCAGGCCTTTCTTCTGAGGAGCGTCTGGGTAGACTCAAACCTCCAAACTATGGCTTAGCTGCAGAGCATGTTAACCCAGGGCCTTTGCCTGATACCATAGTGGATTTTGTTGTGTGAATGAATGAATGAACGAATGTGAGACAAGAGAGTAAGATGAGGTTTTCTGGGTTATAGGAGAGACTGTATCTGGAGCTGTGTTGGGAAGACGGTGTTGGGAAGCTGATTTCTGATATAAAGGACAGGACACATTAAAAGTGCTGAGGTGTGTGGGAATCCAGACTTGGGGTCTCATGGCCTGGGTAGAACTCTAGGAATAGAGATAAGATGAAAGGGCCATTCTGCATATGGGGGATGAAGAAATAAAAGTCACCACTGAGAATATATGTGCCAAAAGTACCTGTGCAGTTCTCCTGACTGTATGTGGGGGCCATGAAACATACAAGGCAGTGAGGAAGGACCCGGGAACTGAGAGGGAAATGCAAAGAAGAATGTCTGATTTTGTTGTGCTGAGTTTCTGTGACACTGGTGTTGGCATGGCCTGCATCAGAGAGAGAAAGAGTATGGATACCTGACTCAACAACGGTAGCTGGCCACCAACAGATGGTAGGGGAAACTACCAGAACAGATGATCATTTAATGGGATCAGTATAGAGGACGGGCACATGGCACAACAGGACAAGGACATGTTGTAAATCATAATTTAGAAGATAGGAGAAGATTCAAAAGACCTTCATGCTGAACCTGGAGATGCTGTAAGAAGGTCTGACCCATTTACACACAATTAAAGAAAACTGGATATTTTAAGAGAGGACTGAAATGATCTACGAGCATTTATGCCAATAGAAGTAAAATTGCTATCACAGAATACAGAACCAGGATTTTAGCCATTTAAAAGAAAGCAATGGACCAAATTACAATTTAACCTTCAATTGCTATTAGAGGACCAAATTACAATTTAACCTTCAATTGCTATTAGCTCTTTCCAAGCAAAAGATTTATTATCAGTAAATATATTGTAACTGTGCAGCCTTCCCCTGCTACTGAACTACTCAAACACCAACTTCTTTTCATAAAAGTGTAAACAAGCTGTTGAAAACCATGTTTTTCAAACTTAGCACACTGCCTTATGAAGGATACTCTACGCAGAAAAAAAAGATATTGACTTATAAATACATAATAGTGATAAGACTAACCTACACAGAAACAATTTCCTTTCAAAATAATAAGCTTACCTGGGATACTTAACTATCCCCACTGGTCTTTATCAGAGGAATAGCAGGGTGGCTGCACTCGGCTATATTGATTCAACATGTATGAATGGATAGACCATTTCTGTGTATAAAGGAAAGTTATTACAGTCAAGTGCTTCAAATTAACTTTGAATTCTTCATGTTTGTAACTTGAATTTATTTTACTACTTGAATGCTTCATATAATGGCCTTTAATAGTATTAAATCAGCCAACGTTTAGCTGATTCAGGAGCTAATGGTTGAGTTTTAGCCTATGTGTGAATTAACCAGGTTGCTTTTGAGCTTGTACACCTAGTTACTGGGGCACTTTTTGATTTGGTGGCATATTTGCAGCAGGTAGAAAGAGGGCCAAAGTGGGTGACAACTAATATCATTCAATTATAATTGACCTGGTTTTTGGTAGGTCAACTGTAACCAAAATGAAGATTGTTTACAATACCTTCTGGATGTGTACTTCTCTAGATACACAAATTAGTGATCAAAAATCCGTTTGGCTTTAGATGGTATATTTAAAATAAAAGGTTCATGGAATTCATAGGCAAAGGTGGCATATTTATCAAAACTTTTTCAGGTTGTAAATTACGGCCAGATCATAAGCCCAGGGAAGGACCATCTCGAAGTCTCCACTGGTTCAGTGAAGAAGGTGTTGTGACTAGGTCTCTAGAATTTTCTTATAAGTCATCGAATGGCATTGTGAACCCATGCGTGTGTTTTCTCTTTTGTGTTGTGTAATCTTGTAGGATGTCTTAAAAGATTTTGCATCCAGTCTTCAGCTACACAGAAGACTGTCATTCAACAGGCAGTCCAAATTGAGGCTACCAGATGTTTTCCCCCACCCCCCAGTAAATCAGAGAACAAGCATAATTTGAATATTCTATTTACATATCGATGTCAAGAATCCCTAACTCCAATTATGTAAAATAAAATTAATTAGTGCAGCCTACTGCAAAGTCCATATTCAAACCCAGTCTTCAGGGCATAACGGCCTGGAAATACCTAGCACATCCTGAAGCCAATTAGTTTAATTTCTTCTGGGAAAAGGAGGGTTCGACAGGGGCGCCTTCACAGAGATGAGAACATGGAGCTAGAGGTGGACGCTGAAACAGGAGTAGATTACAAGTTGCTTTGTCCTGAATATCAATTGCACATACTCCTTCCTAAACAAAACAAAACAAAATACTCCTTCCTACACATATGCAAACACTGTCTTGTCTTCTTGTGCTCCCCTGAGGACTGAGTGGCGCTCAGTGACCTTGGTTTCTTACTTGAGCTTCATGAAGTAGCAGATAGGAAAGCCAGTGCACCTTCCTGGTGTTGAAACCAGGGTATGAGCTGGTTCGGTCCAGTTTGAATCCCTACCAAGAATTTGGATTTCTAACAAGTCCCCAAGAGGTGCTGATACTGCTGGTTTGGGACCAATTCTGAGAACCACTGGTGGTTCTCAAAATTTATTATGCGTAAGAATCAACTGGGGATCTTGTTAAAATGTCGATTCTGATTCAGTATATCTGGCTCAAACCTCTGGTTAAAACTGCTGTCTTCCTAACCCAGAAGTATGTTGCATGGAGAGTGCTTTTCCTCCCCTTAACTACCTTTAGAAATCCTCCTAGTCAGACCTCTGAATTGTCAACCACGTGGTCAACCACGAACAGCTTAGGCTTGACAGTCACATGGGGTGTGTTTTAAATTTCCAGTTTGCTTGGGTGATCAAGTTATTCCTTGTGTTGAAGCTGGAATTTCTCATGTGTCAATAAAAATAAAATTCCATTGCTTAATGCCATAAGCATAGTAGATATCCAAAAAATATTAGTTCCTCTCTTCTCTTTAAGACTATTTCCAGGTGTTAATCAAGTGGGAGGTGTCACTGTGGATTCCGGGGTCATCAGGTACCACCTCCACAGCCTTTGTAACATCTCATGTTGTATTACACTCATTTGCTATTTGTGTCCCGAGGGCCTGGTAAATAATAAGCCCGCCTCCCTCCATGGCTGTGGGGTTCTAGAAGGAGATAGTGCTGGCTATAGGGACGTGAAACGCACAGCAGGACGTAAGTTACTCAGAACTGGGGAAACAAACTACAAACAACCATGGACTCAAGCATAGCAATGATTGTGAGGATGGCTCAAGACAGGGCAGTGTTTTGTTCTCTACAACATAGGATAGCTATGTGTCAGAATCAACTCAATGACACCTAACAACAACAAATTACAAGCAGGCATCTCATCTCCCTCTCTAATGTAATTTGATGAGGGCTTTACTTCAGAGTAGCTATAAGAATTGAGATAATCACAGCACTATCTCCATTTGGAGAAAGTTCTGCTCCCATCCTCTATGGCAGGGACAACATGGGAGATCAACTGAGACTGCCATTGGAAGTGAGAAATGTCTGTGAGGGCCATATTAACCTAATTTAAAGGAAAGCCTTGTGGAACCGCTGTGTATTTCATCTAGATGAGTCTGACAATACTCTGGCATAGACTGCTTTTTAAGTGGTGACAGCTCTAAGCATATAGGCATATATCTAAAAAAAAAAAAAAAATCCTAATATTTGTACCCTGAAAGACAAAGCTATTTTTCTTCAGCTAGTCTAGATCAGTGGTCTCTACACTGGGATGCAAACTGTTTATGAGGTGCATAAGATAATCTGTTGGACTGGGAAACTAATATTCAAACTTTTATTTTCGTTAATTTTTATCACCTCCTTTTAAAATTTCTCTTCACGTCTGTTTTATGATATGTGGTATGGTAGCACCTGTGTATAATTTATAAGGGCGTAATATAACTGCAGGACTCAAATATTTTGAGAAGTGTAAAGATGGCTTGACTGACTGTCACAACTTTCCTTTCCCAGACTGTCATTTTGTATTTGCCACCCAGAGCTAACTTCAGCATGCTGAAAAGGAAGCAGAGTTCCAGGGTGGAAGCCCAGCCGGTTACTGACTTTGGCCCTGATGAATCTCTGTCAGACAGTGCTGACATACTCTGGATTAACAAACCAGTAAGTTTCTTTCTTTCTCTCTCTTCCCCTCACACACACTCTGTCTCCCTTTCTCCCTCCCTCCTTCCTTTCCTATCTCTCTCTCTCTTTCTTTCAAGTACGGAGAAGTACATGCTGATATAAGAGAAATTTTATTAATATAATTTATATATCATGGAACTTTGTTTTTTAAATGTCTCTTTGAGCTGCAATAGAATGTGGATGCATCTCGAAGTCTGGAAGTCGGCAAATCAAATGAAATAATGAGGTGTCTCTGTGAGTTCCTCCCATGGGAAGATAAGTGAGCTGGTCTAGTTTCTCCTCTCCTTCCTACGCACGCACTGTCCTCAGAGTCACTCAGTGTATAGATGATACCACCTCTCAGGCTTATGGGTAACCTCTTCTTCACCAACTTACTTTACTTTCAATTCTCAACATGCCTGAACCTGTGAGAAGACAGTCAAATGTTTGGAATTAAAGGTCTTCTTCTGAGCTTCCTGTTTCAAGTAAAAACAAAGGTTAATGAGATAGTGGTTAATGTCTCCGAAGAACCTTATAACTTTCTCTGCCTAATTAAGTGGATGAGAACTTGCGGGGAAGGTCTGCTGTACCAGTTATCATTGTTTATTAGACTGTCTAGTAGTCAGAAATAAGGCAAATGGCTTACTGGTAGGTCTGAAGTTCAGCTCAACAGTACAAAGTAAGATCAACTTCATTATTAAACTTATAGTAATGGCTTCCTGGTGGTGCAGTGGTTGAGAGCTTGACCGCTAACCAAAAGGTGGGCAGTTCAAAAGGTCAAATCCACCAATGCTCCTTGAAAACTTTATGGGGCAGTTCTGCTCTGACCTATAGGGTCGCTATGAGTTGGAATGAGCTCGACGGCAATGGGTTTGTTTGGAAGGCCATTGTGCTAGATACGGAGGTTACAGTAAAGATAATAGGTTCTCAAATCCAAGTGCTCATAATACATAAAAATAATAGCCATTCAAGTTTCTACATGAGTAAGGTTCTGACGTTTCTTAATTGAATCAGAATCTTCCTATATTGCAGCATGATGTACTGGGAAGTTTTAAGGATTTGGGGTAGTAGCACTTCCATGTTTGTATCCAAGCTTTGGCTCCTATTAATGCAGGAGAACAGAAGAGTCTCCTAACCTTTCTGAGTCTCAGTGTGTTTATGTGGAAAACGTTGCTTGACAATTAAACAGCATCAAATATGTGAAAATTTTTCACACATTATATGTACTTAACAAACCTTAGTTCCCTTCTTCCTCTCTTCTATATTGGTGAAACATTTTCATCTCAATATTACAATGTTTTCTATGTAGTGTGGTTTGTAATGTGACTTTAGGGCGTCACGTACTAACTTAGAACAATCTTTGCAGTGGGTTCACTCTCTGCTGCGCATCTGCGCCATCATCAGCGTCATTTCCGTCTGCATGAACACGCCCATGACGTTCGAACACTATCCTCCTCTCCAGTACGTGACTTTTACTTTGGACACTTTACTGATGTTTCTCTACACGGCAGAGATGATAGCAAAAATGCACATTCGTGGTATTGTCAAGGTGAGTGTTTCTATGGTATTTAAAATTATAACCTAAATGCACTGAAGATCTTTATCAATTGATGATATTTTTACATTAATTTCAGTGAAACCAAACATCTCATTATTTTACGAAGTTTTATGAAGTTCTTTTAAAAAAAGTCATAACACTAGAAATTGGTGAAAATATGATATTTAAGAATATTAAAATATTGAATAAATTGTGTAGGGTACACAGCCTTGGAATACCTGAAAAAGATCTAGAAGGTCGGACTGCCCACTTCGTGAGGACCAGATGGTGTATATCTTGTCACCTAGAGATGAGCCCGCTACCTGGTACAGCCAGTGGGCCAGAGTAGGCACTTCATTTTTTGTTTATTTATGACATGGTAAAGTTAGGGAGAGAGATGATATTCAGCAGAATGTCAGTTAACTGAGTGTTTTGAAGATATAAAGGGGTATATCTTCAAGTGTTTTAAAGATATAAAGAAAAGACAGGAAATGGAAAGGAATTCTGGGGCGATAAGAAAGTAATATAGAGCATGAAATCGGCATAGTATGGAGGCAACAAAAGTAGTAAAAAAAGAAAAATTCTGTCATGGGATATCTCTTCCTTCTGTATCGCTAACTTTCGCAGAGGTTAAAAAATAAAAATAAAATAAAGAAAAATTCTGTCAGGGGATATCTCTTCTTTCAGTATCACTGACTTTCACAGAGGTTAAAAATATGTAGATAATACTGGTCCTAAAGTATTTCAAAGTGTACAATTTAGGGGGACAGTTGTATAATGAAACAGCAACATGGACTTTAGGGTCCGACAAATGACATACTTGACTCAAATCTTGTCCAGTTTACGAGCTGTCTCAGCATCTCAAGTTAGGTCATTTTGTTGGAAAAGTGTCCCACTGGGTATAAGAATTTTGAGAATTTAATGAGATGGTGCATAACACCCCATGATTAGTCAATTTGTGCTCCCCTTTATACATAATTCACTGTGTGCTCAATGCATTACTGTGTTCAGTTTTAACTGTTCATTGTGAAATTTTTTTTTTTTTTAATTTACACAAAAGCAAAGCTTATGGACCCCTGGTGGCACAGTGGTTAGGAACTTGGCTGCTAACCAAAAGGTCGGCAGTTCAAATCTACCAGCTGCTCCTTGGAAACCCTATGGGGCAGT
Source organism: Elephas maximus indicus (assembly GCF_024166365.1). NCBI lineage: Eukaryota > Metazoa > Chordata > Mammalia > Proboscidea > Elephantidae > Elephas > Elephas maximus. The sequence continues at coordinate 66,252,657 of NC_064841.1, read as the reverse complement.
TCTGCTCTGTCCTGGAGGGTCCCTATGAGTCAGAATCGACTCGACAGCAACTTTTTTTGTTTTGGTTTTTTTGATTTAAAGATTATAGTTGTAATGAGCCCCCATACCGTAACATCAAAAATTATCAGTATTTGACCTATTTTCTTTCATTTTAAAGCAAACCTGAGAAATTGGGTTATAACAGCAAATAGTTCTTTATGTATTTCCGATTGATAAATCTTCCTTTTTTTTTTATAACTTCCACATCATTGTCATATAACTGCCATGTATTAATTTCTAGCAAAATTAACAATAATTCCATAGCACAGGCTAATACTCAATCTATGTATTTTTCCAATTGTCTTAAACGTTCCTTTTTACAGTTGATTTTTGACACAAGTCTAAAACAAACTCATATATTGCATTTGATTGTTTTGTATTTAAGTCTTCTTTATATACATATTTTTAATATTACTTCAGAGCCCTCGTGGCATAGTGGTTAAGAGCTATGGCTGCTAACCAAAAGGTCAGCAGTTTGAACTGACCAGTTGCTCCTTGGAAACCCTATGGCAACGGGTTTGATTTTTGGTTTTATATACCTGGAATAAACTTATGATACATTTTTATTCTGTTTTAATGTGCTTCTGGATTATATTTGTTATTATTTTCTTTGTTTTAAATGTTGGGTAACTTTTCCCTTTTAAGTGACTTGATGTTTTTTCCTGGAAATTTAACAAATCTTTTCTGTTATTGTTCAAGTCCAGTAGTTCTCCTAGCATGCATCTTTTTGTTAAGTGTTATGATGGATTTTACAAGGTGCATCGTGTGGTACTTTTCCCATTGCTATGGTATACTTCTTCAGGACCCCTTCTACATTGCAGTTGAACCAGGATCTATCATTCCAGTTGAACCAAGATCTATCATTCCAGTTGAACCAGGATCTATCATTCCAGTTGTTCAACTAGGATCTATCGTTCCAGTTGTTGAACCAGGATCTATCATTCCAGTTGAACCAGGATCTATCATCCCAGTTGAACTAGGACCACAGCTGTGGTCTTGAGTGGTGCCTAGTATTATCAGTTATTTGGTCTTTTTTTCAGAAGACCTTGTCTCTTAGTTTTATTCAATATGATGTCCATGGATATTGTTTCATTTGCTATCCTGTTTGCTATCTGTTTTCTTAAGAGATTTGCCATCATATTCTTGTCCAAATTGAAGCCAAGCACTTAACTTTATAGTAGTTTACATAGCATATACATTACAAGTGCTAGACACAATTGCCTCACTGTATGAGCACTATAAAATTAGCTAAACCAGGTGAAGAAACGTTCATCAGGTTAATAGCATTCGGTGTTTTCAGTCATCAGAGAAATGAACAAATATTGGCACCCTCCCCCCCCCCTTTTTTTTAAGAATGTTTTTGGAAGGCTTTCTGGGCTCACTGAGTAAATGAGTGTGGTGTAATGAATTACTTAATATGGCCCTTCTAGCCATGGTCTTTGTGACTCACTCAACGATTGAGTGGGACTGTGCAAATAAGGTATATGGGGTTATGTGTCAACTAGGCCATCATTCCCAATATTGTGTGGTTGTCCTCCATTTTATGTGTTGTGGATCCTGACCTCTACATATTGATGAGTCAGAATTGGTGTAGGGTGTGTCTTGGGTCACAACCTTGCAGGAGGGCATAACTCAAGTCCCACCCTTACTCAATTATGCCCTTCCCTGGGGCGTAGGCTGCATCTAAGATACGTGTGTCCTGGTGGGGCTGTCTCTCTCTGTATCTGGATCCCATGTCAGGTTCTTGATCAGTTGATCTGGTTCTTGGGACTCGAGCCAGAGGCCTGCTGTCTGACCTACCAATTCTAAAATTTAGTGGCCTCCATGGCCCCTGGACCAGCAGGCTATCGCCTGACCTGATTCTCCAGCTTCCACAGTCTAGTGAGCCAGCAGTCTGTGGTGAACTTCTGGTTTGAGTTCATCAGCCCCTGTAGTCACATGGGTCAGGAGAAGCCTACACCTGACTCATGGACTTGGGACCGCATGAGACGTTTCCTTTATATGGTTCCTGAGTTCTGTGAGATGTTGCAGTGAATTATGGAACCCAAAGACGGAAGGGAGAGTACTGAAAGGAGGAGGAGTGGTTGGTGTTAGAGATAATGGAGTAGGACGGTAATCTGGAAAGTTGGACAACCTCCACCTCATAGGAACCAGCTTTGTGCTGATCGTTATAAAAGAAATTATTGGTTTAATGAGAGACTGGAAGATCATGCTTAAAAAAATACATGTCAGGAAGCTGTGTACTCTGGAAAGCAATAACCGCAGCACAGGTCATACTCAGGGACAAGGCGGTCCATGCACTACCACTGCTGATACTGTGAACCTGAGCCCCAAGCTCTCTAAAATGCTAGGAGTGAATATCGGATTGACCAAGATACATGGAGATACGGACGTGTGTGCAGGACACAATTTGATGAGTCGGAGCAGTAAAGAGATGGACAGGAATAAGGCTGGAAGTGTGTTCTACAGATGTAGGTATGGATCAGCCCAGCACTGCTGTCAAGGAGTTTGTTTGTTACTGACTGGTTTTCCTGCTTTCATTAGATTATCATAGTGACCATTAAAGGAATAAACTTGAAAGAGCCAATAAGCCTTTGGAGTAAGTTATTGTTAGCCACTTTGACCAGCCAGATACTTGCTATTATCAGATATAAATAAGTAGGTTTGAAAAAGCCTTTCTGAGTTTGTAAGATAACCCACCTAAAATGGGGTAGAAATACAAAGGGAGAAATTCAGTTCAGTACAAGAATTAAACCTGAGAAGAACTCTCAAAGCCACAGCCATCCTGATGCACTTGTTGAAGAGCCAGGGGACTCCAAGGTTCACCAAAAACCTGTCTTGAGTGCAGCAAGCGTGGGCCCCAGGAAAATGCAGCTTGATTCTAAAAAGTGCTTTGCAGCCTGCTGGGAAAGCTGTTGGCTCATGGGTGGTGTGGACGCCCGCCATGACCTCAACATTCGAATTTCAGGATGATTCCAGAATACTCTGCCTCTGACAAAAATTATCTGATTATCTGATGCACTTGGTTTGGATAAGCCTAGGTTCAGGACATTGGTAGCTATCCCAGGAAGTCAACATGGAGGAAGGTTGGTCAGTGGTAGTTCTAAAGATGTTTTTTAGGACAACTGTAACTACATAGGCTAACCCTATTTTGCATTCTGTGATGTCACCAGAGGGCCTTGCATGACCCTGTCACTTGTGTATATGGATTGATCATCCAGATTATGGCAATCTCTGCTCATGCATTGGAAGACCTGACTGTGCCGGGTGGAGCCCTTTTGATTGAAATCACCATGTGTTGATTTTGTTAGGGCTCCAACTTGAGTAGAACAAATGCCTGACATTTTCCAAGAATAAAACTTCCATTTCTTAAGTCATTTAATAAATGAAGACTTGGATTTTACATTGTAAAAAGGACAGTAGGCACTGTTTTAATTGTGACAGTCTAATGAGAAAAAGAACTGAGGTAGACTTGATGCAGAAATTATGTATTCATTCCAAATGAATAGAGTACTGAATGAACAGAGGATTCAAGAGTTTAAATATAAGTTGAAGCAATCATTAAAAAAAACAAAAAAAAAAAACTTTGATTTATGGCTGGCCACGTTTTCAAAACTCTGTGAATGAGTCATTCTCAGTATTTTCAGATTTCCATCAACATTTGGATGCTGAGCTGTCTACGAAAACCAGGGATTTTTTTCACATTTTCAGCCTGCAACAATTGAAAATCAACATCAGATAAGATTTTCCTATTTTTCATTTAGGCGTAATTAGATTAGACACAAATGTAATGCAGGTTATAGTAACAATCCATTCCTAACAGAGTAGAACTGCCCCATAGGGTTTCCAAGGAGCGGCTGTTGAAGGAGCCATTCCAAGGAATTGCTGGCCTTTTAGTTAGCTGCCGAGCTCTTAACCACTGCACCACCAGGGCTCCGAGACGTAATGCAGACTAGAGTTACGATCCATTCCTAACATCCTGAAGTAATCAGCACAGCTTCATAGCTCATTAAAATTGGTATTCAGGGTTTAAGTGCTGACTGAGGTTTTATTAAATATGATTAAATATGAGGTCTAATTATGAGAAGCCCTGGTGGTGCAGTGGTTAAGAGCCTGGCTGCTAACCAAAAGGCTGGCAGTTAGAATCCACCAGCCACTCCTTGGAAACCCTAAGAGGCAGTTCTACTCTGTCCTGTAGGGTTGCTACTAGTTGGAATCGACTCGATGTCAACGGGTAATTATCCTGAACCAAATTTTCATGTATCATCCCCTGGAACTTTCACCACTGTGCCCCCTAAACATCATGAAATTATTAATATCCTTCCTGAGCCACATGTTTCTGCAAACATACATATTACAACATGGACACGGGTTAAAGAGTAAATCCAACTTGAGACGACATTCTGGTATTTTAACGTGACACTTTTTCGTTGGTGACATATCTTCCATTAGCATCATAGTTATTGTTTTGGCTTATAAAACCACACAGTAACCAGTTGCCATCAAGTTGATCCTAACTCATGGCAACCCCATGCGTGTCAGAGTCGAGCTGTGCTCCACAGGGTATTCAAGGTTGTGGCCTTTCAGAAGCAGGTTGCCAGCCCTTTCTTCCAAAGAGCCTCTGGGTAGATTTGAACTGCCAACATGTTAGTTAAACTCACACGTTTCATGAGACTTCATTTTAGCAAAATACCATCTATCATAATAAATTTATGTTGTTAATTTAAATTTTATTGGTTTGAATTTTCCTATTTGTAAATTTGGCTTGATTTTAGAAATGTATGAGAAATATAAACATATGATAGGTGTTTAAGTTGCATCATAGAGAAAAACACATCAGTCCACACAGAGGCTCTATGATAATTGCTTAAAAGACATGTTATATTACTCAAGTTTGAGTTACCTTGCTGTCATCAATTAACTCTAAAATAATTTCTAAAATTTTTATTACTCACCTGTCTGCTAAAAGCTTACTTTTTTCATGAAGTTTTTCTGATTTTTCTACTTTATTTGGCAACAAAACAGTAATTGCCTCTCATTCAATGTTTTAACGTCTTCACCCAGAGTAATTTGCGAGTGTGTTCTTGTGTTTGTTTACCTAGGACTTAACCAAACCAGTTGTCATGGATTTGACTCTGACACATGGCGACCCCATATTTGTCAGAGTAGAACTCCGTGGGGTTTTCATTGGCTGATGTTTTTGAAATAGATAGCGAGGACTTTTTCTGAGGTTCCTCTGGGTGGCCTTGAACTTGTAACCTTTTGGTTAGCAGCCAAGCTCCTTGACCCCCATCCAGAGACTTCTCCAGGACTTACGCTTGTGTTTTTTTCACACGTGTATATAAACTTATGAATATATATGTGTACATTATATTCTATTTTGAGTATTAGGTTACTCTTTTTAATACGTTTCACATTGTCTGGTAAAGACGTACAAATATTAAATGTTTAATATGCACTGATTTTCCACCAAAATATTTCTAATGTTCATCAGATTTTGTTGCTAAGCAAGTGACACGAGTACTTCATATATGCTGTGTGTGGAAGTGTCTTTGTGAATTGCTGCACACATATGCCAGTGGCTTCTTTTTGAAAGAGAGTTTTCCATGTACATCACTATATAAGTCCATGATAAAATATTTATAAAGACAAATCAGTGTATTGATGCTCTTCCATCATACACTACTCTCTAAAATTATTCCTAGCCTGATTGGCAATGGTATGTTACAGCTGTAATAGCTGGTTTATAAAACTATGTGCAATAAACCAAGCTCAGAAAGTTTATTTTTCAAAATGAAAATATGGGATCTGTGGCTTTCTAGTACCTCCCAGTAATTTTATTGACTTAGTTATTTGCCAGTCCCTGGGTGGTGCAAATGGCCAAGCGCTGGACTACTAACTGAAAGGTTGGCAGTTCAAACCCACCCAGAGGTGCCTTGGGAAGCAGGCCTGGCAGTCTGCTTCCTACTCTGCACACACAGTGTATCCACAAGTCAGAATCAACTCGATGGCAACATCAACAATAGTGATTTGCAGATATATTAAGATATGTTTAAAGAGAGAGTTATATTCTTAAACCCAAGTTCTGTTCCCAAATTTCCCTTTAATTACTCAGCAAAAAACTTATTGAATGCTTGTAGCATGCTAATCACTGCCCCATCTATTCCTGAGAACATGTTGGATGACACAGTTTTGGAGAACAGGAGTCTATATTGCAGTAAATAATGCATTATGACCATTTTCCAGAAACTCCAACCAATTTCTCCAAACATCACCAATACACTCTAACACCTGTACAACAATCCATCCAGGATTTCTGCGTAATAAAAAAGCATTTAAAACACCCATCGCTTAATTATTGCACTTAATGAACTCAGTGGATATTTTGTATGCTGTACACAAAAACATGAACACGTTCTCATACATAAATAAGAACATGAACGATATTTTAAAGATGTTATCTACCAGATTTTATTGAAGCTAAGAGGCCTTCAATTGTCAGATGCATCGTTTTCTTACAAAACAGGAAGAAAGAAAAAATGCTGCTGATTACACAGATTGGAAGATATAAGCATGTAATTGATTTCATCTATCTTAAATTCAGGAAGATTAAACTGTGATAAAATAAAGTATGTTCCAGAAGAGATGAGATATGATCAAATGGACCCGAGTTGGTAGACTCAAGTACTGAGTCCCATCAAAGGCTAAAGTTCAGGGAAAATACAGGAAAGTAGAAAGTAGTAATAAACAATGTAGTTAATTTAAACAATGACAGCAGAAAGTTTAGCCAAAAGAAGAGTTACAACTGTAATACACACTACACTATCTTGCCAGGATCCATGCACAACTTAAATGTTTCTACTCACATACTTACAGATTCATTAGTTATATAGTGATTTGTGGGTAAACGATTTTGCAAATATAAACTGTGAATACTCATATAGTGAGAGTTCAGATAGTGAGAGATAGACCTTCAGTGTTTTATCAAAGTGCTGTAACAGTGGTCTGAAAAAGCTACCAAAACCAAAAACCCACTGCCATCGAGTCAATTCCGACTCATAGAGACCCTGCAGGACACAGTAGAACTGCTCTATAGGGCTTCCAAGGCTGTAACCTTTAGGGAAGCAGACTGACTCATCTTTCTCCCATGGAGCTGCTGGTGGTTCCAACCTCTGACTTTTTTCTTAGCAGCTGAACTCTTTAACCACTGTACCACCAGGGTTCCTGTAAAAGCCACAGTGAGGCAGAAAAAAGAGGGGGTGGAATTTGCTTGGAGATACGGGAAAAGTTTTGAAGAACGAGGAATACAGGACTTTTGCCTGGAAGGATGAGTAAGTGTGGTCTATGGCATGGTTGAAAAGTATTTCACAAGAAGGAAAAGGAATGCTTTAAGGCACAAAGGAGTGGAATGGCTTAGTGCTTTATTGAGCTCCAAGTAGTCAGTCTTCCACCAGTCTGTCAGTGGATTGTACTGTGGCAGCTTGCATGTTGCTACAATGCCAGAAGCTGTGCTTCCTGTGTTTCAAATACCATGAGGGTTATCCATGGTGGACAGGTTTCAGCAGAGCTTCCAAACTAAGACAGAGTAGACAGAAAGCCCTGGTGATCTACCAAAAATCAGCCAATGCAAGTCCTGTGGGTAACAATGTTGTGTAGTCCTGGAAGATGAGTCTAGGTTGGAAGCCACTCAAAATACACAGTGGCTGCAGTAATGGATACCAGCAATCATGAAGATGGTGCAGGACCTGGCAACGTTTCATCCTGTTGTACATGGGGTCCCATGAGTTGGAGCTGATCAGTGGCAACTACCAGCAAGAATAGTCAATAGATGCAGCAGACAGGATGTGGCCAAGGAGCAGCAAGGAGGATGCTGTGAAGCAGACACGGCTACATCATGGAGGGCCTCGTAGGCTCCCAGAGGAGTTCAGACTCCATCCTGCAGTCAGTAAAGATGCCCAGAGGATTTTAATCCAAGAGTGACACAATCTGATTTGTGTTTGAGAAGCTCGCTGTGGAGTACAGTGCTTGATGCCCTGCAGGAGAGAGAAATTGAAACAGAAAGCCTTTAAGGCATGAAATGTCTTTAAACCTTTTTTTGTAAGAAGAATATATTTGTTTTTAAGGATTTCACATCTCTTATAATGCACCCCAAACTTAGGGGTGTCTGCCAATTAATTCCTGCTCCCCAATAATTTATTTCTACTTGCCTCCCCACTGATTTCTGTCCCAAGAAGTATTGTAGCTCACCAAGTCCCTAGGAAAAAAAAAAACCATTTGGATGATGTATGTTTGTGTGTTGTTGACAGGCAGCCCTTGTATTGCAGGCTGAATTCTGCAATAGACCAATCTGGCAACAGAGGTAGGTAAAAGTAGCACACATCCTTTGAGTAGAAGTAATCAATAAGAATGCTAAGATACAATGACAGAGGGCCCTGGAAACTCGTGACGATTAGTCATGTGTTCCTGAAACTAAACCAGTGCATATCATTTTAGAACTGAAAAATATATTGGCATAAATGCTTTCAGGTAAATGTGTTTGGTTGCTCTGCTTGTTAAATACTTGCATGGCAATTTAAGTTAACTCTCCTCTACTGTGTAATTGATTGACAGCCTCTGAGTGCCTACCTTTCATAAAAATTGACAGACAGCTCTTGAATAACTCACCTCCTCCACCTCTAGCAAGCTGATTTCTACCCGTAGCTCAAGCACTCCCTCCCTCTATTTCTTATGGATGCAACAAACAAATTGAAAGTTTTCTTTGGTATTTGAGGCATTAGTATTTCTCAAGTACCACTGGTCCCACTCACGTGTGTTTGGGTCTGCTTACATATTTTGGATGCAAAGGAAAGGGATAATTTATTATTCACAAATAGCATAACTTCAGCATTAATACAGTAGGATTTTAAAAGGATTTGGATATACTTATAAATTGAAACATAGCAACTATTAAACAATTACAGTTAACAGTGAGAAAAAAATGGAGAGAAACATAATTTAACAAGTATGTCAGGCACATAGTATTAATATGAAGTTATGTATCAAAGTGCCAGCTTTCAAAGCCTGTGTTCTCTTTATTGAAAGGTATTTTAAGCTCACTAAACTTTAGTGGTTATTGGCAGAGATTAAATTGGTAGTTATTTCAGTTGATATTTGCATTGCATTATAATGTACAAATTATATAAACCTTGACCCTGTTTGCATTGGCTTACCATGTTCAACTCTGCTTATTCAAACTATACTAATCCTGGACATATTCAAAAGTCATCTCCTATACTGCATTTTACACAGATAACGCACTCTCTATATTTATTTGCCAATAGCGTCCTTCCTCCTCAAGGTATTTTCATAAATGCTGCTATGCCAATTTTTTTTTACATGTTACTGTAAAAAATTAGCATAGTGTGCTTATGAAAATACCTTGCAAAAGGATGGTGTGGTTGGCAAACAAACGTATAAGGTGTTCATTATTTGCATAAAAATATGGTACTCATCAGTGGTCTTTCATGATCACATAGAAAAAGAGTCCTATCTTTAAGATATCAACTTTGAAAGACATTACACCTTTTTCTGTTTACTAGAAGGGAGTCATTACTTTTAAGAAACAGCTCTAATAGTTTTGTTGAATGCATGGATGAAGGGATGCATTCATTAAACATATTAATTGACTCCTTACTGTATGCACTGTGATCTGCAGAAGCCCTCTGTCTAAAGCAGAATCACGTGCTTATCTACTTATTCACTCCCTATCTGCTGTATGTCACACCCTGTGCTGGAGGTACCACCCTAAATTATCTACTTTAGAGTCTCAAGGTGTTACTAAACTTAAAGACAAACTCAAATGTTTACTTTTTAATGTAACCCCAGAAAGTACATTCAGAGAAGATTACATAGGAAACCCAAATTCCACAATTAGAGCTGATAAATTGGAGAGACTAAAATATAAATGCACAAAACAACCAGGTAGGAATTGCAAAGGAATATTCTGTAAGCAACACAATACTGAACATCAGATATAGGCAAGAATCGAGTTGTCAGTTGTTGCCTGATGTGTGAGTCATGGCAATGGATCAGAGAAGGCTGTGGTGAGTGAATGTGGTGAGCGGATAGAAGCTTACAAGAAAAAGTCAGCACAGAATTGGGAGAATTTTTCGGGAAGACAGAACAACATGAAGAAAAATGAGCATTGAAGAGCAAGAGATTAAAAATTAAGATGAGAAAAAGCTGTGTGCGTATCCTGAGTCACCAGTTTTCTGTTTTCTTTAATTCCAAAGGAACTTTTTTTTTAAAACTTTTATTTTATTGACATATCATCCTAATGTCAGAATAGATTCTCTTTAAAAAATGAAAACACTGCATCTTCTTTATCTTTCTTTTGCATATAATCCCAAATAAAGTTAATCCTAAATGAATATGTATTATTGCTTTTATTTTTCAATTAAGGCATGTTTTGTCTTCAACATTTATGCAGCTTGTGGTGAACTACTGGTTAATTTCCCTACGAATGATGATTGATAAGACAATTTTAAAGGCCTCCATGTTGACCTCTGTGTGCTCTTAGTGATTTAGGAAGTGAACTGACTTAGGGCCTAAGCTGCCTATTTAGTAGAATGGCATCTGGCTCCTTAAGTGGGGGATGGGTGTAGTGAAGAGAAAAAATAGGGATGTTTTCCTTTTGCATGAATTACATTTTATAGCAAAGCTCTGCAACTCCTCATTTCATAAATTGTTTTCCTAATAAATAATGCCATTTACAATGCTTATAAGTATTCCTTTGAGAGTCTCCTGAATTATGATACAAAAACTGTGGATAGCTTTGAGTGAAATGACCGTTGACTATTACCTCCATGGTGTTCTTTTAAAATATTCATTTTTCCTAATAATGCCATGTGAAATTTATTTTCAGGGGGATAGTTCCTATGTGAAAGATCGCTGGTGTGTTTTTGATGGATTTATGGTCTTTTGCCTTTGGGTTTCATTGGTGTTACAGGTAATTAAATACTTTTAAATTACAAGGGAATGGAATGTTTTCTGAATGGGCATGATTTTGCATTGAAAGTTTAAATAGAAATATTAAAGAATATGTCAAATATAATTGTGTAAGTTCCTGTGACAGCAGATTTATTTTGAATTTTTTTTTAGATAAAGCCTAAATTTACCATTTCAATCATTGTAGGTCATGTTTGTAAATTATTTCAAGTCAAGCAATAATCAATACTACAGGAAATATTCCTTATTTAACAAATATAAAATTTATATTCATTGAAATAAAGGAAAGAATATGGTAGGAATTTCTGTATTTGGAGAATTAAATATTTAATTAAAAAAAATTTCCAGTTTTTATATGACTGAATTCTCCCTAAAAAGCAGATGAAAAGAAATATATTGGGACATATACTTATCAACATAAAATACTATGTTGCAAGTTTAAATACCTTACTATGAGAATGGGTGGAGCCCTGGTGGTGCAGTGGTTAAGAGCTCTGCTGCTAACCAAAAGGCCAGCACTTCCAATCTACAAGCTGCTCCTTGGAAACTCCATGGGGCAGTTCTACTCTGGCCTGTAGGGTTGCTATGAGTCGGAATCAAACCTACAGCAATGGGTGTTTTGCTTTATGAAAATTTGAGAACATATATCAAAAAGTCTTAAAGGAAGGATTTTATTGGAAAGTAATTCCCATGCATTTGTCCTGCCATAATTTGCCATTCAAAGTAACTAAAGTGATTAATGATTACCTTCTGTGTTAACAAATTCAAAATTAAAAAAAATCACAATCCATTCTGCCAGCTCATGGTAGTGCTTATAGATCAACTATCCTTCCTTAGTTTTAAGATGTTTCCCTCTCCAACAATCTAATTTCATCCTGCATATTGATGTTGTTTTCCATTTAATAAGTATTGGGTGATTGAAAACCATTTTCTAACCGCAACGTGGCCTCAGTCAGTAGGGTAAATGATACAATCCTTTTTTGTATTTTTCCTAATATTTTAGCACTTTCGCCATTATTTTCTAGATACTAAGAAGACTTCATCAAAAAAAATTACTAGTAAGGAAGACTTAGCATACTTGTTTTATATTCTAAGTTGTAACTTGTTTTTGTAATAAAAACTGCCGTGATGAATTAGTCAAGGAAATGAACAAAAAATGGCAATTTTATTAGTTGATATATTTTTATTTCTTTTAAGATAACATTATCTTCAAAATTTACTCAAAAGAAAATGGATTTCAGTGGAAAATAAATAATATATGAATAAGTGCAGGGGCCCCTGCTGATACATTGTCAGTATATTTCATGACTATGAGTAATACTAAAGAGAACACTAATTATTTTATTTACCTCCGAATTTATAGGTATTTGAAATTGCCGATATAGTTGACCAGATGTCACCTTGGGGCATGTTGCGGATCCCACGACCACTAATTATGATCCGGGCATTCCGGATTTATTTCCGATTTGAACTACCAAGGACCAGAATCACAAATATTTTAAAGTAAGCATTGTTTTTACATAAATGAATGTGAAAAGTTGTATGACTTTTTGGGTAAATTTTACCTATTTTACCTTCTTTTTCCCCCCTAGGCGATCAGGGGAACAAATATGGAGTGTTTCCATTTTCCTGCTTTTCTTTCTACTTCTTTATGGAATTTTAGGTGTTCAGATGTTTGGAACGTTCACCTACCACTGTGTTGTAAATGACACTAAACCAGGGTAAGTTCATCTTTTAACTCCATCTTTATCTAGGTAATTATTGCCCTATTTCTAGAATTCTCCCTTGAAAAGCTTCCGTGTCTTAATTTTTAAAAAAGCGTCTATGTACTCTCTGTTCTGTATTCCCTGTTCCCTCCATGATGCTTTGTTATTTTTTCAAGACAAGTTGTCAAGGTAAGCCAATTTGAAAGTTGGAACCTGGTGGGAAAGTAGATTGAGCAACTTCAGAGTGTCCATTTAGGAACCTTCCTCAGTGTGGCAAAATGCGTGGGCTAACGCAATTCTGATGACGTGTCTCATGGCATTAGGTGGGCTACTTGTTAGAAAAAAAAAAAAAAAACTCATTTTTATGGTTAACTCTGATCTTCCTTCCCTAAAACAGTTTTCTAAACAGTTATTTCATGGCATCATTTCTAGACATAACAAGGGTATCTGTTGTATTGAAGTGTCAGGGGATGGGGATTACATACAAAATATGTACTTTATTATTTATTGTATATTATGCTGGTAGGGCCCCTGCCTCTTCTCCCTGGCCAATCATTGTTAAAATACAGCACAAGGAGTGGAGGACAGGGAAAGAGAGCATAGTAGGATGACGGTCCCTGAACATATGTGACCCAGAAGTGTCTCTTTAGGTGTTGACTGCAAATCAGAGTTTGGGATCCAAAGCACACAGAGATACTTCCCATAAAGCCATATTTCAGGGCAGCGGAGACCCGGGATAGTACAATTGAGTTTACCTCTTGTGTGAAGACCTTGGGGGAAAATTGGTCTATTGACAAATGATGAATTCATCTACACTTTTTGGAAGAAAAAAATCTCGATTCAGATAATAGAAAGTAAATTTAAAACTTTTTTTTTTTAATTCAGAAGATCAGAAACAACCATTCATTTTCCAAGTATTTTTAGTGTATACATATCCATTTACAAATCAATGGTCTATATAAAAATTATTGAGTTTAAAAATGTTGAAACTGTCACTTTGTGTTACCTGCATTTGGTGAGTTTTGTTCTTAAAATATATATGTACATCCATAAATGAGAAGTAGATAAACAAAATACATCATGACACACCTTGGTTCAATTCCAAATATTAGTTGAGCAACCTTGAGAAAATGATTGCTTTCTGAAGTGGGTTCAATAACAGAACCTACTTCTTAGGGCTGTGAGTAAGATCAAATGAGACAATGAATGTTAAGAGTGAAGCTGACTAACACATGATAAACGCACTCACTATATGTTAGTTGTTGTTACTTTGTTGTTTTAAACAGATACAGTGAAACTTGTGAGAGCCTGAACTCAGTAGGACTGCCTTGCTTTTCCGGGTCTCTCAAGTTTTCTGCTTTTGACAGGGTGCAGGCTTACCACTTTTCTATCACTCACTATTAGTGGAAAATATTTGAGTTTTCCTTCTCCGGCAGGTTTCCGCCTTACACAGGTTCTGGCTTTTGCAGGTTTTACTGTATATAATACACTCACATCCTGAGGTGAGATATATTAGTCTGCCTTATTATAGCCTCCAAACAAGAGATAAAACTGTGAAAAAAAGAGCAAAGATCAACAAAGTAGACTAAATTTTAAACTTATAAGAATGTAAAGGGGGAAACATCTATAAGTAATAAGAATTGTATTTTACAAAAGTAAATTAATCTGGGAGTTTATTTCAAATTTATCATGACTATTTTTATTAGTCTCTCCCAATAAGGAACTATTTACTAAGAATTTTATTTCTAATTTATACATACACAGTAAAATATCTTTTATAATAATAAGACCAAAATCACCAAAATGATTAAAACTAACAAAACGGATAATAGACCAAAGGTATATTCTAAAATACTTGCCTTGAACTTAGACCGTTTGGTAGTACTATATGTCTTGCTTTTATGAAGCGGATTATTCCGTATACAAATGGTAGTTCATACTAACATGATCAAGCCAACTGTATGTGAAGCTGTTAGGACGTTTGTCAAGATAATCCTCTATTGTCAGAAGTCTAGCCAATGAGGATTCCTATTTAAATAGCTGGGAAAAGAAAATACGAAAACTAACGTTGGGGTATGAGCACAAAGACACCCTGATTACCACCCACATAGGACTCCTCCTGTGCCTTGAATTTACCAGCCTTGCCTCAGGGCCATTGCTGTGGCCTAGACAAAATAATGACCTTCCTCCAGTTGTCTTCCTGGATAACTCCTGAACTGCAAGTCTTTTCTCAAATATCATCTTCTCTATGATGTGCTACTGGCCTTCCTAATTTTCAATTCACCATGTAGGCCCACAAAGCACTTGCAATATCTCGTATGTTGCTCAGTTTTTTTTTTTTTCACAATACCCATGAACTTCAAATACGTTATATAATGGTCTAAAAACTGAGAATTGTTTATTGTATCTACCCCAAAGAATGTAAGCTCAAAGATAGAGAATTTTTCTTTTCCTGTTTATTTCTAGGCCAGGAAGTGTATACAAGTTCCTAAGAAAATATGAATGAGGCAACTTGCAAAAGCCTCAGCATAATTTCATTTGTTAAACAGCAAAGCGGACTAGTTGGTCAATGCCTTAATTAATTTTATTTTTTAATTTAGTAGGTGTATGCATGCATCTCACATCTATTTAGAGAAATTCCTGTTAGGTTCGTATAGCTGTGGGCCGAGACCATGCCTTCTTTGATTATGCACAGAATTTTGTTGAAGTAAAGAATTCATTATTGTTACCTGATTAGGGTCCGTGCCCTGGAGCAGTTGAGCCAATGAAACATAGTCCAAGTCAGAAAGAGTGAGAAAGCTTATTAAGGAGATGTATACATCACTCTCTAAGGAGTCCCTAAGAGCAGTTTTACATTAGAGCTTATATAGAATCTTACAAGGGTTACAAGTGTCTTTGTAGCCCCCTGCCAGGCATTTCTTTATTAGGCTAATGACATACATAATCTGATACCTGGGCTCCAACTTTCCTGTGGGGGTTGTATGCCACAGGTAGTCCCCACAGAACAAAAGGTTATTTGCATCAGTTTAAAACAAAGAACAAAGTCATTAACATTTGGTCAAAACAAAGTCATTAACAGAGGTATGTGAAGGAGGCAGGCAGAGGAAGAACAACTTATATGTTTATCATGGCCGTAATTATGTTAAGCTCTCAGCTGCCCGTTTTGAAAAAGGAGGAAACATGCTGGGTGGTATTGGGGTCACAATTATTTTTATTTGTCTGTCAGAATTAAATCCAGAGAATAAGTTATCTCATGTCTTCTTCTATGTCCTAAAAGTTAAAATTCACCCCAAGTTAATTTTTATTTTTTGTTTCACATGACGTAGGGATTGAGGTGTATTCTTTTTACATGTTTTGTGCTGAGAGTGGACATCAGTGTCTTATATCTAATCTTAGAGGAAAAGCTCTCGGTATTCATCTAAGCATGATGTTAGCTGTAGATTTTCAAAAATAAAAAAAATCACCTTTAATTCCTGTGTTTCTAGAATGTTTGACATGACTTGCGTTAAATTTCGTCAAGTGTTTTTACTAAAAATATTGAGATAATGTAGTTTTTCTTCTTTATTTTGTTAATGTGATGAGTTTCATGATTGATTTTTTACTATAAAACCGACCCTGCTTTCCTGATATACTGCTGATTGGTCATGCTGTATTATCTTTTTTTTTTTTTTTATGTATTTCAAGATGTGATTTGCTAATGTTTGGTTATAAGTTGTAGTTTTGTTCTTGAGGGTTATTGGTCTGTAGTTTTCATTTCTTGAAATGTCTTTGTCAAGTTTTGGTATCAGGGTAATGTTAGCCTCGTAAAACAAATAGAAATGTATTTCTCCCTCCTTTATTTTCTGAGAGTAGAGTTAATATAAAATTGGCATTATTTCTTCCTTAAATGTTTGATAGAATTCACCAGGGAAACACTTTGGCCCTGAAGTTTCCTTTGTTAGACAGTTTTTCTTTATGAATTCAATTACTTAACATATATACAGAGATATTAAAGTTTTCTCTTTCTTGTTCTGTCAGATTTGGTAAGTTTTCTTTTTCAAAGAGTTTATAAACTGTTAATTTACTGTCATCATGTTAATAATACCCCTTGATTACCCTTTTCATATCTGTAGGATCCATGGTTATAAGCCATTTCTTTATACTCCTGATATTAGTAATTTGTGTTTTCCTCTCTTTTTATGTACAAGCAGTCCCCAGGTTATGAACATCCAACTTATAGGCAACTCATACTTAAGAACAGACTGCCTATTATATTAAAAATTTGAGTTAAATACATACAGTGGTCTGTAATAACAAACACACTGCTTTGTGACTCTCATGAAAACATTGCACTGTTTGGAAGTGTTTCTTAAGTGTTCTATATGCTTAAACAAAAAAAAAACAAACCCAGTGCCGTGAAGTCAATTCCGACTCATAGCGACCCTATTGGACAGATTAGAACTGCCCATAGAGTTTCCAAGGAGCGCCTGGCGGTTTCGAACTACCGCTGGCCCTTTGGTTAGCAGCCATAGCACTTAACCACTACACCACCAGGGTTTCCCCTATATACATAGAAAGGTGAAATTGAAATATACACTGTATAGTAAGACATATTATTATTATTATTATTATTTTGACTAACTGATGCTGAATAAGAACCGTATGTACCTGTTCTGACTTACCTACAAATTCGACTTAAAAACAGACTTAGGAACAAACCTCATTCATTACCTGCCGATTGCCTGTAATTCTTGCTGATCTGTTGTATTCCTCTTTTCATGCAATTTCTTTCTTTCTTTTGCTTATTTTATTTTCTCTGTTAGTCTGTTTTTTATTGTATTTACTTCTCTTTATTATTTTCTTCTTTCTACTTTTTGTTTTATTTTATTCTTTCTTGTTTTTTATATCAAGGTCTTTAAATATTTCTCTTTTCTAATACAAGAATTTGAAGCTAAAATCTTCCTTCTAAGCCCTGTTTTAGCAGCATCCCCCAAATTTTGATACATTGTACTTATATTATTATTCAGTTCTATATACATATAATTTTCCCTGCGATTTTAACATTGATGCATGAGTTATTTAGAAATATATCTTTTGAAAATGGTGTGTTCTAAAAATATTATCATTTTTGATATGTAATGCTGTGGTTAGACTCCCTGTAAGAGTCTCTGTAAGATTTCAATCTATAGAAAATTTATTAAGAATCATTTTAAGGACCAGTATATGGTCCAGAAGGGGTGCTGGTGGTGCAAAGGTAGAAGAGCTCAGCTGCTAACCTGAAGGCCAGAGGTTCAAACCCATCAGCCACTCCACGGGAGAAAAGACCTTGCGATCATCTCCTGTAAAGATTATAGCCTAGTAAACCCCATGAGGTAGTTTTCCCCTGTCCTATAGGGTTGCTATGAGTCAAAAATCAATTCGATGGTACATAACAACAACAATATATGGTCTAAATTGGTGAACATTCCATTGAACTTGAAACAAATTTGTATTCTGCAGTTTTTTAGTGTAATTTCTGTGAATATTATCTAAGTCAAGATGATGTTCTAAATATTTCTATCCACCCTGGTTTTTGTCTAACTGATCTATCAGTGCTGAGAGAGTGGTATTAAATTTTCACGTATGACAAAAATATATCACTTTCTCCTTTTTTCCTTTAGCCCTATCAGTTTTTGCTTTATATAAATTAGAGTTTTTGTTTGAATCACGTGCATAGACATAAAATGTCATAGTGCCTGTCTGATGAACTGAAAATTTATTATTATTAAAGAAATCCTTAATTATCCTTGATAATAAATACTTCTTGTCTGGAAGTCTACAGTGTCTTCTGTTGAAGTTTTCACAGTGGCTCTCTTATGCTTTACTATTTGCAGAACATATGTTTTCCATCCTTTCCCTTTTTATCTGCCTCTATATGGTTAATTTATGTGTCTTTGCATTTAAGATACATCTCTTTTAGACAGCATATAGCGGGTGTTCCTTTTTTAAATTCAGCCTGAAAACCTCTGCCTTTCATATGGAGTGTTTAGTCCATTTAAACTTAATGTAATTATTGATACGGTTGAGTTTAATTAGACCATTTTACTATTTGTTTTCTATTTGTAGCATTTTATTTTGCTACTCTACTTCTTTTCTATATTCCTTTGGGTTAGCCAAGTATTTCATTTTATTTCGTTCTTATTGATTTTTTAGTTATATTAGTCTGTACTTTTTTTTTTAGTGATTGCTCTAAGGATTAAAATATCTGTCTTTTACTTATTCCAAACTACTAAGAATTATTAATGTAGCACTTCATGTAAATGTAAAAAACCTTACAACAATATAGTTCTTTTTTACTCCATCATCCTTTGTACTACTAGAGATATATTTTACATCCACATGTATTATAATATAAACCCCATAATACAAGGTTTTTGTTTGTTTGTTTTGTTTTTTGCTTTAGGCAGCCAGTTATCTTTTTTAAAAAAATAAGAAAGAAAAAAAAAGATAATCTTTTATAATTACCTGCATGATTAACCCAAGAACAAATTGCCAATCTAAATATAGTCTTTTGCAGTTGTTCTTCTTTTATCATTTTATTACTTAATTTCATTTGTAACTTTTTTTATTTATCACATTTATATGTGTTATAATTTTATGTTTATCATTGTGCCCGTGAAAACTGATTATTTAGTGTGAACAAAATTAGAGATGGTTCGGAATAGTATTTCAATATGATTGGTTTTGCATGCAAAATATTTTGTTGAAATTACAGAAATAACTAAAAAATGAAAGGGAAACTTAAACACTTATAGTTGAGGTGATAGAAATTACTCTCATTCTTAAAAATAAAAAAAAGAAAGGCTTAATGTTTTGTCAGAAATTTTATTCTAAAATAGATTGTTGTTGTTGGCTGCCATCAGGTTGATTTTGGCTCATAACGACAGCATGTGTTGCAGAGCAGAACTGCTCCACAGGGTTTTCAAGGCTTTGACCTTCCTGAAGCAGATGGCCACATGGGTTTGAATGGTTAGTCAAGTGCTTAACCATTCGTACCACCCGCAAGTCCTCATATGAATTCATAGCACCTGGACTTGTTTAAAAGTTAAAAATATGTTTGAAATATAAAACAAACTTTGATTTATAATTTTGTAAACAAAATTAAAAAATGAAAAAGGTATTGGAGAAAAGCGAAGGAAATGGCTTTCTGTTCTCAGAAGCAATAGAAAGTAATTTATAATCTATCAAAAGTCATTACTACTTTTAGTGAAATCTAACATTAGGAAAACTTTTCCTGTGACTCTTATACTCCTCTTTCTGCTTTGTAACTCACTTTTCTGTGAGTTCATGATGCTTTCTCCCACTTATTTTGAACTTCCATGGTTCACTTCACAGATTCAGTTTTCCTCTCAAATATCAAGTGGATCCATATGTGATTTTATTCATATTGGTGCTTGTGTATTCTAGTGAATATTTTATTCATGAATTCAGTCAAGGTTATCCTTTTATGTTCTTAAAATACAAAGCAGCTAATTCCAAGGAATGATAATTAATTTTAAAAAGCATTTTATGAAATTGATGTATTTCCGTCCATTGCTTCTCACCATCTTATGCACAGTCTTGTCTTTTGGTAGAAGGAGGTTGCGGAAGCAAAAAAGATGGGAACTATATATATCTGTATGGGCTCACAAATCTCTCCAAAGTATAAATGCATACAGGTTTATCACGTAAGTACATGTGTCAAAATTTGGATGCATTAGTAAGTAGTTAAGGAGTACTTACTGTTTTCATGGGAGCCCTTGTGGTGCACTGCTAAAGTGGTCAACTGCTAACTGAAAGGTTAGCAGTTTGAACCCTGCAGCCACTCCATGAAAGAAAGATGTGACAGTCTGCTCCCCTAAAGATTTACAGCCGTGGAAACCCAGTGGGGCAGTTCTACTCTGTCCTACATGGTTTTTATGAGTTGAAATCAAATTGACAGTAATAGGGTTTACTATGTTTTGGAAGTTGTAAAGACAGAAATGCTATGCTTACAGGACACATTCTCCATAATCCTGGTTTACAGTTTGAAGAGCTACATCATAAAAACATATACATAAATAGTTCAAGGACTATAAAAAACCTGACATTTATTTTAAATTATGTGTACATGTAAGTTATAGGGTTTATATTTGGGAGATTACTTAACTATTTAGATAAAATAGTGGCTGAATAAATTTTAGAATTATTTTCTTAATCCTCTGGGTTTTATTTCCAAATATAGACAGCTGAAATATTCCTGACCTAAGCAATTGAAATACACATTTGAGCATCTTATTTTTTTGTGACAAAAAATGTCATCTATTCAGACCTCAGCAACTGGAAATATAACCTTACAGTTAATGTGTCCAAAGTATACATTTATCTATTTGATCTCTGTGCAACTTTAAAAGGAGCCCTGGTGGCACAGTGGTTAAGTGCTTGGCTGCTAACCAAAAGGTCAGCGGTTGGAACCCACCAGCAGCTCAGCGGGAGGAAAATGTGGCAGTCTGCTTATGTAAAGTAAAGGTTACAGCCTTGGAAACCCTATGGGGCAGTTCTACTCTGTCCCCTTGGGCCACTGTGAATCAGAATCAACTCGATGGCAGTGCGTTTAGGTTTGGTTTTATTCAACTTTAAACATACAAACTTGATAAGTATGTATATTTTCAGATGCTAACTTGGTGAGGAAATGTAACCTAGTATAAATTGAAAACTATTCGAATTAACTTTTTTATAGTCACTGTACTTTTTTTTTTGTACATGAGGAAATATAAATACAATTTTTTTTCATTTTTCTTTAAAAATAACAATTAGATTTCATAGCTTCAAAATAAACTGTTTAATCAGCTTTGATCATATCTAATGGATGTTTTCCATAAGTACTTAAAATTTAGTGTACTTTGCTTTTTTTTTTTTTTTTTTTGCTTAATTCCTGAGCTAATAATAAAAGGAAGCAAATGGAAAATTCTTACTGATTTTTAAGGCATAAGCCATATAACTGTAAGCCCAGCATGGTGGTGATGGAATTAAAGTCAGTGACAGAAGCTAAAATGAAGTGGAAACTTAGTAGTAATGGAGTCTGGAACAAATGATCATTTGCCCTAATCGGCAACACCCCCTCCACTGCTAACATCTTGGAGCTTTTATTTATTTTAACCTAAGCAATATGAATCCATCTATATAACCACCCAAACCAACCATATTTGTTTTTCCTCCCTAGCAGCACCTGGCATAAGGACGAGGAGCAACTTAGACTCTCACGCACTGTTGAAGGGAGTGTAAAATGGTACTACGACTTTGATAAACAGTTTGACAGTTTCTTTAACAATATATTAGATAACTACCATATGTCCCATTTATTCCACTCTGAGGTATTTAGCTGAGAGAAATGAAAACATATACCCATGCAAAGATTTACACATAAATGTTCATAGCAACTTCATTTTTAATAGAGCCAAACTGGTTGTTGTTGTTGTGTGTCATCAAGTCAATTCTGACTTATAGTGACCCATAGGACAGAGAGTAACTGCCCCATAGGGTTTTCTAGGGTGTAATCTTTCAAGAGCAGATGGCCAGGTCTTTCCCCCTGCAGAGTTGCTGGTGGGTTTGAACTGATGAAATTTGAGTTAGCAGTGAGCACTTTAATCATTGCACCACCAGGACTCCTTAACCAAACTGGTAACAGCTCAAATATCCATCACGGGCAAATGGACCAACATATTGTGGTATATTCATAGCAAATGAAATACCATTCAGTAATAAAAAGGAACAAAATGTTGATACACAGAACATGGATAAACCTTGAGATAATTATGCTGAGTAAATGAAGCCAGATTAAAAATATATATATATATATACTCTATGATTCCATTTATATAAAATTCCAGAAAATGCAAATTAATCACAGAAAGCAAATAAGTAGTTGCCTGGGGATGGGTTTTCATATTGGAGGAAGGGATTACAAAAGGGCCTTAGAAAACTTTTGGCTTGGGTGGTTATTCTCATCATATTGATTGTGGTGATGTTATTGTTGTTGTTAGTTGGTGTCAATTTGATTCTGTGGTGATATACATATGTCAAAACTTATCAAGCTTTAATAAGTGCAGTCTATTGTATGTCAGTTACCCTGGTGTAGTGCTTAAGAGATACGTCTGCTAAACAAAAGGTCAACAGTTCGAATCCACCAGCTACTCCTTGGAAACTCTAAGGGGCAATTCTACTCTGTCCTAGAGGGTCGCTATGAGTTGGAATTGACTCGATGGCAACTGGTATGGTATGGTATACATTGCTTTTAAAAAATGTTTTAGTGTGAAGTGGAAATCTAAATTCATTCATAAGGTTAGGCAATTGTTCCAGAACTATTTATTGTGCTCTATTACCCACTGAGTTTAAAGGCCATCTTTCTCATTTACTAATTACCTGCATATATATGGGTCTCTTGCTTGATTGATCTATTTGACTATCTCCTCACCAATATCATACTGGTATATCAACTTGAGAGCAACTAACAAAAGCAACATAATTATTATTGCTTTTAAGTAAGTGAGTTTATATCTGTTAGGGAGTCCCAGTGGCACAGTGGTTAAGAGCTATGGTGAGCTATGGCTGCTAACCAAAAGGTTGGCAGTTTGAATCTACCAACCTCTCCTTCAAAATCCTATGGGGCAGTTCTACTCTGTCATATGCTTTGTTTTTTGTTTTTGTATCTGGTAGAGATGATAGAGAAGTTCAATATCATCAGTCAAGACAAAGCCATGGGTGGAGTATGAAACAGACCATCAGTTGCTCATATGCAGGTTTAGGTTGAAGCTGAAGAAAATGAAAGCAAGTTCATGAGGGCCAAAGTACTACTTGAAAACATCCCACCTGAATTTAGAAACCACCTAGGAATAGACTTGACACATTGAACGTTAATGACTGAAAACCTGAAGAATTGTGGGAAGAGACCAAGGATATCATGCATGAAGAAAGTAAAAGGTCATTAAAAATACAGGAAAGGAGGAAAAGACCAAAATGAATATCAGGAGAGACCCTGAAAATTGCTCTTAAGTTCAGAGTAGATCAAGCAAACAAAACAAATCATGAAGTAAAAGAAATAACAGAAGATTTCAAAGGTCAGCTTCAGAAGACAATGTAAAGTATGTGATAAAATGTGCAAAGATATGGAGTTATAAAACCAAAAGGGAAGAACACTGTTGGCATTTCTCAAGCTGAAGGAGCTGAAGAAAAAATTCAAGCCTTGAGTTGCTGTACTGAAGGATTCTACAGGTAAAAAAACTGAATGATGAATGAAACATCAAAAGAAGATGGAAGAAATATGCAGTCACTCTACTAGAAAGAATTGGTTGATATTCATCCATTTCAGGGGGTAGCATGTGATGAAGAACTGCTGGTATTGAGTGAAGAAATTCAAGTTGCATTGAAGACATTGGCAAAACACAAGGCTCCAGGATTTGATGAAATACCAACTGAGATGCTTCAAAAAACAGATGCAACGCTGAAAGTGCTTACTCATTGTGTCATTAAATGTGGAAGACAGCTACCTGACCAACCAACTAAAAGAGATCATATTCATGCCCATTCCAAAGAAAGGTAATCAGATAGACTGCAGAAATTATCCAACAATATCATTATTATCATGACTAGCAAATTTCTGATGAAGATCCTTCAACAATGACTGCAGCCATACATCAACATGGAACTGCAAGAAGTTCAACCTGGATCCAGAAGAGAATATGGAATGAGGGATATCATTGCTCTTGTCAGGTGGATCTTGGTCAAAAACAAAAAGATGTTTATATGTGTTTTATTGACTATGAAAGGCATTTGACTGTGTGGATCTTAACAAATTATGAATAATGTCGAGAAGAATGGGAATTCCAGGACACTGAATTGTGCTCATACAGACACTGTACATGGATCAAGAGGCAGTTGTTCAAGCAGAGCAAAGGATACTGCATGGTTCAGAATTGGAAAGGGTGTGTGACAGGGCTGTGCCCTTCACCTTACTTATTCAACCTGTTTGCTGAACAAATAATCCAAGAAGCCAGACCATATGAAGAAGAATGTGATATCAGACTCTTTAATATGTGATATGCAGATGATACAACGTTGCTTGCTGAAAGTGAAGAGGAGTTGGAGCACTAACTGATGAAGGTCAAAGACTATGTAGCCTTCCGAATGGATTACACCTGAACGTGAATAAAATGAAAATCTTCACAACTAGACCAATAAATATCATGGTACGTGGAGAAGTAATTGAAGTTGCCAACAATTTCATTCTGCGAGAATCAACAATAAACGTCCGTGATAGCAGGAGTCAAGAAATCCAATGGCATATTGCATTGGGCAAATCTGCTGCAAAAAACTTTCAAAAAGGAAAAAGGACTTGATGACCAAGGTGCCTCTGACCCAAGCCATGGTCTTTTCAATCACTTCATATGCATGCAAAAGTTGGATCGTGACAAAAAAAAGAAAGGAAGAATTGATGTGTTCAACTGTGGTGTTGGTGAAGAATATTGAAAATACCATGAACTACCAAAAACAAAAAAAACAAACAAACCAGTGTTAGATGAAATACAGCGAGAATGTTCCTTGGAAGTGAGGATGGCGAGACTTCGACTCCCTTACTTTGGACGTGTCATCAGGAAAGATCAAGGACTCCAACTTCTAAAAGCGTTAACCATTTGCACCCATCTAGCACATAATAAGTGCTTACTAACTATTTATTGAAGGCCTGGTTGATAATACATTATGCTTTGGGCAGATAATAATAACATCATGACAAATGGATAAAGAAGAGGAAACAAAAAGGGACAGAGAAAGAAAAGCAAGTCGATAAATGGGAGGAAAAAAATGGTTAAAAAAATATGAAAGCTATATGAAAACCAAAGGAAATCAGTGAATCAGTACAGATACAGCAGAGGAGAAAAATATGAAGGAAGCAGTGAGGAAAGGAGTTGACAGCGTAGGCGAGAAAAGAGACAAATGCATGAAAGAAAACCTGTAGGCTGTAGAATATGTCTAGATTGTTCCGTGAATGAACATGAAGATGGGAAAACACATTGGGTGGGTGGGAGACAATGGAGATGGAGGTTTAGAACAGAGCTGGATAAAACAGCAGCTGTGTTATAACTTCGGTGAGTACAGAAGGTGGCTGTAAGGCTACAGTCTTATTAAAAACCAAGTCAGAGCGTGAGAATTATAAAATGAAACGTGTTAATAGAGCTAGAATATCAGGCACCATACTGAAAAGTTAAATGTAACTTTGATGCATTAAATATAATGCAAATTAGGAAGGAGTGTATAATACCTTTGGAACTCATGGCCCTTAAATTACTTCAGTTAGTACTCTTCACTGGCTTCATAATGTACTCAGTACTAAGAAATAAATGTCACTGAAAAAAATGCTAAAAGACTGCTTGTACTGTGAGTATTATCCTCAGCACATTATGTTGGCAAAATTTTTATTTACTTCTAATGTAGCTGTTTTGGAGGAATGTCTGTGTTTTCTCTCACTGATTTGTAAATTTTGTCCAATAGCATTATGTATACAACATATTTGCCTTCTTTTTATGTAACTCTTCATTTACTACTTGAAAGGAAAGCACATTAGCTTATTAGCTGCCGTCCAGTTGGTTCTAACTAATAGGGAACCCATGTACAACAGAACGAAACACTGCCCAGTCCTGCGCCGTCCTCACAATTGTCCTTATGCTTGAATCCACTGTTGCAGCCACTGTGTCAATCCATCTGGCCGAAGGTCTTCCTCTTTTTCACTGGCCCTCTGCTTTACCAAACATAACATCCTTCTCCAGGGACTGAGCTCTCCTGATAAAATGTCCAAAGTATGTGAGGATTAGTCTCGCCATCCTTGCTTCCAAGGAGCATTCTGGTTGTACTTCTTCCAAGACAGATTTGTTCGTTCTTTTGGCAGTCCATGGTATATTCAATATTCTTCGACAACACCACGATTCAAAGGCATCAATTCTTCTTTGGTTTTCTTTATTCGTTGTCCAGCTTTTGCATGCATATGAGGCAATTGAAAAAATCATGGCGTGGGTCAGGTACACCTTAGTCTTCAAGGTGACATCTTTGCTTTTCAACACTTTAAAGAGGTCTTTTGCAGCTGATTTGCCCAGTGCAAGGCATCTTTTGATTTCTTGACTGCTGCTTCCATGGGTGTTGATTGTGGATCCAAGTAAAATGAAATCCTTGACAACGTCAATCTTTTTTCTCTTTATCATGATGTTGCTTATTGGTCTAGTTGTAAGGATTTTTGTTTTCTTTATATTGAGGTGTAATCCATACTGAAGGCTGTGATCTTTGATCTTCATGAGTAAGTGCTTCAAGTCCTCTTCACTTTCAGCAAGCAAGGTTGCGTCATCTGCATAACGCAGGTTGTTAATGAGTCTTTCTCCAATCCTGATGCCCCATTCTTCTTCATATAGTCCAGCTTCTCAGATTATTTGCTCAGCATACAGATTGAATAGGTATGGTGAAAGAATACAACCCTGACAAACACCTTCAGTATGCCCTTGTTCTGTCAGAACAACTGCCCTTGATCTATGTACAGGTTCCTGATGAGCACAATTAAGTGTTCTGGAATTCCCATTCTTCGCAATGTTATCCATAATTTGTTATGATCCACAGAGTTGAATGCTTTTGCATAGTGAATAAAACACAGGTAAACATCCTTCTGGTATTCTCCTCTTTCAGCCAGGATCCATCTGACGTCAGCAATGATGTCCCTGGTTCCACGTCCTCTTCTGAATCCAGCCTGAATTTCTGGCAGTTCCCTGTCCATATACTGCTGCGGCCGTATATTAGCTGTTCATTAAGTGTGGCTGCAGCAGTACATGAACTGGCCACATGGAATTCACACTGCTTAGAATAACAATTATTGCACATCTGATGATTCATTTCCAGGACCAATCATTTACACCATTTTTCTTTTAATTTTCTTTTCAGTATTACCAAGCTTTAAAGTTCCTTCCACACATAAGCAAAAAAAACACCGTCAACACTATTTTACCATTAGTTTCAGCCCAGACAGCTATTTGTTTTATTTTTAGAGACTCAACAATGTCCACACTCACACACATAAAAATCCCAATAAAAAGTCCAACTTTTCTGTTTCCTTTTATTGCTTCTCAACTAGAAATTTCTTATAAACATCTATGAGTCAGATGATAAGCCATGGTGCAGTACGATGGTTATGTTTCCAGCCATCTGCGTTTGCCAGTTACCGTCATGATCTTATTTTTCTTAATCATTGTCCTTTAAAAATTATTGCAATTTCTGCTTAACTGATTTGTACACACCGTCACGTCATAATGGCAGAGCTTCCAGCTCCCAGGCAGAGGCCTGTCCGTTCAGAGACTTTTATACTCTCCATTTCATGGCCTACCTCCAGAATTGATTATGTTTAATCTGTAAGCTAAACAAGATGAATAAGGAATCAACTCAATGCATTCAGTTTTGCTTTTAAATGGAACTGGTTTTGTTAAATCAGAGTGAAGAGACTCTTAGCCGTGCCATCAATGGAATTGCTAGAAAAGGTTTCAACTCTTCTGGTAATGAATGGTGACCTATGGCAATTATGGAACAAGTAATGAAATTTGACCAAGCAGAGCAGTTCATATTCTAAGGAAAGATAAGAAGAGCAATGGCCTATGGCAGAAACGAGTGTTGCAAAATGCCAAATGTGATGGCAGAAATCTCCCTGAAGCTAAAATAGGAACATGTGAAAATGAGCTGAAAGGTGCACTAGAAAAGATGAAGGCTTGACACCGTATTATCATTCTTGAGACAAGAGCTTATTATCAAATAAAAAAATCTTATTCCCAAAGAGTAAGATAATTAGAAAAACTTTAAGTAAATGTAAATGTTAAATGTATAAAAGTTTAATATGTAGCCCATGATTCCACCAGGAGTTCAGGTAAATACATGCGATGACAAGACCATTAGTTTCAAGACCTGGAGGGAGGGTAACCACAGGTCACTGATTCTCACGACAATCTTGGTTTACCCTTGTTATTTCTGAGTAATCGCTAATAACTTCCTTATTCAATCTCAAAAGAATCCCAATAGGGACCACAAATTATACGCTCAACCTGCCCAGGGACAGCTTCTAGAATTTAGTGGTATTGTGTAAAATATCCTCAAGAGTTGGATTACAGACAATGTAGAATTGGATTTTTGACACTTTCCTATTGCTGATCCAAACAATATTTGAGTTTACTTTTCAGGGTACTTGGCAAATGAATTAATTTTTGTCTTGTAAATTCTGATCACAAATAACAATGTTTTTTAAAAAAGGAAAAGCCTGAAGAAGCAAAAGTAGAGAAGAAGCATTATGGAACTTAGAATTATTAATATTTAATTAAAAAAAATTTTTTAATTGCTATGCACTTTATCAAGAGAGCATTTTGTAGAATATATAAAATCTTAAATGCTTCAAACTCATGTAAAGGGCTGTGGGGTCATCTTGATCCATGTGTAAACTTCTTTTGGTGAAAAAATGAAGAATAGCTGCTACATTTAACTTATAGGATTTATTCAGAGACATCAGCTAAGTGGAAGCGATAAGAACAAATTTGAGAATTGCATATTGGTAATATACTTTTTAAAAATATTTAAACAAGAAGTGAAGAAACGCTGATGGTGAGCATGGATTTCTAATTATATTAATAGCATCATTTGTTGAGCACCTATTATATACAAGACATTTTACTTTTGTAACTAATTTAAAGAACAATCTGAAAGACAGGAATTGTTTCACCGATTTTGCAGATGAAGAAAGTCTCAGAGAGGTTAAATGATGTGTTCAGTTGTTAAGCCAGAGAAAGAGGATTTGAACTCAAGACTAGCTTCAGAACTCATGCTTTTTTCCACCATTTGAGCAACTTCTACACAATTTCAATTACACATTCGTGAACCTATATACATATGGATATCTATATACATAAACTCTTTGTAATATGTAATATTATGTATCATACCATGGCCATAGGGAGAAAATTGAAGTCCAATTACATCTGATTTCTATCCTTATGTAGATGTTATGTTCCCAGGAATTCAATTTGACCTGAATCTATGAAATACCCTGATGCTGTTGAGTCGATTCCAACTCATAGTGACCCTTAGGACAGAGTTGAACTGCCCCATAGGGTTCCCAAGTAGTGGCTGGTGGATTTCGAGCTGCCAGTCTTATGGTTAGCACCAGGGCTCTGACTCTGGAAAATCGTGATAAGTAACTGTAAAAATGCCGTGGGGCATCGTCCAACCTCCTTGTCTAACTTCAGGAGGGAGAAAGAAGCGAATCACTATCAGCATCAGCCCAAGGCTGATCCCTATGAGGTGGAAGGCAGACATACCTCCAAACTTTTCACCACTTCTGACACCAGCCATCCCACCCACCGCACTCTCTACTTCTCTGCTGGATTTGATAATTCATTGTAGTGGCCACACAGAACTCACAGACCATACTCACAGTAACAGGTTACGGTTCAGGATCAGGAATAACTCAGGATACAGTTCTTCTATCAGGACAACCTCTTCTCAGCCTTGCCCACAGGCAGGCCTCTGTCTGGCCCTTGGCCCCTTGGCCCTTCAGCCTGGCCTCTGTCCTGCTTGGGCAAGTGTTACAAAGCTCATTAAATCCACCAAAAATTGCCAAGGGGCACCCCACTCCACTAGTAAGCCCGAAGGTGCTCACGCTCAGTGGGCCAGCAAGCCTAGCTCTGCCAAGTGCCTGGATGCACCACACTTGCCAGCAAGCCTCCTGCCCAAAGGCACTCAACTCTCTTTCCGTGGGTCAGCACACCCACTGTAGCCACTCTGCTCTGTGGGCCGGGAAACCCACTTGGTGTCTCGTGCTTGCCTCTTGGTTCTGCTGCCGCCATTTCTCTGCCGCCATTTCTCATTGACTTGAGCGATCTCTGGTGTTACAGCTCTCTGTCTGCCGGGTCTAGGAAGTTCTCAGTGTAGGGACCCCAAGGCCAAAGGATGTACTCCACTCCCGTGTCTTTTTGGTAGTAGCAAGGTCCCCCTCTGGCTCTGGGATTTTAAGCCTAGCAGGATGACAAAATTGACTATTCCCCTCTTTAGGGTTCCATACACCTTATTTGCATGGTCCCATTCCCACAGGGTTTTTTTTTTTTGTACCCCATTTGCATAATTAGTGAGCTGTTCAATATCCTTGGGGAGCCATAAGCACCTTATTTGCATAGACCATGGCAAGAAAGGCCGTATGAAAGCAAATTCATTGTGCCACAATAATATATTTTATTACTCTGTCTATCTCTTTTAAAATTGTTTTGAACATCTATCTCAGAGACTGAACCACTGGAGCCAACAATAAAATCAACCTTTCATATTATAATGGTTTTGAAAAATTAAACATAAGGAAATAGTTTTGAATAAACAGAACTTCCATATGAAAATTAACACCAGTTCAATTTTCATCAGAATAACAAAAACAGTTAGGAGAGTCTTTAGTATAAAAAAGAAAATCTTATAGTTTGAAGGGAGCATAAGAAATTGAGTAATTTCTTTCGATCAGTTTCAATAAGTACTTCTTTAGATCTTATGTTTACTTCTCAAAAAGAGGAAAATTTAATAACATGGGTAATAAGAGTTTTATTTATTATTAACAGCAAATAACCTTTACTGAACAACTGATATCTGTAATTTTCTCATTTAATCCTCATAGTAATCCAATAAGCTATGTCCTATTTTTACCACTCCATATAGAGTCAGGAGCCTTGGTGGCACAGTGGTTAAGAGCATGGTTGCTGACCAAAAGGTCAGCAGCTACAATCCACCAAACCAAAGGGGTTTTGGTTTTGGTTTATATAGAGTCAAGGACACTGAACCAGTAAGGTTAAATAAGATGTCTAAGATGAAACCACTTGTAAGTGGCAGTAACCCATTGCCATTGAGTGGATTCCAACTCATAACTGTAGGACAGAGTAGAACTACAGCATAGGGTTTCCAAACAGCAGCTGGTAGATTTGAACTGCTGACCTGTTGGTTAGCAGCTGAGCTCTTAACCACTGCACCACCAGTGGGAGTAGCAGAACTTTAACTAGTTCTCCTTGTCACAGATGTCGATGCTTTTAAATATTCAATTGTAATGTTTTCATTATATGAGATGATCTCCAACACACGTGGATACAAAATTTCTGAATAAAGTGTTTAGTTTCCCTTTGGTTACCAGGAGCACATATTGGGGAGACAAGTTCTAAACGGGCATATGAGTTAGTGGTGGTTAAGATTGTTTATTTTAGGATTGAACTACGAAATGATGGACTGGAACTTCTGAAAATACTATGAAATGTGAAATGAGGAGGCTTACAAAACCAGTCTCTCACAAGTAGTATTTGCTGTGTTTACCGCCATAGAAATCATATTCAGTAACGTTTTGATATCTCAGGTTGAACTTGAGCAGCCTGTTTTCTTCCATGATGGAAACCATAAGAACATGCAATGCCTATGGCAGGACTAGCAGTAAATTTTGGAAATACAATTCTATGCTATCTCTCTGTAGAGAAAAATCACTTGGAGAACCTTGTAGAAAATACTGTTTCTCAACCACGTCCCTGGATTCTCATTTATAGGCAAGACGGTCTCAGAATCAGCCAGGTTAGAAACCAAAGATCTAAAACTTTAGTTTTACATTAAAACTCTCAAAGCTGTGTTATAGAATAAAAAAAAAAAAAAAAATTTTTTTTAGAACACAAAATTTGCATGACTTTTTAAAAGATGACTCTTGAGTCTCCAAGGAATTGTGCTTTTAGCTAGCTGCTTAAGGCTCTGC
Source organism: Elephas maximus indicus (assembly GCF_024166365.1). Lineage (NCBI taxonomy): Eukaryota > Metazoa > Chordata > Mammalia > Proboscidea > Elephantidae > Elephas > Elephas maximus. The sequence goes on along the minus strand of NC_064841.1, from coordinate 66,220,125 downwards.
CTGAGGGTAACCTGGGTTTCCTCTTTCCTTAAGGGTATTTTCCTAGAAGTACCTAATTTTTTTTTTTTTACCTAAGAAGCACCAGAGGTAATTAGAACCTTTTGTCATTCTCCTTGTGAAGAAGCAGGTTTGTCTATGTGTTTTGGGAACTGCAGCACAACCATCTTAATTTTATTCATTCAATGACTCTCCTGTGTTTTTATGGGTTTTATATGTGTTAAGGATAGCAATTAAATTAAGCAAGTGCACTTTGTGGCTGAGGGAGGCTGAGGGCAGAATTTTGGCACACCCTTAATTTTTTCCCTTGCCAAGGCACTTTATGCACAACCACCACCTGTCTGTTAGTGAAAGCTTGCAGATTGCTATGATGTTGAACAAGTGTCAGCAGAGTTTCCAGACCTAGATGGACTAGGAGGAAATCAGACAATGAAAGCCTGTGGGTCCCAACTGTGCGATCCACAACCAATCATGGGGCTCATCCAGGACTGGGCAGAGTTTTGTCCCATTGTGTTTGGGGTTGCCATGAGTCGGGGACGACTCCACGGCAGCTCACATTCAAGTCCTGCCCTGACCTTCCCAATTCAGGTAGCTATATTTTGTAATGATTGTGGTGCCCTTGACATTGTGTAGCCATTCCAAAAGAGTGGAAGCCTTTGGAATGGGAAAAATTGCTGCCGTCCAGCCACACAACTCAGCCAAACCACATCCAGTAAACATAAATGTATTTTGAGCTTCTAAGTCCTTTGTAGCCGTAATTTCGAGTACAGTCTTGTAGAGTAGATATTATGATCCCCATTAGAGAGAAAAAACTAGCTTCTTGACACACATTAATCCATTGGTAGAATCACCAACTGATACCCTATGTGCCTGACGCCAAATTCTGGTGTCCTTTTTCTACCATGCCACGCTGACAGATACCTTCTCTCTCTGGATCTTTTAGTTCTTAAAGCCAAGAGGGAAGTCTTACTACTTAAGGAGCTCTTGGTCCAGATTTGAAACTTCAAAGGTAGTAGACTTTGTCTTCTAACATCAGCACAGTTCTCATATTTCCAGTTTAGACCCAAGTAGTGTATCTTCTATGTCCTGGCATTTTTCTTTTCTGATATTCTTTCTGAATACATTCATGTATCTCCCCTTGCCTAATCCTGACTCACATGTCAGTTTCCTCAACTTCTGTCTTGTTCACTGGACCCTTGTCCATACTGGCAAAGTAGTGAGTGATAGAGTTAATGGTGTAAACTTTGGGAAATTCCTCAGTTAAAAAGCTATTCAGATATCGTAAAATGACTACTTAAATTATTCCTCTAAAATAAAACCAAGGATTGGCTTTTAAATGTCAAATTCACAATATTTGATCAGATTATTTAGTTTTACCATTTTTGTACATGGTGCCTACAGTTTTTACTGCCTTGCCTAATTAATCATTCAGCAATAGATGATGGACTGACAAATTTATATTAAAATGTTGTTTAACAATAAAGAGAAATTCATTTCCTAACTTCGTAGAAAATGTGCCAGATTAGCTTGTTTTTAGAAAGATGTGTTATGTTAATATTACTTTCTGCCTCAGACTATTTGTCTTGTTTCGCAGTCCCTCTCAGAGACCAGGCAGAGCAATTAAAAGCTTTCAAAAATCAATAAATAATTTCATCTCTGCAAATAAAGCCCTTGCTTCCTAGGATGGGATTAATTTTCCAAAGCATCCAGCATTAAGATTAGCCAGGCCAATTCATAGACTTTTTTTAATTAGTCCTGACAAGACAAGGCTAAATCGGGGTAAAAAAGAAGCCAGGTAATTGTCTGGGATGAACGTGAAAGGCAGGTTACAGCCAGAGAAAGTTCTCTGTGAGCGCATGTGGAGAGAGAGAAAGACACTCTCTAAAAGGGCAGGGGTAAGCTTTGAGCAAGAAAATGGACCTTGTTTTCATGCCTGACACTAAGAGCTAGACAGTTGCCATGTAAAGTTATCAAAGACCATAGTCACTGTTTTCTTAGAGGCAAAAGACTGTGTGATGATGTATGTGCGCGAGTGTGTGTGTGTTTGTATGTATAATTCAGTCCATGAGTTTAACTAGAAAGGTATTCTTCTAGTGAATGATTTCCACCTAAAACCAACCAACAACAACAAAAAAACAGCGTTCGAGTCGATTCCAATTCATAGCTACCCTATAGGGTGGAGAAGAACTGTCCCACAGGGTTTCGAAGGAGCTGCTGGTGGATTCAAACTGGCGACCTTTTGGTTAGCAGCCAAGCTGTTAACCACTATACCACCAGGGCTCTGATTTCTACCTAGACCTGAGATTATAAATACGAAAGAACTCTTATTTGATGCCATGAATGACAAAAAGCTTAGTGTGTATAGTATTACCTGTTGCATATGGATTTGTCTTGTGCAACACGTCCTTCTTTCCATCATTGACAATTTGTTATGAATTGCAACCTTCAGAAATATGTTGTACCTTTGCCTCAGTGAATATCTTTTACAACAAATAAGTCAAACTTATTTCTTGAGAAGTCAACATTATCCTGCTTTTATCTTTGATTCTTCAGGGAAAATGAAATTGCTATCTAGAAATTTCTGTCATATTTTCAAACAAATATGTAAACAAAATTGCTGCCTCTAAATTTCCATCATAAATGTATGTGTGGGACAGAGAACTTGGTCTGGCCATTGTCTCTGGTTTCTGAAAATTGCCCTTGGAATAGTCTGAGCAATTAAGGTGCTCTTTGTTTTCCAAAATAGCCAGGCAAGTAGGATACACAGGCCTCACACCTGGCAAATTAACTTCAGGAAAGCAGGGGGCATGATGCAGTCATGCATATTCATTGATTTCATCAATCATAATTATACATTAAGGCCCCAGTCATGCATATTCATTGAGGTCCCAATGACGAAGGAACCCTGGGCCTTGGAGAAATGGTTCATAATAATAATTGTGTGTGCTACTTTGTGATGCTCATGAAAACATTGCATGGTTTGGAAGTGTTTCTCAAGTGTTTTATGCACAGGAAGGTATAATGTGTACTGTACACTAAGACAGACATTTGACTAACTGATGCTAAATAAGAACCATATTAGCCTGTTTCACTTTACCTATGATGTGGAGACCCTAAAACTATATGAAGTGCTTGACCGGAGTAGGGGTGGCTAATATGGGATCCAGGTCTGAAATCCATTTTGTGTAGAAAACCTGTCGAACCAGAAGACTGAACTGGTTAATAATTATAGAGAGTAAAAGCTGTTCTGCTGGTTTTCTGGTACCTAAGGAAATGTTTTCTTTGTAACCAAGCCAAGAATGAATGTTGTCAGTTAGTCCCCTAGCAACCTTTATGTAATCTCTACATTTCCAGAAATGAATGTCTGGCAAATGTCCTGTAAACCCCCCTCTTATTTAAGCCCCCTACAGGCATTTAGGGAACCCCGGTGGTGTAGTGGTTAAGTGCTACGGCTGCTAACCAAAGGGTCAGCAGTTCAAATCCGCCCAACGCTCCTTGGAAACTCTATGGGGCAGTTCTACTCTGTCCTATAGGGTGGCTATGAATCGAAACCGACTAGATGGCACTGGGTTTGGTTTGGTTTTTGGTTATAGGCGTTAATCAGTGACTAATCAACAATTTTTTTTTAATCAACAAAGCCTGGTGGCATAGTGGTTAAGTGTTACGGTTGCTAACCAAGAAGTCGGCAGTTCATATCCACCAGGCACTCCTTGGAAACTCTACGGGGCAGTTCTAATCTGTCCTATAGGGTTGCTATGAGTCGGAAATCGACTTGATGGCAGTGGGTTTGGTTTTTGCTGAATCAACAAAGCCAGAGCCCTGGTGGCACAGTGCTTAGGAGTTTGGGTGCTGACCGAAAGGTTTGCAGTTCAAATCCACTAGCCACTCCTTGGAAAACCTATGGGGCGGTTCTACTCTGTACTATAGGGTCCCTATGAGTTGGAATTTACTCAGTTGGAACTAGTTTGGTTTTCTGGTTTATGTAGAACTTTGCTGACAGTCATGGAAGGTAAAAACTAAAAAATTTTGCAATTGGATGTAGAGCATGGATGTAAACAAGCAATCCCAGTGGGTTAGAGATCATGAAAATGGGTTGAAAAGTTAAATTAGGGAGATTACAAGTAGATTTTTTTTTTAAACAAATCTGACTGTGAGAAAGATAGAAATACAGGTCTTAAAATCCACATAAGCATGAGTGAATACTTATTATGATTGGGCAATCATTGTCTCTATCTAGTATCCACCCGGTTGGAGCAAGAATTGTCTTCTCAAATTCCAGAGAGCCATTTGGTCAAGTCTTAAGGCCTGAGCGAAAACATTGAGGAAATAATAGTAACCAATCAAAATAAAATCTAGAAGATTCTTGTTAACTGAGAAAATAAAACTAAGATAAATAAGCAAATATATATTCAGAAACTCTTGACATTCATCTCAATTTTTAAGAAATGGTAATTACCCTGTGGTTTTAGATACATGTGTTCCAGAAGAATTACTTGTCTCATAAATGTGTCTCCAAGAAGCATTTGCTAATAGCTTGATGTTGGCAAAAATAATGTATTTCGAATCTGCTGCCTCATAAGTCAAAAGACTTCAAAATAAAGTGCACTGGTGAGGGTTGTGCTTAAAATGAGGGTCAGTGCTAATATGAAAGAAAAAAAACAAATGAAAATAGAAAAATACTCTAATATTTATAAATTAATGAAAACACCATAATAGTTAACAATTATTAAGTGATTGATTATCTTGTTCTTGGTGCTATTCTGAGTGTTGTACATTAGCTGATTTCATTATTAAATTTCATTGTACGTAGCTGATTTCATTATTAAAACGCTCCTATGGAACAGGTGGGATTACTATCCCCATTTTAAAAATTAAGAAACTGAGGTGCACACGCAAATTTCAATCTAGGCAGTATACAGATCTCAAACTAACAATAGTCGTAGGTAACACTCACCTAGCGCTTCTTGTGTACCCAGTGCTGTTTTAAGTACCTTACAGATGTGAACCATTAGATTTACCTGTAGTAAATGCTTGAGCCCTGGAGCCTTGATGGCCCAGTGGTTAAGAGACTGGCTGCTAACAAAAAAGGCCAACTGTTAGAATCCATCAGCCAGCCACTCCTTAGAAACCCCACGGGCAGTTCTACTCTGTCCTATAGGGTCACTGTGAGTCAGAATCAACTTGAGAGCTACAAGTTTAGAAGTGCTTGAGCCAGAATTTACTCCCAGGCACACTGACTCCAGAGTCCAGTTTCTCAATCCAAGTAACTAAAAAGTAATGTGTTTGAAACCTATTCATGCAGACAGAGCATTTTCTCAGGCATTGCTGGTATTGTTTTTTTAAAACAAAGTTAGAAAAAAAAAAAACTTTTTTTTTTTTTCCTTTAAAAATCATTAATTTTGATGGGCTAGTAAACTTTTACCTCTTGGAACTTTACTAGACCCTGTTCACCTATAAATGAATAACTAAGCGACTAAGCTTTCTGTCAGCTGCAAATCTGTGAACAAAAAGTTTTCATTATCATGTGCCAAAATTTATTCTATTTTTCTGACAGTTCTCTTTTATTAAGTTTTTACATGCCAGAATTTATGCTACATTTTGTTATTTTAATGATTATTGCTCACTTATTGAGTACCTGCTATATGCTAGTGCTACGCTAAAGCATTACTTAGTTTATTTTACTTCATATTTACACAAGCTTTGCTTTTAATTATGATTACTCTCCCTTAGAGATGAGCAAACAGAGTTTATAGAAACTTAGGACATTATTCAAGTCACACAACCAGTAAATGACGGACCTGGGATAGAACCAGAAAGCAGAGGCAGATTATCCAATAGGCAAGGTAACCACAGTGCTACCTTGTTTGCCAAACCATCTGTCGTGAACAATTTCACAACAGATTAGTAAGAAAGCACAAGTAAGCCCATGCCTACCTTGCTTACTGGGTTATCTACCCCTGTCAGGGCTTGTAAATTTGAAAAGAAACTTTGATTCAGTAGGAAGGTTCTATGGGGTTGCGAGAGAGACAGATGCCAGCCATCCCTAGAAGCAGAATCTCTGAAGTGGTGAAAAAGGGTGAAATTGTTCACTACAGATGATCTGGTAAGCAAGGTAAGCAGTGTGTTTACCTCAACTATTGGATAGTCCTCCTCCCCCCACTTGTCTGTCAGTTTGTTGTACTGTGGGGGCTTGCGTGTTGCTGTGATGCTGGAAGCTATGCCACAGGTATTCAGATACCAGCAGGGTCATCCATGGAGGATGGGTTTCAGCAGAGCTTACAGACTAAGACAGACTAGGAGGAAGCACCTGGCAGTCTACTTCTGAAAAACATTACCTTTTCATTGCAAATACCTTCTTTCACCAATATAAATGGTGACTATACACATGGACCTCGCCAGATGGAACACACAGAAATCAAATTGACTATATCTGTGGAAAGAGATGATGGAAAAGCTCAGTATCATCAGTCAGAACAAGACCAGGGGCCAACTGTGGAACAGACCATCAATTGCTCATATGCAAGTTCAAGCAGAAACTGAAGAAAATCAGAGCAAGTCCACGAGAGCCAAAATATGACCTTGAGTACATCCCACCTGAATTTAGAGACCATCTGAAGAATGGATTTGATGCATTGAACACTAGTTACCGAAGACCAGATGAGTTGTGGAATGACATCAAGGACATCATCCATGAAGAAAGCAAGAGGTCATTGAAAAGACAGGAAAGAAAGAACAGACAAAGATGGATGTCAGAGGAGGCTCTGAAACTTGCTCTTGAATATCAAGCAACTAAAACAAAAGGAAGAATTGATAAAGTAAAAGAACTGAACAGAGGATTTCAAAGGGTGGCTCAAGAAGACAAAGTAAAGTATTATAATGACATGTGCAAAGAGCTGGAGATGGAAAACCAAAAGGGAAGAACACACTCGGCGTTTCTCAAGCTGAAAGAACTGAAGAAAAAAAAATTCAAGCTTTGAGTTGCAATAGTGAGGGATTCTATGGGGAAAATATTAAACGACGCAGGAAGCATCAAAAGAAGATGGGAGGAATACACAGAGTCATTATACCAAAAAGAATTAGTCGATGTTCAACCATTTCAAGGGTGGTATGTGATCAGGAACCAATGATACTGAAGAGAAGAAAGAAGTCCAAGCTGCTCTGAAGGCATTGGCAAAAAACAAGGCTGCAGGAATTGATGGGATATCAATTGACATGTTTCAACAAACAGATGCAGCTCACTCGTCTGTGCCAAGAAATATGGAAGAGAGCTTCCTGGCCAACTGACTGGAAGAGATCCATATTTATGCCTATTCCCAAGAAAGGTGATCCAACCGAATGTGGAAATTATAGAACAGTATCATTAATATCACACACAAGCAAAATTTTGCTGAAGATCATTCAAAAACGGCTGCAGCAGTATATCGGCAGGGAACTGCCAGAAATTCAGGCTGGTTTCAGAAGAGGACGTGGAACCAGGGATATCGTTGCTGATGTCAGATGGATCCTGGCTGAAAGCAGAGAATACCAGAAGGATGTTTACTTGTGTTTTATTGACTATGCTAAGGCATTCGACTGTGTGGATCATAACAAATTATGGATAACATTGCAAAGATTGGGAATTCCAGAATACTTAATTGTGGTCATCAGGAACCTGTACATAGATCAAGAGGCAGTTGTTCAGACAGAACAAGGGGATACTGATTGGTTTAAAGTCAGGAAAGGTGTGTGTCAGGGTTGTCTTCTTTCACCATACCTATTCGATCTGTATGCTGAGCAAATAATCTGAGAAGCTGGACTATATGAAGAAGAACGGGGCATCAGGATTGGAGGAAGACTCATTAACAACCTGGGTTATGCAGATAACACAACCTTGCTTGCTGAAAGTGAGGAGGACTTGAAGCACTTACTAATGAAGATCAAAGACCACAGCCTTCAGTATGGATTGCACCTCAACATAAAGAAAACAAAATTTCTCACAACTGGACCAATGAGCAACATCATGATAAACGGAGAAAAGATTGAAGTTGTCAAGGATTTCATTTGACTTGGATCAACAGTCATCAGCCATGGAAGCAGCAGTTGACTAATCAAAAGACGCATTGCATTGGGTAAATATGCTGCAAAGGGCCTCTTTAAAGTGTTGAAGAGCAAAGATGTCACCTTGAAGACTAAGGTGTGCCTGACCCAAGCCATGGTATTTTCAATCACATCATATGCATGTGAAAGCTGGACAACGAATAAGGAAGACGTAAGAAGAATTGACGCCTTTGAATTGTGGTGTTGGCGAAGAATATTGGATATACTATGGACTGCCAGAAGAATGAACAAATCTGTCTTGTAAGAAGTACAACCAGAATGCTCCTTAGAGGCAAGAATGGTGAGACTGTGTCTTACATACTTTGAACATGTTGTCAGGAGGGATCAGTCCCTGGAGAAGAGCATCACGCTTGGCAGAGTACAGGGTCAGTGGAAAAGAGGAATACCCTCAACGAGGTGGATTGACACAGTGGCTGCAACAATGAGCTCAAGCAGAACAACGATTGTAAGGATGGCTCAGGACTGGGCAGTGTTCTGTTCTGTTGTACATAGGGTCGCTATGAGTTGGAACCGACTCGACGGCACCTAACAACAACAACAACAACAACATTGGATAATCCACCGCTGCCAGAAAGCCTCATTCTGAATCTCTGATGCCCAGTCTCCTTACCGCTTTGACCTAATTTTGTGGTTACCAGATCAGAAAAATAGGGTCAGACTAGATTTCAGTGAAGCTGGATGATTTGGAGGTGCCCTGGTGGTTCTGCAGTTACTCAGTTGGCTGCCAACCTAAGGTTGGCAGTTGGAACCCACCAGCTACTCTTTGAGAGAAAGATGCGACAGTCTGCTTCCGTGAAGATCATAGCCTTTGAAAACCCTGTGGGGCACTTCTACTCTGTCTATAGGGTCACTATAAGTTGGAATCGACTCAATGGCAGTGGGGTTGCTTTCTGGTCTGGTTGGATTATTTGGCCTATAAATAAGTGTGAAATGAAGTTAAAGAATTGGCATGTCTGCCTAAAAACGGATATTTCTGACCAACCTAAGTGATAATTTTCACAGTTAGAGCCTTTCTCTTTGATTTTGCGTATGTGCTGTACAAAGGATGAATTTAAAATGTGACTAAAGGGACCAATTGCTTAGCCATTTATTCCTCAAGAGCTGTAGATAAATTAGCATCATTGCAGCTAACAGAGGAAGAACCTGAAGGAATAAACACAAGGAATTTGAATTATGGGTAAGGCTTTAGAACTTTGTTAACTAATGAGAAAGAACTGGACGAGGGATCACCGGGCATGGTGTATGTGTGTGTTGGCCTTGAGAAGCTGAGAGATGGCAGGAATTTAGGCATCAGACTGTAGAAAAAGCATATTATGTATGAGAAGGAAGCAGCCAAACTGAATGTGAGAAGCTGTTCAAGACAAATAACGTGACCCAACAATTCTACCTCAATGTGGCCATAAGTTGATGGGACTGGGCTTGTCGTAGGGTTGCTCCCCATTTAGGAAATGCATAGAAACATTGATGTAGTAAGAAATGATTACTATAAAAGCATGGTTTTAGAAGTCTTGTGAGATCACCTAACCAAACCTTTGGTCTTTGCACAATCCATGTGGATTGCCTCAAATAACAGCCATATTGGGCCCATTTTTAGGTCATCCCAGAATGAGATCCCACAACCACCATTCCAATGATTACCTCTACTCACTATCAAGGAAGCCATTACATGTCTAAATCCTTCTACATCAACTTAAGCCCCAGTCTGTGCTGAAGAACGATGAAAAGGAGTATGTCACCATCCACCTAAAAGACCTTAATAATTCTGGAGCTATTATTAAGTCACTGTATAATCTCTCTCTCTTATGCAATGCCTTTAGTTGCTTTAAACTCTCTTGACATGCCTGGTTTTCTTCCTAAGCTACATGTCTGCAATTCAGCAGAAAGCCAAGTATAATTTATGAGACTTACAGTATTCGTACCTTACAGAAAATGAGCATCATCGCTTAATGTTGCTTAGATGTGAAGAAGTAAAAGGCTATGCTCACAGTAGGAGATGCATTGCAGATGTCAAGGAATCCCCAGACAAATTACCATTCCTTGCTATTCTATAGAAAGATTTCTTCCTTCACTTATCTGGGTCTTAGCCTTTAAGAACATAAAATGGTAATACCATTATGATAAAGAGCTATTGTGAGGATGAATCCAGCCTCAACTGAAAATGTTTAATATGTCATTAATGTTATGAATGCCATTCATGAATCCTGAATCTTAAATCCATGCCCACGTTTAGCAGCTATTAACGCTTTTGTGGACCAAGGGATATACATGCCTGTGTTAGATTTTTCTGCCCCTGGAGGTTTACTGGCAGGCATTTGAACCATTTGAGTATGTTATTGTGTCACGTTGGATACCAGTGCAACCGCCTAAAAAACAAGGAAATTGGTCTGTGCCACATTTGAGCGTTGAGAGCCATTCGTACGAGGGGGTGCTGCCCGGAGGAGTGATTGTGTGAAACCTTTTTGTCTGTTGGCTTCTTACAGCGAGATAAGGCTCACAAGTGTGCTTACTATTTTCTTTGTGATATCGGGAAGGTACAGGTACTGGCAATTGGAAATATGCAATTAAATGAGTTATTTTGGAGGCAAAAACAATTTGTGATGCACTTCCTGGGCCACGGTACCGATATGTGTGATGTGCTTAATGGAACATGGTTCCCATACGGCCCACTTTCAGTCAAACTGATAACAATTACATGCAGCAAGTGCAACGTTTATTTAGTATTTCATGTGTATTTTTGTAAAGTTGAGTAAGATATTTTATGGCTCAAGTGTCACCAGGAAGTGTGATGTGCCATGGGACCAATATATCCCACGTATGTGATGTGCTTCATGGAACTTGGGACCGATGTCTCCCGCTTGCACTTGGCAGCCCATTTTTTCGAATAATAAAAAGCTACCAACAACAATGATTCCACATCCATTCCATTAGTGAAAAAACATAGCATCACCAAAAAATTCCCCCCCAGAACAATAATGGAGAGTGATCACATTATTCATTTTTAATCAATGTTTAGAGTTGAAATTGTCTAACCCCTTCGTGTGTTTTTCACAGGAACGTAACCTGGAATAGCTTAGCTATTCCAGACACACACTGCTCACCAGAATTAGAAGAAGGCTACCAATGCCCACCAGGATTTAAATGCATGGACCTTGAAGGTCTAGGACTGAGCAGGCAAGAGCTGGGCTACAGTGGCTTCAATGAGATAGGTCTGTCATACTGGTAAAACACATTTTCTGTTTCTATTTTGAAATGTTTATGAAATGGAGAGAAGAGTTGCATAATTGGTATTTCATGTTAAGACTGGATGCAGTATTTAAGGAGCACAAATGCAAATTTTAACTCTCTGTCTATATTGTAATATAGTCTACCCTACAGTCTGTAATGGACAGACTGTCTGTATTTGTTCAGCAATGCCCATATAGAGTCAAGTATCTCTGTTTTTTTTTGTGTGTGTGTGTGTGTGTGTGGTATTTCTGATTTTAGACTTTTTAAAATTCTTAATTACAGCATTTCAAAATATGCATTTGTTGAGGAGGGTTAAGGGGTTGGTGATTCAAAAATAAATAAGACTTGGTGTCTTTGCACACATAACTCCATCCTAACAGGCAAGGTAAGTCTTAAATAATTGTACTGCTAGGCCATGATGAGTTCATGAGAGCTGAAAAGTGCTCCTGGAACAGAAAACAGCCAATGAGATACTTACTGAATACACATCAAACTATACAAGCCATGGGTGGGAAATGCTTCTACATGAATGTGATGTGCTAAAATGTGTACATTTCTTCTTGGCTTGTCCTATGAAGTCCTGAAATGTGCCATTACACACAGTAATGAATGAACTTAGCATCTTTCATTTAGTTACTATGATTTTATTTGTTGCAATTCTATGCAAGTTGCATGTATTTCATTATTAAAGCAAAAAAAAAATCACTGAATTCTAAAAAAATTATTTTATGTTTTGAGAATAGGTATTAGTCATTAAAACACATACACACATACACACACACACACACACACAATAATTAAATTTTCCTTAGAGGTTCAAGGCCCAGTTACATTTGGGTGCGTTCCAGACACCTTTACCCAGGGCCTAAGGAAAATATCTTTCAACGTATAACAGGAAGGTGGTTGGACTCTTTTGGAAGCCAAGTCTATTTCCTGATTTTTGATGTGGTTTCACATTTCTATGCACCAGTGAGTGGTACAGTGGAGGCTTTCATTGCCAGGGAAGTGACATCAGCCTCCGTCCCCTCTGCATGGCAGCTGTTGTGAGCCAAGCCGTTAGACTTTCCAACATCAGAAAGAGAACCTAGTGAACCCTTATTCCCCACTGGGCTCAGTTGGTAGCTGCTCCAGGACGCTGTTACACAGAACGCCAGGCTAAATATTGGAATTGCAAAAAGAATATGTGAAGATCTTGAATTGATCGAGGAATACTCTCCTGATGTATGAACTAAACCACAAGGTTAGAGCCTGTATACTGAAAATAGTCCTGAAAGTTGGTTGAAAAGCACAAATAATCATTACTTTTTTAAAAAAAGGTGAATTTTGGAAATACCATCTCTAAATTTTTATTCGCATATTTTAACGTGCTCTCATGCTGGCAACAAAGGGAATTTCCAGTGGTGTAGTTAGCTGGTATTCTTCCATCTGTTTTAGTCAGTGATACTCCTTCCTACTTCACCAAGGAACTAAAAGCTATCAGGTGTGAAGCATTTCAGTTTGCTGTATTATCTTAAATACATGTGCCTTTGTAATAAATCTTACACCCTTTCCAGTCTCAAAACCACAGAGGCCTAGTATGGATCGTACCCAATGTCTTTCAAGGGTGAGCAGGAAATCACAGGTGTGGCATGGGAGATGAGATACACTATTGATTCTGTAGGCCGTGTTGAACAAGCTCCAGCAATTCTAACGGCTTAGGTATCACGAGGACGTATGACTTGTCATAGCACGCAGCCCTTTCTTTTAGGGACTAACTAGGTGTACCCATATCTCCTTTGGAGAGTGACCAGCATTCAGGGACTGATCACAAGAACCCTCTGGTCCTTTTAAATCATATTGCTAAAGCAAATCACGCCCTGACCATTTAAATGAAGCAATTGTGCCTAAATTCAAAATGGTGCATTGTATTCAAGTTGTATCATCTTTCTTCATTGGGACTTAGGATGGCTTCAACTAATTTAGTGTGCCATCTCTCTTTCACAGAGAAAGTCTCCCTACAAAGGGCATTGGCTTGGGAGGACCAGGCCTAGGAGGGGATTATTCTGGGGGCAGTGGGCCCCCGCTAAACCGGTTATCCTACTGTAACTGTACTGTTTATTTACACATTTATCTCCCAAGGATTTAGGCTCCTTGAAAACAGGAAGGGTGTCTTTTCATCTTCATGTCCCCAGAGACTAGCATAGGCCCTGGATCACAGTCTGCCCTCTGTAAATATTTACTAACGGACCCTCCAAAGTTTATGTGCTTTTGAATTCACTGGCAGCTAGTCAGGCTTGTGTTAGGAGGTAGAGCTGTAATAGAAAATTAAGTTGTGTCCTTGTTCTTTTCCCTGATTTTGTCTGTTTTTGTTGGCAGTACTCACTAGTCCTCATGGCTTCCCTTTCTCTGCAAGCTTAATGTGGTCTGCCTGCTGCTTTTTCTCAAATGATGACTGAACTCATCATCCTTTTATGACTACTGATTAGATAATGACATGTTGACTTTGTACTATCATCCAAAACTTTTAAAATGATCACTATAGTTTGTATTGAAACTCATAGCTACCTGCCTAATGTTATATATCTCTGTGGATACACAAACTGCAGTTTTTCAGGAGATTGTTTTCATAAAGGTCTAATGGAGACGAGACAATGTTTCGCCTCAAAATGAGGAAAAGAAATGATTTTATTAGTCATATATGGTCATCTCTTTCATCATGCAGTTGAATTTAAAACGTGATTAGGTGGCTAATTATGCACATAAATTTGGCCAGTAACCTTGCATATGTAAGTAAGCAAAAAAAAAAAAAAAAACACCCTTGCCGTCGAGTAGATTCCAACTCATAGCAACCCTATAGGACAGAGTAGAACTGCCCCATAGGGTTTCTGAGGAGCGGCTGGTGGAATCGAACTGCTGACCTTTGGATTAGCAGCCGAGCTCTTAACCACTGTGCCACCAGAGCTCCATATGTAAGTAATCATAACTAATTAAAAAGAAGTATATTTCTTTTCTCTTACTAATCAAATTATCTTGTAATATATTGAATTTCAAGTCAGTTATGAAATTTTATTTATAAGTAACTAAGTCTCATTCATTGTTTTAATAATTTATTTTATTTTTATGGTTGTTGAGAATATACACAGCAGAACATACACCAATTCAGCATTTCTACACATACAATTCAGCGACGTTGATGACATTCTTGAGTTGCGCAACCATTCTCACCCTCTTTTCTGACTTGTCCTTCCCTCATTAACATAAACTCACTGACCCTAAGCTTCCTATCTAATCTTTCAAGTTGTTGTTGTCAGTTTGATCCCATATAAAAGAAAAAAACCAAACCCGTTGCCATCGAGTGTATTCCAACTCATAGTGACCCTGTGGGACAGAGTAGAACTGCCCCAATGAGTTTCCAAGGAGTGGGTGGTAGATTTGAACTGCCAACCTTTTAGTTAGCAGCTGAGCTCTTAACCACTGTGCCACAAGGGCTCCTTGATCCCATACAGATAGATTTTGAAAGAGCACAATGCTTAAGGCAGACAGTCTTTAGTAGTTAAGCTAAACTATGGTTTTAATAAGACTTCAGCGGATACTTTTGGTTTTAGGTTTAAGATTTAAAGACTGTCCTAGGGCAATGGTTTCAGGAGTTCATCTAGCCTCCATTAGCTCCGGAAAGTCTGGGTTCCATGAGAATTTGAAGTTTTATTCTGCATTTATCCCCTTTTCATCAGGATTCTTCTATAAAATCTTTGATTAATATGTTCAGTAATAGTAGCCAGGCACTGTCCAGTTCTAGTCTCAAGGCAAAGGAGACAGTTGTTCATGGAGACAGCCACACATTCCATTTCCTCCTCCTGTTCCTGACTCTCCTTCTTCCTCCGTTGCTTTAGGCAAATAGATACCAGTTGTACCTCATTAAAACAGAAAATTGGAAAACTCAATTAAAAAAAAATATATACTAAAGCCAAAGTCATTAAGGAGAAAACATTGCAGAGTCTCTGTTGTAACACTGCAGACTAAAGACATCTTTGCCTCTTTGAATCATCCAAGTATCAAGGAGATTGAGAAGCTGGAATGGAAACTCCATCTTTAAGGAAACTCAGAAAACCCTGTAACTATAGATAACAGTATCAGAAGGCCAGATATTTGATATATGAAGGAACATATATCTTCAACTAATTTAGGGTACAACCTCTCTTTCACACAGAAAGCTTCCCTACAAAGGGCTTTGGCTTGAGAGGACCAGGTCTAGGAGGGAATTTTCCTGGGGGCAGTGGGTCCCCACTAAAAGAATTATCCTACTGTAACTGTACTGTTTATTTGTACATTTATCGCCCGAGGCTCCTTGACAACTCCCTGAAGGATTCGGGCGTCTGTGCATTTCAGAAAGAGTCAGCAGAATATGGATATTCTAAAAGGGCTGCTACCTCTAGGGGATCAGAGCCGTCCACCACTTGAGACAGAGAGTCTCAGTTTGTAGGCTGGCTATGGGAGCTTTCTGGGCCTCCATCTGGTATCACAGAGTAGAGACCCTCATTCATGCAAGCAGCTGGTAGGATAGAAAGGGTGAAATTAAAAAAAAAATAAAATGGTCACCATTGTATCGATTCTGACTCATGGTGACCCCGTGTGTGCAGAGTAGAACTGCTGCACAGGGTTTTCAAGGCCGTGACCTTTTGGAAGGGCTTTCCTTTGAGGCACCTGTGGGTGGATTTGAATCACCAACCTTTTCATTTACTGGTGGAGTGCTTAATTGTTTGCATCACTGAGAGACTCCTATGATAGAATAGAAACACCCAATTCTGAGGGGCCCCAATATTGTTGATCTTTGTTGACTAGGAAGAGGTGAAGGCTGAGCTGAAGGATTTCAATTTCACTATACCTCAGGATGACCTGGAGAACTTTTTGGCAAGTTTGATTATAATACGTCTTGGTGACTTTCTTTTCACATCTACCTTATGTGGAGTTCGATGAGCATCTTGGATAGATATATTCTTATCTTTCACAATATCAGGGAAGTTTTCTGCCAACAAATCTTCAACAATGCTCTCTGTATTTTCTGTTATCCCTCCCTGTTCTGGTACTCCAATCACTCATAGGTTATTTCTCTTGTTAGAGCCCCACATGATTCTTAAGTTTTCTTCATTTTTTTAAATTCTTTTATCTGATTTTTCTTCAAATATATTGGTGCCAAGTGCTTTATCTTCAAGTTCACAAATTCTGCCTTCCACTTGCTCAGTTCTGCTCCTCTGACTTTCTATTAAGTTATCTAATTCTGTAATTTTATTAAATTCTGAATTTCTGATTGCTGTCTGTCTATGGATTTTTCCAGCTTATTAAATTTTTCATCATGTTCCTGAATAACCTTTTTAATTTCTTCACCTGCTTTTTCTGTGTGTTCCTTGGTTTGTTCTGTGTATTGCCTCATTTCCTTCCTGATGTCTTGAAGGGTTCTGTATATTAATCTTTTGTATTCTGCCTCTAGTAATTCCAGGAAGGCACTTTCACCTAGAAGATCCCTTGATTCTTTGTTTTGAGAGCTTATGAGGCAACTATGATCTGTTTCTTTATGTGACTTGATATTGACTGTTGTCCCCGAGCCATCTATAAGTTATTGTATTAGTTTATTTTGTTTGCTTACTGTATCCTAGTTTCTTTGTTTTGTTTTGATATGCCCACATGGGTTGCTTGATTATTTTCACCTTTGGAGCTCTGACGTCCTGTCCCCAGATGGCTAGAGCTGTTATCAGGTATATCAGTCTAAGAGTCCATTCACCTGTCTTGTATGAATTCAGCTTATGTGTCCAGGTAGCTAATCATCCAGTGTGTGGTACAGGCTCTGTCCTACGGTCTTAGAGTGGCAGGGGTGATTGGTGTAGGTACTGGTATCTGGTTGCAGCAGGGGTCACACTCTGAACAAGTTAGGGGCCTGAGAATCGTCCCTCATGTGTCTCTGAGGAAATCGTGACCCTGTTCCCTAGAGCGTACAGGTGGGTGCGTTCTGCAGATGGACCATGGGCACCCAGTGTTTTTGGTTGTAAGGACTGGGAGGTACCAGTTGGACCCCTGTCATGGGTGGCTGGGTGACCTGTGTGGAGCCACCAGTCCTTAGGTCCCTGGTATGGGTAGGTGAGGACCTTGTTTAATAGGCAAAGCAATGTCAAACATCAAACACCCACCTCTCCACTACACAGCTGAAATGGTTGTAGTCTGCCAACAAGGGCCTGTTCTCTTGAAATAGGCCCACACAGGTCCATGCAGAGGAGAAAGGTGCTCAAGGTCCACAGACCGTTTATGCCTGGACAGAAGCCACTTCTGTCCTGAGCTTCCCCGGTTGATTTCCCTGGGCCTGAGATAGGCCCTGTTGAGTGCCTAGAACCATCCTCCAGGCCCTGGAGAAGGAATAAATTTGCAGTTGGGGGAAAAGATAATTTGCTAGCTCCACTAACCGGGGGCTCCAGAGGATTCTAATACATGTCTAGAGTTTTAAACCACCAAACTAAAGTGACACACACACACACCCCTACTTAGAAACAGCTTTATTCCATTAAAAAATATATATATATTTTATTGTGCTTTAGGTAAAAGTTTACAGAACAAAACAGTTCCCCATTCAACAACTTGTACACCGAACATTCCAAGACATTGGTCACAGTCCCCTCGACGTGTCAGCATTCTCCCCGTTTCTGCCCTGGGTTCCCCATTACCTTTCTCCAACTTTCCTACCCCTTCCTGTTCTCATCTTTGCTTTTGGGCATATTTTGCCCTTTTGGTCTAAACAGCTTTATTTCTATCCCATAATGCTGTTCCTCTCTTCCCCCACATGAAACACCTACAAACAGCTGGTCCAATAAAACCTGAATTAAAAAATGAATAGGGATAATCAAAAAGAATCAGAATATCAATAAACACGTACTTGTAGGTATATTTACAACCAAAAAAAAGAAAAAATTCAACACATATAACTTACAAAAAAAAAAAACTGCAGAAAATAAAAAAGACTAGAATTTATAAATTAAACAGCTGTAACTTGTCTCAGTAAATAGACATAAGCAATCAGCGGTGAGTCATCTCTTGGTAAGTTTACTGGAACTCAAAGCTAAAGAAGATGTCTTTTAAGTAGCCAGAAAAAATTACCAAGTAAACTCTAAGTGGAGACATCAGACAAGTCGGAAACTTCATGACAATATTCAATTAAGATATAATGATGTGCCATTTACAAATTCCTTATGGAAAGAATGTATCGAACTGTTGTTTTAATATTTTTTGGAGAGGCAAAAGCTCAGAGATTATATTTCACATAGAATTTTCTTGAAGAAACACAGCCAGTCAAAAGATGAATGTAGGTAATTTATTTGTCAAAGTGTCTGGTCATGAACCTAGTATGTATTCACTTAACAAGAACAAAGCTAACACATCTGTATATTTTATGAAATATAATGTAAATTTCTCAAATTATGATTACGTAGAAGAGAGAAGAGAAACGGAGATAGCATAATGATGCTGATGCCTTTAACATTTATACTTTGCAGTAGAAAAAGTATCATTTATCATTATCGATATATGAAGCATTTCATGGAGCCCTGCTGGCGCAACAGTAAGCACTCAGCTGCTAATCAGAAGGTCAATAGTTCAAACCCATCAGCCTCCTCTCCGAGAAAAGACGTGGCAATCTACTCCCATAAAGATTTGCAGCTTAGGAGATCCTATGGGGCAGTTCTACCTGTCTCAGAGGGTCACTAGGAGTTGGAATTGACTCAACAGCACACAACAAGAACATATGTATATTTGCTATGTGAATGCATTATAAAGTAAAAAAAAAATTAATTAATATAAAAATAATCCAAAATCATGTTAACGACCATGTCCCAGAAAATTATTTCCATATGAGTAATAATAATTAAATCAATTGTTATTAAATTTTGATGCTATTTCTAAAAGAAAAGCAGTGTACAATATATATTTTTTAATGTGAAAAAAAATTGTGCTATTTGCTACAATGTGTTTGAAAAAGATATGAGCAGATGACTCCTTTGTGGTAGAATTCTGCTTGAAGTGCAGTGGTTAAAAGTAAGGTGCTGCAGTTTGCATCACGGCTTTACTATATACTACTGTGGTGACATTGGGAAAAGTAATTGGCCTCCTCTGCCTCCGTTTCCTCATCGGGGAAATGGGGTAAGTGATAAAAACCAAAACCAAAAACAAACCCTTTGCTGGCAAGTCCAACTCATATCGACCCTATAGGACAAAGTAGAACTGTCCCATAGAGTTTCCAAGGAGCACCTGGTGGATTTGAACTGCTGACCTTTTGGCTAGCAGCTGTAGCACTTAACCACTATGCCACCAGAGTAAGTTCTAGACCTACCTTATTCCATTGTAGAGAGAAGTAAATAAGAAAGTACACTTAGACCAGCATCTAGTACAGGACAACCATGCAATGATCTGGAAACAGGAGACGCAATGGCAAAATACAAATGCTTCTTTGTGTGTTATTCGAGGAAAAGACGACAACTCCAGTAAGGGAGAGCAGGACATAAATGCTTGTAGATTATCACATCAAACCAAACACTTTGCCGTCAAGTTGATTCCGACTCATAGTGTCCCTATAGGACAGAGTAGAACTGCCACATAGGGTTTCCAAGGAGTGGCCGGTGGATTTGAACTGCCAACCTTTTGGCTAGCCACTGAGCTCTTACCCACTACGTCACCAGGGCTCCCTTGTTGCATAAGTGTCTGATATTATTGCCTTTTGTGAGCAGCAGTTTATTATTTAGGAAGAAGAGTAGCGGGGGAAGAGGACAAGGTGCTCTTAAAACTGCCCAAGATCCCAAATTTTAAGTCTAATCAATGTAGAAGTTTCAAGAGGGCCAATTTCTGGTATTGTCTGGTGTTCAGTAATTGATGATTCCATTCTTGCCATTCTCGAAAATGTCTTCACTTTTGTGCTTCATCTTTCTGTTTAGAATTTTATGACTGTTTAGCCTGTGTCGTTGAATTTTCTACAGTTCCATTGTCTGACACATATGTTTAATTTTAGTTATCCCTTTACGTTTGAATTTGTGGATCAATAAATTGAATTAGAGCCACCTCCTGGCTCTCAGCAGGCTTGAAACAGCCACTCCTTCCACAAAGGCTAAGAAAAGTGCCTACTGGGGTATTGAGCAGAAGCTACAACCAAGTTGCTTCATTCATTCTCCAGCTCTCCATGGTTTGTTTTCTGCCCTCGCCTAAATCCCTATGCCAAATGGTGACTGAGTTGCTGCTCGTTTCTGTGTCGCTCCCTTCCGTTTGTGGCATCTTTCTGTTCTTATTTCCCAGTACTCTTCTGGTTGCTCATTCTTAAATACTCTCGACACATCCTCTTTAAGATGTTAGTCTTTGGACTTCAGATATCCTATACTTCCCTTATCCCAAGCTCACTGAGGAATTAACATTACTGAGGAAAAAAAAAATTGAGTATCACAAAACCTTTTCTGCAGACATTCAGATCCCATGACTGAAGCGAGTGTGTGTGAGGAGGTAGATATTAAGAACTAGTTGGACAGATTTGGAGACATGGTACCCGGGGTGGATGACTCACAAGCAAGGTGAACACGGGCTTACCTGTGCTTACTTACTAATCTATGGTGAACAATTTCACATGGGTTTCACTTTGATGTGGCATGGTGAGACCCAAGTGAAATTGTTCACTATAGGTTAATAAGCAAGAACAACTAAGCCCGTGCTTACTTTGCTTACTGGGCCATCCTCGTCAGGGGTCAGGAATTGTAAATTTGAAAAGAGGCTTCTATAGGAAGATGCTATGGGGTTGGGAGAGAGACAGATGGTAACCATATCTAGAAGCAGAATCTTTGATGTGTAAAGTGTGAAAATGTTCACTACAGATTAGTGAGGAAGCCCAAGTAAGCTCATGCTTACCTTGCTTATTGGATAAGTTGCCCTGATAACACCAGAAGATCACACTGCAAAGATAGTGACCAACTTAGCCTATTTGGAAAATTCATCCTACTTCCGTTTTCTGGGAAACCCTGGTGGTGTAGTGGTTAAATGCTACAGCTGCTAACCAAGGGGTCGGAGGTCAAATCCACCAGGCGCTCCTTGGAAACTCTACGGGGCGGTTCTACGCTGTCCTATAGGGTCGCTATGAGTCAGAATCGACTCGACGGCACTGGGTTTGGTTTTTTTGGTTTTCCATTTTCTGAGTAATTAGCCCATTTTCACTCTCACTTCCTCTATGTCATACCATGCTAACAAACCTGGGGAACATATACCCTGAGAAATAAAAGAGAAGTCATAGAAATAACAGGAATTTAGGGCTGGAACAGACCACAGGACCGAGTGGTCTCTTCTCCCAATTTTACAGATGGGAGACCTGAGCATCGCAATGGGCATGGTCGGAGTTACAGGTGCCCCAGGCTGAGGCAGGGCTCAACTCAGCTGTCACGACTCACAGATCCCCACTGCCATTTGCTGGCTCTACAAACTTTTTTTAAATTTCAGGTCAGTGTTTTGTGAAGAAGAAAATTCAAGAAATCATTTACAAAGCTTAGTTTTGTAGTAAAATGTGAGCGTTGCTCACGTTGATGAGATGCTGATGGAGGTGACAAATTTTTCAAACAGAAGTGACATGCCAGTTAGAAAAATACAACCAATCTAGCGTACATGGAAAAGAACTCACAGAAAACACCAGTAAACTGGTAATTTGCTTGTCATGATCTTTCAAAAGAAGGTAGGAAATTTGGTACAGGAGCTGAGTACAAAACTATTCAGGTAGTGGTTCGAACTATCCGTTAAATTGTTCCATCAAGTAAGAAAACAAAACGTGTTCAGTTTTGATTGAACGACCCAATGAATGTCATTTCGTGATAAAACTAATCTTAGAAATCACTTAGGAATTAAATAAATGTTTTTGTTATTAGTCCCGCAAATCTTAAGAATAAAAGTCAAAAGCCTGAGTTTTAAAAAAAATCCAGAATAAATTAAACCCGATTGAAAAAACTTAGAGGAAACACCCACACAAGATAAAATTCTAAAATAATTCAAGAAATAACTGTAGAATAGCCATTTAATAATACATGCTTTCAATACTATATGGGCCATATAGGTGGACAATTTTCTGTATTATTTATGTACAATAATCAAAGGTAAAGCCAGGAATTGTGCAATTCTGCTGCAACAGACCTCTTGAAAGTGTTAAAAAGCAAAGATGTCACCTTGAAGGCTAAGGTGAGCCTGACCCAAGCCATGGTATTTTCAACCGCCTCATATGCATGTGAAAACTTGACAAGGAATGAGGAAAACTGAAGAAGAATTGATGCCTTGGAATTACAGTGTTGTCAAAGATACTAAGTATACCATGGAGCACCAAAAGAGTGAACAAATCTGTCTTGGAAGAAATACAGCTGGAATGCTCCTTAGAAGCTCAGGTGGTAAGACTTCATCTCACATACTTTGGACATGTTATCAGGAGGGTTCAGTCCCTGGAGAAGGACATTGTGCTTGGTAAAGTAGAAGGTCAGTGAAAAAGAGGAAGACCCTGGATGAGATGGATCAATACAGTGGCTGCAACAACAACAGGCTGAAGCATAACAACGATTGTGAGGATGACACAGGACTGGGCAGTGCTTCATTCTGTTGTACATAGGGCTGCGATGAGTTGGAACTGACTTGATGGCACCTAACAACAACAACAAAGCCAGGAAAGAACAAGGATTCTGTTCTTATGTTGACTGATTTTCCAACAGCCAGTCTTTATCATTGTAATTCCTACCATTATTTGTGAATACCAAAAAACCAAAAACACCAATCCCTATGCTGTCAAGTCGATTCCAACTCACAGCAACCCTATAGGACAAAGTAGAACTGCTCTATAGTTTCCAAGGAGTGCCTGGTAGATTTGAGCTGCCAACCTTTTGATTAGCAGCCATAGCGTTTAACCACTGTACTATTGGTACTATCATTTACTCATTTTTTTACTATGTGTGTGGCACCAGACAAAAGGCTTTCCATCCATTATGCACTTAATCTTGAAAACAAGCCCATAAAATGTCATTATCCTCATGTGCTGGGTGCAGAGAATAAGACGAGAAAAAGCTGCCTTGTATGCAGAGCCAAAGCCTGTGCTCTAACTGCAAGCACTACCTGATCTATGAACAACTCAGCTTCGAGAAACCTTCACTCCCTGTGGCTTATCAAGACAGATGGTCCCTCATAGAGTCTCATTATTAGGGAAGAGGTATGTCCTCCAACATAATAATCCACCAGACATCTTTGCCTTGTCCTTTTTTCCTGAAATCTTCAGAAAGAGTGGATCTGAAGGAGTGATTCCCATTGCAAACTAAGGGCCACTCGGGGTTGATCTCTGGCTTTGCTTCTAATCCTTTGCATACCAAGTGACAGAGGAAAATAACCAAAAACATAATAATAAACACAAACATAATAATTGATAGTTGAACATATGAATTTAAATATAAAGAAGACTATACCTCGCAGGCAGTCAATTCCAAGATAATTCATTGAGCTGTGGGCATTTGGGCAGGGATCGGGGCAATGGCAGTAAAAGTGAGAAGTTGCTTTAATACAAAATGAGGTGGTAGACATATAGGCTAGAGATGTGAACAAGAACGTTGACAGAAAAAAGTATGTTATGTGGAACGCTGTAATCAGATTTATACCTATTTGAATGAAATTCCAAATTCAACAATAAGATAGGTGTTTACTATATATAATTTTCAGCTACATCCATTAATTTCTCCCGTGTATTGAATTTACTTTCTCTGTCGCTTTGAGATATATTTAATTTTGCTTTTCAGGCACTACTCTTAATGAACAATTTTATGTAAGCTGATTTTTAAATGTGTATTAATTAGTTTATTAGAGGTGTGACATAAAGAGAATTTACCTTGTCAGCCCTCTTTATGAATAAAATCATAATGTTCTCCTTACATGTCCTTCTTAAACTATTAGGTAGAAAAGCAGCGTCACCTAGAGTATAGATTTTGGATGCTGTCACAAATTTAAAATGATGACTTGTAACCTTTGTAAGTTTTTTTCTGGAGACTATCAATTAATTGAGCCTTTTTCAGGAAAATGGGAAAATTACGGTAGTCTGTAGTCTGCCAGATTCTTAGACGCTACCAAATTACTTCTGAAAAAGGCTATTATGGGTATTGCGTTTGGGATTGGCACTTCTCCTCCGCCTCCCAAGGGGAAATATATTTTGACTGTTACTTACTTTTGTGGTATTTGCTTCCTTTGATTTTGGGTAATACTGGCTACAAGATACAGACTGAGCTCTCTGTGTGGATCATAAATCAGCTTAATTAAATATCAATGAGAAATCCTATCAACGATCATTTTCTTCACTGTGTGCGTTCTGTGCTTGGAACTACCCTGAATCATGCTGAAGGAGAACTGGTGCACTGACACAGGTCTATTTTTTTGGTATTAATCTAGGATCTGCTTTACTTAAAAACCCCTCCCTGTGTTGTCTTTGCTTTAGGTTCTTTTTATCATGTGTCTCTTATTACATCTGATATTAAATATGGGCATAAAATATGATGAGAGATAATTACTTCATCCAAATAATACTAGAATATAAATGGAACTTTCTTGATGCTGCTTTTAAAATTGATTCATCATATTTAAACGATGATAAGCCATATTTCATGCTGCTGCGTGTGATATCAGTTGAAAACTTTACAAATGAATAGAAAATGACTGTGTATCTATCACTGTGATTTATTCCAGAACGTACATTTTTATTTTAGTTGCAAAAAAGCCGCAGTAAAGACTAATTTATAAAATGTATAACTGAGATTGATAATACTTTGTAAAAAAGCACTGAGGGCCATTTTCCATGTATTAATTTTTATGTTTAGCACCGCCACTGGAATTTCTTACTGTTTTTTATGAAAACACATTTGAAAGAGGACTGGAACCATAGAATTTAGCCAAAAGTGCTTACTTTAATCTATGATAAGTCTATATGTGCTCTCTGAAAGAGTTCTCTTATCACCATAAATTTTTGTTAATTAGAGGACCCACCCAATCCAATGAAACCGGATTAAAGGACAAGATCATGAAATGTGACAAGATGAAAAACTGTGAGGACCCACACTTACACTGAAATTAGAAATGTAAATATTAGAGTATTAGAAAGAAAGGGGTTTAAATGTAGAAATTGCAGACGTGATTAAAAAAAAAAAAGATATCCACTGCCTGGATATCTGAAGGTCAGGAGTTTTGTTGAATGAATTAGAAAAGACAGCTGCTGGAGTGAGTTTTCATCAGACAGTGCAAGAAGGAGATTTTAAAAGTGGATTTCTGAGGGCAGAAAGTGATGGTTGGTTTTCAGATTATGCACAGAAAATAATATTCATTGGAAATATTTAGTGATTTCCAGGAAATTAGCATGTTCATAGTTATTTTAAATATCTGCATATAATGAAGGTACTCTGTCAAATTACTTAAAAGGTAAATGTTGAAAAGAAGTCATTTCTACCATATGTCATTCCCTCACTCCCTCTTTCCTTTTCTTTCGTCCTTCTTTCCCTCTTTTTCTTTATCAGTTACATAGTATTTATAAAATGCTTTTAACTGTTGCCCTATTGATAGACATTTCAATGTTTTTCAGTTTTTTGCTACAGTCAGTAACGCTGCACTGAACACACACATACACACACAGGCCATGCATGTGTGTGAGTATTTCTTTTGAATACATTCCTAGAAACAGAGTATCTGAGTGAAAGAGTGTGCACACTTTTAATAGAATAGATAACTGGTGGTTATTTTTTTAGAAAAGGTTATAGGAACCCATAACTCTGCCCATATTGGGTGAGAGTGGATTTTAAAATTCTAAAATGTTTAGTATTTAAATATCGAGGTAAAAAATAGCGTAGGCCGTATGAATTCTGTGCTCTTCCGCACACCCTGCAGGTCATTGTCTTCTCCTTGAATTTGTTCACACCATTCTTCATGGAATGTCTCCCTCCTACTCCGGGCTCATCACCATAGGACTCACCTTTCACACCCGACTCCTTCACATTTTCCCACTACACTGGTAGGCACCTGTCTCCTTCTATTTGAACTGACAACAAAGTTCGTGTGTGAAAGTGAGCATTTCATTCTATTTATTTCCCACCGTCGATTTACTTCCCACTGTTTTTTGAGTGTGTGTGTTTTATCCTTATCGTCCCAATGAGCTCATTAGATCATAAACCAAAAAAACCAACCAGTTGCCGTTGAGTTGATTCTCACTCATAGCGACCCTATGTGTTACAGGATAGAACTGCACCCCATAGGGTTTTCTACTTTCAGAAGTAGATCGCCAGGCCTTTCTTTCGAGCACCTCTGGGTAGATTTGAACCTCCAACCTTTCAGTTAATAGTCATGCTCTTAACCATTTGTGCACCCAGGACTCCCATTCCAAACCCAAAACCAAACCCAGCGCTGTCCAGTCAATTCCGACTCATAGCGACCCTATAGGACAGAGTAGAACTGCCCCGTAGAGTTTCCAAGGAGCACCCAGCGGATTCGAACTGCCGACCTTTTGGTTAGCAGCTGTAGCACTTAACCACTATGCCACCAGGGTTTCCCAAGGACTCCCATTAGATCCTAAAAAACAAACAAAAAAAAACCCATCGCTGTCGAGTTGATTCCTACTCATAGCCACCCTGTAGGACAGAGTAGAACCTGCCCCATAAGGTTTTCAAGGAGCAGCTGGTGGATCCGACCTTTTGCTTAGCAGCCAAGCTCTTAACCGCTGCGTCACCAGGACTCCCATTAGATTCCAGATGTCTTAAATAGGAAAGAAAGCTTTGAATACTTTTTTTGATGTCTTTTCTAACTCTGAGTGAGTTCAATATATACTTGAGGACTGGTTATGGAGTTTAGGAGAATTTTATATTAGATGTATTGACTTTTTAAATAGAAATTTCGTGATTGAAAATTTAAAGAAGACTTAAACACAACCGTAGCATTTGAATCCGTTGTTCATTTGAAATTAGGTGGATTCTACTTTACTCAAGTGAAATAAATGTGAATAGATCAGCACAGCTGTCCTGTCTGACAGTCAAAGAAACTTTCACTGCTAGCAATGGCAGTCGGTGTGACAGAATCCCCTTGACACTCTGAAATTAATTCAATTTCACCAACTAATCAGGTGGCGCACACTTCGGTTAGCGTACGTGTGGGGGTCAAGTTTTTCTGAGGGGACGTTTTCCCCTCATGGATCTGTACAGAAGTCAAGCAACCTTCTGCTTTCTTGAGTTACAGAGTGGAGTCCTTTTAGCCTCAGATTCAAGGCCACCTTTTATAGTCCCAGCTTTGCAGAGACACCTCAGCACCTGCCTCCTGTCCAGCATTAGTGGGCAACCCAGCTCCTCTCCCTACCGGCAGCAGAATGCCAGCCCCTAGCCCTTCAGATCTGTGTTGACTTCGGATCCATCTGGCAGCTACCTTGCCTTCACCTATTGCTCACGGGTCTGATTATATGTTCTCTCAGACTTTCTGACAGATGGATATTTGGCTGTCTTAGTTTTGGGCTCATTTATATATTTAAAAATTATTCTTTTTATTTGTCTATTTCCTTGGTTGGGCAAGGGGTAGGGAAAATGGAGGAAGGAAGTTTCTATGCAAATATAGTCCAGAAAAATAGACGAATACCTGATTTTTTATTTAGAATTCCTATATAACAACGCAGTCTTCCTGTCTTTGATATGATTGTGCACCTATGATTTTAAATTTAAAATATTTAATTTATACATTTTAAAATGCATTAATTCTTGAAATCTGGGAGTGAGTAAATATTTATAGAAGATTTTTATGTTTTATTTTTACAAAGATTCCAGAACAATATATATATTTTTTTTCCTGAATTACTATCCCAGCCTCTGTGCAGCCTGGTGAGACTATACATCAACAGTTACTTTGTGTGTAAAGACAAAGACAGTTCGAGCTAGAGGATGAGGCTAGACCTCAAATAAGCAATGGCAATTACTGAGCACTAAGGAGATCTCCAGTGGGTTAAGATTTTGGGTTCTTAACCTTTATATTAATTGTAGCAAATATTCAAATACTTCAGCTCTCCATGTAAGTCCTTTAACAAAGAAGCAAAAAAGTAATAATAGCTAAAAACTCTGATCAGAAATTACAAAAACATGAAGAGAGTAAAATATTTGAGGCAGTTGTTACTCTTGTATGTTAATAGAAAGTTATCTTTGTGCATGGAGATACGTTATTTTCTATAAAAACTAGTAATGACTACAGACGTTAACAACAAATGAAGGTGAACTGAAGGAAACTCTCCAGGAAAGAATAATTGGGGGCCAGACAACGTGTGTAATGAATGTCACCTCAGCCTCATATCATTCCCAGAAGCTACCATATTAACTCCATTCTGATGATAAAGAATGAAGAGAAAAGAAATAGCAATGGGGTGGGGAAGAGGGGGGCAGGTATTAGTGATTATGGTTTTCACGGTAGAGCTAGAGGCTGGAGAAGGACTCTCTCAGAACACAGCCTGCATCTCTTAGGGTATGTGACATTGGACAAGTTATTTCTTAATGTTTCTGTGCCTGTAAGACAGGAATAAAAATAGCTCATATCTCAGAGGGTAGTAGAAAAATTAAATTAGATCATTGTCATCCTCATACCTAATGAGCAAATAATTCCATGGTTGCCTGGAATCTCTTACAACCTACTCATCACTTGCCTGTATCCCTGCACCAAGGAGGCTACGAGACCCCAGTCTGTCTCTAATTCTGTGTATGTCAGTCAGAATCTAAAGCACCTTCGTCAACCTCCTTCGCTGGCTCAAAGCTCCTTGAAATTCTAAACATAAAATCTGAAAACAAAGGTTATGCTGGATGCAAACACCCACCTCCTTTCTGCTATTTCTCACAGATATACAGACTGTATTCCTTAAATCTGTCATTCACTTGAAGTAAGAAATTTCTGAAGAATGAGATACAGGCTAGACCTAGAATCCAATGAATCTTGACTAGATTTAATCAAGTAGGTATTCTTTAATATGCAAGAACCTCAATGGTTAAAGAAATTGCTCAGAAATCAGAATCAAAATACTAAATATTATCCCCAATCCCTTCTTCTAGCCCGAAAATATTAGTGGAAATCATGAGAGAAGGGAGAAAGGGCACTGCCCTAAGATTCCCGTATTAAAAAGCCCAGTCTAGCCTACAGATAGGACGGCACATAGAGGAGAACTGAAGCTCCCACCTGACAGCCAGCCCGAACTGTTAGACATGTGAGTGAAGCCACCCCAGACTGTACAGTTTCAGATATCTGCAGCCATAAGAGTGACGCCAGGTGCGAACCACAGAAGAATCGCCCATCTGACCCCAGCCCAAATTGTTGTTGTTAGGTGCCATCGAATTGCTTCTGACTCATAGAGACCCTATGTGTACAACAAAATGAAGCACTACCCAGTCCTGCAGCATCCTCACAATTATTGTTATGTTGCAGCCACTGTTTTGATCCATCTCATTGAGGGTCTTCCTGTCTTTCACTGACCATCTACTTTATCAAGCATGATGCCCTTCTCCAGGGACAGGTCCCTGCTGATAATATGTCCAAGGTATATGAGACAAGTCTCGCCATCCTTGCTTCTAAGGAGCATTCTGGCTGTACTTCTTCCAAGACAGATTGTTTGTTCTTCTTGCAGTCCGTGGTATATTAGATATTGTTCGCTAACACTGTAATTCAAAGGCATGAATTCTTCTTTGGTCTTCCTTATTCATTGTCCAGCTTTCTCATGCATATGAGGTGATCGAAAGTATCATGGCTTGGGTCAGGTGCACCTTAGTCCTCAAAGTGATATCTTTGCTTTCAAACACTTTAAAGAGGCCTTTGTGGTAGATTTCCCCAATGCAGTACGTCATTTGATTTCTTGACAGCTGCTTCCGTGGGCATTGATTATGGATCCAAGTAAACGAAATCCTTGACAACTGCAATATTTTCTCCATTTATCATGATGTTGCTTATTGGTCCAGGTGGAGAATTTTTGTTTCTTTGTGTTGAAGTGTAATCCATACTGAAGGCTGTAGTCTTTGATCTACAGTAAATGGTTGCTAATTTAAGCCAATAAGTTTCTAGGTGTTTTTTAGGTAGCATAATATAACTGAAAAAAACCCCACTTTACCAAAGAGGAAGCTAAAGGTCATGATATTGAGCAAAATACCTATGCCCACATAATAGATGGCAAGTAGGGGGTTTGGACTCAAGTTAGCCCAACTGAAACACTCATGCTCTAAGCCAGTCCGCTCTCTGTATTCTATATATTTTGAAAACTAACCAGATTATATAAGGAGAGCATTTCTGAAGACAGAAGTCTTCAGAAAGGTATATTCCACTTGCCGCAATGTTGTACACATCAGAACTGTTGTACTCAGGAACGCCTTGGGAGCCCTGAGATGTACAGTCACCATCTCAAAGCAGTGTTTGGTTGTTGGTAGTGTTCTGTAGTTCATTCATTCATTCAGTCCTGGGTGGTGCAAGCGCTTATGTGCTCACCTGCTAACTGAAAGGTTGAGGATCAGGCTCACCCAGAGGTTCTTTGGAAGAAGAACCTGATGATCTATGTCCAAAAATCAACTGTTGAAAAAGACTGTGGAGCACGGTTCCTCTCTGACAACCATGGGGCCGCTAGGAGTCATAATCGACTCAATGGCAAGTGTTTGTTTAACCGCGTAGTAGACACTGTGCTTGGCACTGGAAGGCTCTAGGTAAATGCTAACGTAGACACAGGTGGGTGGCAGCCGTCACCGCTATTCGTATTTTTACATCGCCCTTAACAGAAAATCAGTGTCCCCTGGATGTAATTAATGTCACTGAATTGTACACATAAAAAATGTTGAAATGGCAAATGTTTTGTTATACATATTTTTACCACAATAGGAAATTGTACGTAAAAATCCATAGAGAAATTAAAAGGGAATTCTATAAAATATTTCAGTGAACCACTGGAAATATGTTTGCTTCCCCTAAAGGGCGGGGGGAAAAAAAACCATCTTGCTTTATAATTGATTTCCTTATTAAGGGCTGACTTGATGACTTAATTCAGACCTTGGAGCTCCAGTTGGATGCTTAATTTTTTGACTTGTTTGAAACACAGTGCTAGATTCCAAGAAACAAATTGTCAAACAGGATTTTCCATTGGGTTTTTTAAAAAGGAAAGTGATAGGCACAAACAAAACAAAAATAAAATGGAAATTATATGAATTAATAAGAAAAGATGTTAGGCATGAACAATGTGCATAAAAAGTTTTTTTTTTTTTGTCTTTGATCAAACTCTCAAGGCTCAAGCAAGTTTCTAAAACTCAGCTGTTTTCTTCTCTTAAATCAGCTTAGAAGAAATGCCTTTTACTCATTTTTGTTATTGATGATGAGCCAATTTTATAAAGTTCTGCAAAATGTAGCCAGCAAGCACAGAAATGGAGTCATAATAATGGATGACACACCGTACATAGCCTTTCCATCTTGTGTCCTGGCCTTGCTGATTTTAACCTAAGGGGAGACACCTGGAGGGGTTAATTAGCTTGCAGCTGTCTGTGATTAGTCTGCAAAGGATAAAAAGAAAACCAGCTTTAAGAGACCAGCTAGTGCTGGCCTGGATGATGAACAGAGGAAAGGAGCAGCTGGTGGGGAAAAGTGGATGTAGCTGAGACCTTTACAGAAGGGTTGAGAGGGCCCCGGGCCAATGAAAGCCGAACCTGGGAGGAAAGTCTTGAGGGCAGACAGTATGCGATTAAGAGGCAGCAGCTGGCTGCTTTGTGTAAGATGCAGGATTCAAGCGGATTTAGGAACTGTGTTGTACAGTGACCATTAACCACTTTAGTAAGGAAAGAGAAATTAACATTTATTAAGTGTCTACGTTATGCCCAGACTGCAAGAAGTACCTTCACCTAGGTTAGCTAATTTAATATTCAAGGCAATCCTTTAATGTGTTAGCTCCTGCAGGTAAGAAAATGGAGGCTGGAGAAATGTCTCCTTCATGTCTTTGTCCCCAGACCTTCTTGTTAGCCCAAGACTGGAACCATTCCCCAAAGCCAACTCTTCAGACAGGGTTTGGACTGTACTATAAGATAGAAGATGATACTGGTGAGGAGTGAGCTTCTTGGCTCAAGTAGACACATCAGACTATGTGGGCAGCTCCTGACTGCTGCCCCCATTTACACCTCTATAAGTCAGTAAAGATGTGTTATGAGTACTCAAATTACTTGAATTGATGGTGACCAAATGTTGTAGAACTATAAATTTTGCAAGCCATTTTATACTTGATAATAAAATTGTTACTCTCTGATTACATAATTAAATAGGATTATATTGATAATGCATGTTTCCCAAATGCTAATACCATATGAAATTATTAACAGGTTAAGTTTTACTTACTCTCATTTGCTGGGAGATGGGGTGTTTTGATGAACTCAAAGTTACACCATGTATTAAGTGCAGATCTGGACCTCTATATGATAAAGCCATCCATCTCAGCAGCTCTGTTAGCAGTCTCCTACAAAATGGCAGAACACAAGGTTTGGGATTTGGGAATGTCATATTTAACCAAACACAAATCTTCAGCACAATATAGACCATCTACAATGTCAGCATTCTAGGAAAAAAGATCACATGATAATATATAAATACATGATTTGGTATTACTACATATTAAATATGTGATCCCTCTACGCTCATTGAGAATCGTTAAGACTTAATTGTTCCTCCCAATAGATTACATTATAAAAGCTCTACTTTTATCGACTCAACAGCACACAACATTTTTGTAGAATATAAATTCTAATAATCATTGAGCAGACTATTTTGAGATGTAGATTAGAGGATAAAATTTACGTGTGAGATCTTCTATTCTGTTCTTTAACCAATTTTTTAAGATTATGGTCAAAATATACATAATAAAACATTTGCCAGCTCAACAGTTTTTCCATGTTCAATTCAGTAATATTGATTTACCTTCATCATCTTGTGCAATTATTACGGGTTAAGTTTTTGGGGTGCTATTTTTGAAGTGTTGATTTTAAAAATCATGCACTAAGGAAATACAATACTAAAAACTAAATTTTAAAAAAGATGGATTAAGAACAGAGAGCCTATGGAAATATAATCCGAGAACGTATTGTATGTTTGCTGGATTAGCCAAGTTGCATTGCATCGTTCACATCAAGAATGGCTGCATATAGATTGCTTGGTAATGTCAACAGATTATTCCATTAAATCCGTAATTTGTTTGGCTAATCTTGACGACAAAAAGACATTTGTTTTACTTAAGACAATGGCTGAGCTGTGTAATTATGAGTTATTTAAGCCTTGTTATCTGCGAAGAAATTTGGTAAGTTCATTATAAGTCTTAACGTGACTGCCTACTATACCAGATTAATTATTAGTTGAATGTTTACTGGTACAATAACAGGGGTCTGTTTATGTTGAGTAAGCATATATGACATAAAATCACAATTATGTTTCAATTTACTAGAAATTGCTAATGAAAATGGTGAGTCCTGATTGTCGTATTGTTGAAGTACATCTAGATTTTTTTTAAGATTTGTTTTTATAAATAGACTTATCTTACTTAAATGTATACCCTTAGAGTTTCTTAAGTAAATTATTTTAATAATTTTATAGCAATTGATTCAAATGGTTTCTACATAAATCATAAATGATAGAAATTAGGAATGAAGCTAAATATATTAGTTCATCAATTTCATCCTTCTGCTGAAGCATATTAGACTTCAAATAAAAGGCACATCGAACATTAAACAGATGATTTATTTGACAGCCTATTTAAAGATACTGAGTTAATGAACTGAAATATTTTTTTAAATTACTGTTCTTTTGGGATTGGTATGAAAACGTCTACTTTAAAATACAGATTTTTTAAAATACTGTTGCTGTCAAAGATATATACTATTCATTCACCTTATCATTTGTGAGTATGTTGCATATTTAAAAAATGTAAGTTGTGCACTGTCAAATGATCCACTTACTATCATTTATGTATTTGTACCCTTGTACATTGCAGAATGTATGCTTTGCATTGTCAATTGATTTTCACAGAGAACTAGTCATATAATTATAATCCTATTTGTGTCAATTCCCTGTATTCCACATGCACGTATGCATTCACATATACACACAGAAACACACTCCATGAAACTGTTTCCAATTAATATATACAAAGGAAATGTCATTTAGAACATAAATCAATTAGGACAACCCTGTGGGCATCTGCTGTTGTGGTTGTTAGCTGCTTTCGAGTTGGCTTCCAAGTCATGGTGTCCTTATGTGTAGCAGAATAAAATATTCCCCGGTCTTTCACCATCTTCATGGTTGTTGGTATGTTTGAGTCTATCAGTGCAGCTATCGTGGCAATCAGTCTCATTGAGGGTTTCCCTCATTTTTGTTCGCCCTGTACTTTGCCAAGCACGATGTCCTTTTCTAGCAATTGGTCTTCCTGACCAATTAATTTTCCCAGTATATATTTACTAGGGAATTATCATCTGAGAGTTGAAGTTGAAGTTGTGAAGGATTTCATTTTACTTGGATCCACAATCAATCCCCGTGGAAGCAGCAGTTAAGAAATCAAATGACGTATCACATTGGGCAAATCTGCTGCAAAGACCTCTTTAAAGTGTTAAAAAGCAAAGATGTCACTTTGAGGACTAATGTGCACCTGACTCAAGCTGTGGCCTTTTCAGTCACCTCATATGCATGTGAGAACTGGACAATGAATGAGGAAGACCAAAGAAAAATTGAAGTCTCTAAATTACGGTGTTGGCGAAGAATTTGAATATACATGCACTTCCTGAAGAATGAACAAATCTGTCTTGGAAGTACAGTCAGAATGCTTATGAGAATCTAGGATGGTGAGACTTCATCTCACATGCTTTGGACAGGTTATCAGGGGGGACCAGTGCCCAGAGAAGAAAGTCATGCTTGGTAAAGTAGAGAGTCAGCCAAAAAGAGAAAGATGCTAAATGAGATGGAATGACATTAGTGGCAGCTACAAGGGGCTCAAACATAGCAATGATTGTGAGAATGGTGCAGGACTGGGCAGTGTTTTCGTTCTGTTGTTCATAAGATCGCTATGACTGGAACCAACTTGACCGCACCTAACAACAACAACAATTTGAGAATGAATATTGTATTTTTTGTATGTGCTTGACATGTAAAATGAAGGGTTTCTGTAAACTTCAGCAATAAAAGAGTATCTACCTTACAATTCATATGTTTCTTGAATTAAAGAAGAGAAAACCTCAATTACATAAGAAATAATTCCATTCTCTTCTTAAAAATATTAAAACAACAAAGACTTTTTTGATTTCTACCTCTAATGTTGGTCTCCTCTCCAGTTTCTTCAAGGCAACATTATTATGAGTTTTATCTAGATCTTTCCAGACTTTTAAACTCATTTTCATATGGGTATGCAAGGAGCCCTAGTCAGCTACCTTTGAGGAGACTAGGCACTTATGGGCTAGTGAGTGGGTTAAAATATTTATCTGAAAATTATAGTATTTGCATGGAGAAAGAATGCCACAGATCCCATGCTGTGTAAGTCACTGATAATTCAATTTATTATAAGAGTTGATGTTCTTTTTATGAAATTTGGAAGTGTTTCAATAAACATCAGTGTGTAGATTTAGCCCTATCTAGACTTCCAACAGAGGAGCCTTGGTGGCACAGTGGTTAAAATGCTCAGCTGCTAAATGAAAGGTCAGCGGTTCAAACCCACCAGCAGCTCTGTGAGAGAAGGACATGGCAGTCTGTTGCTATAAAGATTTACAGCCTTGGAAACTCTATGGAACAGTTCTACTCTGTCCTGTAGGGTCACTATGAGCCGGAATTAACTTGATGACAATGCATATGCATATGGATGTTTATATAGAATACATGAAGTGTTGTTTTGCATACTATTCATAAGGATAAATTTTAAGTTTAGATGTTATATAATATTTTATTCTATGATTATAACACATTTTATTCAGTTATTCCATAATTGACAGGCATCATTTTCACTTGTGTGTGTGTGTGTGTGATTACTAACACTGGAATATCGAATATTCTTATGTGAGTCTTCTTGTGCACGGTGTGAATGTTTCTCTATTGCAGATATCTGGAAATAAAAGTGCTGAGTATGCACACTTCTTCCAAATATCTCCCATATACTTCCACCAACAATTTATGAGAATATCTGTTTTCCTTTTAGTGTGTCAGTATTCAATATTACCAAACTTTTTAATTTTAGACAATGGCATGGGTGTAAAATGATATCTCTATACTTTTCTAGTAACTACAGCCTGAAACTAAACCCATTGCCATCAATTCTGATTCATGATGACCCCGTGTGTGACAGAGTAGAACTGCTCCGTAGGGGTTCCTTGGCTGTCGTATTTACGGAAGTAGATCAACAGGCCTTTGTTCCACAGCACTGCTGGAAGGGTTCAGACCAACAGCCTTTAGGTTAGTAGCTGAGAGGAAACCATCTGAGCCACCCAGGAACCTAATTTTTCTAGTAACTAGTGAGGTTATAATGAAACTAAAGCGTCTTTTCTGATGTTTATTTGCAAATTAAGTTTTCTCTTCGGTAAATTGCCAGTTCATATGCTTTGCCCATTTTTCTCATGGATTCTTTGTCTTTCCAGATACTAGACTTTTGTTTGATATTTTGTTCTAAGGTTTTGGTATTTTAGAGTTAATGAAAAGATAAAATGTTAGAAGCCTAGAAATCAGAAGTGTGCATGGGATTCTAGGCAGAAGACAAGTTCTAAATAAGGAATTAGCTTGTGGAAAAAGAAAGAGTATGGAGTGTTATGGAGGAAAAGCTTAGTACGTGGGCAATCAAGAATCAAGAATGACTTTGTCAGAACATGGGCACCACAGAATGATATGGTCACTCATATCGTGATGAAGAAATTAAGAGTAGTGCTGCGTAGACTGGCAAATCTCCTTACCTTTGCTTCTAACTCTGGGAAAAATATTAGCAGAATGGAAGAAAGATAACTGTCAAGGGCTTGAGTTAGAGGGTGTTAGAATCACATAAAAGGAGAAATACAAGTAGCAGAGAGGGGGATTTTATAGCTATCTCTATTCCAAGGATAAAAAATAAAATAATGGGCAGGTTCATCGTGAGCATCTGTCAGGAACAAGGATACAGCCCTGAAAGCTGATTGTGGTCAATAGCAAAAAAACCTGTGGGACAGATTCCAAGAACCCGAAGAATTGGTAATGGTCTATTCCTTACAATCAGTCTCTTGAAAGGCAGTAAGCCATCTAATGGGAGACAAAAATAGAGCCTTTTTTCTTCTTCCCCTCTAATGTTCTCCTATAAAAAAAACTAACTTTATATGGCACTGGAAAATAATAGCACGCAGCAAGAATCATACTTTGTGGCATTATTGAGCATCTCAAGTGTCAGAAAGGTACAAAGCTGAAAACCAAATGACTCCATCATGGAAAATGTCCCAAAATCTGTGATTTTACTTTTAAAAGAAAAATGGAATTAAAAAAAAAAAAAAAAAATCCAACCTTAATGTAAAATCAAGTCTAAAATGACAACCAGGAGGTTTCTAGTTTAGATTTTATTTTACAATGCCGAGCACTCACAATTTCCTGACATTTTAAGTTTAATGTTAGTGCATTGTGATTTGAGAAAACTAGGAACATTTTGGAAAATCCTTTCTGGCTGAGAAGTTGTTGCACGTATATGTAAGGCTTACTTTTTTGTTTTTGTGTTGTGTTTTTGGGGTTTTGGGGGGAAGGTAAGTTGAATATGTGCAGATAGATTTCAGTAAGCTAAATAACCTTAGTGTGCAGTCAATACTAACAGCAAAAATAGATGGAAAAATAGGGTTTATTTGGATGCCGAGAAGAGCCCTTATCACACAGGAGTGAGAAATGAGATGGGCAGAAAGACCAGGAGCCAGTGGCCATCATGGGAGACATAAAAGGAATTTGGATTTAGAGATTAATGAAAAATACCTGTTTTCAAGCCTATAGATGCTTAGGGACTATATTGTCTATTTTTTTCAGAAATCAGACATTTTGTGTTGATAAATTTGCACTGCAGGAGGCTATCGGCTTTATATTAGAGTGAAATTATAATTAGATATATTTTCTTATATTATTAGGGTGTACAATTTAAGAGACATCTTAAATTCAGCCTTGTTTGTTATATTCACAAGAAAATCCATTTTTGCATACTGCGGTTGGAAATGGGTATTTTTTAGCTAAGTGAATACTAATGTGTACATAAAATATACATGGCTTCCTGATTTGAAATGTGTTTTCTCATTGCAAAAGTAAAACACATGCATTCTAAGAATGGCTGAAAATATAAGAGTTATGTAGCAAAAAAAAAAAGAAAAAAAAACCCTACAGATTGATTTGACATCATGGTTTATATATTTGCCAAAAATGAAATTAAATACAGCAAAATGTATTTCAGGCCAATGTTTTGACGGTGATTAAATCTTCCTGCTTGAGGACACAATATATTTTCAGAGCATTTTGTTCTCAGAGCAGAATGTGCCATCTTCCTGAAGGGTAACTCTCGTCTGCAGGGTCTTTATGATCGACTCCAGTCAGCACTAACGCCGTCGCTGGCTCCAGGACAGGGTAAAGCAAGGACATCAGATCAGAGAGGGGCCAGGAATGCCAGACAGGAGAGGATGGAGCAACTCAGATGTCCTGTAGACAGGGTCTGCTGGATATAGCAGGTTAAGATTGAAAAAGCCCCACTGCGCAGGAGAGAAAAGAATTTTAAGCATTTTATGTGTCTGACTGCAACCTCGGGAGTTCCTTCCACTTTACCCATACCCAATCTGGGTTTATTAGCATGTGTCTGATAAGAGATACTCCTAACGCACTGTATTCGCATTCATGCTCAGCTTGAGGTGCGTTTAATCTGCACGTCCTCTACCCTCTAACTGTGCCCATCTTATTATTCTCAATACACAACACAGCATTGAAGCCAGACGTGGGTGTTCATAAGGTTCTTACTGAATTGTATTCCCTTTTGCCTCAGAAGAAAGGCCTGGCAATCTACTTCCAAAAAGCGACCATTGAAAACCCTATGGAACACAGTTCTACTCTGACAACGCGTGGGGTCTTCATGAGTTGGGGTCCACATGACAGCAACAGGTGTTTCTTGGTCCTGGTTTATTGAGTGGGAAGGACAGGCAGGTATTTCTGTGTTTTTATAGATCCTTTTTCAACTTCGATGAGGTCCTCTCTGTGTGAGAACAATCTTTCCCAGTATCATAGTCATTTTATAAATGCGTTGTGTTTAATTGTACACGTGGAACTTTTTAAAATTTAAAGCAGCTTTGAGTTTTAAGGGTAACATATTCATTAGCTGTTGAAAACTGTGGTGGTTTCCTGAAGAGTCTCTAGTCTAGATTTTTTGGCTTGAATATAATTATTTTCTTTTTATCTTACTAAGAATAAAAGGGGCATCAAGTACACATTTCTTGGCTTTAATTACACGTTTCTGTTCAAGAGGCAAGTCATTGCAGAAAATCAGTGTCAAACAGATGTCTCATAGCTGAGAGTGCTGGGTGCTTCTTCATACACTGAGATTTTCCCTAATCAGAAGCATAATTTTTTCTGATGACAATAGAAAATGCCAAATGTACCAGCTTCACTGTGTCCTAACAATGTCTATGCTCAGGGACCCATAACTTCTTCACAAAGAGCAGTATTAGGATAATCACTTTCCGTGGTTGATGTCAACATAATCCCATCCTGCTCTTCATACAGGAACCTGTCTGGGGAT
Organism: Elephas maximus indicus; assembly: GCF_024166365.1. NCBI lineage: Eukaryota > Metazoa > Chordata > Mammalia > Proboscidea > Elephantidae > Elephas > Elephas maximus. The sequence continues at coordinate 66,180,026 of NC_064841.1, read as the reverse complement.
ACGCTCTGTCCTTGTTGACATTTATCAAGCATATACTGAGCTGTACATGCAAGGCAGCATCTTAGGGTTGGGGATACGGGTGGGGATGGGGTAGAGCAGATGACGAAATTTACAATTTAATTGGTAAATAATGTACTTCTATAAAAGGAAACCCTGGTGGCGTAGTGTTTAAGTGCTATGGCTGCTAACCAAAGGGTTGGCAGTTTGAATCCACCAGGTACTCCTAGGAAACTCTATGGGGCAGTTCTACTCTGTCCTATAGGGTTGCTATGAGTCGGAATCGACTCCACGACAATGGGTTTGTTTTTTGTTTGTTTTTGGTTTATATGCTACAAGGGAGCCCTGATGGCTCAGTGGTGAAGAGCTCAGGCTGCTAACGGAAAAGATCAACAGTTAGAATCCACTAGCCGCTCCTTGGAAACCCTGTGGGACCTTTCTACCTATGTTTTATAGGGTTTCTATGAGTTGCAATCAACTCGATGGCGATGGGATATACTACAAAAGCACAGGAAAAAAAACGGAGCCTGTTTTCTCCCTCAATGATCAGGGCGGTCACACAGAAGAATTGGTGTCTCAATAAGGGTTAAAAACTGAATAGGGTATTTTTTAGCTTTTTTTTTTTTTTTTTCTAATAATGGGATAATTCATACAGATGACAAGTATAGATGTATATAACATTTTTGTGAATTATGTAAGCAGATGTAAGCATAATAATAAACACTGGTAAACCTATCATCCAACTGAAAACACAACCTACTGAAACCCTGAAGCCCCCAGGGTGTCCCTGTCCCTTGTAGAGATAATTGCTTCAGGAAAGGTTGTGAAAGGTAGACAAAGGAAGAAAGTGTTTCAGGAATTACACACCACAGAATTAAAATGCAGAAATCGCTAACTGCTTAGTTTTATCAGTTGTATTAAAGGGAATCTTGAGTGACACCTGAGGATGTAAGGCTCAGTAGAACAGCTTAGGCAACTCAAGGAAGGTACTGGTACCTGGATTCTGAGTACTAAAAGAGTAAATGAATCAGGGTGTTCCTGCTGATCTCGAGAGCTAGCCAGTCCATATCACATGGGTTTAAATCAGTGATGCCTCGTGGGATAAGTCATCTTTTCTGGAAAATGAGCCTGGTACTTATCTTTCACATGTGGTTTGTTAAGCCAATGCTTAATAAGGCTCAGTCAAGTCAAAACTCTTAACTTCAGTAATTCTTTAGCATCTGTAGAGGATATTTAGCATATGAATTATAAAATTGTAAGTTATAAATGGATTTTAAAATTTCTTACCTTTGTCTAATTATCCTAGTGCATTCTCACTTACAGAGATTTCTCATGTCAAACTATTATTTATATCAATAGTTATCTATTCTTAAAAGGACTGGATTTTTATAAAACAAAAGAAATGGAAAAAGTTAAAAAGTTCTAGAGCAACCTTTTAAAATTGTTGCATAATTCACCATTTAACTTTTCCAAAATTGAATTTAACTTTGGTTAATTTTTACAAAGCTATTAAGTAAGACCAGAAGTAGAAAGAAACATTGAATACTGTGCCTTTCTGTACAGTTTTTACAGAACTACTTTACAAAAATTAAGCTTAATTATATAAGGTGGTGGTTGTTGTTGCTGTTAGCTGCCATTGAGTCAATTCTGACTCCTGGAGATTTCATAGGGTTTTCAAGGCTGTGACCTTTCTTATAGCTTAATTTATTAAAATGAGAAGATGTTAAACAGTCTAAAAACGGCATCACATATTTTATTTGCTGTTATAAAACTATTTACCTGAAGGTTTTTAGGTTTAGCAGTGAAGCACTTTTTCTTATAAGTCTATTTTATGATAAGCTACAAAATGACATAATTTTAAAATTAGTAATGGGTGGAAGGAATACACGGAGTCAAGGTACCAAAAAGAATTGGTCGATGTTCAGCCATTTCAGGAGGTAGCATATGATCAAGAACCGATGGCATTGAAGGAAGAAGTCCAAGGTGCACTGAAGACATTGGCAAAAAACAAGACTCCAGGAACTGAGGAAACACCAGCTGAGATGTTTCAATGAACAGATGCAGTGCTAGAGGTGTTCACTCATCCATGCTAGAAATTTGGAAGACAGCTAGCTGGCCAACTGCCTGAAAGAGATCCATATTTGTGCCTGTTCCCAAAAAGTGATCCAACAGAATGCAGAAACTATTGAACAATATCATTAATATCACAAACAAGGAAAATTTTGCTGAAGATCATTCAAAAACAGTTACAGCAGTACACTGACAGGGAACTGGTAGAAATTCAAGCCGGATTCAGAAGAGTATGTGGAACCAGGGATATAATTGCTGATGTCAGATGGATCTTGGCTGAAAGCAGAGAATTTCAGAAAAAATGTTTACCTGTGTTTTATTAACTGTGCAGAAGCGTTTGACTGTATAGATCATAACATATTACAGGTAACATTACAAAGAATGGGAGTTCCAGAATACTTAATTGTGCTCATGTGGAACTTGTACATAGACCAAGAGACAGTCGTTCCAACAGAACAAGGGGACACCACGTGGGTTAATATCAGGAAAGGCATGCATCAGGGTTGTATTCTTTCACCATACTTATTCAATCTGTATGCTGAGCAAATAATATAAGAAGTTGGACTATATGAAGTAGAACTCTGCACCAGAATTGGAGGAAGACTCATTAACAATCTGCATGTAGATGACATGCAGATGTCACAACCTTGCTTGCTGAAAGTGAAGAGGACTTGAAGCACTTACTGATGAAGATCAAAGACTACACACTTTAGTATGGATTACACCTCAGTATAAAGAAAACAAAAATCTTCACAACTGTACCAATAAGCAACATCACGTGATAAATGGAGAAAAGACTGAAGTTGTCAAGGATTTCATCTTACTTGAATCTACAATCAGCCCTAATGGAAGCAGCAGTCAAGAAATCAAATGACTCATTCATTGCATTGGGCAGATCTGCTGCAAAAGACATCTTTAAGGTGTTAAAAGACAAAGATGTCACTTTGAGGACTGAGGTGCACCTGACCCAATCCTTGGTATTTTCAGTCGCCTCATATGCATGTGAAAGCTGGACAATGAATAAGGAAGACAGAAGAAGAATTGTTGCATTTGAATTATAGTGTTAGAGAAGAATATTGAATATGCCATGGACTTCCAGAAGAACAAACACAGCTGTCTTGGGAGAAGTATAACCAGAATGTTCTTTAGAAGGGAGAATGGCAAGACTTTGTCTTAGTACCTTGGACATATGATCAGGAGGGAGCAGTCCCTGGAGGAAGACATCATGCTTGGTAAAGTAGAGGGTCCGCAAAAAAGAGGAAGACCTTCAATGAGATGGATTGATACAGTGGCTGCAACAATGGGCTCAAACATAGCAACAATTGTGAGCATAGCGCAGGACCAGTTAGTATATCGTTTGGTTGTGTGTAGGGTCGCTATGTATCAGAACCGACTCGACGGCACCTAACAACAACAACAACATTAGTAAACCAGCAAGAAGTCAACGTAGTCTTGGTTTGGACAAAGAAAAATTATAAAAATATTATTAATACTAGAAAGAGCCTAACCAAACCAAACAAAACCCATTGCCATGAAGTTGATTCCAACTCATAGCAACCCTAAAGAACAGATCGGAACTGCCTCATAAGGTTTCCAAGGAGCGGCTGGTAGATTCGAACTGCCGACTTTTTGGTTAGCAGCCAAACGCTTAACCACTGCACCACCAGGGCTCCAGAAAGAGTCTGGACACTCTAAAATCAAAACAAAACAAAAAAATGAAACCATTTGACTTCAAGTTGATCCTGAATCATGGTGTGATTCCATAGTAGGGTATTCAATGGCTGATTTTTAGAATTAGATCACTAGGCCTTTTTTCTAATGCACCTCTGGGTGGATTCAAACCACCAACTTTTTGTTTAGTAGCTGAGTTCTTAACCATTTGCACTACCCAGGGACTTCTAGATGCTCTGAAGACCCTTAGAAAAGAAAGTGGGAACTATTAGTATCCAACAAGGGCTCACTTGGAAGGCATCACTGCCAACCTAGTTTACTTTCTTTTTTATTGTTTGGTTGTTGAAAGGATACTAGAAGAGTAGATCTGTAGCACTTAATTTCAACAAGGCATTTCACAAAATTCATTATTTTGTCCTTCAAAAAAGATGGAAAAATTGTCCAAAAATAGTAGGGTTAGAGGAATTTACTTACAGTAGTAAAGTACTTGGCTGCTAACCAAAAGGTCAGCAGTTCAAATCCACCAGCCACTCCTTGGAAATCCTGTGGGACAGTTCTACTCTGTCCTATAGGGCTGGTGTGAGTCAGAATTGACTCCATGGCAAAGGGTTTTTTTTTTTTGGACAATCTTATCTATACTACATTTTTATGTAGAATTAAAGGAGAAATTGTATACTGACCTAAGCTGTAACACAGAACAGAAAAACTGTCCTCAGAAGAATTTGCTTCACCACTCTATAAACATAAAAAAAAGCCATCATCAAAATGAATTACTTCACTTTTTAAAACTGTTCTAGTGATACTGATTAAACAACGATAATAATTTTTTTTAATAATTAATTAGCAATTAGTAAACCAAATTAATATAATTATATTCTTAAATATAAGAAGCACAGAAACTAGAAACCCTTTACACACTTAAAAATGCCAGGTGCAAGTTCTTTATAAGAAAGGAATATAAGTTAACGATTGCTGCCAAGGTGGGTACTCAGAGTTGGCAAGACTTGACCCTTCCTTTGAAGCCATGTGTCACTTTTTCTCCTTTTCACTTTATACTCTTCTGATTTATGCAGAGACCCAGCATCTCTGTTGCGATAACCCATGGATGGGGCAGGGTTTATTACCTTCTTCCTTGTCATCTTTCCATCTTATGTAGTGTGTTTGAATTGGAAGAAAATCCAACACACCCAAAGATCAAGTTTCTCCTGTAGCTGTGCCATTAATCAAAAGAACAAATTAGTCTTTGTTTAGTCTATAGAGTGAGGATAATTATATCATGTATGGAAAGGCACTCTATAAAGTATAAAATGCTATTCTTCTCATCAAAGCTTATAGGCCCCATCCTCTTCCTCTGCTTCACAGCAAGAGATGGTAATAGTATAATTCATCTTACTAATTAGCTAATAGATCAATTTGTATACTCACTCTGTAAACTCAAATGACCCTTAGTCTAATTAAACTACGTAATGCCAGGCAGAGCACTTATGGAGGTGCCTGGGCATTTTATGTTAACCAGTGAGGGAAGCACTTTGCTTAGGGCGACCTCCCAGGATTCAAGATTCCTCATCTAGTTAAACACAAGACTGGCACTGCTTACTTGATCCAATTGGACAGATACATTTCGGTGACTTCTCCAAATTACGTATTCATGCCATGTTTTCAACAATGTTTAATTTCTACATTCCCCTTTCCTGACTTTCTATCAACATTGAAAATACTACACGAGGTCCAGCAAAGAAATTTTCCATACATGAGATTCCTCAGGTGAAAGAGCAGATTTTTTCTTGATGGAACTTTTAGCCCTCTGTCAGTACTATGCTTTCTTGAAGAGAACATACCCTTTTTATACCTGTACCCTAGAAAATTATTGCTCTAAGTTTTTGCACAAATTGCTAATGTATTTCGTTTTTAACAATGTTTCTCAAGGATTACCAGGAGTGATGCCAGTATTTATTGGTAATATATTTGACGCCTATTGTGCAGTGCCTTGGAGTCACGTAATGTGGACACCTTCCACACTTTCTCTCCATCATGTCCCTTAGTCTGCCATTCCCTATCAGGCCTCCTCATTGTGAGCTTCCCAGTTTCAAGGTTATCTTCCTCAAGTCATTGGGTCAGTCACTTCCTTGTTTATCCTTATTCTGTGCTTTTCCAAAAATAACTATTTGTTCAAACTTTTGCAAATTTCAAATTCATTTTAAACCTGTCCTTCTTGACACATTACATTGCCTGCCAACCCAGGGCATTTATTTGTCATTGCATACTCATCCTTTTATCTTTGTACCTGTTACTTATGAAGTCTGATCTCATCAGAGTCTCTAGGTCTTCAGCTGGGTTTCTTTAGGAATTTCTTCATCTTCAGTGGAATTATTTGTTTTTGTATTAACTAAGTTTTACTCCTTAAAGCCTCTTTCTGTCTTTAACTCTGTATTCTTTTCATTTCAAAAGCTTTTCCTTCCATCTGAAAAGCTCCTCCTTAGGCTCTCGTTTGAGGCAATTTCTGAGAAGCTCTCACACCTACCCATTGCTGTGCTCCACGCACTAGTAGGATGTTTAAGTGACTAATAAGTACATTCTCAGATAAGAACATAAGTACAGACCATCCGACAGATCTTACAGGTGTCCAAATGACAGGTTAAATGCAAAGCTTTCCTCACCTGCCTTTGTACAGGGTACTGCTGCTGCGGGGATTTAATGGAACTTAAGCGAAGGTGCCAAGCTCTATTAGTGGGACAATCTTCGACTTAATGAAATGCCCTCTTGCCAGTATAAATCCTGTGTTGTATTCAGTTGAGAAATTGTTCTGTAAATTTGTTCCAGTAGAGAGAACAGAGAACTGAGTGATTCCTGGGACCGTGTGGGTGATGATGTAGGAATAAGGTGTGCTATAGAGTAGCTGAGGGAGCCCTGGTGGTGCCGTGGTTAAGTGTTTGGCTGCTAACCAAAAGATCAGCGGTTCAAAACCACCAGCTGCTCCATAGGATTTACTGCTGCCATAAAGATTTACAGCCTTGGAAACCCTATGGGGCAGTTCTACTCTGTCCCATCAGGTCACTATAAGTCTGAATCTACACAATGGCAAATTTGGGGGGGGACCAGGGGGAGAGGTAGAGTAGCTATCCCTGGATATGGTTGTATTACACTAGAGACTAGAGAACTCATGGTGATGGGACTGTACTGGCTGTGTAATACAGATGCCATCTGCCATAGAGAGAACATATTAGGAAAATAACACCTGTTCCTACCATAGACTGGCCCCTGTCCCAACAATTTCGATGTACTAATATGCTTTGTTTGTTCTTATTTCACTAATTCATGCTGCTAGCTAATGACAATGAGATTTTTTATACATTCCATGCGTCGACTATGCTAATATCTGACGCACTACCCAGTTTATTTTACTTTATTTCCAGCATATGTGTATGTGAATGTGTTTCTTTGCCATCTATTTCCTATCCATTCTCATCCTGGCCAATGATTTGGGAAAATATTTTTACTCATTAAACATTCAACAATTATTTATTGAGGACTTGCTATGTGCAGGCATTTTCTCACAGTAATGAACAAAAGAGACAGAAATCCTTAACTTCAAGGAGCTTGGGAATCCTAGAGGAGGAGAGAGAAAAGAAGTTAAATAAGTAAAATATATACTACTTATGCCCATATGACATCCGTTCAAGCGACCTCCGAATGCATATACTTCTGTGGTCCCATAAGGTTGTTTTTGGTTTCTTTGTTTTTAAGGGAAAGCAGATCTCCTTTTGTTTATTATTTTCCCCTAATAGTTTTAAATACCCCAAATTCCCAGGGTGAGTGAACAGCCGGGTTCCAGGGCGCATCCCAATCCCAGCAGCACCCCATCCTCCCCCTCCTTCCCCTCCTCTTGGCTTCATTCACCGCCATCAGCCTTGCAGCCATTCACTCCCAGTGCAGACAAGGGGGAGAAGAACTGTTGTGAGGAAGGACTGCAATTTTAGATAGAGGGCTATGATGGCATCTCTGAGAAAGTAATATTTAAACAGGGATATGATAAGTGTGAGGGAGCAATCCACGTGGTTGTCTGGGGAAAAAGTGAGCCAATCAGGGGGAAACATCACCTGCAAAGACCCTGAGGAGGGGGCACACCTGATATAAGCCTTGTCTGTCTTGAGTGAAGCAACCAAAATCCATCACCGTCGAGTCCATTCTGATTCATCGCAGCCCTGTAGGACAGAGTAGAACTGCCCCACAGAGTTCCCAAGGAGCGTCTGGGGGATTTGAACTGCCAACCCTTTGGTTAGCAGCCGTAGCTCATAGCCACTACACCACCAGGGTTTCCGAGTGAAGCCAGGGAAAGAGCAAAAGGGAACATGGCGAGAGAGGTAACAAGCTGACAGAACATGTAGAGACTTACACGTCAATGTAACGACTTTGACTTTTTCTCTCCAATGAGGTGGGAAGCCACTGTAGTGTTTTGCACAGGAGAGCGAAATAACCTATGAGAATCACTCTGCTGGGTTACAATAGACTGAAGGGGAGCAACTGTATGGGAGAGAGACCAGTTAGGAGACCCTTTCAGTAATCCAGGTGAGAGTGAGGGATGAAGACTTGGACATGCTCGCACTGGTATGGTAGAAGTGGAAGTAAGGTGGGAGATTTTTTATATATTCTGAAAGTTGAGTTAATGCGATATATAGATAGATTGTCTGTGTGTTAAAACAGAATGATCACCTGCCAAGGATTTTGACCTGAAGAATAGATGGTATCCTTATTAACTTCCAGAAGAGCATGTTTGGGGAAAATATGAGGATCCCAGTCCCATAGCATGCTAAGTTTGAGGTGTCTGATAAACACCAAAATGGAGTTTTTCAAGAGAAATATGACTGGCTCTTAGCTTAAAATTGCCACAGTTGGTAGAATTTTTTTTCATTTTTATTTTAAAACAGGAAATTGAATGATGAAAAACACCCAAGATTAAATTTAGAAAACTCACTTTCTTTGTCCTATGTCAATGAGGCTTATTTAACTTTGGTCAAAAATACAAAGTCAGCAATGGCTAAAATGAGAATGTTTCCTACAAAGTAAGATGATCACTGTTTTCAAAGTTTGGCTGCATGATGAATTTCACTTAAACCATACTACAGTATTCTGAAGTCTTGCTAAAAATCCTGAAACCTACTGCTTTAGGAATTCTTTGTTAATAGATAAAATGACAATAGGCTGGCTGATGCTCTGAAGTAGCCAGTAAGAATTTTTTGAGTGGCAGATAAGGAAATGCATCCCTAAATTTCATCAAACGATGTAGAGTCAGGTTAATACCGCACAGAGATAGCAATCATTATCACATTCTACTGTGAGTTCAAAGTACTTGCAATGGTTTGCCAAAATACTTCCTATTCCAGTACTGAAGAATTCTCATATTTCCTGGCCTAGAATAACAAGGTGTAGGCTTGGTAGTCATTTCAAGTATGTGAATTTCTGTGGGTGTGTTTTGATTTTAGTAATGTTGAATTGTGTGTGTGAGTGTGTTATTCTTAGGATTCTGCCTATATCAACATTTTTTTCAGTAAGAAATTGCGCTCCTTTGGAAAGTTTTTTGGAGCATTTAATTGAAGTAACTTAAAGTAGAACCCTTCGTTCTTGGGAAATAATTTATCACTTCATATTGTTGAATCATACCATTTTTTATGAAACTAAAACCTATACTTAAAAAGTAATAATCTCATGTTTAAAGTGTCTCCTTTGAACATTCCAAAGAATCTTAAGCAAGCCTTTATGTGACATTAAATTTCAACCTTACCTTGTTATTTTAAACCTATGGGTAAATTCACTCCTTGGGCAAAGAGTACGTGTAGAATACAAATTCCTGTGGTTCAACATGCCAGTAATTTAGGGCAAGATTAATACTTTTTACCAGGGACAAAAGCTGCCTTGATGAAAGCCTTTTTGAACTTAGCCTTGATTTCTTTCCTTGAACCATCAAATCTGCTTCATGTATTTGTATTAGGTCCTAAAATACCTGTCTGTTAACTTTTAGAGAGCATATTTTTCCAGACTCACATTCCCTTGACAACTAGCCGTTTCTGAGAACTGTGTTCATGGAACATAAGCTACTCTGAATATTTTTGTCATTAGTTGCTCTCAAGCCAGCTCCAACTCATGGTGACCTAATGTATAACAGAAAAACAAAACGAAACGAAAACCATTGTCCAATCCTGTGCCATGTTCATGATCACTGGTATCTTTGAGTCCATTAGTCCAAGTATTAGTTGGGGTGAAGCCAGATTTATAACACAGACCCCAAAATGCAATGACTCAAATAAGATACAAGTTTATTTCTCTCTGAAGGCATTGTCCTGGGTGGATGAGTGCTGCCCCATGAGATCATCCCGAAGTACAGACATGTGGGGCAGCTCTATCATCAACACATTTTCCCAGCTTGTCCTGGGCTTCTCTATTTCTAGCTGGTGGGAGGGGAAGGAGGGGTGATGTTCCAGGAAAATGGCTTTGTAGATGGCTTGGAAATTGCACACCTCAGGAAGAACTTTGTCACGGGGCCACATCTCATTGCAGAAAAGTCAAGGAAATATTTTCTCTAGCTAAGTGGCCATATGCCTAGGAACAAGGGGAGAGTGAGTCTGGAAGACAACCAGCAATATCTGCCTCAGCTTTAAAAAGTAAAGGTCAAAATTCCTGGCCAGTTGTAAATATATTCCAAAAGTTCACCATTTTGGAGTCAAAACAAATGCATTTTTATATAAATAATTTCTCTATTTTGTGTTCTGCTTCTCAAATGATTATATCTCTATCGTGGAACCAAAGCCATACTTAGACTTTGACTTAATAGTACTAAGTAACCATATGGCATGCCCCCAAATTAAATGAGTCATTTTTGAATTTTATGTTGTTTTGATTTACCTCATAATTTCTCCCTATTAGCAAAAGTAATTAAAATCTTTGCTGTTTAAAGTTAAAAATCTGGATTTGGGGCTAGAATTCTGAAAATGCCCGACTATCTCCAGCCACTCTTGTTAAACAGTAATCTGAGGAACACAGAGCAAAGTGGAGGGAAAACAGATAAATGTTTACACATACACAGAAATACAAAGGAACCATGACTAATCCAAAGAGACAGAGAGGAATTTTTACCTCTTTCCCTTCCCTTTTCCTGGATCAGTCTTTTTAATTTTAAAAGCAGAATTTTGCTTTCACAAAGCATAACAGAAAGGAATTTGTTCAAATTCCTCAAAACCAAGCCAAGAGAAGTTTCAGAAAGTTCAGACACACAAGGCAGAGTAGAAAGAACATAGTTTTTGGAGGTGAGCACAGACGCATTGTAATACTGCTCCAGCCACTTGCTTCTGGTGAATTTGAAGAAGTTTCTCATCCTCATTGAGTTACCTTCTCCTCCATTATCTATAAAAAAAGAGGGTGATACGAATGACCTTGCAAGTGTGTTGACGTAGAATCAAAATATAAAAGGGCCTAGCATGGAATAAGATGGTTCTCTCCCTCTGTAAACTGTGATGAGTCAGTGAGAGCTCAAGGTTAATATTCCCTTGGATTTCTTGCCAGGAGTTGTCCAGGGAGCTGTGGTGCTGTTTGATGGAAGCCAGGCACCATTGCTTTGCCCAGAAGCTATCCTGAGGTTTTTTTTTTTTTTTGTCCATGAGAAAAGGAGAAGCCATACACGCAAGGACTTCTAGAATAAAAAATAGGGAGAAGAAATTAGAGCTTAGACCTTGCCCTTGCTGAGAAGCACATGCTGTGGTGGCTCAGAACAAGCTCTTCACACCTGCTGGTTGGCATTAAGGTTTCCAGCATGGACTCTAAGTCTGCCCCGTATTTGGCTCTCCCAGTGACTGAGGGCATCTCTTCAAAGCCCCACCCTTTACCTCAGAAAAGGTTCCTGGTTAGAGCAAATGGTTTTCTGCTGACTACCAACTGAAGAATTGATGTCTTTGGATTATGGCATTGGTGAAGAATATTGAATACACCATGGATTGCCAGAAGAATGAACAAGTCTGTCTTGGAAGAAGTATAACTAGAGTGCTCCTTGGAAGCAAGGATGTCCAGGCTTCTCACATACTTTGGACATGTTATCAGGAGGGACCAGTCCCTGGAGAAGGATATCATGCTTGGTAAAGTAGACGGTCAGCAAAAAAGAGGAAGACTCTCAACGAGATGGATTGTCACAGTGGCTGCAACAGTGGGCTCAAGCATAACAACAATTGTGAGGATGACACAGGACCAGGCAATGTTTCGTTCTGTTGTACATAGTGTCACAATGAGTCAGAACCAACTGGATTTCATCTAGCAACAACTAACTAACTGAAAGGTTGGTGGTTAGAATCTACCCAGCATACCATAGACGAAAGGCCTGGCAATCCACTTCCCTAAGATTACAGCCATTGACAACCCCATGAAGCACTATTCTACTCTGAAACAAGTGTGGTTGTGATGAGTTGAAATCAACTCTAAGGCAATGAGTTATCTCAGAAACTAAAGGGAGGAGTGTGGATTCCCAGAGGCTAAGGAACTACACCTGATATAGCACCCAGACTGCCCCAACACAAGGAAAGTCTGACAGGAAAGAGGGGATTAAAGCATGAATGGGGGGACAGAAGTCCATCTCACAAAGCCCCATTCCTCTGTTGGAATCAGGCTTCTTCCTGATGGGAAATGGGGCCCAAAGGGCCCTCCTTTTCTTTCCCCAAGCTGGGCTAACCCTCAGAATCAGGAGATGTGCCTTTTACCTCCCCACAGTGTGAGGGCCACCCAGTCTCACAGAGAGACAGCGAGGGCCAGAGACACCTGTCTCTTCAGCAGTCAGAATTCTGACCACGGCCAGAAGCCCCATTCTCCATGGCAGCCTGGGCTACGTGGCTTGCTGAAGAAGGACGTAGCAAAGGCACATGCATTTGAGTAATCGAGGCAGTAGGCAGTTTAGTGGAACAGTAAGGATAGGACCTACAAAGATGGGGTGTTAAAACCCCATCTCTGCAGCTTCCTAGCTATGTGACCTTGGACAAACTACTTAACTTGCCTCAGACCCAGTTTCTTTATCTGTAAAACTGGATTACTCATACTAAGGTGGCTGCGAGGATTAAATATGCTAAAGCCTGGCCCACACTAATTTGTTTCAAGGGCTAGACACTTTAATTAATGTAATAATATTATAATTTTTGTAATGTCGAGGCGGGGTATGATGGTATTCTGAAGCCTGTGAATGACCTGTAAACACTGGCCCTAAAGACAAAGCCAGAATAAGAACCTGGGTAAAGAGTTTGGCAAGAGAAGGTCAGGGCAGATTAGGTGGAAAAGTCGATCTGTGAGCACCGGCACTGTTGGACCTAGAGGGTTTGTGGAAATGGAGGGTAAAGCAATGGATATATCCACATTGCCAAGGAACGGTATGGGAGAAGGGTCCCATAAGGCAATAAAATGGGGATCCACAGAGGAAATGGAAGCCAGAGGTCTGGAAGGAAGTTGATCTACTAACACAGCAATGAGAGACACCGGGAGGTGGACGGGGAGTGGGCAGTACCTGCAGTCAGGAGGCAGCTGTGTCTGGCAGTGATGTCCTCAGGCAGGCAAAGCAGGTCTACTGCCATGAGCATCAGAAGCTCTGGCAGCTGGCGTGGGGTCGCCAGTTGGCCTCAGACACCATCTCTCCACAGTAGTTAATACAAATAGTCCACGTCTGGAGCCCTTCTAAGGAGCCCTGGTGGCGCAGTGGTTAAGAGCTGCTGTCTTAGTCACCTAGTGCTGCTATAACAGAAGTACCACAAGTGGATGGCTTTAACAAAGAGAAGTTTATTTTCTCGCAGTAAAGTAAGCTAGAAGTCCAAATTCAGGGCATCAACTCCAGGGGAAGGCTTTCTGTTTCTGCCGGCCTTCTCATCAATTTTTCCCCGAACTAGAAGCTTCACTCAGGGATCCCAGGTCCAAAGGGCGTGCTCTGCTCCCAGCATTGCTTTCTTGGTGGTATGAGGTCCCCAGCTCTCTGCTTGCTTCCCTTTCCTTTTATCTCTTCAGAGATGAAAGGCGGTGTAGGCCACACCCCAGGGAAACTCCTTTTATATTGGATCAGGGATGTGACCTGGTAAGGGTATTACAATCCCACCCTAATCCTCTTTAACATAAAATTACAATCACAAAATGGAGGACAACCAGAGAAGACTGTGAATCTTTGCCTAACCAAGTTGTTACACATATTTTTGGGGGGACATAATTAAATTCATGACAGCTGCTAACCAAAAGGTCGGCAGTTCAAACCCACCAGGTGCTCCTCGGAAACTCTATACGGCAGTTCTACTCTGTCCTATAGGGTCACTATGAGTCAGAATTGACTCGAAGGCAACTTTTTTTTTCTTTTTTGGAGCCCCTCTGAGATAGCAGATGAGCAGACTGGCCAGCCTTCGAAGTCTGTTGACCTCTATAATTTCTACTTCTCTCATGCCGCATACCCTTCCATCCGATGCATATTTTCTTTTTCAATATTTCCACCAGCCTGTTTTCCCTGACCTGCTCTCTGCTTTGTTACTTTCATTTATTCAGTTATGATACATTTATGTGTTTTGTCAAAATTAGCACTCCTTTATATTATGTGTCAGGCATTGTTCTAGGCACTAGGAATATGACAGTGAGCAAAACAAACTTACTGCTTTGTGGAGCCTACAATTAGAGAGGGAAAGAGAAGATAAGCAAATAAGCTTGAACCTTTAAAATTTGGGCAAACTTTTAAAAATACTCCATTTATCAATAAAATAAAATAAGAAATGGAATTTGCCACACTGTATTGGGGAATTATCCCCCAAAATCAAAGCTTTGAGGAAAAACAAGAGATAATGGTTGTATGTGAATGTATCATGCAAAAACAGATTAAACCTTGAGGATCAATTTTTTGACTATCCATATTTTTTCAAGTATGAGGTAGCCAAGGATTCTAGGTCAAAATATAAGTAATAAAAGGCTGAAGGGAGTAAATAAGCCAAGAGAAAGGGCCCTTTCACTAAAATATCTGTATTGATGATGAAAAGTCCTTGTGCCCCCTTAAACTTGAATAGTTTGGCCTGGAAATGTGCTATAAATCCATTAAGGCAATAGCAAATGCTTTGAAGTTGAAGAAAACCTACATAATGCAGTTACCATGTTGCTGTTTTAAGTTGCAATCAAGTCCACTTCCACTCATGGCGAACTTCCTTATGTATAACAGAACAAAACCTTGCCTGGTCCTGTGCCATCTTCATGATACTGATATGTTTGAGTCCATTGTTCTGGCTATTGTATTAATCTATTTCACTGGGGGTTTCCCTTGTTTTAACTGACCCTCTACTATATCAAACATAACATCCTTTTCTGGCAATTGGTCTTTCCTGATGATATGTTCAAAATTAAAAATAAGCAAGTGTAAATCTCACCATCCTTGCTTCTAAGGAGCATTCTGGTTGTATTTCTCCGGAGACTGGTTCGTTCGTTCTTCTGGCAGTTCATGGTATGTTCAGTGTTTTTGGCCAACTCCACAATTTGAATATATCAATTCTTTTTCTGTCTTCCTTTTTCATTATCCAACTTTTGCATGTATATCCAAAAAACCCAGTGCCGTTGAGTCAATTCCGACTCATAGCAACCCTATAGGACAGAGTAGAACTGCCCCATAGAGTTTCCAAGGAGCGCCTGGCGGATTCAAACTGCCGACCCTTTGGTTAGCAGCCATAGCACTTAACCACTGCGCCACCAGGGTTTCCTTGCATGTATATCATTTACTACAAAAACCAAACCAAGCCCATTGCAGTCCAGTGGATTCCAACTTACAGTGACCCTATAAAAAAAAAATAGTTATGATTAAAAAAAGAAAAATTCAAACCTGTTGCTGGGGAGTTGATTCCAACTCACAGTGACCTTATAGAACAAAGAACTGCCCTTTAGAGTTTCCAAGGAGCAGCTGATGGATGCGAACTGCTGACTTTTTGGTTAGCAGCCTGGGCTCTTAAACACTGTCCCAACAGGCCTCCATTGTTATTATAAACCCATTGCCATCAAGTTGATTCTGACTCGTAGTGAATCTATAGCACAGGGTAGAACTGCCCCATAGAGTTCCCAAGGAGTACCTGGTGGATTTGCACTGCCGACCCTTTGGTCAGCAGCCTGAGCTCTTAACCACTGTGCCACCAGAGCTCCATAGTTACTATAGTGGTTACTTATTTCCAATCCACATGTAATCACCATTGACAAAGAGGCAAAAAATGACTTGGCGTTAAAGAGATAAAAGACATGTTAATTTGGATGAAACATTCAACTCCGTTTCCTCAGCTCTCAGAAAGAGGTATCACCTGCCCTGCTTCTCATCCCTAATCCACAGGGTTGTTGAATAAATCTATCATGGAGTTTCATGAAAACCCTCCGTCAGTTGTATAATGCTGGGCTACATCAGCAATATATACGTATATTTTTTTTTCTTTAAAAACATTTTAGATATTCCTGTATGTCTTTAAAATGAGATTATCAAATCTCAAAAAATTGGCTTAAAAAGTTATTTCTAAGACACACACACATTGCTCAAAGATTTATGAATATACATTGATTGTTGAGTAGGAACAAAGAGTCTAAATACCTGCTGAATAATGAATTAAAGAAAAAATAAAGCTTTAAATACCTACACTATATTTCAGAGATTCTTTTCCTGTGGGAGGGACATTAAATAGCATGTCCAGGAATGATTTTTTCTATTGTCCTCCTGACCAGGGGTAAAAAGTTAATATCACTCCATCAGCCAGAGTGCAAATGTCTGATTGCTCTCTTGATGCCATTAGCCCAGATATTTGCTGGAAACATGATTGCTGGCCAAGAGAGCTCTGGCCTGGCCCAGCAGTCTTGCCAGTGTGCCTAATGAAAGCATGGAGAGATACTTCATTGCAGGCATAAGCAGGCCAGATCACTGCCCAAAGCCAAAGGCTTCAGTTGTTGTGTTACTATATAATGGGTGAACCTCATGAAAGGCTTTTTTTTTTTCTTCATCTTCCTCCACTGTTTTATTATCACTTCATCATCTGTATCTATTATTGCCTTACCGTTTGTTGTTAAAATCAAGCAGAGAAATGGGTAGATATTAAGGCATAAGGAGAGAAATTTGTTAGTGGGGAGAATGGCATATGGTGTGGTAGCATGCTGACACAGTGGCTTGGCCAGCCAGGAGAGCCTCCATTGTCACAGGCCAGCCTGACTTTGTGCTAATGATGGCCTCATTGTGCTATCATCAGTTACAGGAGCCAAATTACGACCGGGCAGCCTAGACCAGGTGTGTGCAGGGAATCAACTTTGCACATGTTATTTTAAAATTCTCATTTTAATCAAAAGTGCTCTTTTATCCATACTATTTCTGATCTATATCTCAAATAAAAAAGTTAATTGACTACTATTTATGCACATTTTTATGTATCTTACATAGTGTTTGGAGCCCTGGTGGCACAGTGGTTAAGAGCTCAGCTGCTCATCAAAAGGTCAGTAGTTGGAATCCACCACCCGCTCCTTGGAAACGCTGTGGGGCAGTTCTACTCTGTTCTATGGGGTCATTATGAGTTGGAATCGATTTGATGGCAATGAGGTTGGTTTGGTTTAGTATATAGTGTTTAGGTTTATAAAGGAAATGCTGTACAAGTAAGAATATATATGTTCTTACTCTTTAAGTAGCATAACTTTTAATACATGAAAAATGTTTCCCAATTATACCATAATACTAATAAATCTAAAACAGAATCCTAGACACATCCAAAAAATAAATCTAAACCAGTTGGAAATTATGTTTTTAAATACGGTTCTAGGCTTTAGAAGTTCATGGAAGAAAGTAGAAAGAAAATACAAGAAAAATCATGTCAATATTTTTTCATACATATATAAATGTAAAAGGTATAAGACAAAAAAATAAATTTCCCTATGTATTGTTTTCAAATTTGACCAATTAGTTAATATTTCCTATTCAGTTGTAATCATTCAATTTTAATATTAGTAAGAATGATGTTGGAGCATGTCCTTACTTTTAGTTTAGTTTATTATTATATTAATTTTAAAATACTGAAATTAAACCTTTCACTGTAAATCATGGAAATTTGGCATTTATCTTAGCACAAATGAGACTTTTGGTTTCTGTTAAGTCTATGTGCCAGAAAAAAAAAAATGTGTTATTTGTATTTTTTATCTCCTGTTTATTACAAATTTCATTTAGTCAATACCACCATGGCATCTTTCTTCCTTTCCATTTAGACGTGAGTTGGAATTGAACACCATATGCCTATGTGAACAAATGTCCGTTGTTCGTTATTTCCAATCTTGGCTGATCTTTTGATCCTGTGCTTATTTACTATTTCAGCCATCCTTGCTATTAAAAATGGAACTATAAATACTACTTTTCAGACATTTAACCAAAAACTGACCAAGTCTCCCTCAAAGTTAATCTTTTATTTCTTTCATACGTGATAATGCAGAGATCTGAATTATGTATATCCCAAAAGTATGAAGAAAAGAAAATCTTAGTACTTTCTCCAAACACTTGGTTCTAATATTTTGGACTATTGTGAAATTCTGTAGTCGTAGCTATTAGCTCCCTAAAAATTACATGACGTTCTGGCCCTGTTGCATTGATTTCCTTTGATTATAAGTTTCTAAGAAATGGATTTTTAATAAATCTTTCAAAAATGAGGGACAGAACAAAAACACACTAAGAGAACGGTATGTCTGGTGTGATTTTTTATTTACTTTTTGGGAATAAATGTTAAAAGCTGCCGATGAACATTTATTTGGTGCTTCCATAGCTACGGATTTCACTCTTTCCTTGTAGGCTTCCAGTGACCAGCAGATATCATTGTTGCCCTAGGGTATGGATGGAAAGCTGAGGCCCAGGGTGGCTAACTGGCTGACCCATGGTCAATGTAGAGAGTTGACTTATTCATTAACATTGAATGTTAGGGAAGGTGAATGAAAGCTAACTCTAGCTAAGTGTAGCTTTTTGAAGTCAACTAACAAAAAATGAATTTCCAAGAAACTTCTTTGACCTGAAATCACTGCTCCTCAAAGGCAGAGGGATAACTGGTGTCTGGTATGACCTCTGGCTTGCTACCCTTACTCCCAGCCTACCTGGAAATTGCCCAACACCAGAAGGCAGGCTGTGTTTTCACTGGCCTGTGTGTTGCGCGTCATTGGAACCATTCAGCTTTAAAACCTCAACTTTCCTGCCAATGTCAGCATTCGGCCTGTCAACACTTCTTTTCCATTTGTGACTAGTAGAGTTAAAGCTTTCACCTCTCCTTTTCTAGAATATTTGATACTTAGAACTTGGGAGTTTAGAATTTTCCAAGCCTGAAAAAATATACTTCAACTAAACATCTTTAATACTTATTTAAAAAGTGAGTTTAGAAGATATTCGTCAATCTGTACAGGTACATTTTTTTTGTTTTTGCTTTTGTTTCCTATATGACCTTTGATCTTATTGCAAAAATTTTGTGCAGCAGACAGTAAGGTTTAAGAAGACAGTCCAAGTGATTTCACCAGTGAGTTAAAATTGTACCAAAAGGTTGGTTAGCTGGAAAAAAAAAAAAAAGATAACTCTAAGCTAAAACTCAACTCAAAAGCCTAAAGTATATAAGGAAATTTCAGAGCATTTAGAGTAACAGAAGTCCTTTTTGTGTATTTCATGTTCTAGAATAGCAAAATAAAAAAAATGTTTTGTTTTGTGCCTGTTGCCACATGACAATTCATTAGGTGGAGTGTGTGTGGATTATTAGTCAAGCCTGTACACGAGTTGTGTTGAAGATGATAGTCATAAAGTTATAATAGAGTCTATCAGAGGAAGCACTTGAGTTAATTATTTTTGTAGTGTATTTTAGCAAAATTAACAACATTTCAAGGAAAACATTGCTGTTCCTAAAGATATTATTCGTTAAAACAGTGATGTCATCCCAAGTAATTTAATTCTAGCTGATTTATTTTTGAGTAAACCTACAGTTCACCATAGGCCTTTATGGATAATCCTGGCCTATTGGCTCTATTTGCACTTCGTATATGTTGAAACAGTAGCCTTAGTAGCAAGCGTTTGTTATGTCCGGATGTCCATTTTAAGAATACAAAAATCTTACTGAAAGTTTTCATATTTATTCCTTACAGATAAATTTACTTTATGATAATGACCAACAGATTAAATGTGTTATCACCACAGATCCAATCATTAGCATTTAAGTTATCAGTTCATGTGAAAAAATAAATATTGTTGTGGTGTGGGGGCAGTTTAGTGGGGGGAAAAAAAAAAACATGCTATTCGTGTTTCCAAGAATTTCACAACTGACCATTGACTAAAATACACTTAAATATGTGTTTGAAAATGTGTGTATATTACCAGAGAGTTAGGAAGACTACCAGAGGGTGAAAAAAACTGAGAGCTCACCAAAAAATACGTAAATAAGTAAAAAAAAAGGAATTTCAGGACAGACTTTATCTTCACTATGTGACTGCAAAATAACAAGTTATAGTTGAATTAAAGAACCAGCCATGTTGTTACGTTGTTGTATCTACATTCTATGAACAGTTTAGCCTGTTTATATTTAACACTGTTTCATGGACCAGACAGAGCAGGAGTCCATAAACAAGGACAACTGATAGCTGTTTTCTTCTGTGTTTGTCAATGAATATATTGAATGCCTCGTCTTGCCACAGAGCATAACCTGAAATTTTGCAAAAAATCATGTTTGTGGTTTGTCCTAGAATAATTAGAATATACTGCTATAATTTTTGATGGAGAAAATATTGTGCCCTTTGTTTCATTCAAAATATGTGAATTTTAAGATGGAATGAATATACTTGTAATGTCTCATCCTACAAAGATATCCCCGCTGACATGCAAGTGTGTTCAAACAGTCATCTTATAATGTTTCAAGAGGCAGAAGAATTAACAAACAAGATTTTTCTTCCAATGTACAGTTCTTGAAAGAAAGAACTGATAAATATTAATGTAATGTTACTATTGAGCAGTATATGATGTGGCAAGTATTTTACATAAACAATGATTTCTTAGGACCCTAGACTTTTCCCCTTAAGAATCTTTAAAGATGAATAAAGTGACAAATACAGTTGTAGACTATTGCATAATCAATATACTTAAGAAAAATGCATTTTGAGGGATCTCCTTTGGCCTGAAATTGTTTAATCCCAAAACAGTTTATAAACCGAAAGAGAAAATTTGTTAAATCTCACAACTATTCCATTTTCCTTTATGCCAAGTGATGAAATCTTAATTCAGTTCAAAAATACTTAGTATAAATTATATGCTAGGTCAAGAAATCAAACAATGCATTATATTAGGCAAGTCTTCTGTAAAAGACCTCTTTAAAGTGTTAAAATGCAGAGATGTCACTTTGAGGACTAAGGTGAGCCTGACTCAAGCCATGGTGTTTTCAGTCACCTCATATGCATGAGAAAGCTGGACAATGAATAAGGAAGACCTAAGAAGAATTGAAAAAAAAAAAAAAAAAGAAGAAGAATTGAAGCCTTTGAATTATGGTGTTGGCAACAATATTGAATACACCACGGACTGCCAGAAGAATGAAAAACTCTCTCTTGCAAGAAGTGCAGCCAGAATGCCCATTAGAAGCAACGTTGGCAAGACTTCATCTCACATACTTTGGACATGTTATCACGAGGGACCAGTCCCTGGAACACATCATGCTTGGTAAAGTAGAGGGTCAGCAGAAAAGAGGAAGATGCTCAATGAGATGGATTGACAAAATAGCTGCAACAATGGGCTTAAGCATAACAATGATTGTGAGGATGGTACAGGACCAAGCAGTGTTTCGTTCTGTTGTACGTAGGGTCGCTATGAGTCTGTACCAACTTGGCAGCACCTAACAACAACAGCAGGTCTTAAGCTAGGCTCTGGAGGGCAAAAGCTGCAGAATTAGAAAGGCTATCAACTTAGAGCAGTGGGGAGGACACAGCAATGTTTGGGGACAGTTTTGATTGTCACAACTTGAGAAGTGGGGATATTACCGGAATGTAGTGGATAGAAGTTAGGGATACTGCTAAAGGTCCTGCATTGCACAGAAGAGTCCCACACAACAAAGAGTTATCCAGCCCCAAGGGTCAATACTGGAAACATTGAGGAACCTTGAATTAGATTGTCAACTAATTAAGCCAGCTGTCCCCCTTTAATGGGTTATTTATTTCACATTGACACTTAAGTATTTAAATCACAGTAAATTCAACCTAAGTTCAAACTGACAGTACAACTTACTTTTTTGGGTGGCTTTGGCTAATTCAGTCTTAAACTTTGCAAAGGTGTTTTTCCCTGTTCTGATGTTTGATAAGAATATTGCTCTGTGGAACAGTTTTAGAGTTTAAAAATATAATTGAATTGGGGAATAAGACAAGTTGTATGGATGCAAACATGGCAAAACCAATGAAAACTAAATAAAGGTTTTTTCATGCGATCTTGAGCAGGTTGTGTTTCTAATAATGGAGAACTCCAAAGATCAAACTCTTTACATGGGTTTTCTCATTTGGTCACTTTTCGAGATTAAATATTTAGCCCTTGCAACTGTAGTTGAGAGAGTAAGCATCTATTTGATATTTAGGATTGGTATTATATTCTTCCACAGTTAAATCCACTGGTCAAGACCAATATATTGAGGCACTGGATACATCCCAGCTATTCACTTGTAGTTGTAGAAGAACGTGTAAGTTTGTTTTCCCATCCGGAGGTGAAGGTCAATTAGCCTATTACTGACAAGTTAAAGTCAACTGGAAGAACAGAGAGAGCAACTTTAAAAAGTTGGAGGGAAATTGATGCTCTGGGGTTATGGGAAATGTTGCCATCCACATATGATATGTGTTAAAAAAAAAAAAAAAAGATTTTTTTTTCCCCAGGTGGGAAATGAAGCCAATCAGGTAAATTTCAAAAATAAAGGAAGAAAGTACACATCAGGTGGAAAAAGTTAAAGGACCAAATGAGAAGACAAATACCTGTCGCCCACCCAACACCCACAGTGGGACCTAAATGGAATGAGAAATGACCAGCTCAAAGGTGTTGCAGGAACTAATTCTGCAGACACATGTAGCTTGCGTTGCTTTGCAGGCTCAAGAGCAGGTTCCTAAAGGGACTAAGCCATGCCCAATGTCCAACTGAACGGGCTCTTATATGACCTGGGATAAGGCTGCCTCAGGTGGTGGTGTGTTGCGTATCAGTGGCGTTCAGGAGCATTACCTTGAGTATTCAAACCTTGCGAGAGAAGATGGACTGGATGGTTGCATAAGGGACCCTTTTGGTCCTGTTAAGAATTCTGGGTGTGGGGGTTAAGAGTACTGTTCAGGGTTAGGCCTTGGGCACTCTATTCATTTCTTAGAGCTGTCGTAACAAAGTAGCACAAATTGAGTGTCTTAGAACAATAGAAATTTATTGCCTCATAGTTCTGGAGGCTAAAAGTCTAAAATCAAGGTGTTGGCAAGTTTATGCCCTCTTTCTGAAGGCTGTCCAGGAAGGCGCTTCCTTGCCTCTTCCTAGCGTTTTGTGGTTCCCTGCTATCCTTGGTGCTCCTTGACATGTAGATATATCTATCACTCCAGTCTCTGCATCTGTCTTCATATGGCCATTTTCCCTCTGTGTCTCTCCTCCTCTTTTTGTAGGGACACAAATAATATTGGGTAAGGGCCTACCCTATTTCAGTATGACGTCACATTAACCAAAAACATCTTCTAATACCCTATTTCCACAGACATTCACAGGTACTGGAGGTTATGATTTCAACATATCTTTTGGGGAGAAACAATTCAGCCCATAACAGACACTCATTCTAATTCAACTATCTTAAGCCTACTTTATGAACTCTAACTTCTCAAATTCCTTGACAGTAGATTGGGTATTGCCACCATCAGAATAGCACCATTGCTGTTGTGTTGGGGGAGAAGGGGTAGTTGAGGAAGTCTAGGATTGTAGTTTATTATTTATCACCACAATTTTGTGGCCCTGACATAGTTGAGAACAGAATGACTTAACAGGGTTATGTAACCTATGCTTAGAAGAAACAATTGGTAATAGTCCCAGAAAGCAGACAACTTCCCCTTTTTTTGTCCATGGAAAAAGAGACATCAGAAGATGACAGATCAGTGAACATAATCTTAAAGATAATCAAAACATACAGGAATATGATCATTTCTCAGCACAGGCAGCCATACAGAAAGTTTGGAGGCATGTATTCGTCTTGTAAATGGAGACGTGTGGGTCTTATTAATCCAATCAATCCAAACCACCAATGGTCGAGGTTAGGAAGAATGAATGAAATTAGGAGGGTTTTTGGGCTAAGTGTCATTGCTGTTATTTTCCTTCTGTCACAGCTTTAATTTGTGCCTTTAGGGTTTAGGGTAGAAGAACGTGGTGCTATTCTAGAAGTTCACTAGAGACATTTTTTGGAACAGGTCTCGTTCTTTCATAATAGGATACGTCATATTCCCAGATGATATTGTAGAATCATTATTCACTGAACAAAAAGGTGGTCCTTTCATAGAAATGTGTAGGCACATAAAAACATGCTGGAGTATATCCAGAGAAAATACTTTGTATTTATTAATACAATGTTTTCTAGAAAATTTCCATGCTGAATCACATAAAGAACGCTCTTCTTATTTATTTGTAGCATGGGCTTTTAAATTTATGTATGCATATGTATTTTAAGTGAATTTTGAAAATCAGTAAAACATTTCTAAAGTCAGTTAACTATCAAATATCTCCTTTTGTTTCAAAGTTATCTGTGGAATGTTCATATTTTTAACTTTAGAGTGCTCCCACATACCAAAAAAAATAAATAAATAAACAACCAAAGCTGTTGCTGTTGAGTCAATTCCGACTTATAGCAACCCTATAGGACCCCATGGGATTCCCAAGGAGTGGCTGGTGGATTTGAACTGCCAACCTTTTGGTTAGCACACGATCACTTAAACAAGGTAATAGAGTTCAGCATGATAAGTGATATGATGGAAGTGACAGGGGAGTTCTGAAGTTGGGACCTATAGTGGCTGAGGACAAAGGAGTGAGCTGAGCTGTCCAGCTACAGGGGAGCCAGGCAGTGGAGCAGAGGGAAGCACCACAGTGCAGGTAGAGAGGTGAGGATGTGCAAAATACGTTTGAGCAGCTACAGTTTCTTTTTCAGGGCTGTCTACTTCCCGAAGAAAAAGGAGGATTGGTTGGGATCCCTGGGTAGTGCAAATGGTTAACATGGTCAGCTGCTAACTGAAAGGCCTGAGGTACAAGTCTACCCAGAGGTACCTTGGAAGAAAAAGCTGGCAATCTACTTCTGAAAATCACCCAATGAAAACCCTATGGAACACAGCTCTGCTCTGACACATGCGGGGTCTCCATGAGTCAGAGTCGCCTAGATGGCAGCTGGTTGGTTAAATATTGGTCAACAACTGGAAAATCTTCAGTGACTTTCTTTGCATATATTTTGCAAAGCCAGTGGTAGAAAAATGTTGAGGAAGGGCTCTCTAGTTTATTTGTCTTTGCTCATTCGGTTGCTAGTTTCATGTTCAAAGCTCATTTACCTAGCATAGTTCATAATTATGGGAAACATTTTTTTTTCAATAGTAAGCATTTTGCTGGGGTATTTTTGGTTATGTTTTCCCAAGTGTTTCATTTCTTAACAACAAATTCTGCTTTTTGAGGTGCTCTGTGGGTTTTCACTTCTTTCCTTTTCTCCATGTCGCATTAGGAAAAATGGAATAAAAGCTTGAGCATTGTTGTTGGCCATGCTATTTTTTAATTTAATTCCAAATAACATCTTCCCTGTAGATATAATAAAGAAAAGTCCAAGCCAGCAGAGGGAAGATAATTTCCAGTGTTCCTCTCAAATTTTAATCTTATATTGAAAACACCATTTTCTATCAGAAAATGGTCAATTTTTAAAGCTATTTACTTTAATGGTAATTCATAATGGATTTCCGTAGCCACTTTTCTGTTTTAGTTCAAATTACCTGAAAGAAAATAAGGGACACGAATTACTTGCTTTCTGTTAAAATTGTCCTTTGTATTCAGTCCACAAAAGCAAAAATGTTGTACATTTTTAGTACATGTAAATCATTAATGGAAGCAGTAACTTCTGTTTTCTTGGCATTTTATTTTTCGTAGGTGCTGGTCTTGTCTGACCCTTTCTCTTAAAAGCCATCTTCTTGCATGAGTTCCTTGTTATGCTACAACTTAGCCATGACAGTCCTTCGGCGGGGAGGAAAATTAACTTTATTTAAATCCAGGATAATAAGAGAAAAGAATATCTTTTTTTTTTTTTTTTTAATCCTTGTTTCAAGCAAGAGAAAATATATGGAGCATGGTAAAGAAAAAAGAGAGTTTAGGACCTGAAACCTGCTGATGTCAGTTGTCTTTCCAACTCTAACTTTCCACCTTTGGCCAGTTCATTAAATGGTGACCTTTGCTTTCCTTTTCTGTAAAATGTGATTAATAATACATGCCCTCCTTCCCCCCTACCCACCTACCAGCCTGACAAGACAGGGATTTCCTTAGCATCTAGGTATGTAAAAAAGCCTTGAAAGGAAATATGTTTTAAAAAATACCAGCTGTTATGGCAGTGACTCTCCAATGCACATAGTATGATTCTTAAAATGAGAGGTGGTACATTAAAAAAAAAAAAAAACCCGTTGCCATCGAGTCAATTCTGACTCATAGCGACCCTCTATTTTAGATAAAGCACTTAGCACAAACAAGTGTATAAAAGGCATTCACCAAATGGAATATGCTTTTCTTCTTTCTCTAAGCTTTTATTTCAAGACTTCTTATTTCTTGCTTGTTCCTTTTCGCTGCTAGGCTTCTCTGTTGTTCTCTTGTCGTCCTTGCCTTAGTGTTCACTGATGCTCTGATGTCCTTCCTGGACAAACAGGCTCAGAGAAGAAATCAACCCACGTTAGTAACCCTCTTCTTTTGGACATGTGGTCCTAGACATGTTCTAGTTTTAAATGTCTGTGTGGTTAGAACATAAATGAACACATATATAACGGGCTTATATTCGATAGTGAACTCATTTCTAGTAGAAGAATTTGAGTAGAAAAAATGAGCATAGCAGTATGAATAACAACATATATCATGTTTGTTTCATAAACAGCTTTTCATTTAATAGTATATTTTTAATTATTTGTCTTCTCACAAAAATAATCTTGGACAACTGTTTCTATTTTTATAATAATTATACTGATAGCTAACATGTATTAAGTGCTCAACATAGGCCAAAGTTTTACAGAAATTACGTCACTTAATCCAACAATATGAGGCATATGTTATCATTTCTCATTTTAAGGGGGAAACTAAAGTAACTTGCCTAAGGGCTCACAGATAATAATTAGGGGAACTAGAATGAACCCAGCAGTCTGGGACAAGATCCTACACACTTAACCATGATGACATCCTCCCTCTTATAATTTACATTTTCACACCAATAAAATTCTTTAAGTATTTTCATACGACATGTATTTTCTCCAAAATTCAACATTTACTAGTCCGTATTTCCCATATGCCACAGATGATAGAAATATAATGGAGTATCTTATGTCATATCCCCCAAATAAGAGGAAGCAGTATGTTCTTTTGCAAATAGGGAAATAGTAACAATAAGAGGTCTGTCCAAGATCACACAGAAATTTAGTGGTGAAGATAGTTCGGGAACTTAAAACTCAGAAGCTGTAGTCTGGAATTCTTTCCAGAATGGTACAATGAAACCATCTCAGTCTTAGTTTTACTGCTTACTGACCTTGGTACCTGAGGTAGATCACTTGGGCACTTAGTTCTCTGAATCAATGAGGAATTATTCACATCACTGGTGTGTGGTTATGTGGTTGCTGGGAGGGGAAAATGCCCTGTGCTGCCTCCTTTATCTGGCATGTAGTCATTAAAAATGGCCACAAGTTCTATTCAGGAATATGACAGTTTTAGATGGAGAAAAAGAGAACACCCTTTTCATGAGTTCCTGCCCGTCCATCCCTTTGTCAAATACTGCTTCCGCTCTTCTGTCTCTGGCCATGAGTCCAATTTTCCCTGCCCCTAATTTTTTTTTTTTTAAGGTATTCAGTAGGTGCTTAGGCATTGCCTAGAGAAGAGCAGAGTTGTGCTAGCTGATCATTTGATTAGAAAGTAGAGCTCATATATGTAGGAAGAGTCAGCAACCAGAATCAGATACAAATAGATGAATGACAAGCCCTCATTTTATTTACTTGTTCTTGTTTTGTTTTGCTTTCTTTTCCCCCACAAATCTGATGCCTAATAATTTCAAATTTTCTCTGAACAGCATTTTAGATCCTCTTAACCACATGTATACACATCTATCCACATATAGTTCATTTTTTCTTACCTTACATTATCAGAAGTATTTTCAATGAGGCAATGCTCTTAGAAAATATGAAATACTATTCGATGATTTATAACTTTCCATTTTGTTGTTCAGTAAACACCGTGGAATCCAAAGATAGGCTCTATCATATTCATTTTTGGAGCCTAAGATACTTTAATCTTCCTATGAGAAAGTGATTTCAAATAACACCCAATTCTCAGATTTATTTTCTTTAAAACTATATAGCAAGCATTTCTAAAGCATACTGAAAGTGTTTAAGCCCCAAGAGGCATACTTCCAAGGTGTACAGTCTTTTTTTTATTGTATTATACTGACACTTTGTGAAAGCTGCTTTTCTTTCCCAGGTTGTTAGATGTGTTTAGCATGAAAATGTAACACAAAATTATGTTATTACTAGAAATATTGAAATTATGCTTGCTTGAACTCAACACCCTTTTATCAAAATCTTAAAAATAGAAGAGCTTTCGTCATTGGGAAAATGAGCATGGATGAATATTGTTTTTCTGAAAAAGTCTTCTCATTTTGAAGGTCAGACATAACTCAACCTGCTCGCCACTCTTTTGACAGGCACGAGCATCTTCACCGTGTACGAGGCTGCCTCACAGGAAGGCTGGGTGTTCCTCATGTATCGAGCGATTGACAGCTTTCCCCGGTGGCGGTCCTACTTCTACTTCATCACTTTAATCTTCTTCCTTGCCTGGCTTGTTAAGGTACTGCAAAGGTTCTGACAGACAAAGTCTACTTTTCATTACCACCTCTGCAGATCTTTCGTTTGTTTTTGGTTGCAGGCTCCTTCCTCCTTCTCAGTCTTTGGTCAACGTAGTTTGTTGTTTCCTTTCAGAATGTGTTTATTGCTGTCATCATTGAAACATTTGCAGAAATCAGAGTGCAGTTTCAACAAATGTGGGGATCGAGAAGCAGCACTACCTCAACAGCCACCACCCAGGTACAGTGTCAGCGAGGTGATTTCATAACCCTCTCAAAACCGAATCAAACCCGTGGCCACTCATAGCAACCCTATAAAACAGATTAGAACTACCCCGTGAGGTTTCCTAGACTGTAATCTTTATGGGAGCAGATAGCTGGGTCTTTTCTCCATGGAGCAGCAGATGGGTTCAAACTGCCAACCTTTGGGTGAGCAGCCAAGCACTTAACCACTGCTCCAGTGTACATACTCCACCTGGACCACTGGAAGAATTTAAGGAAGCTCTGTTATGGCTTCTGACATTTCACGCACTTGTGGAGCTGTTGACAAATACAGGTGTCAGGGCCCTGGCCCAGAACAACCACATCAGACTTCCCAGGTCATAGAACAGGGCACCAGGGCCAGATTAAGGCACTCGAGGGCCCTAAACACTGGTAATCTCTGGTGTCCCCTCCTCTGCTTATTCACGCATTGAAACGGGATATGTGAGTTAGATACGTGTATGTGTGTGTCTTAGCTATCCATGATGGAACTTCTTTTTCAATGTGACTATAATTTTTTTTTTTTTTTTTTTTTTTTTGCTAAAGTGGGATATGCCATTTTAGTGGAATGAGATGAACTGGTTTATAAAGTTTTTAGTGGATGTGAATACTAAGATTTTTACTATATATACGTTTTCTACAAAGGGAATGTTCTGCTAGTCTACCACAAAGAAAATGAGTCAGCGAATTTGCCATTTTAACAATCAATGTAAAATTCCATTGATCTCCCACAACGAAAAATTGACTTTCACTAATTTTGCTTTAAATGGCTCATACTTCGATTTTGGTGTTTGTTTTGTAATAAAGGCTATAATTACAAATGAGCAAATTAAAAATGTCATAAAAGAAAAATTTAGTGATCGGAAAACAAATATTACAATAAATTACTATATTTTATTTTTAGAGAGATCTTTCCCAACATGTTATAATTAAAAATACTTCCTTCTATTCTTTGCTCTTACAAATTTCCTCACAGTTAAGTTGCCCAACAATATCTTCTCCCATACATGATAAGGATAATGAATTGAGTCTTTCTTGAATCACTGTTGTGTGCCTGCTTTTCCTTGTTTCCTGTCTGCTTGGCATCTATCAGTCTTTGCTTTGGACAAGTGATGCCCCTGTTTCGTTGATGCCCTAAGCGTGAGCTTACCTTTCGTATTGGGTAATCCGTCCCTGAAGAGCACCTATATTTTAACAACTCCATGAATGGTTTTTACACAAAACCAGAATTGCCAGCAGCTACCACAAGTCCGCAACAGGAGTACAGATAATATAGCAAATATAGAATTTCCTGCTATTTATCAGTATTTGTTCATGAGCCTATACAATGGCTCATATGTATAGGACTAGAATTTTTGGAATGGAAAATGTGTTTTATTCAGAACTGACCAATCACAGTATAATAAACTGTGAAGAAGGCCCCACCTCCTCAAGTGCATGCCTGTAATTTTAAAGAATCACTACATATTCACAAGGGTTTCTGTATGCTCCTGAGAAATTGGAAGTGCCTTGAAATTTGACTGAAAGCAGCAGGACAGTTATTACATAAAAGGACAGTTTAAATACAGTGTCTTTGTTTTTTGTGTTTGTTTTGGTGAATAGAAAGAGGAAGGACAGGTTTATATATCTGTTTCTATCATGAAGGGAGAAGGGGATATGGGACCTTTTATAAAAGAGAGAAAAAAATTGCAGAATCAAGAATGAAGTAATATTTTAATTCATCCCAATGATTATTTTAATATTAAATTTTAAGAGAAAATTAACATAAATCTGTAAATACTTATATAGATCTATTGTGACAAAGGTATCTGTGAAAAACCCAAGGTATAAATTTTACTTTGAAAACTTTCAAATCAAACATTTAATAATTATATGCTAAAATTCTATTAAACATACTAATGTTTGGGAAAAGCCTTATGTAGCCTCTTTATGATATTAAAACTTCCATGAAAGATTTTTGTAAAATAGTATCTAGGTTATGTCATAGATGACATGTAGAAAAGCCTTCAAGGAATTAAATACCTCTAGTTCTCATTTCTTCTCTCATCTCTTTTAGAAAACTATGAGAAATAATGAAGTCCCAAGTCTGTTTTGACATGTCCTATAAGTAGCCAAGAAAACACTAGAAGGATAAGTTTTCTCCTGTAGGCATCAAGACCACAGTGGAAATAAATCCTGTGGACTCAGCACAGAATTTACATTCAATGTTTTGGAGAAAGAACCTAAAATTTCTTTAAAACAACTGATTGTTCTATTATGTTTACTAAGTAACTCATATAGAAAATGTTTACTAAGTAACTCTTACATAAAACCAAGAGGAGGGGAGGGAGTAGTGTTTGGAAGAACCACCAAATCCGCCAGCAGTTATAACAGAAAGGAAACTGTGAGGAGACTTTGAACAAAGTTATACAAAATTATTTTGATGCAAAATTGTACTTAATCAGGAGGAATAGTTAGTAATTCAGAGGGAATGCATGTGAATATTCTCCAGAGGTAATCACACAGAGAATTGTGAAAAACCTTCATTAAGGAAAACTCTGGGGCTGAGGACCTTGTTGCTAAGCAACCGAAGCTCCTAGTGTCAGCCCCTTGGTAAAACACCACTTAGGTAGCCTAGCAACGGTCCTCCCAGGCCCCTCCCAGCACCTCGCCAGCAAGTGGCTCTGGATGTTTTTATGTGTGTAGCAAGAGAGAGAGACATTGTTTTCTGAGGTTCTTTTGCATGTAAAATCTGACAGGACTCTATGCATAGGACCTCTCGTTAAGTGGTTCTAAAGACTAAATCTCACGTTTTTAATTCTAAGAAAACAGTAGGCTTTGAGGAAACAAGGAAACAAAACAAAGCTGACTGTTGTAAAGCACGCAGCTTTTCAGACATGGAGCTGATTTTTGCCTTTCTCTGTGGAGCCTTTGCAGTCGTTCCGTATCAGTTATTCCTCACAGAAGGGCATGTTGTGCTCGTTCACGTCCATTAGTCCGTGGACCTGCCACGAGGGCCACATGTGTAGAAAGCAAATTGTACAGATGGACAGGACAGGGATGGGGATTTCGCACATTTTAAGCAGTTCAGTAGGAATTGGTTCTGATATGGACCATTCAGATAAAAAGTGTATCAGTAATGAGAGCTGTTCCCTGAAAATAGCAAAGTGGCATTTATTCAACTGAACGGTCACCACCAAATGCCTCAGAGTCACAACACAGAAACAAATTACAGAAAAAAATTAATGCTAGAGGTCTTATGGAAACCGTAATACACCATGTAACAAACACAAAAGGAAAGCGACGTGGGAAATTTCTGATTAGGAATCATGAGGTGGCTAAGCCTTGATGGGAATTGTGACCTTTGCACCTTCATAATTGTTAGACATGGGTAGCCACATGGCCAGGTATGTGTTGGATGAATCTGCAAGAGTGTCGTACATTCATGACTTAAAGACCCCTGTGTCCATCCACAATGGGACTACCCATGCCACAATTGTTTTCAAGGTTGTTGCCCTAGCACTGGGTGCTGGGATGTGCAGACAGGCTGGTAGGAAATGTCCTTGGCATTTATTTCCCTCAAGTCCACATCTTTCCTCCCAGTCCTTAGACGTCTCACTTCAGAAATCTGTTGCCTGTGTGGAGTCCTCAGTTTAGACTGATACATGGAAGGAATGAGTTTATCTCACTTTGCCTGAAGTAGATCTGAGAGAACTGCTGAACTTTTAGACCAAACAAGGGAACGTTTCCGTTTAGTGGTAAGAGCCACAAAGCAGACTTCTAGCAATCAATATGCATCCCACTTTTATATATGAATCATGGTCCTGTAGGGTCCTACTGATGGATTGGTACATGAAATTTTTAAATTTCAGCATCTGTCATTATTTCTGATTGAATATTTTTGCTAAGTCCTGGTGGCACAGTGGTTAAGAGCTCTGCTGCTAACCAAACGGTTGGCAGCTGGAATCCACCAGCTGCTCCTGGAAACCGTATGCGGCAGTTCTACTCTGTCCTAGAGGGTCATTATAAGTCAGAATCAACTCGACAGCAATGGATTTCTTTCTTTCTTTTGGTTTTCTGAATTAGTATCCCCTAAAAAAGATGACTGATGAGGGTAGGGTTGACTTAGGGGAAAAGGAAGAATTCTTTGGGATCTCCCCACTTTATGGTTCCATCAACATTTCTAGAATTCGGAAAACATCTGAAGTATCCTTCGTCTAAATACGCAATGTTGAGTTTGAAAGTAGAACGTTTATGTAAATACGCATGATCAAGAATTCCTCTCCCCCCAAAAAAGATAAATGATTTTGAAAGAACCCAAAGAGCATATAATTTCAAGAAAAATTTTCTCTGCATTAAAAATATATATGTATGTGTGTGTATATATGTATGTGTGTGTATAATATCATATATTATATATATATATGAAATATGTGTGTTATGTGTGTGTTTCTCTTCTGGATTTGGAATTTAATTGAGCTGCTAGTGGCTTCCTATTACCAAGATTATTTTTCTCACTGTCTCCCATTAGATAACCTGTTATTATTGTTGTTGAGGAGGATGATGGTGATTTCCCTGCAGTGGGACAACCCCGAAAGCATTCTTAGTTACTTTTTAAATCAATTGACTTTTTAATAAAACTCCAGCAGTTGCAAACAGATAAGCTTAAAATAACTCTCAAGACTGAAATCTCCATGGGTTCCCAAATGATTGTACAAAGACGAAAGTGCTCATGGAAATCCATTTGTGTTGTTATTGGCAATATTACACTAATTCATATAAATTGAGTGCTGTACTAATGTCTTTACAAGTTGCCTTATTAATCATCACAATGATATTGTGAGGTGGGTGCTATTAATGTCTCCATTTTGCAGATTTAAAAAGTCACAAGGTTTAGGAAGTTAATTATCTTACCCAAGCCCACAAACCATTGCCATCAAGTCAATTCTGACTGATAGCGACCCTACAGGACAGAGTAGAACTGCCCCATAGAGTTTCTGAGGAGCGCCTGGTGGATTCGAACTGCCAACTTTTTGGTGAGCAGTCGTAGCACTTAACCACTACGCCACCAAAGTTTCCAATTATTTTACCCAGTACTGTATAACTGGTCAGTTGTAGGACTAGGACTGGGACTCAAGCTGAGGTCACGCTGCTGTAAGAGCATCCAATTTCACTCGCTATCACATCCCGTCTCCTTAAAATTCAGCCATGATAGGCCCTGCCATCGACATGCTACCTTTGTTCTGGCCACATGGTAACTTCTCTGTTCTTATAAAGATAACATTTATTGTTAGCTCTAAGATGGAGAAAAAGTCCCTGGTGGCAGAGTGTTTAAGAGCTTGTCTGCTAACCAAAAGGTTGACAGTTTGAACCTACCAGCTGCTCGTTGGAAACCCTAGGGGCAGTTCTACTCTGTCCTATAGGGTCACTATGAGTCAGAATTGATTTGAGGGCAACGGGTTTGGTTGTGGTTTCATACATTGTTACTATGAGTGTCAATTGGAACATCTTTTCTGGAAAACAGCTTGGAAATATGTATCAAAAGCCTTAAAAAATGTATATGCTATTTGACCAAGAAATTCCACTTCTAGAAATTTATCCTAAGAAAAAATTTGAACAGTGCTCAAAGGTGTACATTCAAGGATGCTTATGGAAGTATTTTACATTGCTTAAAAAAAAAAAAAAGAAAGTGTAAGCAACTGAATCTTTAGCAATAATTTATTGATTATGCTTTGTGAAATGGGAATAACGGTGGCCATTAAAATCATGACTAAACGTTATATTTTTTTACATGAAAGTATGTTGGCCATATAGCAGTGCAAAAACAGGATTTCAATGTTGTGTGTGTGCACGCATGTACCTCAAATACCTAGAAAGCTAATTCTGTAATGATAGTGATGGTTGTCTCTGGGGGGTGGGTTTAAGATTCTTTTCCACTCTTCAACATTTTCCAGGTATTTATACACATGAATTAATCATATCATGAGAGGGAAAAAGTTATATCTTTAAGATGAGAGACACAGTTGGACATTCAAGCTGAAACCACCTGTGTTAGTTAAGTTAGGTTTAGCCGCAAAGAAAAAAACACCCTAAATAAGTGGCTTGCATGAGATACTATTCCTTTCTCTCTTATGGAAAGTTTAATGAGCTGACTCAGGGTAGATATGGTGGTCTGTCCTGCCTTGGATCCAGACTCCTTCTGTGTTTTTTGCTCCACCTTGCACAGCATCCATCCCCAAAATTACTCTGTGCTCTGTGATGGCTTCTGCGGTTCTAGCCCTCACATCCCTATTCCATAGAGCAGGGAGGAGAGAAATAGGAAGAAAATAAAATCTTCTGCTTATATTCTGTGGACTAGTATGTAGTTTTAGGGTCCACCTGAGTTTCAAAAAAAGACAAAAATTAGTCTTTATTCTTGGTGATTTAGTGTCTCCATAAAAATTCTTATATTTTCAGGAACAGATATGGAGGGACAACTTTCAGCCCTTGCCACACTCCCCTAAAGACTTGAGCTTCTGAGGGTCCCTGGCTTCCCATAGCCCTACATCTAACCCACGGGTCTACTGTTATATTAACCAATCTAAGGGCTGTCTTACAATTCAGAGGACAGAAGAGAAATTGAGCACGTTTGCGTTTCCTGCATTTTACTTCATGTGAAGGAGTGACCTTGACAGAGCGCTTTTCCTGACAATTAAATTGATTTCCTTGATTTTGGCCTACTGGAAAAATACAATTTAACAGAGAAAATTAGTCTGCTAGTGATCAAAGCAAATACATGCCCCAGGGATCCTTTGTGCCGTGATAAGGGCCTATAGGATGCCTGACAGAAGGTTTTCAGCTCCTGACTGACAGGATTGATTTTTGTCTTTTTGTCCTTAAGAGGAGACCCCCAGAATCTTGACAGGGACTTAAAAAACGCATTTTACAAGGTTTGCATTTCAATCAATGTATGTGTTCTCCAAATGAGCCTATTCATGTTGGATGGGCCTGTGCCTGATTCTATCACTAAGAAGACCTTTCAAAATTCACCCTAAAGGATTCAGAATTCTGTAAAAGGCCAGCTGAGATAAACAGTTTGTAACTGGCACCTGTGTCAAAGAATACATAAATAGGCATCTCATTTTGTCATTTAATGTATATATATATATGTGGCTTCTGACATTTGGCACTTGTCTGTTTCTACCTCACAGATTTGACAGAGGCCCTTTTTCTTTTGGCAAACGATGTACTACCGCCACTAAAGGGAGGGGGTTTGCAATTACGGTCATAAATCTTAGATAGTGAAATCTTTGCATCATCTCATATTTCCATCAGCAAGTCCGCTTTCAAACACAGGGTCAGACCATCAGGTGGATTAAGTAACCATGGCAAAGAAAACGTGCTTGTGTACGAAACCATGTCCTCATCCTCGGGCAGGGATAAAACTGAGGGCTTGTAGCTAGTGCCCCCACTTAGAAAAATAAAGATCTGTAATTCCGTCCTGTCCCACTTCCACCCCCACCCACGCAAACACACACCCCTAAGGAATTGGACGGAAAATATAGGAAAATATTTATAAAGAGAAAATAAACCTTCCAAAAAAAAAAATATATATATAGACAGATGACTAATTTTTGGAAGTAGTAGGATATGCAGTAAAATAATAATCGAGGCATCTGATTCAATGAATTTTATATTTTAGGAAGCCTGTAGTATCTTGAATCACCTGTGTCTTTTAAGCCAAGAGAAACTGCTTGTTCCTGTCGCAAATATGTGCATACATTCCTGCTGAGCAGATGAATTGTGGCCTAGTTAAAATAATTTCCCGAAGTCTGTTAAGCACTGTGTCAGTCTCCTACCATTACCTCTATCTCTAAGCCACATGCACACTTCTTACTTTGTTTATCCTGAGACTATTTTCTTTTTTGGGGGGGAGCTTTAAGTCAAAGTATACAGTTCAAGTCAGTTTCTCATACAAAAATTTGTACATACATTGTTATGTGACCCTAGTTGCTCTCCCTATGATGTTGACAGCACACTCCTCCTTTCCACCCCTGATTTCCCATGTCCATTGCACCAGCCCCGGTCCCTTTCTACCTTCTCATCTCACCTCTGGACAGGAGCTGCCCATTTAGTCTCATGTGTCTACTTGAGCAAAGAAGCACACTCCTCACCAGTATCATTTTATGTCTTATAGTCCTGTCTAATCTTTATCTGAAGAGCTGGCTTAAGGAATGGTTTCAGTTCTGGGGTAACAGAGATCCCAGGGACTGTGTCTTCCAGGGTCCCTCTAGCTGAGACTTTTTTTATATTAGCTCAGTGAAGAACGTCCACTGAATAAAGAAAAAAATTCACCACCTATAGAAAAAACATGCTAGACACAAAGCTTTGGAATTCTAATAAATAATAATCTATATAATGGGGATAAGAGACTTACTTTACAGTCTTGTGGAGAATAACAGAGCAATGAAATGCAAAGCATGTGTTAGGCAGAAGTGCCTGACATATAGTCAGTGCTCAATAAATGCAAGCTATTGTTGTTATTCTTGTTATTAATATTATTAAGTTTTGAGTGTAAAAATGAACATAACTGAAATGACTCATGTTCTAAATATAAACCCACAGGGAGAGAAAATATTCATAACATAACAAATATTAAAAAGTGGGAGACAAAGTCTATAGCGGTCTCAATGTTCCATAGTAAGTGTCTCTGACTCATCTCCCTCTTTGTCTTGAAGATGTTTCACGAAGACGCTGCTGGTGGATGGCAGCTGGTAGCTGTGGATGTCAACAAGCCCCGGGGACGCGCGCCAGCCTGCCTCCAGGTGCGAGTACATGCCATTCTGAACAGTCACCCAGCCAAAGCCTTTGATTTTGTACAAGGAAATCCACAGCTCTCCAAGCTCTAGATTTACCCACATGTATGTCCCTGAAGAGAAACCTTGGTGGCACAATGGGTTAAGCACTCAGCTGCTAACCAAAAGGTCAGCTGTTCAAACCCACCAGCCACTGCGGGAGAAAGATGTGGCAGTCTGCTTCCATAAAGATTATAGCCTTAGAAACCCTAGATGGCACTTCTGCACTCTCCTGTAGGATCACTATGAGTCAGAATCAACTACTGACAATGTGTTTGGTTTGTTTTTTTTATGGCCCTAAAGTTAGGGACTGTGTTTTGCTCTATCATTTACTCCATCCCAGGACCTAGCATAGTAGAGATCTGGTAGATTTCTGATGAGTGAATGCACACAGGTACTAAGCGTTCCTGTAGTATTGCATCAATGAAGAATTGTATAGCCTTATTAAATCTTCTAAAAATATTCTTCTACAAAGGCCTGACTTATTTGGCAATGGATGGGGTGCTATGGTCACAATTTATTCAGTTTAATACCTCACTAAGTACACAGGAGTTCTGGTGGCATAGTGGCTAAGAGCTCAGCTGCTAACCAAAAGGCCAGCAGTTTGAATCTACCAGCCATTCCTTGGAAACCCTGTGGGGCAGTTCTACTCTGTCCTACAGTGTGACTATGAGTTGGAATCAACTCGATGGCTACTGGTTTGGGATTTTTGGGTGGAGTACATACAAAGAAAGGAAGAAAATGTTTATTAATATGTAATAGTTCATTGGTCTACGTTTGCAAACTCTCAGAACAACGAGATATAGAGATGGTTAATTAACAGAGCTCGACTGCAGCAAACTCAAGGGGTTGGGCTTGCATATGGAGCCCAGGAGTGGTGGGAAGATTCTCGCTGTGATTAGAAGACAGGCCTGAGATCTCCCATCTGTGATCTTCTTCAACTTGTCACCTACACTGAGCTCCTCCTAAGGCCCAATAAATGCCTGCATCACTTCTTCAGTTGACCACTAGTATCTTCTCTTACTTTGTGCTCCTCCATGTCCCAAAATATTGGCAACTCTCATTCAAAACAGCTTCAACATAACAAGATCAGCACCCCTAACATTGCAGAGCAGTCTCACTGTTTCCATTTTCCCTCCTCTTTAAGGCTGAAATATCAAGCAGCCCCACTCACAGAGAGAGAACGAATTCTTCCTTCCGGAGAATTCTGTATTCTACACTCCCTTTTGTTTTTAATTACAAATCCTCTTCTCACAAGGGCCTGATTTTTACAAGTCTTCATATCCATCCCTGTGATTTAGGAAGTGTTTTGCACCTGCTTCAGGGTGAGAGCATACCTCCGTTCTTTTGAATCTTTTGCCGGGTGGGGGTTCATTGCACACTTCATAGTTTGGTACATGAGAAACAGAAGTATTTTACTCTGAACTTATTGTGAGCAACATGTATATGGCCATGTCATATAGTTATTTGTTAAAAGGGTGGAGGAAAAAAAGAAACTGTTTACAATTAATGTTTATAATATAATTTTCTGATTCTCTTTGTGTCCTATCTATGGTGGTAAAAATGCTGTCAATAATAGAAATGCCTCTACAACTACTGTTACTACTACTACTAACAATTATTGTAGTAGTAGGTGCTTGGCCTGAAAGCACTTGCACTTAGATTATTCATTAATTCACTCAACTGATATTTACTGAGTACCTACTATGTGCTAGATACTCTAACAGCACTGCACAAGACAAACAGAGACCTACCCACGTGGAGTTCACGGTGGACTAGGGGGAGGGAGGAAAGAGGACAGCATTGAACTAGCAATAACAAGGGTGATGGGAGTTTGGAAAGAAGCAATGCAAGGTACTATGAAATGTCTGATTAGTTCGCCCTCCTAGTCTGAGAGGTCAAGGATGGTCCTCATGAGAGAGTGATATTTAAACTGAGACCAAGAGAATAAGGGAGGGAGTAACTCAGGATGAGGTTCACCACAACCCTGTGATGTAAAAGGACTAGTGCCTCAGCCATTTGCAGATGAGGAAGCAGGCGTTCAGAGGACTCGGGTGAGTTTCCTGAAGTTATGCATCAATGAAACGGAGAAGCCAGGACTTGTCACTGGGTCTTCTGCCCCTCGTTACATGCTTCACCCAACCGAGAAAAAAATACATTAAGGAAACATTTGTAATAGAATGTTTGTAATAGAACCAAATGATCAGGGATACTATGACAAGCCAAATAAATGTCTTATGGGATGCAAAGGACGTTTTTTAAAAATCTATTAAGTGTTTGTTAACAGATGTCTCAATGCCACCACTGGATTTAGAAGGCATGTTGGCCTCCTCATCACAAAGATTTCAGAATGACAAGGGGTAAATGCAAGGTGGACCCAGTGGACTGCACTGATGAGTGACATAGCAAAATAGTGCGAAGGCAGGTGCAGAGGGGGGTAGACGCTGCACCTGAGGCATATAGGCATGGCATCTGAGAGACATATATAGAGATGTGTTAAGAATACAACAGCATGCTTGACAAGCTTCATGAATTGTGCTTCATATGGTTAGAAACTACAGAAAGAAGCCAGGCAATTCAGTAAGAAGAAAAATTCCACTCAGCTCAGCTTTACATGTTTCATGCTAAACCAAGCTTACCAGAAGGAGTGGATTCGAAGGAGTATGGATGAAAAGTGGGATGGCCAAAGGGTAGGCTATTTCTAGTGGGCAGTGACTGTAAATAGAGAAAGAGTACATTTCCATGGCTGAGAAAAAAAGAAAAAGAAAAAAAGACATAGTAGAAAATAATTAAAGAAAAAAAATTTAAGTATTTAAGATAAACCCTCTGCTTTTACTAACCTTTGTTGTTGCTTTTAATAACCGCTAATACTATCTACCCTGGTGGTATAATGGTTAAGTGCTACGGCTGCTGACCTAAAGGTCGGCAGTTCAAATCCACCAGGCGCTCCTTAGAAACTCTATGGGGCAGTTCTACTCTGTCCTATAGGGTCGCTATGAGTCGGAATCAACTCGATGGCAATGGGTTTGGTTTTTAATTTTGGAATACTATATAAACTAGGTAACAGGAAAAAACAAAAAAACAAAACTTCATCTGAAAGCGTCCACTCTCTGTTCCGAATCATAATGATAACTCATCACCAAGGACAAACAGTAGCACATACCACTTCTTATTTTTACAAGATGCAAAATAGGGGTATATTCCCATAGAAATTCGTAGAAATAAAACAAAAAGTGAAAGTTTGCCTTAACCCCTCTTCCTCCTTATCCCTCATCGTCCATGGCTAATGCTAAGAGCTGATTCTTCTAGACCTTTGGCTCCTGCATCTATACGTTATATCTCTTTTCTAAAAACAGCATTTCTGCCTCCAGGAGGCACCGTGATCTTCACAGAGTGTCCTTCTCACTCTTCTTCAAAACTCAGCTCGAACATTTCCTTAAGGAAGCCTTCCTGGTCCTCAGAGAATAGGTGAGGTCAACTTCGACTCATGGCGAACTCATGTGTGTCAGAGTAGAACTGTGCTCTGTAAGGTTTTCAACAGGCTGATTTTTTTTTTTAATTAGATTGCCACACCCTTCTTCTGAGGCACCTCTGGGTAGACCCTAACCGCCAACCTTTTGGTTAGCAGCCAAGTATGTTAACCACACCACCCAAGGACTTTGAATCAGCTACCTCTGTTGAATACTACTATACAACCTTTGTTATATGTATCCCATAGTTTTATGTTTATCCTAATTTTAATTAAGAATTAATTAAATGAATGGTATGATTAGTTATTTAATGTCTGTTTCTCCAGCCAGAGGAAGCTCCATGACAGTAGGGACCACACTGACCATAGTCGTGGCTAGACCTGTACCTTACACATGGAAGATGCTCTATGCATGTTTATCAGATAGGAGAATAACCACGTCAAAGAAGGATCAGCACCTCGTTGGCTTGTGCGAGTACTTATTTGGCTCCTCACTTAGAAGCTCTTCTATTTGTCCCTCTGTTCTTGCCTCCAAGAACTGAAAATTGAGTGGACTGTGGCAATAACACGTTTCTATGAAAGCATTTGTTTCTCTGTGTGTGTGTCACTGGATTGTAAAGCAAGCAGGACATCTGGAGTTTATTTTTAGGAAGTTTCCTTCCTGTGTTTTAGAGCTTTGGGTAACATTCTGCAAGCGCATCTCTTCCAGAACATGGCGGCAGAGCCGTCACTGGACATAATTCTGACTTGGTTATGTCTCACCTCTTTGAGAATTCTTTTTCTCTTCTTTAACCTGTAAATTAGTAGGCTGTGATTAGAAATATGAGTCTCAGTCAAGAGTAACATAATTAAAAGGAGCCGAAACCAATCCCATCTTATCAAAAAAGTGGGATTTATTGGAAAGAAACTCTTCGACATCTGTAATTAAATTGTTTGCGATTTTGCTGCTGGTGAAATCAATTAGAAAAATTAGATATTGACAGTCTCTGAGAGATGGCTGGCAAACTGGTAGCCGAGAGTCCTCATTTGACTTTTAGGCATTGTTGGTGTGATTCTTAGAGTGGAATTTTGTGTTTAAATATGACTCAGAGTAAAAAAAAAAAAATTATTTGAAAAAAATCTATTTCATATTTCTGTTGTAAAACAGGAAGACCTGGGAACACTGGGCTCACATCTCCACATGGCTGTAATTGGTTGGGTAGCCCTGGTGGTACAGTGGTTAAGAGACTGGCTGCTAACCTAAAGGTCAGTAGTTTGACCCCACCAGCTGCTCCTTTGAAGCCCTATGGGACAGTTCTACTCTAGGGTCCCTATGAGTCAGAATTGACTCAACGGCCACGGATTTGTTTTTGGTTTGGGGCTTATATAATTGGCTGGATCTGCGTGGCTGCTGCCCACATTAACCTGGGCATATGTAGCCTCCAGTTTCCCTCGGCTTCCCAACTCTCAATATGGTCTCCACGGAGCTGGAAATGAGTGTTTCATTTATCCATGGATTCACACAATTATTTTCCTCAAAGTAGAAAAATATTTCTCTGTATCCATGACTCCATCAATGGTGGGAAAATAAATAAATACAAAAATAAATAAACAAAATATTAAGGGCATCCCATGTTTTGTTGTTGTTATTTGCCGTTGAGTCAGTTTGGACTCATGGAGACCCCACGTGTGGTTAGTAGTGCAGTGCTTAACTCTCTGTGCCACCCAGGAACTCCACCCCATATTTAAAAAATATATAACTGAGAAAGGAACCTGTTTCTTTGTTGAAGTGAAGGTCATACTGTGCATTTAATATGTGACTCCAACCTGCTTTTCTCATTTACATTACCTGCTGGGTCTCAGGAGGCATTTGTGTGGGTGAGGTATGATCTAAGTTACAGCAATGTGATTTTAGATCACAAAGATGGCATAATCATAAATAGTCATACGTTTTACGTGTTCCAAAATAGTCTTTCCATACTTTTTATGTTGTCAAAATTTCAAAACTATAACTGAACATAAATGGACACTAACCCAAATTCCTTTAAAACGAGTGGCATTTGAAAATCATCCCTAGTCCTTGTTTCAGGCTAAGTTGCTATGGATGGCCTAACTCTTCATTGATACACTGTTGTCTTAGTTACCTAGTACTGCTATAACAGAGCTACCACACCCTTTTACAAACAGAAATTTATTTTCTCAGGATTTAGGGAGCTGGAAGTCCGAATTCAGGGTGCCAGCTCTAAGGCAAGGCTGTCTGTCTTGCGTCGGCTCTGGGGGAAGGTCCCTGTCTCTTCTCAGCTTCCGTTTCTCAGTTCCTCGGTGACCTTCGTGTGGTATGGCATCTGTCTCCCCCCATCTCTGCTTGCTTGCTCCATCGAGTCTTCTGATATCTCCAAAGAGAATGTTTAAGAGACACCCTACACTAATGCTGCCTCGTAACCATAACAAAGAAAAACCACTACCAAATGAGATTACAACCACAGGTATAGGGGTTAGGATTTACAACACATATTTGGGGGGAAACACAATCCAGTCTATAACGTATGTCTTATAATTTTCATTGTCTTCGCTTGTTTACTTTTGTGGAATGAGCATCTCTCATCCCTATTAACTATGGATAATTAGGTAATTTAATAAAATACAATCGATGGATGGGTCTTATTTCATCTTCCCCACAACTGCTAAACTTAATACATGGTGTGCCTGATGCTTGGCAATGCTGTGGAGTTTGATGTGTAATAGTTTATTTTTGTTTCCATGTATTATTTCAAATAGTAGATATAAAGCACACTGTAGGAATAAAGCTATTAAGATTTTCTGTATTCCAGTGAGCAGCCTTTGAGTCTGAATCGCAATAGGAAATATTTTTTATTGTTTGCCTACGTTTCTACATATACACACACATTACCTTGTTCCATATGTTTCTGTGATTGTGGCTTTTCTGCTTCGTCCTGACGTGTATTAGTTACGGAGATATGTAAATGAATGAGGACACACGGAGATCTTTTCTTACCTTTCTGCAGAATCATAGGCCTTAGAGAGCCGTTCATAGAGGAAAAAATAGGCACCTTTGTTCTGACATTGGAAACTCTGCAAATCTCATCCTATGTCTGAGACACAAATTATAATTATAGTTATCTGTAAGTATAATTATAACAGGAGTCATATGCAGGCGTGTAAGGGAAGTATTCAATTCAGTGCTCTTGGGTGCTGTTTTCTGTTTTTATAAAAATGAAAATGCATACGCTCTTAAATTTAATTACAAAGCCACACTTTCAGGATTGGAGGGC
Organism: Elephas maximus indicus; assembly: GCF_024166365.1. Taxonomy (NCBI): domain Eukaryota; kingdom Metazoa; phylum Chordata; class Mammalia; order Proboscidea; family Elephantidae; genus Elephas; species Elephas maximus. Next base: position 66,135,406 of record NC_064841.1, on the reverse strand, counting down.
AAGCAGAATGGTATTGTTGGCCTGCTAGGTCATGCATGGCGAACGTTCTCTGAAACACTTGTTGAATGTTTTAATTCGTTAACTTAAAGGCAATTATGTTAATTTTGCTGGTACATTTTTCATGTCGATCCAGTTACTGATAAAATTCATACTATGTTTAATAAGGCGAAGTTTAATAATAAATAGAGTTATGGAAAATATATGCAATCCCTAATGAAAGAATTGCTAAGTTAAAAAAATAAATAAACGGCTATCCTAGCTAAGAGGAACCCTGGCGATGCAGTGGCTAAAGCGATCAACTGCTAACCAAACGACTGGTGGTAGGAAAGCACCAGCAACAACTCGGGAGAAAGATGCGGCAGTCTGCTCCTGTAGAGATTTACAGCCTTGGAAACCCTACAGGGTGGCCGTGAGTTGGAATCAGCTCGACGGCACTGGGTTTGGGCTTGGAGGGGTCCTAGCTAAGTAGCCCCTGAAACATCCTCTCCCTTTCTTTGTTCTGTCTGAAATGCCTTTCTACTTCTTTCTCCAAGTCACTGGCACCACTGATGTGGTTATCACCTAGGCTTCCATCCTTTCTTGATCTTATCCTGTCTTTGATCCATACTAAAAAACAAGATGGATGGTGATGAAAAGGAAAAGCCTGGGGAATATGACCAAGCCAAGCCCCACAGGTTGTTTCTTTTTCTTTTTATGCTACAACTGCCTCTAGTATGTGGTTCTTAACATGATCTCCTTACCTCCCAATCCTGCATCCGCACCCAAGGATATCATTCTCTTCACTCTGTGAAGAAATCCCCATTACAGCATCTGTTGTCACGGAGAATAAATCAGGCTGCTATAGCCTCTTGGAGAACAGGCTCTGGAGACAGACAGATCTCAGCTGTGCTACTTCATAGGGGTATGATCTCGGGCATAGTTCTCTGAAATATGCATAATATAATATCCCTTCATATGCTTGTGAGAATTAAGTATTTATGTCCTGGTCAAGAATTATTTGGCCGCAAACAACAGACCAGATACTCAAAGGAGGCATGTATTGCAACTGTGATGACGCCTCTCAGACAACTACACTTTCTTAGCCTTTGTCTTGCTGTCTGTTTGGGCCACATGATTCCTATTTTTGGTTTCTATCCATGCATCTACCTCTGTTTTTGCTTTCTGAAGACTAGCTTCTTTTCTGTTTCTTGCATATTGCTCAAATATGGCTAAGTTTGGTGGCTTCCTACTCCAGGGTCTTAAAGAACTCATTAGAAAATGTCCAAAGGTAAAAGTGAAATTGGGAGAAAACACAGTTTCATATTAGGTCACCAACAACAAGAGACATTAGCCAGAATGAGTAGGCCATGGCAATTCAAATGGAGGCTGCAGGGCTATTTAAGCAAAATATTTACTAGATTTTCCTCTATCATTAACCAAAAGTGATTTGAAACACTAGGTGCCTCCCTTCTTAACCCCTTGTGGAAACCATGCCACAGTCCCTGTCTGCTGAAGCCACTACTCAGCCACCCTCATCAGTTTCATGAGTGAGTAGAGAACGTAATTATTTGATCATGTTGAGTAGTGGAAAGCTATATACATTGTTATTGTTGTTAGTTGCTAGTTGCCACTGAGTTGGCTCCGACTCACTGTGACTCCATGTACAACATAGTGAAACTGCCTGGTTTTGAGCCATCTTCACGATCATTGGTATGCTCCTTTGTTGTGGCCACTGTGTATTACGGAGCCCTGGTGATGTAGTGGTTAAGAGCTCAGCAGCTAACCTAAAGGTCAGCAGTTCGGATCCACCAGCCGCTCCTTGAAAACTCTATGGGGCAGTTCTCTGTCCTATAGGGTTGCTATGAGTCTCAATCTGCTTGATGGCAATGGGTTTGGTTTGGTTTTCTAACCGAGATGGCTCATCTTCAAGCACTATATTGGACAGTATTCTACTATCATCCATACGGTTTTTGCCAGGTCTTTCTTCGTAGTCTGCCTTAGCCTGGAAACTCCACCGAAACGTATCCACCATGAGTGACCCTACTGATATTTGAAATACCAGAGGCATAGCTTCCAGCATCGCAGCAACAGGCAAGCCACCACAGAAAGACTAACTGACAGACAAGTGGTGGTCTATATTTTATCTCAGTAGTTACAATGCAGGAAAAGTTTTTTTTCTATTAATTTTTTTTTTTTTTTTTAAGTCTTATAGAACTTGAGAAGTACATTGTGGACTAAATAGAATATTACTGTCTGACCTGATGTGCAAATCTCCTTGCATAAAATAGTTTCTTTGGGGCAATACCACATAGTTTCGTTGCCCTTGCAAATAAACAATTTTGTTAATTGAGGTCACTTGACAATATAAACGTTCAACTATTTCTTTGCATTTCTCTTTTAAAGGATATTATGAAATAATTTAGAAATGTAGAAAGGTATAAAGAATACTAATGTACCCACCATTAGAAATAATAACAGTAAATGTTTATTGACCACTTACTGTGTATCAGGCACAATGTAATTGGTATGTACTAAACTGTTTAATGCTCCCAAAATACTATGAAAGCAGGTACTATTATAATCTCTGTTATACGAATGGGGAAACTGAGGCACAGAGCAGTTAAGTTACTTGATGAAGGTCACATAGCTAGTTATTCATTGGAAATTCCACCCCAGGTAGTCTACCTCGTATTTTTAACCACTTCATTTTCATCACTGTATTCATTCCATATTACACACTATATTAATTCCTCTATGTGAATGTACCACAATGTATTTATGTTGTTTATATGTGTAGATATGTACACATGTATGTATGTATACATGTGTGTAGTCTATTGATGGACATTTAGATTGTTCAGCCATTGCAAACAATTTTTCTCAGAGCCTTGGTATACATTTCTTTATGTGCACACATGTGAGATTATGTATATAGCGAGAACAGTTGCTGCATTGAAGGATGTGAACATCTTCGACTCTGTGAGATCTTGTCTAATGACTCCCCAGATGATACAGCCACTTTTTACTCCTAGTAGCAACTCCTACAAGTTCCCATTGTTTCACATCATTGCCCCCAATTGATGTTATCAGGTTCTTACATATTTAACACTTGATGAGCGTGAAATGGCATCCGATAATGATGAATTTGCTTCTCCCTGATAACAACCTATGGGTGTCGTTTTTTTTTTTTTCATATATTCATTGGCCATTTGTATTTTCTCTTCTGGAGATTGTTTATCCATGTCTTTGTCCGTTTTTCTGTTTATTAATGATTTTCAGAAATTCTGTGTCTTTCTAATAGGCATATTATGTCTATCTAACTGAAAAGACAGTAAAATATTAGATATAGAGATAAATCCAAAATATTAATAGTTGATACATAGATATACATTTTATGTCCTGCCATCTTTAGGTGAAGATACAATTCCATTTATGTGGTATTACTGAGCTCACTTAGGAAGTTCCTTCAATGTGTCTCCTTAAGTATGGGTCTAAAGAAAGTGAAAAGTTCTAATGGAGTCTTTTTGCTTCAAACCAACCAGTTACTTACCTGTTTAAAGTCTATTTTAGCGTAAACAATGGCCGAATGACGAGGTCACCCTAATGCATGATAAATAGCTTTCCATTAAATTGGAACTTTGGTCTCAGCTGCTGCTGTGACGAGCTGTTTTTCTCCTGCCTCTCAGGTAGGTGTTTTCATCTCTTCACAAACTGACAGACGTGGCTGCGTGGTTTTCAGCCATCATCCAAGAAAGTCACTGACAAGAAAATGAAAGCAGACATGAGACCTGACACATTGGAGCTAAATTTCTCTCTGGTAACAGCCCACAGTGTGCCCCTTTCTTTAAGGAAGGGAGGTCATATTCTCTTATCCTAAAAAATAAGTAGCTCAAATTGCTGCAGAATTATTACTGTAGTGTTTTGATGGTCTTTGAGAAAATTCCCACTGAAGGCTAAGACTAGGGGGAGGTAGACTATGTGATATGTGTCATTTAAGAGAGGAAGTAACATCTTAGTCACTTCTTAAAATGTCTATCTTCTTAATAAGCTTGTACACAAAATTGAAAATAATTTCAGGGATTTATTTAGCACGTGAGAATTTAGGGTCTATCCACAACCTAATTTCCTCTGTACTTACAGACCAGTTTGAGAAGACAATGTGGTACAGCTAAGAAAGTGGCAGAGTAGGACCGGGATGATTCACTTCATCTCTCTGAGCCTCAGTTTCCTTATCTGCAAAATTGGGATAGTTACATCTGTAAGGGTTTTGTAAAAATTAGAGATAACATACATAAAATAGCGCAGGGCGTGAGATGGTGGATCACTCTGTCCATAGAAATGATTACTGTCGCTATTAGCAAACTCTTCTAATCCCATTCACTCTCTCAGGATATTGTATTCACCTCTAACAGTTCAGCTCTCGCACATGCCCGTAGCCCAGTGACTTCCCAGCCTTTAGCTCTAGCCTTGGTTTCTGAGTCTCAGAGATGTAGTTCTGCCAAGTGGATCTATTTCCCAGGCATTCTCACTGAGACATTGCCTGCAGAAAACCAAAGACACAAGGAAAATATTCATCCAAAGGACTAATGGACCTCCAGCCTGAGTCCAGAAGAACTAGAAGGTGCCCAGTTACCACCACTGACCTCCCTGTCAGGGATCACAATAGAGGGTTTTGGGCAGAGTGGGAGAAAAATGTAGAACAAAATTCAAATTTACAAAAAGACCAGACTTACTCGTCTCACAGAGACTAGAGGAACCTCTAAGACTATGGCCTCTGGACGCCCTGATAACTCAGAACTGAAGTCCACAAACAATAACAAATGTGAAGAACATGCTTTTTAGTTCAATCAAGTATACATGACCAAATGGGCAACACCTGCCCAAAAGCAAAGACGAGAAGGTAGGAAAGGACAGGAAAACTAGATGAATGAATGAACACTGAAAAGCCAGGGTGGAAGGGGAAAGGGGGAGAGTCCTGACACATTGTGGGATTGCAACTAATGTCACAAAACAATTTGTGTACAAAATTTTTGAATGAAGAACCAGTTTGCGCTGTAAGCTTTCACAAAAACTATTGAAAGCAACAACAGTAACAACCAAGGGCATTTCTCTCCCCTGCCCATTCCCACAAAGAAACCAGGTTTCTCTGGCATGTTTCGAAACCTGTAAACCAGCCTAGAATAATGCATCTTTCTTTGCCCTTTCCAAATCTGATCACTCTCCAATTCTGTTTTTAAACTTCTTTTGGATGGTCCTTTCCACTCCAACCCACTATCCCTACCTTCAAAATCAGGTCCAACAAAGCTTCCTCTATAAAATGGTCTCTGACTCCTTGACTCAATTTGGTCACTCACTTTCTTTCCTGTTTCCAGTTGCCTCTATTATAGTTTTCATGTGGTAGGTGCTTAGCAATTATTTGCTGGGTTATATATGAATGTACGCATATATACACGTTCGTGTACACAATCACACACAGCAGACACAAATTCTTACCCTTCCTTTTATGCAGGTGCCAAATGAGCCCTCCCCCAAACACATACACATACATACTCATTTTCAATTACTAACAGCAGGACATAACAAAATAATCTAGTTTAAAGGAAAAGCGAGTATAAAAACAATTAGTATCCAATAACCTAGAGTAAGAATTAAAAACAGGAAAAACAAAATAACTAAAGAGAAAATATTGAAATTCTCAAGGATTTCATTTTACTTGGATTCACAATCAACATCCATGGAAACAGCGGTCAAGAAATCAAACGATGCATTGCATCGAGCACGTCTGCTGCAAAAGATCTCTTTAAAGTGTTAAAAAGCAAAGATGTCACTTTGAGGATTAGGGTGCCCTTGATCCAAGCCATTGTATTTTCAGCTGCCTCATATGCTTGGGAAACCTGTACAATGAGTAAGGAAGACCGAAGAAGAATTGACACTTTCCAATTATGGTGTTGGTGAAGAATATTGAATATACCCTGGACTGCCGGAAGAACAAAGAAATCTGTCTTGGAAGAAGTGCAGTCAGAATGCTCCTTAGAAGCAAAGATGGTGAGATTTTGTCTCACTTACTTTAGACATGTTGTCAGGAGGGACCAGTCCCAGGAGAAGGACATCATGCTTGGTAGAGGGTGAGCAAAAAAAGGAAAGACCCTCAAGGAGATGGATTGACACGGTGGCTGCAACAATGGGCTCAAACATAGCAACGATTGTGAGGATGGCACAGGACCAGGCAGCATTTTGTTCCGTTCTGTTGCACATAAGATCACTACGAGTCATAACAGACTCAAGGGGACCAAACAACAATAACAAAGACAAAACAGCACCAAAATATATAAAAAAGGTAGCCTAAAAGGCTATTGAAAAAGTCCTATTATAGTCTTGAAGCCAGTTTAAGGACAGGTCAACTAAAGAGAGGGGTCAATTCATTTCCATTATACTACAATTAATGTGTTTAAAGAGAATAAAATCCATTTACTTTGAGATATATAAGTATAGATGCATAGGTTTGTATATATCTGTATATACTTTTAAAAGACCTGGCGATCTGCTTCTGATAGGTCAAAGCCTTGAAAACCCTATGAAGTTCTACTTTGCACACATGGAGTCTCCATGAGTTGTAATTGACTAGACAGTGACAACAACAATGACGTATATTTTATATTTTTATATGATTTTTTTCAAATAGTAATTATACTCAGAGTAGATACCAGAACACCTGCCATATAGTAATGAAAATAAGATAAAATTATCAGTGATTTTTAAAAATTTATCTCTTATTGGTAATTAAATGGTTTTACTTTTTTTTTTTTTTTGATATATGAGCCTTATTGGAAGAAAATAAGGCGGCACTGGGTTTTTGGTGAGGTTATTGGAAGAAAGAAACATTCAGGAAGTCTTCAAATTATTATTTCAGATGATCTTAAACTAGATTCCTATATCATTTTATGTTTTCATCTTCCAATTTGAGTAAGCCCTATGGCTCTTTAGCATTTACAACTGTATAAGAAGACATTTGCTAACTTATACCAGACGTTCATAATATAATCTTTGAAGACACATTTATTTTCATCAAAGATTTGTTACATTGCCATGTTTGGAAAAAATTTTTAAAAAGTTGTTTTTCTTGAAAGTCTGCATTTCAAGGGTTAAATTTACAAGCTTCTTTAAAACCTTAAGCTAGGGTTTGAAATTACCATGTGCTTTCTCAGTGTTCAAAGCAATTACTGAAAGAGAAGGGCTCAGAGGAGCAGTGGGAGTCCTCCCTTGCCTTAAGGCTGATGATGGGCTTGGCACAGTGAAAACTTCAGTCACCTGGGTTCTTTCTAGCAGTTCATTCAATCCTTAAATGTGTTTTCTGCCTTGCCCAAGTACTTCAAATACAGCAAAATGAGTTCCCCACTTAAAGATACTATATAGCTCAAAAAATTATTTTATGTATTTATGCGTTCACCAAATATCACAAGTGAGGTCCTTCATTGCATTAGGTGCACGGTGCCTTTTAAAAGGACAGTTATTTAATTTCATTTTGGAATTTGTAATTTTCGCCTAGAATTTGAAGCAAAAATGTCATGCTCGCCCACCCACCTTTTAAAAATCAATATATAAAAGTAAGTCTCACATGATTCTAGATTTAGAAGTTTTAATTAGCAATAGAATGTCAGTTTAAGCATGCTCAAAGATGGTAAAGCAGTCATGAGTTTAAATGTGACTTGTCTAGTTGCCCTGTGGTAGCCTCTTCTAACTTCTCACTAAAATACGATACAAAGAAAAACTCACAGCACTGATAACTAAGACGGCACATTTTCTCAAAATGTTGGTGCCTACACTCTGACATTGCACTTATATTTGACTGAAAATTAGAATCCACAGGGCCACTAGGGAAGGACAGCTCAGATGAACGTCACTGACAGGGGCTTATTGCTAGGGTAAATCTAGTGAGACCTCCTTAGCTGACCACCACTCTAGTCTTACTGTACCCGAGGCTTACCTGGGCAACTTTTTGGAATGTGCAAATAGGGAATTGATATTACTTGAAACAATACATGGACATGGGTGTCCTACTTTGTATTATCCACCTAACATTAATACATCCTAAAAGTGGAATTGGGGGTGAGAGGATCCTGGGCCACCATCCAGCTTGGAGCATTCCTTACCAGAGTCATGACCAGGATACCTCAGGGAAGGCTACCTTTCTGGAGGTTGAGCTCTGGTCCAATCAGCTGTGTTTGGAGTACCAATGTTGTTTTCATTTAATACAGGAGATTGAGGGATGTATAGAAAAGATCCCCTTGAGGCTACAAAAAGTGGCTTCCTGACCTACTCAGTACATGGGAGAAACCAAGTCATGTCAAAAGCTATTGTTGAACCTACTGTGCGTACAGCATTGTAGGATTCCAGGCCTGAAGTCTATAGGAGTGGAAAAAAAATTTTTTTTTTTTTATAGGAGTGCTAGGGTGAAAATCATACTGGTGTGCTTTAATTTCCCTCTGATGCTTCTCTTCTTCCACAAACATGAGAAATATTATTTTTATCATTATTATCCATGACGAGCAAAGAAAGCAAAGTCAACACTTTATTTGTAAAAAGCCAAGATTTTAGCATTTTCGTTTCTGATTTTTTTTTCGGTGTTAACAATGAAGTCATGTAGGGGCATTGAGTTCTTAATCCTTAAATTACAGTTTAGCTAATTGGAAGGTTTTTGTACTTGTTTTCATTTACCTCTCCTTTCTCCCAGTAGTCCATAAACGGATTGCCACAAAGTGTGAAGAAACAAGGAGATATTAAGTAGTGTTCTGCGGGATACTTTAAATTGTGAATATTCATTATGCTTGTACTCTGGAAAATGCATGTTGTCCTTAACTGAAGCTTTTGTAGATAAAATACACCATGATTTAAATCAATTCAAGACAGACAATTTTATTGGACAGGTCATGGATAAAATGCCATTTTGAATATTCCTTACTTCAACTAATATATCCAGGTCCTTGTGGTCTTAATGATGGTCTTCCAGTGCCCAGAAATGGCTTTTGTGTGTCTTTGAGCACTTAGTAAGACATAATGTCTATGTGAGTGCCATGGCACCATGTGTCATGCTGAGTCTGTAAGTGGCATAAACCAAACCAAAAACCAAAGCCATTGCCATCGAATTGATTCCAACTCATAGCAACCCTATAGGACAGAGTAGAACTGCCCCACAGAGTTTCCAAGGAGTGCTTGGTATATTTGAACTGCCAACATTTTGGTTAGCAGCTGTAGCACTTAACTGCTACGCCACCAGGGTTTCCATAAGTAGCATAATAGGGGGGAAGTATGTATAATAATGAAGATGAGCACCTTGGAATGGATCATTAAATAGTCTGATCTTCTCACAGGTCATTATTTATGTTAAAAGCAAGAGTTTTCAAATAGTCCACAGTAGACTACTGCTCCAAGGAGGTGCCACACAGCCTGGGGCAGCTGGATGGGGTGTAGTGGTGTGCTTGTAAATGTTTAGCACCTGACTTGAAGTGGGAAATCCCTGACTGGCAGCATTTGCCAATTTCCATGGTATAAATGCTCCCACAGTGACCAAGTTTAAGAAGTTAGTGAGAGATGTATACAATCACAGCCAAAGCACACCACAGGTTGGGACCAAACTGTGTCCCTCATGCCTGAAAACATGCATATATATTTGAACTCAGTTTAGCCAGTCTACAAGATTGGCAGTCATTCCATTGCGCTACTATGATCTTATACCCTCTGTAAAGAAATGATCACCCTTAGCTTTCAAATATAAGGTTTGTGTATTATACCCTCTATTCAAGTGAAAAAATATATATGTTAGGTGCCATTGAGTAAGTTTTTGACTCAGTGATCCCCTGTGACAGAGTAGAACTGCTCCATAGAGTTTACTAGGCTATCATCTTTACGGGAGCAGATTGGCAAGTCTTTCTCCCGCAAAGCTGCTGCAGGGTGGATTCAAACTGCCAACCTTTCAGTTACCAGCTGAGTGCTTAACCACTGCACCACTGGGACTCCTATATGTATATAAAACCAGGAAAACCAAACCCATTGCCATCGAGTCGATTCCGACTCATAGTCACCCTATAGGCCAGAGTAGAACTGTCCCATAGAGTTTCCAAGGAGTACCTGGTGGATTTGAACTGCCACCCTCTTGGTTAGCAGCCGTAGCACTTAACCACTACGCCACCAGGGCTTCCATATATACATACATAGAAGGTTTAAATTCAATTAAATTATATATATTTATAATTTATGGATATATATGTAATTTGCATATATGCGTATATAACAAAAAACCAAAACCAAACCCAGTGCCATCGAGTCGATTCCGAATATATATATAAATTTTCTTAAAAATTATCTTTTGATAACTTCATTTTCCACACATAGTTTCCAAGGTCATTGCAGAAGAAAAGAGAGAGTTTGGAGAAGGCACACCCTTTCTTAACTGCTGCTTCCAGAATGACCATCACTTCTATTTCCTTTTCAGTGGCTCCAATTAAATGTTAGGTTGAGTAATGTAGTTTAGCCATACGCCCTGGAAGAAGAACTGGGCTTGTTGGGTACATTAGTTAGCTTTTTGCTAAAGAACAAGCCACCCCAAAACTTAGTGGTTTATAACAACAAACATTTATTTTTGCTCAGGAACTTGTAGGTCCACTGCACAGTCCTCCTGCTCTGAAATGACCTCAGCAGATCACAGCCAGGCTCATTCACACATCTGCAGCCAGCCACTCATCCAAATCTCTGCTTCTGGGGCTTGGCTGGCTATTGGTTGGGGTGAAGGGGATGATGGGGCCCATGGCCACCATTCAACAAGCTTGTCTGGTGTGTTCTTGTGGTTGCTCAGGATTCCAAGGTCAGCAAGAGGGTAAGTCCCAAGGCACAAGCACTTTCCAAATTTCTACTTTCATCATCTTTGCTTCTGTCTCAATAAACCATACAAGTCACATGGCTAAGTTCAGAGTGGGTATGGGAAAGAACTGCCAAGAGCATGAATGCAGGAATGTAGGTAGATTATGGAGGCCCCAGGCTCTGCCACAAAGGCTAAAAAAAAAAAAAAAAAATCAAATCTGTGGCTTAGGTAAATCATCAGTGTTGCTTAGCAATGTTTCTTTTCCACTGGTATATAATCCTTCTTGTTAAAATCTAGTGTGTTTTGTAGAGTCAGGAGCTGGTGATTAAAAAATATCAATAACAATAATAAATATGTGTCGGGCAATCTATGGTTTACCATCTAACCTTACTCTCACAGAGTAGAGTCAAAGTTATAATCACACTTGCCAAGAGGATAAGGATAAGAGGATGCTAAAACCCTCTTCCTGTGCCCTAGAACTTGGCTTCCACAGTAGTCAGGATTCTCCTACCCAGCTTCCTGTTCCAAGAAAGAGACCAAATCACTCTAGGACTCGGCATTGAAGGAACCATGGACTTCCAGTGCCTTTATGGGAGCTGCTTATGGATTCCCTTCTATCCTTCCTGCTCTCTAAGGACATGTCAGGGGCACACGGGTATGGGAAGGCAGCGTCTATATGGACATCCATTGGTTCTGTTTCCAGCACTGACAGAAACATATATCGTTTTTTAACACAAATTCCTCATATTGGATAGAATTATTTTGTATATAGATCATAGAAGTAATGAATATCCAGGTGTCTTCTAAATAAGGGAAGTGAAAGATGTACCACTTACAAATGGGATATTTATTTTAGGTTTTATGCACTTTGTCTTTTACATTATGCTGTTGTTCTTATGCTCATGGCTGATATGCAAGATGGGCTCTGAGAGCTTCATCTTGTAATTGTGTGGTTCTGCAAATTTTATTTCAAAATCCAATTAAAGAATTGCTTTTAGTATATGCCCTATACAATGTTCACTGGGTGAAATTTGTTTACCAAGGAAGGTTATTTTATTTGCTTAGGCAGCAATTTAAAGAAATATTTGATTTTCGAGCTGTGCTATTCATTATCTTATCTTTATTATGGCCTCCAAGACCACAATTTTGGTTTGTTTTATGTTTGCCTACAGAGTCTTCAGAAACTTTAAGGCATTAAGCATTCATATTTTATAGGAAAAATTATTGGATAAATATAATGGAAAGAGCTCCTGTGAAATACTTAAACGTTTCACTAAAAATGAGATCGTTTTTGACCTACTTTTGTTTTGAAATTCTGTACATTTTCAGGGCCAACATCAAGATTTTATCAGTTACATTTCATTCCTCATGTTATTCCTTCCCCATAACCAACTGATTCCAAGTATCTCTACCTTTAAGTGCTTAGACTGCATCCAAATACAGTAATAATAATGAGTTATGGAGTGCAAGATGTCTGCTATAAGCTAGACTCTAGACTAAGTCCAAACCAAAAACCCAGTGCTGTTGAATCGATTCCTACACTAAATAGTCTTATTTAATTCATATTACAACCTAGAGAGGCAGGTGCCATCAAATCCATTTTCTATATTTGAAAACTGAGTCACAGAGAGATTAAATCATGTGAAGAGCCAAGATTTGGACTCAGCCAGTCTACAAAATTGACATTGTTTCCATTGCACCATGGTGATCTTATACCCTTCTGTAAAGAAATGATCATCTTCAGCTTTCAGATATAGGCTTTGTGTAGTATCTTACACCACTATTCAATGGCAAACCCTTGGGGAAGGGTTCTGCTTCTCATTCTTTACTATGTAGAGCAAGACAGATGCATTTTGACCGTGTGATAGAAGTCAAGAGATCACCTCCCTTGGACTCAAAAAATGTGAGCTTGGAAATTTACTTAGCCTTTCTAAGTCTGGTTCACCAGCTTTAAAATGGGATGGTGAAAGTATCTCTCAGGATTGCTGACAATTAAATAAGGTTGTTACATCATCATGCAACATGGTTGGCACAAATCACGCATTCACAAAAACATTAGCTCTTAATCCTGGAATGCATTTTGTTCATCTCAATGTGAACTGAGTGAGGTGCCCTATCCATGTTAGATGTCACAGCCTTGAGCTCTTTGCTCTCATAATAGGACTCGAAGCTGATGGAAAGAAAAGCGACCCTTCCTTTCCTTCTGCCTGAGGTCGGCATCACAGTACTGTTGCTCTAGGCCCATTGTTTCGTTGCCCTTTCTGAAATGAAGCAAGACTCAAGTTCCTTGGTTGGTATATTGAGTTTACATTTATAATAATCAATTAAGCTGGTGTGTATTAAAATCACTAACAATGCTGTATTAGTTTCCTGTTGCTGCTGTAACAAATTAATGTAAAATGGGTTAAAACAACACAGCTTTATTATCATAATAGTTCTGGAGGTCAGGAGTCCCAAGTAGGTATACCAAAAAAAAAAAAAAAAAAACCTGTTGCCTTGAATCAATTCTGACACCTAACAACCTTATAGGACAGAATAGAACTGCCCCCTAGGTTTTCCAAGGAGCTGCTGGTAGATTCTAACTGCTGACCTTTCGATTAGCGGCCAAGCTCTTAACAACTGTACCACCAGGGCTCCCAAACTTGGTAGAACAGGACTAAAATCAAGGTATTAGCAGGTCTGCATTACTTCAAGAAGTTCTAGGGGAGAAGCCATTTCCTTACCTTCTTCAGCACCTAGAGGCTGCCATATTCCTTGGCTCATGACTACTTCCTCCATCTTCAAATCTAAATCCAGCGGTTTAGCGTCACCCTCCCCCCACCCCTCCTTCCATCACCACACCACCTTTCTGACTCTGATCCTTCTGCTTCCCTCTTAGAAGCACCCTTCTGATTATATTGGGCTCCTCCAGGTAATCCAGGATCATCTCCCCATCTCAAAATGTTTAACCTAATCACATGTGCAAAGTCCCTTTTTCCATATAAGTTAACATTTTCATAGGTTCTGGAGATTAGGATGTGGACATTCTGGGGGAGGGGGCATCATTCTACTTACCACAAATGCAATTACATTTGTTACTGGTGGTTACGCTCGTATGTATGGGAGGCAGTGTATGCTGTGGTCAAGAGCATCCACGCTAAAGTCTCTCACATTTACTATCTGTGACTTTGGGCGAGTTAACTTGACTTCTCTGTACCTCTGTTTCCTGAGCAGTAAAATGTGGATGACAATAATATTACTTGCCCTACAAGGGGCAAGTTGTAAGATTTATTGTTTTAAGGTTGAATAAGCTAAACAAAAAGTGTTTATAATACTACTTAGTTCATACAAAATGCTCAAAAAAAGTTAGTTATTAATAGTGTTGTAGCAGTAGTAATACTTTCATTATTATTTCTCTCAGTTTAACAGATCTTTGTTGAGCATCTACTACGTCCTGTGGCTTTGGGGCTAGAGTTAGATAATTGTGTATTGCAGACAGCCTAATAATTTGGTACTCCTTCAAAGAAATAGCTTTTAAATATTTGCTCAACATATATTTGAAGGCTAGGCTGAGGTATGCCAGAAGGAAAATTATAAAGCACCCCTGGCAGCAGTGCTCATCTTCTCCATTGTCCAGAACAATTCAGCTCCGGCCCAGAATCTGCATGCCCATCCTCAAAACTGGAAACATGGAACTTGACCAGTGTAATGGATTGAACAGTGCTTCCCCCAATCTCTACGTCCACCTAGAACCTCAGAATATGACCTTATTTGAAATAAGGGTCTTTGCAGAGGCAATTTAGGTAAGAATCTTGATATGAGATCATCTTGGATTAGAGTGGGCCCTAAATCTAATGATGAGTAACGCTGTAAGGAGAAGACACACAGAGACAGGGAGGAGAGACACACAGTGACACAAGGAAGCAGACCCTGTGCAGATGTAGGAGAATTGGGAGTTACATTGCCACCAACCAAGGGATACCACAGGTTGTCAGGAGCCACCAGAAGTTGACAGAGTCAAGGAAGTATTCTCTCTTGGAGTCCCCAGAGGGGGTGCAGCCCTGACGACGCCTTGATTTCCAGCTTCTAACCTCCATAACTGTTAGAGAATACCTTTCTTTTGTTGTAAGTCATCCAGTTAATGGTTATTTATTATGGTGGCCCTCAGAAACGAATATAACCAGAATGCCTGTTTGTTGTTGGATGCCTCTTAGTGGGAGCTTTTCTTAGTCCCCATATGTCTAATCAAGGTGTTCCTTCCAACTTCACTTAATACTTTCCCTAAGATTCAGTTTGGTGAATGCAGTTCTGTCCATCTCATTTCATATCTGGGGTAGTTTTAGAGACCTTTGTTGGTGCCCAAGGCAGCTACCTGCTGGCCTTGCTATAATTTGGCTTTGGTGCAGGTACAAAGATAATTAAGGCACAATCTGTACCCTTTTCAAACTCATAAGAGGCACAACATATAAACAAATCATTTAATCATCAGGATCAAGGAGGAAGAGCACCAAGAGGGAGGTGTGTATTAGAGGATGAGAAGTTTACCAATAAAATGAAGGAAGGAGTCGGTGCTCCAGGCAGAGCTCAGAGAGGTGCCACAGCCACGAAGTCATTAAAACACTTGCTGTGTTCTGAGAGGCACACACAGTTCACTGAAAGTGCAAAGTATGTGGCTGAGACAGAAGGGAGATGGCTGGAGCTGGTGTGCTAGGTAGAGGCCAGGCCATGCTGGGCCAGCTTACATGATGGAACATTGAGGCCACATGTCACCCAGGAATGCCCCAGCTTACTGAATCAGATGGAACTGGTTTTAATTTTTTGAACAGTGTTTTCATATCACAGGAATGCTATGTTTTTGCCACGAAAAAAAGCAGAAACAAAAACAAAAGGATGTACTAGAGAAAAAATCTGTCATCTTCATTCAGAGATAGCACTAAGATTCTCTTGACGTGTATTCTTCCAGAATCTTTTCTGTGCTTTCTACCCTGTGATACAAGCTGGAGCACAGTGGCTGAAAGGAAATTGATATTCAAGGTTTAGGCAGGACCACAGGGTGGCTGGAGCTGTTGGGTGGAGACTGAAGGGGAGAGGTGTACTGGTTAAGGTTGATGAAGTAGGTGGGGTCCAGGTTAAGGAGATCCTCAGTAGTGGGGGTAACGGGATTTGAATTTTGTCCTGATTGTAATGCGACACCACTGGGGAGTTTTAAGCAAGAAGTTACAAAATGTGATTCATGCTTAAAAAAAAAACAATGTCTTTTGTGTGATGACTGAACATACACACACACAAAAAAAGAGGTACCCAAGAGACTAACTAGTTAGCAGGCTGGTCACTATATACACTATGCTCAGAAAAACTCACATTGTTTTTAAATAATAACTGTAGGCTCATAGCAAATAAAAATGTTTTCTGTAACATACTCATTTGTTCTCACATCTTGGTCTTCGTGAAAACATCTGTGATGGTGTCTACATAATGCCCCCCAAAATGAAAAACCAACACATACTTTTTGTCTTCATGAAGCCAAGCTGCCTTAGCTGGTTTTTTATCTTGGGGTGCAGTGGGGAAAGACGGTAGACATCCATTTTTGCATACAAACTGTGTTGGCATATTCTAACCTATTACCTAAATATCCCCAACCAATATTTGCTATATTTCAATGATAACAGAATTTTAGAATCATGGAAGTCTGAAGTTGTAAGAGGTTTAATAGGTCACCTGCACTTCTCAAGGACTGTCCTCTACAGCAGTGTGTCTCAAACATTAAGGTGCTCATGAATTACCTGGGAACCTTGTTGAAGTTGCAGATACTGATTCAGTAGCTCTAAAGTGGAGTGTGAGATCCTACATTCCAGGTGATGTCCTGGAGCTTCCAGGTGATGTCCATGTGGCTGGTCTAGGAACCATACTTTGAGTAGTAGGGCTCCAGAGCATTCCTGATAGATGTTGTAGAAGGGTTCTGTTCTAGTTTTTTCTTTGTATTTTGGTAATTCCACTTGTCATACGTATACACAAATCAGTAGTTCTTGGATAAAAGCCAAACAAAATATATTCAAGCTTGTCTGATTTTTTAAAAAATATATAAATCAAAATAACATTACAATTTAAAGAAACTTTAGAAAGTTGAGTATATGTGGTCTGAAGAGTCTTGTATTAAATACATGGAATACACATTAAAAAAAAAAAACAAACCATTGCCGTCTAGTCAGTTCAGACTCATAGCAACCCTATAGGACAAAGTAGAACTGCCCCATAGGGTTTCCAAAGCTGTAATCTTTACGGAAGCAGACTGCCACAGCTTTCTCCCACAAAGCGGCTGGCGGGTTCGAACTACCAACCTTCTGGTTAGCAGCTGAACACTTAGACACATGTAGTCTACATCCATATTAAATAATACAATTGTGGATACTTCAAGTTATGTAATATTTTGTGGTATTGACCCAACTTGAACATTTTCTTTTACATTAATTTTTATAAGAAAATAAAACATTGAAAAGTAAAAATCCAGGCTGCCCTACAGATATAAACTTCAGTCTAAATACAGTGCGGCCAGTTGTTTTACATGACAGAAATCGATAGCAAGTTTCACTTCAATTTCGATTCAACTGGTTGAGTTGAATTATGCTGAAGTGATCTCTGTCACTGTCTTTAAAACTGGAATTACTGACTTTAATATTTAAATTTAGCACATATTTATCACCTTAACTCTTATTTTAATACAAAAAGTTATTCCTTTGGAGAAAGCCAGCTAAGCAACGGTGATTATAGTGTATCAAAACCCAATCTACATGATTATTTTAATAACTCTGTGCCAACAGGGATACCTAGACGTTCAAACAAAAAACAACCTAATTATAGTGACAGCACCAAAGTGAAGCTGTGACAGTTACAGAATCAATTTAAAAGTTTTTTGACAACCATGGCAAAAAGCTTTGTTTGGACTTTTCAATAATAATAGTTTACTTAAGACATACATTCACAGCTAAGGAAAATAGAAAGAGAAAGTTGTGGCTTTCCTGTCATGCAGAAAAAATGGAAATCGGTTGAAATGTTTTTAATAGAACATTATGTTGAAAAGATTACAGAAGAGGAATAATAGCTATCGCATTTAACTCTCACAATGCAAGAAAGACGAAACAACAGTGGAAATGTTAGTGAGAATAAAACCTTGTCGACTGATTGGCTTATCCATGTAATAAAGATCAGCAGTTCCTGCAAGTGAACTGATGGCCATTTAAATGTGTTGATTGGCAGCTCTGGGATTTGGTTTTGAATTGCCTATAAAATAAAGTTCATATCATATAAGAATGCGTGAGTAGCCATGGTGACTCGAAACCTCAATAAATATCTCCTTTTCCAGTGGCTCTAATGTCTCTCAAATTCTTAGACTCTTCTCACGTTTATTTATCTCACTTGGCTCTGGATTCAGGCAGGTATGAAACATCGTTCATTCTTTGACCTTTGGCATTTAACTCCTCACTCCAGAACAGAAGAGTACCTGAATCACAGAGTTGCATTTATTTTTACTGCAAGTCTATAGAATCTTATAATGTGGCACGCACTGTTTTGAGCACTTTACAAATATTGACTCATTTAAAACTGATACTAACCGTTTGGAGTAGATATTATTATCTCCACTTGATCGAGGAGAAAACTGAGGCACTAAGAGGTTAGGTAATTTGCCCAGGGCCACAGAACTAACTCCTAAGCGATGGAGTGGAGTTTTAACCCCACACCATCTGGCTAAGAGCCCACGCTGTTAATCCCAACTGCGTAGTCACAAAGCGCGCATAAACAACATAAGAAGATGCATATAGATGGTGGCAGCGCTCTGAGGAGGCAATCCATTTTCCTTACCTATACTCAGGTTCTGCTTTAGTTTTGTTCTTCTGTTTGCAAAGACTGAAGAATCCTCAGGTCAGGTCAAAGTGTAAAGACACTTGTCTGTAAGTACTGAGAAAGCTGAACAAGGAGACCTCAGGAAGAGGTTGTTGTAGCTGTGGTCAAGTCATCTCCAGCTCATGGCGGCCCCACGTACAACAGAATGAAACATTGCCCAGTTGTGCCCAACCTTCACCATTGTTGGTATGCTCAAGTGCATTGTGCAGCCACTGTGCGTTTTGAATGCCTTCCAACCTAGGAGGCTAATCCTTCAGCACTGTGTTGGACAATATTCTGTTGTGATCTGTAGGGTTTTCATTGGCTTATTTTTGAAAGTACATCAATTACCAGGCCTTTCTTCCTAGTCTGTCTTAGTCTGGTAGCTCTACTGAAATCTGTCTACCATGGGTGACTGTTGATATTTGAAATACTGGTGGCATAGCTTCCTACATCATAGCAACACACAAGCCACCATAGTATGACAAATGACAAGTGGTGGCAATAGGCAATACGTGGTAGCCATTGTAATGATATTAATTATTTTTGAATGCTCAATTATCACCCCTAACTGTAGGCGGGAAACCCTGGTGGTGTAGTGGTTAAGAGCTACAGCTGCTAACCAGAAGGTCGGCAGTTCGAATCCACCAGGCACTCCTTGGAAACTCTGTGGGGCAGTTCTACTCTGTCCTATAGTGTCTCTATGAGTCGGAATCGACTCAATGGTAATGGGTTTTTTGGTTAACTGTAGGCGGTGGACTTGGGTCACTTAAGTAGAAATAATGGTTCCACCTTCAATAATTGTGTGACAGTGGGGGAGTTATTTAACTTCTGTGAACCTCAGTTCCTTCATTTATAATATTAGAATAATTTCCTTTGGCTATTATGAATATTAAATGAATTAATTTATGTAAATCATCTAGAACAGCTTCAGGCATAGAGTAAGAACAATATAAATGTTAGTTATTATAGTTATTGTTGTGTGTCGTCCAGTTGATTCTGACTCATATTGACCCTACAGGACAGAGTAGAACTGCCCACTAGGGTTTCCAAGGCTGTAATCTTTACGGAAGCAGATTGCCACCTCTTACTACTATGAAGCTGCTGCTGGGTTCGAACCGCTGACCTTTCGTTTAGCAGCTGAGTGCTTAACCACTACGCCACCAGGGCTTCTTTAGTTATTAGTAGTTGTAGTATAACTTTCAATAAATATTTGTGAGAGTAATAACAAATAAATAGATCTTAGGTCGCTTCCACTTTTCCAGAGGCTTTAAAACCATCTCTAAAATGTTTTCTTCCAGAGTAGCTTCCCCTCTTAGCAAAGAATAAAGCACTACTTGTTTCTTGGTATTTGTTTGTTTGTTTTTTTTTTAATTTCTTCGTACTGTGAGAATTAAGGACAAAAGTTGCCTAACTAACCTATGAAAATTAAGATGCAAGCTATACACGAGTCAGATGAATTAAATTTTCCATTTTTAATTGAAAGTCTCTGAAACCGTCTTCCCAATAATTTTTTAGCTGCCTGAAGAAAAGGATCCCTTGGCTTGCGCTGTTCAGCAGTAAGTGGCATTCATCGAGTTATCTTAGCACCCTGTTTTGCACATCAGCAGATTACAAAAATGTTGTAGATCAAGGCCTAGACACACTGATTATATTCAATCATAAGGCTTATTTTTTTGTTAGGATTTAATCTGTTTTTCCTCCTCAGAAAATGATGCGATCATCAGTTTTCCACATGTTTATCCTGAGCATGGTGACCGTGGACGTGATTGTCGCTGCTAGCAACTACTACAAGGGAGAGAACTTCAGAAGGCAGTATGACGAGTTCTATCTTGCAGAGGTAAGCAATTCCCAAGGTAAAGGTGAACCTCAGTGCCTTTTATACGTGTGAAGATTAATTCCTATTCCTTAGTTACTTGACTGAATCCAAAGCTGATTCAAATTCATTGTCAGCTTTTTAAGTAATTCCTCTGGTCACTCTATTGCCGGGTTCATTTCCTGTCACCAGGGGCTTGAGTGATCTTCCCCACAGTAGTAGGTCATGTTGCCAAGGGAACCCTTTTTCCCTGGGTCTTTCTCTTGTAATATTGGTTATTTCCTCTCCATGTCTTCTTTCCTCTTCCTTTCGCATGTTGCCTAAGCCTGTTTCTCACCAAGTGTAAGCAAGCACAGGTTCAGAAGATTGTAAATAAATGCATCAGCTCAACAATACCAAGCAGAGGGTTGGGGGAAACTTTAAAGAGTTAATAATTAGTGTAGTGAAAACAGGTGTGCCGTCGGGTTGGTTCTGACTCACAGCAACCCTGTGCACAACAACAAAACACCACCCAGTCCTGTGCCATCCTCACAATTAATTGTTGTTCTGCTTGAGCCCATTGTTGTAGCTACTGTGTCAGTGGATTTATCTCATTGAGGGTCTTCCTCTTTTTCTCTGACCCTCTACTTTACCAAGCATAACGCCCTTCTCCGGGGACTCATCTCTCCTGATAAAATAACTCATAGTCACCCTATACGATAGAGCAGAACTGCCCCATAGGGTTTCCAAGGAATGGCTGGTAGATTTGAACTGCTGACCTTTTGGTTAGCATTGAACTCTTAACCCCTATGCCACCAGGGCTCTAATAGCAAGTAAGTTTAGTAATTAAGTGAGCCTCTGTCTAGCCCCGTATACACTATATTAGAGTTTTGGAGAAATACTTCTTATTGATTCACTTTGTTAATATTTGATTCTTAAATATTTTTAATGATTTCCAGAGACCAGTTTTTTCATTGTGAAAAAAATACGTGTAAAATATGTTTCAGAATTCAATGGCAAAATATGGTTTTATATTTATGGAGAAAATCCATTGACATATAACTTTAGAAATTCACTCATCACGTAAGTGAGGCACACATATCCAGCTGTGTTACACTTCAAGAAATTCAGTATATGAAAAAGCACATTTAAAAACAAAGCAGAAAAACTGCAATTTATTTTTTTACAAAAGCATTTTTCATATTAAAAAAAAAAAAAAAACCCAGTGCCGTCGAGTTGATTCCAACTCATAGCGACCCTATAGTTCTCTTAAAAAAAAAAAAAAAAGACACCCAGAAATCTCCAAGACCATTTAAAAAATGGATTTATTTAATAAAAATCCAATCCACTCACACACATGCTCTTCAGAAAAAAGAATTGATTTTATATACCTATCGAATATAAGTATCTATGTGTATAGAGAGAAATTTTAAGGAGTTGTTTATGAATTCCCCTCTTCGTGGAGGCTTATTTCCTGAACAATCTCATTAATGGTAAACTTTTACTTGAGTAGAGCATTTGGGACATGGTGCTGCCTAATCGCTACCTGTTATGTGGAGCTTGGAGTCCCTGGGTGGTGCAAACAGTTAAGCACTTAGTTACTAACCTAAAGACTGAAGGTTGGAGTCCACCCAGAAGTGCCTGGGAAGAAATGTCTGGGGATCTGCTTCTGAAAAATCAGCCATTGAAAACCTACTGGAGCGCAGCTCTTCTCTGACAATTACGGGCCATCGCGAGCCCGAAATGACTCAATAGCAGCTGGTAATATGGAACTTACAGTCAAGCAAAAAAACAGACTGTAAACAATAACACGTATTTAATGCTGTAGAGAACTTATGACAGGGGCTCGTGGAAAAAATTATATCCACCCAACACCTAAAAGATGACTATAATTTTGCTGTAATCCCAGGACACACAGAATGGAAACCTCTGCCATTAAAAACAGAGGGAAACATGGACCAATGTAATATTTGCAGGTAAATTTCTAAAACATGAATAAGAAGCTAAGAAACTCTCATCAGTGGTTTCTGGTTGTTTGTGAAGTAGGAAGTGAGGTCTACATGCAACCTGATGAGACGATGAATGAGGAAGCCTGAGGGGAAAGGAGACAGAAAATGGTTACTGTGGAGAATGCAAAAAAATTTCATTAAAGATGCATCAAATGCAAAGCGGAAGATCCAGCTGAATTTGGAGACTATAAATTTATACTGATATCTATTTAGACAGCTCTGTGCCTTTTTTAGCTCTTGCTTAAGAATTGAGAAAGGCAAGATTTAGATTGATCCAGCTTTAGTGTTTTGTCAGGTGGTGGAGTTGAGGGTCAAGGGGATAAATGAACATAGGTGGTTGGCAAAGGAGTTGAAATGATGACCCTGTGGTCTATGTTGGATAGAGAAAGAAGTGAGAGTAAGAGAAAACTGACAGAGCTAAAATGAAGGGATCCAGAGACTTCATATGTTCGAAGAACAGATATGAAAGGGACAGAATAAGAAATCATGATCAGAAGGCGGGATCTGGAATTTTGCAATTCCAGAGTAATTTTGAAACATAACAATTCCAAAATACAAAATCTAGGGTGTCCTATGAATATGGGTGGCTTACGCATAATGACAGAATGAAGGAAAATAAGGAACAGTCAAGCCAGGGTGTTGGCTGAATCTTCACAGGGACATTGAAGTTACTCAGAGTAAGGCCAGTTCTGAGGAAAAGAAGTGCAGTCAGGGGCCAAGGTACAGTGTCATGTGAGGGTGACTAACTGAGAGATGAAGAGAGAGCAGCTACAGGGAGAGTGATGTAAGATGACGTTTAGCCTGGTGGGATACATCTCCAAGGAGAGGGTGGTGAATGTACTTGAGCACTGAGAAGTAAAGGTCGGAGCACCTCTTCCCCCTCCACGGATTATACTACCTGGGACGTATGGGACCTGGACACATAGGTATCTTCTTCTGGAAAGGGCTCTAAGAGAAGCCATGCATTCGGGAGAGGATTGACAGCCATTGAAAGCAGAGATTGAGAGAGAACATAAAGGAAATTGCTTAACATGAAACGGGAGACCCAGAGGCTAGTTAATAGGTTCTGAATGGTGAAAGGTGGGAAGATGGGTCAGGCAGAAGGATCATTGAATGGTATTAGATTTCAGAGTTAAATAATTGATGACAAAAATGCTTGGGAATAAAAACAGAAATGGCCACATGTGTTTGGGATTATCCCAGCCTCCCTGGAAGACGAAACCTGTTTTCTTTTTTTTTCCCCCTTGAGGGAATCTTGGATATTAGAGATTATACTAACATTTCTTTTCTAGCTCAGCCCAGTGTGCTTACTTGGTCTGTACTAAATCAATTCTGTCAAGTATCCACTGGGAAAGAAAAATAGGAATGAAATCCTTCAGTTAAGTTTTACTCAATTTTTTCACATACAAATCTGTTTCCTGCTTTATGTATGTTAGTAGATTTATCACCTTACTATAAGAAATTCTAACAAAATATCAAATAACTTAATGTTGTAGAGTTCACTAATAATTATTTATATACATTGGTAGTATCCAGGGGTAATGGTTACATCTTTGTCATGTTAGCTTTCTTGTTGTTGTTGTTTCTGGTGCCATCAAGTCAGTTCCAACTCGTACCAACCCTTTGTAGAACAAAAGGAAACGCTGCTGGGTCGGTTTTCAGTGTTGTTGTTGTTAGGTGCCATCAAGTCGGCTCCAACTCATAGCGACCCTATGTACAATAGAACAAAACACTGCTGGGTCCTGCACCATCCTCACAATTGCTGTTATGCTTGAGACCATTGTTGCAGCCACTGTGTCAGTTCATCTCATTGAGGGTCTTCCTCTTTTTCGATGACCCTCTACTTTACCAAGCATGATGTCTTCTCCAGGGACTGGTCCCTCCTGATAACATGTCCAAAGTACGTGACACAAAGCCTCACCATCCATGCTTCTAAGGAGCATCCTGGCTGTACTTCTTCCAAGACAGATTTGTTTGTTGTTCTGACAGTCCATAGTATATTCAATATTTATTGCCAACACCACGATTCAGAGGTATCAATTCTTCAGTCTTCCTTATTCCTTGTCCAGCTTTGCATGCATATGAGGCTACTGAAAATACTGTGGCTTGGGTCAGGCACGCCTTAGTCCTCAAAGTGACATCTTTGCTTTCTAATACTTTAAAGAGGTCTTTTGCAGCAGATTTTCCCAATGCAATACATTGTTTGATTTCCTGACTGCTGTTGTAGTGGGTGTTGATTGTGGATCCAAGTAAAATGAAATCCTTGACAACTTCAATCTTTTCTCCATTTATCATGATATTGCTTATTGTCCTATTTATGTACATAATAGTTAAAAAAAGAATTCTGTACATACTAGTTAAAAAAGAGAGAGAGAGACAAGGTTGTAAAGAAGAATTATGTACCCAATAATTGTTGCCCCCTTCCCAAACCATTACCAGTAAATTTAATGTTAATAAACTAGGTAGTGGTGATTTAGTTCACTTAAACAACCATTTAAATATCAACTTATTCGCAAACTACTTAAGCATTCGTAATTTGTTTCACTTCTGTTGACTGACTTTTGGAGTTTGCATTTCCCAAGATAACGTTTAGCCTTTATTTGAATTAAATTGTCACTTTTCTTTGTTCCAGGAACTTGCACATGACTCAGAGTGCTTTGAAAAAGTTTATAAAGATGGTTTAAGTCAGGAGTCAGCAATTTTTTTCTGTTAAGAGCCAGTTGACATATATTTTAGGCTTTGCAGGCCATCCACTTTCTGTCGCAACTACTCAATTCTGTCATTGTATGAAAACAGCACATTTTTTTAAAGTAGTTGTGTTCCAGTAAGACTTTATTTACAAAAATAGGCTGCTGGCTGGATCTTGGTTTAAGCAATAGAAATAAAGATCATGTCAATTTACATCATCATGTGTCAAATTCAAATATGTTAATATTACAACAATAATAGCTACCATTATTTTGAAAGCCTACTATGTGCTAAGTGCATTAAAGGCATTCATTAACTCATTTAACCCTCAAAACAGCGAAAATAACAACAATTAATGTTTATGGACTTTAATAATTCAATATATAAGTTGATGTCATATTTTAGAAAGTTTTATACTTAAATAGATCATAAAAGACCATGAGCTTTTAGAGAATTTCTTACTTCCCACGTATTCCAGAATAAATAATTTAGAAAATCCAAAGTAACCACTGTACCCATTAGTAGTCAGCTTGCAGTCATAAAAAAAAAAAAGAGCTTTAAGTATAAATTATACTGCTTAGTTTTTGTTCTGAAACTGCAACTTGTTTTGTTACTTTGAATTAATTAGTCTAAATTTAGAATTAAATGAGAAAATTTTGTCTTTATTTTCTAGGCCATACGGAACATAAAAAGTTAAAGACTGATTTTCTCTTACAAAAATTTTCATTTTGATCTAAGAGAATATATTATTAATACTATACATAAACTCATGTTCTTATAACAGACATAATTACATTTTAAAATATATATTCTTCATTTTTTAATAATGAATAGTAAAGCTTGAATAAAATCTTATTTTTTAGAGTCATATAAGAGTATATGAATATATATTTACATCCATTAGTTTGTGCATTTAAAATTTTTTATCATCACAGTGCTATACATAGGGGATTAAAAATTTTAACACAATTCCTATTTTAAGAAACTCACAAACTAGTGGGAGAGACAGCAATGAAGCCAGCAGTTCTAACAAAGGGGACAACTTCATAGGCCAAAGTCTGCTTTGTTTGCCCCAGGTGTTGCCCCCAGGTATGCTCTGTGATTTCCTGTGGTCTTACCTGAATACCTCATATGACAGCATTGGGTTTGGTTTTTTTGGTTTACCTGAATACAGAGCTCAGCCCCTCTTCCCAGTCCCTAGTGTTAAGTTTTAAAGAGCCTGGTGATACAAACAGTTAAGTGCTCAGCTGCTGACCTGAAAGATTGGTGGTTCGAATGTACCCAGTGGCTCTATGGGAAAAAGTCCTGGAGATCTGCTTCCGTAAAGATTACAGACAAAAAAACCCTGCTCTGTCACATGGGATCACTGTGAGTTAGTATCAACTCAAGGGCGCCTAAGTCCCTTTTGTGGGTGAAGCCAGAGAGGGAAAGAAGAGAGAGTCTGTGCTACATACCCTTCAGTCAACTGACTAGAACTCTCCACTGAGAAATGTCTCTTCTCCAAAGACTGTGTCTCCTCCTCACTCCCACCCCCATCTCTCCCCAGGCAGCACTCAGGCAGGTGGTTCTTCCTTCTCCTTCATGAACAGCAATTCTACCCCGCACCCAGACTTGCATGCCCCACTTGTTCTTTGCTTGGCCAAACAAAAGGAACAGCTATTAAGGATCTAAACTCCTCAGCAAGTAGCTTTATCATCATCCCCTGTTACGTGAGCATTTTCATAGTCTTATGCTCCAAACCGTTTGTTCCAAATAAGTACAGAGTCTCCCTGTAAAGATGCCACATACACATAAAATTCTACATCTCATCCATCATAAAGACAGAGAGATCAGAGAGGTAGACGTACCTAATGCACTTTTTTATGTGCCAGTTGTGCTTGGTGATGGAAAATCAGAAGTAAATAAAGTGAAAAAAAGGCATGGTCATCGGTTCGTGACTCCAGGGACCTCTCTACTTCCATAAATTGTTTAGAGCTGGAAAAGTCTTAAGAGATTATCGGTATGATCCTCCTAAATGAGGTTTATACTGAAAGTTTATAGGAATTAAGTGATTTATCAAAGAAGTTTCAGTGAATTTAGGAGAAAAACAATTCCCAAGCCAATGTCTGTCTCCACACATCTCATCTTTGTCAACAATTTTAACTACTGAACTCATGATTCCAATACACCAAAAAACCCACTGCCGTCGAATCCAATAGATCTTCCAAATATCAGTAACTATTGCAGTTACAGAACTGAAATACTTATAAGGCTGTCCTGTCAGAAGTGATAAGAATCACAATCTTCCAAAGGCAATAATTCTTTGACAGCAACTGTAGCTTGAGAGAATTGACGATTCTTCTAAAAGAGATTGGTCAAGAGAAATGGTACTGAGTAAGTTAGTCAATGTAATTTACAATGTGGATATGCGTAGTATGAGCTTCCTTATTCCTTATATAATGGCAATGGATATTTCAATTGCGTCCAATCTTTTTTTATTGAAAATGATTTTTCAGTAAACATTCTCATTTGAGTTTTGATGTACATTTGGAAGTTTTTCTAGGGCGTATACCTGAACTTGAAACCACTAGATGGTAGGATATAACATACAACTTTACTTTTGTGCTAAATTGCACTACAGAGTGCTTTTACCAGTTTACATCCCTACCAGGATATGAGCACCCTATTTTGTGCTAAATTATTTATCTTTAGGAGTTTCAGTTTTTTGTTAATCTGATAGAACTGGCCGTTGTCATTCAAATACATATTTTCCTGATCACCATGGAGGTTTGACTTTTTTTTCACATTCTCTTGGTCCTGGATTTTCTCTTCTGTGAATTTACCTGCTCAAATCTAAATGCTAATTGCTTTTTGTTGTTGTTGTTGTTGTTACATGGTTATATGCATTGCAGAAGTCTTCTCTCAAATCTGAAGCTTGTCTCAACTTCCACTTGCTATCTTTTGTTCCATGGAAATTATTCATTTTAATGTTTTAAGATTTAGCGGTCATTCACTTCTGCTTTGGTGGTTTTTGTCTTGTACATTCCAGGGACATTGAAAAGTTATGCTTTTCACATTTCAGTCTTCAGTGTATCTGAAATGAGATTAGGAGTCAAATTACTTTTTTTTTTTTTTTCCTTCTGTATTTATTTAACCAATTGTTTCCTCTAACATTCATTGAGAAGCCCATCTCTTCCTCACCTTAGGTATTTTCCTCATCGTATATATGCATCTGGAAACCCTGGTGGCGTAGTGGTTAAGTGCTACAGCTGCTAAGCAAAGGGTCTCCAGTTCAACTCCTCCAGCCGCTCCTTGGAAACTCTGTGGGGCGGTTCTACTCTGTCCTATAGGGTCGCTATGAGTCGTAATCGACTCAACGACACTGTTTTTTTTTTTTTTTTAATGTATCTATTATATATATATTTTTTCCTCACCATAAACATATATGGTGAGGAAAAAAATATATATATATATGCATAAGCCTGTTTCTGGGCAACGTAGTTAGTGTGTCTAAGTGTCTAACCTCTGTTTGATAACACGGTGTCTGAAATACTATCTTTTATAATACCCCTTAGTATCTAATGCCTTCATGTCTGTTAGAACAAGTTCATTAATGTTCATATTCTTCAGATTTTTTAATTCTGTTCTTAGCTTTGCTCTTCTTGCTTTATATTATGAAAATTAATGAGTTTTACTAATGAGATTTAATTGATATTAAGGACATCTCTCTTCAGTTATTCAGGTCTTCTTTAATGTTTTTAAAGAATGTTTTCTTATTTTCTCCATAAGTCTTATACATCTCTTGTTAAGTGCATTCCTAGATCCTACAATTTCTTTTATGAGTGTTTTCGATTGCATTTTAATTGGTGATTAGTAATATAGGGACGATCCTGATTTGTGTGTGTTGATCTCATATTCAGATTTTTTCATATTTTCATTTTTTAAGTTGTTTATCATTAGATGTTTTCATGCCTCCTGGGGTTTTGGTGTGCAGGCTCATTGTGCATGGGAGAGTTTGTTTTTTCTTTCTCACTTCTCTCATCACCCCTAAATTCTTAGTGATATTTTACTTGCCTCTACCCATATTGTGAAGAGCCCATCTTCCTGACCCAGCATGCATCTGAGTTGCATTTCTGGCCAATAAATAGGTTTGCCTTGTTTAAAACCCCACTAAGTCCCTTTGGTCTCCTGTTTTTTCTATGATGGCTATGGATTTGGAGTAGGGAGACTTTTACACAGCATGAACTCATGGTGCCGTCTCGACAAGAAACTGCCTTTTCTAGAAAGGCAACTTCTGTGTTCCTCTGAAGTCATTTGGTTTTATGTTTGTAAAAATGAAATTAAATAAAACAGCCATTTATTTTAGATCCAACAAAACCTGAAACTGAATATGAGTTCATTAATCACCAGAAGTGACAAGATTAAGAAAGCCACTCATCTTGCCATAGCAGCAGGCTTTGACATTACCATTACATTTAATTTCACTTTCTGGGAAACTTTAATTAAATACGTTTCTTTTGAAAATACTTCTTTGAGTTCCCAAAGGATTGGGGCAGTATCTTCTTAAGTAAAAAATGATAGAAATAATGATATTTTAGACTACTTAAGCATCCACCTCAAAAGTCTGCTCTTAATGATATAGAATACTGATGGTATACTACAGACTAAGGGTCAGTGGTTAACAGATACATCTAGAATAATCCACAGAACATTTTTTTTGGAATTACTGAATATGAGTTTTGTCTAGAGGAATAGGGTTGCCTGAACTGAGTTTCTTGTGAGTTTTGCCTTGTAATCTTCTTTTATGATAAATATGTATTCACTTCCTCATGAATGTCCATTATGCTTCTTTGAAAGTAGGAGGTAGAGACTGCAGTACAAATCTTGGATAATATATTCTTACTTTTACATATGGGCAGAACATATTTTTACATAGGGGCAGTATTATTTTTCTACATATGGGCAGTATTACTTTTCTACATATGGGCAGTATCTCTACCATTTTATCTTCATACACCTGCATGGGACCATCACCTCATTTATGATTTGTCACCTGTTTGTGTTCATACGTTACTCTTTGAATTAAAAAAAAAACAAAAACACGAACCCATTGCTGTTGAGTCAATCCCAACTCATAGTGACCCTATAGGACAGAGTAGAACTGCCCCATAGGGTTTCCTAGGCCCATGGAGTTTCCAAGCAGCGCCTGGTAGATTCGAACTGCCAACCTTTTAGTTAGCAGCCGTAGCTCTTAGCCACTAGGCCACCAGGGTTTCTGTTGAATTAAAAGGGCAGAGAAATTTCCATGGTTCCATTTATATTCAACATGTCATTTTTTCCATTCAGTTATTTTTCTCCTTAGGTTCAGACGTCTTATCGTTTTACCTGCTAGGCTGAGAAATCCAGTTACAAATTCCTTGGAAAATAAGCATTTTAAATTAATTTCTCATGCATTTTACTTAAAAAAAAAAAAAAGAAAAGGTCTTTTCAAAAGCTATGCGCTGTCCTGAGAACAAATCTAGTACTGATTCTTAGAGCAGTAAGTCCTTTAGTTTTGAACTCTGCGTTCAATTTTTGATAATTTTCTTGAGGATAAGATGGTTTGTTATAAAATGGCATACACATTAATATAAAGTAAAAAAATTGTAAAAGAAATAATAAAATATGTTTAAAGAACACATAGATCGCCTGATATTGGTTAAAATTTGCTATGGTGACATCAAGCCAAGTATATCTGCAGAACCTGCATTCTCAAGAAGGGGGTGGGAAGGTGGGGGTGTGGTGAAAACGATTCCCAGGGGATGAAAATTGGTTCTGGGAGAGAAAAATAAATCTTACTCTTTTCGTGCATAAAGCAGACATAGATACGCAGAGTATATAAACAGATATACAATATATCTACAGTATTAAAACGCCATATGAAGAAAAATTGTTGTTGTTAGGTGCGTTGAGTCAGTTCTGACTCATAGCAACTCTTTACACAACAGAACAAAACACTGCCCGGTTCTGCACCATCCTCACAACTGTTGCTATGCTTGAGTCCATTGTTGCAGCCACTGTGTCAATCCATCTCATTGAGTCTTCACCGTTTTCACTGACCCTCTACTTTACCAAATATGATGTCCTTTTCCAGGGACTGAACTCTCCTGATAACATATCCAAAGTATGTGAGACAAAGTCTCATCATCCTTGCTTCTGAGGAGCATTCTGGTTGTACTTCTTCCAAGACACGTTTGTTCTTTCTTTGGGCAGTCCATGGTATATTCAATATTTTTCACCAACACCACAATTCAAAGGCTTCAGTTCTTCTTTGGTCATCCTTATTCATTGTCCAGCTTTTGCATGCATATGGGGCAATCGAACACACCATGGCTTGGGTCACGCACATCTTAGTTCTCAAGGTGACATCTTTGCTTTTCAACACTTTAAAAAGGTCTTCTGCAGCTGATTTGCCCAGCATAACGCGTCTTTTGATTTCTTGACTTCTGCTTCCATGAATGTTGATTGTGGAGCCAAGTAAAATGACGTTTTTTCCCCATTTATCATGATGTTGCTTACTGGGCCACTTGCGAGGATGTTTTCTTTATGTTGAGGCGTAATCCATACTGAAGGCTATGGTCTTTGACCTTCATCAGTAAGTGCTTCAAGTCCTCTTCATTTTCAGCAAGCAAGGTTATGTCATCTGCATATCTGAGGTTGTTAATGAGTCTTCCTCCAATCCTCATGTCTCCTTCTTCTTCATATAGTCCAGCTTCTCGGATTATTTGCTCAGCATACAGATTGAATAAAAGTTGAATAGGTATGGTGAAAGGCTACAACCCTGACTCACACGTTTCCTGACTTGAAACCATGCAGTATTCCCTTGTTCTGTTCAAATGACTGCCTCTTGATCCATGTACAGATTTCTCATGAGCACAGTTAAGTGTTCTGGAATTCCCATTCTCTGCAAGTTTATTCATAATTTGTTATGATCCACACAGTCCAATGCCTTAGCATAGTCAATACAACACACGTAAACATCCTTCTGGTATTCTCTGCTTTCGGCCAGGATCCATCTGACATCAGCAATGATATCCCTGGCTCCATATCCTCTTCTAAATCCAGCTTGAATTTCTGGCAGTTCCCTGTTGCTATACTGCTGCAGCCACTTTTGAATCATCTTCAGCGAAATTTTGCTTGCATGTGATATTAATGATACTGTTCAATAATTTCCACATTCAGTTGGATCACCTTTCTTGGGAATAGGCATAAATATGGATCTCTTCCAGTCAGTTGGCCAGGAAGCGGTCTTCCATATTTCTTGGCATAGACAAGTGAACACAGTGCATCTGTTTGTTGAAACATCTCAGTTGGTATTCCATCAGTTCCTGGAGCCTTGTTTTTCGCCAATGCCTTCAATGCAGCTTGGACTTCTTCCTCCAATACCATCAGTTCCTGATCATATGCCACCTCTTGAAATGTTTGAATATCAACTAATTCTTTTTGGTATAATGACTCTGTGTATTCCTCCCATCTTCTTTGGATGCTTCCTGAGTCATTTAATATTTTCCCCATGGAATCCTTCACTATTGCAACTCGAGGCTTGAATTTTTTCTTCAGTTCTTTCAGCTTGGGAAATGCTGAGTGTGTTCTTCCATTCTGGTTTTCTATCTCCAGGTCTTTGCATATGCCATCATAATACTTTACTTTGTCTTCTTGAGCCATCATTTGAAAATATTTTGTTCAGCAATTTTGCTTCATCATTTTTTCCTTTTGCTTTAGCTACTTGATGTTCAAGAGCAAGTTTCAGAGTCTCCTTTGACACCCATTTAGGTCTTTCCTATCTTTTTAATGACCTCTTGCTTTCATCATGTATGATGTCCTTGACGTCATTCCACAACTCGTCTGGTCTTCGGTCATTAATGTTCAACGTGTCAAATCTATTCTTGAGATGGTCTCTAAATTCAGGTGGGATATACTCAAGGTCCTACTTTAGCTCTCGTGGACTT
This sequence comes from Elephas maximus indicus, assembly GCF_024166365.1. Lineage (NCBI taxonomy): Eukaryota > Metazoa > Chordata > Mammalia > Proboscidea > Elephantidae > Elephas > Elephas maximus. The sequence continues at coordinate 66,102,256 of NC_064841.1, read as the reverse complement.
GTTCTAATTTTCTTCAGTTCCAGCTTGAACTTGCATATGAGTAATTGATGATCTGATCCGAAGCCGGCCCTTGGCCTTGTTCTGACTGATGATGTTGAGATTTTTCCATTTTCTCTTTCCACAGATGTAGTCAATTTGATTTCTTTGTATTCCGTCTGGCGAGGTCCATGTGTATAGTCGCCATTTATGTTGGTGAAAAAAGGTATTTGCAATGAAGAAGTCGCTGGTCTTGCAAAATGCAATCATGGAAACTAAGGCTATATATTCCAACTACCTATCCTTCTTTGTTTCCAACTTTTCATTCCAATCACCAGTAATTATCTGTGCATCCTGATTCGATCAATTTCAGACTGGTAAAGCTGGTAAAACTCTTCAGTTTCCTCATTTGTGGCTTTAATGGTTGGTGGATAAATTTGAATAATAGTCTTTTTAACTTGTCTTCCTTGTAGGCACATGGATATTATCCTATCACTGACAGCATTGCACTTCAGAATAGATCCTGAAATATTCTTTTTGACAATGAATGCAATGCCATTCCTCTTCAAGTTGCCATTCCCAGTATAGTAGACCATATGATTGTCTGATTCAAAATGACCCATGCCAGTCCATTTCAGCTCACTAATGCCCAGGATATCAATCTTTATGTGTTCCATTTCATTTTTGATGATTTCCAATTTTCCTATATTCATACTTCATACATTTCAGATTCCGATTATTAATGGATGTTTGCAGCTATTTCTTCTCATATTGAGTCATGCTACATCAGCAAATGAAGTTTCCAAATGCCTAACTCCATCCATGTCATTAAGGTCGACTCTACTTTGTGGAGGCAGCTCTTTCCCAGTAGTCTTTTGAGTGCTTTCCAATCTAAGGGGCTCATCTTCCGGCACTATATCAGACAATGTACTGCTGCTATTTGCAAGGTTTTCACTGGCTAATTCTCTTCAGAAGTAGACTGCCAGGTCCTTCTTCCTAGTCTGTGTTAGTCTGGAAGCTCATATGAAACCCGTCGCCCATGGGTGACCTTACTGGTATTTGAATACCATTGGCATAGCTTCCAGCCACACAGGAACATGAAAGCCCCCACACTATGACAAACTGACAGCTGCCTGGCAGGGAGAGGAATTAGAAAAGAAATATTTTAAAAGTTCCTTAAGGAGATGATAATTAAAAAAAAAAAAAAAGAAGAAGAAGTTTTGGGAAACACTGCTTTAGGAAAACTCTAAGAGAACAGAAATATTTTGCTTATTTGATGTATCATTTCCAAGTTTTTCCAAGAAATGAAACAAAAATATTTATGGAAAGTTCATACACTCTTACTTTAAAAAATCTGGCTTTAACTCTTACAAAGATAAATTTCAACTTGTAAGTACTCACAAATGGTGTAAAGTACTGTAAGTGTATGACGCAGAGGACGGGCCCTAGGAGACCATCCCTGATGTTGTTCTTGTTGTGTTGTTAGATGCTGTTGAGTCAATTCTGACTCATAGCAACCCTGTGTACAACAGAATGAAACACTGCCCAGTCCTGCGCCATCCCCACAGTCCTTGCTTTGTTTGAGCCCATTGTTGCAGCTACTGTGTCAATCCATCTCCTTGAGATTCTTCCTCTTTTTTGCTCACCTTCTACTTTACCAAGTATGATGTCCTTCTCTACGGACAGGGCCTCTTGAAAACATGTCCAAAGTATATGACATAAAGTCTCACCGTCCTTGCTTCTAAGGAGAATCCTGGCTGTACTTCTTCCAAGACAAATTTGTTCATTCTTCTAGCAGTCCATGGTATGTTCAATATTCTTTGCCAATACCATAATTCAAAGGCGTCAATTCTTTGGTCTTCCTTATTCATTGTCCAGCTTTCACTGTGGTTGAGCACTCAGCTTCTAATTGTTAGGTCAGTAGTTCAACACTTCAGCTGTTCCACAGTAGAATGATGTGGCAGTCTGCTTCCATAAACATTACAGTCTTGGAAACCTTATGAGGCTATTCCATTCTGTCCTACAAGGTCGCTATGAGTCAGAATCGACTCAACAGCACACAACAATTTTTCCTTAAAATTTAATCACTTTGGAATTAATAGCATCTTTAGAGAACTAGAGTGTTTATTTGTAAAAATTAACAAGTTATGTCAAAATTGAGGTATGCGATCCCAGGAGAACATGAAATCCAGAATTATAGTAGGAAAATCAATGAAAATACATATATTTAAATTTAATCACATAATACTTAGCTAAATCTTTTTTAGTACCTTTTGGTATCCTTGAAATGCATGTGATTTTCCCAGAGAGCAAATAATAATACACATGGTTCCAGCTGCCGATTTTACTCTGAATTATGAGCGTTTAAACAGATCATTCCATCTGTCTTTTTTATAACAAATGCAAAGTTAGTAAAATGATTAATTGTGTTTACATATAATTAAATAGGCAATAATCTGTTTGAATATATACCTGAAATATAGTAATTCTAGTTTCCTACTTAGAAAAGAAAGACCCCTTTTACCTGGATTGTCACGCCTTGATGTCAAATGAAAGCCTTAATCTGAAAATACAGATTAAAGGAGAGGTAGGCTGTGGGTGCTCCTTGCTATTCCCTCTGCTTATATAATAGCTAGGTCAGGCATGTGGGTGAAACCTTCAGGGTGGGTCTGGGTTTCAGTTTTGTTTTAGATGCCCCAAGAGTTCTGGAGTAGAGAACAAGTACTCACTGGGAGGCCTGAACTAAGAAACTAGAGACGGAAAGAAATTGCCCCTTTTAAGGACTTGGAGCAAAGGCTTGGGGCCCCTGTTTCCCTGGGGCTACTGCCTAAGAGGCAGAAATCTTTTAATCTCCATGCAAAGGCATTGCCTCTGCCAGCCTGTTGCTTGTTGTCCAGGAGGATCTGACGGCATCCTGCTAATCTCAATGAACCCAGAAGGGATCATCTCTGGAGGCTGAATTACTTTCAGGTCTGGAGTTGGGAAAGTTTCTACCAGCTCCTGAGAAATCCTGACCAGACCCACTTCCCCCTGATGCTCAGCAAAGGAGCCATGTTTTTTTAGGTCATTCACCCCAAGAAAACCACTGTGCCCTCTACCACCCCTTGTTTGCCACTGCTGAAGAGACCATGTTGTTGTTGTTAGGTGCCATTGAGGCAGCTCCAACTCATAGTGACACCATATATAACAGAACGAAATGTTGCCCTATCCTATGCCATCCTCACAATAGTAGATATGTTTGACCCCATTGTTGCAGCCACTGTGTCTTTGAAGGTCTTCCTCTTTATTAATCATGATGTCCCCAGGGATTGGTCCCTCCTGATAACATGTCCAAAGTAAGCAAGATAAAGTCTTGTCATCTCCACTTCTAATGAGCATTCTGGCTTTACTTCTTCCAAGATAGATTTGTTCATTCTTCTGGTAGTCCACAGTATATTCAATATTCTTCACCAACCAAGAAACCATAGAAGATCAGAAAACATATAGCCATGGGCAGCTAAAGAAAAATTATTCTCACACAAGGAGACTCAGAAACTAAGGAGGGAAATCCAAGATAAACATCTTGTGCAGGAGTTTCCCAAACAAGTAAAATTGATGGCGAAGACAGTAGTTTTTGTCTCGTTTTGCTTTAAATATCTCAAGGAGATTTAATTACGGCACACACACACATGCAAAAAAAAAAAAAAATCCTCTGAAACTTTGATTTAAAATGTCAAAATATGAACTGGGAAAATGGCATGATCACTGTTGAGAAGCTAATATTATGGTGGGAGAAGAAGTGGAAAAAATAACTTGAAGAAATTGTAGAAAAAACAAAGGAGACTAGCCACCCAGACAGATATAATAGGTGCCCCTGGGGAGGAAGAGGGGATAGGCAGAAGAAAAATAATAAATGAGGAAAGAAAATTACCCTGAACTGAAGAAAAACACAAGTCTGTAGATTGAAAGCGCTCACTAAACCTCAGACAGATTAAAATAGACCCATTCCTGTGCCTTTCCTGGTGACTTCCTAGGTTGTGAGCACAAAAAAAAAAAAAAAAAAACCTTTTTAAGCCTCTGAATGGGCTTAAGTAACCTACAAATGCAAGAGAAACATATGGTACATTGGACTCCTCATCTATAATATTGGAAATCAGAAGACAGTGAACCAATATGTACAAAAAGAAACAACTGAGATAAAAGAACTTTAACTCCAGAACCTTTATCCAGCCAAAATATTCATCTGTCTGTGCTAAAAATGCATTTTATGTATGAAAGGATTAAAGAGTATACCACCCTTTGTTAGTTATTTGAGAAAACAACTCCAAAGCAGGTACATCATATGAAAACCACAATCCAGATGGCTAGATAAGACAAAAAGGAAAGCAGAGAAAATTGTTCAGCATTGGATCTAAACGATAAAGAAAAAAAAAATGTCAAATAGAGATTCTTTTAAAGAAGAAAGATAATTACAGTTCAAGAAACTGGAACTAAAATTGTAAGTTATCTCAGCAAAGCCAGGGTTTGGGTAGAGGTGTGGTATCAGTGGGGAGTGAAATTATAGAGATGTTACTATAAAGTTTACGGATTGGCAGGGGTGTGAGGGATGAGTAGGCAAGCAAATCTGTGTGGGAGCTTCTAAGTATTCAGTTTTGAGGTAATAATAAAAGAGTGTAGGTTAATATATGACAGTTAGGAGTTAGATTGGTGGATTAGAAAAGCAGAGTTTTTTGTTGTTGTTGGGTGCCGTTGACTCACAGAATGTCCAAATTAATAAGGGGAGAAAAGACATTAACAAAAATTTGACCAAACAAGAAAAGATAAGAAAAGGTTAAAAGATGAAATAGCAATGGCATACAATAAGCAAGGAACATAAGACCAAGTATATCCTTGTTGTTGTTAGGTGCCATCTAGACAATTTCAACTCATAGGGACCCTGTCTACCACAGAACGAAACAGTGCCCATCCTGCACCATCCTCACAATTGTTACACTTGAGCCCATTGTTGCAGCCACTGCGTCAGTCCATCTGATTGAGGGTCTTCCTCTTTTTACCTGATCCTCTAGTTTACCAAGCATGAGGTCCTTCTCTAGGGACTGTTCTCTCCTGAAAACATGTCCAAAGTATGTGAGATGAAGTCTCCCCATCTTCACTTCCAAGGAGCTTTCTGATTGTACTTCTTCCAAAGCAGATTTGTTCGTTTTTCTGGCAGTTCGTGGCATATTCACTATTCTTTGCCAACAGCATAATTCCAAGGCATCAACTCTTCTTCAGCCTTCCTGATTCATTGTCCAGCTTTCACATGCATGTGAGGCAATTGACAATACCAAGGCTTGGGGCAGGCTCACCTTAGTCCTTAAAGTGACATCTTTGCTTTTTAACACTTTAAAAGAGGTCTTTTGCAGCAGACTTGCTTAATGCAGTGCGAAGTTTGATTTCTTGACCTGTCTTATAGTTTATATTTCTTTTTGAACTGAATAGAGATTTCCTCAAGTGGCGTAAAGGAAATTAGAATAGTTGTGAGATTTAATAAACTTTCTCTGTTGGCTTATGAACTGCCTCGAGATTAAATAACTTCAGGGCAATGGTGATCCCTGAAAATGTACGTTTTAAGGGTATTATATTGACCTTGATACCAAATCTCTACTGCAACTGTGTAAGCACAAGCCTGCTTTCGTGAGACTTGGACTTCAGAATCACGTTACTTTCCTGGTCTGAAAAACCTCAGCCAAGAAATTGATTTCAAGGGTGTCATATTTGTAAGACACCCCCAGCACCCCTGGCAGATCCAAAGCAAATCCTTTCTGGATAACTGTGCTGTAAATGAAGACCTTGAAAATATAGAGGAAATTGATGATTTCCTGGCAAAATACAAACTACCAAATTGATGGACCAGGTAAGAAACCTATCAGAACAAGATTGGAAGCTTTTGGTTTGCAATTTACAAAAACAATTGGGCCCATGTGGTTTTCCTGATGGAGTCTACCCATTTTTAAAGATCAGACAGTTCTTACTTTATGTAAAAAGCTACAAATCATACAAAAGGTAGAAAACCCCACAACGTACTTGATAAAACTAGCATAAGCGTAACCAAAACCTGATAATGATAGTACAGAAAATAAAATTATAGACCAATTTCATGTATGACAATAGCTCCAAAAACGATAAACAAAATATTAACAAATACTATTTGCAGGTTAGCATCATCATCCAGGGGTTATTCTGGGGATATATAAATCAGCAACGTCATGGGGCTCTTGTCTTACATTTCTTTGACTCAAGAAGCTGAAAGTTAAATCCCTGTACACAGAATAGAAAGAGAACGAAAGCTTTTAAACATGGTAGAAATTATTTACCAAGGCTCATTGCAATCATTATACAAAATGTTCACTGCTAAAGGAACTGTCATTGAAAACGAAGAGTAAATGATAGATTCCTGTTATTAACGCCTCATTATTCAACATGCTACTTTACAACTGTAGCATTGTAGAGAGTGCAATAATACGACTAGCTGCAGAAATAAATCTTGAACTAAATTTTATCTTCATTAGCAGATACAATGTCTATATTTCTGTGAAAGCCAGGATACTTTATTAATTAGAATTAATAAAAGAGTCTAGTAAGGTGGGTATAGATGATCAGTATAGAAAAATGAATAGCTTTTCTCTCTTGGAACTAACTAGGTGGAAATGGTAATAGCAAAAAAAAAAAAAAAAGATTGCATTTGAATTAGTGACTGAGATATTAAGTCCTCAGGAAAAAAAAATTTGTAACTAAAAATAAGATCCGTATGGGAGAAATCTTATTAAAGAATATAGAATATAATCCAAATAAATAGAAAAACCTAGCATGTTCTTGAATATAAAGACAGTATAAATTCAAGATCTTATTTTGAATGTAAAACTGAACAATTATATGTGACCATATAAATTTTAAAATGTTTATAGAGTTTATAACGCCAGAGGGGAAAAGAAAAAAAAAAAAAACTGTTGGTAAGGGGGAAAATATTTGCAGCACACAAAGCAGACAAAGATTAATGTCTTTAATACCAACAACTCCAAAAGCTGATAAGAAAGACAAACAATAGAAAATTGGCAAGCTTATGAACAGAAAATTTACTTTTAAAAAGAAATTCAATCTAAATGACCGATCCGCATATAAACAGATGAGCAACAACGAGGAGGTTTGATTGTACCTGGCACTGGTACAGATCTGGGATAAGAAACGCTTTCCTATGTTGCTGAAAGGCAAGTATTTCTTGTAACATTTTAAAAATAATCTCCTAATATTTTCTAAAACTTTAAACATTTAAAGCTGTCCTTTGCCCCAGCAATTCCAGGTTTGAAAATGTATTTCGAGGTATAAATATTATACCATCTTATACAAAATCAGTATTCTACTGATATTATATAAACAAAAGAACCCATTGCCACCGAGTTGATTCTGACTCATAGCAACCCTATAGGACAGAGTAGAACGGCCCCATACAGTTTCCAAGGAGCGCCTGGTGGATTTGAACTGCCGACCTTTTGGTTAGCAGCCGTAGGATGGTCTATTGCAGCCTTGTTTCTGAAGAGGCAAAATGAACTCAATCAGAATCAGTGAAGTAATGGTTGAATTAAATGCCGAATGCTATGTGAAATGGGGTTGGTTTGGTTTATATCTCTTAACCTTAGAGACGTAGCGAGGGTAATGAGTGCCCTGGGGCAGTCGCTGAGTAACCCCCTCGTCTGGTGCCCCCTTGGACTTGCCCGCGCACACACACACACACACACACCCCTCCGTGAGGATGTCCAAGATTGTTACTGAGTGAAAGAAGCAAGGAGCAGAGTGACATGTAAAGTGCTGGCCCATTTATGTTTCATGTGTGTTTGGATGAGGGCAGAGATGATTGAGAAGGGAATATACAAACTGGTTAACACTAAACACCTGAGAAAAGAGCGCAAGGGCTGGTATTAACTGTTTCTTTGTGTACTTTGGACTATTTCGCAGTTAAAGTGTATTAAATTCCTATTTTTTTTTAAAGGGATATGCCAATTAAAATTAAAAAGCAACTTGGATCTACAGGAGTGCGAGATTTGCAAAGTAATGCTAATTTCCTCTTCACATCTAAATGAACCATCTGCAATGCATTTTCTGTTCTATTCCTAAAAATGCTATTATTAAAACTCTATTTTTCTCCGTATTTTCCAAATGCAAGTGCAAGAAAATCCTTTCTGATATCCCATTATCGGCCTAGAAAAAGAGAAGATATAACACCCAGTGCCGTCAGCTCTCCTTTAGTCCTGTCTTCCAATTAAATCCTATGGTATCTTCTCAAAGAGATGTGTTATGACCAATTCTAACACTCCCTCTTGTGCTCTTTAATTAAAGTTAATCTTATATTGCACTTTTTAATTTCAGTCGCAACCTTCTTTGTAAAATGAGCATTTTTGCCCATGGAACAGGTAAAGGGAAAAAACATGCTATCCTTGCACATGTATTTTGTAATATTGGTATCTGTAATAGTAAGTTTATAGAATTTAAGTGATAGATTAAAAGTCAAATTTGCATATAACCCATACATAACCCACTGTCACTGAGCCGATTTCAATTCACAGCAACCCTAAAGGACAGAGTAGAACTGCCCCGTAGGGTTTCCAATGCTGTAAATCTTTATGGAAGCAGACTACCACATCTTTCTCCTGTGGAGCAGCTGGTGGGCTCCAACCACTAAACTTCTGGTACGCAGCTGAGCACTTTAACCACTGCACCACCAGGGCTCCTGAATTTATATATGTTTATATATATTTTATGTATTTTTATATGTATATAAAATGTATACATTTATATATATATGCACATACACACTTGTTGCTCATTATAGAATCCTGATTTCTCTGCTTGTCATGTGACCCAGGTCGTAAAGGGATGAACTGTATTTTAATTATGGTTATTAATATGTAAGTAGCTGTTTTCTAATATATCATGTGCGCTGTGAAGGTCCCTGGGTGGTGCCAATGGCTTGCGCTCCGCTAAGGCCTGGAGATCTGCTTCCATAAAGATTTCATTCAAGAAAATCCAATGGAGCTCAGTTCTACTTTGTCACATGTGGCAGCTCCTTGAGAAGGAAGCATACTGATGCCACGCGTTTAGTTTTGGGTCTACATGCTTAACAGAAAGTTTATCTTTAGAAAATGTAAATTATATAAAAAATGTGGCCTTTATACAGCAATTCTGTAAATAGAAATGGTTTTTAAATAATATCAAATTAATGGATAATAAAGAAATAATACCACTCACAAACATTACAAATTTTGGCATATGTTTTTCTCATTGCTTTAGATAGATTTAGTATACTAGTTGGTACATTTCAAAAAATATATTTTATAAAATATCATTCTTGACCTTTTTTGTGCTCAGTTTATATGATTGTGTCTGAAAGGTATGCGCTAATAAATATATGAAATATTTTTGAAATAAATTGTAGTTTTAAATTCCAACTTCAATGCCTCTTTGTTCCTCCAGGTGGCTTTTACAGTACTTTTTGATTTGGAAGCCCTTCTGAAGATCTGGTGTTTGGGATTTACTGGATATATTAGCTCATCACTGCACAAGTTCGAACTACTACTTGTAATTGGAACTACTCTTCATGTTTATCCAGACCTTTATCATTCTCAATTCACATACTTTCAGGTAATAAAAATAATGCCTATTTGTCGTTAAACTTTTTTCTTTTCAGGGTAAGTACCAATCACAGTGTTATAATAACTATATACAGGGTCTCTATGAGTCAGAATCAGCTCCATGGCAACTGGTTTGGTGTTTTTCTTTTTTTTTTTTAATGTATAGTCATTGTATGTAATGACTACAGAGAAATCATAGGTGGTGCGAATGATTAACTCGCTTCAGTGCTAGTGGGAAGGTTGGAGGTTTAAGTTCACCCAGGCACCTGTAAGAAAGGCCTGGTGATCTCCTTCCGAAAAATCAGCCATCGAAAACACTATGGAGCACAGATCTACTCTGACACACGTGGAGTGAGAGTCAGCTTGAGGGCAACTGGTACTGGTATGATAGCCACAGAGTAAATATAAACCTGAGATAGGGCCAACGACAGCCAAGCATGTTGAAACCACAGAGGGTTATCGGGGTTCAACTTTCACTACCAAGAACATCTTTGGATGAAAATTCCTCATTATTTGTTGGGTTATATCTTTAGGCTTGGTAAATTAAAACAATTGCTTTAAAATTCACAGTAATGGAGATATTTTACATACCGTTTCTAAATATATACAGTTTCTAAAGTAACATTTCATAAGCATATAGATGTCATGTATCTATGTTTACAAGGAGCCCTGGTGGCACAGTGGTTAAGAACTTCACTGCTAACCAAAAGGTCAGCACTTAGCACATTGTAAACTTCATAAAGATGTGGGCACACATTGCAAAGAGCAGGAAATACAAACTTAAATCCCAGTGCAGCTGTCCTTTATCAATAAATCTAAATATATATGCTTATAATGGAAATAAAAAAACTTTTAAAGTTACATTTCTGGATTACAGTTAGTCATTTTTGAATTTTTAAAACAATTTTTTTTAATTATTTGTAATTACCTATTTCTTTCTGATGATTAAATACCTATATTATAATTCTGACTTTATTTATAATTGGATATCTAAACAAAAAACCAAACCAAACCCAGTGCCGTCGAGTCAATTCCGACTCATAGCGACCCAATAGGACAGAGTAGAACTGCCCCATAGAGTTTCCAAGGAGTGCCTGGCGGATTCGAACTGCTCACCCTTTGGTTAGCAGCCGTAGCACTTAACCACTACGCCACCAGGGTTTAATTGGATATCTATTTTTCAAAAATGGCATTTTTATATCACATTTATAACTATTCAATAAATAAAAGTAATTATTAGTTTCCGAGTAGTTGTTCAGTATTAGCAATGTGCTTATTGTTGTATTAAATTTTTAGCAAAATGATAAAGTATCCCATTTGATATCCTACTCAAAAACATCTCAAATGTAGTCATCTCTCTGACTGAAATTGGTCATTTATATACTTTATCGTGGAAACACCAAAATGTGAATCGTTTTCTTAATAGACCTTAAGAAATAGGGAATAAAGTAGCAATGGAATTATAAAGATGTAATTCAGAGAAATAGGATTTCAAATCTTTAAACGAAATAAGACGTGTTCCCAGTTCTTTGATTTTATTTATTGGTAATAGCAAAGCTGCCATTTTCGGAACAATATTAACTTCAGCTGGCAGATCACAACTCGCAACTCATACCTCGGGCACTTGGAGGAAAGGCATGGAAACGTAATTCACTAGAATGAAGAGTAAAAACCCTACAAACACAGATGGAAAGTAATCACAGCCAAGCACGCTGAAACCACAGAGGGTTATCATGGTTCAGATTTCATTACCTCCCACGTCTTCAGATGTAAATCCCCTGTTGTTTGTTGGCTTGTATCCTGAGGCTTGGTTATCGTAAGTGAGCTGACTGGGACGAGAGGTATACACGTGCTCAAAACTCATTCTATATAATCTGCTTTCCAAAAGGGCTGGGTCATCGTATGCTCTTGGGCACAACTGTCTAAGTTCTGGAGACCAACATGGCCATTTAGTACTTATTTTAGAGAATTATTATAAATGATTATGGATAAATGCCTGATACAACATCACATGTCTGTTTATGAACCTATTACGTTAGCGAAATTTAGAAAAATGTTGATATCTAATTTATCAAGGGTAAAATACAAAATATGTTCAAAAACCAAGCTCATTGCTGTTGAGTCGATTCCAATGCATAGTGACCCTGTAGGACAGAGTGGAACTGCTCCATAGGGTTTCCAAGGCAGAATTGACTCAATGGCAGTGGGTTTTTTTTTTTTTTTTTTTTTTGGTTTAATCTTTACAGAAGCAGACCATCTTATCTTTCTTCCGTGGAGCGGCTGGTAGGTCAAACTGCTGAGGTTTGGGTTAACGGCTGAGTGCTTTAACCACTGTGCCACCAGGGTTCCAAAATACATTCAGGACCTTAAAATGCCTGTATTTTCTAGCAGTTAATTGTTCAGGGGAAAGTTAGAAATAGATCAAAATTTTATGCAAAAAGATATTCACTACGGAATCGTTGATGAGAACAACCTGGGAACCACCTAAATGAAAAACATTTGAGGGATAGTTTAGTAAGTTAAGATGCAAATAATTATTATGATGAATTTGTTAATTTCTTAGGAATATGATTGTTTCATTTAAGTGAATAGTGCAAAATTACACAATATACATAAATATATAAGATTCATCATAATTTTAACATAAAATTATATAGCATGTATATGTATGTATGTATGTGTATAAAATGCCTATAAATGGAAAGATGAGTGGAAAGAAAGCAAAATATTAGTAATCTCAATTTCTCCCTGCTACTCTGTTTTTCACAAAATATCAAAAATTGGCAGGCATCTTTCTAATCATTACATAACCCACCCAAACCAGTGCTGTCGAGTCGATTCCGACTCATAGCGACCCTATAGGACAGAGTAGAACTGCCCCATAGAGTTTCCAAGGAGAGCCTGGAGGATTCGAACTGCCGACCCTTTGGTTAGCAGCCATAGCACTTAACCACTATGCCGCCAGGGTTTCCAATCATTACATATACATGTATATGTATTTATGTCATAGTAAAGTTTGCAATTTTTATTTTGTCTTTGATTATGGATTATAATTTAAAGTAGTTTAATTTGTGTTAATGCTTAAGTGGTTTTTCATTTGTATCTCTCCATATATGGCCATATGTTAAAAAAGTCTCTCGAGGGGATTAGGTGTCACAAGAATTTTTGCAAACTCGCATATGGAGAACCCGTTGTACTGGACAGATGGGCCCTTTATAGGGAGAATGAACTAAGGGCAGGATGTTCCTATGGGAAGTACTAATCACAAGCCTTACAAAATGCTGTGATTCTTTTATACCCCAAAGTAATCGCTGCACCACCAGGGCTCCATGATAACACTGGCTGGCATTTACTGTGCATTTACTATGTGCCAGGCACTGCTCTGTACTGTTTTTTTTTTTTTTTTCTCTTAACGATTCCATGAGATAGAGCTATGCATGTAAACTGAGCTTCCAAGAGATTTAATAACTTGCCCAAGACCACATACCTAGCAAAGAGTGGAGCTGAAACTCATTCCCAAGAAATTTAATTTCAGAGTTCATATTCTTAAACGTGCAATTTTTACAGAATCTCACTATTAATCAACACAATGATCTTGAAGAGACAGACTTAGAAATGTGACCTGGAAAAAGTGCTTTGGAAACAATCACAGAATATTCTACAGCCTTTATCTTTGAGAGTGTGGTTTACTTTATTTCTTATCTAAGAAGGCAAAATCAAAAAGCTTTAGTGGGTGGACAGGGTGAAAAGCATAAACTACCCGCCCCCCCCCCCAAATGAAAAGGCTTACTGGGAGTCACTGATAAGCGTTTTGACTTTCCAGGTATTTTGGTTAATCTCTTGAAACTGCTGATCAAATTGCCGTGCGAGAGTTACATGTTAAGTTTTGTTTCCTCGAGCTAATGAAATATTAATTTTTCAGAATTGTGCAGATGTGCCCAGGAAGCTGTTATTAGTTTTTGGGATAGGACTCAAAATTACTTAGACAATCTTTTAAATACGATTTTAATACAAATGGGGAAAACACAAAGTACTGAAATTTGCGCTATAAACCAGTTAAATTGCTACTGTAAACTTGCCTGGATTCGGCTGCTCACAGTTGGATACTGAATCATTTATGTTTGAGAGCCGACAAATCGAGTAAAAATGTGAAACCCTTCCAGATTATTCTTCGTATGTTAATGTCCACGGTGATGTTTTAACAGTTCTTATGGTAAAATTATTTGTTTATTATTTAGAAAGATAACCTGATTGTAAGATGTTCCGATCTGAGAATGTATGTCAAGAATGATAGCAGGAAAACCTGGTAGTATAAATCATGTGTTATGACACATAATTTGAACAATATTATTTTTCACATAAATTTTCTTCTTTAAGCACTGTGTTAAAGATTTTAAATTAGCATAAAAGAAATATGCATTTCCTCAACTTTTTTAAAAACGTTTGTCCATTAGTTTACTAGACATGCTACAAATCATACCATTTGTTTTCTGCATATGATAGGAAGGATAAGGTTTGCCATTAGTATTTCCTGTTAATTCAAAGACTAGCAGGGTTAATATGGCTTAAAAAAAAAAAAAAAACCCATTGCTGGAGTCAGTTCCGACTCATAGTGACCCTATAGGACAGAGAAGAAATGCCCCATAGGGCTTCCAGGAAGCGGCTGGTGGATTCAAACCACAGACCTTTTGGTTAGCAGACAAGCTCTTAACCACGGTGCCACCAAGGCTCCAATATGAGTTTAAAACCCATTGCCACTGAGCCAATTCTGACACATAGTGACCCTATACCAAAAAAACCAAACCCAGTGCCGTCGATTCCGACTCATAGCGACCCTATAGGACAGAGTAGAAGCACCCCACAGGGTTTCCAAGGAGCAGCTGGTGGATTCGAACCGCCAGCCTTTCGGTTAGCAGTTGAGTACTTAACTGCTGTGCTACCATGGCTCCATTTATGTTTAGTTTGGGAAAAATAAAATAACATATATACTAGTTTGGATAAAATAAGATAGAATTTTGTTTCTCTTTAATAGTTGGTAGGTGAGCCAGAGAGGAGGTAGCTCTGCTCCACATGGTCATCCAGGAAGCCAGCCTGTTGGGTTGGATCAGAGCTGTCATCTGCTCTGCAAGGCTTCTATTTCTGGTCCAGTTTTTTCCATTTCCCAGCCAGAGGAAGGGAGAAAAAGCCCATCCAGGGCAAGTTTATTCAATGTATGTGCCAGGAGTTGCCTAAATCCCTTGCTTTCACATATCATTGGTCTGAACTTAGTTCACATGGCCACACCTAGCTGCAAGTGAGGCTGTAAAAGCAGCCTGTAGCACTGAGTAGCCATGTGCTAGGCTATAATTCAGGAAGTTCTGTTATTTAAAGGAAGAATGAGAGAATGGATATTGGGGTAACAGTCTCAGCTCTAAGTAAAGACCCCTTGATAGAAGTTTTTTAGTTATTTTTTCCGTTTTTAGTTTCTTTTTATGAAAGTATAATATCTAGGAAGTTTTAGTTTATGAGACAATGAATATAGCTAATAGTGAATTAAATGTTTTTCTTAGATATTCAAACATTAGAATAATATCATTGTATTCCAACTGTATGTATAGTTAATGCCACTCTGAGTTATCAATTATATGTTAAAACACTTAGAACTATTTTTTTTAACTCATTAATTTGGGGTTTGCTTTCTTGCTATATGGCAGGCACTGAGCTAGGCTGACATTATTTAATATATTGCCATTTTTAATCTAAGATGCTTTAATGGAAAAATGTGATTTTATAAAGTTCTGTGATAAAGGAGCCCTGGTGGTGCAGTGGTTAAGCACTTGGCTGCTAACCGAAAGGTCGGCAGTTCAAACCTGCTAGCCCCTCCAGGGGAGAAAGATGTGGCAGACTGCTCCCATTAAGATTATAGCTTCGGACACCCTATGGGGCAGGTCTGCTCTGTCCTATACGGTTGCTATGGGCTGAAATGGACTCGAAGGAAACAGGGCGATTAAGGGAATGTTTTAGTATGAACATATTTAATATTCATTGTAAATAAGTGATCAAACATCTGTGTTTTTCTCTCCTAAAATAGGTTCTTCGGGTAGTTCGCCTTATTAAGATTTCACCTGCATTAGAAGACTTTGTGTACAAGATATTTGGCCCTGGAAAAAAGCTTGGGAGTTTGGTCGTATTTACTGCCAGCCTCTTGATCGTTATGTCCGCTATTAGTTTGCAGATGTTCTGCTTTGTGGAAGAACTGGACAGATTTACGACGTTTCCAAGGGTAAGACTAAAAATGCATGATCCTTATTTTAGTAATAAGGATGAAAATCAAAGTAATTTTAGCAGTGAGTTAAAAATATTGGCATATCTTTGATAACTTAGACTAATTCGATTTAATTTTTAAAATAGTCTCTTCTGCAGGCTCAGGAGTTCGAGAACATTTTCAGCACTGTCAGGTTATACATCATTCCTGAAATTCTGGGAATAATCGAATCAAACAAGATGCTGAAACCAGGCAAAATGGAAGCTAGGGTTCTTAGCACCTATGAGACAGCAGAATATTTAAATAAAGTTTATTTTGTCTTTTTGAGAGTTAAGGTATTTTTAGTCTGTTTTACGGTTCATACATTTTTATGTCAGGCATAATCTAGAAGGAAGCTTTTGATTTATGGTATGATAAGATTTTTAGACCCTTAAGACTTGAAATACTTTTAGAAGGTCATCTAGTTCATGCCTCTGCATTGTTATTAGAATTTATTTAGGCTAAAAAAGAAGTTAAAAGCCAATTGGTATATAAAAGAAACCCATGTAGAAATTACAGTCCCTAATGAGAAAGATTCCGAAATTTAGCTCTATTTCAGTTTGTTCTTACTTGTAGGTGTTGTCAATCAGCTCCAACTCATGGTGATCTCATATATAACAGGACAAAACATTGACTGGTTCTGTGCCAACCTCACAATTACTGCTATATTTAAGCCCATTTTTGCAGCCACTATGCGAACTTAGAAACTTGCAATAATATAATGACCAAGACAAATAACGTATATATTTTCACAATGAGCTGAAAGAGTAAATCTTAATTATATAGGAAGAATATTCTTTGGTAGAATCAGCATATAATATATAAAAATTAAGCTTTGAGGGCAAAGGGGTTCGTAATCATAACCCCCCCAAAAAACCAAACCCATTGCCGTCGAGTCGATTCCGACTCATAGCAACCCTATAGGGCAGAGATAAACCAGCTTAGCCTAGGGTTTTTTGTTTCTATCTGCTGCTAAATCTGTCATTTTAGCTACGAGCACTATACTTGATCCTTTTATAATGCAGATTCTTCATTCATACATCACCAAGCACTTGTTGAGCACATATGAAGAACCAGACAAGTTGGGCGATTCTGGGGACATAAAGACAACTAAGTTCCCAGTCCTCAAGGAATTCTTAGTCAAGGGAGGTAACCAGTAAATAAACCATAAAGCATAATAAAAAAAACCAAAAAAAAAAAAAAAAACCTACTGCCGTCAAGTCTATTCTTACTCATAATAATAGGCCTTGATAAAGGCAAGCACAAGGTGCTGTGGAAACCCAGAGATAGGATCCAAACACAAAATGGAGAAGTCTAGGAAAGCTTCTTGGAACAGGTGGTTTCTGAAGAACCATTGGATGTAGTCAAATGAAGCGTAAGAGGAGAGTGTCCCAGCCTGTGGCAACAGCATGTACAAAAGGTCTAAGGTGAGCAATGTCTTATTTAAAGGAGAAAAAACAAATAGAGGCAAGAGGAGGACATCAGGCCAAGGAAACTTAAACGCTGATGAGACAGGGCAGGCAGAGGGTGATGTTAAAGATGTATGAGACGGAGAAGACAATGGCAGAAGTTCCTGAGGAGGTGGGAGAAAGTGGCCTCCAGAACACAAAAATGGGGGCCAAGCTGTCAGGTGTTAAGATGGTCAACTAAGATATTGAGCCAAATTGAAAGGCACAGTCAAAGCTTTATTCCCTTACTGGGACAGTGTAAGCAAGAGGCAAAAATAGACATTGGCCCACGGTGTGCCATTTTCCACACAGAACAGCACCGGGCAAGGGTCAGGTGGATCAGCACAAACACGAGGATCATCTAGCTGCAGAGGAGCCCGGAACAAAAGGCTCCTGCTGTTTTATGGATCCTGGAACAGGAAGAGGGGAAAGGGCAAGGAGTAGAAAAGTACTCAGTCAGAATATAGAAAAGTGCCTCAGCTGAGGTCTCCAACAGGGAGGCTTACTTGTGGGGGCACCTGGGCTAGGGATGCAGGTACAGGTATAAGCATGGCTGGCTGGAGAGTGGGAAAAGGGGCTGAGTCCTTGAATACAACTCCCTCCAGAAACTGCAGTGAGCAGGCTATGTACCAAGTCAGGTTTGGGGGGCTAGAGAGGGCAGTATGGCTTTGTGAGGCCTGCCAGGCAAAGCCTTTTAATGGCGGATGGTCAGACCAGAAAGATCACAGGTGGAACCAACAGGAGGGCCCTTTCTCCTCCTAGGGATGAAGAATGTCAAGCAAGGACGACAAGGTCATCATTAAGCCCACCCTCTCTTGTTCTGCCCCCTCACTGGGTAAATCTCTATCTTTCACATAGTAATATTAAGACTATTATTATTTATCAGGGTCCATGTTTCTGTTCAGTTTAATTCAAGAGACATTATCGAAGGGCCACTAAGAGCCATTGTTCTAAACCCTGGAAATGCTGGAAAAAAGAAGAAAAAGGGAAAAACAACCCCTTTCCTTCTTTATTTACATGGTCCTTTCTTAATTTCATATCTTATATTCATCTTTTCCCATTTTGTCTAATTTCACCTCACTGACTTTTTATTGTTTATCCAAAACCCCTTTGTACCAGATGGTTCTTGGAGTTCAGAATTCGCCAGGTATTAAAGATAATATCACTCCATAGAGAAGCCCGAGTCAGTGCCTTGTAATCAACACATTTGTATTTCTGCAGTGAAACACCAACATCCTTGCAAAGAAGGCCAAATAAAGACAATAAATAGGTCTTAGGTTAGACCTGATTTTTGCCACTAGATGATTTACCAAAAAAAAGTTTGAATATCTTCAGAAATTTTTGAATTTTAGAATTGTAAATAAGGGCCTAAGCCTTTATTTAATTAAATAATAATAAATTTAAATTAAAAAAAAAAGTGTTGCAGGTAAGAGTATGAACTTCTGGCCATCCAGGTCTGATTTCACATCATAGCTCCATCACTTTTTAGCTGTAGGACATTGGACAAATATTCATTAAACTTTTATATTTTTCAGAGGTAAAATAACATTTTTCTCACAGCAGTGTATGGATTGAATAATACATGACAAGAACCCAACTCTGGCCTTAGAATGCATTAGAAAAAAGATAGCTTATAACTCATACAAGCGCTTGGAAGTTGGTAATATTGTCATCTGTATCAAAGACAAGGCTGCTTTAGAACTGCCCCTTGGATTTGCTCTATTCTCCAGCCATGATGATCATCAAACAGCCTTACACTTTCAGATCTCCAGTTACTCAGCTGGGCTATTCCTCCTGATTACTTTGACCATCTTCATGAAGGAGGGAGGTCTCTGGAAAGGACTCCTTGGGCAAAAAAAAAAAAAAAAAATTTAACTGATAGATTATCTAATGTGTGTGAGCGTTTAGAAAATTATATTGATTGACATTAACAGAACTGTGGGAGCATTTGGGAAGTAATAGAAAAATTAATCCAGTGAAAAATATGAACCAGTTACTAATTCTGGAAAATGAGATATTTATTTGTATAAGAAATGAGCCATAATCCTAAACTAACTTGGCCCAGCTATGAGCATTATACAATTATCAATATACAAACACTAACTACTCTTGTGGCAAAAACTGAGGAAAGCAGTTCAGAGGTGTTGATATAAAGGAGCTAGATCCTCCCCTACTATCTGAGAAATCAAACCATAACATACACCATGGATTAATCAAGATTGGTCAGATAAATCTTTAACCAAGGTAAATCTCCTGAGCTCCAGAAATTTATACCTACTCAGATGTCTTATAGGAATCCCAACAAGGCATATTCAAAATGGAACTCACCATTTTCCCAAAATAAGTCATTCACCTTTATGTATTCTATCTTAAAGGACAAAAAAAAAAAAAACATTAACTCCGATTTATGGTGACCCCATGTGTATCAGGGTAGAACTGTGCTTCATAGGGTTTGCAATGGCTGATTTTTTGGAAGTAGATCTCCAGGCCATTCTTAGAAGCACCTCTAGGTGAACTCGAACCTCCAATCTTTGGACTAGAAGCTAAGCTCATTAACCGTTTGCACCACCCAGGGATTCCATCGTATAGGAGGATTTACCTAGTTTCACGTGTCTGTAATCTAGGAATCCCCCTTCTCTTTCCTTCTCTTTCACTGCAGCCCCACATTTAGTTAATCACTGAACCTTGTCAGTTTTACATGCTTCTATTATGAACACTTTCAGCCACTCTCAGGGCCACTATCCTAATATAAAACCAAGCCCGTTGCCATCGAGTCAATTCCAACTCATAGCGACCCTGTAGGACAAAGCAGAACTGCCCCATAGGGTTTCCAAGGAGTGGCCAGTGGACTTGAACTGCTGACCTTTTGGTTAGCAGCCGAGCTCTTAACTACTCATGTGCATTATCGCAGAGGCTACCTAATGAGCCTCCCTGCCTGAGTCTTGCCATCCTGTTGTGCTTCAATCCATCCTCCAACTGCAGTAAAACTAATACTTCTAAAATGCAAGTTGTCTCAACATACTCTCCTGTTTAAAATGCTTCAAAATTCTCCTTTCCCTCAGGATAAAGAATAAGCATTTTAATATGGTGTTATGAATTGAATTGTGCACCCCCCCCCCAAATGTGTATCTGCTTGTCTAGGCCATGATTCCCAGTACTGTCTGGTTATCCACCATTTTGTGATCTGATGGTATTATCCTCTGTGTTGTAAATCCTAACTTCTATGATGTTAATGAGGCAGGATTAGAGAAAGTTATGTTAGTGAGGCAGGACCCAATCTATAGGTATTAGGTTGTATCATGAGTCAATCATTTTTGGGATATAAAAGAGAGAATCAAGCAGAGAGGAGAGAGACCTCCTACCACCAAGAAAGCAGAGCCCAGAGATCTTTGTACCCAGGATCCCTGCACAGAGATGCTCCTAGACCAGGGGAAGATTGATGACAAGGACCTTCTCCCAGAGCTAATAAAGACAGAAAGCCTTCCCCTGGAGCTAGAGCCCTATATCCAAACTTCTAGCCTCCTAAAATGTGAGAGAATAAATTTCTCTTTGCTAAAGCCAACCATTTGTGGTATTTCCCTTATAGCAGCAGCAAATAATGAAGACATACGGTTTTCAATATCTTTTCATCTCAAGCCCTATTTACCTTTGGGGCTCATATTTCATGATCTCTCTCATTTCACCTTTCAAAGGCAGGCACGATGTCTATGCTGCTGTTATTAGTTGCCATTGAGTTGAGTCAGTTAGACTCATGGCGACCCCAACCGTGCAGGGAAGAACTTCTCCATAGGATTTTCAAGGCTGTGATCTCTCAAAAGCAGATCTCCAGGCCTATCTTCCCAGGTGGCTGTAGATGACTTGGAACTGCCAACCTTTTGGCTAGTCGTCAAGCACTTAACTGTTTGCACCATACGGGGACCCTTATGCTCATTAAATCCTCAATGTTCATTCAGCACCATACCTGCCACAGAGTAGTTAGTGGGTAGATTTTGAATGATGAACAAATAACTTAAGTGCTAAGCCAAAACAAACTTCCAAGATGTTTATGCACTGTGTCTGGCTCAACACGTCAGATTCTTTGTTCTGTTATTGTTCATTCCTCAAGGTTGCCTATTGCCTCCATCATTGCCCCCACCCTTAATCCCATCAGACATCTCTGTATAATTCTGTCAGAATGCTTTGTCTACAAGTAACATGAAGCTTGAGTCCAACTAACTTGGACAATTGAGAATTGTATTACCCCACAAAGTTTAAGAGATTAGGTAGGCTTCAGGAAGTCAGACTGGATCTTCACTGAAATTCTTTACTGCTTCTTCCATATGTGGCTTCTTGTGTTAGCAAAATGGATGCAGCATTTCCAGGCCTCATGATAACATCTCTAGAGGGAGAAGGATGGACCATCTCTCCCAGGTCTCTTTCTTAGTAGCAAGGAAAACTTTCCCAGTATCACCACCCTCCACCCTGGCTCCCAGGAACCTTGATTTCATCTCTCATTAGCAGGATTGTATAACGTGGCCTTTCCAAAACCAATCACTGTAAGAATGATTGGAATTAAAAATGATTGGCTTTGATTAATCATGTAGGAAGAAATGGATGATGGGAAGACAACCACACAAACCCCTGTAATGGTCAGACTCAACACCTGGACAAGATTTCTCTCTCTCATCTCTAGCTCAATAGCTACTATATCCCTGGTGCTAACAGAATGTGTAACAGACATGCTGTAGAAAGATGGCTGCCACTCATTTCCTCTCACCAGAAACATCGGGGCCCCAGCTTATTCCTAAAATGCTCAAATAGATACTTGCCAACAGCCAGCGGCCTGGCACGTGGTAGGTAAGGTGTAGCTTCCTGCTCTCCTGCCTTTTATCACACTGGCTACTTTCTGTCACACATCATTGGCATTTATGCATGGGGCTCAGGGCCATTACTAGACTACAAGTGTCCTGAGGATGGAAGTGCTGTGTTCTTATACCTCCCAAAGCACTAAGGCTGTGCCTTGCAATCAGCCAGCATCACTAAGTAGAGACAGGGAGGAGAACAGCCAGGGGAACGTTGGCGTACAATCCCATGGGATGGGGAAGGGTTGCTTGAAAATTTTTTCAATGACAAAAAAAAAAAGAATAATATATTGACAAAATTTAATAAAATGAGTCTGTCATCTAATTTGGACCAAACAGACACACTGCTAAATAGAAATATCAAGTAAGATCCAGTCTTGCTGTGAGGCAATATTCAGTAGCTCCTGTTTTGTGGCGACGAATCTGTTGTAATTTTTAATCTGTTGTATTATAAAAGAGCACAATTTAGATTAGCTTTTCATGATGGAACGGCCCTGTACGTACAGGTCACAGGAAAGATTAGCATAGGCAAGGGCAAACCACAGCTTTGCTATTATAACATCTGCAAATTGTATGATTTCCCGTGGTCACCTGGCAAAAGCTTATAAGCACAGTTTTGCCCTCCATTTGTTATATAAAGTAGCTTACCTCTAAGTTACAAAAAGAAATGCAACCAACATCCGCTGTACCAGCTTTGACTAGCTCAATAGTTTTACTTCCTCTAATTTCCCTGTATGGAGCCCTGGTGGCTCAGTGAGTAAGAGCTCAGCTGCTGACCAAAACGGTCTGCAGTTCGAAACCACCAGTCACTCCTCAGAAACCCTGTAGGGCAGTTCTGCTCTGTTCTACCAGGTCGCTATTAGTCGGAAATGACTCGATGGCAACAGGTTTGGTTTTTTCTTTTCCCTTAAATCCCCTCTAAAAAAAAAATACATAGATCTGATTTGTTTAGCAGATGGGGATAGTTTTTATTCATAAATTATATATTACCCTCCATAACACAAAGTACTTGAATTTTCATATCGTTTATTTCATATGGGTTTTAAATCTTTCATTTACTAAATGCTTATTACTTGCTCTAGTGAATTTCTACTTATAAATCATGTCCCAAACAGTTATCATACAATATAAACAATAAATGCTGTAAAGACACTTCATTACAAACTAATTTCCCTGTTTTCTCTCCCCACCAAAAAGACTAATCATGCTTTTAACTGTATTGGAAGAATTACTAAGAAATTTGAAGCAACAATTTGCTGCTTAATTTTTTTCCCATTATTTGCCAAATGTAGTTAAGAGCGTTTGATTACACTTTTAATAAATTCAAGGCTCATTTTGTCTTGAAAAGTATAACTAATTCAATTAATTTTGATGAGATCTATATTAATTTTCATTCTATTGTTTTGTCTTTAGTATATTTTTAATTTTATCATGAAATATTTCAGACCTGTAAAAAGGTATAAAGAGTAATAAAATGTATTCTTGTGTGGCTATCATACAGCTTGACAAACACTAATGTGTTTGGATTGGAAGTCCTTGGGTAACCCTTCCTGATCTCCTCATAGAGAACCACTTTCCGAAATTTAATGTTTATAGTCAGTACATTTCTATGTGTGCATAGCACATACATAGGTGTCAACCTCCATATATATGTATGTAGAGCCCTGGTGGTGCAGTGGTTAAAGTGATCGACTGCTAACTGAAAGGCAGGGAGTTAGAAACAACAAGCAGTTCCATGGGAGCAAGATATGGCAGTCTGTCTCCATGGAGATTTACAGCCTTGGAAACCCTATGGGATCGCTATGAGTTAGAATTGACTCAATGACAGTGGGTGGGTTTTATATATATATATATACAAATTTTTTTTTATCTATATAGCATAATTTAAATGATGTCAAAGGAACCCTGGTGGTACAATGGTTAAGCACTCAGCTGCTAACCAAAACGTGAGTGGTTCAAATCCACCAGCAGTTTGACCCACCAGAGGCTCCATGGAGAAAAGACCTGTCAATCTGCTTCCATAAAGGTTAAAAAAAAACAACAACCTGTTGCCAAAGATACAGCCTAGGAAACCCAATGGGGCAGTTCTGCTCTGTCCTACAGGGTGGTTATAAGTTGGAGTCGACTTGATGGCACACAACAACAAATGGTATCATATTGATAATTGCATTTTTGCTCAACAATGTATTTGTGAGATTGACCCATATGGGTGCGTGTAGCTGTATTGCATACATTATCATTGCTGTGTGACATAAAAAAATTTTATGTGACATAGAACTGTATAAACACTACACAATTCATTTTTCCATTCTCTTTATGCAGTACACAGAAGTCTAAAATGACCCCCAAGATTCCCGCTCCTGGTTTACACACCCTGTGTAATCCCTTCTGTTAGGGTACGGGTTGGTTTTATAAATATGATGGGATTTTGTTCCCGTGATTAGGTTGCAAACTAGTTGACTACCAAAGAGTTATCCTGGTTGTCCTGACCTAATCAGGTGAATGAAGAGAGTGACTAAGTCCTTCCTGAAGAGAGATTCAGGCAAGAGAAATTCTCCAGCTGGTTTTGAAGTAAGCTACCCTTACCCAGGTCAGGACACATAAACTCCCTTGTCTTCTTTTGCCATTGATTTTTTTTTTTTTTTTTTTTCCTGATCAGCCTCCTCTCTGACAGTGAAGGTCAGTAAAATATCCAGTTTTATTCAGGTATCTCAGAAGTCTCACTTTCAAGGACTTTTCCTTGACACAGGTTAAAACCAAAGTCTCACAGAGCTCATAAATCTCCCTAGGGCAGTTAGTTGACTTTTCTGGAATCAAGCCACTTCTTAGTTTTTGGTCTCTGGGTTTCCATTATTTTCCTGGGATCTTATCTATGCCTTTAAAAGGATGTTTGTTTCATTCTATCCAGAATTTTCTGGCTTCATTTTACTTGGATTTTTTTCAACTTTTTATCAGAAACTTATCATATTAATTCACTAGTAAGATTTTAAGAAGAAAAAAAACACTTTTTTTTACTATCTTTCAGATGAGTAGTTTTTTTTTTTTCAATAGGTACAAGCCCAGGGCAGGGTCATTCCCAACTTTTGCCTTCAAGTCTGCAGCCTCACATCCCTTTGCATTTGTCTGCCTTAATGACATTGTCTGCTATTTGGGTCTTATATCTTCATGTTTACTCTCTTCCCATCTGCTACACCATTAAAACCTTTCTCCACAAAATATCTGATACTTCTATTCACATGGAGACTGAAGAAATCATGCGTATTTGGTTGTTTGTGGTTCCATCAACGTACTCGATGTGACATGCTATGAGGTCTATAGACATAGACAAATGTACTACCTTTTCTCTTTAACTTATAGCATAGCAGAGAATGTAAAGAGGAACTCAGATGATGTATTAAAATTTTTTTTTTAAATTTGCCATCAAGTTGATTCCAACTCATAGCGACCCTGTAGGACAGAAAAGAACTGCCCCATAGGGTTTCCTGGAAACCCTGGTGGCTATGAGTCACCATGAGTCAGAATTGACTCATTGGCAATGGGGTTTTTTTTGTTGTTTTTTTGTTTTTTAATACGGTTTCCTAGGCTGTAATCTTTACAGAAGCAGGCTGCCACAACTTTCTTCTACGGAGCAGCTGGTGGGTTTGAGCTGCTGACCCTTTCGATCCCTAGCAGCCAAGCTCTTAACCACTGTACCACCAGGCCTTCTTCAAATAATGTATACCATAGTAGAAAACCTAAGAAAGAGCTCAAATGAGCCAGAAGGTGAAATATGCTGGAGTAGGTGTACTCAGTTCTAAAGTAATATCGGAGAAGACGGAATTAAAATTCTGAGACCCTACAAGTGCTAAACACTGTGCTGGATGCTTTCTAAATATCATCTCACATTACTAAGAGGAAGAGATTGCTTCCAGCCAAAGAGGTCTGCAAAGCTTTATGGAGGAGAGTGGTCTTTAAGGGGTGAATATGATTTCAATAGGCAACAATTTGGGTAATGGCACAAGATGAGGGCGTATTATATGAGGAAAGCAGAAAGAATAAATCAGAGAGTCAGACAGTCACAGGGCATGAAGGTAGGTAGTGAGAAAGAACCTAGAATGATGGTTTGGACCCAGACCATGGAAGGTCTTCACACTGGAGAACCACTGAAAGTTTTTACTCCTTCTCTCTTGTCTGTTTACTCAGGAATAACAAGAGCTATCTTGGGGAAGGATACACTTGAAGAAATGTGTTTTCCCTGAGGGGAATTTTCATTGAACAAAGTCCAATCTTTTGACCAAAGACAAAAATTTATGATCAACTTGAGGAATTTCAGGCATCTTCAGGACAGTAGGGGAGACACTTTTTATTTTTTCCATAAGGCCGTTACTATGTCAAATCTTTCAGTCTCATAAATTCAGGCCTGTCTAAATTTTAGGTCAAATTGCCACCCTTCCTGGACGTGACACTGCAATAGAACCAGCAATTTTGTTTAAATTGTCGAGAATACTATGATATAGCTTAATGTACTCCCCCCCCCTCAAAAAAAAACTGTAAAAGTAACTTTTTTTCATTTCCTTTATTTTCTTTCTGCTGTAATGTCAGGATCTGGGGGGTTTCTTTTCTCCTACTTGACTTTATTTTTTCTGGTTACTTACCAGTGGCACAGTGATAAACTAATATCTTGTGCATTCCTTTTTAGGGGGTGATTTTAATGCTGCATGAATCACATATAGATGTAGTTGTGTGCCGGTATAATTGCAATTATCAGAAATTATTTCTTTTTTTGAATATAATAAAAAATATATGTTTCTTGACTATAGCATCCTTAAATCCCTCTCCCCACCCAGGATGTGTGCTCTCTTGGGAAAGACGTTTTTGCCGCTCCATCTTATTTTGGTAATTTTCTACCAATGATCTTATTTTCAGTTTTCCAACTATTAATCACCGTATTATATTAACATTCAATCTCCTTTATTCATGGCATCAACTTCCAAAATAAATGATAGTCATTAATGAGAAAAATTTGTGTGTCATAGTTAAAACGAATTTCTGTAAGCGTGTTTTCATGGATAAAGGAATGACTGTATTGTGAAATGTTTCATTGTGTCTTGCCAAGGCAAGAAAAATGAACTCTGTAGTCAGACGCTTCATTCTCTCATAGCTACCTACAGTTCCTGATCAGT
Organism: Elephas maximus indicus; assembly: GCF_024166365.1. NCBI lineage: Eukaryota > Metazoa > Chordata > Mammalia > Proboscidea > Elephantidae > Elephas > Elephas maximus. The sequence goes on along the minus strand of NC_064841.1, from coordinate 66,074,902 downwards.
AAAACCAGGTGATAACACATAATTTAGAGGATTATTAGTAGGGTTAAAGGAGATAATGGATGCAAACTGTCAGTACTGTGCCTGCCATGTAGTAGGCAGTCAACAAGTCGTAGCAGCTAGTGTTGTTGTAGTCGATGCTATAACACTCTACCTACCCCCTCGCTGGAATCGACTCAATGGCAATGGGTTTGGTTTGGTTTGGTAGCACTTTCAAGGAGCCCTGGTGGCACAGCAGTTGAGAGCTTGGCTGCTAACCAAAAGCAGTTCACATCCACCAGCTACCTCTTGGAAACCCTACGGGGCAGTTTCACTCTGTCCTATAGGGTCGTTATGAGTCAGAATCGACTGGACAGTAAGGGTAGCGTTTTCAAAAGGAACCATAATGGCACAATGGTTAGGCGCTCAGTTGCTAAACAAAAGGTCTTCGGCTCAAACCCACCAGTGGTTCTGCAGGAGAAAGGACCTGACCACCTGCTCCCATAAAGAATACAGCCAAGGAAACCCTCTGGGGAGGTTTTACCGTGTCCTTCTGTCCTTCAGGGTTGTTATGAGGCAGAATCAACTCTCTGGCATAAAACAACAGAGTGCTTTCAACTACTATTTATCCTAAACCAAAAAGGAAAACAAAACCCATTGCCATTCAGTCGATTCAGACTCATAGCGACCCTTTAGGACAGAGTAGAATTGCCCCGTAGGGTTTCCAAGGAGCACCTGGTGGATTCAAACTGCCAACCTTTTGGTTAGCAGCCATAGCTCTTAACCACTACGCCACCAGGCTTTCCCCATTTAGCCTAACAACTCCCAAATCTTTGTCTACACTCCTGGTGTGTCTCCTGACCTCTGCTTAAAACTGCCTAAGTCTTACCTCCACTAATACATCATCCTCTCTCACCTGGACTATTGAGGTGCCTTTTTCATTAGTCTCTATACCTCCAAGCTCTCTCTTTTAAATCCATCTTTCATATTACTGCCATAATTATCCTTGTAAAACACAGACCGGTTATTCCGCTCTTAAAATTCTTAAATGGCATGGAAAGCCAACTTCTTAGCATGACACACTGATCCCGTATTACCTGTCATGGCTGCTCAAGACAGTTTTCTGTTCACCAAGCAAGCCATTCACTTTCACATGTGCACAGCTTTGCTATTACTATTTCCTGTGCCTGGCATTTTGTACCCTCTCCTTTTGTATCCACTTGGAAGACTTGTTCATCCTTCAAGGCCTGGTCAGGTGGCATGTCCTTGTTGGTCTAGGCTTGATCACTTTATCTCTCACTTGTACCACTGCAGTGTGTAATAAGGGCCCAATAAATACATGCTGGGTCATATGACTACTCATATTAATGACAACATATTTATTGTAATTTGTTTACATTCTCTTTTTTTTTTTTTACTAGTCCCTGAACTCCCTAAAGGCAGAGATCATGTTTAATTCACTGAATTCTTAGCAACAATTACATAGATGGCCCAACATACGAGGGTCCCTCAGAAAATGAATGGGACATTAACTGAACAGTGGTACTCAGTTTTCTGTATTACGTGAGAAGTATAAACTTGTAAAAATAAGCTTCAATTCCAATTTAGAATTGTTTTTAATCAGGCCCTTGATGATTTCCACAAAAGTGAAAAAGTTAAAAAATTATATTACAGAAAATTAAGACCAACTGCCCAACTGTTGCCAGAATCTGAAATGACATATCATTAACTGCTTCATGTATGGAGCTGAACAGAATCATGTAAGGCTGACATGTGAATTCATCCTTTCCCTACTGTCCACCCCTTGGCTATAACATCCAGAGCCTCCACACCCAAAACAGTGAGCTGCCTGCCTCTGCAGAGGACTGTCTCCAGCTTTCTCTAACATTTTCTCTATAAGTCAATCGGAAAACCTTAATTCCCAGGAAACAAGATAGGATAAAGCATCTGTGTGTGCACGCATGAGCGTGCACATAGGTGAGTACATGTGTTGGCAGACCAGGGAGTGAGTAGGGGCAAAGGAAGCTATCCTAGACAAAGGTGAGAGCCAGTCGGTTGCATCCTTGTTGTTGCGTGCCATCAAGTTGGTTCAGTTTCCTAGAGAACCTATAGGACAGAGTAGAACTACCCATAGATTTTTCAAGGGTATAATCTTTATGGAAGTGTACTGCCATATTACTCCCCCAGAGCAGCTTGTGAGTTTGAATCACCTTTCGGTTAACCAGCCGAGCACTTAACCACAGTGCCCCCAGGGCTCCTAGTTGTCTATAATCTTGTATAGTGCATTACAAAAGGACAAACAAGCAGTACAGGTGGACGCTGAATCGAGAAAGAACTCTGGTAGACAGTTCAGGCTTGCGTCTGTAGAGTTGCTGCTGTTGTTTTTGATACTGCTTGTGTTTGTTGTTATTTTAGTTTCTTTCATGCCATCAGTTTAGAATCCCAAAGAAAAAGACAATAGGCATAGGCCAAAAATCCTACCTTAATCCAACAGAAATGTACTGGATAAATTTCTACACAAAAAGCTCTAAAATCACCACAGAGTTACATACAGTAAAGCAAAAAGAAAGGTTTTATTCAGCATATGAATAGGAAACAGACAAGCATGCTGCCAGAACCATGTCTGCCCGAATCCAAGGAATATTACAGAATAGGCCAAGGGGGGAAAATGGGCAAGCATGCTGCCAGAGCCATGTCTGTCTGAATCCAAGGAGTATTACAAAATCATCAGTATGTATTAACATTGCAAATGTGTGAAATCATTGAAACTTCAGCTTCTCACAGATTGGCTAAAAACGGCCAAATCACTGGGATTCTACATTTTGAATTGTCTTTCTTATAATCACTGGTACAGGTTTCAATAAGGACAGCCAAGAGGGTCTTCACTGGTCCAAAAAAACTTACTATTCACTAAATGCTAATAGAAAAAAACAAGAGTGGAAAGTGTGCTGGGTCTTTTGTGCTTTGATTAGTTTATAGGAAAGGTTCCCTAAAAGATGTTTTCTAAGATTGCCCCAGCTATTGTCTTTATACCTCACTGCTCAATTAATGTGCCAATTAATGTGAGTCCTTGTGGATCGTTGTGAGTCCAGCTCTGGCTGAGTCACGTACTTTATACTCAAGGACAGGGAATAATGGCTTCAATATTATCTCCTGAATCACCACCAGAAGGAGAATTCTGTTAACAGTCTAGATGCTGCATCTTCTGTCTTTTGGAATAAACCGAGTCATTTCAGATTGAGTAAAAAGAGAAAGTAAATCCAACATGAGGATTATGAAAAAGTACTGCAAAGTAAAGGAAGAGAAACACTGCATCTTGCAGAGCGTGGAGGACTGTATGTCTAAATTACTCAACTAGATAAAAAGTATTAATCTTATAAAAATTGCTGCCAATTCAACAGCACATGAAAAGAAGTGTTTATTATATTTTACCGCTCTCCAAATATGATATAATGTGTCCAACAAGGATTATAGCAAGGTAAAATAAATTTAAACAAAATTTTTTAAAGTAATATAAACGTAAAGGAAAATCAAAATGAAGACGAAAACAAAAATGAGGCCCAAACACTAAAAGTGATATGAAGGCAGTCATATTTTCTACTGTTAGAGCACAAGTATGACTCTAGTTTTTCTAGCAGATGTATGCTTATATAGAGATATAAAGATGTCCATACAGGTTCTACAGTGATTGTAGAGCAAAAACAAACTAGTTCCTAGAGAAACAAGGTTATTCCTGATAAGGTCTAGAAAGACATTTCTCCAGCAGTCATTATTATTACACTAACAGTTACAGAATATAAGTACTTTTTCTGTCTGAGGCCCTACAATAAGAATTTTACATAGATATGTGGTGGCGTAGTGGTTAAGTGCTACGGCTGCTAACCAAACGGTCAGCAGTTTGAATCCGCCAGGCACTCCTTGGAAACTCTATGGGGCAGTTCTACTCCATCCTGTAGGGTCGCTATGAGTCAGAATCGACTCAACAGCACTGGGTTTGGTTTGGTTTATGTGTAGAGAGGTACATGCCTTCCTGCATACCTCCTACTTTGTTTGCAACCGCAGCCTGCCCCCACCACTATGCTAATTTTTTTACCGCAGCGTGTAACAAAAATTGGCATAGCATCACTTACAAAAATACCTTGGGAGTTGGGGGAGGGCACAGTTGGCAAACAAACGTGGAAGGTGTACATTATTTGCTTAAAAATATGGTATATGTAATGTAATCCTCAAACAACCCCATTAAGGAAGTATTTTTCCCTTATTATTTTTTTTATAGATATCATAAAAATGAATCAGTGAGCAACATCATCAAAAAATTAGTAAGAACCAATGAGAAAGTATATAAGTTTGCAATAATTACAAGATATGAGTTAGGGCTAACATACATATGAACAGACTCTGTATTCATTAAAATAACATACAACAAAGAAATGAACAATTAAAAGATTAAGTATTATCAAACAAATAATGTTTGGAACCTTAGATCTCTCTCATATTATGTAAAAAATGTTCCAAAATATACTACCTATAAATTAGAGAATTTTTAAAAAATGAAAATGTGGAAACAAGAAGAAAATATAATGTTTAATTATTCCAAAGGGCTAATGGACCACAAGTACTACAGCCTCCACCAGACTGAGTCCAGCACAACTAGATGGTGCCTGGCTACTACCACCAACTGCTCTAACAGGGGTCCCGGACAGAGCTAGAATAAAAATGTAGTACAAAATTCTAACTCACACACACACAAAAAAGACCAGACTTACTGATCTGACAGAGAAACCATAGAGTATGGCCCCTGGACACCCTTTTAGCCTAGTAATGAATCACTCCTGAGGTTCACCCTTCAGCCAAAGATTAGACAGGCCCATGAAACAAAAACAAAAAAAAAAAAAAAAAAGGAAGACTAAATGGGCCCACCAGCGCAGGGGCAAGGACGAGAAGACAGGAGGCAACAGGAAAGCTGGTAATAGGGAACCCAAGGTCAAGAAAGGGAGATTGTTGACACGTTGTGGGATTGGCAACCAATGTCACAAAACCATGCGTGTACTAATTGTTTAGCGAGAAGTTAGTTTGTTATGTAAACCTTCATCTAAAATACAATATATGTGTCTTTGGGGTCCATGTGAGTCCAGTTCTGGTTGGGTCACATTCTTTACATTCGAGGATGGGGAATAATGGCTCCAATATTATCTCCTAAATCATCACCAAAAAGAGAATTCTGTTAACAGTCTAGATGTTGCATTTTCTGTCTTTTGGAATGATCCAAGATCTTTCACCTCGGACGGTCAAAAAGAATGGGTCTAAAAAAATGGGATGAATTATAAAGAACGATAAATTTGAATTTTGAAACTGTTACAAATCAAAACTAACCTCTGTGAATAATTTTTGAAACAAAGGAAGATAGGAAGATTCAGCTTTAATTGAAAGTGTTAAAGGGACCAGGCTGGTTATTATCGTTTTGGGTCAGTGGTGATGTGTACTTCTGGCAAGAAAGCCCTGAACCAGCCCTTCCACGTGTAGCCTGTGATAGTGTAAATTTGCATAACTTTTCTGGGAATCAGCTTTTCATGATATGTCAGGACACTAAAAAGTATTTTTACCTTTGGATTTTGTAACTGAATTTCTAGAAATGTAAAAATGTACCCTAGGAAAATAACCAGAGATGAGTACAAAGATTGATCTTCAAAAAAAAAAAAAAAGTTGTTTTTTTGTAGCACTATTTACCATTTGTGAAATTTTTTAAATAACTTCATGTCCAATCATATAGAATGTTTAAATAAATTTTTCTATATGACTACATATTGTGCAGTTATTAAACTTTTTTTGCAGAATAATCAATGAACTAAGTCATAAATTAGGTATACAGTGATGATCATATTAAGCAAAGAAGCATAATATGAAATTATATTTGCACCTGAATTTAATATTCCTCCAAAGTACACCTATGCAGTCTGGAAAATAAGTTGGTAGAGTGTTCAAATTCTAAAACAAATTACAAAAAATATATTTAAAATTTAACCTGTTGTTGGAATTGTTAATAACTTGTTTTAGTCTTTATACCTTTTGGTATTTTTCAAATTTTCTGTAATGAATGATCTTTCAATTAAAAAAAAATAGATGGATATGTTATATAGATATACATATGACCTTTTTTATGACCTTAAGGAGCCCTAGTGGTGCAGTGGTTAAGTGCTCAGCTGCTAACCTAAAGGTTGACAGTTGGAACCCCCCAGCAGCTCTGTGGGAGAAAGACGTGGCAGTCTTGGAAGCCCTATGGGGCAGTTCTACTCTGTCCTATAGGATTTCTATAGGCTGGAATTGATTAGACAGCAGTGAGTTTGGTTAGTTTGGGTACATATAAGCTTTAATTTATAAATATACCTCAATTAGGAAGAAAAAGCAGTGTATTTTTTTAAGTCCAAGGACATGAAGAGGTAACATTTTTAAAGGAAGAAAAAAAAAATATGTGTGTGTGTGTATATTCGGAATTGACTTGATGGCAACTAACAACAACATATATACATTAAAAGGTATAATATATATTTGTTGTTATTGTTAGCTGCCATCGATTCGGTCCCTGAATCATGGCAACCTCATACACAATGGAATTGGACCATTGTAATCCTCAGGATTTTCTGTGGCTGATATTTTGGAGGTAGATAGCCAGGCCATTCTTCCTAGTCTGTCTTAGTCTAGAAGCTCTACTGCAACCCATTTAGCATCATAGCAACACATAAGCCTTCGCTACCAGATGGGTGGTGGGGAATTGAACCCAGGTCTCGCACATAGAAGGCAAGAATTCTACCACTGAACTACCGCTGCCTTCTAATATATGTGTTTTGTCCTCATATAAATACAACTTGTTATCTTTTTAAAAGAGAAAATATAAAATATGTATAATATTAATCGATTCGACAGCACTGGGTGGGTTTTGGGTTTATATATGATATATCCCTTCTTTAAAACGATATACAAATTCAAGTTGTATTTACAGAAAGACTACATTTCAGTTTGACATGTAAAATCAGTTTTATTAAAGTCAATCTATTTCAATTAAATATTCATTTGTCAAGAGCTATCAAATTTATTTTCAAGGTATTAGAGTACTAAATATGCACTATCAAAATAGAAGCAAGGCTGTGAAATTTACGTGTGTAATAGATAAGAGGAAACCCTGGTAGTGTAGTGGTTAAGAGCTATGGCTGCTAACCAAAAGGTCGGCAGTTTGAATCCACCAGGCGCTCCTTGGAAACCGTATGGGGCAGTTCTACTCCATCCTATAGGGTCGCTATGAGTTGGAATAGACTCAACGGCAGTGGGTTTTGGTTTTTAATAGATATGAGCAGACAATATAATTTACAGTAGAGCCTTTATTCACAAACCTCAGAACAGAGAGAAATAAGAAGTCAAATTACACGGGATACTTTTTCACATGACAAAAAAATTTACAGGAAGGCGGAAAGAAAGAAGGTAGGAAGGGAAAGTGGGAGGGAAATAATTGGATGAAGTTTTACAAACTCTGAGATGTGATACTTAAAAAAATTGGACACTTTTATTGTTGGGCACAGAAAAGAAGCAAGGAAAATAGTAGCCAAATTCTCCATATTTATATAAGAAGGAAAAAAATAAGCAGACTCCATTTCTACGGTGTAGCTCATTTTAATACGCAAAAATATAAGCATATAAAAAAAAAAGGGCTGCTTTTTATTTGAAGCCAAATAGAAAAATCTTATTCCTGAGTGTGCTTACACAAGTGGACTGTAAGAGAACGTAGTGAAGTTTCCTATGTAGACTCTGTGGTATTTTAAGTATAGAAGTCTTCTTTATAAATCCCCAGTTTTTTTCTCAATAGGACAAACATCTGTGTTTTTAGGAGCACTGTCTCTTTTGTACATGTTACTCAATCTTTGTTGCAGGAAAAGTAAAATATTAACTTTCATCTGCAATTTTGTAGCACATATTTGCCAATGAAATACATCCTTTGCATTAGGAAAATTCAATATGACTGACATTAGCAGAATCACTAATTAAGAAATAGGGCATAAATACTCAAAGAGACTTGACAGCCTGTTCGAGGAAGAAAATTAATTCAGAAGTCCCCTATTTGCATAAATCTCCAGGTCTCTTTTTCACAGCTGTTTGTTCTGTCAGCTCAGCTAGATGGTTGCGTTTCAAAATTATTTTAACACAATCGGTGGGAAGTATACCTTTCAACTAAAAATACCTTGCTCTGCAAGGAAGATTGTTAGGGGAAAATGTAAGTTCATTCAGGTCATCTTTTTTTTTTTTTTCCTTAAAATGAGCATTTCTCATACAGGAAATTTAACATTTAAGTCTTAAATTATTGAAACATTTTATTATTAAAATACATTCTGTAATTTCAGATTCACATAAAGATGAAAAGGTTATGTCTTTTTCATATATAAAAATATAAACGAATGGAGCTTATTTTAGGAAAGAATAAAAAACATGAGAGATATCTACTGTTCATTAATCAGTTGAGCACAACATTGAATTCCAGATAAGTACCCAGTACTGTGCTAGACAAAAATGATTACCTATATCCATGTATGTGTACATATGTGCATATATATATATGTTACTTAGACTAGACATGTAATTGTTAGTTTTAGTAATTTAGGTAATCAAGGTATCGGGAATTATTAGAGCCCTGGTGGTGAAGTGGTTAAGCACTCAGGCTGCTAACCAAAAGATCAGCAGTTCGATTCCACCAGGCACTCCTTGGAAACCCTATGGGGCAGCTCTACTCTGTCCTATAGGGTCACTATGAGAGGGAATCGACTCAATGACACGCAACAACAAGATGTCTTTTGGAGCCCTGGTGGCACAGTGGTTAAGAGCTCGGCTGCTAACCAAAAGGTCAGTGGGAGAAAGATGTGGCAGTCTGTTTTTGTTTCTTGGAAACCCTATGGGGCAGTTTTGCTCTCTCCTATCGGGTCGCTATGAGTTGGAATCGAGCAACAGGTAAGATATCTCTTACCTGCAGTATCCAAATGGACAGCAGGAACTTGAAATCAGTAGATCCCAGCCTGAAGACATAGCAACACCATGTGCTCCCTATAAGCTTGGGTTTAGCATTTAAACCCTCTGTACTTCCAAAGGGTCGTCAGTTCGAATCCAACAGGCACTCCTTGGAAACTCTATGGGGCAGTTCTACTCTGTCCTATAGGGTCACTATGAGTCAGAATTGACTCAACGGCACTGGGTTGGCTGGGTACTTCAGCTCTCCATCTACAATCGGGGCTATAAATACCTGTGATCACTACTTCACAGGGTTATTGCCAAATTAATTAATTAATTAATGGACAATTAACTGCTTTGGGAGCTGCGAAACACCCTGCAAATGCTAGTCACAGCTCAGTGTCCTCGCTCCTGTCATTGTCATCTTAAGAGAAGTCCTGGTATTATATTTTAAAAGTTAACCCAAGCCTGGTCATTTTAAAGAAAAGAGACTGTTCACTAGAGCTACATACACTTGCATAACTGGAAAAAGATTCACTGTTTTTCCCAAAAGAGCTTCTGCCATTTTTTTGTTTTACTCTTGAAATTATAGTTAAGTGTAGACGCCACCTAAAGTAATTTGCCACTGGAATAGGCATAATGTTCTTCTGTCTGCTTTGCTTCTAATTATGTTCGAGCTCGTTTTGACATTTAAGGCCAATTACATTAGTCTAGATCTACTAAGACTTTTCCGTAGTGATCTAAAATTTGACCAATAAACAGTTGTTTTTCTCTCTTTTTATTCATTTCAATGGAATGCTTGGCAATAAACATACTTTAGGCATTTTGTAAAAGCAAAATAAATAATGTGGGTTCATTTGGCAAAAAGCAAGGAGCCACTTGGTCTTTCTTGCCAACATAAGAAAGCAGTCACGGAATTAACTGAAACCACCAGATTTAGCTTGCTTGCTTGCTTTCTAAATAGCAAGTAATAAGGCATTGAGCAATCATGTTACGGGTCGATTAATATTTTAATGTTTCACTTCTATTAACAATAAAAATAACTGATTTTAACAGATTGCTAATTTCACAAAGGTTCGTTCATGTAGAGAGACAGAAACCAAACCTAACCCACCACCATCAAGCCAATTCCAACTCCTAGCAGCCCTAAGGGACAGAATATAATTGTCCCATTGGGCTTCCAAGGCTGTGATCTTAATGGAAGCAGACTGCCACGTCCTTCTGCCACAGAACAATGGGTGGGTTTAGACTCCCGACCTTTCGGTTAGCAGCCAAGTGCTACATGGTTCCAAAAGCTTTATCCTTTAAAAAACACTGATAACAAAGGCCTCCCAAACAAGGCCCAACAACAAAATTCAGTCGGTGTTTCACTGTGTTTTAATAAGATCCTAGGATATGTGATAATTTAAGACACAGAGCAAAGCACTTAGTTTGCTTAGCTCCCTATTTTCAGTCTGTTGGCTAACACCAGGGTTTTTACTGTTTTTTCAATAAACGACTCCAATGATTTGACAGCACCAAAATATAATTTATAGTGCCTATTAGTAATAGAGGAAACCCTGGTGGCATAGTGGTTAAGTGCTATGACTGCTAACCAACAGGTCGGCGGTTCGAATTCACCAGGAGCTTCTTGGAAACTCTATTGGGCAGGTCTACTCTGTCCTGTAGGTTCACTATGAGTCGGAATCGACTTGATAGAAGTGGGTTTTGTTTTGTTTTGGTATTAGTAACAGAACATTCAGTGTAACTTTTTTCTATAATTTTCATACGTAAAATATGGTCTGGAAAAAAAGACTTCCAAGTCTATTGTACAAAAAATAAATTTTTCCAATTGATCTCCATCATCTATTAAGAAACCATAAAATAGTAGACACTTAGAGGTAGATGATATCTTAGGGAATGATACCATAGATGATATCATGAAATAAAATGATACCATCAAAAACACTGCCAAATATTCAAAATAATTTACCTAAAGTTAATATTTATATTTAATACTTTAATATAAAATATAAACACTGTATTTGGGGAGGCCTGGTGGCACAGGGAAACCCTGGTGGCATAGTGGTTAAGTGCTACAGGTGCTAACCAAGAGGCTAGCAGTTCGAATCCACCAGGTGCTTCTTGGAAACTCAATGGGGCAGTTCTACTCTGTCCTATAGGGTCGCTCTGAGTCGGAATCAACTCGATGGCAGTGGGTTTGGTTTTGGGTTTTGGTGGCACAGTAGTTAAGTGGTATGACTGTTAACCAGAAAGTTAGCAGTTCAAATCCACCGGCCACTCCTTGGAAACCCTATGGGGCAGTTCTACTCTGTCCAATAGGGTCTCTATAATCGGAATCGACTAGACAGCAACAAGTTTTTGTATTGTTTTTGAGCTTTCTATAAAAATGGAATCCCACACTACATGTGACAGAAAAATCGTAAGTCATAAAAAAATATAGGAATTCAAAAGTCAAAGCTAGTGTAATACAAGTTGGTTTCCCTTGGGATAGTGTCTTTGAGACAGATTTTTATTTATTTATTTGCTATTATTTAAAATACAGTTTGCAGAGTGATTAATGTTTATAAAGTACTCACACATACTTTATTTGCTTTGATTCTCAAAACACTTTGAAGAGAATGACAACGTGATGCCACATTTGGTGATGATTTGTCTCAGGATGGCTAAGTGGTTTATCCAAAGTCCTTCAACCATTCAAAGATTTCGTCTCACACTCCAGCTCTATGTACACACCGAGCCCTTGGTCGTTTGCCTCAGTCTCTCCTGACTCAAAGAGTTCATGGTCTTTACACACAGCCCAGTCCATTTCTGTCTTAAACTGTCGCCCTTTAACTGTCCCTTCTAGGAAGGCCAAGGTCGCTGGGTGGTAAAGTGCATTGCGCTTGACCACTAACCTGCAGGTTGGCAGTCCAAACTCACCTGGCAGCACCACAGAAGAAAGCCTGGCAATCTGCTTCCATAAAGATTATCGCCAAAAAAAAAAAAAAAAAAACCTATGGATCAGTTCTACTTTGTAACACGGGGGGGATCATGAGTTGGAATTGACCCCACATAAACTGGTTTGGTGGTGGTGGAGGTTTTTCCCTAGGAAGGTCACGTCTTGAAAATCAGGGGACAAATAAGGGTGGTTGAACTTAGATAAGATGAAGAAGACTTGAAAAGTTCATGGCTAATAGTGCAATTCACCAAAGAGAGGGAAGAGACTTGCTGAGCAGTGTTGAGGCCCCTTTGGAGGTTGCCGTGGAAGGGAACTCATTTTCCCTGTGGCATAACTCTCTCCAGGGTGCAGCTGGGTGGCTAGGTGTAGCCATGGAGAATTAGATTCACCTGTTGTTGTTGTTAGGTGCCGTTGAATCAGTTCCAACTCATAGAGACCCTGTGTACAACAGAACGAAACACTGCCCAGTCCCTCGCCATCCTCACAACCATTGTTATGCTTGAGCCCATTGTTGCAGCCACTGTGTCAATTCATCTCATTGAGGGTCGTCCTCTTTTTCGCAGACCATCTACCTAGCATGATGTCCTTCTTCAGGGACTGACCCCTCCTGATAACATGTCCAAAATATGTGAGACAGAGTCTCTCCAGATTCACCTAGAGTTGGCATTTTTTCTGAGAACCAAAAGATAGAAATGAAGGAGTTTGGGGACTGGGAAGAGACTAACTGAAATGATACCCACTGCTGCCGAGTCAATTCCGACTCATAGTGGAATTCCATCTAACCAGATAAGGAGGGATTTGATATAAAGAAAGGGCTGCCGCCAATGGCGTTAGCCTTGCGGTACTATGTTTTTATTCCAAATTTCCAGTTCACAGTATTTTTATTTATGTACAATTTGGTTTAGCCATGGTTAAAACCAAAACCAAACCTATTGCCATCGAGTCTATTCTGACCCATAGCAACCCTATGGGACAGAGTAGAACTGCCCCGTAGAGTTTCCAAGGGACGCCTGGTGGATTCAAACTGCTGACCCTTTGGCTAGCAGCCATAGCACTTAACCACTACGCCACTGGGTTTTCCAAAGAAAAAAAAAAACTCCAGCAGATTATGTGGACATGTATATAATACTGACAGAATAAAGAGAAAACAGATTTGTTTACACTCCATCTTTTTAATATATGCTTAGAAGAAAGTGCTCATTATTTTATGCATATATATATATATATTTTTTGTTGTTGTTGTTACGTATGAGGCTAATGTATGAAAAAGCCACGCAATTACATTCTGCTAAGATCTGCTAAAATGACACAATGGAAAATGCAAGTTATAAAAACATTATATTTAAAAGCCAGTAAGAGTGGCTTTTAACAAAAGTACAGGAAAAAAAAAAAAAGTACAGAATGTACCTCATAAAATTTGTGGGACAGTCAGCCTCAACAGACCATGATGTTCCCTGAACTAATGGAAAAAAACAATGAATCCAGAGAAACATTACCCACTAGAGCTGATTTGTAACACCAAACAAACAATTATTTTGTTTTGGAAGTAGTAGCTCTTGGAGTTTTATACACAGTGGGTTTTTAAGAACACTTAATGCCATTTTTATTAGTTTTTCCCCACCCCTAATTCTCCATAAAACCTTGATCTTGTCAGTCATAATTTTGCCAACCAGTGTACTTTTCAGAAATTTGACCATAAGATTAGTTAGGTACATTTACTCTATATTGATATAATTTTAAATACTGAACCATTTGAATAATTGACTACTTTTTATATTAAAGAATAGGAACTATACTTCAAACTATTAAAGGATCAGGAGGTCAGTGGATTTTTCAGAAGAGAAAACTGCTCTACAAATTATAGCTGTTTGAGAAGGAAAAAGAAACACCAAGATCGAGTAGGCAAATAATTAGGGCAATTAAAACCAAGGGAGGTGTCCCTTTTGCACTTCAGAGAATGCCACCAAGGCAAATCTTCTATTTTAGGACTGTCTGGTAGTAAGACAGGGCAGGGACACACCAAATAAAAAGGCTGAGCTACTATATAAGTTGTCAAGAGGACTTCATTTTGAAAGCAAATTCTTTGTAGATAAGTATTCTTGAAACCAGCTAAAGAAAATCAATTTAACTTATTGTCATGGATTGAATTGTGTCCCCCGAAAATATGTATATCAATTCAGCTAGGCCATGATTCCCAGTATTGTGTGATTGTCCACCATTTTTTCATCTGATGTGATTTTCCTATGTGTTATAAATCCTACCTCTATGTTGTTAATGAAGTGGGATAGGCGGCAGTTATGTTAATGAGGCAGAACTCCATCTACAAGATTGGATTGTATCTTGAGCCACTCTCTTTTGAGATATAAAAGAAAGGAGCAAGCAGAGAGATGGGGAACTCATACCATCAAGAAAGCAGCCCTGGGAGCAGAGCACGTCCTTTGGACTCAGGGTTCCTGCACAGAGAAGCTCATAGTCCAGGGGAAGATTGATGACAATGACCTTCCTCCAATGCCGACAAAGAAAGCTTTCCCCTGGAGCTGATGCCCTGAACCTGGACTTCTAGCCTACGAGACTGTGAGAGAATAAACTTCTGTTTGTTTAAGCCATCTGCTTATGGTATTTCTGTTACAGCAGCGCAGCGCTAGATGACTAAAATACTTGTATTATAAAGTGTGAGTTGTACATGGACAGTGAGAGTTGTATTTTTCACCACATGTTACATTTTTAATGTGTATGTTACCAAGCCATGGTATTTTCAGTTACCTCATTTGCATGCAAAAGCTGGACAAGGAATAAAGAAGACCGAGGAAGAATTGATGCCTTTGAATTATGGTGTTGGCAAAGAACAGTGAATATACCATGGACTGCCAGAGAAACAAATCCATCTTAGAAGAAGTACAGCCAGAATGCTCCTTCCAAGTGAGAATGGCAATACTTCGTCTCATGTACTTTGGACGTATTATCAGGAGGAACCAGTCACTGGAGGAGGACATCATGCTTGGTAGAAAGCCAGCAAAAAAGAGGAAGATCCTCAATTAGATGGATTGACACAGTGGCAGTGACAATGGGCTCAAACAGAAATGAGTGTAAGGATGGTGCAGGACCAGGCAGTGTTTTGTTCTGTTGTGCATAGGGTTGCTATAAGCTGGAATTGACTCAACAGCAGAAAACAACAACATATATTTAAAAAAAAAAAAAAAACTAAGGTATTTACCCACCATATTTTTTTTAATTGTTTAACTCTTTGGTTTTTTTTAACCTATTTTAAATTAATATCTCTACATACTAAAAACTTGAAACATGCTGCTGAACCATTAAATTATCAAAGGGCATCCATGATATTTTTTTTAATAAAGGGCTAAGAACTACTTTGTAGGCTCCAGAAAAACACTTTCAGCCTATGTGTTAAAGCACAGGGAGCTACCCTTGTTTTGCCTTTACAGAGCAATCAAGTCTTTCAGAAAGACATTTGGGGTGAGAAATGGATCGTTGGACCCTTGAGAAAGAAAACAATTTCCTGCCATTGCTGACCCTGCTTCTGTTACCAACAATATATCTTGAGCCCTTGGTGACCTCCATGGATGTGTGATCTGGGAGATATTTTCCTACCCTTGCCGCAACCTTGGTTTATAACACAAAAGGAAGGCACGAAAATGCAGGGCCATTTAGGAGGAAACTATTTAAACTGGTTTAGTGGAGAAAATCTCAAGAAGTATCAGGGATAAATGTGAAACTGAGACCAAGAACAAAGGTTGGATTCAATAGGATCTCCTGACAGATTGGATTCAGAATGTGAAGAAAGGAGGAGGGATAAGGTTGTTGGCCTGAGTAACTTCAAGAATGGGTTTGTCATTCTCTGAGATGAGAAGGACTGCTAGAAGAACAGGTTTGGGGAGTGGGGTATCAAGAGCTTAATTTTGGATTTATAAGATTTGAGATTCCTGTTAGTCATCCAAGTGGAGCTATGGAATTGGGTATTTGATTCTGAAAGTGGGTCTAGAAAATACAAATGGGGGAGTCATCAGTATATAGACAGTATTTGGAGGCATTAGAATGGGAGAAAGCAACTAGTTAGTGAGTACTGAGAGAAAAGATATTTGAGGCCTGTCCCAGGGCTCTGCAACATGTAACGGAAAAGAGCAAAGGAGCCAGAGAAGGACAGGCAGTGAATATGTGGCTGTATACTTCAGTCTCTGGCTCTTGTGGTCACTCAAAGGCTCTTGTTCTCTGCTCCTGGGTATGTTTTCTTCTGCATCATCCCTGTAACAGCTCACTTCTCCACACTCTACTCTTGTGGGTTTTACCCTCTACTCTCATGGTTCTCACCCTTTAATCTGGTTCTCACCCTTTGCTTTGCTCCACATACCCAAGAAGTATTAAAAAAAAAAAAAAACTGTTGCTGTTAAGTCGATTCCGCCTCATAGTGACCCCATAGGACGGAGTAGAACTGCCCCATAGGGTTTCTAAGGAGCGGCTGGTGGATTCAAACTGCTGACCTTTTGACTAGCAGCTGGTTTCTTAACCGCTTCACCACCAGGACTCCCTAGGGAATATGCTACATGCCAATTAGAAACAGTGACTCACTAAGCTAGTGACTTTCAAAAATTTTTCTTCTCCATTCAGTGAAAACCATTGCAGTGTCTTTATTCAAAGCATTTTTATTCCCACTTAACTTCTATTTGTTCAGAAATTTGCTTCCTTTGTAACATCAGCATGTTCATAATGACCCCTTTTCACTCCTATCCAACGGCATGGCCAGTTTTCCTCCATTCCTTCAACTCCGGATCTTACTGCTAACAACGTGTTTTTTCTCTATAGTTTCCATTGGAAGCTCATTGGAGAGATTCATTTTCATGGATCTAGTTCTTTCCTGGTGGGGCAGAATTGTTTGTTCCAGTTTACCTTACATGCAGCTGGCTCATTCTCAGATTAACTGCCCATCTTTGGTTTAATTGAATATAGTCAGGCACCTGTAGTACATACAGTGATTGACTTGCATAGTGATGACGTTTAATACATGATTCTGTTATTAGAAAAAAGAAAGAAAGAAACAGGTGCTTATAAATAAAATTACTTACCCTTATTTAAACCTATAGGTTTGAACTTCAGGGGTAAAGTAGCAAAGTAGACCAAACTCACAGACTCTAAAACCTAAGGAAATGAATGAAATAATTATCAGCATGGAAAAATGATTATCAACAACACAAAAGAAGGACCACGTTTTATGCAGTCATCTTTGAATAGCACCTTCCAGAGAGATTGGGAATGAGGGACAGAGAGAGAACACTCTAGGATCACCCCTTAAACCTGCCTCCCAGAGGAAGTTGAAATGAAATAATTTGGAGAAACTCAGAGCTGAGGGCTATGCTGAGCCCTACAAAGAGAAGAGAACCCCTCAAGTATAGAAGCCCCTCGTTCCAGCCCATTTCACCAGAGGTAAGCCAAACTGCTAGGTCTTACCATTTTTATTTTTCCCAGCTGGGAAGAATGCTTGGGAGTGACAGCAGAATGATTATGATTTCTGAAAGCTGATTATCTCCCACAATAAACAAAAAAATGAGCATAATAAAAGTATGAAGAGGAAAAAAGAAAACAGAAACCTCAACGAGACAGGAGATCCAGGAGCAAAACTCCAGGGATTATCCTCTCCCCTCACTGAAAGCCAAAACCAACTAGCTTGACTTGTGTTTGCCCTCAACAGCAGACAATAGAGTGAAAATGATGGCTGATGAGAGACTGGGGGTGTTGAGGAAGTGGACATTTGGGGTTGATTGGCTGTGGCTGAAATAAAGATTTCAGGAATCTCTCTGAATCAGAGAACTATCTGAAGCCAACATAACTGCCCACTGCTTCAGCTCATACTTCTCTCCCTACAAACCCCTCTCCACAAACACAGAGAAGAAAATCTAGCTGACAGATTGAAAGGGGACTCTCCTAACTGGGGCAAGATTCTGGGAACATTCTGTGACATTATATTG
Organism: Elephas maximus indicus; assembly: GCF_024166365.1. Lineage (NCBI taxonomy): Eukaryota > Metazoa > Chordata > Mammalia > Proboscidea > Elephantidae > Elephas > Elephas maximus. The sequence goes on along the minus strand of NC_064841.1, from coordinate 66,057,022 downwards.
GAGAGAATAAAAGTTCCAGATAAGAAAGTTAAAAACATGGACATTTTGACAACTTGGAGCAGTTCTAGAAAGCAGTTAGTCCAAATTAGAACAGGTACTGAGAGGACTCTAAGAAAAATATCTATGAGAGTAAGAGTCAAATGATATCTGGGTAATTAAAGGCTTCAAGAAGAATTTCTATGGGAGAATAAGAATGGAATCTATTCCAAACAACAGATAAAATGTGGAAGAATCTGGAGGCTATTGGGAATAGAAGGAGAAAGCACATATTTCTTTTCCCAATGGGATAAGTGAAAAACAATCAGAAAATCTCAGCAAAAACAAAACAGAAATTGTATAACAAACCTGCATTAAGTTTTTCCAGAAAAACAAAAGAGAGAGAAATTTGTTCTAAGACATTGGCCCATGTGGTTGTGGGGGCTGTTTTGTTGTTCTTAGTTGCTGTTGAGTCTGTTTCTACTCATAGCGACCCCATGTGACAAGTAGAACTGCCTCCATAGGGTTTTTTAGGCTGTACTCTTTATAGGAACAGATTGCCAAGTCTTTCTCCTGTGAAGTTGCCGAGTGGGTTCAAACTGCCAACCTTTCAGTTAGCAGCTGAGTGCTTAACCATTGTGCCTCCAGGCTTAAGGAATTGGCTCATGCAGTTGTGGGAGCTGGCATGTCCAAAACTGGTGGGTCAACAAGCTAGAAGCTGACTGTCTTGGGTCCAAAATCCGTAGGCCATGCCGTGGTCTGGAATAACACCACAGGATATCTGTGTTACGGTCTTGAGGCAGAATATCTTCTCAGAAACCTGTTTTTGTTCTTAAGACCTTCAGTTGACTGGATGAGGCTCACTTACAATATCAAGGTTACTTGGTTTTACTTAGCATCAACATATTTTAAATGTTAATACACATCTACAAACTACCTTCATACTAACATCTAGACTAGTATTTGACCAAACGACTGGGCAGTATAGCCTAGCCAAGTTGACACATAAAATTAAGTTCAGATAATGTGAAATAAACTGGGCCAGTTTTAAGCAATTAGTTGGAAGTAAAAAAGGGACTCCATTTAACCTTGAACATTTACCTTCCGAGACCAAAACACTGGAGCCTAGAAAAAAGAAGTATAATGTTAGAACATCACCTGGCTCAACAGTAACAATATTTTCATAGTCAACACATTGTCAGTCTATTGATTATCATCTTGTTGGCAATTGTGGAAAACCCAGTTGTGACTGAAACACAGTAACGTAAGTATGATCAAGCTTGAGGAGACAAAGGTACACATGACCAGAGACATGAAATGAAAGGGAGAGGAGAGGCAGAGGGATGGGTGCCAGTGCTGATACTCAGTGAGGTGTCAAGCCATTCTGTCAGAAGTCTGTGGAACAAGAAGTCAAAATCTAAGTAGAGAATGTGGGAGTGGTTGAGAGAAGCGGGGAATCATGCTGTACCTGAACTAAATCTTTACATATCACACCAGAGGTCTATGTCTAAAGTGGATAAATCAAGAAATGCTGACTAGAACTATAAATGAGCACAAAGAGAACTGAAAACAAAAACGACTAAAATGGTGGCCTCCGGGAAGTGGGACCAGGATAGCTAAGCATGAGATTGTTGCTTCTCATTTATTAAGAAACCCAACAAAATGTTTCTCTACTATTAAATGTTTCAATCATATTGCATCACCTTGATTAAAATTTTGAAAAATGATATTAAGAATGAGGCTAAAAAGAAATAAGCAGAAACTATCTAAGAGAAAATCTTTGGTCAGCGTAATGAACAAAGACTTAACAATATAAGCCTTTCTCCTAGATTGGAGGACAACTTGGGAACAATATCAGTTTTTCTCAAATTAATCTAGTGTTATCCAGATCAGAAAAACAGCAGAATTGTGATCAGGGCATGGGGAATAAATGTATTTAAAATAAATAAGAAAATTCTGAAAATAAAACGCTATGTGGGGGGTCTAGTAACCCTATCAGTTATTAAAATATACAGTTACTAGGAAATTTGGAGATGAAATAGATTAATGGAAAAGAATGAAAACTCTAGAAATAGAGCCAAAAGCATTGGGGTATTTGATAATGTGATAAAGGGAATAGTTCAAATAGTAAAGAAAACATGGATTATCAAGTTATATTGTCCTAAATCACTGATCAGCTATTGAAAAGAAAAAATGAAGACTAATTTCTGTTTCATTCCTTATACCAAAATAAATTCCATGTTTAGACTTATTTAAACATCATAAAGTAATGATGCTGTAAAACTACTAGATGAAAACATGGGTGAATTTATATATAGCAGAAGTCTTTATGCAAAATAAAACAGCTTAAATGAAAAGAATGATAAATTAGACTACCTAGAAATTTAAAATTTATGTTTTCAAAAGACCATAAATGGATTGGAAAAAAATATGTCAAACATGTATGACAGATAAAATAAAAGTTTTGTTTTTTTTTTATTTATAAAAGGCTGGTGGAAATCAACAAGGAAAAAGATAGTCAAGACAATAGGAAAATGGTATAAGATCAAGTAGTTCAGAGAGATGAAACAACTTTCTCCAGGGCTTTGTTCATATCCACCCTCTCCATCCTTGAAATTCTATTTACCTTCATGGTACAGGGCAATGGCCATCAGTTTCCCAAAACTGTTCTTGGCACACCCAAGAGGAATAAATTGGTCTGTTACCCCTTGGTAATTTTAACATATTTCTCTTTTTTTTTTTTCTTACACACCACAGTTTTTATTCTTCCTTTTGTTAAAATTTATCTTGTACATCTCTGTCTTCCTCTCTTGATTATAAATTTGTTTTTACTATTGTACTTTAGATGAAGGTTTACATAACAAACTAGCTTCTCATTGAAGATTTAGTACACATATTATCTTATGACATTGGTTAACAACCCCTTGACATATCAACACTCTCCCTTCTCAAATTTGGGTTCCCTATTACCAGCTTTCCTGTACCCTCCTGCCTTCTAGTCCTTGCCCCTGGGCTGGTGTGCTCCTTTAGTCTCATTTTGTTTTATGGGCCTGTCTAATCCCTGGCTGAAGGGTGAACCTCAGGAGTGACTTCATTACTGAGCTAAAAGGGTATCTGGGGGCCATACTCTCAGGATTTCTTCAGTATCTGTCAGGCCAGTAAGCCTGGTCTTTGTGTGTGTGTGTGTGATTTAGGATATGTTCTACATTTTTCTCCAGCTCTGTCTGGGACCCTCCATTGTGATCCCTGTCAGAGCAGTTGGTGGTGGCAGTTGGGCATCATCCAGTTGTGCTGGACTCAGTTCAGTGGAGGCTGTGGTAGTTGTGGTCCATCAATCCCTTGGATTAATCTTTCCATTGTGTCTTTGGTTTCCTTCATTCTCCCTTCCTCTAGATAAGATGAGACCAGTGGATTATCTTAGATGATTTCATGGATTGAATCATGTCCCCCAAAAAATCTGTCAACTTAGCTGGGCCATGATTCTCAGTCTTATGTGATTGTCCACCATTTTATGTGATTTTCCACCATTTTATGTGATTTTCCTATATGTTGTAAATCCTAACACTATGATGAAATGAGATGTACTAGTGGCAGTTCTGGGTTGTGGCAGTTATATTGATGAGATATGCAAGGTTAGATAGTGTCTTAAGCCAATCTCTTTGGGATATAAAAGAGACAAGTGAGCAGAGAGACAGGGGGACCTCATACCACCAAGAAAGAAGCACTGGGAGCAGAGTGCATCCTTTGGACCCGGGGTTCCTGCTCGGGGAATCTCCTAGTCCAGGGGAAGATAGATAAGAAGGACCTTCCTCCAGAGCCAACAGAGAGAGAAAGAATTCCCCTGGAGCTGACACCCTGATTTTGGACTTCTAGCCTACTAGACTGTGAGAAAATAAATTTCTCTTTGTTAAAGCCATCCACTTGTGGTATTTCTGTTATAGCAGCACAAGATGACTGAAACAGATTGCCACTCACAAGTCTTCAAGATCCCAGATGCTACTCACTAAAGTAGAATGTAGAACAATTTCTTTATAAACTATGTTATCCCAACTGAACTAGACATTTTCTAAGACCATGGCCCCTACAGCAGCCTCCATGGCCTTGCCATGGACAAGTTGTGCTGGCCTCCCCAGCATTGTGTACTGTCCTACCCTTCACCAAAGTTACCACTTATCCATTGTCTATTTAGTGTTTTTCCATCCCCACCCCTCCCTCGTAACCATCAAAGATTGTTTTTGTGTGTAAATCTTTTCATGAGTTTATATAGTAGTGGTCTCATACAGTATTTGTCCTTTTGTGATTGACTTATTTCACTCAGCATAATGCCCTCCAGATTCAACCATGTTGTGAGGTGCTTCGCAGATTCATCATTGTTCTTTATCATTTCATGGTAGTCTATGGTGTGTATGTACCATGGTTTGTTTATCCATTCATCTGTTGATGGGCATCTAGGTTGTTGCCATCTTTTTCCTATGCATTGTGAACAATGCTGCAATGAACTTGGGTGTGCATATGTCTATTTGTGTGATGGCTCTTAGGAATGGGATTGCTGGATCATATGATATTTCTATTTCTGGCTTTCTAAGGAAGTGCCATACTGTTTTCCAAATTGGTCGTATCATTTTGCATTCCCACCAACAGTGCATAAGAGTTCCAGTCTCCCCGTAGCCTCTCCAACGTTTGTTATTTCCTGTTTTCTTGATTTGTGCCAGTAATGCTGGGGTGAAATGGTATCTCACTGTGGTTTTGATTTGCATAATGGCTAGTGATCACAAGCATTTCCTTGTGTCTCTGTTAACCGCTTGAATGTCTTTGAAGTGTCTGTTCATTTACTTTGCCCATTTTTTCAATTGGATTATTTGTCTTTTTGTTGTAGGAGTACTGGATTTTCCTGTAGATTTTAGAGATTAGACTTCTGTGGGATTTGTCATAGCCAAAAATTTTTTCCCAGTCTGTAGGTTCTCTTTTTACTCTTTTGGTGAAGTCTTTTGATGAGCATAAGTGTTTCATTTTTAGAAGATCCAAGTTACCTAGCCCATCTTTTGGAGTTTGTGTGTTGTTAGTTATGGTTTGTATACTGTTAATGGCATGTATTAGGACCTCTAGCATTGATCCTATTTTTTCTTTTACCATCTATATTTGATTATAAATTTCTTAAGAGAAGAAACCATGTCTTATCTCAATTCCCAATACTTCAGGCCTTTAGTAGCCACTCGTAATTATAGTTTGAATAAATAAGCTAAGCAGTTCCTCCAAGGAACACAGACCCTATGGATAATGTAAATCAGGAAGCATACGTGATTCACAATCTGAAGCAAACTACCATTTGAATTTCTATTTCTGCATAAAATCGCAACTGATAAGGCACCTTTCAAGCAGGACACTAATTTTCAGCCTATAATAGAAGTGTTCTGTGGTATTACCTTCCATTGCTTGTTCATGTGAGCAACTATAAACACAAATTTCATTGTAATAGAAAGCTTTGCTCTCAGATATAATTCACAGCACCTCACAATATGAAATTTCAGGTAGCTGAGCTCCTGTGCGGAAATGAGATTTTTTTTCTTCCATCTGAGACTCTGAAAAGAATAGAGGACCCCAGTGTTCTTGCCCACATTGCTTATCTCAGGACAACAGGTTGCTATCCCATAGCTCCACACTCCTGGGCATTTACCGAACGCATGATAACTGAGTGTTCATGAAAGGCAATGCAGTAGATGAAAACAAATTAAGTTGGTTTGTGCCCAAGGTAGCTGAAGGGCATCCATGAATTTCTGGTCTCTAGGTACCAAGAATAAATTTGCTGGCCTTAGACACAAGCTTTTCTGTAACTTTTAGGAAAAGAAATGCCTGTCCAGTGATATTCCATTTAAGCTAGTAGGTGTTTTGATTCTTCACCTGCTGCTGTCGATGGTTAGCCTGGACACAATTTCACACTGGTGACATCTTTGTTGAAAACACAGCAGTCTAAAATTTTTATGGGAGTCGTATTTGGAATGTGTGCTCCTTGCCTTTGGATATAATAAATATTCAGCAGAAAAAATACAGGGAAAAAAATAATTGCCCTCAATAATAAGTTCTAGTATACTTACGAGGTTAAATGACGTGTTGAAAAGTTCCCTGAGGCATTTTTCAAATGAGTTAGAGCTAGTGTGTGTGTGTGTGTGTGTGTGTGTGTGTGTGTGTGTGTGTATAGAGTGACTTTCTCTTTAACATCCTGGCAAGGAAAGTATTACATTGTTCCTGGTGATATTGAGGTCAAGTCTCAATAATAACATGCCTCATGCTTTCCTGAACCACTCTGTAGGATAGTCAGAATGTAGGAAATTTAACTCAAGAAGTTAAGTGTTTCACAAGATGGACAAAGGGTAAGTGGAATAACTTGTCTCCTACTTAGCTGGAGATTCATTTAATAATTAATTGCCCTTTGTTCAAATGGTTCCACTATGTGCTGAGCGTTGAAATGTGGTACTTCCGAAAAAGTTAACTTAAGGATTCCTCGTGAAGGAAACCGACACTAGGTGAGCTTACTGTGCGATCTGGCCTAGTAAGGGGTAGATCTGAGCCCTCGATGAATACAGGATGCAGTACTTGGGAAAGTCCTTACTCTGGAGCCATGATGCCTTGATGTGCTACTTCTAATAGTGCCACAAGTTAATAGGGTGACTTTGGGCTAATCGCATATCATCTTTGAGTCTCGTTTTCCTAATCTTTTTAAAAAAATTAATTAGATTAGATTATCCTTAGGGCCCCTTTTGACTCTAAGATCCTATCGTTGTAAAAAGGATTTTGTCTTGGGCCAAGTCCATCTTTATATTATCTTGGGCTTTATTTCTTAGAATTCCAACACCTGAGAATTCAACTTATGTTTTTAATGTACTATAGCCTATAAAGACCTTTCTTTTAGAGTCACTAGTCACCATCATAATTCTCATTAAGAAACATTTATTGACCATCAGTGTGTACAGGACACAGGAGTCAGAGATGCACATATATCAAGAAAAAATATGTAATAATTCATCTCACTGAAGATCTTTGCAAAAAGAGTATGAGACTTTTAGCTTCACTGGTTTTTGTTGGAATGCTTCAGTTGTTTGTTCTTGGATTCCAACGTGGTCATGATTCTGTGCCTTGAAAAAAAGATCATGAAAAATGTGTTCGTGTTTATTAAGTTGCTTGGCGTGGCAATGTCATTTAGAAATACTTCTCTTCTAAAGAGTCACATGTTTTAAATATAACTGAATTTGTTACATGGGTGCTATAAAAATAAAATTAAGGTTATTTTTCTCTTGTATGCCTTTAGACAATGAAATGTAATTCACTATAAAAACAAGTTTCTCATAGAGGCAAGAATATACAGTAATCAATTAGAAATGTTAAATAGCTTGCTTAAAAGAATTTTTTTTAAGGCAAATATGCAAAGATCCTGAATTTTTTCAAATTTCCTCAGTAGTATTTACTACCGACAAGGCTAATTTTAATTCAGGGCCATTGTTTTAGTTTTCCACACTGAATAGTTAAATATCAAGTTTTTTAGGATCTTTGTTCTCAGCCCTTTCCCATTTATTGACTTAAGACTGTATTCTTGCCCTGATCAATCAGATAATAACCAATATGAAGCTCAGAGTCTTCACTACACTGTGATACCCACTACCAAATATACTCTAAACTGGAAATACCATGTAGTGATTTTAAACTGCATGAAAGCCTGTATCTGGTGTTTAATACCTCCTTTCTTTTCCTCTATAGGCATTTATGTCCATGTTCCAGATCCTTACCCAGGAAGGATGGGTAGACGTCATGGACCAAACTTTAAATGCTGTGGGGCATATGTGGGCGCCTGTTGTTGCCATCTATTTCATTCTCTATCATCTCTTTGCCACTCTGGTGAGTTTAGTATTTATTTTTGATTTTATCTTGGAATCCGTAATGGTGCAAGCATCAACAGATATGTGGCTTTGTCAGTTATAGCCAGGGGACAAATGCAGAGTAGTCCAGTTGAGTGAAAGTAGTCCAGCGTCCCTTGCAGTTCTATATTTTATGAATCAAAGAACTACGTGAGGAACTAGATTACATACAGATTTGTTAAGTGAGAAGTTGTCCTTTATCAGGTACAAGTGTTTATATGAAAGAAAACAAGATGAAACAAAGCTGAAATCCCATATTCACATACCAATTTAACCATCGCTAAACATTCACACCCCATATGATCTAAGGATCAAAGCAGAACTTCATTATTATTATTTTTTATCACGTAGAGGCACTCTCTTCAATTTTACTACCTCCTCTTCACAGCTGTAATTAAACTGAAGGCAGAAGCTGGAGACTTCGGGGTGTTGTCAGTTAATTAGAAATCAGCACAGTGCTTTTGTGCTACGTGCAACTGAAAGAAACACACGGGAGGAAAGAAAAAAACAAAACATAGCTGCAAATATTATAATAGCACCATATAACTGAATATAAAAATCCAGGAAAAATTGACTTCTGTAACACAAGCAGGCTTTTTTCAATGTATTTCTGTTAGAAGGAGTGGGTAAAGAAAGTTATACCATGTGGCCTATGATATACTAAGGGATGTTATTCTAAGGTCTCTGCAATGTCAAATGTATATCTCCATTTAGTAAACATGTTCATATATAAGAAGCAAACTTAAACTCTAATATTATATTAAAGGTCCAAGTTAAAGACCCAAAATGTTACCCTTTATCAGGAACACATGAAATAATAACAACTGCTATTATTTATGGAGTGGAAAATTTTTTTACAAATTTTATTCACAACAACCGTGTTAGGTAACATTCCCATTTTACAGATGATGAAACCAAGGCTCAGGTGAGTTAAGTAATTTACCCATTGTCCCATAGAGTGTAAATGTGAGAGCCAGAACATCCTAAGTTCCGTCTGATTTCAAAGTCTAGCCTTTTAACTACTTATTGCTGCTTCCTTAGATGATGAAGCTTAAGATTATCACTGGAAATGTCTTCATCAAGTCTACCCAAGGGTCATAAGATAAAACAGATTACCTATGATCTTTAAGGTGCCTTCCAGATCTAAATATCTATGAATCAGGAAACTACTTGAGGAACGAAATTTGTTAAGCTAGAGATTACATTTGCTGTGGGAAGTTTTTTAAAAACTAAGACACAAAAAGGTGATGGGGAAATACTGTTATGTAGTGTAATGTTCTGGCTTCAAACAGTTGAATCATGTATAAACAGTGTTAGCATTTTTTACACGTGGTTGACTGTAAAAATGTTCACAAAAGGAAAGAACATTGGGCAATGGGAATGAAGGCCTGACTTTCTGAGATAGGTTTGACAATGCTGGTGCTTGCCAGTATTTGTAGTGTACTTAGCCCAGGGTCTCTGCATCCTCTCTTCCAGGACCAAGTTTATGTCATTCATTCATTCATCCATTTCACTGATGTTTATTAAGCACCAACTATGTGGAGCCCTGCTGGCGCAGTGGTTAAGAGCTCAGCTGTTAACCAAAAGGTCAACAGTTCAAATCCACCAGCTGCTCCTTGGAAACCCTATGAAGCAGTTCTACTCTGTCCTATAGGGTCACTCTGAATCCAGATAGACTTGATGGCAACAGGGGTGTGTTTAAGTTACTCCATATTACTAAATAATTTGGAGACTATTGATTGTGGATCAGTCGTAGGATAGATTTTACTGAAAATCATGAATGTATAGGAATAATTGATCTACTCGTTTTTCTATCAAAACTTTGTAATTTCTTGCTACCTTTATTAAATATTTTTCACATTCAGATAAAGATTTGATTCTTAAGTCAGAGAATCACAAAATATGAGAGTGGCGACAAAAAATAACAACGATGTAGCCTAGCAAATTACTTAGCAAAATAATATTTTTTCCAAAATTAAATTCTACAGAGAACACTAATGTAATAAAATATGTTATTAAAACTGGAACATAGCCTTCTTGGGCCTTGTTTCAATCTTTATTATTGGACCAAAACTATGGCATTTATTACAGACTGCTTAAACACATCCAAGGCGTCCTGAAGTTCATCTGAGTCTTTAGGAATCTACAGAGCACAGCTTGAAAACCATGTCCACTTCCACCTCTTCATCTTACTGATTTAAATAATCTGCCCAAAATACACATTATACTTTTTTTCATTGTAATTTTTAAGAAAGAGTTGTAAGTTGCAGCTAAAAATTGATATCGGTTGTTAGTTGGTGAATTTTTTTTTTTTTTTAATCTGTAAGTCAATTGAGAATTGAACAGTCTCCATGTCAACAAGAGTAGTTTGGTAAATTGGGTATAGTACAAGAAGACAGACTTGGAGCCCCAAACTCTAGACTGAGATTCTAGCTCTACTGGCCACTAGATATATGCCACTGGAAGAAGTAGGTAACCTTCTTGATCTCTATGCTGTGTTATATCTGAAAATGAGGCTAATAGTGCCCATGGCACCTGATGTCCAAGGTTGCCATGTACATGTGTGAGTTAAGCTTATACTCTTGAGGATGTTGTATCCATGGTATACCAAATAACCCAGTGCCGTCGAGTCGATTCCAACTCATAGTGACCCTATAGGACAGAGTAGAACTGCCCCATAGAGTTCCAAGGAGCGCCTGGTGGATTTGAACTGCTGACCTCTTGGTTAACAGTTGTAGCACTTAACCACTGTGCCACCAGGGTTTCCACCCACGGTAGAAGAGGATGAAAATCGCTGTCACCAAAACAAAGTTCTTCTAAGTTTAAATGAGATGAAGTGTGCAATTAAAGCTACGCATTAATGAATTAATGCATTAATGAATTAATGAATTGTGTTAGTGCAGGTGCTTTTCGTCTATAGAGATAAAGCATCATTGATCAACATGAAGTATCATTCATGACTCTTCCTGGATCAATTCTCCTCATTGCCTTCTTCTTTCTTTTCCTCCTCACACCCTTTCCCCAGGCAAGGATCATGATGAATTTGATTTGGATCCATCGTCCATTTTTTAAAGTGTGTTTCGTCAAATTTGACGTTATAAAAAAAGGCTTTTATTTTGTGCAACATTCAGTGAAAAAAAACCTACCGATAATTAAACTATGCACACAGATCATAAAATGCATCCCAATTTTAGTTATTAAAATGTGAAAAAATAAAAATACATCTTAAAATCAGGAAAATTCAATGGTTTCCCACACATTTATGTGTCCATAAAAAATAGCATTTTGAATTTAAGGATGTCATCTAAATACATTTTTCAACTATTAATTTTTAGAATTAATATTCATTTTTTAGTTTGAGAATCCTTAGTCCAGTGTGCTTAGTCTTTATGGCCACCCCTGGGGAGAGGTGTGATGTGCGCTGCCTCTCTCTGTATGTTCTTCCTCTATGTTGATCCCCAGTTATATCTGACCGTGCACGCCTCTCCTTAAAATCATAAGAAGCAGTGATTTTCAGAATAAATGGTATCAAACTCTACATATAATCTGCAGTTAAGTTTTTCACCAAATACCGTTTCGGAGATCTTTTTATCTTAATACCAAAAAAAGAAAAAGCCAAACCAGTTGGCATTGAGTCAGCTTCGGCTGACAGCAGCAACCCCATGTGTGTCAGAATAGAACTGTGGTCCATAAGGTTTCCAGCGGCAGATTTTTGGAAGTAGTTGGGACATTTCTTCCGAGATACGTCTGTTTGGACTCACACTTCCACCCTTTCGGTTCTCAGGCAATTGTGTTAACTGTTTGCACCACCCAGAGATGCACTTATCTTAACACACATATGGCTAATTCGGTCCGGTTTTTAACTGTTACATAGTTTTCCACTGATCGAATATGCCATGTTTGTTTATCTATCTATTCCCCTCCTGATGGATGATTAGGTAGTTTCCCAACGTTTTACTCTTATAATGCTGAAATTAATATGTGTGTGCGTGACGCTGTGTTCCCCTCAGTGACAGCTTCTCCAAGATGTATGCCTGAAAGTAGAATCACTGGGTCCTGGATGGTACCCAAATCGCTCTGCAGCAAGGGTCTGCAAGCTATGTCTCACACATCCAATCCAGACCACCACCTCTATTTGGACAGCCTGTGAGCTAAGAATTTAAATTTACTTATAAAAGATTACATTTTAAATGGGTAGGTAAGTACCCCCATAATAGGGCTGATTTTGCCTCTTAGCCCTCAAAGCCTAATATACTTACCGTCTGGATTTTTAAGAAAAAATTTGCAGATCCCTGCTCTACAGGGAAACTACACTAATGTACTCTCCCAAGCGCAGTGGCTGAGAATTCCTGTGTCTTCACATTTTCACTTCTGCTTGAAATTGTCGGACTTTTAAGATATTGCCAAACTTACGGGTGAATAGTAGTATCAGTTTGCTTTAACATACATTTCCATAGTTATCAACAAGGGAGCACCTTTTCATATGCTTACTGGCCATTTTGTTTTTTGTGACATGTCTGATCAGATGCTTTACCTATTTTTCTAAAGGCTGGTTTATGTTTTTTAAATTCATTTGAAAGAATGGTATATACCCACTCCTCACTTAATGACATGGTTAGGTTCCAAAGACCAGGTCATTATGTGAAAACCAGTGTTATGCAAAAATGGAGGATGACCACATCAGATCACAAAATGGAAGATGACTATATCATTACATAACTGCCAAACCACTGAAAATAATGGCCCAGCCAAGTTGCCACACAACCTTCACCACCACAGCTGGCGTTACCCTTACCTCTCACCTTATTGTTCATTACTGCCAGATGTACATTGTTAATGTGTAAGATAATCAGACAGTAGATTTTTTACAATTGTGAAATGTTGGATAACTAGATAGTTGATACGTGAGGAATAACTATGTATGTTCTGGATACTATTCCCTTTTCTACTATACCATTGCCGTCGAGTCGACTCTGACTCATAGCAAACCTATAGGACAGAGTGGAACTGCCCCATAGGGTTTCCAAGGAGTGGCTGGTAGATTCAAACTGCCAACCTTTGGGTTAGCAGCCTGAGCCTTTAACCACTGCGCCACCAGGGCTCCTTTCTACTATACATACTGCACATACTCTCTCCTAAGCAGTATTTTGTTATTCAGATTTTTCTGTGATGTCTTTTGACATTGTATTTTGATGTGGCCAAAAGTATCAGTATTTACTTACAGTCTACATTTATTTTGGACTCATGCTTAAGGAATTCTTTCCCACTCTGAGGTAATAAAATTATTCTCCTCTGTCTTCCTCTAGGAAACCCTGGTGGCGCAGTTGTTAAGAGCTACGGCTGCTAACCAAAAGGCTGGCAGTTTACACCCACCAGGTGCTCCTTAGAAACCCATGGGGCAGTTCTACTCTGTCCTATAGGGTCACTATAGGGTCACTATGAGTTGGAATCAACTTGTCGACAATAGGTTTACGGATCTTCCTCTAATTGTTTGAAATATTTGCCTTTCGCATTTACATCTTTAACTCATCTCAACCTAATATTCCTTATAGTATGATCTAGATTTAATAGACTGTTTAAATAAAACTTACTGATTTTCCTCAACTAGATTTATGTAAGAAATTTAAAGGTTTGGAATTATTTTAGTTACTCTGATTATGAATTCTAAAATAAAAAGATCACCGATTCAGATATTTTCATTTATAAAAGATTTTTTAACTAAAATTAATTAATTCAATAGAAGAAACCACTATGTAACTAAGATAAATGTAAAAAAATGCCACTTCTATACTCTCCCAAAGTCTAGGTGCTGAAGTCAGTTTCCCAGTTCACGGAGATTTTGCTTAAAACATGAGCAGCAATTATTTTTCTTTTCCTGTTTATCCTTAGACTGGCAGTTACTTTAAGTTACTATTAAATGAGCTCAATTTGACTCAGCATACTTTCACTGAGGCACTTCTGCTATATGTGGCATACCTGGGTGGGGTAGATGGTTAATATGCTTGGATGCTAACCAAAAGGTGGGAGGCTTGAGTCTGCTCTACCTCAGAAGAAAGGCCTGGCAGCCTGCTTCTGAAAAATTAGCCATTGAAAACCCTACGGAGCACAGTTCTACTCTGACATACACGGGGTCGTTGTGAGTGGGAATTGGCTTGACAGCAGCTGGGTTTTTTTACTACTATGTATAAGGACTAAAAAAAAAAAAAAAAAAAAAAAATTTTTTTTTTTTTTCTTTTTTATAAGGACTAGTCTAGATCCTGGTCAAAGGAGGAAAGGGCTTAATCCCTGTTCTCTTAGAGCCAACAGCTAGTCCAGAATTAGGGCCAAGTAAACTAAACAATACATAGTAAACAGCAGCCTCCAGTCATTCCAGATCTGTCGTGATGTGAAATAGTAAGAGTATTGACAGCAAAGTACTGGAAATGGTTTGTGGACGTGTGTGGAGGTGATAGACCTGTGACTTTAAAAACTGAACAATTAGAAGATAAAAATTTCTATCCATCATCCCGTCTTTAACTTACCTTAAAATGAATGAGCACTTTTGTTAAATCTTTTACTTCTTTTTATACAAAACACTACAAAGCATGCTAACCCCCACCCAAAATAATAATAATAATAATCTTTTTTAAATCTATAAATATACAGGCTCTGATTTTGCCTTTTAAATTTACTTTTTTTTAATTTACTTTAAGTGAGGCCACACAACCTGATCACTTCCTGGTTTAGTCTTCTCAGGGACAGACATGTGCCAAGTAGCAAAACACGTTTTGCTACAGCTTGTTCTGGAATAAAAAACAGCAGGCTATTTCATCGCCCCCGGGGGTTCCAATTTGTCAGCCTACAATAAAAATCAAGCTTAAGTGTAGAAAAAAAAAAGAGTAAATGCATATTCCTAACCATTATCTACCGTCTCTTTAAAATACCTCTCTTCCACTAGGCATGTAGTCTGTCTTTCTGTCCTGACTGCACCACCCCACCCCACCCCCGCCCCGTTTTGCCAGTGATTTGGGGATAAGGAGTATAGACGACTTAACCAGTTGAAAGACCTTTTTTTCCCTCAGTGTTTTTCCATTTACTGTTGTTTCAATGGAAAGCCCTGTGATGTGAACACCAAAGAGAGAAAATGTAATTAAGCATTCATTGTGGATGGTCTTTGTGTTACCTTTGAAATGCTTAAATTAACACAGCAATCTCTTGATTTTGCCTCTGTCATGGCAGCTTTCTGAGAATAGTCATATTTTGCTGACAAGAAATGGGCATTCCGAAACACAAATGAAATACCTTGATTTTATAAAATTCATTTAAAAGTGCGTTTGTGTTGAACATACCCCATTTTGGACTGCTATGATGACATTTGACTTTCTGTTGACCTATATAAAAATTGAAATTGTTTCAAACTGCAGGCTGCAAGACAGCCTAGGATGGTGTGATTATAAATGGTAAAAAGAAAAAAGAAAGATTAGGGGCTACTGACCAGATTCCTGCTGTGCTTCTGTTGTATGCTTGAAAATAACTTTTAGAAAATCAAATTATTAATAAAGTTCACAGTAGTGAAAGAAATAAGATTAAAGGGTGACATTTCAGCTAAAGGGCCATCTTGAAGCTGTATAAAAGGAGAAGAAAATAGTAAAAAACACACTATGTGAAAACAAATGAAAATGAAATGTGAAAGATGCATAGGGCAAGGGCATGACTACATACGCAAAATAGACAGACATTCAGACATTCTCAAAGCCAGGAAAAGCCATTCTGAAGCGATGAGGCCACCCACTCGTAAAAATAAGCCACAAATTTCAGAAGCCTGAATCATGCTAAACTTCAAAGTGAGTCTTATTTAGAGAATGAGAACCATAGGTATTGGACAGAATGGTTTATGTCACAGCAAAATCGAAGGAAATAGTGATACTTGGGAACACAGTTGTTTCAGTAATTTATTTAATTTACTGATATGTATTATGGGTACATGGAAGAAAAACAAGTTTCACTGTTTATGGTTAAATGTATAAAACTTAAACATAGAAAATACCTAGAGAGCCCTTGTTGTTGTTAGCTGCTCTTCAGTCAACCCCCAAGTCATGAAGACCCAATACACAACTGAAGGAAACGTTGCCTGGTCTTGCATCCTCCCTGTGATTGGTTACCGATTGTACCATGGGGATCCATAGAGTTTCCACAGACTGATTTTCAGAAGTAGATTGTCGGGCCTTTCTCCTTAATCCCTCTTGGTCTGGAAACTCTGCTGAAACCTGTTCAGCATCATAGCAACAGGCAAGCCTCCACTGACACGTGGTGGCTGCACATGAGTTGCACTGGCTGGTTGTTGAACCCTTGTCTCCTGCACGGAAGGCGAGAATTCTACCCCTGAGCCACCCTTAGCTCTAGGCAAATCTGGGCTTTTTCAGGATGGTGTGAGGAGCTGGAGGAGGAAAAAGGAGGAGTTAGGGAAATATAGGAGAAGTCATAAGGGACAGAGCAGTAGCTGAACACCTGCTAAGACACAACAGAGAGCCATATTGAACATGGAAAAGAATGCTTTTGAAATCCATTAAACTGAGGGTCAGAAGCCCACCAATATGTTAAGCCATCCCTAAAAATCTCAACAGGGGGACTTCCCAGGCTTCCCAGAGACCTAATATGTGATGCTTTTCCCATTGAATACATTGTAGGTACTAATAATAATTTTGGAAATGGACATTATAATCTGAGGAAAATAATCAGATACCCACAATATTTTCGTAGTTACTCTACAATTTTTTCATTGAAACTGTTGCTTCATGATGTATCATTATCAAACATAAAATAAGGGACTGCTGTATTACATCAGTTGTATATTTCAAAGTAGAACAAACACTTGAGTTATACATTAATATATAATCGAATGCTATAGACCTGTTAAAAGTAGCAAGTAGCCAATGCATGAAAATATGTGTATGAATTTCTTTTGTAAAGAGTTGCATCAACCACTGTGTTGAGAGTACACATCCTTTAACAAAGTTCAGGAGAAAATGAAGGGATATATCACTAGCCTTTTTTCCTCCTGAAATTGCTTCATTAAAAAAAAAAATCACGATATAGTATGATGTGCCATATTGTAAATTGAAATAATAGATAATTCCAAATATTAAAAAATAAATAATGCAAAGCATGTCGACTGCATAATTTAGAACTAGCAATGTGTAAATGTAAAAGTGCTTCATCTAAGTGAAAAAGCTCTTGTAATTCAAGGTGACAATCACCTGTAAAAGGTCTTTGCTATATTAATAAAACTATAATGCAAACCTGTGAATCACATTTGAAGACAGCACATATGGCACTTGTAGTGGGTAAACATTGACTAAAAATAAGATCCCTGTGTCAGTGTAATGGGTTTGGATTACCAGTGAGCACTACTTCCACTTTCTATAAAAATAAAACAAATGAACAAGAACACTCAGAGTATTGATGAATGGCTCTTCTTTTCAGAATTAAGGTTTGTCACCCACTCTTAGGACTTTCAGTACCATTTATTGGTAGGTGGCTGACACCCAAGACTCCCCACTCCCTCAGTCCAATCCAGTATGGCACTGGGCTTATAGGAGAAAATATCTCACTGGCAATGTAGATTAAATACAATGAAAACCAAGCTGACTCCCTACCTTCACTTCTACTTCATCACAGTGGTTATTGCCAACTTATTAGAGTGTGAGAAAAGAACTACAAAGTAATTCTCACCTCTTCACAATCAGCTGCAGACTAAGCCTGCCTTCTCCCAATCTTCTATTTTCATCCCAAAGACACAGCTAAAGCCCCAGGCCAGTCATCACCCTGTGGGCCAAGTCCTCACCTTATCGCAGTGCCCTACACTTCAGGATCTGGGGACAAGGTGGGAGCAGCGGGGAGTGACATAGATCAAGCTGGAGGTCCACATCTAAACACTTTCAGAAGGAACCTCAGGCCACATACATTTTTAACTATAGTTTCTGTTTTCACCAGCAGGTTGTCATGTTAATAAAATAAAAATAAAATACTGAAGCTAAAACATTTGAAAGTATTTGTTGAGTGAACTTAGCTTCCATGATAGCTTGAAGAAAACTTAAAACTTTCTCTGATATTATTCATAAATTTGTTATCAGAAATCCTTCCCAATGGTTTGTTCTCAGTTCTGTAAGTTTGGGGCTTGCTATTGCAAAGCCCCTTCAGCATTTTTCCTAGCGAAGCCAAAAGCTTTCCCTTTATGAATTTTGTCTTCTCTCACCTTCCATGAAAATCAAACTCTTACCTACCATGGAAGAGAGAAAGTCAGGCAGCATCCCAAATCTGTCTCTCTGTCTTTCTCCTCAGAAGGTTTTTTTTTTCCTCTTTCTCCCAAGAGTAATGTATAGAATGTACAGATTTTTTAAAAAAATAAGGTAGTGAGATATTACCTATATAATAACCAAACCAAAAACCAAACCCATTGCCATGAAGTCAATTCCAACTCAAGCGACCCCATAGGACAGAGTAGAACTGACCCATAGGTTTTCCAAGAAGCACCTGGTAGATTCAGATTGCTGACCTTTTGGTTAGTAGCTGTAGCTCCTAACCACTACACCACCAGGGTTTCACCTTTCTAAATATCTTTGTCAAATTGCACTTAATACTGTCTCTAGCTACTGTTTTAATCAGCTAGTTTAAAATGGCTATATGATGTGCATGAAAACAGACCATTTGAAAGGAAAAATTGAACAGAAAAGAAACTAATGTCATCACTTTGTGACTATATAACCTCCCCCTGTGGCACTCATGTGACGTGCCATCCTCCTGGTCTACCTTCCCAGCCTCCCCAGCATCCTCACTGAAAGCCATGTTCTGACCATACTCAACTACTCTCCAGGGTGCTGACAAGCTACATGCCTCCTGGCCCCCTTGTCTTTGGTCATGCCACCTGAAATGGCTTTCTCACACTTCTCTTTCTGTCCAAATCATTCTTCTCCTTGATCTTTTCGTATCTTGGTGTCGAATCCTTGGAATCTTTACCAGTGTCTCACAATCTATATGAATAGCACTCAGAAGCTACACCTCGACCCATCTCCCCAGATAACCTCCCAGAAATCTCAGTGCCCAAATGGTACACTAAACTTGTGACACCGTGATCAGGTTTAGCTGCTGGTGGTAGGCAGTCTTCACATTTGTGCTGCCCCTGTCTCCTCCTTGGCTCCAGTTTGTCTTTACATTCCTGCTTTCTAAGAAGAAAGAACCTTTTCTGGGCCGGGGCATGAGGGTGGCAGAAGAGCTTGAAGAGAAAGAGAAAGACAAAAAGTGTTTAGATGCTATCATGGCATACCACACTACGCGGTGCAGGGGTACTGGTAAAACTTGGGTGTGTTTCCAGATCCAAGAGCTGGCCCCAATTCCTATCTGTAACTGAGGAAAATGAGAATGGGTCTCCAGGGACTTTTAAAAAGATCATGAATTCAGCTCTTGCCTCTTGTGCACAGCTGGATAACAACTAGGTGAGAAGCTGAGCCTTGCTCCTCTCTGTAACTTGAGGATACCCAAAGAATAGTCTCTCTGGGGGTACCTCACAGACAAGGGCAGTCTTGGCACAGTGGGGTAGCTGCCCAGGGGTTCCAGATAGAGAAAGGGCCCGAATGATCCCTCAAGAACAAGTCTCCCGATTGGAACACTTCTGCACTGCTGGTGGGAATGTAAAATGGTACAACCACTTTGGAAATCGATTTGGTGCTTCCTAACTACCATACGATCCAGCCGTCCCACTCCTTGGAATATATCCTAGAGAAATAGGAGCCTTTACACGAACAGATATATGCACACCCATGTTTATTGCAGCACTGTTTACAACAGCAAAAAGATGGAAGCAACCAAGGTGCCCATCGACGGATGAATGGATAAATAAATTACGGTATATTCACACAATGGAATACTACGCATCAATAAAGAACAGTGAGGAATTTGTGAAACATTTCATAACATGGAGGAACCTGGAAGGCATTATGCTGAGCAAAATTAGTCAGTTGCAAAAGGACAAATATTGTATAAGACCACTATTATAAGAACTTGAGAAATAGTTTCAACTGAGAAGGAAACATTCTTTTGTGGTTACGAGAGAAGGAAGGGAGGGAGGGTGGGAGGGTGGGATAGGGGTATTCACTAATTAGATATAGTAGATAAGAACTACTTTAGGTGAAGAGAAAGACAGCACACAATACAGGGAAGGTCAGCACAATTGGACTAAACCAAAAGCAAAGAAGTTTCCTGAATAAACTGAATGCTTCGAAGGCCAGCGTAGCAGGGGCAGGGGTCTGGGGACCATGGTTTCAGGGGACATCTAAGTCAATTGGCATAATAAAATCTATTAACAAAACATTCTGCATCCCACTTTGAAGAGTGGCGTCTAGGGTCTTAAATGCTAGCAAGCAGCCACCTAAGATGCATCAACTGGTCTCAACCTACCTGGATCAAAGGAGAATGAAGAACACCAAGGACACAAGGTGATTACGAGCCCAAGAGACAGAAAGGGCCACATGAACCAGTGACTGCATCATCCTGAGACCAGAAGAACTAGATGGTGCCCGGCTACAACTGATGACTGCCCTGAGAGGGAACTCAGCAGAGAACCACTGAGGGAGCAGGAGAGCAGTGGGATGCAGGCCCCAAATTCTCATAAGACCAGACTTAATGGTCTGACTGAGACTGGAAGGACCCCGGTGGTCATGGCCCCCAGACCTTCTGTTGCCCCAGGACAGGAACCATTCCAGAAGCCAACTCTTCAGAGATGGATTGGACTGGACAATGGGTTGGAGAGGGATGCTGGAGAGGAGTGAGCTTCTTGGATCAGGTGGACCCTTGAGACTATGTTGGCATCTCCTGCCTGGAGGGGAGATGAGAGGGTGGAGGGGGTTAGAAGCTGGCAAAAGGACACGAAAAGAGAGAGTGGAGGCAGAGAGCAGGCTGTCTTATTAGGGGGAGAGTAATTGGGAGTGTGTAGCAAGGTGTATATGGGTTTTTGTGTGAGAGACTGACTTGATCTGTAAACTTTCGCTGAAAGCACAATAGAAATTATTTACAAAAAAAGAAAAGAACAAGTCTCCCTTAGTTCCCACCTGGAACGGCAGAGCTTCCAAACTTTCCTGAGAGTAGACAGCCAGTGTATCTTTTGTGGAAACTACAGTCCACGTTAAAGACAAGATGGAGGATGTGGTGGATGGAGCAGTGGCCTTCAAAAAGGTAGTCAATGTCCTAACCGCTGGGGCCTGTGAGTGCAATGTGACTGGGAAAAAGCGACTTCACAGACGTATATAAGTTAAAGATCTTGAGGTGAGATCATCCTGCGTTTTCCAGATGGACTTGAAATCCAATGACAAGTGGCATAAAAAAACAGAAGAGAAGAAGAAACACAGGGAGAAGGAAGAGTAGGCCATGTGAAGGCGGAGACAGAAATTGCAGTGTCACAGCCCCAAGCTAAGGAACTCCTGGAGCCAGCAGAAACTGGAAGACGCAAGGAAGGATTCTCCCCTAAAGCCTTCAGAGGGAGTGCAGCCCTGCCAACATCTTCAGTTGGGACTTCATGCAGTGGATTCCAACTCATGGCAACCCCATGTGTACAGCGTAGAACTACACTCCACAGAATTTTCATGGCTGTGACCTTTCACCACACCTTTCTTCTGAGGCATTTCTGGGTAGGTTTGAGCCACCAAACTTCCAGTTAGTAGCCTACCAAGAGCTGAGGTGGTGGCCAATTCAGTCGAGACACAGCCTAGAACCCCCCAAACAAGCATCATCAGTGCCCTATCGGGGAAATGGAGGACATATTACATAGGCCATGGTGGACCAGATGCTATATAATATACACATCCTTGACCTAAAAAGAAAAGGAACATTTGTTCAAAAGTAGCTGAGTTTTAGGTGACTATATTGGTTGGAGCCCCCGTGGCACAGTGGTTAAGAGCTTGGCTGCTAGCCAAAAGATCGGCAGTTCAAATGCACCTGACTCTCCTTGGAAACCCTTTGGGGAAGTTCTACCCTGTCCTATAGGGTTGCTATGAGTCGGGATTGACTCTACAGCAGGAGGTTTGATTTTTTGCCTTTCTATTGAGTTGGTAGGAGCCCTGGTTGCACAGTGGTTAAGCACTAGGCTGCTAACCTAAATGTCTTTTCCAACCCACCAGACACTCCACGGGAGAAGGACGTGGCAGCCTGCTTCCACAAAGATTACAGCCTCGGAAACTCTATGGGACAGTTCCACTCTGTCCTATACGGTCAGTACGAGTTGGACATGACTTGAGGGCAATGGATTTGGTTTTGGTTTGGTATATATTGGACTGACATAGCAAGATTAAGTTTTTGGCCACTGGCACAAACGGAGAGCTTAAGAGCTAAATTGAATTCATCTACAGAGAAATCAAGAAAGTGATTCTAATTTTGCATACCTAAGTGGGTGTTTGTATATTTTCATATAGGTTATACTACATTTCAGAGTTCTTGGGAGGAATAAGTGAGACAATGATAGCTGCATTTTTTTGAGCTATTACTTTTATATTAGAAATATTTTACAAAAATAAGACACTAAAACTCAGAATGAGCTGGCGATTGCCCCATAGGTTAAGTCTGTGTGCTAAATGAGATCTTCTGACTCTGTTTACCAGGTATCTTTAATTCAACTGTAAACTCCATAGCAGTGAGAGCAATATTGCATTTATGCTCTGACCAGTCAGTGCTTGACACATTGATGGAGCCCAGTGAACTGTTGTTCAATTTAATTGAGTAACAGAACATCCCTGTCCTTGAGTAGCCTGCCATCTGTCCGGTGTTGGGGAAATAATTAAAAATAAAATCTCCTGCCAGCCCAGAAAACCTTTCACAAAGGTAGAAGAGAAAGAAAACAGTTTTGTTATTGGAGAAGCATCAAACCAGTCTCCAATGCACATCACAGGCCTTTCGCTAAAGTGATTGCAAAGACAGACAACTCACTCTTTTATATCACCGGGTAGATATAATGTATGACATTCATGTTCTCATGATAAATAATAACTAGTCCCTGGTGATGCAGTGGTTAAGAGCTTGGCTGCAAACCAAAAGGTCAGCAGTTCAAATCCACCAGGCACTCTTTGGAAACTCTATGGGACGGTTCTACTCTATCTTATAGGTTCGCTATGAGTCAGAATCAACTCGATGGCAGCGGGTTTGGTTTGTCATTTCAGTCTTCATGTAAGATGACTTGACAGCAGCATTTGTTGAACAGTTCGTTCTAAATTCACCTGGTAATTGGAGTGGCCATCTGTGGTAATTGCCTTTATCCAAAGGAGAAATAAAACTTTTTATATCTCTACGGCAAGTGATAGTTTTACAACTTGAAGTCAGGTGCCTAAATTAAATTCCCACGTTTCCACGAGATTGGAAAATAGGGGCGCAACCTTCCTCGATGTTCGCATTTCAAAGAGATGGTTCTCAGACCCTTAAGAAAAACATTCCTAGTTTTAAACTTGTGAGCTTATTCATTTTTTTTTTTTCCACAACTAATATCGTTGTTTGTTGTTGTTGTAAAGATATATATAAAACACAACGTTTGCCAAGTCAAGATTTTTTCCATGTACAGTTCAGGGACACTAATTACATTCATCCTGTTGTGGATTCATCCCCAACATCAGTTTGCCAAATTTTCCATCGTCATAAACAGAAAGTCAATGCTTCCTCAACAATCCAGGTTTACATACATGTCAGAGGAATAAAGAAAGAATTTACAAGTTTTTTAAGGAGAGTCTCTAAGGAAGAGAAGGAGAAAATCTCTTTCCCTTCTTTCATCAAGGAAAGTTAAGTTCTGTTTCATTTTTTTAGATTTCTATTTACCCTTAGACCGAGGAGACAGGGAAACCAGTTAAGCTGGATACAAAGCAGCGCTTGGCCAAGGGCTTGATGAGTAATAGAAAGAGGTGAAAGATAGCTCACACTGTCGAGAGGAGACATTCTGGATTTGGGGTGAGGGTGCAGGGAAGGTAGACACCTCAAATGTTACTTATCATCAAGGTCACAGTAACGGGCTAAAGTTGGGGTGCAACATGGACTGAATATCTGTGTCCAGGTGCCCTAGGTGTGGCAGACGTGATGACATCAGTAAACATCCCTGGTCTAGACTAAGCTGGGTCTTCTTTACCTTGTAGGATTCCCAAGGATATGGCTATTAAAATGAGACGTGTTGGTGATTGTCCCAGGCCAAGTGTGTTCTGTCAAAGTTTAATAATGTTTGGAGGGTTTTTTGTTTCTCCTTACATATATTCATTAAACTTGGAAAGGAACTAACCGTTAACTTCTGCCTAATACTCCTTCTGGTATAAAAGTTATTGCTCAATTTCCTCAACTTTCTTATCTTCATCCTTCAAAAAAAAAAAAAACCTTTTGTTTTCACGTCTATTCCAACTCTTAGCAACCCTGTAGGACAGAGTAGAACTGCCCCACAGGGCTCTGAGTCTAATATTAACAAGTGGGAATCATTTGTTTAGAAGGAAATTAAAAGGAAGAATATATGTTAGAAATGAAAAAGATGAGAAAATGGATGTGGAACTTCAGACAATATAAAGTTAAAAGGGACTAAAAATTAAAATATTTTTAAAATTCTGTGTTTTTTGTTGTTTTCTGTCTTTTAGCTTCTTTACTCATTTCAAAAGAATTATTCACCCTTTTTACATTTTTTTTTAATTTGGGATGTATCATGAAACACCAAGAAAAGGGAATAAAATCCATTATTCCCTGCACAAATGTAGACACCATTAACGTTTCTGAAGTACCTCCTTCTAGCATTTTCTCTGTTATTACTTTCTTGTACATAGATTCACTTCTCCCATATATATATATTCTTATTTAAATTTGAAATATTGAATTGCACAACTACTAAATTTCTTAAGTGCATTAGATATCTATTGCTATGTAACAAATTACCCCACAACTTAAACATTTATTAACAATCATAAACATTTATTATATCACACAGTTTCTGTGAGTCAGGAATCAGAAGAGGCTTAACTGGGTAGTTGTAGTTCAGTGGCTCATGATGTTGCAGGCAACATGTTGACTGGGGCTACAATCATCTGAAGGTTTTCTTGGGACTGGAGTATCTACTTCCTGATAAGTCACTCACATGACTGCTGGAAGGAGACCTCATTTCCTTGCCTGGCTGTTGTCAGGAAGCCTCAGCTTGATACCACATAGGCCTCTCCATACCCAGTAAAACCCAGTGCCATTAAGTCAAATCCGACTCATAGTGACCCTATAGGACAGAGAACTGCCCCGTAGAGTTTCCAACGAGCACCTGGCGGATTCGAACTGCTGACCCTTTGGTTAGCAGCCGTAGCACTTAACCACTGTGCCACCAGGGTTTGGTCTGCATAAGTGCCCTCACAACATGGCAGCTAGCTTCTGCCAGAGCAGTTGATAGAAGAGTGAGCAAGGTAAAAGCCACAATATCTTTATTACCTAGCCTCATAAGTTCTTGTTGCTGTTGTTAGTCGCTGTCCAGTTGGATTTCAACTCATGGTGATCCGATGTGTGTAGAGTAGAACTGGCACATTGGATTTTTGAGGCTGTGACCTTTTGGAAGCAGATTATCAGGCCTGTGTTCCTAAGCGCCTCTGAGTGTGTTCGAACCAGCAACCTTTTGGATAATAGTTGAGAACCTAACCATTTGTGCCACTTGGCAACTTATAACCTCATAAGTTACACACCATAGTTTACATAACTTATTGGTTACATGGGTCAGCCATATTAGGGTGGGAGGGGACTACACAGGGCATGAATTCCAGGAGGTGAGAATCACTGGGGGCCATCTAGGGGGCTGGCTACACAACGGGAATTTGTAATGGCTGCATAAATTTTATTTTATATCCAACTTTGCAAAAATAGATAATATAATTATTTATGTGTGTGTGCATGTGTATGTGCGTGTGTGTGCATGTGTGTGCGTATGTATATATGTATATATATGTGCGTGTGTGTATATATATATATGTATACACACATAAGTTTATGTAAAACCAAACCCACTGCTGTCAAGTGGATTCCGACTCCTAGCGGCCCTACAGGACAGAGTGGAACTGCCCCACAGGGTTTCCAAGGAGCGCCTGGAGGGTTTAAACTACCGACCTTTTGGTTAGCAGCTGTAGCTCTTAACCACGATGCCACCAGGGTTTCAAAAAAAAAAAATTTATATATATATATTATAAATAATTCTATTATGTCTTTACACAGTTGGATATTTATATTATTTATAGTATTTTATTATTATAAATAATGCAAGCATTTTTGTATATTAAGGTTTACATGAATATTTCAGATTATTTTCTTAAGATATACTATCAGAAGTGGGATAGTTGAGTCAAAAAAAAACTTTGTTTTCTTAATTTCCTCTTTAAATAGGCTTCATAAAGCAAATTAATATTTTATATTTCCCATTTCAATGAACATACATATTTCCTTCAGTGAATTTGTGATAAATATCTTAAAATGCATCTAAAATGATTCACAACGTCATGTTTATTTTTCATTTAATGCATTCAAGATACAGTATATTTTAGGTAAATATTCTATATTGTACATATATTTTTATGTATGTGGCATGTAGATTTTTTTCATTGTTATTTAACCATTTTGTAGATTCTCCTGAGTTTGTTTGTGGCTGTTATTTTGGACAACTTAGAACTTGATGAAGATCTAAAGAAGCTTAAACAAGTAAGTAATGTATGCGCATTTTTTTTGAAGACATGCTTACAGATAGTATTAACACAGTTTGAGTTTCAAAGTAAAAAAGTATACAGAGAATTTAATAAATTAAGGCAGCCTGAGTTGGCAAAATGATTTTGGTTTAAATTTAGCCTTTATACAATATCAACAAAGGGCATTTTGTACTGCTGTATAATTATTCTAGGAATAGTTTAATATCATTATTATGGGTAAAAGTAAGATGGACATAGTATAATATTGGATTTAGAGACTCTTTTCCTTCTGCTATTAAATGAGGATTGTTTGAAAAGAAATGTCTCAGTGTCAGATCGCCATTTTGCATTATTATATGTAATACTTTTGATCATCACCATAAAAATGTTAAGCACCAATTCATCTGTCCTTTAAACTCTAAAAGAAAATTTAGGCTGGGTACCCACAGTGATTATAAGAAATGGAATAGAATAAATTTTTGATTTCATGTGTGCCCTGTTATGTTTAAATACAGACTGGATGTTGTGGTATAGGTTATTGTGCCCCAAAAGTAGAAATGGGTATGTGTGAAGGTTATGTTATTGATGACACTACCAGTGTGGTCAACAATTCTCTCCTATTTTCTGTTACATGGTGGATACTGGGCTCGGGAAATGTGGCTCTATTAAAAAGTATAGACTCTTTGAGGAGTAGAGTTGGTGAAAGTGGGAGTCACCGGATAAGGTAATCTTGGATCACCTTCCAACACTGCAAGACAAGTTGTAATATTAACAAAGAGAACTCAAGGCTCTAAAGCACCTATTGGGAATCATATGGAGGCCTTATACATTCAGAATTTTTAAATTACATCAAAATAGTCTATGTTTTCGAAAACAAAGGCATAATCTATTTCAGCTTTGTTGGTCATTTTTATGACTAATGGCCACGTTCAGCATTTTATCTTACTACACTTACGTATCTCCAAAGCCTATACTTTTAAACAAGGAGAGTCGATAAGAAAAAATAAATATTTAACATAAAGATTCCTTCTGTGAGCGTTCAAAGGGAGGTTGTAACTTCTTTCCTACCCTGCAACTATGCAGGCAAAATGCCTACCTGGGTATGGTGGAGATTATATCTTCCAGATCTTTGCAATCTGTCGCAACAGTGAGAGTTTTTTCAGATGGAAGTTGGGATGGTCATTAATGTCATTGATGCAAATACTTCATGTGACTTCTAGTTAAAATATATATATATATATTCAAAATTGAAACTGATCAACCACTCAGTTAGACATGACCAATACAAGCCTGCCCTTGTATAACCACTGTAGGCTGTGCTTTACAAATTGGTATTTAGATGTGGATTTTCCTGTATACTACGGGTCTCAGCTTCCTAGGGCTGCCATAAAAAAAAAACCCACAAAGTGGGTGGCTTTAAAGAACAAAAAATTATTGTCTCACATTTCTGGAAGATAGATATACAAATCAGGGTGTTGGCTATATTGACTCCTTCTTTGAACTCTTAAGAGGGAAATCTCCGATGATTCTCTCTTCTTTCCTAGCTTCTGGTGGCCTCCAACAGTCCTTGGCTGGAAGCTGTGTCTGTCTTCATCATCACATGGCCATTGTTCCTCTGTCTAAATTCCCATTTCTGTTCTCCTCTTTTATAAAACACCACTCAGGTGGGATTAGGACTCACCCTACTCTAGTTTCAATGATCTTGTTTCCAAGCAAAGTCACATTCACAGATACAAGGGATTAGGACTTCAGTATATCTTTTTGAAGGGATACAATTCAATCCATAAAAGTCCACCCTCTGACCTCCAAAAGTTCATGTTCTTCTCACAAGCAAAACACATTAATCCCATCCTGGCATCCCCAAAAGTCTTAACACGTTCCAACATCGACTCTAAGTCTAAAATCTCTTTTAAATCAAATATGGATAAGACTCTGGATATAGTCCACCTGGGGGCAAATTTCCTCTGCATCTGTGAATCTGTGAAACCTAGAATACAAGTTATCTACTTCCAAAATACAATGGTGAGACAGGCAAAGGACAGACCTTCCCATTCCAAAAGGAAGAAATTGAAAGAAAGAAGGTACTAAGAAGTCATAAACCCAGCACGGCAAATTCCATTAGACTTCAAGGCTTGGAAATTATCCTCTGTTTTCCAGCCCACCGTGGGAGTGGCCCCACTCTCTCGGTTTTGGGTAGTAGCCCCATTCTCCTGAGCCACAGGGTTGGAAACCCCACTCCCCTGGAACTAAGGAGATAGTCCAGCCCTTCAGAACCAGTGTCCCTCCCCTAAGACCCAGGCCAGCAGCCCTGCTGGCCTCTAAGCTGCTCCTGATATTATGCTTTCCTTTTCTGGAAGGACAACAGATATTTACAGTCAAGTAGCTCCATCAGCCTGTTCCTGCCTGGAGAATTCCAGGAATCAGACAGCTTTCCTTTATTTACTCCCATCTTTGTGTCTTTTAGCCTAAGCTGGCAGTATTTGTGCTGAGATGGTTGATTACATTCATCAGTCACAGGCCTAATCTCTTTAGCAAATGGTTGTCCAGCCACGTCCTTGGTGTCCTCTCCAGGCATGCTTTCTTAATTTTTATAACTTGGGTAGTCTGAGAATCTTCAAGTTCTGGCTTCCTTTTGCAGTGCTCATTTCTCATTCTCTCTCTTCATCCCACATTTTACTATAAGCAGCAAGGATGAAACAGGCTTCACCTTCAAGATTATGTTTAGAAAGTTCCTCAGCCAAATATCCAAGTTCATCACTTACAAGTTCTTCTTTCCATCAAGCACTTTTTAGGCTTCACTAGAAGCACGTTTAATACCCACAATTCTAGCAGCAACATTCTTTCCATGATGATAGAAGATTTCTCTATAGTTCTACTCATTTCTTTCTGAGCCCTTACCGGAATCATCTTTAATGTTCATAATTCTGTCAATAGTCTCTTCAAGACAGCCTAGGCTTTTACTATCAAGCGCCTCAGTACTCTTCCAGCCTCTACCTATTACCCGATTCCAAAGCCACTTCACACCTTTAGGTGTTTGTTAGAGCAGCATCCCACTTCCCAGTATCAAACTCTGTCTTAGTAAGGGTTTTCTAGAGAAGCAAAACCGGTATACACATAGAGAGAGATTGCCTACAACTGTAGGTATTTTATGTATATACAGAAAGAGAGATTGATTTATTTTCAGCAACTGGCCCATAAGATTGTTGGGGCTGGCAAGTCCAAAATCTGTAGATCAAGTCACAGGCTGGAAATTATGGCAGTCTTGTCTATTCACAGTTTTGGAATAGAACCTTCCTCAGGAAACCTCAGTTTTTGCTTTTAAAAACCCATTGCCGTCGAATCTGATTCAGTAGGTACCTCAACTGTTCTTAGTTATCTAGTGCTGTTGTAACAGAAATACCACAAGTGGATGGCTTTAACAAAGAGTTTATTTTCTCACAGTAAAGTAGGCTAAAAGTCCACATTCGGGGTATCACCTCCAGGGGAAGGCTCTCTCTCTCTGTCTCTCTCTGTCTCTCTCTCTCTCTCTGCTGGCGTTCTCATCGACCTTCCCCTGGATTAGGAGCTTCTCCATGCAGGAACCCTGGGTCCAAAGGATGCAATTTTCTCCTGGCACTGCTTGCTTTGTAGTATGAGGTCCCCCTGTCTCTCTGCTCACTTCTACCTTTTATATCTCAAGAGATTGCCTAAAGACACAGGCCAGCCTTATAAATTGAGTCCTGCCTCACAACACAATAGTTGCCCATCCTCCATCATTAACATCATAGAGGCAGGATCTACAGTATATAGGAAAGTCTCACAATACTGGGAATCATGGCCCAGCCAAATTGATACACACATTTTTGGGGGACATAATTTAATCCATGACATCAACTAATTGGATGAGACCCACCACATTATGGAGGGAAATCTATTTAGTTTAAGGTCAACTGATTTAAATGCTAATATCATGTAAATGGAGCCCCGGTGGCAAGTGGTTAAGCGTGTGGCTGCTAACCAAAAGGTCGGTATTTTGAATCCACCAGCCATTCCTTGGAAACCCTATGGGGCAGTTCTACCCTGTCCTATAGGGTCACTATAAGTGAGAATCGACTCAATGACACGCAACAACAAGATGTCTTTTGGAGCCCTGGTGGCACAGTGGTTAAGAGCTCGGCTGCTAACCGAAAGGTTAGTGGGAAAAAGATGTGGCAGTCTGCTTCTGTTTCTTGGAAACTCTATGGGGCAGTTCTGCTCTCTCCTATTGGGTCACTATGAGTTGGAATCCACTCGACAGCAGTGGGTTTTTTTGCTCAGTACCAGGTTCTGTTCTAAGTGTTTCATATTTATTAACGTATTTAACTTTCACCGCAACCATGTGGTGACAAATATTATTATTATATCCATATTACAGATGAGGAAACTAAAACACAGAGAAGTTGAGTGACTTGCCCAAGGTCACACAGTTAAGAAATGGCAGAGGTAGAACTTAAACCAGGCAATTTGATTCAGAGTATAGGCTCTTGACCTCTCAACTCTATGGAGTAAAGCTAAAGACATGTGACTGTCAAACAGAAGTCGTGCATGCTGCAGATGTACACTCATAGGCCAATTAATTATTTGCTTATAAATAATGATGCTGAAAGTGACCGAAGCATTGTTATATTCAACAAATAACAGTTTGTGAGAGGGGCCGTTTCCTGAAGAAGGAAGGTGAATAAAGCAACCTAGTCATTAAAAGTCTGCAAAGGGGTTCTTTGTTTCACCTCAAAAATCAGACAATTTCATCAGAGCCACTGAAGTTATGACTTTTGCAAAAGATAAGAGCTAAGACTCTTACTATCCGCTGCTCCTGATGGCAAACGTTGCCAAAATCTCCTCTGAGTGATTTTCTGGAAATGACGATCCTCTGTGGACATACAATATGTTGCTGTCGCTGTATGCCATCCAGTCAATTCCAACTCCCAGTGATCCTGTAGGGCAGAGTGGAACTGCCCCATAGGGTTTCCTTGGCTGAAATCTGTACAGAAGCACATCGCCAGGTCTTTTCTCCCTCGAACCGCCAACCTTTTGGTTAGCAGCTGACTGCTTAGCCTTCGCTCCACCAAGGCTTCCTCATACACTACACGCTTGCAGCATATTAACATTTTAGCAAGGCTTCTAGATACTTTTAATGTATATTTTTATGATCATGCTAAAATAGAAATGGTAGTTGGTAGTTATTTTTAAAGAGTAACAAAAATCAGTGCCAGTTACCTCTAAAATGGAGAAGTGAAATATGAAACCCTAAGTAGAGCCATTGGAAAGAGCCAGCCAGCTCATGCTTGGGAGGGGAAATAAGATTCTTCAACTGGGCAAGAAATGAGAAGACGGTAGAAAGGTACAGGTGGAGAAATTAGAATGGAGAAAAGAAAGAAGCGAAAATGTGAAAAGGGAAAACACTGTAAGATATGAAATTTAAGGAAAGAGTGTTATGACTATAACCAGTGATAGAGGGACAGGACTGTGACCTCATCAAGAGTTAGGAAAGGGATACACTCACATGGCCATGGGTCAGAGGACACCAGAGTCTTCCAGTTAGAGCTCCCTGAGGGACACCGTGATCCACTGTGGGTAGAACCATATTTTCCTTCAGCAGCAACATGACATTGTATATCTTTTTCCCAAGATTTTCCCTTCTTGCCCTTTAAGAAGGTGGTTTCCCACCAGGACTCTGCTTACCTTGAAACCAAAACCAACCCCACTGCCTTTGAGTCGATTGCAACTCATAGCGACCTTTAAGGATACAGTAGAACTGTCCCATAGGGTTTCCAAGGCTTTAATCTTTACTGAAGCAGACTCCACATCTCTCTACTGTGGAGTGGCTAGTGGGTTTGAACCGCTGACCTTTTGGTTAGCAACTGTGCCACCAGGGCTCCTTCTGCTTACCTCTAGAGGTCCTCAAAAGAAGCAGTGGAGCCAGTCAGCCATTTTAATATTTCAGGAAGCCTAAAATGAATTGTAAGGAGCCCTGGTGGCACAATGGTTAAGCAATTGGCTGCTAACTGAAAGGCTGGCAGTTCGAACCCATCTGCTTCCATAAAGACTTCAGTTTTGGAAATCCTATGGGGCAGTTCTTCTCTGTCTTATAGGGTCATTATGAGTCAGGATCAACTCAACAGCAACAGAAAGGAATCAAAAGGAGCCCTGATGGTGCAATGGTTAAGGGCTCGGTTGCTAAATGAAAGGTTGGTGCTTCAAACCCACCAGCAGCTCCGCAGGAGAAAAGATCTGGCAATCTGTTGCCATAAAGATTACAGCCTAGGAGACTCTGTGGGGTAGTTCTACGCTGTCCTATACCATCACCTTGAGTTGGAATCACCTCGATGGCATCCAACAACAACAAAGGGAGTTGTGCATTTTCAGCTGTGCATACCCAACACCCAATGTAAGACTGGATGTGCTAACTAAAAGGTCAAATTTAATACGTTTAGCCAAAAAAAATCTGTAAATTTCTCTGTGGCAACACATTTTCCTAAGGCTGAAGCTCTGGAGTCTTGTCACGTATGCCTTTCACTAAAAAGAAGGAAAAAAACAAAAAAAAGCTACAACGAATTATTTATTGCTTAGTAGAGGCATTTTGATAGAATTAACTTTTTTTCAAAAGGTAAGATTCAAAGGGGGAAATGGAAGGGTTCCTTGGGGATGAACATGTACCCGTCCCACGACCCAGTCTTTACTGCCAGTTCACAGCCAAGAGAATCTTGCCTCTTAAAATCCTTTCCTTCCCAGATATCCCCAGTATTTGATCATGATGGTCATTAATGCATGATGGCCACTAATGTGGCTTTTCTTTTGTCACTCTTCCAAACAAGTACTATTTTTTTTTTTTTAAATCATATCCATATACCCAAAACCAAACTCATTGCCATCAAGTCAATTCCGATTCACAGCGACCCTATAGGGCAGAATAGATCTGCCCCACATCTTTCTCCCCAGGCGTAGCTGGTGGGTTCGAACCGCCAACTTTTCAGTTAGCAGCCAAGCACTTTAAGCACTGTCCCACCAGGGCTCCTTCACATCTATATGAAGGTCATTTATTCCTTTCTCTATGTGCCGAAAGAACAAACAAATCTGTCTTGAAAGAAGTACAACCAGAATGCTCCTTAGAAGCAACGATGGCGAGACTGCATCTTACATACTTTGGACGTATTATCAGAAGAGATCAGTCCCTGGAGAAGGACATCATGCTTTGCAAAGTACAGGGTCAGCAGAAAAGAGGAAGACCCTCTATGAGGTAGATTGACACGGTGACTGCAACAGTGAGCTCAAGCATAACAACGATTGTGAGGATGGCGCAGGACCAGGCAGTGTTCTGTTCTGTTGTGTGTAGGGTCACTATGAGTTGGAACCAACTCGACGGCACCTAACAACAACAACATGTGTCGTGTATACAACACAACTGATTCCTAGCGGCAGTATGGCAGTAGAAATCTCATGATTTCTGTGATCCCAGCTCTAAGGAGATAGAGACAGTGCCACTCTTTTCAGCATACCTCAACCCAATGCAGGACCTGGGGAAGAAAAAGAAAACACACACATACAATGCTTTTCTACATGGGATCAGAAAATTGATTTGCAAGTGAGGTTGTGTATGAATGTGTAACTGTGGTGATCTTCAGAGAAACCAAATTAATTTATATGTCATTATTGTGTGATCGAGTCAGTTCTGATTCAAAGGGACCCTGTGTACAATGGAACAAAACACTGCCCGGGCCTGAGCCATCCTCACAATTGTTGCTATGCTTGAGCCCATCTTTGTATTCACTGTGTCAATCCATCTTTTTGAGGGTCTTCCTCTTTTTCTAAAAAAAAAAACCTCCTTGACCTACTACTGTGCTTTGAACAGTGCTAAGAGATGATGACCTTGAGGCTCATTGATGTAGAAGTAGCACTGGGAGAATGTAGGTGGAGTTTTGCAAACTTTGCAAATAAAGAGAATTCTTACAGCTGTGATGATTTTTGCAAGTTCAGTGCAAGACTATAAAGGGTTTTCTTTTAAGCAGTATAAAATTCATTAAACTCTGATGAAAAAAAAAAAAAAACCCACAAGGAAGCCTCAGGGGAAGAATCACTAAAAAGGGAAGTATAGTCTGTTTAGATTAAATTCAAGGCTATGAAATTAAAAACTGTTTCCCCAGCTTTATATCAAGTCTCATTGGAATCCTGGGCCGAATTTGATGACTTTTGGTCTTGGATGGCTTCTACTGCTTTGTGGGGAATGGACATATAAAGAACCTTCTCTCTGACTGACTGTGATTTTCTTTCTTTTTTTTTTTTTAACCAAAGCAACAAAAATCTTATATTCTTTTTAAATATGAGCTCCAGTTTAATGTTTCTCCTTAACCTTACCCTGAAGCGTTCATTTTCACTGCTGTCTTGTCTCCTATTTTGAGGTCATTTCAGATTTAGGGCAGCAGCAAGAGACAGGGGTGTTGCCACAGGAGGCCATTCAGCTAACCACGGGGCCAGGCCTTCTTGAGACAGAGCATGAATCTCATCTGAGGATCTGAGCCAAGTCTTCAGTAGTCTCAGTGTTTGCCAGTTTCTCAAAAGTGAACTCAAACTAACATAACTGCTAAAATACTAAATACTACTTATTGAAAACCGAAAGAACAAACAAATCTGTCTTGGAAGAACTACAACCAGAATGCTCCTTAGCAGTGAGGATGGTGAGGCTTCATATCACACACTTTGGACATGTTATCAAGAGGGACGAGTCCCTGGAGAACAACATCATGTTTGATAAAGTACAGGGTCAGCAAAAAAGAGAAAGACCCTCAACTAGGTGGACTGACTCAGTGGTTACAACAATGATCTCAAGCACAACAACAATTGTGAGGATGGTACGGGACTGGGCAGTGTTTTGTTCTGTTGTACACAGGGTCGCTATGAGTCGGAGCTGACTCGACAGCACCTAACAACAATATTGAAGACTGGCCTTACGCCAGACACTTCATATAAATTATCATATTAAGATTGTCATATTTTATCCTGAATATTAAGAATATAGAAACTAACATTCAGGGGAATAAATTTCACGCCCAAGTTCATACAATTAGTCAGTGTTCATGTCAGGATGGAGCCCTGACGGCATAGCGGTTAAGAGCTTGTCTGCTAAAAAAAGGTCAGCGGTTCAAATCCACCAGCTGCTCCTTGGAAACTCTATAAGGCAGTTCTCCTCCATCCTATAGGGTAGCTGTGAGTCAGAATTGACTCGACGGCAATGGGTTTGTTTTTTATTTCTTTGTTTTGGTTTTATGTCAAGATAACACAGGTTGTCTGACTCTAAAGC
Organism: Elephas maximus indicus; assembly: GCF_024166365.1. NCBI lineage: Eukaryota > Metazoa > Chordata > Mammalia > Proboscidea > Elephantidae > Elephas > Elephas maximus. The sequence continues at coordinate 66,021,146 of NC_064841.1, read as the reverse complement.
CACAGTTCTTACCAAAATATGCCATGATGCCTCCTCAGAGAACCAATTCATTCACTTATAAAGAGAAGCGGTCTAGAAATTGGGGTTGGGTGAGATGCTTACATTTGGGGATCAGCACATTCCTTCCCTGCGATTGTATATACAGGAAACCAAGTAATAACCAGCATCTAGCTTAGTGAGCTAGGAATCAGTGTGGAGGGGGCAGTTGTGTGATTTGAACACATAATGGCATCAGGCCAGGACTGTCTGAGGTACTCCATTTACAGCTGACGTATTCCTGACACAGAGACTCAGTCTACCCATTCTGGGGCCTAGGTATTCCTCTACTGTGCTAGGCACTGTGCTAGGGGAACAAGACGTAATGATGACCAGGATGCTATCCCTGCCCTCAAATAACTTGGGAGCTGGTGCAAGAAAGTAACAAATAAACAGGAGCTTTCTAGTTCAGCAATGATCACTGCAGGGGCTTTGGGGCACACGGGGAACACATCTAACGCAGACTGTGAAATCAGAGGCTTTCTCACAAGTGTGGCATAGACTGATACCCGAAGGTTGACTAATGCCTGTCCAGGTGAAGGGGGTTGGAAGAAGGTGGCAAGAAGGAGGCACTTGAGACCAAGGGAAAGCGTAATCAAAGTCCTTCGGGCAAGAAAAACCAAAAAAAAATTTTTTTTTTATGGAGACCGCTAGTTCACTGGAGCCCTGGTTGTGCAGTGGTTAAGAGCCTGGCTACTATCCAATAGGTCAGCAGTTCAAATTCACCAGCAGCTCCTTGGAAACCCTCTGGGGAAGCTGTACTCTGTCCTATAGGGTTGCTATGAGTCAGAATGAACTCAACGGCAACAGGTAGTTCACCATAACTCACTTGTAAGTCAAGAGAGAAAGTGGTGAGCTCAACCAATGCATTTAGAGATTATCCTGAGGGCATTTTAAGCCAAGAAGTGACATAATTGCACCTACACTCTGGTTTCACTGTGAAGAAGGAACTGAAGGGCATCTACCCTGAAGAGACAGGGACCAGTTCCTAAGGCAGGAGGTGATGGCAGCCTAAATGAAAGGAAATCAAGAAGAGGGAATAGACAGGAGTGGAGAGCCTTTGGTGATAATTTGAATCTAGGAGATGCGAAGGGGCAGAAGACAAAGATACTACCCAGGTTTCTTGATTACCTTAGCCGTGCTGAGACAGAGAATACAGAGAAAGGAAAAAATGAGTTTCTGTTTGTTTTTCTTTTGGGGGTTAGAGGTTGACATATTAGTTTCCTAAGGCTCATATAAAAATATATATATGTATCTGGCTGAAACTAATATTGGAGAGGAGCAAAGATCAACAAGTAGAGGTAATTTAATAATTTAAGCCTTTAGAGGGCGTGTGGTTGCCAATGGAAGGATAGTTTCCTGAGGAACAGCAAATGACTGATGTGAACCAAAGAGGAAGAGCCTGAAATGATTGAGAAGTCACAACCCAACAGGTAGGGGGAAAGCCTACAGTGTGTTTCTTATCAAAACCAAAAATGTTTCAAGAGGGAGCCTGTTGGCAACAATCTCAAAGACTTCATAGAGGTCAAAAATGTTTACCATAGTAGCAATAAAGGGGTGGTTAGTGATGTTAGAAAGCAGGCCCAGGGACTTTGTTGGTGCAGAAGTTGGGTTGCAGAGGACGAGGAGCAAACGATAGCTGAGGAAGTGAAATGAATTGCCAACCCTTTCTCTCAGACCCTTCATACTGTAAATTTTGAGACAGACCACCTGCTTTCTAATTCTTAATTTTTTTAGATATGTTCACACTCTTTACTATACTGCTATCCAGTCTTTTTTTCCGTTGTGGCATTTTCAGTCCAGGAATGATAACTACATAGAAAATAATATTTGTGCAGCACACTGGGATCAACAGATGGGTTCATATGCAGCTGGAGGTAACAGGTATCCAGGAATCCTGATGCTCCAAGCCACTGTCAGTTCTCCAAGGGCTGAAGGATCAATACACTGAAGAACCTATAGATCATTTGGGGCTGAGAGTTGGAAAACTCTGTATTTATCTCAAAGTCGTTGATGCTACCCAAATCTATTGGATGCCACGCTCTCAATTTTTTTATTGGAAATAATCATTTTATCGTCAATTTATGTATCTTTGCCCATAATTTGCAATAATGTAAATCTCAAGAGAGATTTGTTCTACCATTTCTGAAACAGTTCCATCCATGTTAGATTTTGTTATTGTTGTTCTTAGTGTTTATAATGAATTCTTACACCGCATTAAGACATGAGCAGTGATAAGATCAGAGATGAGATGGCTAGGACAGAGAGCTCTTTATATCGAGGTTCAAATCAAGAGGTCACAGCAGAGGCTTAGAATTTGGGGATAGCAGTTATCAGCATCAAGACAATGCAGAAGTGGGAACACCAACCAGATCTTCAGAAACAAACAGGTAAGAGTCGGGGATCCAGGAAGTCAGATCAAAGTGGAGGCAGAGGGGTAACTGATAGAATTGATGCCCTCCGGAGCCTTGTTCTCCAGCTTCAATAAGGAGCAATCACTTTCTGAAGCTAAGAAGTAGCATAGCTCAGAGCATGACACAATGAGTCTCAATAGATGTGCTCTCAGAAGTTCAGACTCAGCTTTCACAACCATGGGCAATTCTCCTCAGCAGTTGGAGTCATTTTCTTCTGCTTTAAATCACACAAGTCCAGTAACAGTAAATTTTATGAGTTTGAAATTTTCTTGGAAGAAGGATTTATACAAATCCTCCCAAAATTCCGTTCCTTGTGCTATTGACCCAAGCCAGATTACTTTCTGAGAATATTGTTTTTAGAAACCTTGTTCCTTGCCTTATCCACTGGCACTCAAGAGCCTTATTCTTTTATTTGTCAGCTTAAGTCTTGTGTGCCAATGAAGAGACATAATACTATGTGCCTAAGACTGCTTGTTCAAGCTTACATTGGTGAGTCGTTGGTCGTATCATTCTTTAATTGTACCAATTCAGAATTACTTTTCGTATTAGTTTTCTAGGACTCCCATAACAAGTACCAAAAAGTGAGTGGCTTTAAAGAAATGAAATTCATTATCTCATAGTTCTAGAGGCTGACAGTCCAAGATCAGGGTGTTGGCTATGTTGATTCCTTCTGAGGCTTTGAGGGAGTGTTTACTCTATGCCTTTCTCCTAGCTTCTGGTTGCAGCTACAGTGTCACATGGTGTCTTTCCTCTCTCTACTGCCTGTCTCTTCTCCTCTTCATGACAACATCACTCATATTGGATCAGGACTCACCCTACTCCAGTAAGACCTCATGCTAACTAATTACATCTTCAAAGACCCAATTCCAAACAAGGTCATGTTCACAGATACCAAGGATGAGGACTTCAATATATTTTTTGTAGGGATACAATTCATTCCATACACTTTTATTGCACTTTTTCATAGAACTCAGTAGGATAACCCCTTAATTAAAAAAAAAAAAAAAAAAAGTGAGGCTTAGAGGGAAAACATGCCAAAACCAAGGGAGATGATACTTCAGCTCTGCCTAAACTCAGCATGTCCATTCCCTAACCCGCTGCTTAGCTATGGGAACTCCATTTCATTTTTCATCCTTTAATCAAGAGAATAACATTTTTAAGAATAGTGAACTTACTGCATGATCAAAAACAGCAAGTGTGGTAGTTAAGGGCAACCTAACACCACTTTTTTCTTTCAATCCTGTCACAGGCAGTGAGAAACTAGATTGTTACAGCTCTAAGAAAAAACTGTGACAATTGGTTTTCAGTTTTCTCCAGTGTCTTTTTGACAATAGTTGAAATGCCAAAAGAGTGTTTCTTAGCTGTGTTAAGACTTGCTATAAAGAGTTAGACAATAGCGAGTTTCACCCTATTTATACCTAAACACTGAATGCAAATACATTGAAGGTTGTTGTCACTGCTTTAATTCCTTTTGTGTCTCAAGCTTCACACTGATCATCTATTTCTTTTTTCTGAGTAGTCCATACACCTTCCATTCTTCCCAAAGCATTTTTGCTGTTTGTTCATTCATTCATTTCTCAAATATTTGAGTCTCTACTGTGTTCAAGGTACTGGCCAGGCACTAAATCACTGCTGTCAAGTCGATTCGATTCCAACTCATAGCAACCCTGTAGGACAGAGTAGAACTACCCCATAGGGTTTCTAAGGCCATAAATCTTTACAGAAACTGAACTGCCACATGTTGCTCCCACAGGCCAGGCACTAGGGCACAAAAATAACAAAGAAGTTCTCTGCTCTCGCAGGGTTTATCATCTAATGGGGGAATTGGACATAAACCAAATAAATAAATACTTACAAATTGAGATAATTTTTTTCAGACAGAAAACCATTTTAAGAGAGGAGTCCCTAAGAGACCTTGACCCAGATAAGGGTCGAGGAAGTGAGGAAGGAGAAACGAATACTTGAGCTAAGTTATGGTACACAGGAGTGAATTTCATGGATCATTGATGGGAAAGGGGAGTAGAGAACACTTCAAAGAGAAAAAGATGGTGACTAGAATGTAGAAAACTCAGGGTAGAGTGAACAATGCGAAGGTGGAAAAGTAAGCAGTGGGCAGCGCCTTGAAAAACATGCAGAGGGTTTTTACCTTCAACCTAAGAGCAATAGGAAGCCACTGACGGCTTTTAAGATGGGGACAGTGGTGAACTGGAGAGCTACTTGGGTACTTGGTGATAGGTTGGATGTAAGGACATACATAAGGGAGTGTTAAGAATGATTGCTGGTTTCAGCTTTCTACAGTTGGATGAATGGTGATGATGATCACTGAACTAAGAAGCATTAACTTAGAACCATGTTTGAGAAATGTCATCAATTCGGTCTTGGGTTTGTCGGGTTTGTGATGCATTTGAGATCTCAGCAGAGATGGCAAATAGGAAATTGAATATATAAGTCTAGAGTTCAGAGGACAGGATGGGTTGACTGGAGATGTAAATGTGAAAGTTCGATTGAATTCTCAATTATTTATTTAGTACCTACCATGTGCCAAGCGCTGATCTAGGCATTTAGGATAAATCAGTGGACAAAACAGACCAAATTCCCTTCTCGCTATGAGTTTTGATCCTAGTGAAGTTGTCTATATTGGCATAGTAATGGGAGCTTGAAAGCTGAATGACATTGTATTGGGTAGGAAGAAAGTAAGTACTGGAACCTTGATGAAGAGTAACGTGTAATAGCGGCCTGTGCTTTACCCTTAAACCAGCACCGGCTGCTGTGGCGTCAGCTCTAACTCGCGGCGACCCCGTGTGTGTCAGAGTAGAACTGCGCTCCACAGGGTTTCCAATGACTGGGTTTTTTGGAAGAAGATTGCTAGGCCTTTCTTCTGAGGCATCTCTGGGTGGACTCAAACCTCCAAACTTTTGGTTAACAGCCAAGTGTGTTAACCGCTTCTACCACCCAAGGACTCCATAATCTATCTCTATTTTTTTCCACGTGAATTTTGGCTTTTGGTTCTGTCGTAAATAAACAATATTCTCTCTGTCTCAAGTTCAAGTCTCCAATGAGAAAAGATCTCATTGTTCCAGCTAGTCAATTTCCTTCCTATTAGGCAGGAATGTCATCTCTGACTGCCCCACCATGCTGGTCAGTCTTACAGAAAGTAACTCCCCTTGGTCAGGTTTTTAGACCAATCAGGATGACAGTCTAGGATGACAGGGTCACTTGGTACCATATGGCAATTTATACGGAAGGAATACTCTCCTAAAGGAGGCCAGCCTAGTGCAGACATCCTGAGTGCCCACCTGCACCTTACACAGAATTTTATTTTTATGTTTGTATAAAGTATGCCACCAGAGTTCAACAGCCTAGACATAGCTAATGGAAAAGAGCAGTAGAGATACTCCAGCCCCTCCCCAGCCACCCATTCAGAAAAAGTAGATGGAAGTGCCTAGAACAGTACTGTGTCATTGTAGCATTAAGTATTTGTTCCTGTTCCTTACCCATTCCTGTCTCCTGTGTGCCCTGCCAGTTATGCCTCTTCAGATCTCTCTTGTTTTCACCCTTCTGCTCTGCCTTGTGACGCAAAGATGAAAAGCAAGGGACACCAACACAGTGTAATAGAAGGGTAGGAACAAAGAACAGATAGGTGGGGCCTTGCAAACGTTTTACTTTTACTCCATGGTCAGTAGGTAAAAATAATTAAAGCTTCTCTCTTGCTGACTAGCTATGTGATTTTGGAGAAATCCCTTCCCCTCTTCGTTTCAGTTTCCTCAAATCAATTCTGAATATCTTTAGGAAACCCTGGTGGTGTACTGGTTAAGTGCTACAGCCGCTAACCAAAAAAGGTCAGCAGTTCAAATCCACCAGGCGCTCCTTAGAAACTCTTTGGGGCAGTTCTACTCTGTCCTATTGGGTCGCTATGAGTCGGAATCAACTCAATGGCAATGGGTTTAGCTCTCCTAGGTCCTCTTTGGAGTCCTGCTGACGCAGTGGTTAAGAGCTTGGCTGTTAACCAAAAAGTTGGCAGTTCATATTCCCCAGCTGCTCCTTGGAAACCCTATAGGGCAGTTCTACTCTGTCCTTCCTGTAGGGTCACTACGAGTCAGAATCAACTCAATGGCAACGGGTTATGTCCTCTTTAATTTGATGCCATATGTCTTAAGTCTCCCTGTTGTCTTAGATGCTCATTTTATATCATCCTGACTCATGCATGCCTTTGTTATATTCCTGGCCCCAGAAGTGTTTAAGTTTGGACTCCTGCACTAGACCCTCTCTAAGGTCTTTTTCTGATCCAGTAGTCTCTCATGGGAAAGAGTTAAGGGCTGGCATTATTGGGGCTGTATTTACTGATACACACTGTTATGGCCAGATGAGTTGTTTCTATCCAGTGTTCTTTTTGATTTGTTATGGCTTATGCTGTATATTTTTTTATGTGTATTTCTAACATCTTCCCTGTTTACTACTGTGAATTTCTGTCCTTAGCCCTCCCTCCCCACACAAACCTCAATCCCCAGAGTAGGCACCACTGTAGTAGCCACCACAGGGAATGGCAGCCAAGCCATGATGAAAAGAGACCCATAATGGAACTGACCAGTAGTGTCAGGCTCTAACATGGGAGCCGTGGACCATTGAGCCCTATTGTAAGCATTATCCTCTCGAGATAGTAAGATTTTTTCAACAGATGCAATTTTCTCTTGATAAAAATCTATGTGGTTGTAATACATGCTGCCAGACTTTCTGCCACTATTTTTTTTTTTTTTTTTAATTTAAGCATGGATATAATGGAAGAATAAAAGTCAGGAAGCAACGCAGCCATCCTTTCCAAAACCCGTTGCCATTGAGTTGATTTCGACTCATAGCGACGCTATAGGACAGAGTAGAACTGCCCCATAGCGTTTTCAAGGAGCACCTGATGGATTCAAACTGCCGACGTTTTGGTTAGCAGCTGTAGCTCTTAACCACTACCCCACCAGGGTTTCCATCCATCCTTTGCCATGTACTTAATGTGCTCTCAAAACTCACCACTTTGCTATGATATTTCACGCTAAGAGGGAATTATATGAATATCTGGATCCCCATAAGGCCTCAACATAGTTTTGATTGGGTCATTTTCTCTTATGCTGGACTTATAACTGAAATCCCAGAACTAAGTACTTCCTTCTAAGGTGAGCTAACAACAATTGGGGGCAGATTCACCTTCCAGAGAGATCAATAGGAACAGAGCCAGCCCTCTCATTATCCATTATCTGCCCAACTCTTCACATACACACACCAAGTCTCGATGAGGAAAGCGCTGTGGGAATGTAGGTATGGTAGTCAGAGTCCTTGGAAGTGCAGTTTAGGTAGAAAGCTTATTCGTCTCTTCCACAAAGCCAGGTGGAGAGGTGAGCTTCAAGAGGAATAAAGGGTCTGTAAAGAATAGAAGACAAGGATCTCATCCTCTAGCTGGGAGCTTTCTGAGCTGGAGGAGAGTGGATGGTACAGCCACTAGATTAGATCAAGGTGAATTGGTTCTTGAAAGAAGGTAACATCTTCCTTCTAAAGCAAGATGGGGATGGGGGATTGTGAACATGCCTATGTGTGGCCTACAGAGTTCTGAAGGTGAGAGGCCAACCAGAGTACACATGGCGGTAGAATTTGCAGGGACTGCCAAGAAGAAGTCTTCCTGAGATTAATACTGGGGCAACGGCCCTCTTCATAGTCTTTGCCACCTTGGAGAGTACAGAAGACGATCTCAGTGACTCCCATGACTGCATGCTAGGGAGTCCAGATGTTAGAGGAAGGTGAGGGAGCTAGAGGATTGGCTAGGCAGAGGCCAAACCAAGAGATACTCCAACTGCAGAGGAGCTTGAGGGAATGGCCTAAGGAAGACAAGACCTCCTTTGCCATAGGGAGTCTTTGGCAGTGGAAGACTGGCATAAATCTGCCCTTAGGATAAATCACACAAACTACATGAAGGCCATATTAGCAAAGGCCATCAGCTTCAAACAAGTCTAGACCAACACCAAACCGGAAAGGGCATCCTGAAATGTTGCTGATTTCCTAAAATCATTTCTTCTTCTCCTAACACCCCATGCTGGTTTCCACCCTAGCCTCCACCTTGAAAGAACTAGACCCAAAGGAGGGAGGTGTAGAGGAGGGAAAGAAAAGACCGTGTTCCTGCTCCAGTTCAAGACCCCAAGTTATAATTTTAGTTTAGAGGGGTGGAGGGTGGGGGCGAGTCAGGTATGAATTTGACTGCACTGGACTAATTTTTAATATCCATACCTGGAACCAAACCTGTTGCCATCAAGTCAATTCCAATTCATGGTGACCCCATGTGTTACAGAATAGAACTGTTCCATAGGGTTTTTTGGCTGTAATCTTTATAGGAGTAGATTACTAGGCCTTTCTCTCAAAGAGCCACTGGGGAAGTTCAAATTACCAATCTTTAGGTCAGCAGCTAATGGAAAACTTCTTTCTCCATCCAGGAGTGACCAGAAAGTTATGGAATTTATCTAGTAACAGCAGCCTATCTTTTTTCTTTATTCATAATTCAGTTTCCCTTTATTCAGGGTTACTTGCTTTCATTGTCTGCTTTTCCTTACATTCCATTTGGTGCACTCGCTCAGTACTCAGTATGGAGGGAGATTGGGTAGCCCCAGGGTTTCACCCACAACCACATGCCTACTGAATATTTTGCATTCTGATATTAACAGAGCAATGAATGACTTTGCTTATTTCTAGGAAATGAGAAACTTGTACGTATGCTGTTTTGTTTGATGTTATCCCATTCTCAGTGTTGCTTTGCATAAAATATGTTGATTAATGTGAATTTTCATAGTGCATCTAATAAGACCTTTTTCCAAAATATGCAAAATTTAACAACTCTGCAGTCTACTACAAGCAAATTCAGGAATGATGCTGAGAAATGTGTGACTGTTGCCTGAAAAGGATTTAGAAAGGGCACTGCTGGGGTTCAAGACCCCAACGTGGAGACTCCAGTCCAAAATATGTGCTAATGTGACTTGCATTTAAAGTGTGGTGTTTAAACTGAAAACAGAAAGACAATTTAAACATTTAAGAAATAAAACAGAAATGAGAAACCTGTCCACTCTAAGGCACGTATACGGATCAAAAAAGGTTAAGTTTTTTTCAGTAGGATATGGTTTCCTTTCCTTCTAATCAGTGTCTGTAATTGCATTTTGTTCTATGAAAATAAATATTTTTCCTTTACTTCTAAATGGGCATTAGTATACAATGAACAGTGACTGAGGGCCATGCAGTCAACAGGACATTGCCCTTTACCGCTTCTTAATTTCAGCAAAATGACAGATGCCTGCACAAGAATCTGTAATAATTCAGTTATTTATTCAAGAAACTTTTAGCAACTACCAACTTTGTGCCTGGCACGTGTGCAAAGATGCTCTTTCCCTAGCAGGCCTGCTAGGGGAAGAGTTGTTTGTGTTGTGTGCCCTCGAGTTGATTCCAACTCACAGAGACCCCATAGGATGAAGTAGAACTGCCCCATAGAGTTTCCTAGACCATAAGCTTTATGGGAGCAGATTGCAGGTTGTTCTCCCCATGGAGCCACTGGTAGGCTCGAACCACCGACCTTAATGGTGGCGCTTAACCATTCTACCACCATGGCTTCCTGCTAGGGGTTGGGGGAGAGAAGGGTGGTAAATGGTTATAATACAGTGCTGAGGGGCAGTGAGAGAGGACACAGGGCATTATGGGAGTACACTGGAAGAGGCCCTAACCCAGTCAGGAAACATAGAAAGCAAAGCTTCCTAGAGGTAAAACCCTGAGCAATCAGCAATTAGCCAGGAGAAAAATTGGAGAGCTGATTAGTTCAGGCAAAGGAGAAGGCATATGCAGGAAGTTGAGAAACATCCTGAAGGAAGAGAATGAGAACGTGTGTGTGTGTGTGTGTGTGTGTTACAAACAGTTCAGTGACCCTGGAGCACAGTTTCGTGTTCCAAGTGGCAAGGCCATTTATTATTATACTTATCATTCTTTGCATGCGTATTGCCTCATTCTATTAATTAGCTCTGTGTTGCCATTAAATTGGTTTAGTCTTGTGAAACTTCACCACATTCCTTCCCAAACCAGTCTATAAATTCCTTGTGGTAGGGACCATGCCTTCGGTCTTTTTCATATTCCTGAATCTCATTGGCCGTTTGATCAGAAGCAAACCTTAGAAGTCATCTCTTTCAACCCCTTAATGCTAAGGAACACGAGGACACTGAGGCCCAAGAGATCAGTGCGATGGCAATCGTTGCATTGATATCACCGTCAGAGCCTAGGATGGAACCCAGGTTTCTGTGTTCCCAGGTGTTTTGTCCTGCACATCACACTGCTTTGTAGGAGTAATAAAAATCCAGTCTTCCATTTGTACGGTATAAAAAAATCTATTTTGAGCAAAGAATTCCCTCAAAGTAAGATTTTTCAGTTTTGAAATATATATATATATTTTACTTTCCTCAGGCAGTAGCTATTTGCAGGTGAAAATTGTCTCTCTTAAGATTAAGATAAAATTTATCTCTAAAATTAAGAGGAAAGATTTACAAAAGATAATAGGAGGGATAGGTATGTTTTGAATGTTTAAATAGAAACCAGCAATAATTTTGCAACATTTGATTCATAAACATCTGTTTGCTTCCACAATTGAGAAAAGGGCATTCCATAAATGTACTATGATTGTTGTCACTTAACAAAGTCAAGAAAAGAGACTATGTATCACTATAGCCTTGTAATTAAAGAAAATGAAAACTGACTACTTTCTTATAAAACTGAATCAATAATTCATCTGATTATGGACTGATCCCATAAAAACAGTGACAGTTATTAAAGAATGTGTACTTAATCATTATGTATTATAATCTCCTCATATGTAAGTAATCTACCAGTTTCTACTACCATAATTTCGACCAGCTCAAGAAAATACAAAAAGAGAGTGAATTCAATTCTAGATTTATATTGATTTTAAAATGAGATGATTTCTTCATTTATGTGACTAGTAATACTCTCAAAAATATGACACTTTTAATGGCAGAGGTTACTGACTAAACATTTATATAGCCCTTACAACAACTAATAACACTTTCCTTTCAAACTCAGGCTCTAGAGAAATATGAAAGTAAAATAGAGGACAGAAGACACCCCTTAATGAATTTCTCAAGAAACCATCAAATATCCCAAAGTCTCCCCACAGATTTCCTTAATGATGCCTATCTTATTAAACACAACAACACAAGCTAGACTAACACCTCCAAAATCCAATGGCTGTGATGAAGGTGTTCCATTATCATTTTAAATTTGCGGGGAGGGGAAGTAGATCAAAGATTTGAAAGAGAGAGGAACAAAGGAACTAGAATAGCTATAACATTTCTGAAAAAGAAGAGCAAAGTTGGAGGATTCGAAACAACCCAACTTTGAGACTCATCATAAAGTTACAGTAACCAAGTCAGCATGGCATTGGCAAAAGGATAGACACCTATAGACACCTAGATGAATGAGGCAGAATGGAAAGCCCAGAAATAGATCCATTTGTAAAGGCAAATATAGTCATCTGATTTTTGACAAATGTGGAAAGGCAATTCAATAGAGATGGGATATTACTTTCACCCAAAAAGTGTTTCTAAAATAGTTGGACACCTATATGCAAGAAAAACTAAATAAAATATAAAACTTGATGCGCATCTCATACCTTATACAAAAATTAACTCAAAGTAAATCATAGAATAAAAGGTAAAACTTCTAGGAGAAAAACTGCGAGATCTTGGGTTTAGCAAAGAATATTTAGATATGACATACGAAGCACAATCCATAAAAGAAAAAATGGTAAGCTAGACTTTATAAAAAATTTTGAACTTTTGATCCTGTAAGGTACTGTTAAGGGAATGAAAAAGCAAGCCATAGACTGGAAGAAAGTATCTGCATTTTACGTATCTGATAAAGGACTTTTATCCAGCAAATACAAAGAACTATTAAAAAACAAACAACCCAATTCCAAAATGGTCAAAACACCTGAACAAACACCTCACCAAGAATATATACAGATGGCAAAAGAGCACATGAAAAGACATTCAACCTCTTCAGTCATTGGAGAAATGCAAATTAATACCTCTACAAATTAATACCTTCTACACACTAATTTGTTGTTCCTGGATGCTGTTGAATCTGTTTCTACTCATAGCATCCCCATGTGATAGAGTAGGACTGTGTCATGGGGGATTTGGGGCTGTAATCTTTACAGGTGCAGATTGTCAGGTCTTTCTCTAGTGGAGTCACTGGGTGGGTTTGAACTGCCACCCTTTCAGTTAAGAGTCGAGCACTTAACCATTATGCCACCATGGCTCCTTATAAAAAAAAAAAAATTATACTCTGATTAAAACGACTAAAATTTAAGAATACTAAAAACAGATAACTCCAAGTGCTGGTGAGGATGCAGAGCAACTGGAATTCCACATTGCTGGTGGAAATGCAAAATAGGAGAGCACTCTGGAAAATAGTTTGACAATTTCTTATAAATGTAAACATGCACTTAGCATATACTAGATACTGAACGGCTGATAACAAAAATAACTGCATGCAAACGCTGTATTCTGATTGGTAAATTAGTTTTGTGCAGCTGAATGGGTTAGCAATTCTTTTTTTTTAATTGTTCTTTAGATAAAGGTTTACAGAACAAACTAGTTTTTCATTAAAGAGTTAGTACATATATTGTTTTATGACACTGGTTAACAACCCCACAACATATCCACACTCTCCCTTCTCAACCTTGGGTTCCCTTTTACCAGCTTTCCTATTCCCTCCTGCCTTCTAATCCTTGCCCCTGGGCTGGTATGACCCTTTAGTCTCGTTTTGTTTTATGGGTCTGTCTAATCTTTGGCCAAAGGGTGAACCTCAGAAGTGACTTCGTTACTAAGCTAAAAGGGTATCTGGGGGCCATACTCTCTGGGTTTCTCCAGTCTCTGTCAGACCAGTAAGTCTGGTCTTTTTTGTGAGTTGGAATTTTGTTCTACGTTTTCTTCCAGCTCTGTCTAGGATCCTCTATTGTGATCCCTGTCAGAGCAGTCAGTGGTGGTAGCCGGGCACCATCTAATTGCACTGGTCTCAGTCTGGTGGAAGCCGTGGTAGATGTGGTCTATTAGTCCTCTGGACTAATCTTTCCCTTTTATCTTTAGTTTTCTTCGTTTTCCCTTGCTCCAGAAGGGGTGAGACCAGTGTTGTATCTTAGACAGCCTCTCACAGGCTTTTGAGACCCCAGACATGGGTTAGCAATTCTGATACCATTTTATATGTATACTACAGTGGGTCAAATAAAGAACTTTAGATAATGAGAACCAGATTACTCACTGTCAGAGAAAGAAATTACAAATAAGCAAAGGGGAGATGCCAGAATGAAGCCTGTGGTGCTAGACTAGAGGAGGAGATATCAGTGTGAACTCAGTTTATTTTTAGATAAATAGTTGGATAGATAGACAAACTAAATTCAGATATGTGTGCATTCATGGGTCAGTACACATACATATGCATATATTCCTTAGCGCTTTCCACCAGGAGAGTCTAAAAGCAATGATGTAGCAGTAACAATGAGCAAATCTAGTGCTCAGATTTTGGTTTCTAAATACCATTGTCCAGTAAAAGGAATCGGGACTCCTTGGAGAAATGGCTGATTCCAAAGCTGAATCAGGGAAATTACAAAAAGAGACTTGAATATTTTGTGGTGCCAGAAAGTAAAGAAGTCCTTGAAAATAGGGGGAAAAAAATGATATGTCATAAGGGCAAAGGAGCCAACCTGAAAATGCCTTCAATGGCCAAAGCTGGAACAATTTGAGCAATAAAATAAGTGACAATAGGATGGGATTATAAACCAGAGAATAAAAGAAGTAACCCCAAAGCAATAGTTATAGAAACAAATGAAGATGGGCCAACTCTTCCTCACCAAATAATTGTGAATTATACACGTAGAAGGCATGAGAGAAATAGAAGACCACCATTAAGACATTGCAGTCACAATCGCTGCAGGTAAGAGTTACTGATGAGTGGTAAAATGAGTGGGCAAAACTTAAGGAGAGATAGGATATTTACATGACCTCAAAGTATCTCCCACCAAAAACAATTTAATTATTGTGGTGACTTTAATGTGTCCACAAATTTGATACTCCTCCCTGCAAGAGATGGAGTTTAATTCTTCTCTGTTTTAGTGTGGGCTGAAGTTAGTAACTTATCTCTAACCAGTAGAGCTTGGAAAGGGAAAGAATGTAACTTTATAGTGAAGAGACCTAGAAGATACCACTTTAACTAAGTGATCAAAGGTTAACATCATCAATAATCAGGCATAGGGTATTATGCATCCCCCATTTTTATATAATGTAAGGAGAGGTGAACATCATTGTTCTTCAAACAAATCCATAACCATGGTCAGGGGTGATTTACCTAGCAAGCAAGTCACATATGGGCTTACAGGAAGCAAGGTATGCAAAAAAAAAAAAAAAAAAGGTATGCATGGGCTTACACAATTTCACCTGGATTTCGCCACACCTTTAAAGTGGTGAAAAACAGGTGAAATTGTGCACTACAGATTAGTAAGTCTGGGTGTACCTTGCTTATTGGATAATCCATCCCTGACCATGATGTTCTTCAAAAAAATTCATAACCTTTTCTTCTCAGCTAATCAGGAGAAAGCATAAGACAACCCCAAACTGAGGGATATTCTACAAAATACTTGACCAGTACTCCTCAAAACTGTAAGGGTCAACAAAAACAAGGAAAGTCTGAGAAACTATCACAGCGAAGAGTAGCCTAAGAAGACATGACAATGTACTACAACGTGGCATCCTGGATGGGATCCTGGAACGGAAAAAGGACATTGCCCTAATAACTTGTTTAGTGCTTCTGTTCTACCTCATCGTTTGTTGTGTAGTGCCTGAGGTCTTAAAAACTTGCAAGTGGTTGTCCAAGGCACAACAGTTGGTCTCCATTTGCCTAGAGCAACAAAGGAAGAAAAAGAGTCAGGGATAAAAGGAGGATAGGGAATGTGTGGCTAACCACCTGCGTGAACAACTGTCTCCTTTACCATGAGATCAGCAGAACTGGATGGTGCCTGGGTACCATTACTAAACGATTTGATCAAAGATTCCATATAAAAATCCTGATCTGAAAAGGGAACATGCAGAACAGAATTTCAAATTCTCATGGACTCCAGACTTACTGGAGCCAGGAAGGTTGGATGAACCCCTGAAACTACTGCCCTGAGATAATCTTTAAACCTTAAACCAAAAATATCCCCTGGAGTCTTCTGAAAACCAAACAATAGTTTAACTATTAAAGATGTTTGCCTTGAACATTATGCCCTTTTAAGAACTACCTGTATGGGATCAAACTGACAACAGCGACTCAAAAGATTAGATAGGCACCTTAGTGGGCAGTGAGTTTATGTTAACGGGGGAGAAACAACCCAGAAAAGAGGATGAGAATGGTTGCACAACTGAAAAGATGTAATCAAGGTCACTGAATTGTACATGGAGAAACTGTCGAATTGGTGTATGCTTTGCTGTGTATATTCTCAACAACAAGAACAAAATTAAAAAAATTTAAACACACATTAGTGCAAAAACTAGGGAATTTCAATGAAGTTCTTCACTTTTAGTTAAACGTATTGAACAAAGGCTAATTTCTTAGCTTTGACAAAGGTTCTGTGGTTATGGAAGATGCTAGCATAAGAAAAAGCTGGGTCAAGGGTATACAGGAACTCTCTCTACTAACTTTGCAACTCTTACATAAGTCTGAAATTATTTCAAAATAAGCCAGTTTTTAAAAAAGGAAATAGAATAAGAATGTTCTTTGGTACAGTAATAATACAACATACAAATTTGTTAATGTGTCAGTCCTGTTCAAAGACGCCTAGATCTTTGACGATTTACTGCATAAATAAGCTATGTATAACTTATGGTGGGTTATGCATTTATGCTTTTAAAAAGTTGGGGGCACACCCTTAAGAATCAGATATGCCTTTTTGTGATTTTTTTTCTAATATTAACCTGATGTCATTTCTCCTCCTTATCTTTATCAAAAATATAACTCATCTGAAACTGGAAGAATTGCTTGTAATGGTTCACATGGCTGATACTCTATCGTAAAGAATATAAGGAATCCAAAGCGATAACTTTAAGGTGATAAGAAGTGTCCAAATGATCCACCTCAGCCTGTTTACAGGAAACACTTGATGTTCTTGTCTTTGCTCTCTCCATCTCATCATCATTGTATTATCATTGATACAATGTACATTGTGAAGCCAGGAGGCCTTCAAAGATTCTTGGCCTTAAGAATGTGTCAGCCTAGTAGGAGAAATATGCATGCAATTCAGAAGTTAACAATACAAAGCTCAAGGTGCTGGGGTTAAAGACAATGCAAGGATCGCAGAGGAAGATGTCCTCAACTCAGGCCGGAGGCAGGTACTAGAAGGTGTGTTTAAACATGATAAGAAGAATTTTGCTAGAAAACTGGGAGAAAATGGTTCAGATGATAGGACTAGCAGATAACAAAATTACAGAAACAGAGCTATTGATTGAAAATGTTGTTTGGTGGGGAAATATAAAAACATGTTACAAAGCTAAAGCTCTGGAATCAGGAAGATTGTGGTCACATCTAACACTTCCAGCAGAGTGACCTTGAGGAGCTGATTTAAGCTCCTTAGACCTCAGTTTTCTCATCTGAAACATGCAGGACTATGGAGCCATTTACAGCACCTACATCAGGGAGCTCTTTTAAGTGTTAAATCGTATCATGAGAGCAAAGTGCTCAGCACACTACTTAGCCCACATGTTTTCTGTTGCTATGACTACCACCAATGTTATTCTGAGAAACATTCCTCAAGGAGGTAGGTTTTTGAAGGGTATATAAGAGTTAAGGAGCTCTGATGGTACAGTGGTCAAAGTGATAGACTGCTAACCAAAAGATCGGCTTTTCAAAACCACCAGCAGCTGCACCAGAGAAAGACGTAGCAGTCAGCTTCGGTAGAGATTTACCGCTGTGGAGACCCAATGGGGTCACTGTGAGTCGGAACCTGCTGGACAGCAGTGGGTTTGGATTTTGGTTATAAGAGTTAACCAAAAGTGTTGTTTTTAGGTGCCCTCCAGTCAGTTCCAACTCATAGCTACCCTATGTACAAAAGAACGAAATGTTATGTTTGAGACCATTGTTGAAGCCACTGTGTCAATCCATCTTTTTTCACTGACCCCGTATGTTACCAAGCATGATGTCCTTCTCCAGGAACTGGTCCCTCCTGATGATATGTCCAAAGTATGTGAGACGAAGTCTCACCATCCTCACTTTCAAGGAGCACTCTGGCTGTATTTCTTCCAGGACAGATTTGTTCTTCTGGCAGTCCACGGTATATTCAATATTCTTCGCCAACACCATAATTCAAAGGCATCAATTCTTCTTCAATCTTCCTTATTCATTGTCCAGTTTTTGCATGCGTATGAGGTGATTGAAAGTGTCATGGCTTGGGTCAGGCACACCTAAGTCTTCAAAGAAGGAAAATGTATTGCAGGCAGGGAAAGCAGCATATTCAAAGCTTAAAGCTCTGAAATAACACCATGTGGGAGAGAGACTCAAACAATTCAGTATTGTTGGCACATAAAAGGCAAGACATTGGAGGATACTTCATCCCATGCTGAGATTAGTCTTTGAATTATTTTAAGACTCAGAGGAACATCATGGTGTTTCTTTCTTAGGTATTCTGAAAGATGGACTTAAAGGGGCAAGACAAAGATGGAAATCCACTCAGAAGAGTTTACAGAGGCACAGTGAGATAAAGCCTGGGTAACCAAGTGTCTTACTCATCTAGTGCTTCTGTAACAGAAATACCACAAGTAGATGGCTTTAACAAAGAGAAGTTTATTCTCTCACAGTCCACTAGGCTAGAAGTTAGAATTCAGGCCGCCATTTCCAGGGGGAGGCTTTCTCTCTCCATAGGCTCTGGAGGAAGGTCCTTGTCATGCATCAGCCTTCCCTTGGTCTGGGAGCATCTCAGCGCAGGAACCTCCTGGCACTGTTTTCTTGGTGGCATGAGGTCCCCCTGTCTCTTTGCTCAATTCTCTCTTTTGTATCTCAAAGAGATTGGCTTAAAACACTAATCTTGTATATCTCATCATTATAAAAAAAAAAAAAAAAACGCCATTAATCCATCTCATTTCATCATAGTGATAGGATTTACAACACATAGGGAAATCACATAAAATGGTGGACAATCACACAATACTGGAACTCATGGCCCAGCTAAGTTGATATTTTGGGGGGACACAATTCAATCCATGACACCAAGTGACCACTGGATTCATCAACATGGGAGATGGTGATGACTCTGACAAGACCAATTTCACTGAGACTGGAGAGGGTGGAAGGGCAAATGGAAAGAGTGTAGATAAGGAATGTAAATGGTGAGTGTAGACAACTCTTTAAAGAAACCAGTTTGAAAAGGGAAGGAGACTAGAGAAGGAGGCATAGCCAGGAGAAATGCTTGCCTCTCTATATTTACATTTTTCTAATGGAGAGTCTTGACAAAATAAAGCGATTAACACAGCAAAAGGGGAAGCAATTGGTTGAAATGATCTCCGACTGGCTGGTGGAGAGGGACCAAGAGCACATATGGGCTGTCGTCTTCATTTATCCCCATTTGCTTAGATGAAATCATTTTCATGTTGAGCAGGCGGTTACTGTGCATAGTGATAGCTTTAGTTTTTATAGAACATTTCCCTTGAGTAATTCAAATTATAAGCAACATGCTATCTCATTACATATTTTGCGTTTATATAAAAAAAAAAAGTGAAGATTCTCATTTTTCATTTGAGAACCCTGAAATCCAAGGTGGCTAAGGGATTATAAAACTAAACTAAAATTTAAATTTATATCTTCTTACTTTTTCACAGTTTTTACTTTGACTATGCTGTCTCTTAAGGGTTCTAAACCAAGAAAGGGAGGATATTTGTGTGAGCCCACACTGTGGATGTATCCTGAATTCCTTTTGTTATGAGCTATGTTTTTGTTATGAGTTATTACTTACTGAGTATTCATCTCATATTAAGAACCGAGTGTCTAGCTTACATGGAACTGCAGTATCTGTTCATTTGAAGTAGGCCAAAAGAGATGCATTTTTCATCATGATAAAGACATTTCTGTGACTCAGTAAATCCCCTCATGGAAAAGCTGTCTCAGTTGAATAACACAAGGGAGAGAGATGATGTAAAACAGAGTCTTTGGAGCCGAGAAGAAAAAAGTACCAAAGCTGACTATATTCGTTACCACTGTCTCTAAGAAATTATTAATTCCATGCATCTATGGGATTTAAAAGGACAGTAATATAAGGAAAACTTTTTCAATCAACTTAATTAGGTATCTTGGTTTTTGAATAGTATGTTTTTTTCTCTTACTAAACATTGGAGTTGTCTCTAGCTTGGCCTGGATTCAAATATTATTTACATTGTTGTACAAAATAACCTTCTGAAGGGCATGTGAAGCCTGTAAGACCTTAGGATCTTTGTTGCAAAAAGAACATGAAAGTAAACATTTCATGCACATTTTACCAATTGCTGCAACAGTGAATTCTGACTCGTGGCAACCCCAATATGGAGGGTAGAGCTGTGCTCCATGGAGTTTTCAATGGCTGATTTTTTGAAAGCAGCTCACCAGGCTTTTCCTCCAAGGGGCCTCTGCATGGACTTGAACCTTCAACCTTTTCTGTTAACAGCCAAGTACGTTAACCACCTGCACCACCCAGGAACTTAAGGGGATGTAAGTGCATCCACTCTTCCAAACCAGGAAGCCCAGTAAAGCCTTGTAATTCCCTAGTACATCAGCTTTGCAAGAACAGAGCTCCTTTCTTAGGGGACATACTATAAGGATGGATGAGTACCAGATCTGAATGTATTGAGAGAAGTGGAAAAGGAAACACCATATGCAATTCATCAGCTAATGTTATGAAATTACTTGGAACATTTGGGGATGCCAGCTGTCATATTAAAACGTGGCTTTTATAGGCCATAAGCTAACCAAGAAATTAGCCCGGTGATTTACATCCATGGCTGGAGTTGTTGTGCTTCAAGTAGTTAAACCCCCAATTTGACCTTGGATTTTTTAAAAAGATTTTTGCATAAAATTAATGATTTAAAAACATTTTAAGGAAACATGTTTAAAGTGTTCTAGATTGCTGTCTGATAAGAAATGGTGTAAACTCATTACTTTTTGCCCAGGGCAGAAAGGGGAAGGTTCTCCCTTCCGACAAACTCTTTACTGGATTCAACATACTAGGGAGAGAGAGTCTTTATATTTGCCTATCAAGGTTTTAGAGTAACACAGGGATATGAATAAAAATCAACATGTTTGATCATTGCTGCAGGTAGCCCATCTGTTTTAGCCCAGAAGCTCTGCCATTCAGTTGTAAAATCACATATGTAAAATAGCAAGAGAAAATCCCTTGAAAAGCAATATTTTGTGCTTTAGGAAGATTCTATAGGCTGCATTTCCGTGTCATATGCAGATCTAGAAAAGCCACAAAGTGTAAAGAAGCAGAGAGAATTCAGCCTTAATTTACTCACATAATAGAGAAGGGACACCTTGCTTTGGAGTGAACATAATATGGTTATTTTTCATATTTTGAACAATCAAAGGTATTCTTCAGCTACATTAACCCACATATCTATGCACTTTTTTTTTTTTTAACTAACACCGGTCTTGATTTTAAAATAAGAATCTCTTCCAAGTCTGAATCCTTTCTAGATTGTTTTCTTTTAGAAAATCACACCCCCCCAAAATTACAAACATGTTTATTGAAAGTCATCCTTCAATTCAGTTATCCATCACAGCTTTCAGAAGTGAACTGAAACTGAATAACGTCTGAATATTTTAACAGAAGAAATCGCAAGCTGGAATATGGAAGATTTAAGCGATGAGGCAGAACAGGGTATGTGTCATGCAGAGCAATTACACCCCAACTCTCTTGAGAAGCACAAGTAAACCAAAAGGCTTTCAGCCACCTAATGTGTAATGATATCACAGTGAGACAGACGCTGAGCCGTAGAATAGCACTGAGCTTAGCTGATTTATATTTTTCAAAGCTCAAGGTTTGAATTATTTTTCCTTTGACTCTAATTTCTTTTTTGCAAATATGCTTTTTCTTCTTCTTCTTCTTTTTGTAACCGTGTGACAGCCCATTACAAAACCGTCATCTGGTCTATCTGTCACAGTCAGGCTTCCTGCTCAGTTGAAGTCATTTAAACCCTTCCTTTATACCGTTCTTTACATTGTGCATTTCAATATAAATAATAAAACCTTGAGGTTCTCTGCATTACTTCAAGGATCGTGATCTTTGAAATTAAAAAAAAAAAAGTTGTTTTGTTTTCTCAACAGAGGTATTTACAATTACTTTCTGTCAAAACACCTCCTTTGGGGGCATAGCGTAATGATGTTAAATTCATATCCAGACTTACAATCCACGTTATCGACTCATGCGCTTTAAAGTAAATTTAATCTTTAAAATCCGTGCTTAAATGCAAGAAGGAAAAAGAATTTGGATATAAAATACTATTTTATCACATTTTAAAGCAACGTTATAATAGCTTCAAAGTATCGTGAAATGCTTGTGTTACCCTGGTTGCCTCAATTTCTCCCACCCTACTCCCCGCCCCGCGACATGCGCGCATAATCTTTCCCCCTTTTTTCTCTTTTTCTGTGATGGTCAGAATCGTGGATGGGGGAAGGAGAAATGATTAGGATTGTGGTGATAACACTGGTGACGTAAGAATAAAATGATTTTGCTCACTGCACCCTCTGCCTTTCTTTCCCCTGAACTGTAATGTGCATATAAACCAAAAACCAAAACCCGTGGCTATGGGGCCAATTCCGACCCATGGTGACCCCATTCTTATGTTACAAAGCTGATCTGCTCTGTAGGGTTTTCTGGGCTGTAATCTTCACAAATACAGGTCGCCATGCCATTCTTCCATGTTGCCACTGGGTGGGTTTGAACCATCAACCTTTCGGTTAGTAATCAAGTGCAAACCATTTGCATCAGCCAGGGACCTTATACATATAATGCCACTCTCTATAAGAGTGGCATTTCGCTGAATTTTTACAAACTGAACCCACCCAGCCTCCAGATCAAGAAATATTGACTGCACCCCAGAAGCTCCTCCCGTGCGATCTTCTGGGTCATCGTCTTTCAGCCCCACCGGGGTACAACCGTTCTTCCCACACTTAGCAGCATAGATTGGTTTGGCCTGTGTTTTACCTTTATACACATGGAATCATTCAGTATGTAGTCTTTTACGTCTGGTTTCCTCCACTCAACATTATGTTGAGAAATTCACCCAAGTTCTTGTGTTTGGTTGTAGTTCATTCATTCAGTGTGTTAAAAATACCGCAGTTAATTTTTTATTCAACCGCTCATGAGTATTGGGTAGTTTACAGTTCGGGGCTCTTACAAGTAGTGCTACTATGAACTCATACACTACACGCCTGTGTGCACATATGCACACATTTCTGTGAGGTATACACCTACAGGAGGGCTTGCTGGGCCTCAGGATATGTGTTTGTGCATCGTCAGCTGATACCGTTCAACTGTTACCAGCAGAAAAGAGCACACTGGGAAGTGCTGTTCAGAAAGAGACCCCTTCGTACTTATTCAACATGGCGCCTCAGCAGTGAGATCTGATTGATCGAACCTTTGAGCAACG
Source organism: Elephas maximus indicus (assembly GCF_024166365.1). Classification (NCBI taxonomy): domain Eukaryota; kingdom Metazoa; phylum Chordata; class Mammalia; order Proboscidea; family Elephantidae; genus Elephas; species Elephas maximus. Next base: position 65,997,979 of record NC_064841.1, on the reverse strand, counting down.
CTTCATCCTTTTGGTTTAACTGGCACTTCTATGTATCTATTGTGCAATGGTGACTGATACTCAAGACCCTGAATAATCTTTTGATTCATCAAAAAGAGCTTCTCAATTGCTCTTTGTAGTTTCACTGTTCAGTAGTCAACTTGTGCTGAATTCTAATTCACTTATTTGCAAATGTTTATTGTCTTTCTACTTGCTAGAAGGTAACTTAAAAATGGAATCTTGCCATTAAGGAGCTTACAGGCTTTGGGGAGATTATAGCATGAGTATAAATAGCTTAATACAAATTGGAATGTGATGAGCTCCATTAAAATATAGATAGATACATGGATGGATGGGGGAGTGGGTGGGTGGATGGATGGATGGATGGATGGGTGGGTGGGTGGATGGATGGATGGATGGATGGATGGATGGATGGATGGATGGATGGATGGATGGATGGATGGATGGATGGATGGATGGTCCACATAGATGTGAACTATAGATGTAACATGGTTATTTTTAATACTGGTAACATGTTATGCATATAATATAGGATATTTGAATAATATAAGTTGCCCTTTATCCAACATGTCCCTTTGCGAAATGTTATGAGCCTAAACATATAATATTCATTGATCCATTGATCCATCAATGACAGACACCAGAACAGGTTAAATGCTACAAGTCTAATTTTACTCTATATCCCACATCAATGAAGCTTTTCAAGCAACAAATGGGTATTTTATGCTTATCTATCTACCCTTCGGGAAACACTGGTGGCACAGTGGTTAAGTGCTACGGCTGCTAGCCAAAGGGTCAGCAGTTCAAATCCACCAGGTGCTCCTTGGAAACCCTGTCGAGGCAGTTCTACCCTGTCCTACAGGGTTGCTGTGAATCGGAATTGACTCAACAGCAATGAGTTTCATTTTTTGTTTGGTATTTCTACCCTTCAGGATATACCTAAAATTCTTTCTTTTATTTCCCAAGTGTCTGCTATAGAATTTAGTTCTGCCATCTGATCAGTGCAATTATGTATGCAAGAAATATTTGTCTAGAGCTTACTTTGTGTCATATGCCATGCCAGGCACTGGATATCGAATAATGAAAAAACCTGACACAATCCCTATTCTTCCAGAGCTTACAAGCTCAGGGACAAATGATTAAGTGATCACACAGTATAATTTCAAACTCTGATCTATATTATGTTAAGCCATATGAAATTTTAAATTTTTGACTGTTTTTGACCTACATAAGCAGCGACATCATATGGTTTAATTTGTTATAATGGTTCAGTGGAAGAATTTTCACCTTTCACGTGGGATATCCAGATTTAATTCTGGCCAATGCACCTCATGTGCACCCACCACCCATCTGTCAATAGGGGTTTGCGTGTTGCTATGATGCTGAACAGGGTATGGTGGCTCTTCTAGACTACGATGGAATAGAAAGGCCTGGATATCTACTTGACAAAAATCAGCCAATGAAAACCCTATGGATCACAACAGTCCAATCTGCAGCCAATCACGGGGATGATGTGGGACTGGGCAGTGTTTCATTCTACTCTACATGGGGTCATCATGAGTCAGGGACTAAAAACAACAACAACAAAATGTTAAGAGCTTGAAAGAGGAAGACTGTGTTGGTCAGAGGAAGTTTCTCTGAGGAATTGATACTACTGGAACTGAAATATGAAGAACAAGTAGGAGTTAGTCAAGTACAAGAGAGAAAGAGGGAGGAGAGATTCTGAGGCAGAGGATCCATGGCACTTTGGAGGAACTTCTATGATGCTTTGCAGGAACTGAAAGAAGAAGATATGACCAGAACATGATACAGGCGTATGGGGCAAGATGAAGCTGGACAGGTTGAGAGAGACCAAACTGGGCCCTGATGCCTAAATAAAGATTTAGAATTTTGTTTAAGAGCAATGGAATTCCACTAAAGGGTTTTAAGTTGGAAAATGAGAAGCTTATTATGAACACAGGATGGAGAGCAAATTAGAAGGAGCCAGGAGGAATGGAGGGGGCATAAACATGAGTGCAGGAGCCCTGGTGATATCCTTCACTGGGGAGACAGTGGTGAAGATAGAGAGATGCGGGCTGGCTAAGAGGTTTTCAGGAGATAGCTCCATATTTTTATTTTAATGAAGTTTCCTGATTAATATACCATGTGCTCTTGGGTTTCTTGAAAGATATTTAATTCTTATAAAATACACATACTAGTTCTGTTATAACTACAGCCCAGTGTTGACTAACATAGTCATACGTAGCAGTTTGGCTGCCCAAGGAGTTTCTTGAGGTAGCACCTTCATATTGTTCTCATTTCTCATTTTGCTCCCTACCTTCTGATACTATAGCACTCTATTCATATCTCAAGCTATAAACGAAGACCAAACCCATTGCCACTGAGTCGATTCCAAGGGGCTACTATATTGTATCATTATTATCTCTTTATACAACTACCTACTCAGTTACAACGTGGGCTCAGTGAGGGCCAGTCCTATATCTTATTTATGTGTAGTTCCCTAGAATTTAGCACTGTACCTGGCCTATCAAAAAAACAGTTGCCATCAAACTGACTCTGACTCATGGTGACCCCATGTGTGTCAGAGAAGAACTGTGCTCCATAGGGTTTTCAATGACTGGTTTTTTTCCGAAGAGTGTGTTAACCATTTGCACTAACCAGGGTCTCCACTTGGCCTATAGGATATGATTCATAAATGATTGCATTAAGGTGTGAATGAATGTATCAGCAAATAAGTGAATTAACAAATGCTTTATTTCTGCTCGGAAACCCTGGTGGCATAGTGGTTAAATCCTACAGCTGCTAACCAAAGTGTTGGCAGTTTGAATCCTCCAGGCGCTCCTTGGAAACTCTATGGGGCAGTTCTACTCTGTCCTACAGGGTTACTGTGAGTCGGAATCAATTCGATGGTGCTGGGTTTGGGTTTGGGTTTTGGGTTATTTCTGCTCTATCTTAGCAGCCTGTCTTTGGTCTTACCTGATAGCTTCCCTCTCTGGTCTGACTTAGTAAATTAACTTTTTTTTCTTTCTTTCTTTTTCTGTGTTCTCTGCTTTTATACCTTTACCACTGACCTATTTTCCACTAGTCATATCAATGAACTTTTAGAAAAGAAATCTCTGGTTAGTGTCTTTGGTAGGTATGAAGTTATTTTTCTAACTGTCTGCATCTCCTGGAGATGTTAGTAGCTTCTGTTCTGTGCCTTTGGGAGCTAATTCTTTATCATTGTCATCATCATAACCACCAAAGCATTGAGGACATGCCATTCTGCATACAGTGTTGTCTCTGAGCTCCATTTAGAGAGTGAGGAAAACAATGAACCCCAACGGCCTCTTTCCTAAATGAGATCACCATCCAGAACAGAGAAAACTGAAGGCTACCCACAAAATCAAATAAGATGTACAAATGACTAATGGAAAAATGGTTATACTAAACAAAAGTGGAAGAGCAACTTCCATAGTAGAATGTGAAAGAAGGCACATTTTGCGAACCAGAAATCAGAACATGTAACCTCACCCTGATCTCACAAATAGATAGTTGAGCGATATGTTACATTGAAATTGGAAGGTTTTCCCAAAATGCAGGACTAATGTTCTCTCTGGCCATTTTGGACATCCACGTAGGAGTAGAACGGTAAGGTTGCCACCTCTCTTCCTGTTTCGAAAGTTCTCAGCCCCTAATGTTAATATTTCCACTAGCTCAAGACAAAGTTGTAATTATGAAGTAAAAGCATACCCAGCAAAGGGATTGTTCTTGTTGTTAGGTGCTGTCAAGTCGGTTCTGACTCATAGCGACCCTATGCATCACAACGAAACACTCCCCAGTCCTGTGCCATCCGTACAGTCCTTGTTATGCTTGAGCTCATTGTTGCAGCCACTGTGTCAATCCACCTTGTCGAGGGTCTTCCTCTTTTCTGCTGACCCTGTACTTTGTCAAGTATTATGTCCTTCTCCAGGGACTGATCCCTCCTGACAACATGTCCAAAGTACGTAAGATGCAGTCTCGCCATCCTTGCCTCTAAGGAGCATTCTGGCCGCACTTCTTCCAAGACAGATTTGTTCGTTCTTTTGGCAGTCTATGGTATATTCAATATTCTTCGCCAACACCACAATTCAAAGGGGTCAGCTGTTCTTTGGTCTTCCTTATTCATTGCAGCTTTCACATGCGTATGATGTGATTGAAAATACCATGACTTGGGTCAGGCACACCTTAGTCTTCAGGGTGAAATCTTTGCTCTTCAACACTTTGAAGAGGTCCTTTGCAGCAGATTTACCCAACGTCTTTTGATTTCTTGACTGCTGCTTCCATGGCTGTTGATTGTGGATCCAAGTAAAACGAAATCCTTGGCAACTTCAATCTTTTCTCCGTTTATCATGATGTTGCTTATTGGTCCAGTTGTGAGGATTTTTGTTTTCTTTGTGTTGAGGTGTAATCCATACTGAAGGCTGTGGTCTTTGATCTTCATTAGTAAGTGCTTCAAGTCCTCTTCACTTTCAGCAATCAAGGTTGTGTCATCTGCGTAACGCAGGTTGTTAATGAGTCTTCCTCCAATCCTGATGCCCCGTTCTTCTTCATCTAGTCCATCTTCTCGTATTATATGTACAGCATACAGATTAAATAGGTATGGTGAAAGAAGACAACCCTGACGCACACCTTTCCTGACTTTAAACCAATCAGTATCCCCTTGTTCTGTCCGAACAACTGCCTCTTGATCTATGTAAAGGTACCTCATGAGCACAATTAAGTGTTCTGGAATTCCCATTCTTTGCAGTGCTGTCCATAGTTTGTTATGATCCACACAGTCGAATGCCTTTGCACAGTCAATAAAACACAGGTAAACATCCTTCTGGTGTTCTCTGCTTTCAGCCAGGATCCATCTGACATCAGCAATGATATCCCTGGTTCCATGTCTTCTTCTGAATCCAGCCTGAATTTCTGGCAGTTCCCTGTCGATATACTGCTGCAACCATTTTTGAATGATCTTCAGCAAACTTTTGCTTGCATGTGATATTAATGATATTGTTCTGTAATTTCCACATTCGGTGGGATCACCTTTCTTGGGAACAGGCATAAATGTGGATCTCTTCCAGTCTGTTGGCCAGGAAGCTGTCTTCCGTATTTCTTGGCATAGACGAGTGAGCACCTCCAGCGCTGCATCTGTTTGTTGAAACACCTCAATTGATATTCCATCAATTCCTGGAGCCTTGTTTTTCACCAATGCCTTCAGAGCAGCTTGGACTTCTTCCTTCAGTACCATTGGTTCCTGATCATATGCCACCTCTTGAAATGGTTGAATATCGACTAATTCTTTTTGGTATAATGACTCTGTGTATTCCTTCCATCTTCTTTTGATGCTTCCTGCATCATTTAATATTTTCCCCATGGAATCCTTCACTATCGCAAGCTTTACTCCATCCACGTCATTAAGGTCAACTCTACTTTGAGGAGGCAGCTCTTTCTTCCCCAATCATCTTTTGAGTGCCTTCCAACCTGGGGGCTCATCTTCCAGCACTGTATCAGACAGTGTTCCACTGCTATTCATAAGCTTTTCACTGGCTAATGCTTTTCAGAAGTAGGCTGCCAGGTCCTTCTTCCTAGTCTGTCTTAGTCTGGAAGCTCAGCTGAAACCTGTCCTCCATGGGTGACCCTGCTGGTATCTGAATACCGGTGGCATAGCTTGGAGCATCACAGCAACACATAAGCCCCCACAGTACGACAAACTGACAGACACGTGGGGGAACAAAGGGATAATAAGCTGATATTTTTTGAAACATGCCTCGCTAGCCCTCTACAAAGGCTGCCCAAGTTAAAGATACTCTTTGAATGGGATCAGTGTTACAAGATGCAGTTTGGGAAGCCAGGACAGGCTACAGTGAGGACGTGAAGCCTGAGAGAAGATACCAAAAAACAAACCCATTTTGTCAAGTAGATTCTGACTCATAGTGACCCCGTAGGACAGGGTAGAACTGCCCTGTAGGGTTTCCAAGGTGCAGCTGGTGGATTTGAACTGCCAACCTTTTGGTTATCAGCCAAGCTCTTAACCACTACACCACCAGAGCTCCTGAGGGAAGACATGAGTGGTAAATAGAGGTAAGGAAGGGCAGCCTCAAGAGAAGACAGCACTGAGAGGGGCAAGAAGTGAATGTGAGAAAGTGTAGAAGCCCCATACCACATTGGAAAGGTTAGAATTCTTCTAGGCTCTTAGCTCAGCATTAGTTCAGGTTATGACATTGAACCCCAGCTCCCCTGAGTCCCATATTGTAGAAAGATAGAAAGAATGTTATATAAATAAATTAATACATAAATAAATAAAGCAAGCAAACAGTGCTTCCCCTTCCTCACGAAGATATCTTATAAATATGGCATGTATTAATTGCCAAGCATCTTTACAACTACACAGAAACATTTTGTTTTCTGTATCAAATACATTGTTTCTATTTTGAGTTTTGTTTTAAATCTCTGTTAAACTAAATGACCAGTTTTCTTAGTACGTTCTGCCTTTTCAAACACTAGCACAGAACTTGATTCTGTAGTTCATGTTTTCGTTTATTTTTTATGCTTCTGATATCTAATTTTAATATGTGTATTTGTAAAAACAAAGTCTACTGTTTAAATATTTTGGTGATAATAAATAAGTAAACAATGAAAAAATAATGTATGGGACCGAAAAGAGTCTTATATTTGGGAATAAAATGACATCTACTTCTGTTTCTTTTTGATTTAGTGTTTCGTTATATTTTGTTTTGGTGTTACTACATCACAAAGTTTTAGCACACTTAAAGCAATAGATGACAAGCCAGAGAACTACACTTGGCAGGTCTTTGCTGCCATCTTCTGTTTTCTTATGTAATTACTCATTGTTTCTCAGATTCTAAAAACTTCATTTCCTACTTCTTACAGTACTATAGGTCCCCTTTTCTCTTTTTTTTCTTCTTCTATTTTTTCTTTAGTTAAAGCAAAGTGAAGCAAATGCAGACACCAAGGAAAAACTCCCTTTGCGCCTGCGAATCTTTGAAAAATTCCCAAACAGACCGCAAATGGTGAAAATCTCAAAGCTTCCTTCAGATTTTACAGTTCCTAAAATCAGGTATTAAAAGATATCTCCAATTGTACTTATCAAATACATTGTAAAAGATTCATCTTTGATCCGATCCAGCCCTTATTTCCAACACATATGTATTTTTTTCTATTGTTACGTTATTGTCCATATTTATGTTCTCTCTACCTCTCTTTGAAAAACCATTGATTCCTTTAAGCAATATGTTCAGAGAAAATTCAATTACCTGTGTGGTCCTCTATTTTCAAACAGATTGAGAAACTCTCAATCTCAGGCCAGGTCTGGTACCACTACAGCGTTTGTTTAGAATACATGTCTGCGTACATTGTCATTCGTCTTGCAATTTTTTTAAGAACCGTGGCATTTTCCATTCCTACTAATTTTTCACCTCCAGTTAAGTAAATGCCTACTTTTTTTTAATATCTACTTTTTTGTAATGAGAAGAAATTACAAAAGAAATTCATCTAATTATAGCTCAATTACAAATAGATTTGGAATTATATGAAATGTTTACTTGACTAGTTTTAAAAAAAAAATCCTTGAGGGATTATAAAAGATGAGACTGGTGTGGTGCCATAATATTTAAAATTCAAATGAACTATATTTGCATTTCTGATTTTAAAGAAATGAAATTTAAAACCTGAAATGTGAGGTATAAAAGAGCCATAAATTGATTCAGGATTAGTGGCTATTTGAAGAGATGTTATTTGAATTCTCACCATACTTTGGAGATCAGATAAAGTAAATTTCTTTTGAGTTCTTTTGAGTCTTTAAATGTAAAATTATCTCTCAGGCATTCTTACGATAAAGGAACGGTCAGAGAGATCAGTTAATTCTCCCAATTCTTAGAAAGAAAGAAAAAAAAGTTTATTCTTATTTACAACAATAGGATTTTAAAAATACCATAAATAATTAAATGTTATTGCTTCGAATTTATTTCAAGGACATTACTTTCTTTTTTAAGCAAGAGTCACTGAAGATTCAGGAAGCTTTCCTTAAATTAAATATTTGAGTAATTAAATCTAAACACCATGCTTTGTATTACATGCCTTGTTTTCTATGACCTTCTGTCACTGCTTTATCTTAGCTCAAGCCAATGCGTCATTGCAAAATGCCATCCCTTGCTCCATTTCATTAATAATGCTTGACGTGTGTATACTTCGTTTGCAAAGGGAGAGTTTTATGAAGCAGTTTATTGACCGCCAGCAACAGGACACTTGCTGCCTCTTAAGAAGCCTCCCTTCAGCCTCCTCCTCGTCCTGCGATCACTCCAAGAGGTCTGCCATTGAAGACAACAAATACATTGATCAAAAAGTAAGAACCGCTGTCTCCAATAACCAAATGTACTATTGTCGTAGCCTCTGTGTTAGAGAAAAGAACCACCTCACCGTGTAAGATCCTGGAATCTGATGTCTCGGGAAAATAATAGAGACAACAACTTCATTGGTAGAAGAAATCGTTCAGCCTTTCGTGATCTATCATAACTTTTTTAATTTATGAATTTCAATTTTCTATTTCTAAAAGTCTGCCTGCCCATGTGACTTTGAATGCACAGAGTCCCCAGACCTGCATTTTCTGATATGCATAATAAAAGCTTGGAGCTCTGAGGCAGGATCCAGGTTTAATGATGGCCTCTAACTGCCTTCAGCAAGTAAGCATATTTATGTCCAGTTTTTACATCATGGGGAATAACCAGGGAAGGTTTCTTTAGAATCAGTAATAGCAACGGCCATTTATTGAGTACTTACTATGTGGCAGGAATTACCTCTACCTCTAGGTTAAAAGAAAAAAACCAAACCCATTGCGGTTGAGTCTATTCCAATTCATAGTGACCGTATAGGACAGAGTAGAACTGCCCCATAGAGTTTCCAAGGAGCGCCTGGTGGATTCGAAATGCCAGCCTTTTGGTTAGCAGCCACAGCACTTAGCCACTACGCCACCAGGGTTTCTAGGCACACTATTTTATTCATGATCTGTTTTACCTATTCGTTATATTTTGAAAAGTAGATACTGAATTTCTTTTCCGCAGATTCCACAGGAAAGTATCAATAGGGAACCACATGCAGGTAAAGCCAAAAAAAAAACCAAAAACCCCATTGCCACCGAGTCGCTTACAACTCCTAGCAACTCTATAGGACAGAGTAGAACTGCCCCGTAGAGTTTCCAAGGAGCAGCTTAAAGAAATGAAACATTTACTATTTATCTATTTGTAAAATAAGATGTAAAAGGTAAAACTGTTTAGGTGCAAAAAGTACATATACATGACATATGTCATATATATTTGGGAAACTGTGGCAAACGCAGTTAAGAACGCAACTAGTAACTTTGAACTCGCCCAGTGGCTCTTCTCCTCGCGAGACAGGCCTGGTCTTCTGCTTCTGAAAGGCCACAGCCTTGAGAACCCTACAGAGTTCTACTCTGCACACATGGGGTCACTGTAAGTCGTAATCAACTCAGCGGCAAATAACAACAATATTTATACAGTATATTGTGTGTATTATGCTATCTATATAATATTCAGATCCCTGGTGGCACAGTGGTTAAGAGTTCAACTGCTAACCAAAAGGCTGACAGTTCAAATCCACCGGCCACTCCTTGAAAACCCTATGGGCAGTTCTACTCCGTCCTACAGGGTCTCTATGAGTCAGAATCGACTCTACGACAATGGGTATATTATATTACTATACTATGTTATACTACACTATATGTACATATATATATATCAGTTCAATAGTATAATCAGTTAGAAGATGAAAGACTGACAATTTGTAACAGAGATTGAACATTAGAGGTTACGAAAACATTTACTTACAAACATGTCACTTTAGGAAGCCCTAGTGTATTTTTCCCTTAAATCATTGTCATCCTATTTCACTGCTTGTAATCAAATACCTACTTTCTATTATAATATGGCAATAAAATAACAAATCTTTCATCCACTGGGATTCTCTACTGTCCCTCATTCCAGCCAACCACCCTACGAAGATTAGACGTTTAGAGTACCTTTGCCTTTCTCCTTTCTGCCTTCTTTTCCCCTGACTCCTCCTCTAACGAAACACTTGACCTCTCCCTCAATTCCTAGATTCTATGCTTGGACACCCTCGTTCTAGATTACTATTATGACTTCCTTTGCAGTATGTCTCTTCTTTTTCAGTGATTTCCATTCATTTATTTTCTTTTAGTAGTTTATAGATGTTATCCCTTTACCTTATAGCATCTAAGATTGTAGATGAGAAGTCTGATGCCAGTGTCATTTTTTTTTCCCATTGGAAATTTAATAGGTTTTTGTTTGATGGTTGATTGGTTGATTTGATGGTTTCTTTTGAAAAGCTTGTACAGACTTTTCTATGTATCCTTGGAGGTCAGGAACTTTGCCAGAATGTACCTGAGTGTATGTCTTTTCTCACTGAAACTGCCTAAACTGAGGTGTTTTTACAATCTAAAGACTAAGATATTTGGTAAGAGAATTTTTCACTTACCTGTTGTTTATTAGTTCACCGTCTACTCCATGTCCTTCTGCTTTATCTTCACCTCTCTATTTGTGTTCTGTGCTTTGAGAGAGTTTTTCCACTTGGTCTTCCAGGCCACTGATTTGATCTCATCCAAGATCATCCTTTGTTTCAATGCATCTTTTAGAAGTTCAGTGAAAAACAACGAAGCTGTGTGTGTGTGTGTGTGTGTGCGTGTGTGCACGTGCGCCATATGCTTAACTCTAAGTGCTTTTTTTTTTTTTTAATTATTAAATTTATCACCGCAAACCCTGGTGGCCGAGGTGGTTAAGAGTTCAGTTGCTAACCAAAAGGTCAGCAGTTTGAATCCATCATGTGCTCCTTGGAAACCCTTTGGGGCAGTTCTACTCCGTCCTGTAGGGTCAATATGAGTCAGAATCAACTCAACAGCAGTGGGTTTGGTTTTTGGTTTTCTTCTCCACATTTCTATTTTGCTCAATATGTTTACCGAGCAGAGAAGCAAAAATCCACATTTCAGTGGAAAATCAGGTTGAGGAAAAGATGACTTGGTTTCAGCCAATCAGGCTGAAATTGCATTTTATATACTAGAAAGAAGATTTTTTGAAAGAAAATGTATTTCAAAAGCAGACTTCAAGCCAGAAGTGTGGAATGAGCCTCCAGTGGGGCCTATCATTGTGACCTATCTCCAGGAAGAATACCAAGAGCTGATATAATTTTGTGCCTAAAGGGGCAAAACACATATTCTTTTTAAAATCATTAAAAATATTATCACCAATAACACAAAACTGAAATCTTAGTTCATGAAAATTTATTTTTCTCTCTAAAAGGAAATGTGACATTTCTCGCTTTCCTGGAAAGTGATAAAAAGGATCCTTGGGACATGTAGGAAGGATAGTCTACGGAGAACTCGAGATAGCTCTGGGCACTATCACCATCCCTCCCTAAGAGATCTCTTTGTTGGATTAGGTTCACAGACGCTAAAATGATGCTTCTGATCTCTTCAGTGGCCTTATATTCTTTCATATTTCCATTTAGCACTTTTAAGTAACTAAAAGTAAAATAAAAATTATAGTTTTATTCTGTACCCTTACACTAGAGCCTCTATCATAATCTTCAGAGACAGAATAAACTGCAAAGACATTGCTTCTCGGTGGCATCCAAGTCACTTCTCCAAAAAAGACTAGAATTGTTTGAAGACCAGAGGCAGTCCCCAGTCTATAACATCAGCTGATTGAAATACACAATGCATGATCATATATAAAGAAAACTATAAATGATGGTTAGGTTGCCCTTCATCCCACATAAACCTGCTAGTTGCCGTTAAGTCGATTCTGCCTCATGGCAACCACATGTGTGTCAGAGTAGAACTGTGCTCCATAGGGTTTCCTGTGGTTGAGGTTTTGGAAGTAAATCCTCAGAACTCTCTTCAGAGGCACCTCTGAGTGGACACAGTCCTCCAACCTTTTGGTTAGCAGCCAAGCACGCTAATGATACGCACCACCCAAGGACTCCCATACATAAATGCACTTGACCGGTAATGTAGATAAGCTGCAGTTGGAATATTGTTTATCCTACTACAGCATTCATTATCTGGGTAAATGCTCCAATTTGAAAAGTGAAAGATAGAGAACATCTTTCTCTTTATCTCATCAACAGAGTTATGAGATTGCAGATACCCTATAGAAGACTTTATCTATGGTGTCATCCACTCTTAAAGTTCTGACTTTATTAGGTTGTCAGAAACATAGACTTAACAATTTCCTTCAGCATCCACTGTTTTCAGCTTCAGCTCTGATTAGTGTTCTTCATAAATACTTAGAATTTGTCTTCCTTGTTGAGTGCCATTGGGCCAGAGAAACATGGAACAGAAAATACCATTAAATGAATTACAGTGATGAGAATTTAAAAGACGCAGAAATTGAAGAGAAAGCAGCCTGGTATTCGTATTTTAAATTTGGCAAGCCCTTGCATTTTTATTAAGAAACAGGTCTCTATGAGTCAAAATGGACTTGACAGCACCTAACAACAACAACAAAGCCTCTTAAAAACAAAACTACATAAACACACAGCAACAACTTTGAACATAGACCAGGCCACTGCTTCTTCCCCTTGTATTTTTCAGTGATGACTAGAAATTTTCATTAAAATCTCAATTGCCTTTGGAAATGCCAAACCAAACAAACAAACAAAAAAATTACAATCAAGCTGATTCCGACTCATAGTGACCTTATAGGACAGAGTAGAACTGCCCCATATGGTTTCTAAGGAGCGCCTGGTGGATTTGAACTGCCGAAATTTTGGTCAGCAGCCAAGCTGTTACCCACCGCACCACCCAGTTCAAGGTCCTTTGCTCTACATGAAAAACCTATCCCATCACTATGCAATGTAAGTTGAGGCTGTTTTTCCTCAAAGTGTGGTCTGAAATAAAAAAGAAAATAAGAGGCTGACTTATTGGTGATTCTTACAAAGTGAACAAACTTTTCCCTCAAGTGTCACCTCTGAGGAGAAACTTCTAACTTCCACTGCTTAAGGGGAATCAATTTTCTCTTGTCAGGGAGAACAGTTAGTCCCCAGAAACCTGAAGATTACAAGTTAAGAAGGAAAAAAAAAAAAAAGCTGACAACAACAACAAAAAGGTGGGAATGGTTTTTGATTGGAAACCTTGGTGGCGTACTGGTTAAGTGCTATAGCTTCTAACCAAAAGGTTGGCAGTTTGAATCTACCAAGCACTCTTTGGAGACTCTATGGGTCAGTTCTACTCTGTCCTATAGGGTCACTGTGAGTTGGAATTGACTCGACGGCAACAGGTTTGGTGGGTTTTTTGTTTTTGATTAAGCATTGCAGAAAGCCCAAGAGCATGTGCTGGGCAAGATTTTCTCAGATTAATTACCCCAGCTTTGAATAATCTCAAATAATTCCCATGGCAACTTGCCTTTGCAGAGACCTTGTTCTTAAAAACAGCCCTGTTCGATTACCTTTATCACATATTTTTAAGCTGCCTGTGTTTCTCCCAGTAAACAAGAGACGAACAAAAATGTAAAATCTTTAAACCATTCTTGTGGTCTGCCCAGATCCTAAGGAAAAAGACAGGAAACAGTGATTACCTTCCTACACCTTGGGATGAATGGCTGCCCTTCCAGACTTGATAGAAATGAGATCCCCAAGTGACCATTCCCACATTGCTTTCTCCTCCCACACTCGCACATCTGTGGGCAACTTTTCTCCTTCATTAAAAGATAAACCTTCATTTCTGAAGAGGAGTTTTTCTAGTTTCCAAGAAAAGGAAATCAGGTAATGGTTTTTCAATTCGTATTTTTTCTCCATATTTTAGAGACAATAGGTTCCCTCAGCAGAGGTCTTGTTATAAACTGAGAAGTGAACTTGGTTTTCTAGTAGCCCTGGTAATATAATCACCCACTCGGTCTTCAGAAGTGAGTCATCTCAAGGGCAAGATTTCCACCATTGTTGAGTCTGGGGACTCTCATTGCTTTTTAGCCTGACCTTCATGACCTTTCTGCCCTGCTGTCTTTGTTGGACTGAGGAGTCCTGGTGGTACAGTGGTTAAGGCCTGGCTGCTAACAAAAAGGTCAGGGGTTTGAACCCACCAGCCATTCCACAGGAGAAAGACATGGCAGTCTGCTTCTTGTAAGCTCTATGGGGCAGTTCTACTCGGTTTCATAGGGTAACTATGAGTCAGAATCGACTTGACAGCAACGAGTTTTGGGTTGGCTTTGGTGGTGTGCCATTTCCGGGGTGAGAACCCAAAAGTGTCAGGGAAATGTGACTGACCCTCACCGAGCTACATCAACCTGAGTTTGATAGAGGGAAGAGGGCCATCCCAGTCACCCACTTCTCTCCCTGGACCTGCCAGAGAAGGTCTCCTTGCCCTTCTTCTTCACACACATTCATCATATCACTTGATGAAGGGCTCAGACCCCATAACTGGTAAAGAGCAGTGAATATTCCTTGGAAAATAGGGTAATATCTCTTCTCTCCCTTGTCTGCCTCCTTTCTGCTAAGCATACAGCAAGTTCCTTTCAAAAGTCTTCACAATTAACAGATAGCTTAAAAAAAAAAAATTTTTTTTTTTTTATATACAAAACAAGGAGGAAAGCGATAAATGTAATTATTACATTTTGTTAACACTTTTCCTTCCATAAGTATTCAACATTCAGTCCATCATTCAATAAGCATCTATGCAGTGCCTGTTATTCATCTGGCCCTCGTCTGGGCCAGGGGAATTCAACAATGACCAAGAAGCTCATAGGCTAGTGAGGAGAAACACATGAAAACGGATGAATGTAAAATATATTACAGGAATCAAGAGGCAAGGATGTCTCAGTTCACCTTTCAGGAGAAGGACCTTTGACAGATACAGGAGCAAGTTCCTCCAGGCAGAGGACAGTATATGAAAAGGCACAGAAAGCTAACCAGCATAACCTGCTTGGTGTAACAGCTTGAGAAGAGGAACCCTGGTGGTGCAGTGGTTAAGAGCTCGGCTGCTAACCAAAAGGTCAGCACTTCGAATCCACCAGCTGCTTCTTGGAAACCCTGTGGGGCAGTTCTATTCTGTCCTGGAGGGTGGCAATGAGTCAAAATTGACTCAAGAGCAAAGGGTTTTTAAATAAGATGGATGTAGATTCCAATCCTCATCTGCAAAGCAGATAACATTCTTGTTTTCAAGACTTGTTATGAGAATTAAATGATACAGTGTATGTTAAAAATCTAGCATCACACCTTGCATGACATATGATTTATGCCTAGAATACCAGATAAGAAAGGTTACTGTTATTAAACCATGTCATGGAATCAAACTTAGCAAATAGAATTATATCCATCATTCAAGACAAATGGCTTTTACTGAAATAAAATAACCTTCAGATATAGCAAGCTAGATGAGCACATTTTAATTATTTTTTTCCTTATTGTATATGAGTCTGATTTTTTTTTTTTTTTTTGAGTCAGGTCTTTGATGACAATATTTCATTTGCTACCCTCTTTCCCTATTCAGTGTCTTAGGTCCTCACAGAAATAAATTAAATTGTCCTGGAAAGACTGACTTTTCACAAAGTCTTGTTGATTACAGTATAGCATTTTCTTATATTCTATATAATTGCAGCATCTTCGATGATTTGTTCTAGTAACACACACAGCAAGTTACCCAGCTCGATGTATAATTTCCAGGAGGAACGTTTACTCACTGGAAAGAAACAGAGAGAGAGAATAGCTTGTTTTCATCTTTAGGGCTTTTGGGCTTCTGAAAGTTGTTTTTTTTTTTTTTAAAAAAATAATAGCTCAGCAACTCTACAATAGCATTCAAGACATCTCCCTAGGAAATTATAGAATACTGCCACATAACCAAGGAACCCTCGTGATGCAGTGATTAAGAGACTGATTGTTAACTGAGGGGTTGCCGGTTCAAACCTACCAGCCGCTCCTCGGACAAAAGGCCTGGTGACCTGTTCCCATAAAGATTACAGCTTTGGAAACCTTTGGAGCCGTTCTACTCTCTCCTATCCGGTGGCTAGGAGTCAGAATTGACTCGGCGGTAACAGGTACTACATAACCATGAGATACAAAGTGGCATGGTCAAGAGGAAGAAAGAAGTGGTGTTCGGCACACCAAATACAACCAAACCCAAACCCAAAAACCACACCCATTTCTGTCAAGTCAGTTCCAACTCATAGTGACCCCATAAGACAGAGTGGAACTGCCCCATAGGGTTTCCAAGGAGCTGCTGGTAGATCGAGCTGCTGGTGGATCAAACTGCTGACCTTTTGATTAGCAGCTGAGCTCTTAACCACTGTCCCACCAGGACTCACCATATATTAACAATCCTACGTATTTCTTTGTTTCACTTAAAGGTTCTTCAGTAGATAATTGAGTGCCCATTTATTCATAATAATGAAGAGGAAGCAAAAATATCCAAAACTTTTTTTTATTTTTATTTTCCCAGTGTGTTTATCTTAGAATGCAATATGGTTGCATTTCAATGTACATTCTTTCCTTCAATGATTATTTATTTATCGGGTCCTTTTTTTTTTTATATACGTATTATATATACATACAGTGCGCTGTATGCTGGGCGAAAAGCAGATTTTCCAGCCTTCAACTGACATAAGAGTAGGAATTCCCTATCAATGATAATTTTTGCAGAATATTTAATTGTGTAATCATTTTTAGCTGGGGATTATATGATTTTTTTTTTTTTTTTTTTTTGCATTCCTCGGTTGTAAGTCTGTTGGGGGTCAAAAGTAAATCATTCTAAGACTAAGAAGCTTTTATAGGTAATATGGAAAGCTTTTAATCTAGAGTTTTCTGTACTGTCTCCCAAACAGATACCAGAGAGCTGAGGTCACCGCTAATCCTATCTTTGCAGTTTATCTTTTGTTTTTCTTTTTAAACATCCTTGTCTTCTGAATTTAGTTATTTTCCATGAAGTGTTACGCCAGTCTCTAAGTGTTGCAGTTGTTGATGATGGTATTTTTGTTGTTTGGACCTGAAGGTCAAATGTAATTAAATCATAATTAGAGTCCAGGGGCTCTTCCCTTGTATTACTGGAGCGCTGTGTGTTTTAAATTCACAAACACCGGCATGATTAGAAACACCTCGCATTTTCTCCAGAATCATAAACCCATTCATCTTTTTTATCTCTGCAGCATCTGACAATGCAATTTGAAATCTTGGTCTTTTTGTTTATATGAGCTATATCCATAAAGTCATTTGGACTTTTACTTCTATAGTTAAAATATGCCTAACCAAAAAAACCAAACCCACTGCTATTGAGTCGATTTGGACTCATAGCGAACCTATAGCAACCCTATACGACAGAGCAGAACTGCCCCATAGGGTTTCCAAGGAGCATCTGGGGAATTCGAGCTGCTGACATTTTGATAAGCAGTTGAGCTCTTAACCACTGCACAACCGGGGCTCCAAAATATGCCTAGCATATTTTTATAGTTTCTTACCAATAAGCACTGTGTATTACACATATCTGATTGCTTTTAGTAATTGGAGATGCTGCTCTTCCCACACCCTTTGTATCATCAATTATCGTTATGCTCGTCTGAGTGAGGTGTAGGTGTTAGAGAGCTGACCAGATCTATAGTGACTCTGGGATAGTGCTGTAGCAACTAAAGCACTGTTATAAATTCAAGTGCAAAACATCCAGTCAAATAAGTTTATAATTAAGTTTCCATGGGAGCAGCAGTCAAGAAATCAAATGAGGTATTGCACTGGGCAAATCTGCTGCAAAAGACCTTTCTAAAGTGTTAAAAAGCAAGGATGTCACTTTGAGGCCTACAATGCGCCTGACCCAAGCCATAGTATTTTCAGTCATTGTCACGTGCATGCGAAAGCTGGGCAATGAATAAGGAAGACTGAAGAAGAATTGATGCCTTTGAATTATGGTGTTGACGAAGAATATTTAATATACCATGGACTGCCACGAGAACAAACAAATCTGTCTTGGAAGAAGTACAATCAGAATGCTCCTTAGTAGCAAGGATGGCGAGACTTTGTCTTATGGACTTTGGACATGTTATTAGGAGGGACTAGTCCCTAGAGAAAGACATCGTGCTTGGTAAAGTAGAGAGTCAGTGGAAAAAAAAGAGGAAGACCCTCAAGGAGATGGATTGACATAGTGGCTGCAACAATGGGCTCAAGCGTAGCAGCAATTGTAAGGATGGTACAGAACAGGGCAGTGTTTCCTTCTGTCGTACATAGGGTTGCTATGAGTCGGAACCGACTCGATGGCACCTTACAACAAGCTTCTAATCATTTAGTTTCCAATTTTACGAGCTTTCTCTCTTTATCAAGTTTGACTTGATTTACATTTGTTATTTCAAAGATTAGTCACATAAGAATGTAGACCAGAAAAGGAAGACATTCTTTAATATAATCAAATTCATTCATTCTTGAATCTATTTCAAGCACCAGCTATGCACAATGCTAGACAATGAAGGAAAATGTAGCTGGCAAGGAAGATATGGTCCTTATTGTGTGAAGCTTATAATCAACTGGAGTTCACAGGAAGGATAAAACACTTACAGAGCTCAATACCTGACAGCCCAAAGGAAGTATAAAGATTTGGGGTATGTGTGTGTGTGTGTGTGTAGGCATACATATTTACATGCATATTTTAACTTTTATATGTGGTATATTTTCAAGGCTCAGATTTTATAATTTTATAATAACTTAAAAAATCTTGACCCATCTAAAACTCCCTGTTCACTAAATTTGCATGCTAAAGCACGTTTCAAAGCTTCATAACATATTACAATGGTATTCACCTGTGTGTACATCAACATATGACCATTTTAATCTCCATGCCACCTACTGTAATCACCTTTATAAATTTTTTTCTTTTTAAATTCTCTCTTTCCCAGCATATTGTCAACTCCATTAAAAGTTTATTTTATAAAAACATCTTTCCATACGTATAATTTGTCATATGTACTTTGGGATTAATTTTCAGTTCACGGGTCCATGAAAAGTTCAAATACAGCCCAATGAGGTATTAAATTCAACCTATGTAATTTTGAGTAATTGCATATTTCCAATTGCTATATTTTATGTGGGAGACTTATTCAATAAAGTGTCTCATTACACTAATTACACTACACCTTTCCAGCACAAATGACATTCATCAAGCCCTGCTCATCAGACCATGGTTTTGTAGTCTACGGTCATACTTTTATAACCACTTTTCCATTTATTATTAATCCTTTAATGTTTTCAAAATGATAAAAGAAAAATAGTGTCTCTCAAACTTTTTCTCAGTTGGAAACAAATTTATGGCTAACACTCCAAATCCAGAAAGTTTGTGGAATATTTGCAGTTTCCTTTTTCAAATAAATATTGACGCTTACAATTTCTGAAGGGATCGCTAGGGTGAAGTCATGGTTTCTTAGGTCTAAGCACACTGCAGCATTCCAAAGGAATCTGATATCACCCAGTAGATCTGTGATTACTCTCAGGTTGTTGTTGTTGTTAGGTACCTTCTGGTTAGTTCTGACTCACAGCGACCTCATGTACACCAAAAAGAAATATTGCCCAATTCTGCAGCATCCTCGCTGTTGTTGCTATGTTTGAGCCCATTGTTGCAGCCGCTGTGTCAGCTCATCTCCTTCAGGGTCTTCGTCTTTTTCGCTGACGCTCTGCTGTGCCAAGCATGATATCCTTCTCCAGAGACTGGTCTCTCCTGATAACATGTCCAAAGCACATGAGACAAAGTCTTGCCATCCTCATTATTCTGGCAGTCCACCAACATCATAATGCAAAGACATCAATTCTTCTTCAGTCTTCCTTATAAATGGTCCAGCTTTTGCATGGATATGAGGCAACTGAAAATACTATAGCTTCAGACAGGCTCATCTTAGTCCTCAAAGTGACATCTTAGCTTTTTAACACTTTAAAGAGGTCTTTTGTAGTAGATTCGCCCAATGCAATACCTCCTTTGATTTCTTGGCTGCTGCTTCCATGGGTGTTGATTGTGGATCCAAGTAAAATGAAATTCTTGATAACTTCAATCTTTTCTCTGTTTATCATGATGTTACTTATTGGTCCATTTGTGAGGATTTTTGTTCTCTGTAGCCTTTGATCTTCTTCAACAAGTGCTTCAAGTCCTCTTCACTTTCAGCAAGCATAGTTGTGTCATCTGCATGTAACAGGTTGTTAATGAGTCGTCCTCCGATCCCGATGCCAAGTTCTTCATACAGTCCAGCTTCTCAGATTATTTGCTCACTGTAGAGATTAAATAAGTATGGTTAAAGGATACAACTCTGATGCACACCTTCCCTGATTTTAAATCATCCCATATCCCTTTGTTCTGTTCAAATACTGCCTCTTAGTCTATGCACAGGTTCCTCGTGAACACATTTAAGTGTTCTAGAATTCCCATTCTTTGCAATGTTGTGCATAATTTATTGTGATCCACACAGTCTAATGCCATTGCATTGTCAGTAAAACACAGGTGGACATCTTTCTGGCATTCTCTGCTTTCAGCAAAGATCCATCTGACATCAGCAATTATACCTGTCCTTCCATGTCCTCTTCTGAATCCGGCTTGATCTCCTGGCAGTTCCCTGTCGATGTACTGCTATAACCATTTTTGAAATATCTTTAGCATAATTTTACTTTCATGTGATATTAATAACATTGTTTGATAATTCCACATTTCATTGGATTACCTTTCTTTGGGACAGACACATATACGGATCTCTTCCAGCTTGTTGGCTAGGGAGCTGTCTTCCAAATTTCTTGGCATAGACATGTGAGCACTTCCAGCATTGCATTCATTTTTTGAAACATCTCAGTTGGTATTCTGTCACTTCCTGGAGCCTTGTTTTTCACCAATGCCTTCAGTGCAGGTTGGACTTCTTCCTTCAGTATCTTTAGTTCTTGATCCTATGCTACCTCCTGAAATGGTTGAACATCAACAATTATTTTTGGTACACTGACTCTGTATTCTTTCCATCTGCTTTTGATGCTTCCTGCATCAATTTTTTGCCTCCAGTTTTGCAACTTGAGGCTTGAATTTTTTCTTCAGTTCTTTCAGCTTGAGAAATCCTGAGCATGTTCTTCCCTTTTGGTTTTTTAACTTCAGGTCTTTAAACATTTCATTGTAATACTTTGTTCCTGAGCCACCCTTTGATATCTTCTGTTCAGCTCTTTTACATCATCATTTCTTTCTTTTGCTTTAGCTACTCGACATTCAAGAGCAAGATTCAGAGTCTCTTCTGACGTCCATTTTGGTCTTTTCTTTCTTTTCTGTCTTTTTAATGACCTTTTTGTTTCTTCGTGTGTGACGTCCTTTATATCATCCTATGACTCGTCTGGTCTCCGGTCATGAGTGTTCAGTGCATCAAATCTATTCTTGAGATGGTCTCTAAATTCAGGTAGGATATACTCAGGGTTGTACTTTGGCTCTTGCGAACTTGTTTTAGTTTTCTTCAGCTTCTTCTTGAACTTGCATACGAGCAATTGATGGTCTGTTTCACAGTCAGCCCCTGGCCTTTTTCTGACTGATGATATTGAGCTTCTCCATTGTTTCTTTCCAGATGTAGTCGGTTTGATTCCTGTGTATTCCATTCAGTGAGATCCACATGTATTGAGATCCACATGTATTGTTGCTGTTTATGTTGTTGAAAAAAGGTATTTGAAATTAATAAATTGTTGATCTTACAAAATTCGATTGTGTGGTCTCCATATCATTTCTATCACCAAGGCCATATTTTCCAACTACTGATCTTCTTTGTTTCCAACTTTTGCATTCCTATCACCAGTAATCATCAATGAATCTTGATTTCATGCTTGATCAATTTCAGACTGCAGAAGTTGGTAAAATCTTCAATTTGTTCATCTTTGGCCTTAGTGGTTGGTGTCTAAATTTGAATAATAATCATATTAACTGGTCTTCCTTATAAGCTTATGGATATTATCCTATCACTGAAAGTGTTGTATTTAAGGATAAAGCTTGAAATGTTCTTTTTGATGATGAATGTGACTCCATTCCTCTTCGCTTTGACATTCCTGGCATAGTAGACCATATGATTGTCTGATTCAGAATGGCCAATACCAGTTCATTTCAGCTCACTAAAGACTAGGATATCAATCTTTATGCTTTCCATTTCAATTTTGACGACTTTCAATTTTCCTAAATTCGTACTTTGTATGTTCCACATTCTGATTATTAATTGATGTTTGCAGCTGTTTCTTCTCATTTTGCATCATGCCGCATCACCAAATGAAGGTCCTGAAAGCTTTACTTCATCTATGTCCTTAAGGTCAACCAAAATAATTAGAGAGACATTAACATAACAACTGATGGTGAGCACGCACATTAAAATTATATGAAGAACTAAGAATATATGAGGAAAAGGAGAGTATAATATGTCATAGTTGTTTGTTCTAATAATATAGATATAGTACACATATACAAATCGGAGAGAATAAAAGAATATATACAAACACTTTTTAAATTTAATAGTTGTACTGGTAGTGTTAGTTGTGTTAGCTGTATTGGTGGTATAAGTATTGTTAATCTGAAACTATAATTATCTGTGAAATGTGGGCTAAAATTAATGAGAATTATGAGATGATAGTCTAATTCCATCTCCCCATGTCCTTTGTAATCAAAAGTCTTGATATGAAAAAAAAAAAAAAAAGGGAGACACGGATGTCATATAGAAGAGGTTAAGTAAAATTCTTGTGGCCTGAACTTAAATTGAAAATATAAGAAAAACTCAGGACTGTTTTATCTTTAAAAAATAACCTCCAGCTCTGTCCAGGCAAAGGCCTGCAAACAACGACAAACTCAATAGCTATGAACATCATTGGAGTCTATATTATGTTCTTGAAACATTATTTTCCAAGGGCATTCAAAACTGTGTTTTGGGGGAAAAATAGTTTATTTTGAACAAGAAGAGTGCAAAATAAGCATGGAACATCTTATCATACCTGAGAACAAGAAAGCTTTGCCAAAGACTACTAGAGTTATATCCAAAGGACCCACAAGCTAACTTGAAAAAGTTCCCACAGAGCACAGTTAGGATAATTTGACCTACAATAACAATAATAATTGTAAAGGATGCCAATGCATCAAATATGTTTAATTCCTTGCGTGTACGATGACATTTTAAAAATAATAATTGGTCACCTTAAGAAGATTTAGTAAAATCAATCAATTATATTAAAAACTAGTAAAAAGAATATGGAGGAGTCACATCAGCAAGATGGTGGAGTAGACAGCTACAACTTCATGACGTCCCATAGAAACATCAAAAACAAGCAGACTCTGTTAGAACCAACTTTGTCAGAACTCTGGAAAACTATTAAAAGTTTACAGCAACCAAGAAAACCTTGAATCAAGAAAAAGTCACCTTAAAAATGGTCAGAAAGTTTTATGACTCTTTTACTTGTCCATGTCCCACACCGTCTAGTCTTGGTGGCAGTCTTGAAGATAGCATTCATGTTCCCACTGTGGGACCTTGGTCCCTGGTTCCAGAGGAACTAGAGAAGCTTTATTGTTTGTCAGTTTTAAACTGCCTGGGGGCTACCTAAGGACTAATGCAAGGTACTCATATCTGTTTTGTCTATCTCGAAAGTCATTCCAGATGGAAAAGTGGAAATCACTGCTTGAAAACACTGTAAAACTATAACCAAGCCATAATCACCTGGGCCAAAGAATAAGATTGAGAAGTACAATAGACCACCTAAGGACTGAAAGGAAAAGCCAGAGAGATAATTTCTTTGGAAATTAGGGCATTCAAAAGCACCTGCGTATTCGAGAGAATTTTGAACACCATGCCATACACAGGCCAAAATGTATGCTCAGAAAAGACCCAAGAAAAGCTTTCGCATTGGCCTGATCTCTAGGCTCAGTGACAGCCTGACTAAGTGTTGAAGGTGTGTGCCAGCAGAGAGCTAGTAGGCAAAGACTGGGAGTTGTGTTTGGTTCTTTGTTTATGGCTTATTTTGGTTTAGCCCCTGGTGTTAAAGGAAATCTCTGTCAAAACACTAACAGAACAGAGACTTCAGTGATGACACATGAAAAGGAATGCGATTTTTTAATAATAATTTGGAAAAGTCACTAAACCCACAGACTACTACAGCCTTCAACAATTTAAAAAAGAAAAAAAGAAAGAGAGAAAGCAAAATCTGGAAGAGGGGAAGAATCCAATTCCCAGAGTGTCCACTTTTCAACAAAAAATTACAAAACATATAAAGAAACAGGAAAGAATGACCCATTCAAAGGAACAAAATATAGCGACATAAACCATCCCTGAGGAAGCCCAAGCATTAGACTTAATGGACAAAGATTTTAAAACAGTTGTCTTAAATACACACAAAGAATTCAAAGAAAATATGGGTAAAGAACTAGTTGAAATCAGGAACACATATATGAACAAAATGAGAATATCATAGAGACAGAAATTATAAAAAGGAACCAATCAGATATTCTGGAGCTGAAAAGTATAATAACTGAAATAAAAAATTCACTAGAGGAGGTCAACAGCAGATGTGCACAAAAAGAAAAAAATAATCAGCAAACTTGAAGATAGGACAATTGAAATTATCTAATTTGAGGAGCAGAAAGAAAAAATGATGAAGAAAAGTGAAGACACCCTAAGAGTCCTGTGGCACACTACCAAGTGGACCAACATACACATCATGGGAGTTCCAGAAGGAGAAGGGAGAGCAGAAAGAATACTTGAAGAAATACTGGTGAAAACTTTCCAAATTTGAAGAAAAACATGAATCTACACATTCAAGAAGCACAACTAACTTGTAGTAGGGTAAACTCAAAGAGATCCACTCCAAGACATTATAATCAAACTGTTGAAAGCCAAAGGCAAAAAGATCATCCTGAACGCAGCAAAAGAGAAGCAATTCATCACATACAAGGAACCCTCAATGAGATTAACAGTCAATTTTTCATCAGAAATCATGGGGAGGGTGGGAGAGTAGGCAATGACATTGCCATAGTTAAAGTGCTGAAAAAGAATCTCAAACAAGAATTCTATTCCTGCAAAGCTGCTCTTCAAAAATAAAGTATAAATTAAGATAGTCCTAGATATAAAAAGCTGAGGGGTTTTAATACATCTAGATCTGCTCTACAAGAAATGCTAAAAAGAGTCCTTCACTTTGCAACGAAAGCACACTAGACAGTAACTTGAAACCATATGAAGAAATAAAGATCATTGATAAAGGTAACTACATAGGAAGTTATAAAATGCAGTATTATTGTATGTTTTTATTTGTAACCACATTTTATGGCCTACACAATTGAGAAGGCATAAAAAAAATTATAAGTCTATGTTATTGGGCACACAATGTATAAAGATATAATTTGTGACAAGAACAACATACAAACAGGACAGAGCTTTCATATGCTCTTTCATATTAAAGTAAAACCAAACCAAAAACCAAACCTGTTGCCATCAAGTCATTTCTGACTCATAGTGACCCTATAGGACAGAGTAGAGCTGCCATATAGAGTTTCCAAGGAGCTCCTGGTGGATTCAAACTGCCACTGGCCTTTTTGTTTAGCAGCTGTAGCTTTTAACCACTAAGCCACCAGGGTTTCCGATTAAAGTAAAGTGGGTATCAATTCAGACTAAATTGTTATAAATTTAGGATGTTCATGTAATTCCCGTACTGTCAAAAAATCAAAAATATACACAAAAGGAAATGAGAAAAAAATCAAAATGGTTCACTCCAAAAAAATCAAGTAAACACAGAAAGTGGCAGTGATGGAGGAAATGAGGGAGGTTAAAGGTAGAAGACACACAGAAACAAATAGCAAAATGGCAGAAGTTAGTCCTTCTTTTTCAGTCATTAATTTAGATGTAGAGGAATTCAACTTTTTAATAAAAGGTAGAGGTAGGAATAATGTTAAAAAAAAAAAAAAAGAATGATCAAACTACATACGGTCTACAAGAAACTAACTTTAGCTCCAAAGAAACTAACTTTAGCTCCGAAGGTTGAAAGTGAAAAGATGGAGAGGGGATTTCATGTAAATAGTAACCAAAAGGGAGCTGAGAAGACTATAGTAATATCAGATAAAATAGATGCTAAGTGTATTGAGACTTTAAATCAAAAGCTGTTACAATTGCCAAAGACGAATGTTATATTTTTGATAAAAGGGTTAATTTATCAAGAAGATATAACAATTACAAACATATATGCATCTAACAACAGAGCCCCAAAATGTATGAAGCAAACATTGACAGAATTGAAAGGAGAAATAGATGTTATACGATAATAGTTGGAGACTTAAATAAACAGTAATGGATAGAACATCTAAACAGTAGATCGACAAGGAATTAGAAGACTTTAACAACAATAAATCAACTAGATCTAACAGACAGAATACACATCCTTCTCCAGTGCACACGGATCGTTCTCCTTTATAGAGCATATATTATGCCATAAAATAAGTCTCAATGCATTTTAAAAGCTTAAAATAATAGAAAGTATCTTCTTGAGCCACAATGGAATGAAACTAGAAATCAATAACAGAAGGAAAACTAGAAAATTCACAAATATGTGAAAATTAAACAACGCACTGTTAAGCAACCAGTGGTCAAAAAAGAAATCACAAAGGAAATTAGAAAATACTTAGAGATGAATGAAAGTAGAAACACAACATACAAGACTTATGGGTGCACTAAAATCAGTGTTCGAAAGAAATTTGTAGCCATAAGTGCCTACATTAAAAAAGAAGAAAGATCTCAAATACATAACCTAACTTTATACCTCGAGAAGCTGGAAAAGAAGAACCAGCCAAACCCAAAGCTAGCAGAGGGCAGAAAATAATAAAGATGAGAGTGGAGATGATCAAATAGAGCATAGAAAAAAAACATAGAATCAATTAACAGAACATTATTTCTTTAAAAATTAAAAAAGAAAAAATTGACAAACTTTAGTTTACCCAAGAAGAAAGACATAAGACACAAATTACTAGAATTAGAAATAAAAGAAAGGACATTACTGCCAACTTTAGAGAAATAAAAGGGCTTTAAAAGAATATCACAAACTATTTAAAAAAAGAAAAAGAAACCCGTTGCCATCAAAGTCAATTCCGACTACCAACAAATTAGATAATTTAGATGTAATGGAAAATTTCCTAGAAACACAAATTACTTAACTCAGGAAGAAATAGAAAATCTCAATGGACCTATGACAAGTAAAGAGATTGAATCAGTAATCAAAAATCTCCCAGTAAAGAAAAACTCAAGCCCAGATGGCTCCACTGGTGAACTCTACTACACAAGAAAAGAAGAATTAACAGCCATCCTTCTGAAACTCTTCTAGCATCACCCTGCTTTAAAAGCCAGACGAAGATACCAGAAGAAAAGAGAACTTCTTAATACAGATGCAAAAATCTTAAACAAAGTGCTAGCAAACCAAATCCGGCATCCTATTAAAAGGATTATACACCTTGACCAAGTGACCAGGAAGGCAAGGATGGTAAAACAAGAAATTCATCGTTAAAAGAACAAAAGGGGGGTTAAAAATAGCCACGTGATCATAACAACTGAGGCAGAAAGGATATTTGACAAATTACAACACCCTTCTATGATAAAAACACTTTAGAAAACTAGGAATATAAGGGAACCACCTCAACATAATAAAGGGCATGTATGAGAAACCCACAGCTAACTTCACACTTAGTGGTGAAAGACTGAAAGCTTAGTCCCTAAGATCAGGAACAAGACAAGGATGCCTACTTTTACCACTGCTATGCGTGTACACTGGACATGTTATCAGGAGGAAAAAGTCCCTGGAGAAGGACCTCATGCTTGTTAAGGCTCAAGGAAGAAGTCCCTCAACAAGATAGATTGACACAGTGGCTGCAACAATGGGCTCAGATATAGCAACAATTGTGAGGATGATGTAGGACCAGACAGTGTTTCATTTTGTTGTACATAGAATTGCTCTGAGTCAGAACCAATTCAACAGCATCTAACAACAACATTCAACATTGTACCGGAAATTCTAGTCAGAGCAATCAGGCAAGAAAAAGTGAATAAATAAAAGGCATCCAGATGGTAAAAGAACAACTAAGACTATTTCTATTAGCAGATGTTGTTGTTGTTAGGTGCCATGGAGTCTGTTATATATAACAGAACGAAATGTTGCCCAGTCCTTTGCCATCCTCACAATCATTGTCATGTTTGAGTCCACTGTTTCAGCCACTGTGTTAATCCATCTCATTGAAGGTCTTCCTCTTTTTTGCTGGCCCTTTACTTTATCAAGTGTGATGTCTTTCTCCAGCAGCTGATCCCTCTTGATGCCATGTCCAAAGTTAACAAGCCAAAGCCTCACCATCATTGCTTCTAAGGAGCATAGTGGCTGTGCTTCCTCCAAGACAGATTTGTTAGTTCTTCCGGCAGTCCATGGTATATTCAATATTCTTGCCCACACCACAATTCAAATGTGTCAATTCTTCTTCAGTCTTCCTTTTCATTGTCCAACTTTCACATACATATGAGACAATTGAAAAGACTATGGCTTGGGTCAGGGACACCCTTACTCATCAAAGTGACATTTTTGCTTTTTTAAGATTTTAAAGAGGTCTTTTGCAGCAGATTTGCCCAATGTGATACATCATTTGATTTCTTGAATTCTGCTTCCATGGGCGTTGATTGTTAATCCAATTAGAACAAAACCCTTGACAACTTCGATTTCTTCACCCTTTATCATGATGTTGTGTATGGACCCAGTTGTGAGGATTTCCATTTTCTTCCTCTTTAGCAGATGACATGAACCTATATATAGAAAATCCCAAAGAATCCACAAGAAAGCAACTATAAGCTAATAAATCAATTCATCAAAGTTTTAGGGTACAAAATCAGCACACAAAAATGGATTGTGTTTCTAGACACCAGCAATGAACAATTCAAAAAGGAAATTAAGAAAACAATTCCAAGTGAAAGACTTATACACTGAAAACTACAAAACATTGCTGAGAGAAATTAAACCTAAACAAATGGAAAGGCATCCTGTGTTAAAAAAATTGGAAAATTTATACTGTTAAGATGCCACTACTACCCAAAGTTATCTACAGAATCAATGCAATCCCTATGAAAATTACAAGGGCATTTTTGGCAAAAAAATGAAAAAGCTAGCCCTCAAATTCATATGGAATTGCAAGGGGGCGTAAAATAGTCGAAACAATCTTGAAAAACAAAAACAACATAGGAGAACTTGCATTCCTCGATTTCAAAATTTACCGTAAAGCTACATTAATCAAAACAATGTGCTACTGGCATAAGAACAGATATGTAGACCACTGGAATAGAATGGAGAACCCAGAAATAACCCCATACATTTATGGACAATCAATTTTTCATGAGGGTGCCAAGTCCATTCAATGCAGAAAGAATAGTCTCTTCAAAATACGGTGCTGTCACCCTGATCATTGAGGCATTGTTCACAATAGCAAAGGATGGAAACAACCTAGATGCCCATCAACAGATGAATGAATAAACAAACTATGATACAAACACACAATAGAGCACTTTGCAATGATAAAGAACAATGATAAATCTTCGAAACATCTCATGACTTGGATGAATATGGAGGGCATTATGCTCAGTGAAATAAGTCAATCACAAAAGAACAAATATTGTATGAGACCACTACTATAAAAACTCATGAAAAGATTTACTCACAAAAAGAAACAATCTTTGATGGTTCAAGGGAGGGGAGGGGTAGCAATGAAAAAACAGTAAACAGACAATAGCTAAGCAGCAACTTTGGTGAAGGGTAAGATAGTACACAATACTAGGGAAGCCAGCACAACTTGTACAAGGCAAGGTCATGGAAGCTCCATAGACACATCCAAACTCCCTGAGGGACCGAATTACTGGGCCGAGGGCCGTGAGGACTATGGTCTCGAGGAAAATCTAGCTCAATGGCCATAACATAGTTTTAAAGAAAATGTTCTGCATTCTACTTTGGTGAGTAGCATCTGGGGTCTTAAAAGATTGTGAGCAGCCACCTAAGATACTCCACTGGTCTCACCCCTTCTGGAGCAGGGGAGAATGGAGAAAACCAAAGACATAAGGGAAAGATTAGTCCAAAGGACTAAACGACCACAACTACCACAGCCTCCACCAGACTGAGTCCAGCACAACCAGGTGCCCAACTACCACCACCGACTGTTCTGACAGGGATCACAGTAGAGGGTCCCCAGGAGAGCTGGAGAAAAATGTAAAACAAAATTCTAACTCACACAAAAAAAATCAGACTTACTGGCCTGATAGAGACTGGAGAAACCCGGAAAGTACGGTCCCCAGACAGCCTTTCAGTTCAGTAACTAAGTCACTCCCAAGATTCACCCTTCAACCAAAGATTAGACAGGCCCATAAAACAAAAGGAGACTAAAAGGGCACACCAGCCCAGGGGGAAGGACCAGAAGGCAGGAGAGGACAGGAAAGCTGGTAATAGGGAACCCAAGGTCGAGAAGGAAGAGTGTTGACATGTCATGGGGTTGGTAACTAATGTCACAAAACTATACGTGTACCAATTGTTTAATGAGAAGCTAGTTTGTTCCGTAAACTTTCATCTAAAGGACAATAATTTAAAAAAAAAAAAAAAATGGTGCTCGGGCAGCTGGATTTCCATATCAAAGAATGAAGTTGTACCCCTACATCACGCCATATCAAAAAATTAAGTCAAAATGGATTAATGTCTTAAATATAAGAGCTAAAACCAGAAAACTCTTAGAAAAAACCATGAATCTTCATGATCTTAGGCTTGGCAGTGGGTGCTTAGATAAGACACCAAAGGCATGAGCACCAAAAGAAAAATATATCAATTGTACTACATCAAAATGAAAACCTTTTATGTATTAAAAAAAATCAGAAAAATGAAATGACAGCCTACAGAATGGGAGAAAATATTTTCAAATCATATATCTTACAAGGATTTAACATCCAGATATATAAAGAACTCCTACAACTCAACAACAAAAAGACAACCCAATTTAAAAATGGATAAAGGACTTGAATGTACATTTCTACAAAGAAGATATACAAATGACCAAGAAACACATAAAAAGATGCTCAATGTCATTAGCCACTAGGGAAATGAAAATCAAAACCTCAATGATATACCATTTCACAACAGTAGAATGGGCTAGTACCAAAAAAAAAAAAAAAATTGGAAAGTAGCAAGTGTTGAAGACAATGTAGAGAAATTAGAACACTCATGCGTTCCTGGTGGGATTCTAAAATGGTGCACAAGTTAAACATAGAATTACTGTATGACCCAGAGATTCCACACCTAAACGTATACCCGAAAGAATTAAAAACAGGGACTCAAACAGATACTTGTACAACAATGTTCATAGCAGTATTATTCACAATAGCCAGAAGATGTAAACAACTCAAGTGCCCATCAAAGGTGGGTAGATAAATAGTCTATGCATAGTATAGACTATTATTCAGCCATAAAAAGAATGCGGTTTTGATACATGCTACAACATGATGAATGTAATTAATGTCACTATTAGGTCCACTTAAACCAACCCAGTGCCGTCGAGGCAATTCCGACTCATAACGACCCTATAGGATGGAGTGGAACTGCCCCATAGAGTTTTCAAGGAGCGCCTGGCGGATTTGAACTGCCGACCCTTTGGTTAGCAGCCATAGCACTTAACCACTACACAAATTATTAAATGGCAAATTTTATGTTATATGTATCTTGCCACAATTAAAAAATTTGTTTTAATCAGAATCAAGCATATGTCCTTCCTTTTCTATGTGAATTGTATCACCGGGTAACCAAATAATACATGAGAGGAAGCATTTCATTATAAAAGTATTCTAACTAATAAATGAAAAGAATGAGAGATTTAGAATTTCAATGAACAACAAGGCTGTTAACAAAAAGAGAGACCCAGCTACTCTGCACCTTCTGATAAAAGAAGACAATGCCACCTATGGCCTTGCCAAAGTGATCAAAACTGAGTCTAGTAAAACCTCTGGATCTAGCCGCCAATTTGCAGGAAATACAGAGAACAGATAAAACCCACTGCTGTCGAGTCAATTCTGACTCACAGTAACCCTGTAGGACAGAGTAGAACTGCCCCACAGGGTTTCCAAAGAGTGCCTGGTGGATTTGAACTGCTGACTTTTTTGTTGGCAGCCAGACTCTTAACCACTACGCCACCAGGGTTTCCATGGACTGCCAAAAGAGTGAACGAACCTGTCTTGGAAGAAGTACAACCAGAATGCTCCTTAGAAGCAAGGACAGCGAGACTGTCTTACATACTTTGGACATGTTGTCAGGAGGGATAAGTCCCTGGAGAAGGACATTATGCTTGGCAGAGTACAGGGTCAGTGGAAAAGAGGAAGACCCTCAACGAGGTGGATTGACACAGTGGCTGCAACAGTGGGCTCAAGCTTAACAACAATTGTAAAGGTGGCGCAGGACCCGGCAGTGTTTCGTTCTGTTGTGCATAGAGTCGCTATGAGTCGGAACCAACTCTATGGCACCTGACAATAGCAACAGAGGATAGAAGAGCATGTTGAACGCTACCCTGTGTGCAATCAGCAAAATCCAGACTCTGAGAAACTGTAAGTCAAATGGCCCAGGTTCTTCAATAGATAAATTGTTACTGTTAGCTACCTTTGAATCAGCCCCTGACTCATGGTGACCCCATGCACAATGGAAGGAAACACTGGTCCTATGCCATCCCCATGATCAATTGCACATTAGGCTATTGTGATGTGTAAGGTTTTTAATGACTGTCAGAATAGGTTGCCAGGCCTTTCTTCCTAGTCTGTCTTAGCCTGAAAGCTCTGCTCAAACCTGTTCAGCATCGTAGCCACACAAACCTCCATTGACAGGTAGGTGGTGACTACGTGTGAGGTACATTGGCTGGGAATCGAACTCAGGTCTCCTACCTGGAACCCAAGAATTCTACCAGTGAACTACCGATGCCTCAACAGGTAAACCAGAAGCAAAAAGGGGGAACGAAGAGGAAAATGGTAGCTTAAAAGACATATCCAGAAAGCGGTAAGGTCCATCCTCCAGCTCCAGTATGAGCCACAAATAAGTCTATGCAAATTGAGTTGAACTTTGAGACTCTTGAATCCCATGTTAAAGTGCAAATTTCTGGAAACATCTTTTAAATTAAAAGTTTAAGACTTTAAAATATACAGTCTCTGAAGTTGTTTGAACATTTAAATTTTTATTTGTGTTTGATAATTAACTCAGTCAGAAAATGATTATATGGTGGAGCCGAATGTATTATACTTACAAACAAACTATAACTGGAAAAAGAGTCTTTTTCAACTATATGAATTTCTCAAGGCAAACTAGTGTCAAACTTTATGTAAACACGTCACCTATACTCTTCTTTTTATGTCTTACATCTATGAGATGTTTAGCTTCAAAATGGGTAATTACTAACTTCTTTCGTAGATGGCATTTTCCAATCCAAATGTAAAGTTAATTATCATGAAATAGGTCTCTGCGTTCCCTAAAATTTTTGGTATTTTCGATAACTGTCAGTATCTTTCGGAGCCAGAAGAGGGCACTGCAGAGCAGCGTAGCGCTGAGTCTCCTTTCTCAAGCACGGTTGGAGAATGTCCTTTGCTGAAAGAAACGTGCAAAGCTTTACTAAAGAATGAAGAAATCAGCTTTACTAAGGAAATTAGGACAAAGGAGATTGAATAGTCCTTTAGTAATCTTAAGCGCTGTTGAAATCATTTAGAAAACGGTATCATAGATATTATCGCCAGTTTAGGAGCCCTGGTGATGCAGTAGTTAGGAGTTGGGCTGCTAATCAGAAGGTCGGCTGCTCGAATCCACCAGCAGCTCCTTGCAAACTCTGTGGGGCACTTCTACTTTGCCTTATAGGGTCGCAAGGAGTCGGAATCGACTTGAAGGCAACGGGTTTGGTTTGACTTCGGTAGCCACAATTTATGAAAAGATTTTTCCTAACATGACAACATTGTTTTCAGCTTCAGCTGTTGCATCGCAGAGGCAGTTGATAGGTGGTTGAATTTAGACGGCCACCTCACCCTAAAAGAAAACGCCTAAGGCTGTACCTTACGTTTTATGTAATCTCTAGCACTTTATATTGCCCTTTGAAGAAGAAATAAAGGTTATGGTCTGCAGCTCTCTCCCAAAACTCTCTGTCCCAGTACCTCTGCAGCCTAGCCCTTTGTTGTGGCTGTCTGTGTGCTTAAGTATCAGAAGCCAGACACTCTGCCATGAGGGGTCCCTTCAGCTGAGCCGTCTGTGCCCACAAGTGACTCTAAGTAATGCTTCTTGGGACATGTGTTACCAGCTCAGGTTAAATCAATGCCAGAAGTCACCCTTTTAGGGGAGGGAAGAAGATTTGAGAAAGTTTCATGACACAGCATTTTAATTAACCTTTGCGTGGTGCCCTGAAAAATGTGATTTCTAATAAATGACACCCACTCTTTCCTCATTGCCCACACATTAACTAATCCTCCTAAGAGTTCTACTGAATAATAAAACCAATTCGGTTTTTGCATTACTAAAACATAAATGAGTTTGCCACCTTTCCTCATATAGGGGAAATTGCCAACGTGTTCAGTGGCCTGGCCTTTGTCACAGATCCACCATGAAATACGGTATAGCTGATTGTGAAGTTAGCTAGGTTTTCAGTTGTGGTCGAAAAGACCAATGTGTAATTATGCATTTCTGGCTCTGGCCATGTGGGCACACTGGCTGACATTATAGCATTTGTTTATAGATTTGTTTGAGATCGGAACTCTGTGGCTTTGCACCTCAAGTTGCTTAACTCTTGTTGTTTAAAAAATAAAGTGATTTCTTTTGACCTAACATGGAGTTGTTCTGTCTCCTGCTTTCTTCCCTCCCTTCCTTTGTTTGAGCACAGTATACCTCACAGTGCTTCCTCTACTTGTCTTGTTTAAAGACCCACCTCCCTCAGCACTTACCCAGATTGTCTGCACTGTGTTATCTTGCCCTATGCACAGATTTCCAACTTCAGTCCTCACCCAAACCGTCACCTTGGCCTACAGAAATCTAAACCAGCTTTCAATTCCCGTTACAACATCCACTTCTTCAATTAAGTCTTTGATAACCATTCCAGACATATTGTTCTCTTTCACCCAAAGTCTCACAGTCCCTCCCATCTTTTCTACTCCACAGATCATCTAGCACTTCATACCTGACTGTACTTTGTACCAATGATGTCATGTGCCCTAGCCTTGGCTTCCTAACTAGGCTGCTCAATTCTAAAAAGCAGGAACTCTGATTCTTATTTACCATGTGTCTTCAGTAGTCACTAATACCATGCCAAGTGCTCAATAAATCAAATCTAATCCATTGATCAAAACGACCTGGTCAGAACACCAAGGCCACACGACAACTAAGAGCCCAAGAGACAGAAAGGGCCACATGAACCAGAGACCTACATCATCCTGAGACCAGAACTAGTTGGTGCCCGGCCACAATCGATGACTGCCCTGACAGGGAGCACAGCAGAGGACCCCTGAGGGAGCAGGAGATCAGTGGGATACAGACCCCAAATTCTCATAAAAAGACCAAACTTAATGGTCTGACTGAGACTAGAGGAATCCCGGCGGCCATGCTCCCCAGACCTTCTGTTGGCACAGGACAGGAACCATCCCCGAAGACAACTCATCAGACATGAAAGGGACTGGTCAGCGGGTGGGAGAGAGACGCTGATGAAGAGTGAGCTAATTATATCAGGTGGACACTTGAGATTGTGTTGGCAACTCTTGTCTGGAGGGGGGATGGGAGGATAGAAAGAGAGGGAAGCCGGGAAAATTGTCAAGAAAGGAGAGACTGAAAGGGCTGACTCAAGAGGGGGAGAGCAAGTGGGAGTAGGGAGTGAGATGTATGTAAACTTATATGTGACAGACTGATTGGATTTGTAAACATTCACTTGAAGCTTAATAAAAGTTATTAAAAAAAAAAAAAAGACCTGGTCATGCTCCAATTATCACCATTGGTTTGAGCTGACTGCTGGAGCTATACTTTCTAGTTATTTGTGGTTAGAAATCTTCCCATGATGGTTATGCTTCCCTGATCTTTCTCTGCCCTTTTTCTGCCCACAAGGCTACATCTGTCACCAATTCAAGTGCAGATGTCAAGCAGGGCAGAGCTGAGTCTGAGGGAGGATATCTTCTGGTCCCTGATCAGTCCTTCAGGATTGTTCTCCTTAGTCCTCTTCCCTGGAGTAATTTTGCAGTTGCCAACTAGGAGGAACCCTGAAAAGCTCATTTCATCTGTCCATATGCCTGTTGGCAGAATAACCCCTAAGCCTATTATGCAGATAAGTATTGGATCACAGGCTAAGAACCTGAAGCAGGTCCTAATGTGGATTAGAAAACATTGTACTGATGACAATACTAAACAGTATTAGTTCCAACATTGAAGTCTATGGAAACTGAGAAGCCTATTCAGTAAGGATACTGCTAATGGTACATAGCCCATGCATCACTCCCATAGCCATGGCGTGTAGCTCCATAGGTTTGTTTGCAGTTCTGCCCAAATAAAAGTAAAAATAGAAAACAAAGCTGAATAATAGAATCAATGGTATGATGACCCTTTAGGGGAAAACATTCATGTTTAATGTTTTTAGAATGTCATTTAATGACCTGTAAGTATAGTATAGTATAGTATTACAACATTAGAAAACTAAAGTCTGACTTCTATGATTTTACAGCTCCGCAAGTCTGTTTTCAGCATAAGGGCAAGGAACCTCCTGGAAAAGGAGACCGCGGTCACTAAAATCTTAAGGTAACACCAATACATGTTGATCTATATTTAAACACAAGTGGGATTATATTAATCAAAAACTTTCTAAAAAAAAATCGAACTAATTTTCGGGGCATCAACACATTTTTTTTGTGCAAGAAGATAGGTTTGGATATATACACATATAAATAATCTTACCTGAAAGAATAATATTTGATTAGTTCAATAGGACAATTCTTTTCATAAACACAAATTATAACTACAAACATTTACAAAAAAGCTGAAAACTTACTGTTATTCTTAACAATTTTATATCTTTTGTGATATCTAATATACGAATCACTATAGACTTGAAAGATGGTAAAAGGATAAGCTTTTTAAAAGTAATTATGAAGGATTATAAGAAATTGGTTAAAAGCATGCCCATCTTTGAATGCTTATGAAAACATGTAATTTTAATGCTACTTTAGAAAAAAAAAATTTTTTTTTTTTTAAATTTGCCTTGAAATGAAGTATCAGTAAGGAAAACTAAGCTAGCCACTTGATTATTTTGGAAAGTCGTACATCGTAATACAGAATGACATGAACTTTAAATGCAGTGTGATGTAAGAGGAAGATATTACAAAATATTAATGTCTTTAAAAATTGTGAAAAAAAAATCAAGTGTTTAGGAATCCTTGATCTAACGCACCTGGAGACCTGACGTTGCAAACAGGTAAGTTATTTAAATTCTGTTTTCTCACATATGAAATGGAGGATTGGAAAAGGTGATCTTCAGGGTTCCTTCAGTTCTAACATAGGATATTAGCCTTGGAGTCAGAAGGCCTGAGCTGGAATCCTGGTTCTGTTCCACTACATCCTTGAGCCAGTCACTTACTTGACCTTAGTCTTCTCATCCGCCTCCGTGGTGTATTGTTGTTAGATGCTGTCAAGTAGGCAGCATAGACTCATAGTGACCCTATGTGCAACAGAACGAAACACTGCCCGGCCCTGCGTCATCCCCACAGTTGTTGCTATGCTCGAGCCCATAGTTGTAGCCACTGTGTCCATCCACTGCCTTGAGAGTCTTCCTCTTTCTCACTGACCCTCTACTTTACCAAGAGTGACGTCCTTCTCCAGATAACGTGTCCAAAGTACATGTGACAAAATCTTGCCTTCCTTGATTCTAAGGAACATTCTGGTTGTACTTCTTCCAAACATTATTATTTGTTCTTCTGGCAGTCCGTGTATATTCAATATTCTTCACCAACACCATGATTCAAAGGCATCAATTCTTCTTCAGTCTTCCTTATTCCTTGTCCAGCTTTCAGATGCATATGAGGCAATTGAAAATGCCATGACTTGGGTCAGGTGCACCTTAGTAGATCTTTTGCAGCAGATTTCCCCAACACAATATGTCGTTTGATTTCTTAGTTGACCTTAGTTTTCTCATTTGCCTTTGCATATGGACTGCCAAAAAGGTCATCCCAGTAATCTGTGGATCAAGCAAAGATAAATTTAATACATATTGTAGTAAGGGAGACCACCATTTCAACAGAAATGTCTCAGAAGGGATAGTGATAAGATTTTGGGGTCTGGGTTTGAGTGTTTTTCAGATGTGGATCTGATTGAGACTGGGCAGAGTTCTTGATAGAAGAGTTTAGCACGTTTTAGAAGTATGCACTATAGACTGGTAACAATTTCTGCCTCTGGGGAGGGCAGCACTGTGGCAGGGAGGACAAGGAGGAAAAGGCAACTCACATCTGATACTTCTCCACTTTCTTGAATGTCCTTCCCACCAACTCTTGCTCAGTATCTCAGTTATCAGTTATTAAGATGGTGTTTGTGCTTCTGATTTTCACTCTCCTTCTTGATTTGGGGTGATTTCCAAGAAGAGGGAGAATTAATGGTGACTTTATTCTGCCAGAAACCCTGGTGGTGTAGTGGTTAAATGCTATGGCTGCTAACCAAAAGGTCAGCAGTTTGAATCTGCCAGGCGCCCCTTGGGAGCCCTGTGGAGCAGTTCTACTCCGTCCTGTAGGGTCACTATGAGTCAGAATTGACTCGACAGCAATGGGTTTGGTTTTGGTAATGGGTTTTATTCTGCCATCTTCGAACTAGAAATCTCTATTGCCTTTTGAGCTTTTTGAATTTCTAACTATAGATATGTTTAAAAAAAAAAACATTGGCAGAGTAGAACTGCCCCATAGGGTTTCCAGGGAACAGCTGGTGGATTCAAACTCCCAACCTTTTGGTTAGCAGCCAAATGCTTAACCACTATACCATCAGGGCTCCACACCTGATTTAATATATACATATATACATACATACATATATATATATAAGTTTTATTCATTCCTCATCAGGTAATCCACAGATACGAATTGCCTGATAAAAGCTGAATAAAACTTATTTTTAGAAATAAGATCTTAAAAGGAGTTTAGGGTTGACGGACCCAGCTGGGCTAGGGCCTTGGCAGGAATCTTGATGAGCACTAATAGTTTTTTAAGTGACCAATTTGACCAGTAGAGTGACCTATGGCCCAAAGAAAGGGGCCTGGTTGAGCAGTCTGTAGTTCAGATAAATGGGTTCTCGGGAAATTCCTGAAGTTACCTACTGGTTAACAGCCTTAACTTCCTGGGCAAGAATTTCCTGGAATGAATGGTTGAGTCATGTTGATATAAGGGCCTAGTTCTTAGTCTTAATAATTAAACTGTGGGGCTGCAGGTGGTCTCAGTTCTCAGGGGGCCCATATTTCCAAATACTCATCTTCTGTCTGAAACAGGGCCCACATTATTCCAGCAAAGAGGCTGCTATATAAATTACTATGAACAGGAAATTCAACTCCTCAAGGAAAAAGTCTTTCAGAGAAGAATGGCCCTAGTGGCTGAGGTATTTGAATCATGTCCCGGAGTCACCCATTTCTATACACAATCATCTTTAATTTGTGTTCTTCCACTTATTTTGTTTTAATAAATTTATGTTTTGAGGTGGTGAAATTTATTTCTGAATCTATCTGAGAGCTCTTTGATAAGAAAAAATGGGGGGCCATTTTTACAGAACGTTTTTTTTTTTAACAATACTACCACGTACTTAATTGGAGGTAATGCTCTTGGCACAGACACCTGTCTTGTTTTTTTCCAAGGCTTATCTGAGAAGTATGGTGAGAAGTCGGATGCCATACTACCTACCTTAAAAAATCCAAGGTTGCTATTAAATTCACTGCTGTTCCGACTTAGAGTTATATTGTTCAGCTTCACTAAAGAAAGCCTTCTTCCAAAGACAGTGACCTTTCCACAGCATCAGACAGAATCAAAAACAAATAATTGTGTGCTTTCAAAAACATCGCTACCTCTACTGAGATTCCTTCTAATTCAAAGCCCTGAAATTCAGCAAAAATGCATTATCAGTCCTGCTAGGCTATGAATAGAGAAATGTCAAAATAAAATAACTAAGCATTTTGCATTCTTTTTGAGAGTTCCATTCTTTTATGGTTTTTCTATCAGTACCGCATTAGCTTAAGTAGGACAATATCTTCATAACCTTTCAGTCTTCACTCTGGTGTGACGTTCGCATTCTCATGTTTGAATTTATGACATACCTTGCTTTGTCATGCAGTTGTATTAATAATTCTTTAAAGGTCTAAGGAATAGTCTTTACAGGAGTGCTACTTATGCCAAAAAAAAAAAAATCCAATATATTTAATGACATGTGAAATGTTAATTCATCTCCTTTTTGTCATTTTATGAGTTATTTTTGTTGACTACAAATATAATTTATGCACTACTTAAAAATATATAAAAACTAAACCAAATTCCCTGCCGTCGAGTGATTCAGACTCATAGCGACCCTATAGGACAGGGTAATACTGCACCATAGGGTTTTCCAATGCTGTAATCTTTATGGAAGCAGACTGCCACATCTTTCTCCCACAGAGTGGCTAGTGGTTTCGAACTGCCGACCTCTTGGTTAGCAGCTGAGCCCTCAACCACTGTGCCACCAGGGCTCTTTATAAATATATATATAATCACTACAAATTTATTAAGCTATAGTTTTGAAAATTACATTAGCTGAATTATTATCCCTGAAAGAACATACCCCTGAGAAACTCATTTGTTTATTTAAAAAATATTCCTGCCGGACACATGGATTATTCCATCAAGGAGTTCACAGTGTTCAACCCTAGAAAATATTTATGATACGAGAAAGAAGAATAATTAACATTTGTAAAGATGTATATACTGTGCTAAGCTCTGAAGTACATTCTTTTATTTAATTCTCGCACTACACCTCTGCAGAAGGTGCTATTATTACCCCTGTGTTATAAATGACAAAGCTGAGTCTTAGAGGGATTAAGCAGTTGTCCCCAAGATTACTATACCACATCACAGGAACAATCTTGGGTAACACATCAACATCAACTACAACGTGATTTCCCAAATAGACAGCCAAAAGTCCCTGGGTGGCACCAATGGTTTGCCTTTGGCTGATAACCAAAATGTTGGTGGTTCAAAACCACCCAGTGGCACCATGGAAGAAATGGCCTGGCAATCTGCTTCCAGAAGGATGACAGCCAAGAAAACCAAACAGGCAGCCAGATTTATGTATTCCAAGTACTTATTCAACTAAGCTCTCCCATTTATTGGAAAATGACTGCTAAGTCATGCTCTCTCCAATTAGGTCCTCATAGCAACCCTGAAGGATAAGTACCATTAGCTCTGTTTTAGGTATGAAGAAATTAAGGTTCATGAAGGTAAAGTAACTTATCTAAGGTCCAACTGTGTAATGAGACAGGAAGCCAGGAATCAAACCCCTTGGAATCCACATTAACTATTACTCTGTGTTTTTAACCTATACGTGATTCACAATTCTCATCTTCTGTGCTGCCAAACACTAAATCTTTTTATTTTTCCTATAATTTCACTGCTTCTCAGGGTCTCCACATATAGATTATTCATGATATAAAGTTGCCAGGCCAAGGGGGCAATTAAAAGTTGAAATCCAGTCCTCACTTTACTTGCCGAGAGGACCTCTGGTACTCTGTCCTAAGGCTACATTCCTCAAGAGTAAGGAGCATCTTTTTACAACTGGCGCGGAGCTAGCCTATGGGCTGCTGGTTTCGTTGCTGCCCATACTCTCTGGGGCAGTTTAAAGCTCGTTCATTTCTGTAACTCTCTCTATATCCTACACAAAATTTTCCATGGCAGAGGGAAACCAGTCACGAGTTATTTGGGGGTAATAGAGATGGCTGGGATAGCTTAGGCTGGGATATTGGTTGCAACTCAGACCTCAGACCCTGATGGATGTCATCTCAGGAAAACTCATTTCTGGACTGTGATTGTCTGGGCTGCCTGGTGCTGACCTCCAAAAGTGGCCTCATTCTTGTCCATTTCACCTTGAATCTGTGTAGTAGAAATGGAAAGACGGCAGGCTTTGAAATCACCCACTCTTGGCTTTAAATCCTCTGAGTAATGGTGAGTTCTTGGAAAAGGCTCAGTTTCTTCAGCTGTCAAGTGGGAGACATAAGCAACCTCATAGGATTAAATGAGCAATGTACATCAGGTACCACTACTGGGTAGCTCAGTAGCTACTTGCCTCTAACAAGGAGGCAATGCAGTGTAGACACCAAACGGATAACTTCTGGAGCCAAACTGGGTTAGAATCCTGCCTCCACTACTCAACAGATGGTTGACTTTGGGCAAGTTGCTTAATTTGTGCCTCAGTTCTCTCATCTGTTAAAAGGGGTCCTTAAAGTAATAGCCCCTACCACAGAGGTGAGGGTTAAATGAGTATTTGTAAAGCACCCCATAGGTGATTTTCCATTATTATCAGTTAGTTTAGGACATACCCACCATCTGCCAGGAGATGCAGGCAATTGATAATCCCCTTTGAAAGCAGATCCCCAAAGGCTTACTGAAAAATCCCAACTGTTGCCCAGCAGGAGACTGGGTCAAAGGAGCATAAAAGACTTTTGATAATTCAATGTACCCTTCACTAGGTTGATCTGAAATTTCTTGCTTACCTAGGTGGAAACAAAAGTCTATCAGCTACAGCTTTATATGAAATTAAGCCTGTGCTAGGCTTGCTAACATCATCAGGGCATCAAACTTGTTCAGGTCAGTTGCCGGATATTTATTTGGTGGGCATACGCCTGAACTAACAACATAGATTCATCGACCAAGATTGGCGCTACCTAAAGCTGGCTGGAAGTCCTGGGTGTGGAAATACCATGAACTTCCTCTGGGATGCCCAAAGTGCAGCTGTGACATTCTCCATTCAGCTTGGATGTGCCAGGAAAAACAGTCCTATCTCAGCAGTAGAAGACATACTAGACTTCAGCAAGAGGCAGGCTTTATAGTCAAACGGGCATAGACCAGCATCTGGCATGGACACTGGCAAAGGGTGAGATATGGGAATGATCACAGATGTTGGTAAAGGTAGGGCTGGCTGACTTGGCAGGTGGAAAAATGATTGTGAGCATGATTTCAATCAAGATCAGTGGATAAGACAGGTTGGTGATCAGAGCACGAGGAGAAACCAGAAGAGAA
The DNA here is from genome assembly GCF_024166365.1 of Elephas maximus indicus. Lineage (NCBI taxonomy): Eukaryota > Metazoa > Chordata > Mammalia > Proboscidea > Elephantidae > Elephas > Elephas maximus. The sequence goes on along the minus strand of NC_064841.1, from coordinate 65,954,690 downwards.
TCTGGAGCTGCAATTAGAGACACCACTAGCAATATAACAGTGACCGCTGTGGCTGAGACGCCATGACATCCACCCTGAAACTCAAAGCATGTGGACCTGCTTGTCTTCTGGATGGGTTGTAACTGTCTACGCAAAACCTTCAGATCGCGCATTAAGTTGCAGCTCTGTGACTTCTGGGCCGATGGAACTCTCAGCTAGGGCTGGTTCTTTGTGGGCTGTAGGCGGCACAAGAAGTGATTCTTTTGGCCCTCTGGCCTCTTCTGGGGGCCCTTGTTCTTCCCAGTCCCCTCTCCCAGGGTCCAGGACAGATGAACTAACACCTGGACTCTTCTCTAGGACATGAGCATGTTGGTCACATTCTCCTAAGAGAGAGGCTGAGACTAATATGATAGAGATTGAGGAGCTCATGGAATTTTCTAGAAGGAATTCAAATTAAATCAATTTCATTGGTTTCCTCCAAACAGCCACCCAGTCTTGTGCATATAATTAGCTCTATGACAATTTTTTATGACAAGGGAAATTTCAGGAAAGGAAATAGAGCCTCTTCATTCTTATCTATCCCTTGGATAGACTCAGAGCTGCCATTCTGTGAAGTTGGCCCAATTACATGTGAATTCTAGAAGAGATTAATAGTGAAAAACATTGGCATCTTACTCCATTTACTTTTTCCCATTTGCCAAGTTCTCCTTTAAAAATTATTGTTCCTTTTGTTAACCTGGCAATTCGGCAACTTTGAGCAAGGTCACATTACTTCTCTGCAGTTCCGCATTCTGGGCTTGTCTAGTGAGATACACTGTCAACGCCACTGAAAGGGTCGAGCACACTGCAGAGTCCCACAGACCTTCGAGCTAGACTTGCAAAGTCCTCAGTGGAAGGCCACCGATGAGAGAGAGAACAGATACTCTTTAGGTCCAAGGACTGGGTCAACCCCCTGACACACACCTTGGCAATGATGGCAGCAACTCTTTTTGACCAACGCACTGAAGAATAAACTGAAGTTTGAAGACAAGAGAGGATTGTGTATTAATGTCATAAATATTTATCTTAGCGATTCTATTAAGACTGTCTAGCTGGTGTTGGTTTTTCCTTATTAACATTTCCACTAAACACAAAAACATTTCATGTAGATTAATCGAAAGACAATCTGAAGATAAAGAGACTAAGTAGATAGATGAAATTTAAGTACATTCAGAGGACTATAAACTAAGATAAGAGATAGATAAGAGCTGCAGATATACACATTGGTGTAAAACATAAAATAATGAAAATGTTAAAGTGGTACAACATAATTTAACTTCACTAATATAGCCTTTTTTTTTTTTTAATATAGCCTAGAGATGTTTTTTTAGGTCGTACCTGATGTGTGGTAACCAAAATATGTCATATTTTATTGAGAGTACATGATTTGTAGATTCTGTTTCGATAAAGCTGAAAGAATGGTTGTAATAACGCTATGATTAGGAGAGCCACTATTGAATTTTACCTAACAGATGCTAGAACATATTTTAAAAGGGTTTTCCTTCTAGTGTTTTACTATTGGATGGTAAAGTAATAATTAATACAGAAAAATACAGTGTTATAGAAAAATCAGTTAATATTTTCTATAACATTTTCAAAATTTCACCTTTATTTTAGTAAAAAGCTCCATCTTTACCTTATAATTTGCATTTTTCTATCTGAGTCAGTAGCTAATGACTCAATTCGTATCCCAATTAATGGTCTGGAATTATAGCCATTTCATTTTCTGAATTTTAATAAGTGCTCTAAAGGCATGAATTTCCCGTGACTTAATTTTTGTTCTCATCCATAGTAACTACCAAAGGTAAGCCATTGAGACTTGTCTTATTTTTCAACCTACGTGGAGGTTCCAGCTGCCTACATATTTACATGTGTGTATGTGAAAACATTTTTATGAATAACTCAAGATTGGAAAAAGCAAATCTGCTGTTGCTATTGAAGAGGCATATCCATTAACTCGGGAATGGGCTGATTGACAAGGCAACGAGGTCGTTACTAAGCTATAAATGTGGCTTTCTCCTCCTCTCACCAAGAGGCCGTTATGGCGCATCTCACCCATTAGCATTTGCCGGTGTCTCTGCTTTGGATGATCACACTGTCACTCTGATGAAATCAGGTGAGAGCCATTTCCGGGAAATACTCATTACCTATTTACACAGTTATACAGTCATAATCCACTGCCGTCATAGTTTTACATAATTATCACTGAAGGAGGATTTTCCTGTTGTCTCTTGATGTGATTACGTTATATTAACCAACATCTGATAATACTTTCAAAGGTATTACCTTGTGGAGCTCAAGATTTCGGTCAAATCCGTCAAATGTAATGCTCTGCAAAGTCAAATGGCAGTTCCTTTGGATGGTAATTACATTTAACACCAGATGGTATCCTATAATCTGACTTTTCTATAATGAATGCTAGGTGAAAGTAATTTGAAGACTCTTAGGCCTGTCTCCTTCATTACAGAACGTACAGACTTTTCCCACACCCTTCTTCTGGAATATTAAGAAAGCAGACATGGAGACAGAGAAGAAAGAAACTGAGAACCCCTCTGCTACTGTTTCTATAAACAGCTAAAAGTGGTGTTTAAAGGCTAATAAAGCTCCAAAGACCTGCCTTACAACCATAATCTTTGGGCCAATTTAAAAACATTTTAGATGGAGAGATGTCAAGGAAAATAGAGACAATTTCTTAAGACCTAATTCTCTTCCCCTAACCTCCATAAAAGATTATAAATATATATATATATGGTTGTCATAGAAGGCGCAATTGAAATTCCACAGCACAAAGGCAATGCAGAAAAAGAGAGCAGAATCCATCTTTCATGTTTTTTCAGAGACCTGGCAAGAAACCAGAGGTAATATTTTTGCAACCAAGAATGTGTGTTTGCTAAAGAATATTCCCACATTTGAAGCATCAACAGGGGTCCTGGTCTTGTTTTACTTTCAAAGGTAGTAAGGGCATAACATTAACCCCAACTGGGAAAAGGAAAATGCCTCCCTGTAATTCTCCAGGGAATAGGAATCAAGGGCTTACATATGCCTGCATAATGGAGAATTTCCTCACTCAGACAAAAGACTTCATTATTTTTCACAAGACACTTGAAGCCTTGTGCCTGCAGTTCAAGAAGCTAAGCAGGCCAATCACATTTTTCATATCAGCCCACCAGATGGAGTTTCTATGGAGCTGGATTTCTACCACTTTCCTTGAGACCAGTACTGTGCACAGTCTTTCCCCTAAGAAGAACAGGGCCTTCCCTGAAGATCAGAGTCTTTTTAACACCATCGGATTTGCTTTTTCTGTAGATAGCAAATAAATGAACATTTCTTTTCCTGAAGACTTATTTTACCCCTATGTGAAACAAAATGATGCCCTTGAATCATGGTGTTGGCAAAAAGTATTGAATATACCATGGACTGCCAGAAGAATGAACAAGTGTGTCTCAGAAAAAGTACAGCCAGAATGCTCCTTGGCTGCTAGGATGGTGCGACTTCATCGCACTTACTCTGGACATGTTATCAGAAGGAACCGGTCCCTGGAAAAGGACATCGTGCTTGATAAAGTAGAGGGTCAGCAAAAAAGAGGAAGACCTTCAACGAGATGAGTTGACACAGTGGCTGCAACAATGGACTTAAACATAACAGCGATTGTGAGGATGGCGCAGGATGAGGCATTGGGTCACTATGGGTTGGAACCGACTCAATGGCACGGAACAACAACAACAAGTGAAACAACAACAGAAAATAGAAACCCCATTACTGTCAAGTCATTTCCTACTCACGGCAACCCCACGTGTGTCAGAGTAGAACTGCACTCCATAGAGTGTTCAAGGGCTGTAATCTAACAGAGGTCGCCAGAGTCAGAATTGACTAGATGACAACTAACAACAACAATAATCTTATGGAAGTAGATGGCCAGGTCTTTCTTTTGTGGTACCTCTTGGGTGGATTTCAACTGCCAACCTTTTGGTTAGTAGCCAAGCATAAACCATTTGAGCCAATTTAAATTCTACTGAAAATTTTAAAGTGGCAAAATAGAACTTAATTAAACTCTCAAGTACTTTCAGCTTTAATGATGTGTTCGACTCATTTCTCATTGGTAAGATGTTGTTGTTGTTACATGCCATCAAGGCAATTCTGACTCATAGTGACCCCAAGTGACAGAGTAGAACTGCGTCATAGGGTCTTCTTGGCTGTAATCTTTACAGGACCCTATGGGGAAGCTCGACTCTTCTGTCCTGTAGGGTCGCTATGAGTTGGAATGGACTTGATGGCAGCAGGGCTTTTTTTTTTTTTTAATCTTTACAAAACCAGATCACCAGGTGTCTCTCCCATGGAAACGCCGAGTGGGTTCAAACTGCTAACCTTTCAGTTAGCAGGTTAACAGTTGAGGGCTTAACTATTTAAGCCACTAGGGCTCCTTGGTAATATTAGGAGTCACAAATTCCTTAGTCATTCGTTATTTCAGTTTGGCAGTAGATTTATGTAGGACAAGATACGTTGAGCTCGTATTCCCTATTATAGATCATTAACTCCAGTGTAAGAAATTGAAATGAGTTAAGCTGTCTGAGGCTGCTCCCCATTGCCTTGGATATTTTCTTTAATCGAGTATTTTTCACATAAAACACAGATAAAAGCTAATAAATGTTCAAGTTGCAAGAAGCAATGCCTGATTTTTTTTTTTATTATTATTACTATCTCATTGTCTCACCTATTATAGGTGTTCATCACATTTTTTTCTTTTTTTTTGAAGTGGCATAGTATTCTACTTTGAGATAAAATTATCCTCTCCTTTGAAAAGCATATTTAAAACACACGCTGTTTTTGTTTGCAATTATTTTTGTGCTTTATCAGCATGAAGTGATTAAAACGGAAATAAAATATATGATCACAGAATTTCAGGGCTCATTCATTCAACAGATATATATGGAGTGTGGGGGAAATAGAATTAAAAGCAAATTCTGCTCCCAATTCAGAAGGCCTCTCCACAAAGGTAGAAGAGAAAGAAAACAGCTTTATTATCGAATAAGCATTAAACCAGAGAGTGATGTGTCTCGCAGGCAGCGCACTGAAGAAATTGTAAAGTCAGAAAGAAATCTTATTCTTTTATATAGCTAAGTGGATACAATCCATTCCGTGCATGTTTTCAAGACGCAATTTCTGATTTTCTCACATCTTCATGATTGGAGGTAGGTTTTGCAACTTTAAGTCAGGTGACAGGTGAAATTAGTTTCCTCTCCCAGGAAACGGAGCAAGGGCTTTCTCTTCCTTGATGATTACATTTCAAAGAGATGAACCTCAGGTCTTTCAGGAAACATTCCTGAGTTGTGAGACTGGCAACAGGCTTATTTACATTTGACCTTACAAGAGCACCAGTTATTGTTAGCTGCTATCTGCCCCTGACTTATGGCTACCCCGTGCACAGTGGAACAAAACAAGGCCTGGTCCTGTGCCACACCCATGATCAGTTGTGGATTAGACCACTTTGACCTACAGGGTTTTCACTGTCTGATTTTTGGAAGTAGATCACCAGGCATTTCTTCCTGGTCTGTCTTAGTCTGGAAGCTCTATTGAAACCTGTTCAGCATCATAGCAACACACAAGCCTCCACTGATGGACAGGTATACTGTGCCTGAGGTGCACTAGCCAGGAGTCGAACACAGGTCTCCAGCAAAGACAAGAATTCTACCACTGAACCACCCTCGCGTTCACAAGAACAGCTACGATGTGCAAAATCCATTGCTATCCAGTCAGTTGTGACTCATAAGGACCCTACAGACAGAGTGGAACTGTCCCATAGGATTTCCAGGGAGTGACTGGTGGATTCGAACTGCCGACGTTTTAGTTAGCAGCTGTAGCTCTTAACCACCGCACCACCAGGGCTCCACTGTGTGCAAAGTGCTGGGATAATAATAGTGAGCAATACCAGAGACAGGCCCTGCTCCCTTAGAGTCCTTTAAAGCATGGTGTCTGTGAGGAATAGAAAGAACAATGAGTATGGCGTGGAGAGAGTGAGGGCCCTTACGATAAAAGAGGAGGCCAAAACGGGAGGCTGCAGGCAGACACTACAGGACTTTGCAAGCCATCCTGAGGTGTAGTCTTGATCTTTCTCTGAAGGGCAATAAAAAGTTGAAGGTTTTAATGTGGTAATGATAACTGTTAGTTATCTATTGCTGCATAAGTAATTACTCCAGAACGTAGTGATTTAAACAACACATTTATTATCTCACAGTTTAGGTCAGATTTCCAGGTGTGGCTTAGCTGAGTCCTCTGGCTCTGGGTCTCACAAAGATCTAGTCGCTGTAAGATTTCAATGAGAAGGATCTGCCTCCAAGCTCATTCACATGATTATTAGCAGAATTCAGTTGCTCCTGGGCTGTTAGATTAAGGCCTCAATTCCTCAGGAGATGTTAGCCAGAAGTCGAGCTCAGTCTGTTCCTTATCAGGCGGATTTCCCCCTAAGGCTCTCTCACAACCTGGCAGATTGCTTCCACTAAGCAAACAAGCGAGAAGGCAAGAAAGGGCATGAGCTAGAGAGAGCGAGCCTGCTGGCGAGACAGAAATCACCATCTTTTGTAACCTAATCAGAGAAGCAACAGCACTCGCCCAAAGCCCCGCAACTAGTGAAAGCTGAGGTCAGAAATGCAGGCTTCTAGATCTTGTGTTTTCTCAAATCGTCTTCTGGGTTAGGCCACCAGACAAAGGCAGGACTTCTGTCAGCAGTCGCAGTGCTGGGCGTGAAACTGTAAAGCCAACAGGCTGCTTTGGAACCTAGAGACTAGCAGGTTACAGATCCAGCCCACAGCTCTTCCTTCACCTTCCTCTACTCTCCTGCTATGTCCCTACTCTTTCGGTAGGTGGGTCAGCCAGCCAGCCAGCCTCGGCCCCCAGAGCTGTCCTTCCTAGGAAGATAACCCACCCAGCACCACTGAAGATAAGGATGAGTAAGACAATGGTCCCTAAAGAACTCGCAGTCTAGTGGAGGGGGGGGATAACAAATGATGACACAATGCCGTCAGTATCCAATAAGGTGGGTTAATAACGTGCTCTAGGCACGTGGGACATTAAAGCAAATCATTTTCACCTGTGTCCTAAGAGCTACACCTGCTAACCAAAAGGTGGGCATTTCGAATCCAACAGCTGCTCGTTGGGAACCCTGTGAGGCAGTTCTACTCTGTCCTGTATGGTATGAGTGGGAACTGACTCGGCTGCAACGGGTTTGGTTTGGTTTTGGTTTTCTCATAAGTGAAATGTTCATATCTCACTTTGTTACTTTTCAGAACTCCTTTATATTAATGTTTGTAATTATATTGAACGTGTTAGAACACTGGTCATTCGTTTAAGTTATCATATATGCTTCTGTGTAATAAAACTGTACTTCCTTTAACAAATAATAAAGCGAATTACCATACTTTCTGCATGAACCCCGGTACATTGCGTTACAGTGTATGTAGCCTGTGAGCAGAGTCTGATCAGGCCGATTAAAAATAATAACTTTCTACCAACCCTATTATTTCCCAAAATAGGAAAGTATTGTACATGACCAAAGAATGTGACAGTGGCTCACATATGAGGCTGTTCTATTTATGCAGAAACGTCCTAATGTCACATTCTTTCTATGCTGCTTCCATGTCCAGGTGGCCTCGGGGCCCAAGTATTACGCACCTTCCTTCCCATCCCCTTTCTCACTGTCCCCCCATCTTACCTCGGATTCATATCCATCCCTGACCCACAGGGATGATGGATTCATATCTATCCCTCAACTGCTTTTGGCAATTGGTCTTCTCCGTATGATATAGATTTTTTTTCCCATGTATTTTCTCTTAGAAAAATTTGTATATTTGTAGAGAAATTGTTTCATCTCCATCATCACCTGCTTGTGTGTGTGGGGGGGGGGAGGAATTTATTATAAATAAATAGGCTGGTTGTTAACCATAATGGATATAGTACTTCAAAGAGAATTTTAAGTTTTAATAGGATCCTGCCACTGATCTTGGGGGCTGGGGGTGGGGGAATCCTTCAGGGGTTTTCTAATGAACTGCCTTTCACGTATTTTCCCCCAAAGGCCTTCACCCAAAATGTTTATTAAGTGATTTGCTAGAATTTAGCCCTTAGTTTTCAACTAAGAAACCTCAGTATTTACCTTTTCAGTTTAAAAGCCGTGGCACAAACTCAAAGGAAAGAATGAGATATCAGAGGTTGGGTCCAAGCAGAGACTCTCAATAACAGAGCTGACAAATAAAGATGGAGACTGTCCATCTACCTTTGTATTGACACCAGGTGTCCTAAAGCCTGAAAGCTTGGCGTGCTGCCATGTGCAATCAGCACATGAGAACAGAGAGATGGTCGAGGGTGTCACTTGTTGAACCTGAGGCACCAAAGGTGACCTCTTTACACCAAGGCTACAATGTTCACCATCTGCCTGCCTGCTTCACTTTGCTCAGATTACATGGGTGCCCCTGGAGCTAAAGGAAAAGAGGAAGTGGGCAAACAGCCTCTGAGCAGGAGGGATCAGGCAGGGTCTTCCCAATGAGGAAACCAACCACCGAGGTTTATGGTTTGCTCAAATCCAAATCTGCAATCACTTGTTACAGGTTTTAACTGGCCGTTCATGAGAATTCCCAGAGTTACGGAGCATTGTATCCTTTTTTTCCATCATTATCCACTTTGAAACTGTTCTAGCAAACAGTATTATGAGCATAGAGGAAGGTGGAAGGAAAAGGGTATTACAGAGGGGTGTTTGACATATTACACACGTTTAAGTGGCCGTCTTAGTCTGATTGAGCACCGGCTCTGATCCCACAGTTAAAACTAACACTCTCCCGCCACCACCCCTTCTGCAAGCAAATGAGCGAATCATACAGAGAACAAAGATTCACAATGTAAGTCTGAAATGACAGCCCACTTTAATACTATTTCTTGAACTCTCTAGTCCCTGTGGGAAAGGATTGAGCCATCATGACCATAGAGGAAAGGAGGTTACTTTGCCACCACCATTCCAGCAATGCTGTTGGTGGAGAAGATGTAGGAGAATAGAGAGGGGAGAGTGTTTTCAATATCCTGTGAGTCACCATGGAAATCAGGCCCTCTTTTGTTCTGTCAAGGAGCCCTGGTGATGCAGTGGTTAAGCACTCAGTGTTAACAGAAAAATCTGTGGTTTGAACCCAACAGCCACTCTGCGGGAGAAAGATGTGGCAGTCTATTTCCGTAAAGATTACAGCTTTAGAAACCCTATGCGGCCATTCGACTCTGTTCTTCAGGGTCACTATGAGTCAGAACTGACTCAATGGGAATGTTTTTTTTTCTTGTTCTATCAGAGGTGGAGCAAGACCCCAGAGGTCATCCAGGCAGACCTGGTGTGTGTGTTGACTCCAGTGCCTGGGAGACAATAGCTGTAGGCCCCGGAGTCCTAACTCTTCTCTACCAAAAATGCACAGGCGTCTTTGCAACATACAGCTTAAAGCCAAGTATATTCTTCCATCTCAAACTTAGCAACGATACCCAAACTCAAAAGTAAACATTATAATCAAGTTGTATCCATTTTGTATTTGTGGCCTGTAGGTCTCAGCTGCTTTTGGAGAGAGTCTTGAGACAAAAGAATGAAAGTTATCAAGGCAGTGGCCAAAGACTAAGTCTCGATCCTTCTTCTCAAATGGCAGGAGAACTGTATACATCTGTGCCAGAATAACACAGTTATTCCAATAGATTTTCTCAGGATTCCTTACTAATATCCAGTCCTATGAGTCAGAATCAACTCAACAGTAGTGGGTTTGGTTATGTTAAAAAAAAACCTTAAATGCTCATATGAAAGAAAAACAAAAAGTTGCCAATAAGTCAATTCCAACTCATAGCCATCCCATAGGGCAATGCAGAACTGCCCCATAGGGTTTCCAAGGAACAGCTGGTGGATTAGAATTGCCAACCTTTTGGTTAGCAGCCAAAAGCTTAACCACTACACCACCAGGGCTACACATATATGAGAGCCTGCTATACCCTTGTGAACTAAGCCTAACTTACAAGTGCATCTTCCTATCCTAACAAAATCAGTATTGACTCTACAAAACTCCGTGCCGTCATTCCAGTCCTGGAAATCCGCACAATCCCTATATATCACTGCTACACAATCCATGTGGTTCAAGGACATTTTGGCTTGATTTTACCCCCAAACTTATCCACCCTGCTTCTTGAACTAAGAACAGTGATGATTGGGGCTTTATTTCTAGCAGTGCAGTTACATTCATTAAATTTGTATGATTTTTCAAGGGTATTCATTACAGTTATCTTCACTGGCATTACAGCATTTTTAAGAATTTAAAATATGGTATTACAAGAGCAGTTGTGTTAAGTATTCTAAACACTACAAATCCTTTTCTCTAAGGTCTTAGCTCTAAGTAAGACGGACAGTAATAATATAATTCAAAACCATTCTAGGAGTGCCTTTTACAAAACATAAATATGAAATTATTGTGTAAAGCAATGGCAGGACCTATCTTCAGGTGTTGAGCAAATCAGAAAATCAGTGAAGTTTAAGCCTATGAATTATCCTAATGGTCAAGGACTTCACGTTTTACAGATAGGGAAACCGAGCGCCAGGTTACCCAACCAGTTAGTGGCAAAGTCATGTCTGAAACATGGGTCTTTTAACCCCTGTATCATTTAGTTTCTACGTGGCTACAACCACAAAGGAATTCCTGTCATTTCCAGTTGGAGAGAGCTTTCTGGAAAAGAAATTTTGTTTTCTTATTGAAATTATTCACCACAGGTATTAGATTACCTAATTGTCTTAATTCATTAGTAAATATGAAATTAACACAAACCTAGTGTTGGTCTAAAGAGAACATTTTATTTTTATGGTGATAAAAATGTACTTAACAAAACATTAGCCTTTTTTTTTACATGTACAGTTCAGTGACGTTAATCACATTGATCATGGTTTGTAACCATCACTGATCTCCATTTCCAATTTTTTTTATCACCCTTGACAGAAATTCGCTCTCTTAAGCAATAACTCCTCATTTCCCCTCCCCCAACCCTGGTAACCACTAATGAACTTTGGTCTCTTCGCATTTGTCCATCCTAACCCGAACCCGTTGCTGTCGAGTCCACTCCAACTCATAGCGACCCTGTAGGATGGAGTAGAGCTGCCCCATAGTTTCCAAGCAGCGCCTGGTGGATTTGAACTGCCAACCCTTTGGTTAGCAGCTGTAGCACTTAGCTGCTACGCCACCAGGGTTTATCTATCCTAGATAGTTCATATAAGTGGAATCAGACAATATTTGTCCTTTGTTGTCTGCCTTTTTTTTGCTCAGCGTAATGCTTTCAGAGTTCACCCGTGTGGTAGCTTGTATCAGAAATTTATTTCCCTTTATGGCTGAGTGTTGTACTGTATGTATACACCACGTTTTATTTATCCATTCATCTGTTGGGGGACATTTCAATTGTTTCCATCTTTTGCCTTTAATGAATAATACTGCAATGAACATTGGTATACAAGTACCTGGTCTCGTTCCTGCTTTCAATTCTTTTGGGTATGAACTAGGAGTAGAATTGCTGGCTTATATAGTAATTCTGTGTTTAACTTGTTGGAGAATCATCACACTGTTTTCCCCCAGCAGTGGAAGAGGGTTCCAATTTTTCCACAAAGAACATGTTTTAAAAAATGTTCATGGTTTTCCAAATACAGAGAAAGTGGTCAGACTGAGGTTTCCTTAGGCATTAATTCCATCATCAATGACACTACTTTCTGCCTCTTTATGTTTGCCAATTTTTCCAAAGTTCTGCAAAATCTCCTTGGAAACATAGATGTTCTTTCATTCCAGGGACCTAGGTAGACAAACCCTTTTCTAAAGGCTTTTATTAGAAACCTCTCTGTCTAAATTCAAAACCAACATCATAATTACCTGTAGTTAGGCGAGCCTTGGCAATGTTCCACTGCTATTCATAAGGTTTTCACTGGCTAATACTTTCCAGAAGTAGACTGCCAGGTCCTTCTTCCTAGACTGACTTAGACTGGAAGCTCAGCTGAAACCTGTCCTCCGGGGGTGACCCTGCTGGTATCTGAATACCTGTGGCATAGCTTCCAGCATCACAGCAACACGCAAGCCCCCGCAGTACGACAAAGTGACAGACACTAAAGGAAGAAGTCCAAGCTGCTCTGAAGGCATTGGCGAAAAACAAGGCTACAGGAATGGATAGAATATCAACTGAGATGTTTCAACAAACGGATGCAGCGCTGGAGGTGCTCACTCGTCTATGCCAAGAAATATGGAAAACAGCTTCCTGGCCAACTGACTGGAAGAGATCCATATTTATGCCTATTCCCAAGAAAGGTGATCCAACCGAATGTGGAAATTACAGAACAATATCATTAATATCACATGCAAGCAAAATTTTGCTGAAGATCATTCAAAAATGGCTGCAGCAATATATCAACAGGGAACTGCCAGAAATTCAGCCTGGATTCAGAAGAAGACGTGAAACCAGGGATATCATTGCTGATGTCAGATGGATCCTGGCTGAAAGCGGAGAATACCAGAAGGATGTTTACCTGTGTCTTATTGACTGTGCAAAGGCATTCGACTGTGTGGATCATTGCGAAGAATGGGAATTCCAGAACACTTAATTGTGCTCATGAGGAACCTTTACATAGATCAAGAGGCAGTTGTTCAGACAGAACAGAGGGATACTGATTGGTTTAAAGTCAGGAAAGGTGTGCATAAGGATTGTATTCTTTCACCATACCTATTCAATCTGTATGCTGAGCAAATCCGAAAAGCTGGACTATATGAAGAAGAACAGGTCATCAGGATTGAAGGAAGACTTATTAACAACCTGCGTTATGCAGATGACACAACCTTGCTTGCTGAAAGTGAAGAGGACTTGAAGCACTTACTAATGAAGATCAAAGACCACAGCCTTCAGTAAGGATGGCACCTCAACATAATGAAAACAAAAATCCTCACAACTGGACCAATGAGCAACATCATGATAAATGGAGAAAAGATTGAAGTTGTCAAGGATTTCATTTTACTTGGATCCACAATCAACAGCCATGGAAGCGGCAGTCAAGAAATCAAAAGACGCATTGCATTGGATAAATCTGCTGCAAAGGACCTCTTCAAGGTGTTGAAGAGCAAAGATGTCACATTGAAGACTAAGGTGCACCTGACCCAAGCCATGGTATTTTCAATCACATTACATGCATGTGAAAGCTGGACAATGAATAAGGAAGACAGAAGGAGAATTGATGCCTTGGAATTGTGGTGCAGGCGAAGAACATTGAATATACCATGGACTGCCGAAAGAACGAACAAATCTGTCTTAAAAGAAGTACAACAAGAATGCTCCTTAGAAGCAAGAATGGCGAATCTGCATCTTACATACTTTGGACGTGTTATCAGGAGGGATCAGTCCCTGGAGAAGGACATCATGCTTGGCAGAGTACAGGGTCAGCAGAAAAGGGGAAGACCCTCGACAAGGTGGACTGACACAGTGGCTGCAACAATGAGCTCAAGCCTAACAAGGACTGTACAGATGGCACAGGACCGGGCAGTGTTTCATTCTGTTGTGCATAGGGTCGCTATGAGTCAGAAGCGACTCGACGGCACCTAACAACAACAGTGACAACAGGCTGGCCTTACTGCCTACAGAATCCTGTCAGAAGTTCTCCTCTTTTTTTGGAGGGGGTGGGAGGGTGTCTATTTATTTCACAGCATCTCTTCACAGCTGCAATAATTCTGCTTTGTAAGTGTTCTTGACACAGAGCCTAAAAGCTCATTTTCCTTTATCGCTACGTGTAGTTCGCTGTATTCTGCCTTAGCATCAATGTTTCCTTAAAACTAATCAGACTAATGAGCAGTTATGTATTATTCATCCCAAGTGCACAAATCACACATTTATCTGGGGCTCCTTTTTTTTCCTAGGGCTTGCACTCGACAGCGCATGCTGAGCGGATCATTCGAGGGGCAACCGGCAAAGGAAAGGTCAATTCTCAGCGTACAGCATCATATCCGCCAGGAACGCAGGTAAGTACACCAGGGAGACCAGGCTGCAGACAAACTTTGGAAAGGAATTCTACAGGAAGTGCCACTGTACGCAGACAAAGCTGTCAGCCCTGGTTGGCAGATAGGTCTGAGTGAAGACCTAAGTTGTGTTTGCTGGCAGTAAAGTAATGAAGCTCACCATCACATTCAAATGGGACAAATAGTCTTTATTCACCAAACCTGTTCCTTAGTATTGCAAGCTCTCGCTTTTCAGATCAGGAGAAGTATATCTGAATTTTGTTGGATGGAGTCAAGACCCTCGAATAGACTATCCGAGCTTTCGCTATAGAAGAAGAAATCAGCACTCTTGATGCTATCTTGGAAAAATTGTTTTGTTTTTATAATGGCCATTGCTTAAACGGCAAAATTTGATCGTGATATTTGTTCACCAGTTGGTTATGATTGCTTTAGGTCATTAAGACACGGTTCTAACAGCCAGAGGATCAGCAGGGGGAAATCTCTTGAAACTTTGACCCAAGATGTAAGTTATAACCAATGCTTTGTGTTTGGGAAACATGGTTGTGAAAATGTATTTATTTTTTCATTTAGAAATTACTTTGTCAATTTTTTTTTAATTTTTATTGTGCTTTAAGTATTTAAGTTTACAAATCAAGTCAGTCTCTCATACAAAAACTTATGAACACCTTGCTATATACTCCTAGTTGCTTTCCCTCTAATAAGACAGCTCACTCCTTCTCTCTGCCCTGTATTTCCATGTCCATTCAGCCAGCTTCTGTCCCCCTCAGCATTCACATCTCCCCTCCATACAAGAGCTGCCCACATAGTCTCATGTGTCGACTTGATGCAAGAGGCTCACTCCTTACCAGTATCACTTTCTATCTCATACTCCAATTCAATCCCTGTCTGAAGAGTTGGCTTTGGGAATGGTTCCTGTCTTGGGCTAACAGAAGGTCTCGGGACCATGACCTCCAGGGTCCTTCTAGTCTCAGTCAGACCATTAAGTCTGGTCTTTTTATGAGCATTTGAGGTCTGCCCTCCTGCTTCTTCAGGGATTCTCTGTTGTGCTCCCTGCCATGGCAGTCACCTCAGGCTGATGTAGCCTCTGATTTATGTGCCCCTTTCTATCTCTTGGGCTCATAATTACCTTGTGTCTTTGGTGTTCTTCATTCTCCTTTGCTCCAAGTGGGTTGAGACCAATCAATGCATCTTAGATGGCCGCATGCTAGCATTTAACACCCCAGGCCCCACTCTCCAAAGTAGGATACAGAATGTTTTCTTAATAGATTTTAGTATGTCAGTTGCCCTAGGTGTCCCCTGAAACCATGGTCCCCAAACCCCCACCTCTGCTATGCTGGCCTTTGAAGCATTCGGTTTATTCAGGAAACTTTGCTTTTGGTTTAGTCCAGTTGTGCAGACCTCTCCAGTATTGTGTGTTGTCTTCCTCTTCACCTAAGTTAGTTCTTGT
Source organism: Elephas maximus indicus (assembly GCF_024166365.1). Taxonomy (NCBI): domain Eukaryota; kingdom Metazoa; phylum Chordata; class Mammalia; order Proboscidea; family Elephantidae; genus Elephas; species Elephas maximus. The sequence goes on along the minus strand of NC_064841.1, from coordinate 65,939,204 downwards.
CTACTATCTAATCAGTGAATCCTCATCTCCCACCCTCCCTCCCTCCCCCCTCTCATAACCATCAAAGAATATTTTCTTCTGTTTAAACTATCTCTTGCGTTCTTATAATAGCAGTCTCATACAATTTTTGCCCTTTTGCAACTGACTAATTTGACTCAGCATAATGTCTTCCAGATTCTTCCATGTTATGAAGTGTTTCACAGACTAATTGTTGTTCTTTGTTGATGCATAGTAGTCCATTGTATGAACATACCATAATTTATCCATCCTTCCATTGTTGGGCGCCTTGGTTGCTTCCGTCTATTTGCTATTGTAAACAGTGCTGCAGTGAACATGGGTGTGCATATATCTGTTTGCGTAAAGGCCCTTATTTCTCTAGAACATATTCCAAGTAGTGGGATTGCTGGATCATATGGTAGTTCTATTTCTAGCTTTTTAAGGAAGCACCAAATAGATTTTCAAAGTGGTTGTACCATTTTACATTCCCACCAGCAGTGTATAAGTGTTCCAGTCTCTCCATAACCTCTCCAACATTTATTATTTTGTGTTTTTTGGATTAATGCCAGCCTTCTTGGAGTGAGATGGAATCTCATTGTAGTTTTGATTTGCATTTCTCTAATGGCTGATGATCTTGAGCATTTCCTCATGTATCTGTTTGCTGCCTGAATGCCTTCTTTAGTGGAGTGCCTGTTCATATCCTTTGCCCATTTTTTAATTGGGTTATTTGTATTTTTGTGGTTGAGTTTTTGCAGTACCATGTAGATTTTAGACATCAGATGCTGATTGGAAATGTCATAGCTGAAAACTTTTTCCCAGTCCATAGGTAATCTTTTTACTGTTTTTGTGAAGTCTTTGGATGAGCATAGGTGTTTGACTTATAGGAGCTACCAGTTATCTAAATTCTCTTCTGCTGTTTGTACATTTGTAGTAATGTTTTGTATACTGTTTCTGCCATGTATTAGGGCTCCTAACGTTGTCCCTATTTTTTCTTCCATGATCTTTATATTTTTAGATTTTATATTTAGGTCTTTGATCCATTTTGAGTTAGTTTTTGTGCATGGTGTGAGGTATGGGTCTTGTTTCATTTTTTTTGCAGGTGGATATCCAGTTATGCCAGCACCATTTGTTAAACAGACTATCTTTTCCCCATTTAACTGACTTTGAGCATTTGCCAAATGTCAGCTGCTCATATATGGATGTGTTTATGTCTGGATTCTCAATTCTGTTCCATTGGTCTATGTATCTGTTCTTGTACCAATATCAGGCTGTTTTGACTACTGTGGCTTTATAATAGGTTCTAAAATCAGGTAGTGTGAGGCCTCCCACTTTGTTCCTCTTCTTCAGTAATGCTTGTCTGGGTTGGCCACTTCATTTTTAAACAAAGCGCTAAATGTCTTCTAACATTCCTATTTTGATTTATATTTTATCCGCTAGAAAATTCGTTCCACGAGAGCAGGGTATTTTGTAATTGTTCTTTCTTCTTGTATTATCCTCAGCACTAGAACAGGGTCTGGCACGTGGTAGATTCTCAATAAACGTGTGCTAAAAATACTCTTGCTGACCATGGTTTATTAGTGGTTACTAGGGGTGCCAGGGAGGGGGTAAAGGGAAGTCAATGCTTAGGGGGCACTGAGTTTCTATTAATGGTGGTGGAATAATCTGGAAAAAGATAGTGGTGATGATTACACAACCCGGTGAATGTAATCAATGTCATATTAGGTAATCAATGTCATATTAGGTAATCAATGTCATATTAGGTAATCAATGTCATATTACATAATCAATGTCATATTACGTAATCAATTATACATGTTAAGATTGTGGAATCGGCAAAAGTTTCATTCTACATTTTTTTACCACAATTAAAAAAAAAACTCTTGCTAAGACGACTGTGCCCATTAAAATATATGTAAAGATAATGATTTTAATTTTAAAGAATAATAAATAACCTTTGGTCTTCAGAACAAAGCTCCCACTTTAATATGCCCCCTGTAAATTTATTTCTAGCATTCTAATACAGTGAGATATCGAAATGCACAAAGAGAAGACAGCGAAATAAAGATGATCCAGGAAAAAAAGGAGCAAGCAGAAATGAAAAGGTACAGAGAACGCCACAGTGGTCCATGGCTCTCATTTTGGAACGGCAAGCTTTCCTGTAGCCTGACTCTCCCACCTGTTGCCCTTCCTCCCCCCAACCAGGAAGGTGCAAGAAGAGGAACTGAGAGAGAACCACCCATACTTTGACAAGCCACTGTTCATCGTTGGCCGGGAGCACAGGTTCAGGAACTTTTGCCGGGTGGTGGTCCGAGCTCGCTTCAACGCGTAAGTGGACTTAATTTCAGCCAGGTGTTCAGCCTGAGTCATTCTAACAGCAGGAGGGGTTGTCATAAGAAGAAGAGGGAGCATGTAATCCTAATGGGGTCACAAAATAAACTGTGGGCTAATTAACCACGCTGCTGCTCTTTGTGGAGTCACCGACCAGGTGGGAAACAAATAAAGGTTGCAATTAGTTAACATTTATAGAAAACCCTCGTTTGTAAAGCCCTTGGCAGCCATTTTCATCCATTTTATCAGTTGAACCCATACGTTTATACCAATGTTATTGATTCCATATCTTATATTGGAAATACTGAAACATAGGTAGACTAAATGACCTGGCAGAGGTCAACACCACCTTTTCTTTTAGACGTGTGGTTTCTTTATGGTCTAAGTATCCCAACTGGCTTATTCTAGTATAATGTGAAGTAGAAAAAAAGTTGCTTAGTGCTTTTATTTCAAACTGTTAGGGGAAGAAAATCCACTGGCCACTCTCTCTACTCCTATTGACAAGGAAGAAATGTATAAGAAGCTATCAAAATGGTACACCATGAGTACCCTGTATTCGTGGCTACCTACCTTTTGGTTAGCAGCCGTAGCACTTAACAACTACGCCACCAGGGTTTCCAAACCCAGGGGGCCCTGGGATCACAGTGGCTAAGTGTTTGGCTACCAACCAAAAGGTTAGCAGTTCAAATACACCATCTGGTTCTTGGAGACCCCACAGGGCAGTTCTACTCTGTCCTATAGGGTGGCTATGAGTCGGAATAGACTTGACAGCAATGGGTTCGGTTTTTGGATTTTCTTCAACAGAGGACAATATTTAGGTACAAAAAGCTTTGCTCAAGGACACCAGCCAGTACATGGCTGTCTCTGGACTATCAGTCTCTCAGCTTTTTTTTTTTTTTTTTCCTGCAGTTCTGGAAAGACCTTTGCAATTTAAAACACCTGGTAATAATCATTAAAAACTTCCCTGAGTTAGTAAAGGCAGAAGCTGGCAGTATGGAAGTTGGATTTTTCATTTTGAATTATCCTGTTGGCTGCCTTCCTGTTAACATATAATTGCTAATTCTCCACTCCATTTAGTGTGTTGGAATTCTCCTTTTGTCAGTAATGCAGTTTATGTTGAATACAACTGAGGAAGATTTTTTTGTAATTGAGAGGACCGCTCACAATGACTCTCAGAAGCTCCACTGAAGATGCGTCATGGGTTTCTTTAAAGATTCTAAGTCCTCATGCTAAGAAAGCCTATATAAATTATTCCACAAAATTGCAATTAAATCGGGGTAAAGAATTCGGTTTAATTTATGGACTGTTTGATTAAATAATTATAAGGAACATCCTTGAGCTAATAAGGTGAAGATTTTAGATGAGTGTCTTTAACTGAAAGTCGAAATTTAATTTCGTAATATCCATGTTGGAAATTATTCAATGGCATCACGCCTTTTAAAATTAAGTGTTTTGAGGAATACAAACCTTTGCTTTCATGGAAATCCACTGCCAACTCTTTTGATTCTGCTTTCATCCAGTGTTCTCTACCTCCCACGCCCAGTTAAAATATTTTATAATGCCATTTCTGGAGGACGTGAAGGAGATTGTAGGTAGTTGAGGTATTTATAAATACTATGCTGCCAAGTGATAACGTGGCTTGCTGTACTGCAGAATATGTTTATTCTCTCTTGCAGGTCTAAAACAGATCCTGTCACAGGAGCTGTGAAAAATACAAAGTACCATCAACTTTAGTAAGCATTGCAAACTCAGTTTTCTGTGCACATTTGCAGTTTTCTTGTACTATTTCATGCTGCGAAATGTCTCTTTATGTTCTTGCTATGAAATAAGTAGTTGGAATTTATGTCCTGTTATGTTAACGTTAATTGCCACCGACACCGCCGTCACTACTTTTAACAGCTTTTTCTAGAGTCTTTGTGATTCTCCACTTTGTCTGGTCTTTGGCAGTGATTTGCTGGGACTGGTTACTTACCTGGACTGGGTCATGATCATCGTGACCATCTGCTCCTGCATTTCCATGATGTTTGAATCCCCTTTCCGAAGAGTCATGCACACACCTACTTTGCAGGTACAGCTGCTCAGTCTCAGCTCACGGCTAAGAGGAAAACCGCCGACCCGCAATTCTTCTGTTCTTTCTAACCAAACTGGCTTTTGCACACTTTCAGATTGCTGAGTATGTGTTTGTGATATTCATGAGCATTGAGCTTAATCTGAAGATTATGGCAGATGGCTTATTTTTCACTCCTACTGCTGTCATCAGGGACTTCGGTGGTGTAATGGACATATTTATATACCTTGTAAGTCTTCGGTTCCCTCTTAAATACAATGGTTTTGTAAAATCTTCTTCATTTCAAAGGGAGCCATTTGGCACTAGAATGAGATACATGGGTTTAGAGATCTGAGTTCTTAAGTAGTTGATTAGATACAAATAAATAATAGACAAGTAAAATCTAATAAGTATTACAAATATCTGTGGATAGTTAGATTGTTCAAATACATCAACCACAATTTTATGTATGAATGAGACATTAACTATTAAGGCCTAAAATAGTGAATCTAGTTTGCATCCCACAATTCTTGTGGCTCCTATTCTAAAAGAAAAAATATGTATACTATATCACATAATTATCATATAATTGATTGATGAACTCCTTGTTGTTGTTGTTAGGTGTGGTCAAGTCTCACAGAGACTTCATGTGACAGAACAGAACTGTTTCATAGGGTTTTCATGGCTGTAATCTTTATGGGAGCAGATCTCCAGGTCTTTGTCCTGGAGCTGCTGGGTGAGTGGGGGAGTTTGAACCGCCAGCCTCTCTGTTAGCAGCCCAGTGCTTAACTTTTGCACAACCAGGGCTCCTCTCTTATTGTTAAAAGCCAACTAAAGTGAGTGCATTGGACTTCTCTCTTAATTCCTCCAGTGTTCAAAGTCCCTGGCTCTAACAGATACCCATTCAACCATTCAATCAAACCAAGTTATGAAACTCTAGGAAGGGACTCGTTGAAATGTGATTTTAACTGTACATCCAAGAAAGCATAAAGTCAATATATCTTGAGACACAAAACAAAAAATTGTGACGATTAACATACAGCCTGTTGCAGAGGGTTAATAAAATAGTATCACCTTGCTTGTACGAAATAGCTAGAATAGTGTTTACCAGGGGCAGGAAGGAGAGAGCAAGTGGCAGTCACTGTTTAGGAGGCAGTGCGTTTCTGTTTATGGTGACAGGAATCTGGTAACAGATATTGATGACGGTTGCACAACATGATTAATGTAATTGATGTCACTAAATCGTATATGTGAAAAAGGTTAAATTGGCAAATGTTGTGTTATATGTATTTTTACAAGAGTAAAAAATATTCTGATGTTGATTGAAAGAAAAAGTGAGTATCAGGTTTAGTATCCTTGATCAAAGGCATTCCAATCCTACTGACATCAGCTGAGCCTCCAGTGTAGCAAGTTAAGAGAAGAAGAAGAATGCACTAAGGTACACGCAGACACTATGTGGGCCACCCCGTTCCATTCCTTTCGTGTTGCTGATTACGTCGCTTTGTGCCCTTTAACAGCTCCAGTTTGGGTTCATTGTTTAGACTTGAGACCTCATGTAGTTGGTGGAGTGGGTGCTTATCCTAAATGACACTTGGAATCTCTGCAAATGAAAAGTTGTGGCAGGTTGGCTCTAAGAAAAGGTAGAGAATACAAGGTAAATTGCATGAACTCCAGATACTATTTTCCTTCTTCAAGGTGAGCTTGATATTTCTTTGTTGGATGCCTCAAAATGTGCCTGCTGAATCGGGAGCGCAACTCTTAATGGTTCTTCGGTGCCTGAGACCCCTGAGGATATTCAAACTGGTGCCCCAGATGAGGAAAGTTGTTCGAGAACTTTTCAGTGGCTTCAAGGAAATTTTTTTGGTATGTCACAGTTACCCTTTGCTTCCAGCTCACAAAGACGCACGTCTGTAGCGTAGCTAATGAGAGGGTAAGGTGAGTCTTGCTTGTCAAGGTAAGTCTAGAATAACAGTTATTGCCAGAGGTTGTAAAGGCACCAACAAAACACACACAGTCAAAAGCTTTACCTGTGATAGCTCTGGCTTACCACTATGTTTAATTCAATGAACATTTTTAGTAAGCTAAACAGAAAACCCTCTGGAAAGCACAATGAAAAGCGAATCCAAATGGATGATATCCGCTGACCCTTTCATTCCTGACTTTTGACCCTAATTTCTACTCAGGGTTTTAGTTTCCCCGTCTGAAAATTGAGGATAAGAAGATTTAACACCATCTACTCCACGAATGCGATTAGGAATTAATGGATTTGACCATATATTCTCATTTCGTGTGCCCCCTAAAGCACATGGCATGGAAGTTGGCTCTAGATCTTTGGAGTGTTAATATAAAACAGCTTAAAAAATGTAACATGCAGGTATACCCCACTCAAAGTAAACTCAGTGAACAAGAATGAATACTTACAAAAGGGATTTAGGGACTTGTAGGCACAGGGCTGCAGATTAAACAAAGAGAGGCTCATTGCTCTCAATCTCTTACGAAAGGATCTTTGCCTGACAAAAGATAATCAAAGGATTCTCTTTATTGTTAATGAATCCTCCTTGTTCAGGAAAAACATGAATTAATTTATATAATCTTGTTTTAGATCTTGCTTTCTAGGAACACACCTATGGTAGAGAATAGTTATAGTTGCAATTAATTCTAAAGTATTATAAAGATGGCGCAGTGGTTAAGAGCTCAGGCCGCTAACCAAAAGGCTGGCAGTTCAAATCCACCCGCCACTCCTTGGAAACCCAATGGGGCGGTTCTTCCCTGTCCTGTTGGGTTGCTATGAGTTGGAACTGACTCGATGGCAACAGGTTTGCTTTTTTTGGTTTTGTGATGTTACCAGAGGCATGGAGTTGCTAAAATTAAAAAAAAAAAAAAACAAACACGATGTGCTTAAAGTTTCATATTTTCTTTTAGCTAAAGACATCAACTTCCGACTTTTCCCACAGTTATCATTGAAGAAATACCATGACAGCTAATGTATCTGAATCTTGTGATTACTGATTTTAGGAGAAAATCAATTTGTGACTCTCTTCCGATGATATTTCTGTGTAGTTTTAGTACATTTAAGGTATACGTTTAGATCATTCAACCAATACAGTTTGAGGGTATGTTCAGTATTTTTACCCTTTGCCACTTTTCTCAGCTGAGACTAGTCAACCAGCAGAGGGCGCACAAGTAAGTTAACATTTTATTTTCAGGATTGAGTGCTTTCAAGTGGTCTCTGGGCAAAACACATGAGAAAGCAATTCGCTCTGCCTCTGCTAATAGTGATATGACCCCATTATGACAAAATGAGAAAAATACAATCATTGAAAAATTGTAATTAGGTTCCATTAAATAAAACAGAGTCAAGTGTTGTTTTTAAAATCAGAAAAGTCCAAGTCATTTCTATTTCTGCTCAGCCCACTTGCTTACATGAAAGCCATACGTTTTTAGTTTAAAAATGCAAAACCCATTATTAATTTCTTTCGTTTGACATTTTAGTAATTGAATGACCTGTGGTGGAGAAGTTAAACAATAATGTCATTAAAAAACCTTCGTTCAGTGTTATCTGAAAAGTTCTGTTCATATCACTGTTCAACCCGAACATACTTTTATTTTTTATTGTTTATTTAACAAGACATTTAATGTTTCCTCGATTTTTTCAGGTCTCCATCCTTTTGTTGACATTAATGCTTGTTTTTGCAAGCTTTGGAGTTCAACTTTTTGCTGGAAAATTGGCAAAGTGCAACGATCCCAACATTATTAGAAGGGTAAGATGGTTCTTTCCGTCTTTTGGAATAAAAACTCAGGTACCATTGACTACCAAGGTTCTTTTAAGGGCCTCCTGGAAAAAACCTTTTGTTTAAAGCAAAACCCCTTTTATTTAAAGCATGCAATATGTCTCTTCTGGATAGTAAAGATTTATAAGGTTAAAACACATCACAGAGAATTCTACTCTTCTTTTTACTCCACTGTCAATCCACTGTTGACATCTGTAGCACGGTCCCTGAAGAGTCTAGGTTGTCATAGCTATGAGCTTCAGAAACTCTCCCTTTAGGTCTTTCGTGGCCTAACCCTGCCTCAGTTGTCACTTAAGACTCAAATCAGCCATCAGCTCCTTGCAAAAATAGACAGAGGTAAAGATCGCCTTTCACATCGCTTTTCCCACTTACTTTTGTTTTACTCTCCATTTTCAACATTCTTCTCATTAGGAAACAAATGCTCTCACGTTGGTTCCTAGCTGCCCAGAATCTTGCCCCTTATGACAATTAACAGGGACCTCAGCAAAGGCCCAACCTTGAAAACTGTCACTATGGCCTTTCTCTTCGTCTTTCTTCCAGAAACACACCTATGGTAGGGAATAGTTGTAGTTCCAATTGATTCTGAGGTATTTTAAATACAAAAACCTTAGTAAGAAGAGGCTAGTGGCTATAACCACGTGATGTTTAATATACAGTAAAATTTGTATATAACACCTAGAATAGATTGGACAGATGTCCTCTAAATGGCCACCCAGGAATTCAGGTTCTTTCTGTCTTGTGGTTCCATCCTTCGCTATGTCCTCAAAGTCTTCTCTGTTGAGTTGGCAGATAGGGACAGAGAACCATCCCTGTCGGGTTGCTTCTACCTACCCACATTCCACTGGATAGAGCAAGGCCTCCCCATCCTGGAAGGGAGCTGGAAAATGTAGGTTAGTGCTGTGCTCTGGAGAAAAGGGGAAACAGTTTGGTTAGTGATTAGCCAGCCTCTACCGCATCATTCGAGATCAGCTAATCACTAACCAAACTGTTTCAATCTCTGCCACATCACTCAGAGCCCTGGTGGTGCAGTGGTTAAGCCCTCAGCTGCTAACGAAAAGGTCGGCAGTTTGAATCCATTAGCAGCTCCGTGGAAGCCCTAGGGGGCAGTTCTGCTCTGTCCCATAGGGTCGCTTTGAGTTGGAATCGACTCGACAGCAGTGGGTTTGGTTTTTTGGATTTGACCACATCATTCAGTGCCCCATTGGCTTTGGATCTTGCCCTATATTACAAGTAGGCTAATGATATAAACCAAACACTGCTGATGTGTAAACTAGCTAAAGTATTTTCCATCCAACTAAAGCAATGCCTTAAATCAAGTAAAATGCATGTCTCCAGAAAGTCTAATAGAATTGAACTACAATATTACATATTTCCAGCAAATATGGCTGCCTAATATAGATTTTTGGAGGCCTAGTGGCTCCTTGGTTAAGCTCTCAGCTGCTAAGGTCGGCGGTTCGAATCCACCAGCCACTCCTTGGAAACCCTATGGATCAGTTCTATGATGTCCTATTGGGTCGCTATGAGTTGGAATCAACTTAATGACAACAGGTTTGATTTTTGTTTTTAGTGTAGATTTTATGTAAACCTGAAGAGTCCTACGTTTGTAGGCTTCTAATTATACAAATTACTAGTTCTCTAATAGTTATAAATTACTAGATAACATTTTTATCCAGTCAAAATATAACATCAATGGATTTAATAATGAGGTTTTAAGGAAGTGGCAGACTAAGAGAGACATAATCAGGTTGGGCAGACCTTACATTATTTCATAAGTCCCCACGTAGGTTGCTACTTCCCTCAGCTGTCCTCCCCAAAGGTTCCAGGAACCCTTAGAAGACAGAACAAGGAACTTGGGATCAAGGTCGCAGTGTTCCAAATAAGTTAATGAAAGAAGCAATAAAGAGCTGATTCATCTAGTCCATAAGCCTCTGTAAGGAAAGAAGAGTTATTTTAGATCCACATTGAAAAGAGGTCAGAAAGATAATAACAACATTTCAAGATGAAGCCTGCTAGGAGTCTTGGATGACTCAGAATATTAATAATGGTCCAAGAACATTGTGATTTTATGTTATCTGCTCATACTCAGCCCAAGTTAGAGATTGATGACTTGTGTGGGGATGGAGACCACAGTGTGGGATAGACAAACTGTCTTATGAAGGCCTAAGAAAACAGCCATCATAGATAGCATCCAAGTCAAGCAGAATAACTGAAAAGAAATTGATGTAGTGAGAGGTGATCTAAGTCTTTACATCAGGACTGTTTCCTAAACCCAATGTAAGAAACTAAGGCCAAAACTGTCACATGGATGAAGGGATTACCAGGTCTATCCCAGAGCTTAAGCCCATCTTTCTTAAAAAAGAGACAAACCCAGGGAAAAGAGGGAGTTAGATATACCAACACTTGGGTCATACAGCTCACATGTAAAGAGGATTTGAGTCGTAGGTGCTGCGTTTTTCAGCTGGGAGATGTTATTTTCTTGGTATTTGTGTGTTCCCATTCTAAAACCACAGAAGTCTTGAGACCACTATAGATAGAGATTAGAGCCCAGAAACTGTAGAGATTGGGGTCCCATAAACAAACTCTAAGGATATCTGTTGACTCATAGTTATTAAATATCAGTTATGTACAAGGCATAGATGACATGAGGAATAGAAAAACGAACAAATAGATCACTGTTGCTGTTTTGCAATGTTTTCAGTCCAATCAGAATATGTGTTTCATGTTCAAGCAACTGTAGGTTAAGGTCGGATGTTAAAAGAGGAAAAGGGAAGCAGAAATAATAAGTGACCTGATTTCAGTTGTGAGATATACTACTTCCAAATGGGGGTACTGTACTGGGAAGGCTTTATGGGGGCAGTAAGGTCTGAGATGAATGAACAGAAACAAACCTTCTGTCTTAGTCATCTAGCACTGCTGTAACAGAAATACCACAAGTGGATGGCTTTAACAAAGAGAAATTTATTCTCTCACAGTCCAGGAGGTTAGAAGTCTGAATTCAGGGCAACAGCTCAAGGGGAAGGCTTTCTCTCTGTGTCAGCTCTGGGGGAAGGTCCTGGCTATCAATCTTCCTGGGATCTAGGAGTTTCTCAGCACAGGGACCCTGGGTCCAAAGGACACACTCCACTCCCGCTTTTCACTCTTGGTGGCAGGAGATCCCTCTGTCTCTCCATTCGCTTCTCTCTTTTATATTCTCAAAAGAGATTGATCAAGATACAATCTAATCTTGTAGCTTGAGTCCGGCCTCATTAATATACTGCCTCTAATCCTGTCTCATTAACGCCATAAAAGTAGGATTTACGACACATAGGAAAATCACATCAGATGACAAAATGGTGGACAATCACACAATACTGGGAATCATGGCCTAGCCAGGTTGACACACATTTTTGGGGGACTCAATTCAATCCATAACATCTTCCAAGCAGGGGAAACAATAAGAAGAAAGACATAAAACAAGTACAGAAGGGATAGGAACAAAACAAGGAGCAAAGAGTATGGGCTTTGGAGTCAGATTAGAATCCTACTTTAATAGAGATGATTGTTATGTCTGGTTACTTCATCCTTCTGAACCCATTTCCTCCTCTCTAATACTTCTCACACATATATACTATGAAGATTAAATAAGCTCACTTATATAAAGTTCCTGCCCCAACCTCCCATAGAAAATGTACCCTTCACTTTTCCCATGTAGAGAAGAACTTTAAAAATTAAAGACCAGAAAGGTAAGTCAGGGAGAGATCCTCGAGAACCTTGAGTATCAGACTAAGGAGTTTGGAATTTCTTTCATGAGAAATGAAAAGCCATTGACGGTTTGTTGCAGAAGAATCACAGATACTTACCAGAGCTTACAACACACGAGTCGCTGTCCCTAGTGCTATTGTTACCTGCATTCTACTGATAAGGACAACAGGCATAGAAATGATAAAAAGCTCACCAAGGTCACCCGTCTAATAAGTGGGGAGTCCTGTTTAGGGAGCCTGGCTCCAAAGTCCATGATTTTAACCAGTCCAATAGGCTGCCTCACCCAACCAAGCGTGGGTTCAGGTGGACTCAGAAAGACAAATCGGGAGAGGCAGTGCACCCAAATACATCTGGGGACTCTGTATGAGACACCACAACACAGGTGCTTAAAATACTATTGTAGGTGAATATATATATCATTACGAAGAGATAACTGCAACATTTTTTTTCTAACTTTTATTGAGCTTGAAGTGAACGTTTACAAATCAAGTCAGACTGTCACATATAAGTTTGTATACACCTTACTCCGTACTCCCACTTGCTCTCCCCCTAATGAGTCAGCCCTTCCAGTCTCTCCTTTCGTGGCAATTTTGCCAGCTTCCAACTCTCTCTATCCTCCCATCCCCCCTCCAGACAGAAGATGCCAACACAGTCTCAAGTGTCCACCTGATGCAAGTAGCTCACTCTTCATCAGCATCTCTCTCCTACCCACTGTCCAGTCCCTCCCATGTCTGATGAGTTGTCTTTGGGAATGGTTCCTGTCCTGGGCCAACAGAAGGTTTGGGGACCATGACCGCCGGGATTCCTCTAGTCTCAGTCAGACCATTAAGTATGGTCTTTTTATGAGAATTTGGGGTCTGCATCCCACTGATCTCCTGCTCCCTCAAGGGTTTGCAACATGTTTTTAACTGCAAAAAAATGGACTGTAAAAGAGTGAAAATGGTATGATCTCATAGGTACACAGGAAAAAAGCCTGGAAGGATATACACCAAGATATTAGTGTGTTTGTCTCTGGGTAATTATAGGTAACTTTCCTTCCTTTTATTTACCCATACTTTAGAAATTAAAGATATATTATTTTTTGTACAAACTCTTTTTTAAAAAACATGTTATTGGTAGCCCAGAAAGAGGTAATGCTGGCATTAACCAAACTAATGGAAGTGAGAATGGAGACACAGACCATGAGGGAGGGGAAAAGTCTGAGACTGCGCTGAGATTTTGATTCTGAATTACCCATTGGATGAAGTTAGTGCTGTGGACAGAAATGGGGAAGCCAGGAAGAGGCGTGTTTTAGGATGAAGAGGATTTGAAACAGGTAAAAATTTGAAGATTTATTGAAATATTCAAGTGGCGATCAAGAATTTTACAATATGCACCTAGAACCCAAAAGAGAGGTTAAGGCTCAAAATATGAAAATCACAAAGAATTGAAAAGATAGCAAAAACACAACTATAGGCAGAAAGCGACTGAAGAATTCCTACTCATGTTTTCACCATCAACTTCCATCTACCCATATCTTTATTATCTTCACCCAAGTCTTTATTACTGTTTGCTGATGGATCCATCACTGTTGTTACTTAAAAGACCTTTGTTATTCTGTATAAAAAGTGCTTCCTGTCTTTCTTCTGAGTTCATTTTCTGACCATATTTTCCCTTCCTTTTTTTCTTTTTTTTTTCACCTCTACTTTAGGAAGATTGTAATGGCATATTCAGAATTAATGTAAGTGTGTCCAAGAATTTAAATTTAAAATTAAGACCTGGAGAGAAAAAGCCTGGATTTTGGGTGCCCCGTGTTTGGTAAGTGTCTTAGTCATCTAGTGCTGCTATAACAGAAATACCACAAGTGGATGGCTATAACAAAGAGAAGTTTATTTCCTCACAGTAAAGTAGGCTAAAAGTCCAAATTCAGGATGTCGGCTCCAGGGGAAGGCTTTCTCTCTCTGTTGGCCTTCTCATCAATCTGCCCCCAGACTAGGAGCTTCTCCACACAGGGACCCCGGGTCCAAAGGACGCGCTCTGCTCCTGGTACTGCTTTCTTAGTGGTATGAGGTCCCCCACTCTCTGCTTGCTTCCCTTTCCTTTTATCTCTTGTAAGATAAAAGGTGGTGCAGGCCACACCCCAGGGAAACTCCCTTTACATTGGATCAGGGATGTGACCTTAGTAAGGGTGTTACAGTCCCACCTTAATCCTCTTTGGAGGACAACCATTTGGGAATGGTTGGGAATCATGGCCCAGCCAAATTGGTACACACATTTTGGGGGGGATGTAATTCAATCCACGACAGTAAGCAAATGTTATTATCAGAAAAATACCATGAAAAATGCTATATTTATCAGTATAAGGTATTAAGTATTATACAGTGTGAAACTGTTAGGGACTTTAAAATGATTTTAAATAATATAAGAAAAAGCACTGAATTCCACAGGATGCAAAAGCGAAGCGAATAAGAGAAAAAGTGTCATGTTGAGGCCCATGTGGCTTCATTGAAGTTAACGGAATATTACCTCAGTATTTTTTGAGAACTTTACAGGTATGGATCTGAAGTCAAATAGCTGTAAAAACTAGTGATTCTTTACAAAAGGGAGGGAGGGGTTTCTGTCAAATTTAAACTAGTCTCAATAAAAATGTTTGTAATTTTAAGGAAGGAACTGATGTCTTCATACCAGTTGTAGAGAACCCTCAATCATAAAGCTATTTCAGCTCCATTTACAGTGATGGATTTCCACTATAGAAAAGCTGCAGGTGAATAATCAATTATGATAGCCAACTCTTTAAAATTCATTTTTCTTAAAAAAGATATTTTCAAAGCATTTACATCAATGTTAGAGGCACCTAGTACTTCTTCCTCATCCATTTTACTAATGACCATGAATGTAATCTCTGAGTCTCCTTCATTGATGAGTGGAGTGTAAATCAACTTCATTTGTCTCTTTAAGCCTTTATCTCTTTTTCAATTTCATTATTACCTCCTAGAATAATGAGTGAACCCCAGCAATGACTCTGCTTTTGTCACAACTGACGTTCTCTTCTAAATGTCAAAAGTCTTTAAAAGGAATAACATTTAACCCAGCTGTACTCTAGGGCTCATTGTTACCTTGCTTTGGTATGAAATTCATTTTTATAAATACTTGTATATAATTTATATTGGCCTTTTTCTTTTTTAATACCCAATAACTAAGAAAAAAGATTAAATTTGTTTGTATGGCTTGAGTTTGGAAAGAGCAGAGTCCAACCCAGGAGAATATCTTCATCCCAGGGCCAACTAGAAAAGCAATCTAATTTACATTAAAATAAAAAATTAAAGAAGCATAAAAAGTTTGTTTTTGTGAGACAAAAATTCATAATGATACCATAAATAATTTATTTGTATCAGAACATTAAATGAAATTTTTCCTTCTGTTTTGGAATTTGGGCTGAAGTTTCAAAGCTGAGGACAATAATACGGGATAAAATACCCTTACATTCTAAAGAAACTAATGAAAGCCATCCCAAAAGAAGTTGCTAAAAGGTTATGCACCTCGGTCATCCAGTTCCAGTTTATGTAAAAGGAAACTATACATTCAACCATACTTTCATGAAGTAAATGAATTCACAGAAGTAAAGAATGCTATGGCATCTCCCTTCCCTTCACTGTGGAAAATGTTGAGGGTACTTCTCACCCCAACCGAGGATCATTCTCAGAGACTGGCAAGGCCAGGGGGGAAGGCACCGATGGGCAAGCTGCTCTGGTATTCCTTGAGGGCCAAGTAGTCATTGCTTAGGTCGCCTAATGTGAACCATCTTGAGGGGACCCTGCTGCAAAGGGCTACCTGCTGGGAAGGAGGTTATTGTTCTGTTAATTGCTGCCCAGTCTGCTCCAACTCATGGAGATCCCATGTGCAATGGAATGAAATGTTGTCCAGTCCTGCACCATCTTCCTCTTCATGATCATTGGTATGTTTGAGCCCATCGTTGTGACTATCCTGGCCATTCATCTCATTGACAGTTTCCAGGAACAGGAGTTGAGAGTTGCCCAGAGACTGCCAGGAGCTGGGAGTTGGCCACACACCCACACTTCATATGCCGGGTGTGCTGCTACAGACACACAGATGTACTTTATGAAAGAGGAACAGCTGCCTTGATGAGGGCACTAATGGCCAGATTCCAATAGTGTAGGATACACCAGTAACATGAGATACACCAACCACACCCCACCCCTAACTTGTAGGAATCAGATGGTGGCCTGACGAGAGTGGAACAAGGAGAGCATGCAGCAGTTCTTCCTTTCCTTGAACCACAGGTCAGGCTTGAGCTGCTGAGGATGGGATCACTGCACTAATTATGAAATCAAAAGTTTGATTTTATATGGACAAGACTTTTTAGAATGAACCTAATCTTATTTAAGTGAAAGTGACCACAAAGCTTTGGGACCTCCCCAAGATGTCAGAAAGGAAAATAGAATACACTTGAAGGCAGTGTGAAGAGAAAACTCAATCTGTACCAGTTGCACCCTATGATATTCAACTTGTTCTATAAAATCAGCTACACATGATTTTTTTGATCAGCATTGTTGTCGTGGTTGTTAGGTCCCCTTGAGTCAGTTCTGACTCATAGCAACCCTATGTACAAGAGAACAAAACACTGCCAGGTCCTGCGCCACCCTCACAATCGTTGTTAAGCTTGAACCCCGTTGTTGCAGCCACTGTGTCAATCTATCTCATTGCGGGTCCTCCTCTTTTTCAATGACTGTCTACTCTACCAAGCATGATGTCCTTCTCCAGGGAGTGGAGAAGGACATCATGGTGCCAAAATTAATACCTGGCAAATAGTAAGCACTCAAATAACATGTCCAAAGTATGTG
This sequence comes from Elephas maximus indicus, assembly GCF_024166365.1. Taxonomy (NCBI): domain Eukaryota; kingdom Metazoa; phylum Chordata; class Mammalia; order Proboscidea; family Elephantidae; genus Elephas; species Elephas maximus. The sequence continues at coordinate 65,922,459 of NC_064841.1, read as the reverse complement.
AGGCAAAGTCTCACCATCCTCCCTTCTAATAAGCATTCTGACTATACTTCTTCCAAGACAGATTTGTTTGTTCTTCTGGCAGTCCAGGTATAATCAATATTCTTCACCAACACCATAATTCGAAGGCATCAATTCTTCTTCGGTCTTCCTTATTCACTGTCCAGTTTTCACATGCGCATGGGACGATTGAAAACACCATGGCTTTGGTCAGATGTACCTTAGTCCTTAAAGTGACTTCTTTGCTTTTTAATACTTTAAAAAAATCTTTTGCAGCAGATTTGCCCAATGCAATGCATCATTTGATTTCTTGACTGCTGCTTCCATGGACGTTGATTGTGGATCCAAGTAAAAGGAGATCCTTTACAACTTCAGCATTAATTGAAGTGTAATTTTTATCTAAGTTATTATTAAGGAATTCAAGTTCAATAACATTTTTAACTCATAAGAGGATAGAGGGGCATTCCTCGAACATCACTCCCATGGCATTCGTCCATTTACCTAAGATACTTGGATTAGTTGTGGTGCAATAAAAACCCACAGTCAACTAAATGCCAACTTTACCATGATACTTTTCATATTTTTCGTTCTTCAGTAAGCTCGTCAAGAGTCAGCAGACAACAGCTTTGTAACTTTATATTGGCAAATCAGATCTTACGATTAAGAAAATAATTTGCCTAGATGAATGCTTTGATAATTATAAAAAAAAATTATAATTAGGGCATAAATATGCATTATCTAATTCAGTAGTCTGGTTTCTATATTCTCTCCTAAGATGAATAAATTCATTTCCTTCTGAATTACTCTCAGATTTGATGAGATAATAATTTCCTCAGTTAAAAGGATCAAACGTATCATATATTATACATATTGTATGTTTTATTTTAAGTATAGGTCTGGGATATAGAAAATTAGCAGGCATGAGAGAAAAATTGGCAAAGAATTTGATTTTGTGATAAATATTTGAGTGCTTACTATTTGCCAGGTATTAATTTTGGCACCATGATGCAACCATAAATAAGCCATGGCTCCTGCCCCCCAGGAGCTTGAAGTCTAGTGTAGAACAGAAAAAAAAAAAAGTTAATAATTTGATATGATTTTCTAAGGGCTTTGATACTACGTGGGTAAATCCTTCAACATACCTCCAGCTCACCTGAAGCTCACACATAGGTAATTTTAAGTCAGGACTATGATACAGTCTTGGCAGAAGGAGATTGATTTTGTAGGGTCTAAGGCTCAAAAAATTTGGGATACCCTCTTTAAGAAAAAGAATATAAACTTACTTTTGTAAGCTTAGCAAAAACATACAACCATGAGAAACATTTAATCACAACTGAAAACTGTAAAAGGGCCTGCACCAGGGACAGGCCCTGAGGCTTATGCTTCATTAGCTGTGTGGTTTATCCACCTCTGATTCTAGAATACAGAAAAGTAAAGGATGCAATGGCACCCAGAAGAGAGGCACCTAGCCCACAGTATGATGTGATCAAGGAAAAGGACCCAGAGGAGAAGACACAGTAGTTAATTCCTGAAGGATGGATATGAATTAGGCAGTGATGGGGGAGGAGTCGGGCTGGTGGGAAGGAAGGGCTAGGCAGAGGCAAGGAAGGCCTTGCAAGTTGAGGGAAACACAAAGTAAAAGAGATCCGGGTGCATCCAGGAAGTACAAGTTTCTAATTGCTTCAGGCTAGATGGCTGAAGTGTAAGATACAGGGTACCATCCTGGACAATGTCATTTTCTGCATTTCCACATCCAAGGGGCAGAGGCTAAGTCACTATCCTTCATAGTGCCCTGATCTTCCCCAGTGGAGGGTATCTTCTCATTATCAAGATCTTTGGAAACTTCTGGAATTTTTTACTAGGAGGTAAAAGACTGACCAAATGTTGAGGTCAAAACCTATGTCCTACTTTTCTGAATTAGATAGACAAGATTATAAGCCTTAAAAAAATCTATCCAGAAAACGTGATATTTAAGTAGCCTTCCAAATTGAAGAAGGGCAGATAAAGCTACAACAATGGATTCTGTCTGGTATTTATAGAAGTCCTTTCCAGTTACGGGGAAAGTTTAACCTTTTTCAACTTTAGGAGCACAAACAAATCATAAACATCTTACATGATTAAAGCTAGAAAAGAAATTTAATTCAAATGTGCCGTATATTCTTCCAACTACATAATTCTATGGTCCTACCTTTTTATTTTTCTTGGTTTAGCCTAAAAGTGTATTTTTAACATATTCCAACTTCTAAAGGATGCAGAATATGAAAGTAGTTTGAGTTGCTGCAAATTCAGCTTAAAAAGCACTTTTACATAAAGAAAATGTATGAGTAAGAAAGTTCAACATCAAATCCAAGTGCTGGCTCACTTGGTTAAAAAAAAAAAATCCCTATTCAGGAAAATTGTGGCATCCGTAGAATCCTTCAGCTTCTGGCTACTGCAAAATAAATTCAATTTAATCAAAAACTCCCAAAGGAAAGGTTATTGGAAATACCCAAGTGAATATACTTGTACTTTTATACATAAAAAATCTAAATCAGAATCTCAAAGTGTAAATTTATGAGTGGAAATTGTATACAATATAGAAAACATTTCTACTAATAAACTATAACCCTTAGGAACAAGTCAGTTCTTTTTTTGTTGTTTGTTTTCTTATGAGACACCATCTATTTAATATTAGGTCCCTGGGTGGCACTTCGGTTAAGGGCTCACTGCCAATGGAGAGGTTCGAACCCACCCAGAGGCACCTCGGAAGATAGGCCTGGTGACCTGCTTCCAAAAGATCACAGCCATGAAAACCACATGGAGTACAGTTCTACACTGCATATACGGGGCCGCTGTGAGTCTGAATCGGCTCGCCAGCAACGGGTTTGTTTCTTTGGTTTATGTAATAGGAGAGAAACAAGAGCTATCAAGGTCAGTCTCTTGACTGTCTCTGGGGTATAAAAAAATAAAAGATGGTAGAAAAATAATGAACCCAATTCTCCCCAGAGGATTGCCTTTCATAAGTGCTAAATTTTGATAAATGAGCTTGCAAGAAAAAAAAAAATATATATATATATATATATCAAAATATAACTTAGATAGTAGTCCTGAATTCTTAATCAAATTTAAGGAATAATAGTCATAGTCCATGATTGTCCAGAGTGTGGTTGACTAAATCTTTAAATTATTTAAAAGAGCCTCCAGTAATGGGAAAAGGAAGAAAACGCCGAAAGCTTTTTCAATTCACCACCAAGATGTGAGCTAAGAGCTATAAAGATTAAAGGAGCTGCGATATATTAGAAAAGATCACTTTCGGAAGTGGAAAGCAAGCAAGAAATGAGACACTCCCCTTTCTCCCCATCTCCCCCCGCAGGAAAACAATGACAACCCGTTGCCTTCGAGTTGACTCCAACTCATAACAGTCCTATAGAACAGAATAGAACTGCCCCACAGGGATTCCAAGTAGCGGGCTTGTGGAGTCGAACTGCCAACCTTTTGTTTAGCAGCCGAGCTCTTAACCACTGCACAACCAAGGCGCCAAAAAAATAAATAAATAAAATAATGGGGTCAAAATGTTTAGAATCAGGGATTATCTGCGGGGCGTAGACAGCAGGCTCTGCAATGGGGGCTACAAAAATTCTAATGAAAATACTCAGAGTAGTGAGAGAAAAAATCCAGCTGGGAGAGAGGGATCTGGGAACATACAGGCTGTGAATAAACCCTTCTTGGCGTCTCAGTGACTTGGAAACACAGCACTACTTTGCAGCATGGTGTTCGTAATGATGATAGAGAATGGAAAAAGTGGCTAAACTCTACTATTTTTATACTTTTTGTGTGAACACCAAATCCCGTTGCTGTAAAGTCCATTCTGACTCAGGGCAATCATGGCGATCAGAGTAGAACTGCTCCATAGGGTTTTCTTGGCCATAATCTTTACAGAGAGGAGCCCTAGCAGTGTACATGGCCGCTGACTGAAAGGATGGTGGTTTGAACCCACCGAGTCGCTTCATGAGAGAAAGACCTGGTGATCTGCTTCTATAAAGACTACAGCCAAGAAAACCCTACGGGGTAGTTCTACTCTGTCTCAGGGAGTCACTATGAGTCAAAAATTGACTCGATGGCACTAACAACAGCAACAGCAATCTTTATGGAAGCAGATCACCAGGGCTTTTCTTTGGCAGCACCCCTGGGTTAGTAGCCAAGCGCAAACCATTTGAGCCACCCAAGGATTTCCAGCTAGAATGTGTACTTCCCATCCCCCGTGTAATCAAGACCAGCCAGAAATGTTACAGAGCCTCTCGAGTTTTCAAAGTCAAAGATTTTTGATTGGAAGCTAGAACTAGGGTTGTTTGGCATTTATTTGGCTGTTTTCAAGTTATAACACAGTCATGCACTGTTACTACTTAGCAAACAAATGCCGTGTAGCGCATCCTCCCAGGAGCCAATTATACTCTGCACCCAAGATTGGAAAGAGCTACGGATATTTGCCTTAGGGTGCTTCTCATGAGAATTTCACAGAACGTTCCTCTTTCTGAATTGCAGGGCAAACCCTCGGAACTTTAACTTTGACAATGTGGGAAACGCTATGCTGGCCTTATTTGAAGTTCTGTCCTTGAAAGGCTGGGTGGAAGTGAGGGATGTCATTATCCACCGCGTGGGCCCGGTAAGGAAGCACACGGAACCCTTCCAGCGCTTGGCAAGCCTAGCTTTCACCTGCTTTGGTGAATAACCCTCCTTTTCATTTACGCAGGTCCATGGTATCTACATTCATGTTTTTGTATTCCTGGGTTGCATGATCGGACTGACCCTTTTTGTTGGAGTAGTTATCGCTAATTTCAATGAAAACAAGGTAAGAATTCTTGATTTGAATACCACAGGGCATATTCTTTTCTGGCTGCTGACTTGGAGTTTTTTTTTTTTTTTTTTTTAACACTCGGCATGAAGTCACGTTAAACTATAATGTGACTGGTGTAAATAATCTCTATTAACTGTTTTACAAGTGTCCTCATTACTGCCTTTCAGGCCCATTATTTAAGAGTACAATCCTCTTGCAAAATTTACCCTTTTTGAAAATAGTGTCATTAACTCTCTGACAACTGAAAGGTACATCTCCTATTATTCAAACTGAAAGACTGTGCAGGAAGTTATTAAAATATAATAGTTGAAACTGATTCACTGATTGCAGGTAATATGACTTTCACCAAATGTAACCCGAATGCTCCTTTGTAACTAAGTACACAAACTTAGAATATTGATGGGGGGTGGGGAGCGCAGTAGAAACTGTTAAATTCTCTTTTGTAGGATGGAAAGAAGATCTTTCTAATTTCACTCTTTGCATACTTTATGCACTCAGGAAGCATGCTGACTTCAAACAGTTCTGTATTATCAGTACAGGGGCTCCCAGATGGGAAACCAGCAAGGGTAGACAGTTTCCTCTCAGAGGTGAGTTTGGGGAGAGCATTCCAGGAGCACCCCTTGGCGAGGTGTTCTCATTCTCCTGGACACACGGATATGCCCTCTCGTGTGTAAGGGTTAGTATTTGGAATTGTAATTGTTGAAATCGCATGCCATTTTCAAGCACCTTCAATGTACTAAGATCTTACATGAATTCTCATGACTCTGAAATGCACCGTTGAAGAAAAGGAAACTTACAAAGGTTCAGAAACTTGCCTGAGGGGTAAAAAGTGGGACCAAGATTCCGAAGCAGGTCTCATTACTGCAGGCTATGTTATTCTTCGAGTGCAGAAATATACAACTGTCACCGGTCTTTCTGCCTTGAATTATGGTGAGAAGTGCCTGCAAAGCGCGGTGCCCTTAGATGTTATTCATGGCTCGGAGGGATTCGTGCTCGTTTACATCAGAGCTCTGTGGTTTGTGTAGCTACATGTGGGACTGTATAGCTCAATGTCCCCAGGCTCAACGTGTGTGGCAGCAGTTACTCATTTCTGCAGCTGCCTCCAGTGGATTGCCACCTTTGATGTGTGCCTAATGAGTATGTCATTTCATCTGGGCTTTCAAAGGGTGTGATTTGAAAAATCCCTCCTTTGGGCCCCAGCACTACTGCAACCCACAGAAACACGGAATTTTAGAGTTTCAGAGAAAGGTAGCAATCATGTAGCCAGCCCCCCTAATTTACTTCCTAACACATTCAGAAGAGTTGCTGTAAACCCCACAGTGTATTCAGTTTAATGCTAGGCAGAAAGAGGAAGATGGATCTTTTTAGACGCCTTTGAGCCATGCTATGGAGCAGACCCGAGGAATCCCAGAGCACGGACTGAAGTTAATCTGTCAATTAACAGGAGGGTTTAAGAGCTTGCTCAGAAAGTCATGGGGTAGAGGTGGAGGGGGGTGCCTCTGAGCAGGTGCCTGACTTCAAGACCCTGAGGTCATATGGTAATTCACAGTCCAGCAACATACATGAAACAACACAAAGTGGTCAATAAGTGGAAGCAAATGTATAATTCGTTGCAACTCTTGAACTTAGAGGAATGGCTGAAGTAAGCCAATATAGTTAGGGAGGGCCTACTTGCAACATGGTTCTTATCTAACATACTGAAGGAGGATAGAACGCCCTGAGCCTGAGGTAGTGGGCACGAATGTGAACTCAAATGGTACTTAAAGAGGACAGTTAATAGAAATCCTATTTCCAAATATTACAAACTTGATTAGTTCATTTGAGGTATAAATTTCTAATTATGTAAACCTTTTAGAAATTTTTATTCTTCAAGTTTTTAGAAACTACTATATAAAATTATTCATTCATTATTATTTGTTCAACAGAGTCCCTTTTGACATGCTTGGCTAGTAGCTGAAAGGTTGGAGGGTCCAATCAACCCAGGGGCACCTCAGAAGACAGGCCTGGCGATCTCCTGAAAAATCCTCCACTGAAAACCCTATGAAGCGCAGTTGCACTCTGACACACGTGGGGTCACCATGAGTCAGAATTGACTCGATGGCAACCAATTGGTAATAGTCATTCAACAGATTTATTTTGAGCACATACTAAGTACCAAACTGCTCTTGGCACTCAGGAAGCTCACACTTTAATGGTCATGCTGTCATTGCTGGGTGCTGTTGAGTCAATTTTGACTCAAAGTGAACCCTGTGACCCAGTAGAACTGCCCCACAGGGTTTTCTTGGCTGTAATCTAGAGGAGCAGATTACCAGGTTTCTCCCACAAAGCCCTTGGGTAGATTCGAACCGCCAACCTTTTGGTTAGCAGTCAAGCGCTTGACCATGAGTCATACCTAAAGTTATATAAATAGATTGCCAGATACATAGGCAATAGAGAGATACAGAGATATTCAAAATAAGGTAAACCTTGGGGGTAGCATTTTCACAATTGAAAGGAACAATAGCTCTTTGGTTCTTTAAGAATAAAATGTCTTCCTTAGAAAATAAAACCCCCTTTAAAAAGTTGAAAGTCTATACCAGTAATATGGTTTTTTAATTTCTCTACTATAAAACAATATTTTGATTAATAAACTTAATTTGACGACTAATAAGCTCTCAGAAGTTTTCATATATTAATGAACAGATGATACCTCCATATTTTCATTCTTTTGGCTCCTTTCGTAGTTGAACTTTTCAAAATTTCTTCTATTTTCATAATGAAGGAATAATATTTCTATGGTGTCTAGAGGGCAAATATTTGTTTCTACTTAGAGAGAAAAATAGATTAGCAATATTAATATCAGAAAAAAAGGTAATTTAAAATGAATAACATTATTAGGAATAAAGAGTATAATTAAATCATGATAAAAGGAAGTAATCACCAGGAAGTTATAGAACTCCTAAACGTCAAAATGTGCAAAGTGAAAATTAACAGATCTAGATGGTGCCTGGCTACTACTACCAGCTGCTTTGATTGGGATCACAACAGAGAAAATTGTAGAACAAAAAAATCAAATTCGCAAAATGAATAGGCTTGCAGGTCTGACAGAGACTGGAGGAACCCCCGAGACTATGGCCCTAAGACACCCTTCCGTTCAGGAAACGAAGCCATCCCCAGAGGCTACCTCCCAGCCAAACAATAGGCAAGCACATAAGATAGTAACACCTGAGAGGAACATGCTCCATAGAACAATCAATTATTTGAGATCAAAAGGGCATTATCTGCCCAAAAAGAAAGACTAGAAGGCAGGAAGCGGTAGACAATCAGGACAAAAGAAAATGGGGCAACTGGGGTGGAAATGGGGAGAGTGCTGATACACTGTGGGAAATGAAACCAAGGCCATGAAACACTTTATGTACAAACTATCGGATGGGAATCTAATTTGCTCTGTAAGCCTCACCTAAAGCACAATTTTAAAAAGAGAGTTAGGCATGGGGGCCTTGAGTGAAGCCACGTAGCAAGATAAATTGCAAATAGATGTCTCAGGTTCAGAGATGCCACGAGCTGGTAAGAGGGCTCAGAGGAACACCTATCTCCAGGCCTCTCTGTTAAATGGTTTTCATTAAATTCTGTGAGTTTTCTTTTGTATCAGGTAAAGATTTTTTTTAAATCACTGGTCCAATGTGTGCTTTTATCACAGGAACGCATGTTTAGAGGAACCCCTAGGAGGCCTAAAGTACGTTGGCCCATCATAGTCCATCCATCTAGACAGGGCAATGCGAAGAGTAGGACATATTACTTGGGTTTGATCTTTTTTTAGTGGAAAAATCTGATCCTCCACATAAAAATCGATATCCATAAGGGACAAAAATCATGCTATTTCTGGCATAATTATGTGGGAAGGGAATGTTTTGATTAATTTTCTCAAGCCAGTGTTCTGTTAAAGAATTGTCATAAATAGGTAACCGTCCAATCTTTAGAAGGTCCTAGCGTCTAGTACGAAGAGGGGATGCGTCGTTCTTTATTAAGTCAGGTAATTCCTCTGTCTTACTTGATAAAATTCCAATGTATCTAGGGATTTCTCTGTGTTGGAGCAAACAGCTAATTTGGCAAACACGAACACCTTTGAGTCTTCTAAAGCAAACTTTCAGGTGTTCCATGGCCTGGCCGGGTGTTAACAGTTGGGTTAAATTAAAGCACAATACTTGACGTTGAGTCAACCACCCAGGAGGATGCTATAGTTCAATACATACGCTCACTTAAAGGTGATATTGAGGTTAACACTAGCACCGTGTGTAATACAGCAGTTCAATACAGGAGACACTAACAGGTCTGACTTTTGATGCTCAGATTGTGGAGAGGGGTGACAGAGTCAACATTTAGTCAAATTACCGATAGTAGCTACTGATGCATCAAGGAGATGAATTGATACAGTGGCTCCAAGAATGGGCTCAAGCATAGCAACAATTGTGAGGATGGCACAGGACTGGACAGTGTTTCATTCTGTTTACATGGGGTCACAATGAGTTGGAACTGACTCAACAGCACCTAACGACAACGCCACCACCTACTGACTGGGCTAATTTAACAAAGGCATTTTCTCTCCATGCGTTACAGGGGGTTACTGAAAGCCGTAAAGTAAAACTTAAGAAAGGCTGTTAAAAAAAAAAAAAAAAAAAAAAAACTATCCAAATAACAGCTACAATAAAGTAAGCTTCTTCGGCCATATGCCTGAGAAAATAAAACTCTTAACAGAGACCCGTACTGGTTGCCATCGAGTCGATTTTGACTTATAGTGGCCCAATAGGACAGAATAGAACTGCCCCCACAGGGTTTCCAAGGAGCAGTTGGTGGATTCCAACTGCCAACCTTTTTAGGATAGCAGCTGAGCTCTTAGCCACCGTACCACCAGGACTCACGTACCAGGGAAAAACCAAAAAACTGAACACATTGCCTTCGAGTTGATTCCAGCTCATAGCAACCCTATAGGACAGAGTAGAACTGAACCATAGAGTTTCCAATGAATGCCTGGTGGATTCAAACTGCCAACCTTTTGGTTAGCAGCCATAGTACTTAACCACTATGCCACCAGGATTTTCTTACTAGGGAAAGAGACCACAGTAATGAAGTATTGCCAATAGCACAAGAATAGCAAAGACTATAAGCAAAGTCCAGAGCTTTCAGGAACTTGCATGAGGTCTTGTTTTGTGATCTTGGGACAATTAGCTGTCTACTTCTGCAAAAACAATATATAAGAATGAAATAACAATTAGAAGTGCATGCGCCCCAAACAGGAAACCCTGGTGGTATAGTGTTTAAGTGCTACGACTGCTAATAAAAAGATTGGCAGTTCGAATCCACCAGGCGCCTGTTGGAAACCCTATGGGGCAGTTCTACTCTGTCCTATAGGGTCGCTATGAGTCAGAATTGACTTGACAGCAATGAGTTTGGGTTTTTTTTTTTTTTATGCTCCAAACAACAGAATTTCAAAGTACATAAAACAAAAATCGGCAGAACAAAAGGGAAAAATAGAAAAATCAACAAATAGACTTGGAGATAGCAACAACTGCCCATTAGTGATCTATAGAACAACTAAACAAAACATCAGTAGGAAATTAGGTCTCACATATATAGATTGTAGATTGACATTTATAGAACAGTATATCCAACTGTAGAATAACGTTTTCAGGTGCACATGGAATGTTCAACCAGGATAGACCACACACTGGGTTATGTTGTTTTTGTTGTTGTGGTTATTCAAAACCGAAACCAAACCCACTGCCATCAAGTTGATTCTGACTCACAGTGACCCTATAGCAACCCTATAGACAGAGTAGAACTGCCCCATAGAGTTTCCAAGGAGCACCTGGTGGATTTGAACTGCTGACCTCTTGGTTAGCAGCCGTAACACTTAATTACTACACCACCAGGGTTGTCAAGTCAGTTCTGAATCATAGCGACCCTAAGTACAACAAAAGTATTTCAGTAAACCAGGTCGCACAATGTTAGGGTCAGAGTAAGCAACACATGGAAGGACCGTGGGCTTCCCAGTAATTATTCGACAAAATATAGTGCTGTTGTTGTTGTTAGGTGCCGTCAAGTCAATTCCGACACATAGCAACCCTATGTACAATAGAAGGAAACACTGCCTGGTCCTGCACCATCCTCCCAATTGCTACTATGCTTGAGCCTATTGTTGCAGCCACTGTGTCAATTCAACCTCTCTTACCCTGACCCTCTACTTTAGCAAGCTTGATGTCCTTCTCTAAGCATAATAATATTAATCATGTTTTCCCTCCTGATAACATCTCCAAAGTACATGAGACAAAGTCTCACTATCCTTCATTCTAAGGAAGTACTTCTACAGAAGTACTTCTTCCAAGACAGATCTGTTCATTCTTCTGGCAGCCCATGGTATATTCAGTATTCTTCACCAATATCATAATTCAAATACATCAGCTCTTCTTTGGTCTTCCCTAGTCATTGTCCAGCTTTTGCATGCATATGAGGCGATCGAAAATACTGTAGCTTGGGTCAGGCGCACCTTAGCCCTCAAGGTGACATCTTTGCTTTTCAACACTTTAAAGAGGCCTTTTGCAGCATATTTACCCAATGCAATACGTCACTTGATTTCTCGACTGCTGCTTTAAGGGGAATTGATTGTGGATCCAAGTAAAATGAAATCCTTGTCAACTTCGATATTTTCTCTGTTTATTATGATGTCACTTCTTGGTCCATTTGTGAGGATTTTTGCTTTCTTATGTTGAGCTATAATCCATACTGAAGACTGTGGTCTTTGATCTTCATCAGTAAGTGCTTCAAGTCCTCTTAGCTTTCAGCAAGCAAGGTTGTGTCATCTGCATATCACAGGTTGTTAATGACTCTTCCATCAATCTTGATGCCGTGTTCTTATTCATATAGTCCAGCTTCTCAAATTATTTGCTCAGCATACAGATTGAATAAGTACAGTGAAAGAATACAACCCTGACTCACACCTTTCCTGATTTTAAACCATGCAATATCCCTTCGTTCTTTTCAAATGACTGCCTCCTGGTCTATGTACAGGTTCTGCATGAGCACAGTTAAGTGTTCTGGCATTCCCATTCTTCACAATGTTATCCATAATTAGTTATGATCCACACAGTTGAATGCTTTTGCACACTCAGTTAAACACAGGTAAACATCTTTCTGGTATTCCCTGCTTTCAGCCAACATCACAATATTCTCATATAAACCTTACAGTAATACTTTTAGTTAACTCAGTTCTATATAGTTATTTAGTTAACTCAGTTCTGTATAGTTATATAATTTTGCTTCTATGTAATTCTGGATCAGCAGCAGTCTGAAAGCCCCGTCAGCTTCTTCATAACACTTCTAAGAAGTCTTGATTGAGTCCATTTTCATTGAAATATTTTAGTCAAGTGTTTTCAGTGAATCAGCAAAGTTAAACTTATCTGCAGATGACAACTTAAAACGTCCGTGGTTAACTTATAACAATGATAATTCTTAAAAAAGAAAGACCTGGTGGGAATTAATTACAAAAGTAATGCAGAGCCAAAGAAACTTTAGATAAAAATATCTCTAAGCATAATGTAAAAAAAAAAAAAAAAAAAAACTTTTTTTTTAATCATATTTTCCAGAGAGGTTCAGATATAACACATAATAATCTTGAGACATAATACTATATAGTCAGGATATACCAGGAATGTACCAAGCCTATCAAGTCTCTAAACATCTGAATGGTAATAAAAAACTCCATAGGTAAATGATGTGAATTTCCCTAATTAAGCCATTGGCTTTAATGATGCTAGATTCAAAAGAAATAAAGTTGCAACCAAGCTAGCAGTTAAAAATAATAAAATTAGGATATAATACTATGAACTTATTGTCTAATATTAGGCAAATGTCACTGACACATAAATTCTAACCCAGAGAAAATTTGAAACTTCCCCTGATTTGACAACGCATTTCATATAACTCGTAACACATTAGATAAACCTGTGTCTTTTAGCACTTTTTTCTTTATATAAAATGGAACGAATCTTTTTTGGCTTTCCACGAAGTCTCAGAGATGTCAGGAGCTTATCGTAGGTCACCAAATAATGATACTTGAGTTATTTAACCAAAGACCTGAAAGATAAAAGCCTTAGTTTTTTTTTTTAAAGTCATGTGGCTGGTTTTCAACTCAGGAATTTATTCTAATGAGATGCTGAACCCTTGCCTTTGGGGCAGATTACAAAGAAAATAAAATTAACTCTTAAACCCAGTAACTAAAGAAAAATTTGTTATTTCTGTTAACAGCAAGAAACCTAATTCTTTGCTGTATTTGACATAGAAGCTCTTACAAAATTTTCCATAAATTAACCCATCAAACTTTAACCACAACAGATAAAAAATTTGAACATATCAAATAAATTCCCTTTAATAAATCTTTTAAACATTGTCTTTAATTCATATTTCTTATAATACAACCTTTTAAGTGCAAAAATGAACACACTCATCAGCAAATACAAATATATATATAAATATATTTCCTTTCTCTGTGGCATAAAAAGCAAAAGTATATAAACTTAAATTATAGTGACTATCTATTAACTTGATTTAACATCAGTAAGTTACCTAAAGATCTTGAAAATTATGTTAAGCCTATGTACTACAAAACATATTTACTTTTGAAATAAAGTTTGTTTAAATAGTCATTTATCTCTTTACCATTTCATTTTAGGCATGTCTCATGATTCCTATGCTTTGGCTTCTTAGAACTCCTCTGCAACTGAGAGAACTTGTTTACAGTTCTTTTATGATGGGGATTCACCTAATTTCTAATAGTAGTAAGACAGCATTTTTCCTTTGTTTTAAAAGGTCTTCACTCAGTTTGGAGGAGCCCTTCAAAAGCTTCCCTAGAACTACATGGCCTCCACTGGGGGCCAAGGAGGCCTGATTCAGCTCCACCCTCCCTATCTTTTGGTTTATGATCAAAGACAAGAATTGGTCATCCTAATTCATTTACATATGTTTAAGTTGGCCTAAGTATTTTGAAAGACAAATCACCAAATTCTTGTCCTTTTTATTATCCTCTCACTAAGAAATTTAGACTTCCTTTTGGAGCCCTGAATGCACAGTAGTTAAGAGCTATGGCTGCTAACCAAAAGATCAGCAGTTTAAATTCACTAGGCACTCTTTGAAAACCCTACAGGGCAGTTCTACTCTGTCCTATAGGGTCACTATGAGTTGGAATCAACTCGATAACAATGGGTTTTTGGTTTTCCTTATTAATAAATAAGAAAATTAATTAATTTCTTTTAAATAGAACATATTAGATATAATATCAAGCTTAAATTACTTATAAAGATTTTGCTTTTGAGATTTTGCTTTCAAGATTGACTTAAACCTAAAACCTTTTTCAGAACAGATTTATTTTCATTAACTCTTGGGAATATTAGAACTATTAGGTGTTTATTTATAATTAAACTAATCAGGGTAAGTTCTTTGAAGAAGTCTAATTTAATAATACCTTCTGGAGGTTGGAAATAATTATATTTTCATAACCCTGTCTTTTGCATGCTTTATAAGCTCTATTAAAAAAATAATTTAGAGCAATTTGCCCTTTTTCAGTGCGTTTCCCAAATAGCATGACTTCCAAAGACAAGACAGAAATTCAAAACAAAAAAAGACACGAAAATCACGTACATTCATCAGTCTGTGAGGCCAGCTCAAAGCTCAACATTCAACATTAACAAAACCAAACCCAAACCCAGTGCCATCGAGTCAATTCCGACTCATAGCAACCCTATAAGACAGAGTAGAACTGCCCCATGGAGTTTCCAAGGAGCGCCATTCAACATTACATAACACAAATATATGGGGAACATAGTTTCTTAAAATGTACACAGCAATTCTTGGATGAGACAGATGCAATTCAGCAGAAAAATAGGTCCCACATAAATTCATTTACTTGCCAGAGTTTCAGATGGGAGAATATAAGACACTCTGACAAAACATGAACGTCAAATAAAGTTCCCCAGAGGAAAGATAAAAGACAGCACAAATGAGAACTCATTTTCCCAAAATGGAAGGAAAGGAGCAGATGGAAATTCATTTTCCCAGAGTGATCACTGAAATTCTAAATTATTTCAAACACATTAAGCTTATAATGTTTTAGAACGTGAGCCCCAAACCAGCATCCCGGTAGAGGGATAATCCAGGCTCATTTATCAAGGATGTTAAGAATTAGGTTGAAATTTTGGTCTCCTGGAGTTAAATCTTAAAAGACACTGGGTTTCACTTGTAATAACTACACAAAACCTGGTTTTGTTCTTTTTTTGAACTCACTTCATTCTGCTGGCTAGAGACCTAGTCTCTTATTTTAAGCATACCTGAGAATCCTCATGAGGATTAAGAAATTCCTTTACAATCATGCAAAGTTCTGGTGAGACCAGGGAAAGTAATCTGTAGGGGTTTGTTTGTTTCCTCTGAGTGTCGAAGGTTTGTTTTCTTCTTCTATCTCCTTAGGGTAGAAGGGTAATTCTGACAAAGTGTTGTTAGAAGATTAAGAGAGTAAGGGTTGGTATAAGGAAGAAATGGCTGGCAAAGAGGCAGCTGGTATTGGAGCTGCAGAGGTAAGTGGACCAGAAACTTGACTCCGCAACTGCCTATTGTGTTTACTTAATTTAGAAACAGTATTCTGCAGGGAAGCAATTTTGCTATCTGGGTGTCTGGTGGAGTCCTCTAAATACCAATCAAAATAGGTGTCCCATAGCGTTTGTTTAATTCCAGAGCCCTATAGGGATTTTTTTTTTTTTTTTTATAGGGAGCCGGAGCTCTGGTGGCTCGGTGCTTGAGAGTTCAGCTGCTAACCAAAAGGTCAGCAGTTCGAACTCACCAGCTGCTCCTTGAAAACCCTATGGTGCAGTTCTACTCTGTCCTATAGTGTTGCTATGAGTCAGAATCAGCTCAAAGGCAATAGGTTTTATAGGGTCTGTATGAGTCAGAATCAACTTTATGGCAACAGGTTTGGTTTGGTTTTTTGCTTTCTAATTTACTGCACAGAAAAATAACTTTAGATAATCAAAAGCATCTCAAAGTGGCCAGTGGTTTTTCAGGCTGTTTTTAGTAATGGTTATGCCAAACAGACAAAAATGTACACCTTGAGGAACCAAAGTGTTTGTTCATGTAGTGAGTAGGAGTCCTGAAGGGGGGCCCTGAATTGCCTCTAATACTGACATTTCCCATTTTCTCAGGAGGGTTCCAGTTTATTCTTGAAATTTTGCATTCTCAGACCGTACAAATCTTAAAGGGGTCTGCCATGGGGCTTTGGGCAATGTTTTAACTGTGTGCCTTCATTGCGTGAGATTTTGCTTGCAGCTGACAGGAAGCCTAGTGCTCTGGCCTGTCGCACATCCCAGCTTATCCTGTCACAGGAGTTTTTATTCAGCCGAAGCTGGCAGGGACTGCTCTGATGGCTCATAAGAGATTGTTCTGTGCTCGCAGTTTTGCTTGTGGCTTATGGAACCCGAAACTTCCCAGAGAACAAACTCGAATCCCTCTAAAACAGCTAACCTTGCAAAGACCAGACAATATTTGCCCAAAACATATTTTTCCCACTGCCACTGGTGAAGGAATAGATTTCTGCAGAAACAAGCCAGAAAACAGACTTATAAGTACAAAGTGAAACTAATTTCACTCAGCTTCACGAATACAAAACATATCCCTCAATAAGACTCAAAGAGCTGCAGCACAAAAGGAGCGTGAGCTCAAATTTGAGAGATTATTTACCTTAAGACAGCTCCTGAGATTCCATGGAGATGGTGAACCCCTGGTTGCCTGGAGCCCAGATCCTTGGCTTCCCAGAGCTGCAGAAGATAATTTACCATCAAATCCCACTCTGACACCAAGAAATGTCAAAGAGTAGAACAGGCTCTGCAGTAAAAGTATAAGTAAAGAGTTTTATTGAGGGTGAAAAATACAGTTTAAACCAGGAAACACAGGATACAAAATGAATGTACCAAGTGTCCAACATTCTGAGGCAGAGGTGAGCTGTAATACAGAAAAGTGGGGAAGGGAGTATATGACCATAATCATGCAGGCTTGGAATTACATATAGGTGCAAGACAATAGCAAACTAAAATTTTACAAAATTAGCTAATCTGTTTTCTAACATTGAATTTCTGGAGTCCATCTAGTAAGTGATTTTCTGAAAGATCTACATATACATTCTTCCTGGCACAAGCATTCTCCTGAGATCATGTTGACAAATATTTCCTGTCCAGCATTTCTTCAGAAACTACAGTTTTGCCCCATCTATTGTTTGTAGGATGTGGTTAAATTTTCACAAGAAGTTGCATGTCATAAAGCTCTAAATTACAGGTTCTATTCTTAGGCAGGCAGAGGGGAGGACTTAGAAGAGGGTAAAATTTAATTCAAAAAATGGGGTTTTGATTCAGGTTTGGGTCAGTCATTTTTTAATCATGCCAAGCACCTCAGCCTATAAAGGAAAAATTTTGTAAATTAGATTTTTTTTTAATTAATAGTAAAAGACATTATAAGTGAAATGAAAATACAAGCTAAGACTAAGAAATTATTTACAATTCACACAACTGATGAACTATTAGTATTAGAATAAATAAGGGATTTCTATAAAACAATAAAAAGTAAATATCGAAATACAAAAATGAGCAAAGAATATGAGTAATACACATAGGAAGATACAGGAATCACCAATAAATGGATAAAATGTTTTATCTTATTAATTTTTGAACTTAAATTAGATGCCACATCATACCCATCAAAATGGCCAAGTTAAAATATCTGATAATGTCAACTATTTATACTTATCCAATCTGTATGCTGAGCAAATAACCCAAGAAGTTAGACTATATGAAGAAGAACAAGGCATCAGGATTGGAGTAAGACTCATTAACAACCTGTGATATACAGATGACACAATCTTGCTTGCTGAAAGTGAGGAGGACTTGAAGCACTCACTGGTAAAGATCAAAGACCACAGCCTGTAATCAGTATGGATTACACCTTCACATAAAGAAAACAAAAATCCTCACAAATGGATCAATAAGCAACACCATGATAAACGGAGAAAAGATTGAAGTTGCTGACGATTTCGTTTTACTTGAATCCACAATCACAGCCCATGGAAGCAGCAGTCAAGAAATCAAATGATGCATTGTGTTGGACAAATCTGCTGCAAACGAACTCTTTAAATTGTTAAAAAACAAAGACGTCACTTTAAGGACTAACGTGTGTCTGACCCAAGCCATGGTGTTTTCAGTTGCCTCATATGTGTGCGAAAGCTGGACAGTGAATAAGGAAGATCGAAAAACAATTGATGCCTTTGAATTATGGTGTTGGTGAAGCATATTGAATATACCATGGACTGCCAGGAGAACAAACAAATCTGTCCTGGAAGGAGTACAGCTGGGGTGCTCATTGGAGGTGAGGATGGCGAGATTTCACCTCATGTACTTTGGCCACGTTATCAGGAGGGACCAGGCCCCGGAGAAGGACATCACGCTTGGTAGAGTAGAGGGTCACAGAAAAAGAGGAAGACCTTCAACAAGATGAATTGACACGATCGCTGCAACAATGGGCTCAAGCATAACAATGATTTCAAGGATGGCACAGGACCAGGCAATGTTTTGTTCTGTTGTGCATAGAGTCCCTGTGAGTCAGAACCAACTCAATGGCACCCAACAACAACATAGGAAATGGGAATATTTGTGTAACATTGATGGGAAAATTCGGGGGGTATTTTTCTTAGGACAACAGCTTGGCAATACCTGGTAAATGTAACCATACGTAAATTCCTAGAGCCCATCTATACCTCTTGTACAGATTTATTGTAGAGAAAATCTCATAGATATTTACCACAAGACAGAACATGTGTGTTTATTGCAGTGTTGATTATAGTCATCAACTCAAAATTAATAACTTCTGGTGTATTTGTACATTAGACTACTATACAAGCAGTTAAAATGAGCAAATTAGATCTAACTGTACAAAAAACATACTGTTCAGTGACAATAAAAACAAACTTCACAAGTAAATACGTATTGGATAGCATTATGTAAATTAAAAAAATTCAGAATAAATAAATAAATACATCTATACATAAGTAGCAAAAGTCTGAAAATGTAAGTGGGGAGGAGATACATCTGATGAGCTGTCCTTAGCTCTGGTGAAGAAAAGGGAGGGTGGGGTTGGGGATGGAGTCTCTTTAGGTATATTTGTAGTATTTTATTTCTAAAAAGAAAGATCTGAAGCAAATGTGGGCGAACCTTAGCATTTGTTAAATCCGAGTGGCGGAGTCACAAATGTTATATTATTTTCTGGACTTTTGTGAGGTCAGAGAGTGAGGCAGGATCTAGAACATATTGGAGACTGTAGTTTGGATTTTATTCTAAAAGCATCAAGCAGGAAGGTCTGATCTGATTCAAGGTTGTAACCAGGTCCCTTTGGCTAGGATGTAGAGAATGGATCATTGCAAGGCAAGAGAGGAAACAGGGAGCTGTTAGCAGGCTAAAGTAGTAGTTGGGTGATATGACAGAGATGGAGTGGATACAGATATTTCACCTTGTTGACCATCTAAAAGGTTGTAGCATTCCTAAAGACAGTGTGACTGCCTATTTCCCTACATCTTTGACTATAATAAATGTATTTTTTAGTCTTTTCCATAATACAAAGAAGGCTTTTTAAAAATTTCAGTCTTTCAATTACTAGCGACATTAAGGTTTTTTGTTTTTTGTTTTTTTTAATGTTTATTGGCCATTTCTATTTATTCTTTCATGAATTTTCCTTGAAGGTCATTTGCCCAATTTTTTTTTATTACCCACGTTTCTATTTCTATCTCTCTTTTCTGTAACTTGGGGGCGGGGGGTAATGTTAAGTATATTAGCCTTTCTGTGTTTCAAATATTCGAATGTTTTGCCCCATTGGTCATTGAGCATGCATCTTCTCCAATTTCTAAAGCAGCAATACCCCACCGTAGCTGCGCTTTAGAATCAATCACTAGAATAGCTTTAAAAAATACCCATTCCCGGCCCCTCACTCAAATATCCTGAGTTTTGGTCTGGATTGAATCCCAGGCATGGGTATTTTTTAAAAGCTCACCAGATGAGAACGGCTGCTTTAAGGGTCTATTTCTACTCTAACTTTCTGTGTTTCTACTAGTCATTTGCACCGGGAGGCGGGGGGAACTACATGTAGTCTTGGAGATGCTCGAGTCTTCAGGCAGTCCCCAGAGACCTGTCGCACTATCAGCAGTAGCAGCAGCAATTGTCCCCAAGTGGATTTCGGCTCATGGTGACCCCATGTGTGGCAGAGTAGAACTGTCCTCCGTAGGGTTTTCAGTGACTGATTTTTCGGAAGTAGATCACCAGCCCTTTCTTCCATGACGCCTCTGGGTGGATTCAAACCTCCAAACTTTCTGTTAACAGCCAAACGTGTTAACCATTTACACTAGCCAGGGACTCCTATAGTCTTATAGCCTAATCCAATCACCCAGAATAAAGGTACTTGATACTTTTTATACATGTGTCTTGGTGTTGTCATTTCTGTTGGCCTTCTTGGTATACTATTACAAAATCTAATCACTAAATTATATGCTCTTTGATAGCAGTTTTAATGTTCTGTGATGTAGAATCTACATTATTGTCAAGAATGTAGCAGTTTGTAGACCATAAATACTGTTGAATAAATACATGAAGGATAATAATTTTTAATAGTTGGCCCTTTTTCATATGGACCAACTATGTTTTTGAACAGTTCTTCCTAATAGATCAGGAAAAACCAATTTAAACAATAATGCAATAGCAATTTTCACCTACCAATTAATCAAAGAAGTTTTAAAGATGGTAAAACACAGAGCAGCAGAGGAAGGGGCCCTGTCGTTACGTTTGTGGGAACATAACCTGATGCCTCTGGAGGGCAATTCTGCTGCTTGGAAATCTAAGGACATAATTATGGATCTGTGAGAATCAAGCATATTTATTGCAGCATGATTTATAAGAGCAGAAATGAAAACGATCTAAATGTTCGAAAGCAATCAGATTGTAATCATTAAAATTAATGTTTAAGAATATTTTTAATGTCATACATACGAAAATATTCAAGATGTTTTAAATGGAGAGACTATGTTATAAATAATATGCACAAGATGACTTGTATTTTATTTGTGTGTATGAAAAAGGTCAGAAGGCTAGACACCAACATTTAACATCTTGGTAGTGGGTTTATGAATGATTTAGAGTTTTTTTGTTTTTGTTTTTTTACTTATCTCCATTTTAAAATTGCTATGCAATGAGCAGATAAGCGTGTGTTACTTTTGTAACAAGAGAGTAAAAGGTTAATTTTGTTATGTTATTTAGGAGTGACAAAAAATTCAGGAATATATTTCTTCCATTGAATTTGGAAGAGTTAATAGAAGGCCTTAGCTTTTCTGAAAACTTGGAAAAAAATGTTTCCACTTTCTAAAATTATACTTTTGCCTATATAATGTAATATAATATGATATGATATATTTTATGTACATTTTAATCAATTCTCTACTATAAAGTACAAAATATCTCATCACATTTCAGCAGCTGTTACATCATTAATGTCTTAAAGATCCAAATTTTATGGCCTCACACCACTTAAAAATACTTTTGCCATTGCACATATTAAAAAGACTTTAAAAAATCCAAAATACCTTTAAGTAGAAGCAGCAGCATTGACAAGCTGTAATACTACTGCCGCATTTTCTATTATGAATTGAAAGAACACAAACCACAATGGAGTTAATACCGCTTTTTGAAAATTTAATCACATAGAAAACCCTTTTTTTTTTTACATTTTCCAAACCTGTGGATTATAAATCTACAAAGATATAAATTGAAGGCTGTCGAATCCTCTCTGAAAAAGGTGGCCATCATCCTGGGAACTACTCTCAAAATCAGAAAGTATCTAAACACCGTGGTATTGGAAGAAGATCCATATTTGAAAACCCCAAATCCGTCCTGTTTGTATCTCCACCCCAGCTCATTGTACTCCCATCTGGAATGCCTGTTTCCATCTGGAACCTTCCCGGGCGTAGAGCACACACTGACAAAAGGCCTTTTCCTGCTTTCTTTTGTTTATTCAGGGGACGGCGTTGCTGACTGTAGATCAGAGGAGATGGGAAGACCTGAAGAGCAGACTGAAGATTGCGCAGCCTCTTCATCTCCCACCTCGCCCGGGTATCAAAGATGTTCTGATTTTATTCATGTTGGCCGCTTGTGCTCAGGATTCCCCAGGACTCTAAGATTTAAATTAAAATAATAATCGTAAGACCACTAGGAGGTCGTGCATAAGTTAATATAGAAACAGGCTCCAAACTACACATCTCCCCCATAAGGCTATTAAAATCAGCCACCCAAAGGCTGTGCTCCAGTGCTTTCAGGATAAGCCTTAATGAAAAAAAAATAATAATTTTTAAATAAAATAGATTTGTGCTTGCCTTTTAAAAATATGAGTGAAATGTATTAAACTGACAGAAATTGAATGATGCAGTTTACCCTTCCAGTACGATCAGCATATTTTAAATATTCAGAGCCAGCCTCTCCTGCAAAACACTTCACAATAGATTGAACTGTAGAAAGAAGGAAAAAATGCAATGGGTTTTGAGATGAGCATTAAAGAAAACGAAAGACAAGCAAGTAAATGTGACCTATGTCTAAAAAGCCTTTGCCCAAACCTTTCTTTTACAGATAATGATGGTTTCAGAGCTAAAATGTATGACATAACCCAGCACCCATTTTTTAAGAGGACAATTGCATTACTTGTTCTGGCCCAGTCGGTGTTGCTCTCTGTCAAGGTACTTTGTTTCTTCCTAAGATGCTGGGAGGAATTCTTTTTATTTGGTACATCTGAGAATATCGCAAGCTGCCATGTCCATTGACAGTCTACATTCCTCAGTGTAAAAATTAAACCCAGAGTCATGTTAAGGTGAGAAGGCGAGGGGCGAAGTCTCTGTGTGTCTGATGTTTGCCGCCAAGCCCTGTGTGCTGTTTGTGTTTCAGTGGGACGTGGAGGACCCCGTGACCGTTCCTTTGGCAACGATGTCGGTTGTTTTCACTTTCATCTTTGTTCTGGAGGTACCATGATGAGTCGGCTGGCTCTGGGGGGATTTACAATTTTACAATAAAACTGTGTCCTCTTTGATGACACTTTCAGCTCTGTGTTCCATTGCCTTTGAAGCCTTTCTTCTTTGGGTAGCACGCTCTGAGGACGTTTCCTTTTTAGGCCGTTTTCCTTAATTTGAACAAAAAGTTCACTTTCTAATTCACATCTTTCTAACTGCAGAGATGCTGCTGTTGATGATTGTGTTTAAATGTTGGCCTGTCTAGTTGCATAAGTTCAAATATTTACACCAAGCTGCCCAATTCTCTGTAATTCAGGAGCTCAGATTGCAACGTGGTGGCAAAAGGAATTGGCCCAGAGGTGTCTGTGCTTGGCCTAGCCAAGATTATTTGAATATCTGGTTCATATAATATTGCTTTCCAATGCAATCATCTTTGAAATGCAAGCAGATTCGTACTTCACCCTGCTCTGGTTGATGTTTCTCAAAATCTATGGGTGAGAAAGAAAAATGCCCTCCTATCTGAACTAGTCATAAAACAAGGAGCAAAGAGTGTGGACAATATGATTTAACCTACTCAGCTTATCCAAAAAAAAAAAAATCATATATCTTGGCAATAAACCCTTCTTTCTGGTCACCTTACCCTTAAAAATATATATATAATATACCCCAATTTAATAAATTTAAATATGCTTAACGTTTAGCCTCTATTCACTCTCTTTCTTATTTTCCCGTCCCCCAGGTTACAATGAAGATCATAGCCATGTCGCCTGCTGGTTTCTGGCAAAGCAGAAGGAATCGATACGATCTCCTGGTGACATCGCTGGGTGTTGTATGGGTGGTACTTCACTTTGCGCTCCTGGTAAGTGGATAAATTTTCTTTTAGTTTATAGTTTCAGTTAATTTTACTCCTATCTGGTATCCCTGTTTCCAGACTTGTTCTGTCAACCTACTCTCGGGAGTGTTTAGTCAACCTACTTTTGGGGGTTATATTAACCTCCCTAAAGCACAGCTCTGATCTGGAGAGGCCCTTACATTCAATCGCACATACACATGTACCTGTGTACAGGTGCACTCACCTACGCTCTTTGTGTAGAGAAAACCTGGCCCTTCATAGAGTGCAGAACCAGAAAGAGTGGGACCTTAAAGGTTTTCTAACATAGCCCTCTCAATTTTACCAAAGGATAAAAACAAGAGAGAGAAGGAAGACTGAAACTGAGATTAAAGAACCCCTCTAAATTCGCACAAGCTAGCGTCAGAAGTCTCAGATCCAGGTTTTCTGAGCTGAAGTGTGCATCCATTCTACCACATTATAATCAATATTTCATGTGTGATTCTGATTCCCAGGTACTTTTGCTGCCTTATTTCCCACTAGACATCCATCTTCCATTTCTCTAAATCACGTCATTCCCCATCCCTATACCTGTGTTCTCACAATATTACCTAAAACGCCTTCAGCCTCCCTGCCCTCCATTCAGTCTGAGGTCCAGCTCAGAATCTATGGTTTCTGGTGTACTTGACTGGAAGTAATCTAGAGCTGTGTTGTTTAATAGAAATAGAATGTGGCCCACAGATATAATTTAAAAATTTCTAGGAGCCACATTAAAAAAAATTTTTTTTTAATGCCATCGATTTAATCATATATTTTTAGCTCACTATTGGAAAGGAAGGAGCCCTGGTGGTACAGTGGTTAAGTGCTCGGCTGCTAACCAAAACACATGTACTTACAACCACATCATAATTTGGACTTGCCACATTTCAGTCGGAATTGACTCTGCGGCAATAAGTTTGGTTTGGTTTTGAATGGGCAAGAGCCCTGGTGGCACAGTCGTTATGTGCTCAGCTGCTAACCAAAAGGATGGTGGCTCGGACCTACCAGCCGCTCCACAGGAGAAAGATTTTGCAGTCTGCATCCATAAAGGTTTACAACCTTGGAAACCCTATGGGGCAGTTCTGCTTTGTCCTGTAGGGTTGCTATGAGTCAGAATCAACTCAATGGCATATATCAGACAACATATCAAAAGTAGAATTGATGCCTTTGACTTATGGTGTTGCTGAGAAATATTGAATATACCATGGACTGCCAGAAGAACAAATAAATCTGTCTTGGAAGATGTACAACAAGAATGCTCCTTAGAAAGGAGAATGGTGACACTTCATCTCACATACTTTGGACCAGTCACTGGAGAAGGACATCATGCTTGGTAAAGCACAGGGTCAGTGAAAAAAGAAGAAGACCTTCAATGAGATGGATTGACACAATGGGTGCAACAGTGGGCTCAAACATAGCAGTGATTGTGAGGATGGCACAGGATAGGGCAGTGTTTCATTGTTGTACATACAGTCACTATGAGTAGAACCAACACGATGGCACCTAACAACAACAATAACAACCATTTCAACATGTAATCAATATAAAAATTATTGAAAAGGTAACTCGCCTTCTTTTTTTAATACTCAGTCTTAGATTGACACGTATTTTGGGTAGATACAATTCAATCCATAACACACCCTATATCCAAACAAGATCACATTCACTGGTACAGAGGCTAGGACTTCAATATATGTTTTTGGGAAACACAGTTACATTCATAACAGTGGGATGTGACTCCTTCAGAGAGAAGGCCTCCCTCAGGGAGTGATTATTGAGTTCAATCTGTAGGATAAGAGGAGACAATTCTAGGCAGCTGTCCCCAGTGCCAACCCAACGGCAATGAGTTTGGTTTGGTTTTTTGGTCCCTATGTTGGAATAGTGTAGGACCTGGAGAGACAATAGATAATGTAACTGAAGTAGAAGCAAGTGAAGCATGGTAAAATATGTTTGGGTAAGTATGTAGGTGTCAGACCTTGCAGGACCTTATAATCTAATTAAAGGTTTTGGTCATCATCCTAGATGCTGTTAGGTATCATTACTTCTAGAGCTTAAAAGGAGCTCTACAATAGGTCTTGAGTCAACATGGGAAGAAGAAACAGCAAGGTCCATGTGTGTTAGTCATCTAGTGCTGCCATAGCAGAAATACCACAAGTGGATGGCTTTAACAAAGAGAAATCTATTTTCTCACAGTCTAGTAGGTTACTCGACGGCACTGGGTTGGGTTAGTAGGTTACAAGTCCAAATGCAAGGCATCACCTCAGGGGACAGCTTTCTCTCTCTGTCAGCACTGGAGGAAGATTCCTTGTCCTCAAACTTCCCCTGGTCAAGGAGCTTCTCAGGTGCAGGGACCCCAGGTCCAAAGGAAGCACTCTGCTCCTGGTGCTGCTCTCTTGGTGGTATGAGGTCACCGACTCTCTGCTTACTTCCCTTTCCTTTTATCTCTTGAGAGATAAAAGGTGGTGCAGGCCACACCCCGGGGAAACTGCCTTTACCTTGGATCAGGGAGGTGACCTGAGTAAGAGTGGTGTTACAATCCCACCGTAATTCCCTCAACATAAAATTACCATCACAAAGTGGAGGACAACCACACATGGCCTAACCAAGTTGATACACACATTTTTGAGGGGACATAATTCAATCCATGACACCACGTTTGTCTTTCTCCAGACAACTGTACTCACAAGCTAATTTACCCACTCCCAGCAGAAGAGTGGAGGAAGTTTGCTAATCCCAGGTGTGCATAAAGGGGAAATCTTAGCCCCAAAAGACCAACTTGCCTATTCGGCCTACCTCTTTTGTCCTCCAAGGACCTCTGGTCTTAGCAGGATGATCGTTCTTCACTAGACTATTGTTAAGGAAGGTGCTGTCCTTGTTCACATTCAAGGATGCTTCTGTGCAACACATTCATTACTCACCAAGGAGCTCGCTGGACCCCCTTCCCAGGGGCCCATCTGTGACTGTTGTCACTTGGCTAGGCAAGCCTCCTAGTGAATAATCATGCTTTGGCAACAGCTTAATGCCAGAGTTGTTTTTGCAGTTACCACCAGCAGGATTTTTGTTTCTCAGCTGAGGCAGAAGCTTCCTTATTTATAAAATGCACAGACTCATCTCTTGCTGCTAGTCACACACTTAAAGAAAAACCTGATGTGTCCCGGACCAGTAAGACTTTTCTGAAACCAGCCGGCAATTATGCCTGTGTGGCTGGCTGGTCTTCAGAGATCTCCAAAGATCTTCAGAGAGAAGGATTCTGACTTCCGGCCATCTTTCCCAAAGTGAGACCTCTTTGCTAGGACTCTTGTATCTCCTCTTTTGCTTTACTTCTTCCTGTGGCATTGTGGTCCTACGTTTTCCTCATCCTGTCTGCAGAGGAGCTGGCCACTATTTTAGGTAAAATAAATTTAAAAATACAGAACTCAGCTGAGCAAAGCAGAACCCATAGTTTCATTTAAGATTTGATTTTATGTCTAATATTTATTCATGAGCTTTGGCAGTGACCTTTTCAGCACGTTTTTAGATAAATGTCTTATAGGAATTTTCACATTTTATTAAACTAATTACTCAGTAGACTTCACAGAAGACTTAAAATGAAAAATGGAACTGTAACAAAAGCTTTTGTGCAAATTACAACTCTCTTCTGTTTAAATTTCAGAATGCGTACACGTACATGATGGGCGCGTGCGTGATCGTCTTTAGATTTTTCTCTATCTGTGGGAAGCATGTAAGTACATCATGAAGAACCTACCAAAAGTTACATATTCATTGAAGAAAGGAACAGTGGCCAGTTGACTTTAGCTGTCCTTCTGGGTCCTCATCCTGTGTCAGTCAGGGCTGTGGTCAACAAATTACTAGAAATCCTAAGCGGAAATTAAACAAATACTAAATATGAAAATGCATGAGTAGTTTAGCTATCTTGGATATGTTTCCTACCATTTACTTGTTTTATTTCTGCGTATTTGCTGAGTGAACGTTTTGTAGTGCTAGTAGAATTTCTCTGTGCCTAATGGTCTTTGAGGAAACCCTGGTGGCGTAGTGGTTAAATGCTACAGCTGCTAACCAAAGGCACGGCAGTTTGAATCCTCCAGGCGCTCCTTGGAAACTCTACGGGGCAGTTCTACTCCATCCTATAGGGGCGCTATGAGTCGGAATTGACTCGACGGCACTGGGTTTGGTTAATGGTCTTTGAACAGCATTCTGATTTGATATCTGATAGGAAGCAATATTCATGTGATGTCTTTAAGAGTCGTTCTTGTGCCAACCTATTTAAGTATTATTTACTTCTCCAGCCTTCCTTGACTTAATGAATGGGGTATTCTCTCTCTCTCCATACAGGTGACGTTAAAGATGCTGCTTCTGACGGTGGTGGTCAGCATGTACAAAAGCTTCTTTATCATAGTAGGGATGTTCTTGTTGCTGCTGTGTTATGCTTTTGCTGGAGTTGTTTTATTTGGTACTGTGAAATACGGTGAAAACATTAACAGGTCAGTGTATGTTCACCTTTCTACTCATTTATCAAGGAGACAGTTTCTGTTATAAAATCAGGAATGAAAATCTGAATTTTTAAGGGTGATGGGAAAATTTGGACAGACAGAGGTATGGTCGCACAAAATGGCAAAAGTAATGAATGTTCCTGAATTGTACACGTAAAAAATGTCAAAATGGCGGATGTTTTGTTAAAGAAACACTTACCACAATAAACAGATGAATTAAAATCATAATAATAACCTGAATTTTTTTTTGGTCAGTTATAAAGACTAAGGGGGAAAAGCAGTGAGTTGGAAATTAAAGTAAAATAATTTGGCCAGATTTCAGACGCCATTTTCCTCATTGAGAAAGACACGCATGTTTACTTAGAAACCTTAGGAAATTCAGAAGTAAAAGAAAACAAAAATGATCCATTACTCCACCACTCAGGGGTAATCTCTGCTAATATCCTGAAGAATTCCAGCATTTTTTCTACCCACATGTTGCCAATATATGTGTATATATATGTGTATGTATGTATGTTATATATATATGCATGTGTGTGTGTGTATACACACACACACACATATATAAACCAGAAGCCTGTTGCCGTTGAGTCGATTCTTACTCATAGCAATCCTGTAGGACAGAGTAGAACTGCCCCGTAGGGTTTCCAAGGAGCAGCTGGTGGATTCAAACTGCCAATCTTTTGCTTAGCAGCCTAGCTCTGTCTTAACCACTGTGCCACTACAGCTCCCATATGTATATAATTACTATCTGAGATTAAGTAATTTTGAGTTAGCTTTATTTTGTTGTTGTTGTTTTTTTAAGCAAAACATGGGAAGTTAGAACCGCTCCCCCAAATGCCTATTATATATGGAAAGCATTTTTCAAAGATTCTCTTGAATTTTATGCAAGTATCTTATAGTTAAAAAAAAAAAAAAAAATCCTGACATAACCAAGTGTATAGAAATGTGTCTGGTCGCAGGAATTACTTATTATTTGATACATAGCTGCTCCACCTTTTACAGCATAATTCTCCTGTAAAAAGGAATCCTTGTAATGGCCAAGGCTTGGTCACTCAGTCGTTAAGACACATGGTGATAAACTGGTGGTACCGTGGTAGGGATGGGTTGTTCAGATAACGAACAGAATAAGGGCAGATAGAAATAACAAACGAAAAAGGGAGTGTAACTTTTGGGAATGGGAACTTAGGAACCGAGTTTGTTGCAAAAGCCACCTGTCTGGGTGGTGACAAACCATACTACTCACATTCTGCTATTCTTTTTTTTTTCCCCCCTCAAATTAGGCATGCAAACTTCTCTTCAGCTGGCAAAGCTATTACCGTCCTGTTCCGCATTGTCACAGGAGAAGACTGGAACAAGATCATGCATGACTGCATGGTAAATATCTCTTCACCGCTAACGCTACCTCCACTTAGAATCAGGAAACGTCTTGACAGTACGATATTAATGGCATCATCCTCATTAGTGTCAAGTCTTTGGTACAAAATATGTACCCTTTTCATCCATAAAATTGCATTCAACTTACCCAGCTTGAGCTGTTGTGGATCCATTCAACAAATACAAATCACATGAGCATTGCTCTTCCCCTCCTACCTTGACCCTTTTTGAAGTCAAGTCTAAACAAGGGAGCCCCACACCCTTAATTTACTCAGCAGTAGCCCACTGAGCCTCTGGTTCGACCTGGGCCATATGCTAGGTGCTAGGTCTTCAACAATTGCAAGGCATCCTCAGGGATCTTAGGTCAAGGGCTTTGAACTGCACTCCCTTTGGTATCCTCCCTTCACCGAGCTAATTCCTCATCATCGTTCATCTTTCTGGTCTCAGTTGTAAACACCAGTTCCTTGAGAAATCTTGCTCTAGGTTAAGACTGCCTGTTTTGTGTTCTTAAACCCGTAAACCAGTAGTGGACCAGTTGATTTTAACTAATGGCGATCCCATGGGTGTCAGAGCTGAACTCTTCTCCATAAGACTTTCGATGGATAGTTTTTCAAAATTAGATTACCAGGCTTTTCTTCTGAGGTGCTTTTGGGTGGACTTGTAACTCTAACCTTGGAGTTAGCAGCTGGTGCGTTAACCGTTCATACCACCCAGGGACTTCTTTATGTTCTGAGAATACGTTTCTTATTTGTGGAACTTGTCACAACTGTAGTGAATTATCAGCTTAATTATTGTTATTGTTTGCCCTTGAGTCAACAGAACAGAGTAGAACTGCACCATAGGGTTTCCTAGGCTGATATCTTTATGGGAGCAGCAGATCACCAGGTCTTTTCATCCACAGGTCGGCTGGTGGTCTCAAACCAACAACTTTTCAGTTAGCAGCCGACTGCTTAATCATTGTGCCACAGGGCTCCTTGGCTTAATTACTTTATTTAATATCTTGCTGTCCTGTACCAATGCTGTCCAACAGAAATTCCCTCCATGATGGAAATGTTCTATATCTATGCCGTCCAATCAGCGAGTCACTGGCCATATGTGACTACTGAGAACTTGAAATGTTACTAGTGGGGCCGAGGAACAGAACTTTTTATTTTGTCTGTGTTAATTAACTTAAAGCTGCACTTAAATTTAAATAGCCACATGCAGCTAGTAGTTAGCATGTTGGACAGCACAGCTCTAGACTAATGGGAACATGTAGGAGGGACAGCGCCTGTGTCTGTCCTAGACTGGTTGTGCTTTGCTCATCAGTCTACCACCAACACTTGACACAAACCTAGCTCATAGTAGAACTTAACGCATGAATGAATATGGACAGAGTTTACCAAACCTAACCCAAAGGCCTGCAGTTCGAATCTATCAGCCGCTTCTTGGAAACCCTATGAGGCAGTTCTACTCTATCCTATAGGGCCATAATGAGTCAAAATCAACTTGAGGGCAACAGGTTTCATTATTATTATTATTTTTTTAATATAATGCAGGAGCCCTGGTGGCATAGTCATTAAGAGCTTGGCTTCTAACGAAAAGGTTAACAGTTTGAATCCGCCAGCTGCTCTTTGGAAACCCTGTGGGGCAGTTCTACTCTGTCCTATAAGGTTGCCAGGAGTCGGAATTGACTCGACAGCAACGGGTCAATATAATACAAGGTAGAATTAAATAAGTTATAAATAACAGTGGTGGTGTAGTGGTTAAGTGCTATCTATGGCTGCTAACCAAGAGGTCAGCAGTTCGAATCCACCAGGCTCTCCTTGGAAAGCATATGGGGCAGTTCTACTCTGTCCTATAGGGTCGTTATGAGTCGGAATTGACTCGATGGCAGTGGGTTTGGTTTTTTTTGGTTGAATAACAGTAGAAGTAGAATGCTATGGGAATGTAAAGAAAGAGCTAGCCAGCTTTTTTTTTTCCTTTCCCTGTCTGAGAGAAACCAGGAAAGTTTCTCAGAGCTGCTGGCATTTTTCACTAGGCTATTGAATAATGGTAAAACTTTTCATTATGAGGCCTATGATATTCCTTAACACCCCATAACTGTGCTCCAAAAATGGAGATTACTGGCATCTCCTCAAACAATTTTAAAATGAATTTGCTGTATATAATTTACCTTCCTACGCGTCCGTCAGTTTGTCCTACTGTGGATCCACAATCAATACCCATGGAAGCAGCACTCAGGAAATCAAAAGTCGCATTGCATTGGGCAAATCTGCTGCAAGAGACCTCTTTAAAGTGTCAAAAAGCAAGGATGTCACCTTGAAGACTAAGGTATGCCTGACGGGAACCATGGTGTTTTCAATTGCCTCATATGCGTGTGAAAGCTAGACAATGAATACAGAAGACTGAAGAATTGACACCTTTGAATTATGGTGTTGATGACGAATACTGAATATACCGTGGACTGCCAAAAGAATGAACAAATCTGTCTTGGAAGAAATACAGCCAGAATGCTCCTTAGAACCACAAATGGCAAGACTTCGTCTCACATATTTTGGGCGTGTAATCAGGAGGGATCATTCCCTGCAGAAGAACATCATGCTTCGTAAAGTAGAGAGTCAGCGAAAAAGAGGAAGACCATCAATGAGATGAATAGACAGAGTGGCTATAACTATGGGCTCAAGCATAGCAAAAATTGTGAGGATGGCACAGGACCAGGCAGTGTTTCATCCTGTTGTACATGGGGTCGCTATGAGTCAGAAACAACTCGAGAGCACCTAACAACAACAACAAATCTACCTTCCTGTATCTTAACCTATTATTTAAATCAGAGATACTTTTTTTAAATGCCTTTTCATTTGGAATCTTTGTAATTTGCGTCACAGTGACTACCTGTCACTTGGAGATAGTAAGAGGTGGCAAAAAGGGTATCTAGTTAAGAGACAGTTCATTTCTACGTGGTTCTAAAAATGGCAATGAGTTTGGGACTCTTCAGGACCAAAAGCATAGAATAAATGAAATATTCCTTTTGATTTTGCTACAGATCAGGCACCAATGTATGTAGCTTTGGAAAGATGACTTTGATGTTAATTATATTTTGTACAGTTAGGAATGTGTTCATTAACTGCAGTCAGTTAACAGAAATTTTTATTCTTCTCTACCTTCTCTACTTTCACCCTTCCTTCCCTCTCCGACCCCACCCCACCCCACCCCCAAAGGTTCAGCCTCCTTTTTGTACTCCAGATAAATTTACATACTGGGCAACAGACTGTGGAAATTACGCCGGGGCACTTATGTATTTCTGTTCATTTTATGTCATCATTGCCTACATCATGCTAAATCTGCTTGTAGGTAAGTGATGTTCGTTGAATATTTTTTAATCCCTTTAAGCTCAGGTACTTAGATAATTAGGTACAATTTTCAAGTAATTATCCTGGATTGCTTGGGGCGGGTGTTTGGTAGCATTAATTAGAAATCGTTACCTCTCAATCCAGAAGCTGAAAAGACCTTTGGAAGGTATGTAAATGACAGTTGATTGCGATTTCCAGAGTTGTACTATTTATTGTGATCATTAATTTCAAGAGAGCTCTTCTCGTAGATGGAGTCGAACAAATCTCAGAGAGGGTTACCTTTTCTGCCTCAAAATGTCACATCTATGTTTTTGAAAGATACACGTTGTTCATCCAGCTTTGGAGCCACGCAGAACTCAGTTTGGCCTTTAAAAACTGCCCTGGAGCTCTCAACTAAGAGTTAAAGCCAACTGGCATGAATAGCTGTATACACAGAACGTGTGTTTGTGCTCGTGACCTTCATGTTTTTGGAAAGGCAAGAGCTAGATCGATAGCTTAGTCCAAGTGTAAAACATGCCACCTTGGAAACCGTACTGAAAGCACTTGCAAAATGTGGCTTATAATGCAGGTGATAAAATCTATTATTTTTAAGAGGTGTTTTACTTTTTCTAAAAAAAAAGTGACAAATTCACAGAACTATCTAACTTCTGAATTTTTCTTTCTTTCTCTTTTTCCTAGCTATAATTGTGGAGAATTTCTCCTTGTTTTATTCTACGGAGGAGGACCAGCTTTTAAGTTATAACGATCTGCGTCATTTTCAAATCATATGGAACATGGTGGATGATAAACGAGAGGTGGGAGAGAAGACTGTTGTTTCACACCCTCCCCACCCCCCAGCAGACTGACCGCCATATCTCGGCCATTCAGAGGGTTTTGTTGTTGGAAATTGACATATATTGCATTTTGAATGGCCATTTCTGAGTTATAGAAATCTGTCATTGACAGCCCTGGTGACACAGTGGTTAAAGCACTCAGCTGCTAACCAAAAAAGTTTGGCAGTTCAAACCCATCAGCCACTCCTTGGGACAAAGTTGTGGCAATCTGCTTCTGTGAAGGTTTATAGCCTTGGGAACCCTATGGGGC
This sequence comes from Elephas maximus indicus, assembly GCF_024166365.1. Taxonomy (NCBI): domain Eukaryota; kingdom Metazoa; phylum Chordata; class Mammalia; order Proboscidea; family Elephantidae; genus Elephas; species Elephas maximus. The sequence continues at coordinate 65,888,387 of NC_064841.1, read as the reverse complement.
AGTTCTGCTGTATCCTCTAGGGTCGCTATGAGTCGGAATTCCCTCAACAGCAGTGGGTCTTTTGGATTTTTGGTCACTGACACTTCAACAGAATATTATAGGTGGGAAGAGGGAAAACCGTGCCAGAAGGGTTCCTCTTGATGTCATTTCCAACCATGAACATCCTCTTCTTCAAACTTTCAGAAGACCAGCAAGGAAATGAAGTCAAGGGGACTCCGAAGAAATCAGCCTTGGGCTTAGGGCAAAAGAAAAAGTAAAACTACCAAAAACCCATTGCCATCAAGTTGATTCTGACTCATAGTGATGCTATAAGACAGAGTAGAACTACTGCGTAGAGTTTCTAAGAAGCAGCTGGTGGATTTGAACTGCCAACCCTTTTGGTTAGCAGCCAAGCTCTTAACTGCTAAGCCACCAGGGCTCCAAAACTACCAAAAGGACAGTGTATTATGTACTCATGATTACTTCAACCTAAAACAGCCATCCTGAGTAAAAGTACAAATAGGTTACATGAGATCTAGAAGCTATTATTTTGAATTATTTTTGAGTTACTATTTGAACATTTTAATCATCAAGCTTACCCAGGATTTCCTGGAATTAGCCAAAAGCAGGAGCTGCTTCCTCTCCTCATCCTCTTCTTTCTTCAACCTAGCAAACACTCAGGCATAGTTCTAGACACTGGGGATATAACAATGAACAAGGTGGAGAGACCCCGGACTTGTAGGGCTCACATTCTAATAGTGAAAGACAAACAGTGAACAGTGAAATAATGACAACTTCGAGACGCGATAAATACTTTGAAGAAGATTATGTGGTAGAGAGTGATTGGCGTAGGGGTGGTCATGAAGGCCTGTCTGAGGAGATGACATTTGACCCAACATCTGAAAAATGAGAAAAGTTCAGCCATGGGAAGACCTGAGGGCAGATCCAAAAACAGTTTCTGCAAGAGTTGACTAGGAACGCAAAACCCATAGAAACAGAGCAGGCTTAGTAAATGACGGGTCTCTAGACTAGAGCCATGGTCTGCCCCAGCAATGGGTGATCTCCACCAGGCCTGTGCTGTCCTTGTCTTTGATGTTTCCCACCTCACCCAGGACCAGTCTCTTCAGTCTTTGTGCCAAAGTAGCGACCAGCATGTGTGAGCATCTAGCTCTTGCTCTCGAATCTCCTCTCGATGCACTTGTATCTCCATGACTGCTGCCTACAGGAACCGGTTTTGCCTTAACATACTCGTAGAAGATGACAACACCATCCAACATTCAGATGTAATACATCAAAGAAGACAACATCAGTCACATTAGTGTAAAAAAAAAAAAATAGGAATTCGTGGGTTACCAATGTTGCCTGCATCTTGCCCAGTGCTTTAATTCAAAGAAATGGTCAGGGCTGGCATGTGAGGTTTTGTTGCCTGGAAGGGAGCAATGTTTCTTAGTTTCTCAGGACCTGGATCTGCTCTGACCTAGGAGGAAGAGCAGAGCTGTGAGCAACCTCCTCTTGTATGTAGTTGTTCTAATAATGGAGGAAATGCTGAAAAGGAGTTATCTTTCAATTGAAGAACAACTTGTAATAAATGTTAAGAAGTTCCTAGCATTCAGATTCAGTGAAGAGGAGAACTGTGTATTATCCATGTTTCCTACCAATGTATTACGGACACATTCTACCTGTGTGTTAAAGAGAAACAAGTGGGCAGGACTAAGTCAATGAAATGGGCTACTTGGACATAAGCTTGGTTTACGCAAGGTTGGATCCAAGTAAAAAAGAGGGGAGCTTTCTGTGTCCTCCTTAGCTCCAAACTATGTGCTGTGATATCCCATAGAACCGGAGGAGAAGCACCAGCAGCGATTGTGGGTGCTCAGCTGTTAATCCCATGCTTTTCTTAGGGCACATAATATCATCCAGCCACCCATGAGACCGAGAACTTTCTTCACGCCTGTGCTAATTGTGCTATCTTTTGAGAAAATATCTCCTGGGTTTTTTTGGCTGTGAAAACAGGACCCCAAGCAAATCATTACGGCCTAATGATGATTTACCAGTTCTTGTGCTCTGCTACCCAGGGGGTGATTCCAACGTTCCGCGTGAAGTTCCTGCTGAGGCTGCTGCGGGGGAGGCTGGAGGTAGACCTCGACAAAGACAAACTTTTGTTTAAGCACATGTGCTATGAAATGGAGAGGCTGCACAATGGTGGTGATGTCAGCTTCCATGACGTCCTAAGGTACGTGGGGGCTTTCACAACTCGGTATCACAGAGCTAAACGAGTGCAAAAACTAAAGCTGTGATAATTAGAGGCCTTGTGAAACACAATTAACAAGTATGTTAGTAACCTAGAGTGCCACATCCACCATGGTTGTAAAACAGGGTCCCCAGACTCAGGTGTGAAGTGGCCTTTCTCATTGTCCTGTAAAGATCATTTCCAAATCAGTGTATCACATGGGGGAGTGAGATCAGTTGCCTGACATCCCTGGAAATGCTACTTTCTGACTGTAGAGTTTCTGAATGATATAGTTAGTTAGAAGGGACCTTGGGGAGCATAGTCTTGCCCCTTCATTTTGTAGATGAAGAAACTGGTTCAGGAGAGTCCACAGTTAATGGTCAGCGATTGGGGCTCTGCCTTTCCTCTCTCTGGGAGACTTCTTCAACAAGCAGTTCATGGATAAAGTTCAGGTCTCTATAGACTTGGAGGAAACTCTGGTAGCATAGTGGTTAAGAGCTACAGCTGTTAACCAAAAGGTCAGCTGTTCGAATCCACCAGGCACTCTTTGGAAACCTTATGGGGCAGTTCAGCTCTGTCCTATGGGGTCGCTATGAGTCAGAATCGACTCCTATGGGGTTGTTTTTTTTTTTATATAGGCTTGGAAAGGGTAACAATTATACCTTACTTTCCCTACTCACTCACTGAAATGCAGCATCTATCTCCTTCAATGATAAATGTAGGCAATAGACCATAGCTGATATTAGCAGTACCTATGTCTTTGTCACCAAGAGAAATCATAAATGTTTTCAGATCACATTACCATTGTAGCTGATATCTTAAAATATCTTTTATACTCATCAGCACTCCAGGGTTACAGTAGTCATTTAACCTTCACTAAAAAACTATCACGCACTAGTAAAGAAACTGATATGTTACTACAGCACAACCTTTTTAAATAAAGTGAGAAATGGATTTCAATATAATTGGTTTCCTTTGCGATGCATGTATTTTATTTTATGCATTTAAAACGTTATTCTTAGAAATGTTCTATAGGCTCCACTGCCAAAGGAGTCCATAGCACGAAAAAGAACCCCTGACTAGTGGTAGCTATTTTAAGCTGATGCAAATATCCAACAAGCTTATTATTGGGTATTTTGTCACAAATTTCAGGAACCTAATGATAGTATCTAACCAAAAGGTTGGCAGTTGGAATCCACCAGGCACTCCTCGGAAACACTGTGGGGCAGTTCTACTCCATCCTACAGGGTCGCTATGAGTCAGAATCAACTCTACAGCAATAGGTTTGGGTTTTGGTTTTGAATGATGGTATACCAGGGCTTCTAACTGACTCTAAAGGGCTCAGTCATGGCTGATGGAAACAAGGGCAGCGTATGAGTTGCATAGCAACCAAATCTCTTGCACATGGGCTTTTGACCAGAGTAGAAAACAGGCAGTGATGCTGTGTTCAAAGATGGTGGCCTATCATGCCACTTCAAATGTGTGTCACTCTTCACAGTCCTGAACTTTCAGTTTCAGGAGCCTGATCAGGAGATTGAATTATCAGCAGAACTGTAAAGAGCCACACACGTTCAAAGCAGCATAGTCAGCCACCATCTTTGAATGGGGCATCACTGCCTGTTTCCTACTAGGGTCAAAAGCTTATGTTCAAGAGGTCTCATTGCTATGCAAGGCATAGGCTGCCCTTGTTTCTGTCAGCCATGACTGAACCACTTCCAACTAGTTTGAAGCACGGTCTTGTTTTCATTGGCCGTAACTGAACTGTTTAGAACCGGTTCAAAGCCCTGTGATATACATTGTGGCTAAAAGTTAGAAAAAGATCAGAACAGGAAAAATCTGGGTGTTCTACCAGTTGATCAATTTTCCCTCCCACTATTCACTTCTTCCAAGGAGCAAGCTGAAAAACAGAAAGAGATGTGACAGAAAATACATATGAATAGGAAAAAAAAAAAAAAGCAGGTTATAAGTCTAAGAATGTTAAGTTACTAATCTTTTCTTCTAGTGACAATTTTTTTTTGGGGTTGAAATTGAAGGACACAGCCATACTGTTGTCATTAATAATTTACATTCAACATTTCTGGAACACAGCTAATATAATGCAATCTAATCTAATCCAAGGGTGCATCTAATAAAAATGGACCCCAGGCAAAGTCAACAGTGACATTGTTTGCCCCTCCCTATTCCTCTACCCCAGTATACAATGAGAAGAGCTAAGCAAGTCTAGATTCTTGGTGAGTCAGGAAAGAGAAGAGCAAACATATTTTTCTCCCATGGTCAGAAGGAGCTTAACAAAGAAGAGAAAGCCATGTGTCAGTGCTGCGTAAAACAGGGTCCCTCAAGAACTTCCCATGTTATGATTTAGGCTCCAGAGGTAGAATTGAGCTCACAGCCAGGGGTAAGCAGGGGTTGAGCCATAACCTGAACTCCTGTGGCTGTACCAAGCTGCCAGAAGGGGCTGCGTCCTCCTTTGGCTGTGGACCTCTCAGCCTGGACACACTGAGAGTTGCCTCATTGCTAACGGGTCCTGATGCAACAGGTCAGCAGTGTTAGCTTCATTTTGTCATTCTGTTGGCATACTGTGCCAAAGGGTTAATGGAAGTGTGTATCAAACCCTGACTTTGTATCCCTCTAAAATTAATGAATAAGAAGATACATGGGGACAAATTAGATAAATTGAGAGGAAAATGGGGCTGGGGGGGACACACATGACCCACAGCCTATATATTAATGAGCCCCAGTTGGAGCCTAAAGGTAAAGAAAGTATGGAGGGAGCACTCTTCCTTCTACAGGGAAGGTTTCAGAGTCTTTACTTAAGCAACTTACAATGGAGATCAGGGCCTAGCCTGGATCTTTTTTTTTTTTTACAACTACTTATATGTCACTTACTGTCATAAGTACCATACACATATTAACTCAATCATTTAATAAGGTAAGTATCACCCCATCCCCATCTTACGGATGAGGAAAGAAATGCAGAGAGGTTACATAACTTGCCCAAGGTCATACAGCTAGTAAGGGGTGGCATCAGAATGCTACTATACTTGTTGGGTTGACTAATGTTCCTTCTGAATTTTGAAACATTTAAGGGTCTAAATCTCAGCTGCATGGGACCTAAGCTTGCTGTTGTATTTCCCCCACCAGCATGCTTTCTTACCGGTCAGTTGACATCCGGAAAAGTTTGCAGTTGGAGGAGCTCCTGGCCAGGGAGCAACTGGAATACACCATAGAGGAGGAAGTGGCCAAGCAGACCATTCGCATGTGGCTGAAAAAGTGCTTAAAGCGCATCAGAGCTGTGAGTGGAACGAGAAGCATGTCGGGCTTTTATGCTTTTCTTTTGAAGAAGAAAGGACGAAAGAAAAGAGCTTCATGGACAACAGGATTAGATCCTTCTGTAGTTAGCCTACACCCCTTCCTCAACCATCTCAACTTCCTCCACTTGTGATGGTCAGATGATGATTCAAACCTTAACTCTAGTCCCAATTTAGGCCTATTACTCTTGAACAGAGTCCTTGGGAAGTTTCGATTGAATCACATTTGTCTAACATAACATAAATTTTTAAAAAGCATTTTATTGATATTAAAATATTTATGATCTCCATTTATTAAGTGCAAGTGTTCAGGATTCCAAAACCTCTATATATTGACTGACCACAGAATTTATGAAATGACTTTTCAATTGCTCCTAAAAATTCCAACATACTATTAATAATGTTCTTTGGTCTTTAATTAAAAGCCACCTCTCCTGGTAACATAATGATTTTGTTTGCTGCATCCTGGACTTTAAGTTTATGAGATTCTCTTAACTCATAAATCAGTGAACATATGCTGTGTCAGCGTATCCTGTGTCTACAGTGGGCATGCCTATTAGGAAGTTACTTTATGGATACTTTAACATAGGCTTCAAACACACACGGGGAAAAAAATCAAACTAAGCATTTATATATAGCAGAGATTTTTGTATCCTCTTCCTCAGGACAACAGCATCAACTGCAGAAGCACGATTTTTTTTTTTTTTTTTAATTGGTGGGGGAAAAGGTACCCAGAGAAGTGAAACATCTCAGTCTTCTATAGCAAGGCCAACTACCCACTGAGGCCCAGTCACAGCAGGCCTACCACAGCTCTGCTAGTTCCGGGGATCAAATCTGCCCCCTCGGGCCCTGAGAGGACACAAAAGTCCTGATGTTACCAGTTGCCAATCTGACACAAAGCATCCTTGTCTTTTCCCAAGTAAGAATACACAGGAAAGAAAAACTTTATCCTCAGCAAGATTTATTTTGCTTGAGTCAAGCAAAAGGAGTCAGCTGGGGGACTAAGCCCTCTCCAAAGGACTGACTCGGTTGAGTCAGGGAGGTTACTGCTATGTGTACCAGTTTATGTTAAGTGGCCTTTCTTTATTCGTGCAGTTTCTGAGAAAAGGCGGGGGGTTTTGGGGGAATTGGTGTGGCTATGGGAATGAGTTGCGTGCGCAGCCCCCAGCCAAGATGGAGTCTGCAGCAAAGGGCTCTGGGACTGTTAGCATCACTCATTATGGGATGTGGTGTCTGTACAGTTCCCTAACTCTGCCAGTTCGAATCCCGCCAGTGGGCTGGATATCGCAGTGGCTTCTGAGAGAAGGTCATCTGGCAGACGTGGCTACCTTTTGCATGCATGCTTGGCCCCTGTTTTCTTGAGAGACAAAGCTGTGGTTAAGCTAGGCTAAGCAGATGAAGCGATTTCTAGACTGCTTCTGCAGATTATGGGCTCTGTGGTGAGACTGTCTCTACACGCTGAGCATTTCTTCAGGGTGTGGCCTTTGCATGCAGACACAGTTTTGTCAAGGCTGTTTCCACAGGTCTTTCCTATTGTTCTAATCTATCTCACTGATTCACCCCCAGACTTCCCAGCCTTAGTGTGTGCCAAGCCAAATAGTCCTGCTGGGTGGGCCTGGTTCAGTCCAGAACCAAGACAAGAGCCAATGTTTCACTCGTTACTGCAAGGCTATTTGTTTCTTATAACTTACAGGAAAGAGGCAGTCACCACTGACTTGATGAACATGGAATAAAATCAGAAAGGAGAAAAAAAAAAGTCCATGTTAGTAATTAAAGAAATTCTATTTTAAACAAAACAGAAGCTTGATCATAACTCTTCCAATTGTTACACAAATGAAAGAGGAAGAGGAGGGCAATTCCTAAGTCTTTAAGCCGTCATTTATATCAGTCTGATGATGGCAGCAATATTAGTTAAAGGCCCTTATCTGGAAATTCCTAAGAGGTTACCAAGAACACAGGTTCTTTGGAGAGGGAGAAGAAAATGCAATTTGGGTGATAGTGGGCGGGGGGATCGTGGTCTTCCGTAGTTTTCCATTATGTTCCATTCCATTCCCATTCTACAGAAGCAGCAACAGTCGTGCAGCATCATCCACAGCCTGAGAGAGAGTCAACAACAGGAGCTGAGCCGGTTTCTGAATCCTCCCAGCATTGAGACCACTCAGCCAAGCGAGGACACCAACGCTAACAGCCAGGATAATAACGTGCAGCCGGAGGTATGGGTCTCCCTCCAAGGGTGTCCTGGGCAGGGCGGGGCGGGGAAGGGGGGAGTTCTTTAATAAAAAATGAATGGGTGTTGGCCACATAAATGTTTCAAGCAAGGTGAAAATATTCTTAATAGGAATTTTTAAAAATGGAAAACAACAGTAGGGACACATTTGCTCCCAACAATGGGAACAGGTTATGTCTGGGTCTTCAGCTTTCGGGAATCAGTTTAAGTTGCTTCAAAAGATCCTGACTTTTGTGGATACCAAATAAATATTAATGCGCAGCACTTAATACTTCTGTTGATTTTTGTCTAAAGAGTTTAGCATCATAACTGTAAGGACTTAATGAGTCCGGCAATGTGACATAACTCAGGAGAGCATGACTTGCATGAAGTTCTGCCCTGTTTTCTTCTGTTCACTAAGTCATAGAGATTTGTAGTAAAACCAGTGAAAATGCTTATAATTGCTTTTCATTACTCAGGCTCATTGAGGTCTCATCGTTCCTTAGTTGGGCACCAGAAAAGCAAATGGATTTTGGGGAGGATTAGCTTGAGGGACTTCTCTTTACCAGGGCACAGCATATTTTCATTTGCAATCTACAAGTCTATCCAAAAAAAAAAAAAAGTACAGAGAGCCATGAGATGCCTGAAGAGCCTTGTGCTGTGAAGAACAGCTGGCAGGGAAGCCCTGCTCCTTTGCGAGGGTGCAATTATTATTTGAGGTTCACAACATCGAGCCAATCCAGCATTCTGAGACGAGCCCTCTGGCAGCACGAAGCTTCATGGGGGTGTAGCAGCACAGTCAGGGGCCAAGGATGAATGCTGAAGCCTAAGGCTCCAAGGCCACAGGACACTCCCAGAGGCCCTCTTGTTCCGTAGCTCAGTTTCATGTGAATTTCATATTGTTAGCTTCCCAGTCTAAAGGACTTTTCTGCCACCCGCACAGGGACTTGCACAGGGATAGTCAACAGAGGAGGGGGAGGGAGGCTTCTACAGTGGCCCTGCAACCAGTCTGTCCTGGGCATGGCTGGCAACAGCTGATATGGGAGCCAGGATAAGGTAAGGGCAGCCAGTGAGACAGGGCTGATGAGGCAACGGGAAGTGAGGATTATGGAAGGTCTTCAAGTTTATGTGAAACAGTCGAAGAGATAACCAAAAACCAAGTGGGGATGGAAGACCAAAGCTTGTTGGCTAGGAAAGAAGAAGACAATAGGTGAAGCAGCGAATGGGTAAAATGTGTGGTAAGTCTCAGCATTTCTGTTTGACTTTAGTCTTACATTGTTATCAGCCACCTCCTCCTCCAGGGCCCATCATAGAGTTTTGTCTGCTAAGAACCCTTTTCCTGAAGCTCTAAGTACTGATTTCCAGGTTGGCAAACTACATCAGCCAGCCCCACTGCCCCACCTTCCTTCCTGGAATGCCACCATCCTTGCCCTGGGTTGACCAGTCAAGACACAAGAGGTCTAAAGGATGGTGTCCTCAGTTGTGAGAGGAACATAGTGATGGGGGTTGCTACCTGGAGAGCCGTGCCTCTTTTTGCAGTGTGGAATGGTGGCTCTTTTGCTTTCCTTGACTCTTCTTACCCATTTTTACTTCTCTTTTCCCCACTGTGGGCACAATGGAGCCATCTCATCTTTCCCACTTGCTTTCCTGCCATGTGTTCTTCCAATTTTAAAACTAAAAGGGAACCCAACCCAGTGCAGTCAGGGAATGCAGCGTTAAGAATCAGCAATTTATTGCAGCATTAGTCACAATAGACTAAAAGTAGAAAGAACCCAAGTGGCCATCAAGAGACGAATGGAAAAACAAAACATGGAATATCTATACCATGGATTATTATCCAGCCGTAAAGAGAAATGAAGTTGTGATACATGACACCACGTGGATATACCTTGAAAACATTATGCGAAGTGAAATGTCAGACATAAAAGGACAAATGTTGTATGACTCCACTTATATAAAATATCTAGAATTGCAAGTGCAAAATAGAGATCAAAGTTTATTAGGGCTATCAGGGCTTGAGAGAGGGGAAAATGAGGAGTCATTGCTTAAGGAATACTAAGTTTCAGTTGATGGTGATGACAAACATTTGGAAGGGGTTAATGGTGATGGTTGTACGACAGTGAGTGTAATTAATATCATTGAATTCTATACTTAAAAATGGTGAAAATAGCACATTGTTATATATATTTTATCACAACAAAACTTAAAAAATAAAATAAAAGAGCAGTAACTGCTCAATTCTTCTCCCATGCAGACAAGCAGCCAGCAGCAGCTTCTGAGCCCCACTCTGTCAGATAGAGGAGGAAGTCGGCAAGACTCAGGAGACACTGGGAAACCCCAGAGGAAGTTTGGTCAATGGCGCTTGCCCTCGGGTATGTATATCAAGTCATTTCTCCATTGAGGCATCTTAAAGGCATTTACTCTCTATGTGAGTTTTAGGTTTTGAATTTCAAAATAGAGGTCTACATCTAAAGTATTTACACACCGTGAAACAATGAAAAGTGTATCCATTGTCATAAACCTTCCCCTCAAAACAACTGTTCTCCAAACACAACTACATTAGCCCTTATTTTAAAGCATCGTGTTTGAGAAAACAGAACCTGTTAACATAGTAAGACATCGTAGTCAAGATCTAGAAAGAAAAGAGGAAGAAATTTCCAAAGGCTTCCAGTGTGTAATTAAGGCATTTTCCAACATAGGCAAAATCTGTTTAATCTAAGAGAGAGTGGGCAGATACAAGCAGTCCACAAATGAATCTCAAAGCTCTCAAAGAAGGTACAAACCATTGCTTTATCTCAGCTTATACTTTGCAGTCGAGCTGGTCACCATCTTCATGTAAGCTGCTTTGTTGTTAGGTGTCGTTGAGTCGTTTCTGACTCAGAGACCCTACGTACAACAGGAAGAAACACTGCCTGGTCCCGTGCCATCCTCACAATCATTGCTATACTTGAGCCCTTTGTTGCTGCCACTGTGTCAGTTTATCTTGTTGAGTGTCTTCCTCTTTTTTGCTGACCCTCTACCATCCATGATGTCCTTCTCCAGGGACTGGTCCCTTCTGGTATCATGTCCAAAGTACATGAGCCAACACCACAATTCAAAGGAATCAGTTCTTCTTCGGTCTTCCTTATTCATTGTCCAGCTTTCACACACATATGATGCGATTGAAAATACCATAGCTTCGGTTAGGTGCACCTTATTCTTCAAGTGACATCTTTGCTTTTTAACACTTTAAAAAGGGCCTTTGCAGCAGATTTGCCCAATGCAATGTGTCTTTTGATTTCTTGAGTGCTGCTTCCATAGGTGTTGATTTTGGATTCAAGTAAAATGAAATCATTGACAATTTCAATATTTTCTCCATATACTATGATGTTGCTTATTGGTCCAATTCTGAGCATTTTTTTTTTATGTTGAGGTGTAATCCATACTGAAGGCTGTGGTCTTTGATCTTCATTAGTAAGTGCTTCAAGTCCTCTTCACTTTCGGCAACCAAGGTTGTGTCATCTGCATAACACAGGTTGTTAATGAGTCTCCCTCCAATCCTGATGCCCTGTTCTTCTTCATATAGTCCAGCTTCTTGGATTATTTGCTCAGCATACAGATTGCATAGGTATGGTGAAAGGATACAACCCTGACGCACACCTTTCCTGACTTTAGACCACTCAGTATCCCCTTGTTCTGTCCAAACAGCTGCCTCTTGATCTGTGTACAGGTTCCTCATGAGTACAATTAAGTGTTCCGGAATTCCCATTCTTCACATCGTTATCCGTAATTTGTTATGACCCACACAGTCGAATGCCTTTGCATAGTCAATAAAACACAGGTAAACATCCTTCTGGTATTCTCTGCTTTCAGCCAGGATCCATCTGACATCAGCAATGATATCCCTGGTTCCACATCCTCTTCTGAAACCAGCCTGAATTTCTGGCAGTTCCCTGTCAGTATACCGCTACAGCCGCTTTTGAATGATCTTCAGCAAAATTTTGCTTGCGTGTGATATTAATGATATTGTTCTATAATTTCTGCATTCGGTTGGATCACCTTTCTCGGGAATAGGCATAAATATGGATCTCTTCCAGTCAGTTGGCCAGGAAGCTGTCTTCAATATTCCTTGGCATAGACGAGTGAGCACCTCCAGGGCTGCATCCGTTTGTTGAAACACCTGAATTGATATTCCATCAATTCCTGGAGCCTTGTTTTTCGCCAATGCCTTCAGAGCAGCTTGGACTTCTTCCTTGAGTAACATCGGTTCCTGATCATATACCACCTCTTGAAATGGTTGAACATCGACTAATTCTTTTTGGTATAATGACTCTGTGTATTCCTTCCATCTTCTTTTGATGCTTCCTGCATCGTGTAATATTTTCCCTGTAGAATCCTTCACTATTGCAACTCGAGGCTTGAATTTTTCCTTCAGTTCTTTCAGCTTGAGAAACGCTGAGCATGTTCTTCCCTTTTGGTTTTCTATCTTCAGCACTTTGCGCATGTTATTATAATACTTTACTTTGTCTTCTCCAGACACCCTTTGAAATCTTCTGTTCAGTTCTTTCACTTCATCAATTCTCCCTTTTGCTTTAGCTGCTCGACGTCCAAGAGCAAGTTTCAGAATCTCCTCTGACAGCCATCTTGGTCTTTTCTTTCTTTCCTGTCTTTTTGATAACCTCTTGCCTTCTTCATGGATGATGTCCTTGATGTCATTCCACAACTCATCTGGTCTTTGATCATTAGTGTTCAACATATCAAATCTATTCTTGAGATGGTCTGTAAATTCAGGTGAGATATACTCAAGGTTGTATTTTGTCTCTCATGGACTCGCTCTAGTTTTCTTCAGTTTCAGCTTGAACTTGCATATGAGCAATGGATGGTATGTTCCACAGTTGGCTCCTGGCCTTGTTCTTACTGATGATATTGTGTTTTTCCATCGTCCCTTCTACAGGTGTAGTCGATTTGATTCCTGTGTGTTTCATCTGGCAAGGCCCGTGTGTATAGTCGCTGTTTATGTTGGTGAAAAAGGGTATTTGCAATGAAGAAGTTGTTGGTCTTGCAAAACAGGGAAACAACAGGAATCAAGATTGACTAGGTGGTGGTGTCAGGCCATGAGAAACCTTCAGTGACAGGCTGAGTAGTTTCAGCTTTATCTACAGGTGTTACCGAACCTTAGAAGTGGGGTCCTTGTCCGGCGTGGCTCAGACTTGCCAATTATCTGGACACCAGTCTTTTAGAATGGGAAAGTAACTTTATTGCAACATGCAGAGCAAAGAGCCGGAAGGCAGTCCTCAGATCTGGCACCCTGAGCTGTGGGGCAGCAGGGCTTATATGTGATTAGGGCATCAAAATAGTGGCCATGTAGGTGTACTGGGGAGGAAAAATTCTAGAAGGTTGCCAGGAAACAGGAGGTGATATGGTTCTTGTTATACCTCTCACTTTGGAATAGGGTCTGAGTGTTGACTTTCCTTCTGGTTCATTCCACCTGTTGCTGAGTCTTCTGTAGAAGTCAATTAGTGGTCACAGCTGGCCCTTCTGCATATGCAGGGTGGGCCAAATCTGGTTTGGGCTAGTTTAAGGACTAAAGGAAATTTACTGGCGTTTGTAGGGTCAGGTTACACAGGCAAATAAACTAAAACTCATTACCATCACTTTGATTCTGACTCACAGCAACCCTATAGGACAGAACAGAACTACCGCATAGGATTTCCAAGGAGTAGCTGATGGATTCAAACTGCCGACATTTTGGTTAGCGGCCAAGCTCTTAACCACTGTGCCACCAGGGCTTTGTAGGTAAATAGGAGCCAATAAAGATTTTTGAGCAAGATATGACATTTGGAGTCCGTATTTTAGGAACATTGACTTAGTATCAAGGTAGAGAGATAAGACCCTGACCAAAGCTGGTAGCAGCAGTCAAGAAACTGAAGGGACAGCTAGAAGAGATGACCTGGGGGAAAATCAACAGTCACCTAAATGGATAAAAGAGAGAATGTTGTCAATAGTGCCTCCAATGATTCAGATGTCAGAAATGAGACATGCTCTTAGGGACCTGCTGAGTTTGAGAAGGCAAGTAGGGAAGAAAAAAGAGCATTTGTTAGGACTACACTTCTTCCATTTACGGGCTGCACACACTTACTTCTATGACACTTATATTTACCCAACTTGGAACTTGTAGTGATTTTCTAGCTTTTGTGATTATCTAAAGTGAAAGCAGCATTTTTTTCAAATGGTACTACTAGTTGTTCATTAGCGTGGTTTAAAATCTTTTATAGATATACAAAATAGAGTGCTGAAAAGGATTTGTATTTAACATCTGTAGACAGGACATGTCAGCCAAAAGCATTACCAATGAGAATATCATGGTTTTTCAGGAAACATTTGCAATAGGGTGAAACAACACCCAGTTGCTCATAGACTCTTGTTAATTCCACAGCTCCAAAACCAATAAGCCATTCAGTGTCTTCCGTCAACTTACGGTTTGGAGGAAGGACAACGATGAAATCCGTAGTGTGCAAAATGAACCCTATGACGGACACGGCTTCCTGTGGCTCTGAGGTGAAGAAGTGGTGGACCCGGCAACTGACTGTGGAGAGCGATGAAAGTGGAGATGACCTTCTGGATATTTAGGTGGAAACCAATGTAGATGAAAGCCCAGCAACATCTACAGAAACTATAAAAGAATTTCAAGGGAATTGCCGATAATTTTCAAACTGTTTTCTGATCATTTCCTTCATTGTCTAGTGAACAATCTGTAACAGGTACATAATTTAATTCCAACTTGTCACAAGATTTTTTTCAGTTGATTTTTGTACTGTCACAGGCAGGGTAAAATTGGTCTGTCAGAGTTGTGTATGTGATGGGCTAATACTGTGTGTCCATGAAAATTTGTACAATGGCATTATTGATTATATTAGAAACTATATCAGCAGCAGGTATAGATCATTTTTAGAAATTCATATATTATGTCTCTGTAAACTAAGGCAGTGTATTCATATATGCTTGTATGTATTATTTCCACCACACCCCTCCCCAAAGTGCTAAGCCCAAAGAGGCTAATATTTAAGGTACAGGACCTATAGCTTTAGTTCATCTTTTTCCCACTTCAACTAGAAGTACTTCTCTTGGGAGAATTTATTATTTATGATTGATCTGCAAAGGTCAGCACCGAGCTCATGCTAAAATGATAGCAGTTTTACAAATTCTACAGATTCTGAATTTTAAAAAGCATATTCGTTTTCCTATATTGTTTTCTAAAACATGCACGTGATAGTTAGACACCAAAACAAGTCCATTTCTGGCCTCAGTGATTCTAAAGAAACCATGTCTGGATTCCAAGAGAACTCTGTGTGCAAGTATCAGGCACAGCATCTGGCCAAGGAGCTAACTGGCTTAAAACAAACCTGTAGGTGGATTACTTGAGGGCATCCTTACGCAACAAAGGTGCATTTCTTTAAAAAACAAATAAATAAAAGAAAGAAAATTTTTAATAATTTACTTTAGCTAAAAGAGTAAACGCTAAGTGATCCAACCTGTAGAATAAAATATTTGCCTGTGTGATGTTACCATTGGCTTCACTTCTTACCCAAGTGTTACAGATTGCATTGTGTCCCCCAAAAATTTTGTGTCAACTTGGCTAGCCATGATTCCCAGTATTTTGTGATTGTCCACCATTGTGCCATCTAATGTGATTTTCCCATGTATTATAAATCCTACCTCTATGATGTTAATGAGGTGGGATTAGCGGCAGTTATATTAATGAGGCAGGACTCAAACTACAAGATTAGATTGTGTTTTAAATCTCTTCTGAGATATAAAAGAGATAAGTGAGTAGAGGGACAGGGGACTTCATATCACCAAGAAACAAGAGTCAGACGAATAGCACATCCTTTGGACCCTGCTCTGAGAAGCTCCTTGGTGGGGGAAGATTGATGACAAGGACCTTCCCTCAAAGCTGACAGAGAAGAAAGCCTTCCCCTGGAGCTGGCACCCTGAATTCGGACTTCTAGCTTCCAGAACTGAGAGAATAAACTTTTGTTTGTTAAAGCCATCCACTTGTGATATCTCTGTTATAACAGCACTGCATAATCAAGACACCAGGTTATGTCCATTTTGCCATAAGTCAGCTGAGCCATTATCAGTTGATCCCTACGTACCATTACCATGTTAGATTCCAAATGACTCCACTGGTACCAGAATTTCCTATGGAAATATCAGGACCTTGCAAAATCCAGCTATGAACTGACAGTTTAGGTATTCCATGACCTAATTGTATTTGTTTCACACATCAGTGGTCCATGTCCTCTGGGAAAATGAGAAATGCGAAATGATCACAAAATAGCATCGGGCCTCCTATGCTGGGTCACCCAAGTGG
This sequence comes from Elephas maximus indicus, assembly GCF_024166365.1. Taxonomy (NCBI): domain Eukaryota; kingdom Metazoa; phylum Chordata; class Mammalia; order Proboscidea; family Elephantidae; genus Elephas; species Elephas maximus. The sequence continues at coordinate 65,872,314 of NC_064841.1, read as the reverse complement.
AAGTGGGTTTAGACCTTTTTTAACTTCATTATTCTTGGTTGGAGATTTGACATTTAGATTGCTGTTAATTGAGTGATTATCTCAGAATCCTTTGCCCCCAGGTTGCTTTATGATCTCTTCTCTCTATTTTAACATTCTTGAAATAGCCAAATTTGATATTCTTCCTGTGAAACAGATGTAATGTTGTGGTGACAGCCTATTGTTGATAGGATTAATTGTGACTATGAAATCGTGGGAAATTAAAGTCAGCGTGGCCAAAAGGATTTCATTTGGTTTTCTTTTCATTTGGGGTTTACCTTTTGTACATAAGAAAATAAAACAAATGCTGGATTTGTAAAAGAATGTAAAAGGCATTGCCAATAATTTTCAAACCCTTTTCTGTGTGTGTGGGCTCTGGGCAGGGCCATTAGGTAGCTGGAACTTTGCAAACCCTGTATTTGAATATTCAGTCTGTAATTAGTTGGCAAAAGCTCTATCCATGATATTCATTTCAGCTTAGTTCCCAGAGCCAGAATGTTCGTGCCTCCCAAACCCACAATGAAGCAGAAAAGACACTTACGTGTCCAGGACATGGGTCTGTACTAGTGCTGCATAAAAAACAAGACCTCTTTTTTTTTTTTTTTTGGCTCATTACGCTTGAGTAATACAGTGTGATTCTCAAAAAACTGCTGAACCCTTCCTCCCTTCCTAAAATGTCTGTAATTGATGTTCAGTGGAACGTCATTGTTGTCCATTCTACAGTGACACAAGGGGCAGAATAGCAATGCATTTAAAGCCATAGCACCCTACATTTTCAATTAAGTTAAACAGCCCCCCAAAAAATCCCTTGGGACGCACCTCTACTATTTTCCCAAAGCACGTAGAACAGACAGCAAGCTGGAGAAGATAAGTGGCACCCACTTTTAGATTTTGCCCACAGATGCATAAAAATGTAAACAATCGGGTTACACAGATGGGAAAACTTAGGCCACAATATTCCCTGGTTCTCAGAGGGGACAGACGCCGACACCAATCCTGTCAGCCTGCCACCCGCTGCCTTTAATTACAAGCACTCAGTTGGTTCAATGGGACCAGAAAGTGGAAGGGGTAGAAGACTTGACATGGAGCCCCCAAGAGAGAACAGACCACACATGCATTGCCCATATGGCAATTCATGGCAGCTCAAAGGGAACAAGTCCGACGCTATTCACTCCATTATTAATGGCAGTTCCAGACCAGCACCCATCATCAGTGACTGGCTGTTAGTGCCCTGCTGAAGCTGAATAAGATAAGAGCATGTAGTAGCACAACCAGAACTATAAGCCTTAAACAAAAGCAGTTTCCAAGCCAGCTGAATGATTGTGTTTGCCCCTTTCTTTGTAGGGGATGGCGTACTATAGATGACTTGCTTTCAATACATTGTTTAGCAGTGGCACTCTTTTTCAGACAAAGTCCTTCAAGGAATCCAAAATATCAAGCAGGCAAAAGCAGAGCAGCCCTGGCTAAAGCTGGAGTGAAAATGAGAACCCCATTCACATGGCCACTTCTCATCTCCCGACGCCCACCCCAGCCCCCAAAGATGGCCTCCAACCATTAGCGTGCTCCAAGGAACCCAGTTTGGAAAACACTGGTATAGAGATCATGAACTTTGGGGTTCAGCAGATTTTTCAAGTCCTGAATCTATCAGTTACTCCCTATATAATCATACCATCTCTGAGCCAAAACTCAGCTTCTTGCTTTTAAAAAAGACAGGGGAGGGGAATTCATTCATTTCGTTTACCTGAGAGGTTCACACGATCCACTCGAAGTGCTTAGTCTGACCTGATAGGTAACTAATCCCGAATGACTAATGAGCTATCTAGGATTCTCCCTGCCAGAATCCTATGTTGAACAATTGTTAAGCTTCCAGTTTTCTGATCTGTTGTTACCGTCAGGTTTGAAAACTACCTTGGGCCAAGGTTTAAATAACGCTTTGATTTGGGGTGGTATTTCTGAGAAAACGGTGCCTCTCTTTTCTTTGATGTAGTTTCACCTCCTTGGAGAGTATTTTTATAAAATGCCTTCTCTGCACAATCCAACAACACACCAAAAATAATTATTTGCATGAGCTCTCTATCATCTTACATTTTCTCCTTCTGTATCCAGGGAGCTTTCTCCACAGGGTGACATCTGGGTAGAGAGATTTTTAAAAGGAAATGTCCCGAAACCTTAGTGTTCAATTTATTCTGTGAGTCTTCTGAGTCCCTAACAGTGAGTACAAGCCAAAGAAATGTTGGCTTCTGTCTCTCCAGAGGCAAGAGAAACAAAAATGCAGATGACAAGTCAAAGGCTATCATAGGTCCCACTGGGAAGGAGTTGCAGAAAGAGATTATCTGTCCCTGGAACATTCCCTGTTGGTTGGACTAGATGATCTTTCAGGTTCCAGACAACCTTGAGAACCCATAAAATACACTCCTGGGTTTGTGGCTTGTGTGACTACGTTCTGCACATACCTTTGTCCATGCTGGCGAGCTTCCTAGAAGTTGCTTTCCACAATCTCAGCTTGTGGAGACTGATAAGGCTGGAAAGGAGAGCCCCCCAAACCACCAAATAATGTGGCTTTGGGAAGCTACCTCATTTCACCCCCACCTCAACACAGCTCAGCCCTAATATCTCCTCATCGGATATCCCCTATTGACTCAGAGAAGCAGATGTTTATCCACCTCACTCATGCCTAGACCTCCACCTGTAATCTCGGCTCCAATCCTTCCCACCTCTTGAAGGCAACTGGTTTTTTCAATGTGGAAGGAGATAGGCACCCAAACTCTAATGCCTTAAATCCCTGTGTACAGGCTGGAAACTCAAAACTAGAATCCTTCTTCTCCCATCAGCTCGTCTCCTTACTTTCATGTAGTTTTTCTCTCCAAACCAGAACATCCAATAGATAAGAATGTCTCCACTTAAAAATTATATCCTGTCATTTGATCCCAACAATTCATGGCTGAACTGAAATAGCAAATTGATTCCAGTTGCACATTTAAATCCTGCTTCCATATCTGTCTGCTGTCTAAATCAGACCACTGTATCTAGTTTAAATTCTGTACTCTGGTCCCCTGGCTAAAAAGACCATTGTGTTCCTCCAAACTAGCAATGCTATTTTATTATTTCACCACAATGCTGTGTAGCACCCATTCATTCAACTTTGAAAACTGGCTTATAGCAAGCCCAGTAAACATCTAAATTTCATTTGAACACTAGAGGGCTAGCGTCACCATCCACTGAATTTAGCCACGGTTGGTTTGTTTAAAGGGAGATTTGAAGCTATATCTCATTCTCTTTTCTCAGGCAGTAGGTCAATGTCAATGTAAAATTTTAAGGCTTGGTTACAGAATCAGCCAACCTAGCAGAAAAATTATAGACCTTCATTGTGTTCCTTTCTCAAATTGGTATTTGTCACTCCATTTCCCATACGATATGGATGGTGACCCAAAAATTACACTAAGTGGAAACACTTCTTTTAATGCATCATTCATAGGAGCGTTCCTAATGACTGGCTAACCACTGAGATGTTTAGCATTTAAATGATGTCAAACCCACCTGTAGGTGCAGAAGTGGGCCAAGGCCCATGGGTTCTCTGTAAATAAATACATATTAAAAGATGGTACTTTTGCAATCTAAGCAATCTAAGTCATGTCAAAACCATCTAAAATGATAAATTAACAACTCAACCAAGGATTGCCAGGAACAGTAATGTTTCCAGAGAAGTCTTCTGGAGCCAAGAACTCAAGAAAGACAGTTGTACACATAAATTACACCAAAGAAAGGTAGCTTTTTGGTTTGAATTATCTCCATATTTTCATATACTCCTTATTTAATTTTGACTTTGGAGATACAGGAGTATAAGAGCAGGTGATACTCTTGGTTGAAAAGATTAAGATGAGAAAAGAGAATAGGGGAACAGGAAAATGGGAGGAAAAATAGACTTTATTCTAGCCTTTCAGTCTTGAAAATAACCAGTTGCCATGGAGTCAAATCCAATTCATAGCGACCTCGTGTGTGTCAGAGTAGAGCTGCGATCTACAGGGTTTCCAATGGCCGATATTTCAGAAGGAGATCACCAGATCTTTCTTTCAAGTCTCCTGTATGTGGACTTGAACCCCTAACCTTTTGGTTAGCAGCTGAGCATTTTAACCATTTGTAACATCCAGGAATTCTATTATTGGAAATAGGTCATGGTATCTCATGCTTTCAGGTAGTTAGGTATTGTTCACCATTGAATCTGGACGGAGAAGGAAATAGAATCTGAAGCAGACAGAATATCATCTCATGACCTGTGGTCAGTGACTAGTGCAACATTAGATATGGTCACTTGTCTGCCCATGGAATCAAACCAATTGTCTTTTTCCCCCAGAAAAAGAAGCACGGAATGCTGATTTTATTCACTTGGTGGTTTCTTGCATTTCTGTATGTCAAAGGAGAAGAAAATGTAGATTGAGAGGAAGAGAAGTTACACTGACTTTGTTTTTTACTGTATTTATGTGTTGTCATGGTATTAATCCTAATTTACAAGCCCGTGCCAATGGAATTTTGTTGTTGTGCTTGGAATGTTTCCCTCCATAGGGCCCTATTTGGTGTTCCTAATATAATATGAAATTTCAGGGTCTAAAAGAGAAGACAGTGCCTCAAATGCCACCCTTCTACAGGTTCAATCTTTACGTCCCCTGTCCTAATTGGTCCCAGGAGCATACAACAGTTGTCAGGGTGTATCATCTACAGGCACTGTGTTCTCTTTCAGTGTCAGCATTTCACTTTAGAAACATCATGTAGGGTGTTACCAAGGGACATGTTGTAAGCACAACAACAAAAACATCAACTAGGGAACAAAGTCGGGCTGGAGTTTGGTTGATAATGTATTTCACATATCATAGCAGAGAGTTGTCATATTGAACCCAGGTCTCTTCTCTCGTGCCATGGAACACTCGGAGATGAGCTTTCCCATGTACCAAGGAGACAGAAGCATCTTTCTGTTCCTATTTGACCAAGAGACACGGGGACAGGCAAGGAGTCGGTGTTCTCTTGGCACCCTTGGTGGGGCTTGTAGATTAACTGACACATGACTAAGGGATTCATTTCAAGGGGTGTACCAGGTTCTTCTCACAAGTCATTTCTTCCTGACATGAGTGCAGCCTACATTTGCCTCCATGGTGCCAGACACACCTAATGCCTCTCCTCCTTCTGAGAGCCATGACAAGCTGCAGAGAATCTCTTATTTCTATGGTCTACCAGCTTACCAGTACCAGTGGCCATTGAGTTGATTCCAACTCACAGTGGCCCTATAGGACATGGTAGAACTGCCCCATACGGTTTCTAAGGAGCGGCTGGTGGGGCTAAACCCATGCAGAATTTCAAATCCAGTGCTGCTTTTTTGATCCAATGACTCCCTTTTCAGGGCATTTTAGGGCAATGAAAAGGAACCTTGCTCAGGGCCAGGTCAAAAGATAACAGGGAATTTTGCAAAGCTCTAATGAGCACAGCCTGAAGGCCTTGGCTGTGTTCTCACGTACAACAGCCACCACGAGTCAACATGTCACACCACAGGCCCTGATTCTCCTATCCAGGGATCTCCCAGCCCAGCCTGGGTCTCCATTCCCCTTCTGAAATTGCCTCACACCCTTGTCTAACTGTTAATTAGATGCCTCATCCCTTGGCGTATGTATGGGCTTGAGCCATCTGTTTATTGATCACATCCTTCAGAATATATTGCATTTTAAGAAACCCTACCACAAAAGCAGGTTATGCTGCAGGTGGTCCATTGCAAAAGATTTCTCCAGAGCAAACCTGAGAGTATTTAATGTGTGGTGACCTGTAACCACACACATGAATCCACAAGCCACAGAAATATTGGCTGCAAAGCTCCAAGACTGTCATTATTATAAAGTGATGTAATAATATAATTCAAAACTTCTACCCGACTGGGAATATCTAGATCAATTGGCATAACACTGTTCGTAAAGAAGATGTTCTACAACCTACTTTGGTGAATAGCATCTGGGGTGTTAAAAGCTTGTGAGCAGCCATGTATGGTACATCTATTAGTCCCATCCCATCCAGAGCAAAGAGAGAATGAAGAAAACCAAAGACACAAGGAAAATATTAGTCCAAAGGACTAATGTACCACCTGAACCAGAGCCTCCACCAGCCTGAGCCCAGAAGAACTAAATGGTGCCTGGCTACTACCACCGACCACTCTGACAGGCATCACAATAAAGCGTCCCAGGCAGAGCAGGAGAAAAAGGTAGAACAGAATTCAAATTCACAAAAAAGACCAAACTTACTGGTCTGACAGAGGCTGGAGGAACCCCTGAGACTACAGCCCCCAGACACCCTGCTAACTCAGAACCGAAGCCATTCCCGAAGCCCACCTCTCAGCCCAAGGTTAGGCCTATAAAACAAACAATAACACAGATGAGGAACGTGCTTCTTAGTTCAATCAAGTAAACAAAACCAAATGGGCAACACCTGCCCTAAAGCAAAGATGAGAAGGCAGGAAGGGACATAAAAACTGGACAAATGAACACAGAGAACCCAGGGTGTAACGGGAATGGGGGAGAGTGCTAACACATTGCAGGGATTGCAACCAATGTCACGAAATAATTTGTGTATAAATTTTTGAATGAGAAACTAATTTGCACTGTATGACCCCAGTACCCCCAGCATGTTTTCTCCTTTTTCAAAATGGGCAACTGAGAACTTAACATAACTAAGGTTATGATAAACCTATAAGTTGTTCTTCCTCTGCCTGCCTCCTTCACATACCTGTTAATGACTTTGTTTTGACCAAATGTTAATGACTTTGTTCTTGTTTTAAACTGGTGCGAATAACCTTTTGTTCTGTCCAGACTACCTGTGACATACAACCCCCAAAGGAAAGTTGGAGCCCAGGTATCAGATATGTATATCTTTAGCCTAATCAAGAAATGTCTGGCAGGGGGCTGCAAAGACACCTGTAACCCTTGTAAGATTCTATATAAGGTCTAATGTAAAACTGCTCTTTGGGACTCCACAGACAGCCTGTGTTGTTGCCAAGTCCCTGGTGATGCATGCATCTCCTTAATAAACTTTCTCATTCTTTCTGACTTGGAGTATGTTTCATTGGCTGAACTGCTCCAGGGCACGGACCCTCAGCAGGTAACACACCCTAAAGCACACACACACACACACACAAAAAAAAACTCATAGTTCAATGTAAAAAAACAAAAAACTTCTACCAGAAATCCTTCCTCTATAGTTGGTATTGCAGAAAAGAAATAAGAAAGTGTGAAGTGGACTTAAAAAATATGGAGTTACTGAGATCCCTACACAAGTTCTAGAAATTAGATTCCCAGATTTTGGGGGACCCTGAAGCTTGCTTCTCCAACCCAGATTAAGGGTCTGAATGCTGCACCCACTATAAAGCCTTTGAGAGCAATGGTGTCCCAAAGACGTGCATCCAACGTCTTCAAACAGCAGGTTGGCACGTAAGAGAGTCTCAGTGTTCCTCTCTGAACTGAGCAGAATGGGATTGCTTTGGATTTTCTTTAACTCACCTGAGTACGAATGCCTGAGATCCCCGGAAATCATCTCGATCAGCATGACGGCCACTGAAGAATTTCTCTTTTCTCCTTCCTGCATTCCCATTACACTCCTCCCTTTCACCCATTTCTTTGGGCAGCACAGACAACTTGTTCTCAGGTTAAGATAAAACACCATCTTAAACAAAGCAAAATAAACCTTCCCTGGTACAATATATCATTTCGGGCTTGCCTTAGTTTTCTCGGTCTGCCATAACCAAGTACCCAACTCGTGGCTTGAAAACAAGAGAAATTTATTCTCTCACAGTTCTGGAGGCTAGAAGCCTGAACACAGGGTGTCAGCAGGGCCATGCTCTCTCTGAATGCTCTAGGGGAAAATCCATCCTTAGTTCTTCCACCTTCTGGTAGCCCCAGGAGTTCCTTGACTAGCAGCCACACAACTCCAACCTCTGCCTCCGTCTTCACGTGGTCTTCTCCCCTTGTCTGTCTGCTCTATGTCACTTCTTCTCATTTTATAAGGACACCACTCAGATGAGATTAGGCTCCATTCTACTCCAGTATGACCTCATGTTAACTAATTACATCTGCGAAGACCAGATGTGACCAAATCAGGTCACACTCACAGGCACCAGGTTTAGAACTGAACTTATCTTTGGGTGGGGGGAAACAATTCAACCCATAACGGGGCTGCTCTTCCGTTCTTTGCAGGAAACTTTGTTCCAGAAACTCCAACAGGGCTCATGGTGCAAGAACACAAGGACAGCGCAATGGAGCCCAAGCCTGCCATGAACAGGGCCTGGTGTCGGGGCCACAGTTCAACCATCCACCCCGACAGGTGCAGCGGTCAGGCCAGGTGGGTGACCAGAACTGGGTGTCAGAGGCCACCTTTGATACTTAGCCTATGACCTGTCAAATAAAAATAGATCTGTACTTAAGTAAGGAGAGACATTATCCGAAGAGATATTGCAATGGGGAGAGGGGGGTCTACTATGATAGAATGCTCCAAACGTAGGATCGATCGACAAGCATCTCAAAAGTGAGGCAAAAAGGAGTTTTCTTTTATAAGATGGCATAAACAAAGCTTTAAAAAAGCAGCGGGGAGGGAGCGTGGGGGAGGTGGGGTGAACGGGTGGCATGACGGGACAGTTGAACAGAAAATGTCTTCCCGCAGTGAGCAGGTTCTCAGGAAGGACTGTTAAAGAGGGGCTGTTCCACATTCCAGTGCACTCGGGCTAAGGGTGGGCCAAAAGGAAGAGGTCTGGGGGAAGGTGAGAAGCTTAACTAAAGTTTGATCAATTGGGCACAAACAGTTCAGCTAATCATTATGAGGCAAAGATTGGGAATTTGGAGGGTCTGCATCTAGCCCAGGAAACCCTGGTGGTGTAGCGGTTAGGTGCTATGGCTGCTAATCAAAGGGTCGGCAGTTCAAATCCACCAGGCGCTCCTTGGAAGTTCTATGGGGCAGTTCTACTCTGTCCTATAGGGTTGCTATGAGTTGGAATCGACAGCACTGGTTTTTTGGGTTATCTAGCCTTGTCATGGGTAAATAAGGGGATCATTGGAGAGTCTTATCTGAGTCATAGGGGGAAGGGTAGACCTCTGCAGTAAGCCATTTTCCTGGCCACAAAAGAGCAGGTGATCTCCTGACGAGAACTGTTTCCCAGGAGCACAGGGCTTGGGTATTTAATACTGTCAGACTTCACACAAGCCTCAAGGCCCCTCTTTTCTTTCTGGACCATGAGATTAGTAATAATACCTGTCCTACCTGCTTCTCATTGAATGAGAGAAACAAATGTGATCATGTTTGTGAAAGTATTTTATAGCCTGTAAAGCACCATATTAATAATGTCACCGGCTCTTTTTATCTCCTATAAACAACAGCTCTTCAGCTCTATTTTTCACAAGGGGTTCCAGAGATCACCCTCAGCTGTCACCATGTTCATAAAATCTCCATACTCCACAGCCAGAAATAGTGTTAGCTGTGTGTGAGGCAGGAGTCCTCACACACAGGTCTAATGGTCCTCAGTACACCTCAAGATTGGCATGATTTCCTTCTCAGACCATTTCTCAGTCTGCAAAATACGGCTAAACAGCTTGACCTAGACATGTAACCGAGCCACAGAAAAGCACTATGTCAGGCCAAGGAGCTATTTAGCTGCTTACAAATAATTGCAGAATATTTCAGAAGGCATTCTCTACCATCCAGAGATAGACACAACAAGGACCTGTGGGAGGTATTGTGTTCTCAGAGATCAGAGTTCTTAAATAACGTTTCCTTCAAAGGTCTTCTGTTGCTCTTGGCACAAATTCAGACCACCATCATTCAGAGGCAGGAGCAGGAGAGCATCTGGCTGGAGAGAAGTGTGGGTAATGCTTTGGTCAGCAAACCAAAGGAAGATGCCTGGGGAGCAAAGCTTTTTCAGAAACCTAAGGAAGAAAATCAATGGCCTTTGGAAGAGAAAGAAGGGGAAAATCAGTAGGAAAGGGGGATGATTGATACTAAATGCAATTTGAAGGTCCCCCCCCCCCCCACTTCAAGCAGTTGGCCCAATAGAGAGTGAGATCTAAAAGCCTCTAGTGGGGAACGTGAAGACTTAACCAGAAAGAACCACCTGGTCTCACATTGACCAGCTGCTGGCTCCCTGGGCTACTGTGGGTATCGGGGCTTGTTTTTCACTTGTTTCTTTTTATTCTCACTTACAAAAGTAGAGCTGACATGGATCTTCCAAGAATGAGACATTAAGATTTGGAACGGCTGTTAGGTCAGTTTATTAATTCTTCTCCCTGTTATAAATAAAACCCAGATGAATATGGCCATTTTTGCATTCGACTTCGTGAATGAGCACAAGAAACTGCTTTGCAACACGATCTTGAGCATCCATTTGCAATCTTCAGAGGCAATTTCATCAGAAATATTCTAGAGGGAATATCTGTTGTGTGCATTTGTTTAAATGATCGTGGTCGAGATCCATGTTATCATTCCCCAAATGATCAGGTCTGGAACATTAATATTATAACTGCAGATGGAGATAAATATTGCATGACTGATGGTGAGGACCATGTTCTAATTATCTTTTCAGGCCCACTATTAGGCAGAGTGGCCCTGGCAGTGCAGAGGTTAAGCATTTGGCTGCTAACCGAAAGGTCAGCAGTTCAAATCCACCAACCATTCCTTGGGAATGCTATGGGGCAGTTCTACTCTGTCCTATAGGGTCGCTGTAAGTTGGAATCGACTCAATGGCAATGGGTTTGGTCTTTTGTGACTAGGCATACATAGCAGATACATTCATTTCCAGATAATGAAATGAGTAATACCGCTTGCCACATACACCAACTGATCACTTTGGCTCACCCTCTGTTTCTCCAGCCAGATCCACATTGTTTTTACAACAGATCCTCCCTCCAATAGACTGTTAAAAAAAAAAAGACCAGACAGATACTCTCAAAACAATATAAAAAGCACAATGTGACTTAGCTTATTCCCCCCAGCTCTTCTTTATATTCATATGCCTCATTTGTCTGCCCGTGAACCACAGCAGTCTATGGAAATCACGAACCAAGAGTGCCTTCTAAAGATGGTAGAAACATTCTCAAAGAAGAGACTGTACTAGAAATGGCAGGTGGAATGTTGACTGTTTTTACCAGGATTTACTATTAAAATGACCCACCTCAAGAAAAATAAAGGAATAGAATTCATGGCTGAATGGATGTTATGACCAAGGCTTCAAACCAGTTCGTTCCAGTTTGAACCGCTCCTGAGAATTTGGAGTTCTAACAGGTTCCCAGGTGACACTAATGCTGCTGGTTAGGGATCAATTCTAAGAACCACTAGTAGAGCAGTGGTTCTCAAAAATTTGTATACATAAGGATCACCTGGAAATCGTGTTAAAATGTAGATTCTGATTCAGTATATTTGGGGCAGAAATACAAATTCTCAGCAGAGCTTACAACCAGAAAGAACAGGTTCGAATCCCTGGTCATGACAGACTTCCACATCTGTGACCTCTTCATGTTTATGGTTCCACATCTCTTTCAAATAAAATGAATATAGCAACGTTGGCCACAGGAATAATCACGCTGGTATTTTCGTTTACTAACCAGGAACTCTTGGAGTTAAATTTTCTCTTGTATTATTGATCCTCTGAGATCTGAAGGCTTTTAGTAAAGTTGACATGACCAAAGCCTTTTTTGTTGTTGTTGTTGAAGTCATAGATTATATCCCAGATTATAATAGAACTACTTACATCTATAGGCTCTGATAAGGAAAAAGGTTCAAGATACTGTTAAATTCTGGAGGTTTTTTTATTTGAGCAAATGACAGGCAATTTTCAAGCATAAAATAACTGCTGACCTGGCAGTGTAAGGAGAGTTTCTCAGTGGATGCAGCTTTTATCCCAAGAGCAGAGGAAAAAGTGATTGCAGATTGCAATATTGATAGACTCAGGGAGAGATGCTTCATTACAGTGGCATGATAGTTGGCCGCACCAGGGACACCCTATTCAGGAGCCAGCCTCTAAAAGAATCTTTTTAATTGCTGCTACATTCTTCCAGGCCACATGGTTTTCCTTGCATTAAAAACAAAAGGGAGTGAGTCTAAAGATAGTAAGTGGTGGTAGGATGTGTCTATGATCTGTTCTTAAGCTTTCAATGTGGGAGTGAACTACCTCCCTAATTATAAATGTGACATGTATCCATATTGTTTGCCAAAATTCCCTGTCATTTCTCAAAAATAATTACATGATGGACTTGTAATTCAGTAATATCTTTGCTTTATGAATTGATTATTTTTCACATCACATTTAAAAATTCAGTGACCGTGTTCCTGAAGAACAATCATTTTTTAAATGCTGAATGAAGGGTTTTTCTACATTTGGGTGGATTTTATTCACAATTAGCATAACAGGTGGGCTTATTTTTCTACATAAGGCCCACTGCAGCGCTTAAATATTTTCATCCCATCTGTAATCACTAGGCTAGTTTCTTTATCCTAGTCTAGTAAATCTGATTCCCAATTAGATAACACCAGTGATCTAAACGAGAATGGAGAATCGCGATGGTGTAAAAGGAAAGGAACAGCATATGGAATCAGGACACCTGTTCTTCAGTCCTAAAATTGCTGTTTTCTCCCTATAGCATCTTGAACAAATAATTAAACATTCTCCATCTCCCATTTCATCATCCACAAAAGAGGGTAATAGTACCACCTAAGGGGTTTCTTATGAGTCTGATCAATATAGTAAATATGAACGCTCTTTGCTAACGATAAACCCAGAAGCCCAGTGCTTTCGAGTTGATTCTGACTCATAGCGACCCTATAATTCCGTAATATATTAGTTTTTACTGTTGAGAGACAAGTTAGTAGAACAGTGTTAAAATGAGCTTTGAGTTTCAGATAGATTCCAAATCTGGCTCTAAGACTTACTCGTGGGCCGTGTCATCTTGGGCAATGAGTTAGGCAGAATTCTTAAATGGCTCTCCAAGACGTTCAGCCCTAACCCTCGTGTGCAGTAAAGGGTTAACTCAGCAAGTTAAACTGGGTTGTTTAAACCCTACACATTTCAAAGAAAGGTTTGGTCTTCAACCAAGTCCTGGGAGATAGCCTCTAAAGGCTTGGAAAGTTCTGCCTGATAAGGGTGTCTTTGTATAAATGGGGCCTTGGGCCACGTTGTATCATTTTGACCTCTGGAGGGCATGGAGACTGGGTAAATAAGGTCACTCACATAGGTGCTCCATGCTTATGAGATCAACTCTCAGTGAAAACCCTGGACACCAAGAGCTTCCCTTGTTGACAATACTCCACACATCTTGTTACTCTTCAGTGCAGGCAGAACTGAGCCCCATCCATCTGACTCTACCCGGTAAGGATAATTGAAAGCTTGCGCCTGGTAAGGATAATTGAAAGCTTGTGCCTGGTCTCTCCTAGACGCCGCCCTATGCGCCATTTACTTTTGCTGATTTTAACCTGTATCCTTCTGTTGTAACAAGTCACAGCTATGATTATAATAGCGTTTCTGGGTTCTATGAGTCCTTTTAGCAAAGCAATGATCCTGAGGTGGTCTTAGGGACCCTGACCACACCAAGGACTATGATTATGATGACATAACATTCCCGTAGTAAAAGGGATTTTCCAGGTGCCATTAAGGTTTCAGTTGACTTTGAGTTAATAAAAATGGAGATTGCACTGGAGGCTTAATTTAATAACATGAGCCCATTAAAAGTAGGTTCTTCTTCAAAACCTCCAGATAAAAGCCTAGCCAGGCCAGCGCTTTGATTTGGGCTGGTGAGACCCTGAGCAGGGAATCCAGTTGAACCCATTGAGACCTTTGACCTACAGTACTGGGAGATAATAAATGGGTGTTGTTTTAAACTGCCACCTTTATACTCATTTGTTATGGCAGCAGTAAAAAGAAGTAACACAGGCAAGTTTAAGATAAAGTGAATGAAGTACCTAGCACAGTGCCAGGCACAGAGTAGGAAGGCAGGGATAATGTATAAATAAATCACCCTGGGATCTTGTTAAAATGTAGTTTCTGATTCAGTACATGTGGGGTGGGACCTGAGATTCTGCATGTCTAACAAGCTCCGGGGTTGTATCCTTTCACCATACCTATCCAAATTGTATGCCGAGTAAATAATCCAAGAAGCTGAACTATGTGAAGAAGAACAGGGCATCAGGATTGGAGGAAGACTCATTAACAACCTGCTTTATGCAGATGACACAACCTTGCTTGGTGAGAGTGAAGAGGACTTGAAGCACTTACTGATGAAGATCAAAGACCACAGCCTTCAGTAGGGATTACACCTCACATAAAGAAAATAAAAATCCTCACAACTGGACCAATAAGCAACATGATGATAAACAGAGAAAAGATTAACATGGTCAAGGATTTCATTCTACTTAGACCCACAATCAACACCCATGGAAGCTGCAGTCAGGAAATCAAAAGATTCATTGTGTTGGGCAAATCTGCTGCAAAAGACCTCTTTAAAGTGTTGAAAAGCAAAGATACCACCTTGAAAACTAAGGTGTGCCTGACCCAAGCCACAGTGTTTTCAATCATCTCATATGCATGCAAAAGCTGGACAACGAATAGGGAAGACAAAGGAGAAGTGATGCCTTTGAATTGTGATGTTGGTGAAGAGTATTGACTATACCACGGACTGCCAAAAGAACGAACAAGTCTGTCTTGGAAGAAGTACAGCCAAAATGCTCCTTACAGGCAAGAATGGCGAGACTACATTTCACATACTTTGGACATGTTAGCAAGAGGAATCAGTCCCTGAAGAAGGACACCATGCTTGCAAAAGTAGGGAGTCAGCAAAAAAGAGCAAGACCCCCAACAAGATGAATTGACACAGTGGCTGCAACAATGGTCTCAAGCATAACAACGATTGTAAGGATTGCTCAGGACTAGGCAGTGTTTTGTTCTTTGTACGTAGGGTTGCTATGAATTGGAACTGACTCAATGGCGCCTAACAACACCTGCAAGCTCCCAGGTGATGCTGATGCCACCGGCTTAGTAACCACACTTTGCATGCATGTCTTCAGCTCACTTATACCAGTAGATAGCAACTACGACTATACTTTAGAATCCCTCAAAGGACTTTTAAAATGCTTAGAAGCCTGGGTTCTACTTCTAATTTAATTGGTTTCAGGTGAAGCAATATATATATATATATATATATATATATATATATATATATATATTTTAAGCTTTCACAGTGAACCTCCCCTGCAGCCAGGGATGAGCACTATTGCCTCAGATATGTGCTACTTAAAGTGTGGTCCCTGGACCAGCAGCATCAGCTTCATCGGGGAGCATCTTAGAAATGCGAAGCCCTAATCCCCACTCCGGACTAATCAAACCATTTCTGATGCTCACCTAAGTATGAGAAGCATTGCCTTGGACCAGAGCAACGCTCTCAATTTACAAATGAGGAAATTAAAACTCAGATTAAATGATTATCTAAGTCAGAGGTTGGCACATTACAGCCTATAGGCCAAATCTAGCTGGCTGCCTGTTTTTGTAAATAAAGTTTTATTAGAACACAGCCATGCCCATTCATTTACATATTGTCATTGTCTATAGCTGCTACAGTGGTGGAGCTGAGTAGTGGCACAAAGACTGCAAAGCCAAAATATTTACTTTCTAGCCCTTTGCAGAAAAAGTTTGTTGACCCCCTGCTCTAAGAATCCACTTTAAGTTGGTGAAATAAAATGCAGAATACTAGCTGTCCTGCAGTAGTAAACAATGTAAATTTAGACGATGCCGAACATTGGCTGAGTAATTACTGGGATTTGTTCTATCCCTGTGCTTTCAGGGTGGGATGGGCTGTGAGGCCTGATCCTGCTCACTGTCTGGAAACCAGAGCCTCAAACTCCTGTTGAGAATTTGCATTTCTACCCCAGATATACTATGAATCAGAATCTACATTTTTAAATTGTAGATTCTGATTCAGTATATCTGGGGGTGAAAATGCAAATTCTCAGGAGGGATTCAAACCAGAATAAACCGGTTTCAAGCCCTGCTGGAAACAATAAGGGCAGCAGGGGACAGACCATGAGGAGTATAAGCAACCTATCTCAGGCAAAGTCTTGTAGGTACCCAGTCCTCCCTGTGGCTGCAGGAGATTATGATTTCCTTAAATCATAACAGTAGTATTATGTAGCCTCTGGCTTTCACAGCATGCCTTCACGTGACAGTTGGCTGATCTGAGGGACTAATTTAATTTTATTAAATCATTTAGTGCAGTTAACAAAAAACCAACCTACTCCATGATCCTTATAATTATCATACTATTTTCAAAGTCCACTTCAGGAATCACCTGTAGGACCCTCAGGAATCACCTGTAGTCCAACTGAGGTTTACGTAGCTTTCTGCAGCCAGGGAGAATGCACACCAGAGAACCATGGGATGTTTTTGTAACAGGAGTTGATTGGGGGGAGGGGGAAGGAGAATTTATTTCCCTGTTCAAGTATTAGCTAAATGGAGTCCCTAGAAAATCTAATACTGAAACATTCCAGTTAAGACTTTTCTGTCTAGTCCATGACTCCACTTTTCAGTTGTGCTGTAGGGAACTTCTTTCGCTGCTCCCTGGTTGCTGCCGATATATATATATATATTTTTTTTTTAACTTAAATTGCACTTATTGCCATGGGTATTCATATAATCTGAAAACCTAACTCTTTCCAATGGAAAGGATTACAAAGGCAGTGTGGAAAATATAACAACCGAATTACTGCAAGCAACTCCCCCCTCTTTTCCCCTTTTGACTTATCTCATTAAATCAGACTGCTTCTACACAGAATCTTCCAATTTTTTAAAATTAATTATAACTGCCTGGAGGTATTGAAGCCCTGAACATTTGTGGAACTATAACACCAGACAAAAGCAGAAGGACTGCTAATATCTCAACCAGGCAACTTAATTCCTCAATTATCCTTTTTAGGCAAATTGTGGATCTAAATATAACATGTTTTAACCTCTGCCATTTCCCCCAGGGCTGGTGTACCAATGCCTTGATCTCTTTTCTCTCTTCTGTTCAAGAAAACAGAAATGCATGAGGGCAATCTAGACACTGAATAATAAGACACTCAAGGCATTGCCAAATTGAAAGGGAAACTCACGTGACTTTGCCCAGCCATATCAATAAGGGGAGATGGGAGAACTTCAGCTCCTGGTGAAGCTGACACTGCAAACTAGTTAATGGTTCTGAATTTACACCCTCCAGGCAGCACCTCAAGTGGAGTGACCATGGCTGACTCACAGGAAGCCCCAGCTTGCTATTTTAGGGTGGCACTAATTGACACTTAATGGGTCTCTAATAAACTTAATGTTTATGGTGCTGGTAACAGCCCAAGGAGCAGGCATGAACCCCCACACTGTGGGGAACCGGTGATATCCAACTGAGCATGGATGACTTCTAAATCTATGCTCTACAGCTGACCTCCCTTCTAATCTCAAACTCTGACCTCCAACCAACCAATTGTCGAGTTGACTCTGACTCATGATCACCCGGGGACTCCTGATTTCCAAGAACATCCTCAAAATCTCCACCTACAAGTCCTAAAGTTAATTTTCCCTTAATAAAATTCAGAGCTATCTAGCCCAGCTCCTTTGTGGTTGTTTGTTCAAACTGTTCTTGTCCCCATAAAAGCAAGGAAACCATTTAGGGTCTAGAAAACCCTTTGCCATGGCAGTATAGCTCCTAAACTCTTCCTGACAACTCCCTCATGCCTACTACCCAGGTTGTTTTGCCTCTTCTGATTCTTTGATGTCACATTTTGTTTTTGAACCTGTTTTTGGCAACATGGTTTGAACTTACTTTCTAATGGTTTGCTCAATCAGGCCTTCAAACATGGTTTGAATCCCTGCAGATAATTTGCATTTTTTATAAATTCTATGCTGAGATTTTGCATTTCTAACAAGTTCCCAGGAAATTATACATAAAAATCACCTGGGGATCTTGTTAAAATGTAGATTCTGATTCAGTATATTTGGGGTAGAAATGTAACTGAAAGGAACCAGTTGGAAGCCTTAGTCTCCGCACTATTCTCAGGCACAATTTGTTTTCTCTTTTTTTCCTATTCCTACTGCAACCGTAGGTGAGGGACTCCCTCCCCACAACACGTCAGCCCTTGGGACTATGGGTGATAGTCAAAATATTTTATAACTGTTATACCATGGGCAGAGCCCTGGTGGCACAAACAGTTAAGCACTCAGCAGCTAACTGGAAGACTAGCGATTCCAACCCACCAAGCAGGTCTTCGAGAGAAAGACTTGGTTCAGCCAAGAAGACCCTATAGACCAGTTCTACTTTGTCACGTGGGGTTGCTAAGAGTTGGAACTGACTCAAAGGCACCTAACAACAACAACATACCATGGGCATTGTCCAATTAGAATAGATTCTAGTTACAGCAATGGATCTACCATTTATTAATAAATCATAGCTAGGTCAAGGGGTCCCTGAGGAGATGACTGAGAGGGATCATGATGGTGGGGGTTTGTGACTAATCTTAATTACCACAGAAATATTTTAGTATTTCCATAACCTATATAGTCCTCCAAAAACCCTGGTGGCATAGTGGTTAAGAGCTACATCTGCTAACCAAAAGGTCAGCAGTTCAAATCCACCAGGCGCTCCTTGGAAACTCAATGGGGCAGTTCTGCTCTGTCCTATAGGGTTGCTATGAGTCAGAATCGACTTGACGGCAATGGGTTGGGTTATATAGAGTCCTTTGAGCATCAGCCTGCTTGGTCCATGCAACAGTCCACCTAGAACAAATTTATGCTCTACCTTCACCTGATCAGGAAGAGGAATCATCACACCAGCATTTACTCACCTCAGCCAACTAGAATTCTCCACACTACCTGTGATCCTTCCCTCTCTCACATTGTTAGTAGCAAATTTTATTGATTCTATTTCTGAACTTTTCGCATTACCCCCCTACTTAACTTTAGTTCATTATGTCTTACCTGGGTTACTAACTGGTTCTCCTGAATCGATTTTCTCCCATACCATCTCTTCTTTCCACTCGTTCCAAAGCTATCATGCCAAAGGGCAGTTTTGATCACCTCCCTCCCTTCCAGCAAAGACAGTGAAAATATACTAACCTAGTTTTTAGGACAGTCTACCACCTGACCCCAGCCCACCTCTCATTCATTTCATGCATTCCACACATTTGTTCAGCCCCACTAAGCGACATGTTCTTGGCCTAGGCACTAGAAATACAGTCGTGAATAAGACATAGTCTCAGTCCTCAAGTTCCTTACATTCTAGTAGAGTAGAAAGGAAATTAGAATGCAGCATAAGAAGCCCTGAACTTGATATAAGTACAGTGTACTGTGGCAACATATGGGAGGAGCACCCCCAACCCAACTCTGTGATGATACCTAAGCTTGTTCCCAAATGACCAGGAAGACTTGGTCACTTGATCAGAGGGAAGGGAGGGGAGTTCAAGACAGAAAGCAAAGCCTAAATAAAGGCCAAGAGCATTATCAGTTGGGTAACTGCAGGAAATTTAGTCAAATTGTATAATTTCAAGGGGAGAGTGATAGAAGCCAATTGACACGGGAGCTTAGGAAGCACATCCTGCAGGATGTACCGTGAGAATATAGGAACAGAGAAGAGAAAGAGGAAGGAATGGATCTGAGAGCAAACAGATGAATGTCCAGCCCAGCTAGAAACCTTGTGTTGGGAGTTAATTCCACAGGCTTAAAGAGTTAAAGGAACTTATTATTTAATAAAGAGAAGAGATAAGTACAAAAATAACTACTTCCAAGTGTTTGCTATCTAAGGAACCTGGAATACAACAGGAGATGCACTTGATTGTTTCATATCTTAAGTTCAATAACAGGGCATATGGAAATGAAATGGAAATGTGGGAGAGTAAGAACAGGCATAATTGTGAGGGGACATTTGAGAGGGGTTTTAAAGGATACCTAGGAGTCCTCAGGTAGAGCAGAACATCATAAAGAGCATTAGAGAGTTAGAAAATATTTCATAGGAAGACAGAAAACATTGCTAGCTGAATGGCTCATAAAAAAAAAATCATCATAGAGAAGTTAAAATTTTCAGGTAGCCCATTTTAACAGATGGAAAATGAGGTAAAGGAGGAAACAAAAACTAAGAGGTGAGTAAAAAAAGGCTCACCCAGTGAAATATTCAATTGTTTATTTAGAACTAAGACCTTTGAATCAAGGAAATAACTCTCCCTCTTGTTCCATCCAGAAACAAGTATTTGTGTTTACTGGGATACTTTGCTTAGAAAGTGGTTCTAGTTCCTGTGGTTTGGTCAAACCTATAATATGGGGCCAACAGTTACCTTAGCAGAGGTTTCCTTTTCCAGGTCCATGTATTATCACCCAGTGACTCTAGGTTACCTGGTGGGACAGGCAGCAAAGCACACCAGCATCTCCACGACACAGTGGTCTAAGGCAGAATGGTGGTCATTATGGTGTCCCCATCTCCCCCCAGGAAGGAGACTTGGGGAAAAGAAGCATGACCCTTATCCTTCAATATCTAGTAGTGGAGACAATAAGTTTCCTAGGCATTGCTGGGGAATGATGATTTAGCATCTTCTGGAAGCTTTGGGATTTATACAATCCCTATGTCTACAACCGACAGAAATTCCTAAACCTAATAGCCAGAGAAAAAGAATGTGGCTAGTTTAGCAGAACTTTAGTGACATGCTTAATGTCTCATAACTGGAGGTGGTTGGAGCTTCCAGGACATTGGGGTGCCATGTTGTTTTAATTTGAAGTCTCCCTCTTCACTCAAAAAAGGAATCTGTGATACTGCTTTTATGGGCTCTTTCCTTGGGTGGGCCAAAGAAATGATCACAGTGACCATGCAGTTACTGCAGTCCCGCTATACCACTGGAGTTTCTTCTTTTTATTTAAAGACAGAGCAACAGCAGAAGGATTCAGGGGTAGAAAGTGTCTTGTACTATCCTAGTGGAAACAATAAGACATCCAAAAGGGTTCTGCCAGTTTGTATTCTCATTTCAAGACAGCACTCATTATTGGTTCCTCTTGTCATTTTCTGTTTATTCCAGACTTTCAGAAAAGACAGGGCTCCTTGGGTGAGATGACATCCTCCAACTTCACCATAAGCCAACCCCAATCACACTCTGCAGCTGCTGCAGCTAGCTGCCCATTGTAACACAGGCACGTCACTTGGAAAGTGAAGCTTACTGCCATTTCGGTACCTCAAGAGCAATTTCCCAGCCCTAGCCAAGGGTCCCCACTGCACTACTGAGCAAATTCCTTAAAAAAAATTTTTTTTCACTATCCCAAGAGAAGAGGGCCATCCAAATCCCCACTTGCTGACGTCCAGCTGGCCAGCTAACTGCAGCCCAGCTCTACAGGCTCTGGGAGCACAGGCCAAAGGGCAGGGCCTCCACTCCACTCGCCCATCGGAGATTATCGAGGCATCATGGAAGCTTGAAAAGTTAGTTGCAAAGGGGTAAAAACAAAGGTCAGTAGCTTTTCGTGGTTGTTTCACTAATTCTTTTTCGCCTCTCGAGAAGCAAGATTTGAATGTTCCGAGAAATCCAAGAGCAAGCTAACTTCCTGCCACTTTCTTGTGGCTGAATGGACAATCTGAAATCTGCTCTGGGAACGGTATGTCTTTTGGCTCCAGCCGGGCCCTATATTGTCGCAGACAGGGGGGCCGCCTATTTGGGAGTAGGCTTCTGGTCTCAACATCAAAGAGTTTAAAGAAACATCCCCTTTTCTTGAGACAAGAGAATAGAGAAACTTACAGAAGCTGTTTCTACTGATTTGAATTATTCCTGGAAGAAATATTGCTGTTATTATTCAATTACACAATTGAAGAAATGGCAAGTTGATTCTATGGTTCTCCAGTGAAACTCACAAGCAGAGTCTGTCCTTGCAAAATGCCCTTATACGTTCGTCTGGGGAGCCAGCACTAGAAAGCCCTTCGCTGTTGTTGTTAGCTGCCACCGAGTTAGCTCCAACTCACGGCAACTTTATGTGTAACAAAATGAAACGCTGTTCAGTCCTGTGCCATCTTCCAACACCACATCAGACAGTACTTTGTTGTGATCCATAATGTTTTCATTGGTTAATTTTCAGAAATAGATCACCAGGCCTTTCTTCCTAGTCTGTCTTAGTCTGGAACCTCCACTGAAATCTGTCCATGAGGGTGACCCTGCTGGTTTAAAAAAACCATTGCCTTCGAGTCGATTCCAACCCACAGTGACCCTAGAGGAAAGAGTAGAACCGCCTCACAGGGTTTCCAAGGAGCAGCTGGTGGATTCGAACTGCTGACCTTTTGATTAGCACCTGAGCTCTTAACCGCTGAGCCACCAGGGCTCCAGCCCTGCTGGTGCAGTATTTGAAATACAGGTGGCATAGCTGCTGGCATCACAGCAACACACAAGCCACCAGAGTACAACAAACCAACATGTGAGCGGTGGAGGAAGGCCTAAGGTTCCTGTTTTTTCTCTATGATTCTCAGGGATAGAGGTTCATTACCCACTAACATTGACTAAAGGCTCTATGAGCAAAACCCTATTTTGAATGCAGGTATTGCAAAACAGCTCTGATGTATTCTGACCTGCAGCTCATCTATGCCTTGGTAATAACCAGGGACAGATTATCCAATAGGCAAGGTAAGCACGGTATTTACCTCACTTAGGGGGTCATCTGCAGTAAACAATTTCACATTTTTTCTCCACATCAAAGATTCTGCTCCTAGGCATAGCTCACATCTCTCTTTTGCCTAATCCCACAGCACCTTCCTACAGAATCAAAGCCTTTTTTCAAATTTACAGTCCTTGATCGGGGCAGATGACCCAGTAAGCAAGGTAAACATGGGCTTACTTGTGCTTACTTACTAATCTGTAGTGAACAATTTCTTTGATGTTTACTACGGATGATCCGGTAAGCAAGGTAAGCACTGTGCTTGCCTTACCTATTGGAAAATCTACGCCAAGTAATAATATTTTATTACTTTATTCTTACTCAAGAGCTATGGCTCCTTCCCCCAACAGACAGCTGCAATTTTATTAGATGTGGACCTCAACAAATATACTTGTACAATATTTTCCAAAAATATTATGCCTGGAGAAAGAAACGCTTACTCCAAGCATAATATTTCAGAGACAACTGAAATAATTATATGTAAAATGCTAACAGCAGAATTCAGGGGTTCAATTTAAGATACTAGAGACCAAAGAAGCAGTTGAAAGAGCCGTCACAAAACTTAAAAATATGGTAATTCTATATGAAAAGAGCCACACCAAGAGTTTGTGTAGAAAAGGAGGGCAAATTTAAGCAAAAAGCACATTTGGCAAAAACACTCAGTATTTTTTTTGCTTTTGTTTTAATGAATTCAAAAGTCAATCCAAGAAAAAGCCAAAGATGTGAAGAAAGTGTGGTCCAGGTAAGAATTGTAAGAAAGTAAAAGGAACTTTGAACACAGAATAGGACTTTAAGAAAACCAAAGAGTTGAATATTCCATTGGCCAGGTAAAACTGCAAGCTGCAGGTTTTCAGAGAAGACTTGCCGCCAGAATTACTCTGGGGTCTCTTTGCAGTTTGGGAATTGTTTGTGGTGGAGGGTGGAGTTTGTGGTAGATATACAAACGAACCAAATTCACGATCAATGCCATTCCCCATTTAGCAAAGACAACAGAAAAACTGAGTTTGATCATTCAACACATGCGACTCAACAGGGATGTGGCTCCTCAAATCTGTTGAAAAGGGGAACTTCCCTCCTGAATTCTCCCCCTTCTTTTGCAAGCTCCTTTTTTATCGTTTGTTGTGTTGTTAAAGCTCAGATTTTTCTCCAGGCCACCAATTGTCCTGAAGTAACTGAAGAATAGTTTTACAGTCTTAACATGTAGCTCTGCTTAACTTAAAAAACAAAGCAAAAGCCCATTGCCATCCAGCCAATTCCAACTCATAGCGACCCTATAGGACAGAGAAGAACTGCCCCATAGGCGTTCCAAGGAGCGGATGATGGACTCCAATCGCTGACCTTTTGGTTAGCAGCCTAGTAGCTCTTAACCCCTGCACCACCAGGGTTTCTTAAGGTCAAGTTGGGCTAAAATTCCATGTTCCCACTTGGGTCTTTCCCAACCGTTCTCAACCTCGTGAAGGGTTTTATGCTTTCAGTTCTACCTAAGACAAAGACCCTGACAAAGCATCACACACCCATATGTCAACCTACTTCCCTAAAAGATGCCCCTCAAAAAATAGCCAGTATTTTTCATTTTAAATTCTACGTAAGCTTCCTCCAGCCCCTTGATATATGTGAGCCATGAAGGTATCCGTCGTTAATGCTTTTGAAAAACGTATTACCATATATTATCCTTAATAAAAAGCAACACTTCTTCAACTGTTTTGTTCTCTGATTTGATCCACTAGCCTGCAACTTGTTTTTAAATGCTTACAGACAAAAGAAACCCTCACAAGTCACACTGTGTTGAGCAAACAAAAGGCATGACCATAATTTTACATAATATTTATATGCAAAAAGACGGGTGCATCTTTTACAAACCCATCATTTCATAGGCTCTTCTAATAATGCACTTGGGGATTTAAATGTTTACACAATTGCAATTTCAAATTCAATAAAGAAAGAAAAGTGAATGCACCCTTAAATAAGCAAAATAAAATTTAAAATTCTCAGTGCCTTTCTGTACAAGTTTTTCCTTTGCTCTCCACAAAAGAGTACAAAGAATGATGAGTTCTTTGCTTCTACATGAACTTGGAAATAAGAGTATTAATCTTAGATTAATGTAAAAGTTATCACATAATAGAAAGAGAGCATATTACAGGGGAGAAATAGAAGTGTATTTATGCTTAAGTATTCTGTATAACACCATGCTCACAGGGATAGCAGATGTGATGAGTTAAACATTCACATTGTTTTTCAAAAAAGAGGTGCTGTGTTCCTTTGCCAGCCACATGGGAATTAATTTTGGGGAAAGCAATTTATTCTGGGTACTTGATCAATTGGATATCTACATGGAAGAAAAAATTAATCTTGCTCCCTACCTCACATCATAAGCAAAAAATTCAATTCCTGTTAGAATGTTGATCCAAAGGTGAAAGAGCAAATAAAGTTCTGTAGTTGTTGTTAGGTGCCCTGGGTTGATTCCGACTCATAGCGACCCTATGCACAACAGAACGAAACACTGCCTGGTCCTGACCCGTCCTTATAATCGTTGTTATGTTTGAGCTCATTGTTGCAGCCACTGTGTCAATCCACCTCCTTGAGGGTCTTCCTCTTTTCCACTGACCCTGTACTCTGCCAGGCATGATGTCCTTCTCCAGGGACTGATCCCTCCTGACAACATGACCAAAGTATGTAAGACGCGGACTCGCCATCCTTGCTTCTAAGGAGCATTCTGCTTGTACTTCTTCCAAGACAGATTTGTTCATTCTTTTGGCAGACCATGGTATATTCAATATTCTTCACCAACACCACAATTCAAAGGTGTCACTTTTTCTTCAGTCTTCCTTATTCATTGTCCAGCTTTCACATGCATATGATGTGATTGAAAATACCATGGCTTGGGTCAGGCGCCTCAGTCTTCAAGGTGACATCTTTGTATTTCAACACTTTAAAGAGGTCCTTTGCAGCAGATTTGCCCAATGCAATGATTCTTTTGATTTCTTGACTGCTGCTTCCATGGCTGTTGATTGTGGATCCAAGTAAAATGAAATCCTGGACATCTTCAATCTTTTTTCTGTTTATCATGATGTTGCTCATTGGTCCAGTTGTGAGGATTTTTGTTTTCTTTATGTTGAGGTGCAGTCCTTACTGAAGGCTGTGGTCTTTGATCTTCATTAGTAAGTGCTTCAAGTCCTCCACTTTCAGCAAGCAAGGTTGAGTCAGCTGCATAACGCAGGTTGTTAATGAGTCTTCCTCCAATCCTGATGCCTCGTTCTTCTTCATATAGTCCACCTTCTCGTATTATTTGCTCAGCATACAGATTGAATAGGTATGGTGAAAGAATACAATCCTTATGCACACATTTCCTGACTTTAAACCAATCAGTATCCCTCTGTTCTGTCTGAACAATTGCCTCTTGATCTATGTAAAGGTTCCTCATGAGCACAATTAAGTGTTCTGGAATTCCCATTCTTTGCAACGTTATCCATAATTTGTTATGATCCACACAGTCAAATGCCTTTGCATAGTCAATAAAACACAGGTAAACATCCTTATGATATTCTCTGCTTTCAGCCAGGATCCATCTGACATCAGCAATGATATCCCTGGTTCCACGTCCTCTTCTGAAACCAGCCTGAATTTCTGGCAGTTCCCTGTCGATATACTGCTGCAGCCGTTTTTGAATGATCTTCAGCAAAATTTTACTTGCGTGTGTTATTAATGATATTGTTCTATAATTTCCACATTTGGTTGGATCACCTTTCTTGGGAATAGGCACAAATATGGATCTCTTCCAGTCAGTTGGCCAGGAAGCTGTCTTCCATATTTCTTGGCATAGACGAGTGAGCACCTCCAGCACTGCATCTGTTTGTTGAAACATCTGAATTGATATTCCATCAATTCCTGGAACCTTGTTTTTCACCAATGCCTTCAGAGCAGCTTGGACTTCTTCCTTGAGTAACATCGGTTCCTGATCATATGCCACCTCTTGAAACGGTTGAACATCGACAATTGTTTTTGGTATAATGACTCTGTGTATTCCTTCCATCTTCTTTTGATGCTCCCTGTGTCATTTAATATTTTCCCCATAGAATCCGTCACTATTGCAATTCGAGGCTTGAATTTTTCTTCAGTTCTTTCAGCTTGAGAAACGCTGAGCTTGTTCTTCCCTTTTGGTTTTCCATCTCCAGCTCTTTGCACATGTCATTATAATACTTTACTTTGTCTTCTTGAGAGGCCCTTTGAAATCTTCTGTTCAGTTCTTTCACTTCATCAATTCTTCCTTTTGCTTTAGCTGCTCAATGTTTGAGAGCAAGTTTCAGAGTCTCCCCCAACACCCATCTTGATCTTTTCTTTCTTTCCTGTTTTTTCAATGATCTCTTGCTTTCTTCATGGATGATGTCCTTGATGTCATTCCAGAACTCATCTGGTCTTCGGTCACTAGTGTTCAATGCATCATGTCTATTCTTCAGGTGGTCTCTAAATTCAGGTGGGATACACTCAAGGTCATATTTTGGCTCTCGTGGACTTGCTCTGATTTTCTTCAGTTTCAGCTTGAACTTGCATATGAGCAATTGATGGTCTGTTCCACAGTCGGCCCCTGGCCTTGTCTTGACTGATGATACTGAGCTTTTCCATCGTCTCTTTCCACAGATGTAGTCAATTTGATTCTTGTGTGTTCCATCTGGTGAGGTCCACGTGTATAGGCACCGTTTATGTTGGTGAAAGAAGGTATTTGCCATGAAGAAGTTGCTGGTCTTGCAAAATTCTATCATTCAATCTCCAGCATTGTTTCTATCACCAAGGCCGTATTTTCCAACTACTGATCCTTCTTCTTTGTTTCCAATTTTCGCATTCCGATCACCAGTAATTATCAATGTCTCTTGGTTGCATGTTCGACCAATTTCAGACTGCAGCAGCTCATAAAAATCTTCTATTTCTTCCTCTTTGGCCCTAGTGGTTGGTGTGTAAATTTGAATAATAGTCATATTAACTGGTCTTCCTTGTAGGCGTGTGGATATTATCCTATCACTGACAGTGTTGTATTTCAGAATAGATCTTGAAACGTTCTTTTTGACAATGAATGCAAAACCATTCCTCTTCAAGTTGTCATTCCCAGCATAGTAGACTATATGATTCTCCAATTCAAAATGGCCAGCACCAGTCCATTTCAGCTCACTAATACCTAGGATATCCATGTTTATGTGTTCCATTTCATTTTTGACAATTTCCAATTTTCCTAGATTCATACTTCGTATGTTGCAGGTTCCAGTTATTAATGGATGTTTGCAGCTGTTTCTTCTTATTTTGAGTCGTGCCACATCAGCAAACGAAGGTCCCGAAAGCTTTACTCCATCCACGTCATTAAGGTCGACTCTACTTTGAGGAGGCAGCTCTTCCCCAGCCACCTTTTGAGTGCCTTCCAACCTGGGGGGCTCATCTTCCAGCACTATATCAGACAATGTTCCGCTGCTATTCGTAAGGTTTTCACTGGCAATATTTTTCAGAAGTAGACTGCCGGGTCCTTCTTCCTAGTCTGTCTTAGTCTGGAAGCTCAGCTGAAACCTGTCCTCCATGGGTGATCCTGTTGGTATCTGAATACTGGTGGCATAGCTTCCAGCATCACAGCAACATGCAAGCCCCCACAGTATGAGAAACTGACAGACACTTGGGGGAATAAAATTCTAGAAGATATCAAAAGAGAATTTATTTCTTTATTTAAGATTTCTTAAATAGGCACATAAACCACTAACCCTAAAGAAAAATCTTTACAAATTTGACTATGTTAAAATTATGAACTTCTCGGCTGCTAATTAAAAGGTCGGCAGTTCAATTCCACCAGCTATTCTTGGAAACACTAGAGGGCAGTTCTACTGTATCCTATAGGGTTGTTATGCTATGAGTCAGTATTGACTCGATGGCAATGGGTTCTTCATCAAAAGTCAGCATTAAGTGAAAAGACACAATACAAACAGGCAAAGATATTTGCAATACATGTACCTGGCAAAGGACTCCCATCCTGATTAGACTATTTAAATTATTCTTACAAAGAAAAAAACAGATAACTAATTGAAAATTGGACAATAGCCTAAAATAAAATAAGCCCAAATTGCCAAAAAACATGAAAAGTTGCTCAACCTGAATTAACAAACCCCCCCAGGGGGAAAAAAAAAAACTGCATTGCCATTGAGTCGATTCCGACTCATAGCAACCCTAAAGGACAGAGTGGAACTGCCTTATAGGGTTTCCAAGGAGCACCTGGTGGATTCTTGCTGCCAACCTTTTGCTTAGCAGCCATAGCTCTTCACCACTACGCCACCAGGGTTTTCCAACCTCAATTAGTCATCAGAAAAAATGAAAGCTAAAATAAGGTACCGCTACACACTTATTAAACCAAAACAACCCAATGCCATCAAGTCGATTCCAACTCATAGCAATCCTGTAGAACAAGTAAAACTGCCCCATAGAGTTTCCAAGGAGCAACTGGTGGGTTTGAACTGCCAACCTTTTGGTTAGCAGCCCAACTTTTAACCACTGTGCCACCACGGCTCCTCAAGTTTATCAGAATGACTAAAATATAAAAAGACTAAGAATACCAAATGTTTGTAAAAGTATAGAGTAGGCGGTACTATCATTTAATGTCAGTGGGAGTCCATTTACACTGCTTTTGAAAACTCATAAGGTAGTATCTACTGTAGCCACACGTGTGCATATTCTAAAACCCACCGATTCCCCTTCTGGATATACACCCAAAGAAATGTGTACACACGTCCATCAATATGAGAAAGAAATTTTAAACTGTGGTATATCCACATGGGAATTAATTTTGGAGATCGTGTTAATACATGCCCCCAAATGGCCTCCATATGTAGCCAACCACCCAATCTGTGCTGTTTGTTGGGTTTTTATTTCAGTTTTGTTTGTTTTTATTGTGATATAATTTCCCCGAGTACTGTCCTGTAAATTCTCAATTCTCATTATCATCATTGTTATCAAATCCATTGTTATTAGAATGCAATTTATTCTGGGTATTTGATCAATTGGATATCAATATAGAAGAAAAAATGGAGCACTATACAGCAATGAAAACATGTTGCATTCAACTATGCCAATGATTCCAAAAACAAAAGTAGCCATACACACAAAACTACACACTGTATAATTCCAGTTGTGACAAAGGACAGTAGCTATCTTTGGGAAAGTAGTAGCTGAAAGGGAGCATGAGGAGGGCTTTAAGTTGCTGGTGCTATGTGTCTTTAGATAGGTCATGAACGCACAGATGTTTTTACTATATGAGAATTCATCAAACTATAATTGTAATGTGGGTTCTTTTCCATATGTATGTTACACTTCAATTAAAAATTCATTAAAAAAAAAAATGAATGACAAATATGTCCCCTTGTTTGAAAAAGAGAAAGGCAGATTCCACCAAGTGTAGACTAATGATGTTGACATTGATTTCAGGTGGGGAAAAATAGTAACTAGATGTGGAAATCACAGTGGGCCAGGACACATGAAAGACTCATCTCAACCTTGCGGCCTTTTTCATAAGGTGATTAGTCTGCTTTGTCAACAAATTGTGGGGATATGTTGTACTTTGGAGCCCTGGTGGTGCAGTGGTTAAGAGCTCAGGCTGCTAACTAAAAGGTCGGCAGTTTGAATCCAGCAGCAGCTCCTTGGAAGCCCTATAGGGCAGTTGTACTCTGTCCTGTGGGGTCGCTATGAGGTGGAATCCACTGGACGGCAACAGGTTTTTTGGTATATAGTCCTTCAGTTACTGCAAGGCATTTAATAAGGTTTTCCTGGCATCATTGTAGCACGAACTAGATGATAATGCTCACAATTAAAAAACCAGTTGCTGCTGAGTCGATTCTAACTCATGGCGACCTCATGTGTGTCAGAGTAGAACTGTACTCCATAGGGTCTTCAAGGCTGATTTTTTAGAATTAGACGACCAGGCCCTTCTCCTGAAGCACCTCTGGATGGACTCAAACTCACACATTTCAGTTAGCAGCCAAGCGTAACCATTAGCACCACCCAGGAACTCCTATAATAATAATAACTACCTGATTTTCAAGGAGCCCTGGTGGCACAATGGGTAAACACTCAACTGCTAACCAAAAGGTAGGCAGTTTGAACCCACCAGCTGCTCTGCAGGAGAAAGATGTGGCACTCTGCTTTGTAAGATTCCAAAAAACCCACTGCCGTCAAGTTGATTCTGATTCCGAGCGACCCTATAGGGTTGCCAAGGCTGGAAATCTTCACGGAGGCAGGCTGCCACATCTTTCTCCCGTAGAGTGGCTGGTGGTTTCAAACCACCGAACTTTCAGTTAGCAATCAAGTGCCTTAACCACTGCATCACCAGGGCTCCTTTTCATAAGATTACAGCTTTGGGAACCCTATGGGACAATTCTACTCTGCCCTATAGGGTTGCTATGAGTCGGAATCAACTCAACAGCACACAACAACAGCACCTGCTTTTGCGTACTGTCTATCTACAAGATTCTTTGCACATGTAAACCCGGGTCCTTGATCTCTTCCCTTTACTGTGTGGACAGTCAAATGTGAGCTTCTGGGACATCCCCTTTCCTCCCTAGACTCTTCTGAGGGCCCTCGGGACTAGCTTGCCTCCTGCTAGCTGCAAAACTTCCAGCTGGTTCAGCCCCTGCCAAACTGCTGCTTCCCTTTCTCTCCAATCACCAGCAGCTTTCTCACCATCACTTCTCTAGTGGAGACTCGAGAACACGGAAGGGAAATTATAATTGTAAAAGAAAGACATAAAAAAAAAAAAAAACTATCAACATCAACATTGGAAACCCTGGTAGCATAGTGGTTAAGTGCTATGGCTGCTAACCAAAGGGTCGGCAGTTCGAATCCACCAGACGCTCCTTGGAAACTCTGTGGGGCAGTTCTACTCTGTTCTATAGGGTGGCTATGAGTCGGAATCAACTCGACAGCACTGGGTTTGGTTTTTGGTTTATCAACATCATGTATCACTGCAGCTGAATGCGCCATATTCCTACATGCAATTTCTTGCATATTCCTAGGCTGACCTCTTGCCGGGGTCCACTCCTACTGAAATCAAAGACCTTTCTCTCTTGTCCTTTCCCTCGGGATTCCTGAACACACTAACCATTATCCTCCCCTGTCATCTGTAGAAAGGTCCTCTTTGGGTCCCCAAAAGAGCCCAAACTCTGTTAGCATCATCATAATCCCTCTACTGAAGGAAGAATGACCGCTTATATTTGTATTCAGAACGGCTTAGCTCCTTGAACTTTACTCTGGGGGTTTTACTTCATGTGTTTTCATTGAACAAAAAAAAAAAAAAAAGGCAGTGCTCTGTACCAAGAGGCAGTGTCCCTAGGACTAAGAGCATGAATTCCAAAATCAGTCTACCCGCGTCTGAATCCTGGCTCCATTACCACCTAACTGGGCAGGTGTAGGAACACCTGAAAGGAATGCAAAGACAAATTTAATCCCAACTCTTGTCCTACAGGGATGGCTAAAGGAACTCGATGTTTAGCCTGGACAGGACAAGGCACAGAAGGGGCACTGTAGAATCATCCAGAATTTGAAGAGACACTACGAATGTCAAATCAGCGTTTCATTTATTACACAGCTTGGAAGCCCTGTTTTCCACACTCATGATTTACTTTGCCCATCTTTAATGAAAGTTCCATGACAGCTCATGAAATCTAGCATCACTCTTTCTGTGAAGAAATGACAGTGGAGAAGCCAATCTCTAAATGACTTTTTGTAACCTGTTTTCTTATTAATCTGTTAACGTGAGTCCCTTACTAACTTATTATTACAACGGTTTTTGTTGTCACAATTATTCTTTTACAGGTCCTGCAATAATTTTTGTTGCTGTATTTCTATTACAAATATTATTAATACTGCATAACTGTTTCCATCATCATGAAATATTGTGACCTTCATTGCACACAACCCAGAATTTAGAAGGACAAACTAAAAACAGTCCTTTGATTTGCTCAAATATTCTGGGTGCAAGAGAGAGGCTTCTGGCAAGTTCTCACCCAGAGGAGTTTGTTTATGGTTACACCAAGATGGCCTAAGGAGCCCTGGTGGTGCAGTGTTTAAGCATTTGGCTGGTAACCAAAAGGTCAGCAATTTGAATCCACCAGCCTCTCCTTGGAAACTCTATGGGACAGGAAGTTCTACTCCATCTTATAAGGTCACTATGAGTTGGAATTAACTTGACAGCAATAGAGTCAGATGGCCTAAAGCCTTCAAGATACAGAAAGCAGAGGAAGAGTCTGACTATAGGATAAGTATAAAGAGTGAGGCTTTGTGCTTTCTTTTTAACAGTTCTAATAAGTTTGCACAACGATAGCATTACACATTGAGTATTAATGGTTAAGAATTGAAAAAGTATTGGATTCTTAGATTTTGGTCTGTTTCATTCAAAAATTTACTGAGAAGCTTTGTGTCGTTAAGCAAAAGGAATTCAAAATGTGTAATGTATACTCTTCAACCTCTACAGGCAAAGTGGGGTAGGAAGGGACAGACACATAAACTTTATTTGTGTCTAGGAGGTGTTGCAATGCAATGAGAACAAAGTGAAGAGAAGCAAGCTCACATGGCATTAAGCATTTTTTGATCAAAAAGCCATCACCTGTACTTAATAAGAGCATGCTCAAATTACAGGACTTAAAACCACTCCATAGCTAAATGACCTGGTTCAAGATGGTGGACAGAGCCTAGACATTTATGTCCTTTTCGTCCCAAGGCTCCACTAACAGGTTAGTAAAGCAATTTCGTTGCTTTTGAAAATTATAAATGCACAAAATAAATAAAAATGGGAAAGGGAGACAACAGAAAACAAGAGATTGAACAAATGTTTAGAAGTAAGCAAAATAGTGCAGAGAAGGCTGTACCCGAGGAGAAAGCCAGTATTTCTGGTGGGATCTTGGAGCAGCTCCACAGTCAGGAGGGTAGGTGCACAGAAAGCAGGAGTGGGCAGAGAGCTGGAAACAGGGATGTTAACTGAAGGTGTATATCCAGAATGGAGCCCTGGTGGCATAGTGGTGAAGAGTATGGCTGCTAACCCCAAGGTCAGAATCGACTCGACGGCAACAGGTTATATCTGGAGTGGTGAAATTCCTCAACCCCATATACAGAATGCCCGGCAACTGGATATTCACCCATAAAGAAAGAAATAAGTGTTTTTCTCTGAAGAAATAGACAAGCTATCAAGGGATAGTCAAAATAATTAATGTGGTATATGGTCTGACTATCTGCATTGCACACGCAGACAAGGTGTGCCTCAACCTTCCAGGCAGCCATGAGACTGTTAGGAATGAGACATGTACACTCACTGGCATCAACAATTCCATGGGTGCTATGGTCATCTGCCATTGAGCCAGACACGTGAGACACACAGTTTTGGCAAAGTTAAAGCCAATAGTATTATTTATAAAAAGTAAACAGTAAACAATAACAACAGATTCTCAAAGGGGAAACGCTTACACTTCCCCAAATTACCCGTGGCCATTCTTCTGTCACGTGGCTCAGGTCAGATGTCAGGTGCTGTCTACACATCATCACTGCTTCTGACTACCACTACGCGGTGCCTGCATGGCTCCTGAGGCTTCTGCTCTGCTGCTGGGCCTCATGGACCTCTGCTGCTGGGTCTCTCCATGCTACCTGGGCCTGTGGGGTTCTCTTGCTGCCATGCTACTCAGACCCATGCTACACATGGGGGAGGCATGCAGCCCCTGCACAGGGCACACTCAGACCTCTCTTGCCCTGTGCAAGCAAATATTACAACTTCTTTAGCTACACCAGTAAGCCTCCTACCCACAGGCAGTCCATGGGCTTCTGTCTCTCACCATATCATGCCATTATCAGTGTTATAGCTCTTACTTCCGGGTCAAGGAGGTTCTCAGCACAGGGACCCTTCATCATGGTCCAAATGTCATGTGCTCCACTCCAGACTCTTCTTGATGATAGTGAGGTCTCCCTGAACCTCTGTGGCCCTTATATAAGCCTACTCCTTGTCAATGTCAATTTCAAGGCATGGTCCTCCCACCAGGACCACCGACTGACCAATCCCTTGGGTAAACCACAAATCACTCAATTTGCATAGTAATCAACCCATCCCTTGAAAGCTCACGGCCCAGCCAATCATTTTGTTGGAGTTATAAAATCATGGCTAGAAACGCCATACAAAAGTGATTAATTGCTCTGCAGTGGCATTTATCATGCTGGAGAATATCTCCTCACATTCCAGCATTAGGACAACCTTTGTTTAACGGCTAATTCCCCACTCTAAAACAAAACAAAAACAAATAAACAAACAAAAATAACCTGCCAGTTGACAAATCCTGCCAAGGAAATGTTCTAGTCATTGTTTCTATAGCCTCAATTTTATGACTGAGAAAGCAAGAATCCAGAAATCCAAAGAACACCTGCAGCATGACAGGAACAAAACATGATAAATCAGTAGGAAAACTGATTCCAGAGGAAAAGGAGTTGAGCTTACAAAAATTTCTAATTAATATGAGAATATATTACATTGAAAAAGGACGGAGGAGGAGGGGAAGAAAGGGAAACAGGAATGAGGAGGAGAAGGGCTTATTATGACAAAAAGAAAAATGAGAGACAAAGGAAGAGCACTTAGAAATCAAATATACAATCATAAAAATTTAAAAATTCAACTGATTGGAAGATTAGAGTTACGGGAAAAGAAGTTCAAAGGACAGGGAATATAAAAGAAAGGAAGCCTAAGAAGATATAGTCAGGAGGCTCAACAGCTGATAATAGAAATTCCAAAAAAAGAGAAGAGAGAAACAATGGGGAAGGTGTTAGCAAAGAAATATTGGAAGAGAATTCCCCAGAGTTGAATACAAAATATATCTTCATAGTAAATATTTTAAAGACCTGCAACTAAATTAGAGCATTGAAAAATTTCATAACCCGAAATATAAAGAAGATAACCCTAAGCTGTTAAATGAAACTACTGCCGTCGAGTCAATTCCAACTCATAGCCGTCAGATTAAAAACAAAAAACAAATCCCTTGCTGTTGAGTCAGTTCTGACTCACACTGACCCTATAGGAAAGAGTAGAACTGCACCATAGAGTTTCCAAGGAGCACCAGGTGGATTCAAACTGTTGACATTTTGGTTAGCAGCCGTAGCACTTAACCACTACCCCAGATGTTTGATAGAGAGAGAAAAAAGAAACAAGAATAAGATTAACACAGACGTGTAATCTGCAACACTGATAGACAGAAGACAGTGGAACAATGCCAAGGACCAAGAATTCTGTAAACACTGGACAACTCTAAGTCCAGTGTGATAGCCCAATAAAGACATTTTCAGACATGCAAGACTTTGAAAATTTTATCTGCTTATACATGTTCTTTCTTCCTAAAGGTATGCTTCAGAAACCAAAAAAGGGTGAGGGCAATGAAGTGAAAATAAAGAAAGAGAAAGACTTATATAGGAACAATGGACCACACTCAAGAGCATGGTAAAGAAGCAGCCCAAGAAAATGGCAGCGTTGCAGGTCTAGAGAGCAAGACCCTACTGGAAGGGAAGATGGAAGAAAACAATAAGAAAATGATGTAGAATAGACAGTGTGATTGAAGGTTTTAAACAAATCGAGGATTTATTTAGACAAATAAAGACACAACATTTAAGAAAAACTGAAAGGCAAATGGTTCACTTGATCTAAAATAAAATTGGATCTCAGTGGAGAATGGAATGGATTGTAATCAATCAAACTATAGAAACGAAGGAGTCATGAAAAAAATATTAGGGATATAGAAAAGAAGACTTTATTTTGCTTCAAGAAAGAAAAAACTTCAGGAAAACCAAAGCAAATACACAAAACTGAAGTAGGTTTGGTCTAAGTGCAAAGTAAACTAAAAAGGCCATGATTTTTAAGTACTTGGTAGAGTAAGAAAGCAGAATGAATTTGAACATTCTTCTTCAGGCTGCACTGATGCTGTGATATTGGAACCATAGAAAAGGAAACACAATCCTAAGGAGCTACTTGATTCTCCATAAACAAGTTTTATATAATCATAATAACGAAAATTCTGTTTATTCATCCAATCGATCTATCTGTTATGTGCCAGGCATTGTTCAAGACACATGGGATCAATTAGTAAACAAGATAGAAAAAAAAAAAAAAAAGCAAAACGAAGAAACAAAAAAACCCTTGTCTTCATGAGACTTACATTCTAGAAGAGACAGATAATAAATTTAGAGCTAACCATTGAGAAAATTGCATAGGATGTTAAACATGAGTCCTGGGTGGTACCAACGATTAAGGCACTTGCCAGCTAACCTAAAGCTTGGAGGTTTGAGTTCATCTAGATTTCATCTAGAGGCACCTCAGAAGACAGTCCTGGCCATCTACTTTCGAAAAATCAGCCATTGAAAACCCTATAGAGCACAGTTCTACTCTGACACACGTGGGGTTGCCATGAGTCAGAGTCAAGTGGACAACTGGTATCGTTTGTATGTTAAGCAGAGTTAAGTGCGTTAGGGAAATGATGGGATAGGAAAAGAGGCGGGGAGTAGGGATTTCAAAGCAAGTTGTAATTTAAAATTTAGGCGAGATGATGTCATTTGAAGAAGTTGTGAAGGCGGTGAAGAGTTGGCCATCTGAAGGCAAGTGAATGCCAATGATGCAAAGGTGTTTTCCTAGCAAAGAGGCCCGAGCGGCCTGACCACGAGGAGTGAGAGAGCATCAGGGGAGGGCACCGGAAAGGGGCAGGTTGTATCTAGGCTCTCAGGAGGACTTTGACTTTCACTGAATGAATGGGGGCCATTGTGGGGAGTTGTGCCTGACCAATGACAAGACTTTTAAGAAGATCATTCTGAGAATAGGTTGGAAGTGGCAAAGGTGGAAGCAGAGAGACCAGTTAAGAGGTTGTTGCAGTTTATTGTTTTTAATCAGTCTATGTCCAAAGCACAGAGGCCTTCATTGTTGTCTTGGTCATCTAGTGCCACTATAAAAGAAATACCACAAGCGGATGGCTTTAACAAAGAGAAGTTTATTCTCTCACAGCCCAGTAGGCACGAAGTATGAATTCAGGGTGCCAACTCTAGGGAAAGGCTCTCTCTCTGTCGGCTCTGGAGGGAGATTCTTGTCATCAGTCTTCCCTTAGTCTGGGAGAATCTCAGCGCAGGAACCTCAGGTCCAAAGGATGTGGTCTGCTCTCTGCACTGCTTTCTTGGTGGTATGAGGTCCCCGTGTCTCTCTGCTGGCCTCTCTCTTTTATATCTCAAAAGAGATTGTCTGAAGACACTACGTAACCTTGTAGACTCATCAGTATAATTACCACTAATCCGTCTTATTTCATCATGGTGATAGGATTTACAACATATACGGAAATCACATAAAATGGTGGACAATCACATAAAATGGTGGGCAATCACATAAAATGGTGGGCAATCAAGCAATGCTGAGAATCATGGCCCCGTTAATTTGACAGCTATTTTGGGGGTACGCAATTCAATCCATGACAATTGTGAAAGCTAGATTGTAAATGTTAGCAACCTGACAAGATTCAAGTAGAAGTAGCGCTCACAGAGCTGTGAGGCTAGAGGACAGTTAGGGAAGACTGTGGTCAGAAGCTATTGCTTTTCATTATAAGTCCTTTTATACTCTCCAGTTTTTAAACTACATATATGAATAACTGATTTTTAAAATGTAGGTTCAATGTGCCAACGTCAGTCTAGAAAGTTGTTATGGTAAATGCCATATCTGTCCTGTTCCAATTGCCCCTTTTTAGCATTTGGAGCAGGACTCGTTCCCTTAAGTGGCTTTCTAAATTATTTGCAAACCTTTATTTCATCACCCCCTTGCCGTAATGGCAGTGTTCCCTGCCATCTTCATTTACACCTTTGCAAGCTGATATTATAGTGCAAAGCAGGAAATCATCTCTGATTTAAATTTTTATTATGCCATGGAAATAAAAAATGTAGGGGATTCTAGGCTCTGTTGCTTAAGAGCAATGTAATCTGGACCACCTTTCTGCATATCCCTGAGCCCCTGCAAAATGGGCATAAGAGCAATGCTGAATGAACTTGAGGGTTGTTTTAATTGTTCGATAAGCTAATAGATATGAAACACTTTGTACAGTAAAAAGTGCTAACCATTTATGTTTTTGCAGTTAATGTTTCATATGCCACTGGTCATTAATGCGTTGCATAGTGGATCATACATTTTATGTGTTTTACTATTCCTTGATTCTTTATAAGAATTGTTGGCGAATGCGTGCTGTTAAAGTAAAACAGCAAATAACTTGGAACTTTGATGCAGGTATGACAGGTAGCTGGTGCCATCAGTCACTTTGGAATCCTTCAGATCCAAATTCATCCCCTTCCAGTTTAAGGCAAATGTAATTTCTATAACGAAATCCTTATAATCAAATGAAACATTGTAAAGGATTTAACTCCGATTCCAAGCAAAAATTTGTTGTTGTTAGGTGCCCTCGAGTTGGTTCCAACTCATACTACCCTACATTCAACAGTCTTGCACCATCCTCACAATCGGTGTTATGCTTGAGCCCATTGTTGCAGCCACTGTATCAATCCATCTCGTTGATGGTCTACTTCTTTTTCGCTGACCCTCTACTTTACCAAACATGATGTCCTTCTCCAGGGACTGGTCCCTCCTGATAACATGTCCAAATTATGTGAGACGAAGTCTCACCATTCTTGCTTCTAAGGAGCATTCTGGCTACACTTCTTCCAAGACAGGTTTGTTCATTATTCTGGCAGTCCATGGTATATTCAAAATTCTTCACCAACACCGTAATTGAAAGGCATCAATTGTTCTTCTATCTTCTTTATTCATTGTTCAGCTTTCGCATGTATCTGAGGCAATTGAAAATACCATGGCTTGAGTCAGGCACACCTTAGTTCTCAAAGTGACATCTTCGTTTCTTAACACTTTGAAGAGGTCTTTTGCAGCAGATTTGCCCAATGCAATGCGTCTTTTGATTTCTTGACTGCTGCTTCCATGGCTGTTGATTGTGGATCCAAGTAAAATGAAATCCTTGGCAACTTCAAACTTTTCTCTTTTTACCGTGATGTTGCTTATTGGTCCAGTTGTGAGGATTTTTGTTTTCTTTATGTTGAGATGCAATCCATACTGAAGGCTGTGGTCTTTGATCTTCATTAGTAAGTGCTTCAAGTCCTCTTCAGTTTTAGCAAGCAAGGTTGCGTCATCTGCATAACGCAAGTTGCTAATGAGTTTTCCTCTAGTCTTTATGTCCCGTCTTCATATAGTCCAGCTTCTTGTACTATTTGCTCAGCATACAGATTGCATAGATATGGTGAAAGGATACAACCCTGACACACACCTTTCCTGACTTTAAACCACACAGCATTCCCTTGTTCTGTTTGAATAACTGCCTCTCGGTCTATGTACAGGTTCCTCATGAGCACAATTAAGTGTTCTGGAAGTCCTGTTCTTCACAATGTTGTCCATAATTTGTTATGATCCATACAGTGGAATGCCTTTGCATAGTCAATAAAACACAGGTAAACATCTTTCTCGTATGCTCTGCTTTCAGCCAGGGCCTATCTGACATCAGCAATGATATCCCTCATTCCACATCCTCTTCTGAATCTGGCTTGAATTTCTGGCAGTTCCTTGTAGATGTACTGTTGCAACCACTTTTGAATGATCTCAGCAAAATTTTACTTGTGTGTGATATTAATGATACTGTTTGATAATTTCCACATTCTGTTGGAACTCTGTACAAAAATTCTTCTTAAGAAAGTGACTTTATTTTATCAGACAACTTGGGTGCTGGACTTTCTGACATGATATTTTGACATGTATTTGAAATTTAAAGGGAATTCTTTCAATCATCATGAAATTTCTCTGCATCTATCTTATATGAGTCTTTCTACAGTTAGAATATATGTGCAAAAAGGAAAATTCATCTCTCCACACCCTAACCATTCATGATATCAGCCAGCGAATGTTTAAAAACCCAGCTTTTGCTACCTTGCAATCATATAAGGTTTGGCTTGACTAATGACAAGCTTTTTAACTATACAAGAAATGTGGTCCCATACTTCCTCTGAAATTTCATTATAGCACTAACCTTCAGGAAGAAATGGCATTTTAGAAATGTCACATGCATTTTCACTCTTGTTGCAGTTACTAATGGCGAAGAGGACCTAACAAAGAAGATAGCAGAGAAAGAGGCTCATCATTGACAGAGTAATGACCTCAGTCCTTCGGGATAATTAAAACCCCATTTTTTTACACAGGCTGATGTCATTTTATTTGGCAATTCACTCTAAGAAATATTTCTTTCTATCACAATCAGAGATTTGAGTTGTCCTGGAGAAAGTTAAGTCATAAAGTCCCGTAAGGATCTCTTTTTCTAAACTTTCTCTTGTCTGGTGGATCAACAGGGATCGCGCTGGTGATCAATTTCAAAGCCCAAATTCATGGACCAGAGAATGAAGGGCAAAGTGTTCTTTTCTCATCCATAAATGCCTCTTCAAAACATTTTCAGATATTCCAAAAAGAGAGTAAGTCTTCTTGCCTATTCTAGTGTGAAGAACAATCTACAAGCAAAATACTTCACTCTGTTGGACCGTGTAGATTTGGGAACAGTAGTGAGTAGGTTAGAGTGCCTTGTGATGAAGGACGCATATCAGCCAAGTCAACACTGGCCACTAAAGGGATGATAATTGAACCTGCCAATATGGTCAGCATTTGGAACTGCCAAGGGCAGATTCCAGCTGAGACATAAGTACTCATGGCAAACACTGCTGGAGGTCATTGAAGTAGCAATGAACAAGAAACCAAGTCCTTGCCTTTATGGGGCTCACTTTCCTGGTAGCACTTATAAATAGAGTGAAGGGGTTGGAGCTGTCTATTGTGAGGGAGGTGTTGCCGTTTTATACATGGTGGTTAGAGATGTCCTCTCTGATAAAACAGCATTTTAGCAAAAGTCTGAAAGAAGAGGAGTCAGCCATGTGGATACTGAATTCAGAGCAGATTTCGTTACTCTCTGATTACTTTTAAAATTGAGTTTTCTGTCACTTATGCTTACCTTATTTTGGAAGGAAAAATAAGGGATAAGCAACAATAATAATTTTTTTTTTCCTTCTATAACATCCATCTTTAACTTTCAGGAGCTAATTAGTTCATTTGCGTCTTCTCACTCCTCACATGCACAGAAAAAGTGGAGGACATTCTCAGTCCTCGAGAGAATATGCCATCAAGGTGATTTTGATGTCTTAGTCCCGAAGACTGTACTCTGACAGGAATGCTGGGTGAGAAATGGGTTAGTAATTACAGTTCACAAATGAGACATGAGGAGTTACTGGATTTCCACTGCGCTTTCCTTGAAACCTATTACCATTGATGATCCCCTCAGCCCAATCCTTCTCCTTGTTGTTGTGTGCTGTTGAGTCAGTTACTACTCATAGTGACCCTATAGGACAGAGCAGAACTCCCCCATAAGGGTTTCCTAGGCTGTGATTTTCATAGAAGCAGATCTTCAGGTCTTTTCTCCTGTGGAGCAGCTGGTGGGCTCAAACCACCAACCTTTCAGTTAGCAGCAGCCCAGAACTTAACCGTTGTACCACCAGGGCTCCTTATCCCTCTCCTACACATGCACAGTAAGGCAAGGCCAAAAATCCATAGGGCACAGGAAGCTGAGTGCTGGGTCCCACAGTACTGTAAACCCATTGCCATGGAGTTGATTCTGACTTACAGAGACTCTAAATGACAGAGTAGAACTGGCCCATAGGGTTTCCAAGGAGCGCCTGGTGGATTTGAACTGCTGAACTTTTGGTCAGCAGTCTTAGTCATCTAGTGCTGCCATACAGAAATACCACAAGTGGATGGTTTTAACAAAGAAAAGTTTATTTTCTCACAGTAAAGTAGGCTAAAGGTCCAAATTTAGGGTGTCAGCTGCAGGGGAATGCTTTCTCTCTCTGTTGGCGCTGGAAGAAGGTCTTTCTCGTCAATCTTCCCCTGGACCAGGAGCTTCTCTGTGCAGGAGCCCTGGGTCTAAAAGATGTGCTCTGCTCCCAGTGCTTCTTTCTTGGTGGTATGAGGTCCCCCACTCTCTGCTTGCTTCCCTTTCCTTTTATCTCTTGAGGGAAACTCTCTTTACTTTGGATCAGGGAGGTGACCTGAGTGAGGGTGGTGTTACAATCCCACCCTAATCCTCTTAACATAAAGTTACAATCACAAAATGGAGGACAACCACACAATAGTGGAATGATGGCCTAACCAAATTGGTACACACATTTTTGGGGGGACATAATTAACCCATGACATAGCCATAGCTCTTAACCACTACGCCATCAAGGCTTCCCCATAAAACTGTTTTAATTTCTTTTAAAATCAGAAAAAAAAACAACTTTTAATTGGAAGAGAATATTTTAGTATACAATAGTAATATATTTGTCTTTACACAAATGCAGTAGTAAAATATAACATTGACTGTTTTTTTATGGAGGAAGGGGCTCACAAAAGCAAAGGTACCCAAGACCCCAGAAACTGCTTCATTATGTGCAACCTGTGTGAAGCCCCATGCTCAAAAAGGCCCCAGGTTTGTTTTATTATTCTGTTGTCCTGTCATGAAATTCATAGTAATTTTATCTTTGAACTTGTGTTTTATAAATGAAGTCCAAT
Source organism: Elephas maximus indicus (assembly GCF_024166365.1). Classification (NCBI taxonomy): domain Eukaryota; kingdom Metazoa; phylum Chordata; class Mammalia; order Proboscidea; family Elephantidae; genus Elephas; species Elephas maximus. Next base: position 65,828,977 of record NC_064841.1, on the reverse strand, counting down.
GGGACAAGGGAGCACGTACAAGGAGGTACGTGCAATATGTGTCTACGCCACTGTTCCTTGTTGACCACTTCACACACTGCCTTTGTGATGCCCATGAGGACAACTTCAGTGGCCCTAGGATATGTGTGAATTTGATGAGGCTCAAAACAAACATGACTGAGCAAGTGGGGGTACTGACAACCCCAAAAGACTGTGCTTTAAGTTCTAACCAGAACTTGCTACGAAAGCAACAGCGTTCTAAGAAATATGAATGACCAGGGAACTCTAATGTATCCTTTTTTATTGTTCCTTCCCTGTGCTGTCCAACCACTTATACTAAAAATGATGACATAAAAGGATAGAGAAAGATGGGACAACCCATAGTTTCTTTTCTCTTCAATCATATCTACCTCATGGGCAAGCTGAAGATAGAGTTTGCTAAAGTGTGCATATATCTAGAAGTGAAATAAAAACAGTTGAATTATTTTTGTGCAACATTTCCACTGTTCTGGTAAGAACAGAAACACGTGTGTGTAAACCCCCCCCCAAAAAAAACCAAACCCCAGTGCCGTCGAGTCAATTCCGACTCATAGCGACCCTATAGGACAGAGTAGAACTGCCCCACAGAGTTTCCAAGGAGCACCTGGCAGATGTAAGAGCTATGAAGTACGAATTATGCAATGTCAGCGATTTCAAATACAAGTTAAATGCTGTTATGTTTGCATTTAAAACTGGCATTGCACAACATAAACAGGAAAATTCATGTTAATAATTTAAAATTTTAATTCTTCTTCACTTAGAACAACATTAAATAACAAATAAAAAATACATCAGGTCAAGAAAGAGACCGTGCAAGAAAGGTAAAAGCTTTATATTTCCGTATCTTTAACAGTACTTTTCTCCTACTTTTTAAACAAGGACCCCACATTTTCATTTTGCACTGGGTCCAACAAATCATGTAGCCAGCCCTGTGTGTCCCTGCATAAAAAGGCAAGATACGTTTGACAACAGTCGAATGTTGAACTACAGTTTTTCCATCACAATATTTTCTTTCGATGTTACCAAGCAATAGCCATAAACAACTTAGATCGCCACTTCTCCCACCACATATTTCCAACCAATTGCTGTAGTATGGCCACTACCCTCCCCCCGCCTCAGGAAGAAGATAGAGCCTCAAGGAAAATATTATATTTATATCTTGAAGATTTGATTTAGATTTCTAAAGGGCCTCACTAGGCAAGTTGACCGCTACTAACGTAACTGAAAAACAGAATCATGCAATGTAGATTCTTAAAGATCTGACTTTCCCACTGACCCAGATGGGCTCTTCCATTACTTACAGGTAATTTTCAACCCTTAGGCTTCTACCTGCTCATCAAACATTTCCTCACCTTGATCCATGTATGGGTCCTGGTCCCTAGACCCCAGACTTAGTTTTCTACTGCTTCTATAACAGAAATACAAGTGGGTGGCTTTAACAATTTTATTATCTTGCAATTTAGGAAGCTAGAAGTCCAAATTCAGGGTGCTAGCTCCAGGGGAAGAATTTCTGTCTATGTCAACTCTGGGGGAAGGTCCTTGTCATCAATCTTCCCCTGATCTAGGAGCTTCTCAATGCGGGGACCCCAGGTCCAAAGGACATGCTCCACTTCCAGCTCTTCTTTCTTGGTGGTATGAAGTCCCTCTCTTCTCTGCTCCATTTGCTCTTTTATATCTCAAAAGAGATCGACTCAAGACACATCCTGATCCTGTAGAGTTCTGCCCCATTAACATCACTGCCACTAATCCTGCCTCGTTAATATCTTAGAGGTTAGGATTTACAACACATAGGATAATCACATCAGATCACAAAATGGCAGACGACTATACGATACTAGGAATTGTGGCCTAGCCAAGTTGGCTCATATTTTGGGGGAACACAATTCAATCCATAACAGCCCCATACCGCCTTTCATACATGTGAGGTCCAATTGGATTGGCTCTGCCCACCGTGTTCCCTTTCAGTTGAGACCTTAGGAGAGCACAGGCAAGAAAAAAATTTAAATCTAAGGGAATACACACTTAACCAGCATTGCTGCCTCGTATGGATCCAAGGCAGAGAGGGCAGAAAAGAGAGAAATTTTCCAGAGTTGGCAACATTTTATTAGGTTAGTTCAACCCAATCTAGAAAGCACTAGACTAATCCACTGGTTGTAGGAAAAAGTCCTAAGCAGAGGGCCAGAGGCCTGCAATATTATTATAGTGTACACCCTTCCACGTGGATGCATAAACAGTAGGAAAATAAATTTTGCTTCCCAGGTTTGAACTGACCATTACATACCCAAGAGGAAACCGTTCAGGTTTTGTTTAACCAGTCTGACTCTCTGTCTTATAAGGAACATGTAAGGTTTATTTATATACATAAAATTATTATTTATTTCTGTGTATTGTGCTTTTACTTGCTTCTTTTTGTCTCATCCTAATTTATGTTAGATAAATCTGTCTTATTATTTTTTCACCTAATATTTTGGAAGTTTTGTTTTTTAGAGTTACCATTAACAATCTGTATTACTGAGATAATAAAATCTAGCCAATACCTCCTCCCAAGCAATGCAAGAAACTTATAACTTTTAACTTCGATTATCTCCCTCTCATCTTACACATTATTATCACTGGTAATTTAACTCCGTCTTCCTCTTACAGTCTCAGCTATGTCATTATTATTGCTTTGGTTTCATATGGTCTTTTCTTGGGTGTGTTTCACATGTAGTTATCTTTTTTGTTTTTCTCTCATTATTCATTTTTGAAGCTCGTTCAATTTCTGTCTTCCTAGAATACATTCTTCAGAAGATTATTTACAGGCTGCTGGTAGTAAACTCTGACTGAAATTATATTTTGCCTTTGTTCTTGAATGATCCTTTAACCATGCAGTATGACAGTTACTTTTTCTCAACACCTTAAAAAAGGTAATGCTTCCAGTTTTTATTTTTCCTTTTGACAAGTCAATTGTCAATCTAATTGACAATTAGATTAATATGTTCTCCTCCCTGGTTGCTTTTAAGGCTTTTGGAGGCTTTGTTTGTTTTCATCTTCTTCAGCTTAACTCTGACACATTAAGGTATACTTTTATCTTTTTTCATCCTGCTCATGATCCACTGGGGTTCTCAATGTATGGGTTCATGTCTTTAACCAATTCTGGAAAACTCTCAGCTATATTTTCTCAAATTTCGTCTCTTCCCCTACTCTATCTTACGGTATCCTTCAAATTTTGCAGTGGAAGAGGTAAGGCTGATGGGATATACTTGTCTTACTCTGTGCCAGCCACCTCAAATCAGCAGAAGAGCCTCTGCAGTGTCAGGTACAGTGCCAGCCAACATTAGGGTGCTGACCTGAAAGATGGACAGAGTAAGTTCTAACCAGGGACCAATATATTGCACAGATTCTCCCAGAGAGAGAACCATCACTCATTTTTTTTTTTCCTTCCTGGCCCTATGGCTTCCTGGAAGGAGTGTTTCCACTAGGAACACATCAACTCATAGCACCCTAGAGGACAGAGTAGAACTGCTTCATAGGGTTTCCAAGAAGCAGCTGGTGGATTTGAACTGCCAACCATTTGGTTAGCAGCCCAATGCTTAACCACTGTGCCACCAGGGCTCCTCTAGCTTTTGTGAGGCCAGAAGGCAATTCCTGTATCTATTCAAGACTTTTCCATAAGGAGGATCTTAAGGTAGATGTCCTGAATTTCTTGGTAGATGAATGCTTGATGGATTTCCCTATGGTGTAAAGGTCAACTACACGCTAACTTTATTAGAATAAAGTAATCCTTGCATATTGAGCAGTTTTCCATAGTGTTTTTTTTTCTTTATGTAGTAAAACAGGATCCCTCTATATGTCAATAGTTCCCTTCTACGCACGCCTATGTTCTTCAAACCTAAAAGTAATTAAACACCTATCACAGGTAGAGCTATCAGAAGTTATAATTGCATATGTAGGGAAACTGAGGAACAAACTCTGTCATCCAAGGACTAGATCTCAGGACACTGAGAATAAATATGAGAACTGAATAAGGAAATAGTTAAGAACATGTGCTTAGGAACCAGATTGCCTAGGAAGGATTTCTCAGCTTCAGCACTACTGACATATTGGGTTGGGTAACTCTTTGTTGTGGGGCTGTCCTGTGCTTGTAGGATGTTTAGCAGCATTCAGGGCTTCTAACAACTAGCTGCCAGTAGCATTCCCCACCCTAAATGTGACAACCAAAAATGTCTCCAGATATTGCCAAATGTTCCCTTGGGAAGCGGATAATATCATCCCTCATAGAGAACTACCAGCCTAGGTGTTTAAATTTCAATTCCACCCTTTTAGTTGAGTGTCTTCAGACAAGATGACCTCACTGTACCTCAGTTTCCTCATATGTAACACTGGAATGAGAATACTTTTTTCTTTCTATGATTTAATGAATTAATACATTTGAAGTGCTTAGAACAGTGCCTGGCTTATCATGAGCACTCAACCAGCTAGCTATTCTTGGGCAAGACTGCACTCAAATATAACACAGGGTTGCCTGGGCTTGACTAATAAAGGAATTAACTCTCGACTAGAGCTGTGATTTAAATACAGAGGTTTAGGTACAGTTTATTAAACAAAGGTACTGAGCAAATTTTTTTAAAAAAGAGTCATATATGCTCAGAATTAGGATGGTGGTTTAATAATTACTAGCAACGTATTTTTTCATCAGGAGGGACCAGTCCCTGGAGAAGGACAACATGCTTGGTAAAGTAGAGGGTCAACGAAAGAGAGGAAGACCTTCAGTAAGATAGATTGACACAGTGGCTGCCCTGAAGGGTTTAATCATAGCAACAATTGTAAGGATGGGGTAGGACCTGGCAGTGTTTCATTCTGTTGTACATAGGGTCGCTGTGAGTCGGAACAGATTAGGCAGCACCTAACAAAAACAATATATGCGTTATTTCATAATGATAGGTAACAATTTTTGAGTGCTTATTATATGCCAAGGGAAGAACATGCTCAGCATTTCTCAAGCTGAAAGAACTGGAGAAAAAATTCAAGTCTCCAGCTGCAATAGTGAAGGATTTTATGGAGAAAATGTTAAACGACACAGAAAGCATCAAAAGAAGATGGAAGGAATATACAAAGTTACTATACAAAAAAGAATTGGTTGAAGTTCAACCATTTCAGGAGTAGCATATGATCAGGAACCGATGGTACTGAAGGAAGAGGTCCAAGCCACACTGAAGGCATTGGTGAAAGGCAAGGTTCCAGGAACTGATGGGATATCAATAGAGATGTTTCAACAAACAGATGCAGCGTTGGAGGTGCTCACTCGTCTATGCCAAGCAATTTGGAAGACAGCTTCCTGGCCAACAGACTGGAAGAGATCCATATTTATGCCTATTCCCAAGAAAGGTGATCCAACTAAGTGCAGAAATTATTAAACAATATCATTAATATCACATGCAAGTAAAATATTTCTGAAGATGATTTAAAAGCAGCTGCAGCAGTATATCAACAGGGACCTGCGAGAAATTGAAGCCGGATTCAGAAGAGGATTTGGAATGAGGGATATCATTGCTGATGTCAGATGGGTGTTGGCTGAAAGCAGAGAATACCAGAAAGATGTTTATCTGTGTTTTGTTTTGTTGACTATGCAAATGCATTCGACTGTATGGATCATAACAAATTATGGGTAATGTTTCAAAGAATGGAATTCCAGAACACTTAATTGTACTCATGAGGGACCTGTGCATACATCAAAAGGCAGTTGTTCAGATAGAGCACAAGGGGGTACTGCATGGTTTAAAATCAGGAAAGGTGTGTGTCAGGGTTGTATCCTTTCACCATGCCTATTCAATCTGTATGCTGAGCAAATAATCTGAGAAGCTGGACTATATGAAGAGGATTGGAGGAAGACTTATTAACAGCCTGCTATATGTAGATGACACAACCTTGGTTGCTGAAAGTGAAGAGAACTTGAGGCCTTCAATACAGGTTACATCTCAACAAAAAGAAAACAAAATCTTCACAACTGGACCAATAAACAGAGAAAAGACTGAAGTTGTCAAAGTGTTTCATTTTAGTTCAGTCCACAATCAACACCCATGGAAGCAGCAATCAAGAAATCAAAAGGCTCTTTGCATTGGGCACATCTGCTCCAAAAGACCTCTTTAAAGTGTTGAAAAGCAGTCACTTTGAAGGCTAACGTGCACCTGACCCAAGCCATGGTGTTCTCAATCGCCTAATAAGCACACGAAAGCTGGGCAATGAATAAGGAAGACCAATGAAGAATTGATGACTTTGAGTAGTGGTGTTGGTGAAGAATATTGAATATACCATGGACTGCCAAAAGAACGAACAAATCTGTCTTGGAAGAAGTACAACCAGAATGCTCCTTCGAAGCAAGAATGGCGAGACTATGTCTCACATAGTTCGGACGTGTTATCAGGAGGGGCCAGTCCCTGTAGAAGAACATCATGCTTGGTAAAGTAGAGGGTCAGTGAAAAAGAGCAAGACCCTCTACGAGATGAATTAACACAGTGGCTGAAACAATGGGCTGAAGCATAACAATGATTGTGAGGATGGCACAGGACCGAGCAGTGTTTCATTCCTTTGTACGTAGGGTTGCTATGAGTCCGAACTGACTAGATGGCATCTAACAACAAGTACAGCACTATATCCGAAGTACTATGCTCAGGACATTACATGCATTTTTCCATTTTATCCTGAAAATAAACTATGGAAAGATCGTCCTAGTGCATTTTACAGAAAAGGGAATTCCGGCTCATGAGAATTAAAAAACTTGCCCAAGTTCACCTGGCTCAAAGTGCAGATTCAAGATCTGAACCCAGGTCTGTCTGACTCTGAAGCCTATGCTCTTATACGCTATTTTACATCATTTTAAGGCTAGAAGAGATCATGCTATGGAAAGTGGAAACTGATACATAGAGAAATTAGCACCTTATGGAAGCTGCAGAGCCAGTCAGCTAGCGGGCTAGAAGCTAAGTTTATTCCAAGGAGCTTTGTCAAGCTGTTTTATTTATGAATTTTGTTTTTAAATGCCCATACCCTAGTAATCATGCCAGGGCCATATTTTTTTAATACACCACCTGAGATCCTTCCTTTCTAGAAAGCATTATAGTTGTCAAGCTATAGAATCCTGTTTGCCCGTCTTAGTCTTGTGTTCATATGTAGACAATGCCGACAGGACAGAGTGAGTCTCTGAGTTATCTCTATCCATTCCCATTGTAAGCACAAGGCTAACTGTTCCTTCTTAATGGGGCCAGTCAGTGTCTTCAAAGATTTCCTAAAGCAGGGACTTCTGCGGAACTTGTAAAAAAACGTCGCAGCTAAAAAGAATTATCCCATTTGCAATCCACTTCAAGGAAACCTGTTAAATTTAACGGCTTAGGTTGGGAAGGAACTACAAACTACATCAGCAAGCATTTTACTTGCTTCTTTTGTAAAATTAGCTATAACAAGCTGTCCAAGGCAAGAATCATTCTGCACATACTAGCTAACACCACTGTATGTGTGCTCTACATTTGCCCACATAAACTTGATCATGGATATTTCTAGGCGTTGAAAACTTATTGGGGATAAAAATCACTAGTCAGATTTCTGAAACTTTCATTCGTCAAAATTTCTGGAGCTCACCAATATGCCATGATTGGAGTTACCACTGGAAAATGGGAAAGTAATATTTTGCATAACCAGGCTTAAAGAGGTCTATGCTACCATACTCCCCCCACCAAAAAAAAAAAAAAGAAACCCAAACCCATTGCCATTGAGTTGATTCCAACTCATAGCCACCCTATAGGACAGAGTAGAGCTGCCCCATAGGGTTTCAAAGGAGCAGCTGGTAGATTTGAACTGCTAATCTTTTGGTTTAGCAGCTGAGCTCTTATTCACTGTGCCACCAGGGCTAGCATAGGAAATATTTATTTGGATGTTACCTTAGAATCACATATGAGGAGAGAAAGCATGAATTCAGCTGGGGCACACACTGCTCTTAACTATTCCTATATCCATTCTTTCTCTTCTTTCTTACTAGAACAATCCCAAATTTGATCAGGTTTGCAATGTGTCCACCTAAAAAAGTTGATACAATTCTTCTCATTCAGACAAACTTAGGGGTTCTGGAAGGCTTTCTCTGCCTTGATGTAGACACCACTCTTTCCTACCACCACACCCTCCTCTCCCCCCCCTTTTTTTTTTGCCTGGAATGCAGACATAGTGACTGGAGCAGAGCACAGATAATGTGCCCATGAAGACCAAACCACACGCTAAGAATGAAAATGTAGGAAGATATCCAAAAAAAACCCCAAAGCCATTGCCATTGGGCCAATTCTGACTCATAAGTACTCTATCGGACAAAGTAGAACTGCCCCATAGGTTTCCAAGGTTGTAAATCTTTACAGAAGCAGACTACCACATCTTTCTCTTGCGGCTGGTGGGTTCGAACTGCCAACCTTTCAGTTAGCAGCTGAGCGCTTAACAACTGCACCACCAGGGCTCCTTTATATAGGAAGATAGAGACCAATAAAAAGGCCAGCAAATTCGGCATGCTGTCTGTTTTTATACAGCCTGTGAAAAGAGCAGTTTTTATATTTTTTTTCTTTCTTTCTTTTTATTTAATTTTATTTTTTGTGAGAATATATACAACAAAGGATACACTTTCAACAAATCCTACATGTACAATTCAATGACATTGTTTACATTCTTCAAGTTGTGTGACCTTTCTCTCTATCCTTTTACAACTTATTCTACCACCATTAATGTAAAGTCAATGCCCCTAAAGCATCTCATCCAACCCTTTGAGATGCTGTTGTCGATTTGATCCCACATAGATAAATCTTTGAGAGAGGACAACTCTCAAGGCAGACCTATTTTAGGCTAGACTGTTGTTTGGTCCAAAGCAGACTACCAGGAAAAAGTTTTGGTTTGTTGTTTAAAGCCTATCTCAGGGCAATAGTTTTGGGTGTTTATCCAGCCTCAATGGCTCCAAACCAAAAAAAAACCAAACCCGTTGTTGTCAAATCCATTCCGACTCATAGAGACCCTATAGGACAGAGTACAACTGCCCCACAGTGTTTCCAAGGAACACCTGGTGGATTCAAACAGCCGACCTTTTGGTTAGCAGCTGTAGCTCTTAACCACTATGCCACCAAGGTTTCCTCAATGGCTCCGGAAGGCCTGGATTCCATTGAGAATTTGAAATTCTGTTCCTTTTTTCCTCCCTGTTGATCAGGATTTTTTTTTTTTTTTGATTGATAGTATTTTTTTTTATTAACTTTTATTGAGCTTCAAGTGAACGTTTACAAATGAAGTCAGACTGTCACATATAAGTTTATGTACACCTTACTCCGTACTCCCACTTTCTCTTCCCCTAATGAGTCAGCCTTTCCAGTCTCTCCTTTCATGACAATTTTGCCAGCTTCCCTCTCTCTCTATCCTCCCATCCCCCCTCCAGACAGGAGATGCCAACACAGTCTCAAGTGAGCACTTGATATAATTAGCTCACTCTTCATCAGCATCTCTCTCCCACCCACTGTCCAGTCCCTTCCACATCTGATGAGTTGTCTTCGGGGATGGTTCCTGTCCTGTGCCAACAGAAGGTTTGGGGACCATGACTGCCAGGATTCCTCTAGTCTCAGTCAGACCATTAAGTATGGTCTTTTTATGAGAATTTGGGGTCTGCATCCCACTGCTCTCCTGCTCCCTCAGCGGCTCTCTGTTGTGCTCCCTGTCAGGGCAGTCGTCGATTGTGGCCGGGCACCAACTAGTTCTTCTGGTCTCAGGATGATGTAGGTCTCTGGTTCATGTGGCCCTTTCTGTCTCTTGGGCTCTTAGTTGTCGTGTGACCTTGGTGTTCCTCATTCTCCTTTGCTCCAGGTGGGTTGAGACCAATTGATGCATCTTAGATGGCCGCTTGTTAGCATTTAAGACCCCAGACGCCACATTTCAAAGTGGGATGCAGAATGTTTTCATAATAGAATTATTTTGCCAATTGACTTAGAAGTCGCCTTAATCCATGGTCCCCAAACCCCCGCCCTTGCTCCACTGACCTTTGAAGCATTCATTTTATCCCAGAAACTTCTTTGCTTTTGATCCAGTCCAGTTGAGCTGACCTTCCATGTATTGAGTATTGTCCCTCCCTTCACCTAAAGCAGTTCTTATCTACTAATTAATCAGTAAAAAACCTTCTCCTACCCTCCCTCCCTCCCCGCCTCGTAACCACAAAAGTATGTGTTCTTCTCAGTTTATACTATTTCTCAAGATCTTATAATAGTGGTCTTATACAATATTTGTCCTTTTGCCTCTGACTAATTTCGCTCAGCATAATGCCTTCCAGGTTCCTCCATGTTACGAAATGTTTCACAGATTCGTCACTGTTCTTTATCGATGTGTAGTATTACATTGTGTGAATATACCACAATTTATTTACCCATTCATCCGTTGATGGACACCTTGGTTGCTTCCAGCTTTTTGCTATTGTAAACAGAGCTGCAATAAACATGGGTGTGCATATATCTGTTTGTGTAAAGGCTCTTATTTCTTTAGGGTATATTCCGAGGAGTGGGATTTCTGCGTTGTATGGTAGTTCTATTTCTGTTTAAGATAATGCCAGATAGATTTCCAAAGTGGTTGTACCATTTTACATTCCCACCAGCAGTGTATAAGACTTCCAATCTCTCCGCAGCCTCTCCAACATTTATTTTTTTGTGTTTTTTGGATTAATGCCAGCCTTGTTGGAGTCAGATGGAATCTCATCGTAGTTTTAATTTGCATTTCTCTAATGGCTAATGATCGAGAGCATTTTCTCATGTATCTGTTAGCTGCCTGAATATCTTCTTTAGTGAAGTGTGTGTTCATATCCTTTGCCCACTTCTTGATTGGGTTGTTTGTCTTTTTGTGGTTGAGTTTTGACAGAATCATATAGATTTTAGAGATCAGGCGCTGGTCGGAGATGTCATAGCTGAAAATTCTTTCCCAGTCTGTAGGTGGTCTTTTTACTCTTTTGGTGAAGTCTTTAGATGAGCATAGGTGTTTGATTTTTAGGAGCTCCCAGTTATCTGGTTTCTCTTCATCATTTTTGGTAATGTTTTGTAATTCTGTTTATGCCTTGTATTAGGGCTCCTAAGGTTGTCCCTATTTTTTCTTCCATGATCTTTATCGTTTTAGTCTTTATGCTTAGGTCTTTGATACACTTGGAGTTAGTTTTTGTGCTTGGTGTGAGGTATGGGTCCTGTTTCATTTTTTTGCAAATGGATATCCAGTTATGCCAGCACCATTTGTTAAAAAGACTATCTTTTCCCCAATTAACTGACACTGGTCCTTTGTCAAATATCAGCTGCTCATATGTGGATGGATTTATATCTGGGTTCTCAATTCTGTTCCACTGGTCTATGTTCCAGTTGTTGTACCAATACCAGGCTGTTTTGACTACTGTGGCTGTATAATAGGTTCTGAAATCAGGTAGAGTGAGGCCTCCCACTTTCTTCTTCTTTTTCAGTAATGCTTTGCTTATCCGAGGCTTCTTCCCCTTCCATATGAAGTTGGTGATTTGTTTCTCTATCACCTTAAAAAATGACATTGGAATTTGGATTGGAAGTGCATTGTATGGATAGATGGCTTTTGGTAGAATAGACATTTTTACTATGTTAAGTCTTCCTATCCATGAGCAAGGTATGTTTTTCCACTTAAGTATGTCCTTTTGAATTTCTTGTAGTAGAGCTTTGTAGTTTTCTTTGTATAGGTCTTTTACATCCTTGGTAAGATTTATTCCTAAGTATTTTATCTTCTTGGGGGCTACTGTGAATGGTATTGATTTGGTTATTTCCTCTTCGATGTTCTTTTTGTTGATGTAGAGGAATCCAAGTGATTTTTGTAAGTTTATCTGATAACCTGAGACTCTGCCAAACTCTTCTATTAGTTTCAGTAGTTTTCTGGTGGATTCGTTGGGGTTTTCTGTGTATAAGATCATGTCATCTGCAAATAGAGATAATTTTGCTTCCTCTTTGCCAATCCGGATGCCCTTTATTTCTTTGTCTAGCCTAATTGCTCTGGCTAGGACTTCTAGCACAATGTTGAATAAAGAGCAGTGATAAAGGGCATCCTTGTCTGGTTCCTGTTCTCAAGGGAAATGCTTTCAGGTTCTCTCCATTTAGAGTGATGTTGGCTGTTGGCTTTGCATAGATGCCCTTTATTATGTTGAGGAATTTTCCTTCAATTCCTATTTTGGTAAGAGTTTTTATCATAAATGGGTGTTGGACTTTGTCAAATGCCTTTTCTGCATCAATTGATAAGATCATGTGGTTTTTGTCTTTTGTTTTATTTATGTGGTAGATTACATGAATGGTTTTTCTAATATTAAACCAGCCTTGCATACCTGGTATAAATCCCACTTGGTCGTGGTGAATTATTTTTTTGATATGTTGTTGAATTCTATTGGCTAGAATTTTGTTGAGGATTTTTGCATCTATGTTCATGAGGGATATAGGTCTGTAATTTTCTTTTTTTGTAATGTCTTTACCTGGTTTTGGTATCAGGGAGATGGTGGCTTCATAGAATGAGTTGGGTAGTATTCCATCATTTTCTATGCTTTGAAGTACCTTTAGTAGCAGTCGTGTTAACTCTTCTCTGAAAGTTTGGTAGAACTCTGCAGTGAAGCCGTCTGGGCCAGGGTTTTTTTTTTTTGGTTGGGAGTTTTTTGATTGCCATTTCAATCTCTTTTTTTGTTATGGGTCTATTTAGTTGTTCTACTTCTGAATGTGTTAGTTTAGGTAGGTAGTGTTTTTCCAGGAATTCATCCATTTCTTCTAGGTTTGCAAATTTGTTAGAGTACAATATTTCATAATAATCTGATATGATTCTTTTAATTTCTGTTGGGTATGTTGTAATGTGGCCCTTCTCGTTTCTTATTCGGGTTATTTGTTTCCTTTCCTGTATTTCTTTAGTCACTCTAGCCAATGGTTTATCAATTTTGTTAATTTTTTCAAAGAACCAGCTTTTGGCTTTGTTAATTCTTTCAATTGTTTTTCTGTTCTCTAATTCATTTAGTTCAGCTCTAATTTTTATTATTTGTTTTCTTCTGGTGCCTGACGGATTCTTTTGTTGCTCACTTTCTATTTGTTCAAGTTGTAGGGACAGTTCTCTGCTTTTGGCTCTTTCTTCTTTTTGTATGTGTGCATTTATCGATATAAATTGGCCTCTGAGCACTGCTTTTGCTGTGTCCCAGAGGTTTTGATAGGAAGTATTTTCATTCTCATTGCATTCTATGAATTTCCTTATTCCCTCCTTGATGTCTTCTATAACCCAGTCTTTTTTCAGGAGGGTATTGTTCAGTTTCCAAGTATTTGATTTCTTTTCCCTAGTTTTTCTGTTATTGATTTCTAGTTTTATGGCCTTGTGGTCTGAGAAGATGCTTTGTAATATTTCGATGTTTTGGACTCTGCAAAGGTTTGTTTTATGACCTAATATGTGGTCTATTCTAGAGAATGTTCCATGTGCCCTAGAAAAAAAAGTATACTTTGCAGCAGTTGGGTGGAGAGTTCTGTATAAGTCAATGAGGTCAAGTTGGTTGATTGTAGTAATTAGGTCTTCCGTGTCTCTATTGAGCTTCTTACTGGATGTCCTGTCCTTCTCCGAAAGTGGTGTTGAAGTCTCCTACTATAATTGTGGAGGTGTCTATCTCACTTTTCAGTTCTGTTAAAATTTAATTTATGTATCTTGCAGCCCTGTCATTGGGTGCATAAATATTTAGTATGCTTATATCTTCCTGATCAATTGTCCCTTTTATCATTATGTAGTGTCCTTCTTTATCTTTTGTGGTGGATTTAAGTCTAAAGTCTATTTTGTCAGAAATTAATATTGCTACTCCTCTTCTTTTTCGCTTATTGTTAGCTTGATATATTTTTTTCCATCCTTTAAGTTTTAGTTTGTTTGTGTCTCTAAGTCTAAGGTGTGTCTCTTGTAGGCAGCATAAAGACGGATCGTGTTTCTTTATCCTGTCCGAGACTCTCTGTCTCTTTATTGGTGCATTTAGTCCATTTACATTCAGCGTAATTATAGATAAATAAGTGTTTAGTGTTGTCATTTTGATGCCTTTTTATGTGTGTTGTTGACAATTTCATTTTTCCACTTACTTTTTTGTGCTGAGACTTTTTCTTAGTAAATTGTGAGATCCTCATTTTCATAGTGTTTGACTTTATGTTTGTTGAGTCGTTACGTTTTTCTTGGCTTTTATCTTGAGTTATGGAGTTGTTATACCTCTTTGTGGTTACCTTAATATTTACCCCTATTTTTCTAAGTAAAAACCTAACTTGTATTGTCCTATATCGCCTTGTATCGCTCTCCATATGGCAGTTCTATGCCACCTGTATTTAGTCCCTCTTTTTGATTATTGTGATCTTTTACGTATTGACTTCAATGATTCCCTGTTATGAGCATTTTTTTTTTTAATTAATCTTAATTTGTTTTTGTGATTTCCCTATTTGAGTTGATATCAGGATGTTCTGTTTTGTGACCTTGTGTTGTGCTGGTATCTGATATTCTTGGTTTTCTGACCAAACAATTTCCTTTAGTATTTCTTGTAGCTTTGGTTTGGTTTTTGCAAATTCTCTAAACTTGTGTTTATCTGTAAATATCTTAATTTCGCCTTCATATTTCAGAGAGAGTTTTGCTGGATATATGATCCTTGGCTGGCAGTTTTTCTCCTTCAGTGCTGTGTATATGTCATCCCATTGCCTTCTTGCCTGCATGGTTTCTGCTGAGTAGTCTGAACTTATTCTTATTGATTCTCCCTTGCAGGAGACCTTTCTTTTCTCCCTGGCTGCTTTTAAAATTTTCTCTTTATCTTTGTTTTTGGCAAGTTCGATGATAATATGTCTTGGTGTTTTTATTTTTGGATCAATCTTAAATGGGGTTCGATGAGCGTCTTGGATAGATATCCTTCATCTTTCATGTTGTCAGGGAAGTTTTCTGTCAGCAGATCTTCAACTATTTTCTCTGTGTTTTCTGTCCTCCCCCCCTGTTCTGGGACTCCAATCACACGCAAGTTATCCTTCTTGATAGAGTCCCATATGTTTCTTAGGGTTTCTTCATTTTTTTTTAATTCTTTGATCTGATTTTTTTTCAGCTATGTTGGTGTTGATTCCCTGGTCCTCCAGATGTCCCAGTCTGCATTCTAATTGCTCGAGTCTGCTCCTCTGACTTCCTATTGCGTTGTCTAATTCTGTAATTTTATTGTTAATCTTTTGGATTTCTACATGCTGTCTCTCTATGGATTCTTGCAACTTATTCATTTTTCCACTATGTTCTTGAGTAATCTTTTTGAGTTCTTCAACTGTTTTATCAGTGTGTTCCTTGGCTTTTTCTGCAGTTTGCCTTATTTCGTTTCTGAGGTCATCCCTGATGTCTTGAAGCATTCTGTAAATTAGTTTTTTATATTCTGTATCTGATAATTCCAGGATTGTATCTTCATTTGGGAAAGATTTTGATTCTTTTGTTTGGGGGGTTGTAGAAGCTGTCATGGTCTGCTTTTTTATGTGCTGTCTCTGAGCCATCACTAAGATAAAAAAAAAAAAAGATATAGTAGTGGTTTATTCTGTAATTGCTCACTGAGTCTTATCTTGTTTTGTTTTCTTTCAATATACGTGGATGGGCTACTAGATTGTGCTGTCTTGTTTGTTGTAGCCCTTGACTTACTTATGACCTATTACCAGCTAGTTTGGTCTGTTGCCAGATATATATGCCTGAGTCTATTCGCTATTCTTGAGTAGAATCTGATTTTGGGTCATCAAGTGTGTGCAGCACCCTAACACCTATCCACCTCAAGAAGTAGTGGTGATAGTTGTGTACACCAGATTCTATTAGCAGCTGGGGTTCACCCTCTGGGGGGGGCAGGATGCTGACAGGCTTCCCCCAAGTGTCAGTGAGGTAGATATGTCCCTATTCCTGTAGCACCTTGGTGGGAGGGCACTGCAGCTGTACCTTAGGCCCCCAATGCAAGTACCTCTACTGACTGGTAGGTGTCACCCTCCTTAGACCCCTAAGGCAGGAGGCTAGGTGGTCTGGGGGGAGCTTCAGCCCTCAGTTCCCTGTTGTGGGTCAGTTGGGGCTCTGTTGAATAAGCAGAGATATCAAACCTGGGAAACTTGTTTTTCCACAAAATCCGCTAAAAAAAAAAATGCAGTCGGATCCCTACCAGAACTGCCTTTGGATTGTAACCACCACCTTGTTCCCTGTAAGGATGAAAGTCTGAGTCTTTGATCATATATGCTTGGCTCTAGCTGTTTCTGTGTTTTTAGTCCAATTAGGGATGGATTTTTGGTCCCTGGGTTTTTTGTGGTTCCTTCTCTCAGGCTGGAAGAATGGGTTAGGAAAAGACCAAAAAAAAAAAAAAGGGAAAAGCAAAGCCGCCGTGGAGCTCGAGCCATTCTCCCTCTGGCTCAGGAAATTCCAATGTTAATGAAGCCGCCTGGGAAGGGTGGAGGAGGGTTTAGAGAAACAGGAGAGTAGCACCACGGAATATAGCCAAAGTTGCTTATCTTGCTTGGAATGACTATTTTATCTGAGTTTCCTGAGGGGCATGTTGCCTATGTGTGCCAGCACATGTGGAGATTGCCCCCGAGGGTCTGGCTGGCTGAAGCCATGGTCAGATCCTCCGCAGCCAGCCCAAAGCCCAGCGTCAAGGTTCCCCTGCTGGGACGCTGCACTCCCGGCTCCAAAATCAGTCGCTGCCTCCCGGGGACTTCTTGTCCCGCCAGCTGCGTCATCGCACTGCTCCCGCGGACTGGCTGGGCCCCCTCCCAGGGTCAGTTCAAGGGGGTAGGGCTGTGCCCCTTGTTTGCACCATCACAAGATTTTGTGTTCATCTCCTCTGGGCCCGGACCTAAGACCGGCACCAAGGTTACCTGACTGGGACGCTGGCTCCAGGCTCCGAAAACAGTCGCTGCTTCCCTGTATTTGTTCGTTCTCCGTCTCTAAATCTGTGTTCGTTGTTCAGGGTTCATAGATTGTTATGTATGTGATCGATTCACTTGTTTTTCCGAGTCTTTATTGCAAGAGGGATCCCAGGTAACGTCTACCTAGTCCGCCATCTTGGCCCAGCCTCCTTCACAGTTTTTATATTTTTTAATGGTTAGAGAAAAAAAGTCAAAAGAAGGAAAATATTTCATGACATGTAAAAAATATCTGAAATTCCAGTGTCCATAAATAGTTTTTTTGCAAGAGAGCCACACTCCTTCTTCTGGATATTGACTATGGCTGATTATGTCCTTCAGGGGCACAGTTCAGTAGTTACAACAGAGTCCATATGAGCCACTGTCTTCTTCATTCAATACTGCTATAACAGAAACATCACAAGCGGATGGCCTTAACAAAGAGAAATTTATTCTCCCACAGAATAGGAGGCTCAAAGTCCAAAACTCATGGCACCAGCTACAGGGGAAGGCTTTTCTCTCTATGTTGGCTCTGGGGGAAGGTCCTTGTCATCAATCTTCCCCTGGTCTAGGAGCTTCTCAGCACAAGGACCCCAGGGTCCAAAGGATGTGCTTTGCTCCTGGCTCTGCTTTCTTGGTGGTATGAGGTTTCCGGCTTCTCTCTGCTCCCTTCTCTCTTTTATATCTCCAAAGAGATTGACTCAAAAGACAACCTAATCCTATAGTTTATGTCCTGCCTTATTAACATAACTGCCTCTAATCCTTCCTCATTAACATCATAAAGGTTAGGATTTACAACCCATAGGATAAATACATCAGATCACAAAATGAAGGACAAAGGCACTATATTGTAATTACAACCCAGCCAAATTGACACACATTCTGGGGGGACACAATTCAATCCATAATAGCCACAAAACCTAAAATATTTACTATCTGGCCCTTTACAAAGTTTGTCAATCTTGCTTCAACGACGTCCTTGACCACCTAACCCCAGACTTCCTGTTATGTGAGAAAAAGAATCTTTTTGCTTAAATAATCCCCTGTTTAGATTTTATGTCACTTAGAGCCAAAGGCAACCTAATTGCTGCACAGCAAAATGAGACTTGATGAACCGGAAGAACGAAGGGTGGGTAATGAGGAAAAGTACCTAGAGGACATTCCACAAATGTCAGGGCTCTTAATCCATTTTCCTGTAATTTCCCAAGAACTTTAAAGCTTTCAAATAGAGAGGACTAAGTCTAAGACCATGATTGCTAGAATAGAGAAGAGAAGATAAAAGTTTAATGAAGGTTAAATCCCTACAGGACTTGGCAGCCATCTGGATGTGCAGCGCAGGGGAGAAGGAAATTGGTAGAGCAAACAGTAATTCATCAATGCATTAACGATCTATTGCTATATAACAGATACTCTAAAACAATAACACTTACTATCTCACATTTTCTATAGCTGGAACCTGGGCATGGGTGAGTTGGGTCTTCTGACTCAGGGTTTCTCACAGGCTGAGACCAAGGTATCAGCCAAGCTACAGCATAATGGGTAAATGCTGGGTTGAACAAAAGGTCAGTGGTTCAAACCCATCCAGCATCTCTGCAGGAGAAAAGACCTGGGGATCTGCTCCCGTGAAGATTACAACCCAGGAAACCCTATGGAGCAGTTCTACTCTGGCTTTTAGGGTTGCTGTAAGTCAAAATCAACTTGATGGCACACAACAACATCGTCTTCTCAAGGTTCAGTCAGGGAGAGTCAACTTCCAGCAACTCCCAGAGTTGTTAGGAATCAGTTCTTCAAGCTTTGTTGGCCTGAGAGCCCAATTCCTCACTGGCTGTTGGCCTGACGCTGCCCTCACTTTCTTGCCATATGAGCCTCTCCATCTGGCAGCTCCCAGCATGACAGCTGGCTTCATCAGAGCAAGCAAGAAGAACCAGAAAGAAAGAGCATGTGGACAAGATGGAAGTCAGTCTTTTATAACCTTATCTGGCAATGTCGTCCCATCACCTTGGCCTTACTCTGTTCATTAGAAGTGAGGCAGTAGGTCCATTCCACATTCAAGGGGAGGGGATTAAACATAGCCATGAATACCTGGAGGTAAGGATCACTGGGAGCCACATCAGAAGCTGTCTACCACACTTAATAAGGATAATGTTCAGAACATGTATGGATTATTTTCACTTGGGACACCTTTGCTGAGGGTGTTCAGACCTGTTGTGAAAAGCCAAGGTGGACCCTCCAGGCCACTCCTTCATGTAGCAGCTTATGCTACATCGCACACCTCGAGGCACTTCACATGAAGACATTGGGAATGGCACACCCTGTGTGGAGACTCGAGTCCCCAGCAGGAGGTGCGTGCCCTACCTCCCTCCACAAACCAAAAACCCAGTGCTGCCGAGTCGATTTCGACTCATAGCGACCCTATAGGACAGAGTAGAACTGCCCTATAGAGTTTCCAAGGAGCGCCTGGTGGATTTGAACTGCTGGCCCTTTGGTTCGCAGCTGTAGCACTTAACTACCACGCCACCAGGGTTTCCACCTCCCTCCAGCATATGCATAATCTGCCTCCACCCACTCCGCTCCTACCTTTAGAGTTCCTTATCTCAGCCAGGAGTCTCTGGGTGGTACAAATGGCTAAAGCACTCTGCTGCTAACTGAAAGGTTGGAGGTTTGAGCCCACTCGGAGGCACATTAGAAGAAAACCCTGGCAATCTACTTCTGAAAAAGCAGCCATTTGAAAGCCCTGTGGAGCCCCATTCTACCGTGACATGCAAAGGGTCACCATGAGCGAGAGTTAACTTGAGGGCAACTGGTTTATCTTAGCCAAACAAAAAAAACTTCTAAACCTGTCACCTATAATCTACATACTTCGGGGAAAGTTTTTTTTTTTTTCCTTGTGTGTGTCATTTACTTTCTGACTTAAAAAGATTCGTTGATTTTCTTACCCTTTACGAAATGCAGACCGACTTTCTACTGAGTACCCACCACCTCCTGTTCACCCTCCAATGAAGGCAAACCAAGAGTACCTTAAAACCAAAAAATCCATGGCCGTTGAATGGATTCCAACCCAGAGCAACCCTAGAGGACAGAATAGAACTGCCCCATAGGGTTCCCAGGAAGCAGCTGGTGGATTTGAACTGCCAATCTTTTGGTTAGCATATCGCTTAACCACTGTACCATACCAGGGATTCAAGAGTACCTTAGCTAAGCCTTTTTCTTGAGTCTTGATCTATGGCTTTTCTTCTCTCCCCTACTTTTCTCCTTAGCTTTCCTCTCCAAAAGAGGGCTCCCTCACTTCACATTCCCTTTTCCCAGTGGGAAGCAAAAAAAAGAAGCCCTTGCGCAAGCCTAAAGCTGCTCAAGTGGCCACTTCTGACCAAATAGGCTTCAAGTTGATGCTACAACTCTCCCAAGGGGCTTGCAAATGAGGCTCTTTAAAATGTGTGGCGCTGCTTTGATTTTGGCAGACAACAGCCCTCACTGGAATGCGCCCACACTTCTTCTAAATGGACGCTTCAGCTTCTCTTTGCTTAAGACGAACCATAGAGTGAATGGAACTCCTGAAATGAGTTCCAGGGAGTTGGAAACATGGCATCACGCCCTGCCTGCCTGTTTTGCAAGTTTAAAAACACTGGGCTTCCAAATAGCTGATACATGAGGGTCTTTTAAATGCCTAGAATACTAAATAGGGTTTTTCTGTTGTTACCCTAGAGCAGCTGAAACAGTAGCATAAGAAGGAAAGGTAGTTCGTCCCTATCCATTTCTGATTTAAAAACAAAATAAATCAATAGGTTCAAATAGAAAAATATGCACAAATTGCACAAATATATACATACCCAGTAATTACACCCAGTTGTTTACAGAGCTTTTTTCTTTCTTTCTTTTTTTTTAAATGCAACACGGTAGGAGACCTAATCTGCATGACCACCCAGGAAAGGGGCATATCAGGGCAACCACCAACAGCCAGTTTGAGTGAGAATGCCATGGACCCCCTGGGAAAAAATAGAAATAGGGAAGAAGATTTTGAGCACTGGTGGGATTAAGACTTTCAGAAGGGGACAAAAATGTAGAGACAGATTTTACCCCCAAATCTCTGGGAGGGGTGCCCCAGGAGGGTTAAGAAGTTTGCTTTGAGGTAAGGAGAGCCTTGAATTTCCTCTTTCCCATCCTTAGGCACAAATTTATGATCAGCAGGGAGGGAGGTTTTTTTTTAACATTATAGTGGAAGGGGCCAGTCAACTGTCCTCTGACTCTGCCCCAGTTCCTCAAAGAAGGAACCAAAAAAAAAAAAATGAAACTCTGTTGCCTTTGTGTCGATTCTGACTCATGGTGACCCCATGTGCTACAAAGTAGAACCAAGCTCCATAGGGTTTTTTTGGCTATAATTTTCACAGAATCAGATTGCCAGGCCTTTCTTCCACAGCTCTGCTTGGTGGGTTCAAATCGTCAATCTTTAGATTAGCAGCTAAGCTAAAACTGTTCGCACCGCCCGGGGACCTCATCTGAAAAAGGAAGGGGCCCATTGAAAAATCATAATATAAACAAATTAACCTGAAAGGGCTACAGTATATTTGGGGAGTCTAATAAAAAGATATCTAGCAAGAGTGCAAGAGACTCCTCCAAGTGAGACTTTGGATGTAAAGCACTCCCACTTTCACTGTAACAGTAACTCATGTCCTTATTTGTGTTTTTTTTTTTTAAGCCTGAACCAGTGTCAGAAGGAAATCAGAATCACCTCCATGAGTTCAAGCACTAATTCCTCACCTGACTTTAGCTCCTGCCTCTCAGAGGGTCTTCAGAAAGTCTCATAACTTCTTAGCCCCTCTTGTAACAATTCTTTTTGAGCTCCGATCATTAACTTATGTAGTGTGTGCTTTATTTATTTATTCTTGGTTTCATGTGTTCCTTTTTATTATATTCTTGTAGGTTTCTTTAAAGGAGCCCTGATGACTCAGTGATTAGACGGTCAGCTGCTAACCAAAAGGTCAGCAGATCAAATCTATCAGCCACTCCTTGGAAACCCTATGGGGCAGTTCTACTCTGTTCTGTAGGGTCACTATGAGTTGGAATCGACTCGACAGCAATGGGTTTGGTTTTGATTTTTGGTTGCGCAATGCTTAAGCACTCGGCTGCTAAACAGAATATTGGCATCTGAACCCACCTGTTGCTCCACCAGAGAGAAGACCTAGCAATCTGCTCCCATATGGAGCAGTTCTGCTTTGTCATTTAGGGTCGCTACAAGTCACAGTTGACTTGACAGCACACAACAACAACAACAAACAACAGGTTTCCTTCACCTCCTTAATTAGAGACCACAGCAATCTTAGTCTACAACTATTGTCCCTACCCAATATTTTGGAGGATACTCCCACAATGAGACCTTATGATAAATAATATTAATGTTTAGAAAATGTCTTGCAAGGATTGAACTAGACTAACTGTTGCAAATGCATAAGCCTTTATTTGTTTTAACAGAAGTGAGTCCATAATTGCTTGTTACAGCGAGTCAAAGTAAGGTCAATACATTAAATTTAGGATATGCTGGGTTAGGTGTTTAGAGAAGGAATAACTAATGATGTGACAGATAAAATCCTAAATCTCAGTGGCTTAAGAGAATGAGGTTTATTTTGCACACATAAAGGTCATTCCTCACCAGCGGGCACATCTTCACCAAAAAATGATTCAGGGACCCAAGCACCATTTCTATTTTATGGCTTCATCATCTTCAATTCCAGTTTCCCCAGTGTTAGGGATTGAATTGTGTCCCCAGAAAATGTGTATCAACTTGGCTGGACCATGATTCCCAGTATTGTGTGATTGTCCACCATTTTGTCATATGATGCGATTTTCCCAAGTGTTGTAAATCCTACCTCTATGACGTTAATGAGGTGGGATTAGCGGCAGTTATGTTAATGAGGCAGGGACTCAATCTGCAAGATTAGCTTGTGTCTTAAATCAATCTCTATTGAGATGTAAAAGGGAGAAGCTAGCAGAGAGACAGGGGAACCTCACACTACCAAGAAACAAGAGCCAGGAAAATAGTGCATCCTTTGGACCTGGGGTCCCTGAGCTGAGAAGCTCCTCGACTGGGGAAGATTAAGGACAAGGATCTTCCCTCAGAGCCAACAGAGAGAGAAAGCCTTCTGCTGGAGCTGGCACCCTGAATTTGGACTTCTAGCCTCCTAGACTGTGAGAGAATAAATTTGTTTGTTAAAGCCATCCATGTGTGGTATTTCTGTTATAGCAGCACTAGATAAACAAGACACCCAGGCTGACACACTTGTTTTCCTCAAGCCACAGAAGAAAGGCCCTGGAGGAACATATGTGGGAGGTTTTCACAGGCCAGGTCTAGCGGTGTTCTTCTATAGTACATTCCATTAGCCAGATGTGTCATGTGGCCACTCCTGACTGCAAGGGGGCTGGGAAAATAGACTAACTCTGGGCTCAGAGGGAAGAAGTTCCTGCCACACTCATCAAAGCAAAAGGTCTCTGCTGTGACAACCTCCTTGCAAAGTGCCACTCCACTACCACGTCTGGCTTGGTGGCTGGAAACCACGCATAGGCCAAGTGCTAAATTGGATTCTTCATACATCAAAGGGTACAGGAAAGCTCTTGATAGCCTGGGCTTCTCAGACATGAAGGACAGCTAACAAAGATGACAAGAACAACAGAAAGCTCTACCAGTTCTCTCTGCCTTTTTAAAAGAGTGCTGTGCTTTAATTTTCTTGCTTCTAGAAGCATCACAGCTTTCGTGAACCAGTGAAAGCTCATTGGCTACAGTAATAACTGGATCCTGGAAGGTAGCACTTAACCAAACAAATATGAAGAAACTGTGACTCTCTGGAGTATGAGCTTTCAAGGGCGTGGGTTATGCCCGGGGTCGACACCATACCATACACGACAGTTAAGGACGAGAGAGGAAACGACATTTTAGAAATGGGAAAACCACAGGAACACTTAGATTTGCCTCATATTCAGAGTCATTAAAACAATAAGCTCCTGGATAGCTGATTTTCTTTTTTGCCACAATTAAAATCTTAAAAAGAGATGTTTCCTGTGCTTGAAGTTTTGTGTCTTTTTTTTTTTTTTTTTTGGCCATTTATATAAGTACTGCCCAAGAAATTCTGACAATGGAGAGTTCAGCTCTAATGCAGGTCTTGATTTATTTTGATTTAGTCTCAGGATCTAGCATAACAATCCAGGTTTTCCTATGAAAATGAGATCTCAAGGCGCCAAGAACAGGGAATCCGTGCCACAGACCGTCTCTCAGCCATGTCACACGTCTCTTTTTCAAGAACAGTCAGCATCTGGGCCCCTTCACACACTGACGAGCCCCGAGCTGCAGGTCCATTGCTATAGGAATAACAGCTGAGAGCCATTCTTCATTTGAATTTTCCCTTGAGTTCAGCAAAAAGTAGAATCTATCCTCAGGTGATTTGTAGAAAAATAAATCATAGAAGAAAAATAGTGTGGCAATTTTTTAAATGAGAAAATGAATAAAGTCTGTGAGCCCGGCTCAGGTATGCCTACGTCTGCTTTCAATTGTAGTTCACCACAAATCAGCTCTCAATTTTCTGCTTGATGTATTCTCCAACACAGCTCTCCCTGCCTCTGCAAATGACCCAAATGCATGCCCTCCCTAGGCAACCTTGCCTTCTCAGTCCCAGACCACACAACAGTCCCGCTGAGTTGCAATATTACCAGGGCAAATACTTGTAATACTTATAAACACACGTATGTATATGATATCTTTTTTCCTCCATTATGTCTTATTATTCCCTATCTTGTATTACTAGTGCCTCTTCTCCCCCCATTAGTGGTGATAAATTGCAGTTGATTACAGTTCAGCTCCCTTTCTAGTGGGTTAAGTGTGGGAAAATGAGCAGAGAAGTAGCCAACAAGGCCTTGGGAGGACAACAGCTGCCAATAACGGCTTATTTCCACCTCTGATATTTTCACAGATGATTCTGCCGCAAGTTCTCCAATTTGGGGTAATTGATGCTGAAAGGCTATGATGTGAGAATTTAGGGTAGAAGCAACAGATGATGATGATGGTGACAGAGATTATGTGTGGAAGAAAAACTAGCTCTGTGTGAAAGGCAGATCAAGGCCAATAACCCAAGAGCTAACATGAGTCTCAATTCAATGGTTCCATTAGTTTACAAAAAAAGGTGGGGGAGATTTTTTTCATGTTTACTTTTTAATAAATAAAAATAGTGTATCTGATAGTTGTGTCTGGCTTAAGAAAACCATTCTGTCAGCAGTTCTCCAACAGCACAGAGATCTTCCACTTGGAGTCACCAGCCTCTTCCAAACCAAATCTGTTGCCAGTTGAGTCGATTCCAACTCATAGTCAGTTTCCAAGGGTGGCTGGTGCCTTCGAACTGCTGACCTTCCAGTTAGCAACCAAGATCTTAACCACCAGCCTCTTAGGGCCCCTCTTTTTGGTATTAAAATATTGGACCTGATATCTTGCAGCTCTTGAGCTGATGGGATCCCCAGATGTGACTTCGGATTTGTACAACCACAAGGGTCACTGCTGTAGAACACGAGGTGCTCCACTTTTTATTGAAAAAAAAAGTTTATTCCAAGTTTTTGTTTCTTAAGAAGTTTTATGAAGAGAAAGTAATGACCACAATAAAATATTTACTCAGGGATGGGAGGAGTGAGAGAGAGGAAATTTAGGAAGGACTGGAATTCTACACCTGAATCTTGGCCTGGCAGCTCTCACGTTCTCTGCCTGGACCAGGTGTTTTCCCTACTGGCCCTGCCCCTAGTCCCTTGGACCCTTTCTAGTCTCTAATTTGTAGAGTTGTGTTCTTCTTCAACTCATTCCTGCCAAACCACTCTGGACTCCATGGTGAGTTGTTTTTTAAAGGCCCTCTGCAATACCGTGGAATCTCTCACTTCTCAGAGCTTTACTTACTATGCCCCACGCTGTTCGGACAGCCTTCTGACCTTCCCCCCATTCCACCCTGAGCTCCCAAGCAGAACCAGAACCAGTACTGTTGAGTGGATTTTGACCCGTGGTGACCCCACGTGTATCAAAATAGAACTCTGCTTCATAGGGTTTTCGATGGCTGATTTTTTAGAAGTAGATCACCAGGCCTTTCTTCCAAGGCACCTCTTTGTGAACTTGGACCTCCAGCCTTTCCGTTAGCAGCCAAATGTGTTAACTGCACCAGCCAGGGGATCCTAAGCATTGCATTCCAAAACCACAGTAACATGCAAATGGGCCCCCCTATAGATTCATGCAAATTCTTTATTCTTTCCGGTCTCACAATTATGTCCCCTGCTAAGTTTTTGCTCTTTTCAATATCCATCTCCACACCCACCTCCCACCCTTAAACATCCTAGATTGAACTTAGACACCTATGAGAGTTTCTGTATTCTCTCTCCTCATCTCTCCTGTTTCTAAGGACGAGGACTTGATCCTCTTCTAACAACCCACACTTTGCACCTTTCTCCAGGTCCCATCCTCTCATACCTTCCTGGGAACTACGCATCATCGTACCGCCTCTTTCATGCCCCCAATTTCTCCTCCTTGTTATCTTTCTCCTCTTTAGCTCTTCTCTACTTTAAATGAAAAGGAATGGAATGGAACGAAATAAAATCTCTTTCCCTGGCTCAGCTATGCCTACGTTGGTTTTTTTATTCCTCCTACTGACAAATGTCTTGAGCTAAACATGACTCCTTATGTCCTCCTTCCCCATCCCACCAACAAAAGCTCAGTTTTCTTCTCTGCAGATATGCTTTCTCAAACACCAGTGATCCCCCCACCCTTAGATCAGATCATCAGAATATTATACCTCTTCATTACGAAAAAAAAAAAAAAAAAGCTTGTTGCCACCAAGTTGATTCTGAAGCATGGTGACACTATAGGACAGAGTAGAACTGCCCTATAGGGTTTCCAGGGCTGTAATTTTTTAAAAAGCAGACTGCCACACCTTTCTCTCTTGGAGTGGCTGGTGGGTTTGAACCACTGACCTTTCAGTTAGCAGCTGAGCACTTAATCACTATACCAGCAGAACTCCTCATAAAAAAAAAAAAAACAAAAAAACTCAGGAGTAATTAAGTTTAGGGCACACCCTACACTGTTAGGACCTCATTAACATAACAAAGAAAACTCTACTCAAAAATGGGATTAGGTATAGGGGTTAGGATCACAACGCATATTTTAAGGAGACACAGTTCAACCATAACAGTAATATAAAAAGCCTTCCCTAGAAGATGATACCGAAGCTGAGACTAGAGGGATGAGCAGAGAGGATCCAAGCAAAGAGCGCAAGAAAGAGTATTCCCTACAAGGGAAACTACATGCCTAGAAGCATGGGGAACACAGCATATGCACAAAACTGAGGAGTTCAGCATGGGTGGAGGGTAGGCTGTGAGAGAGAGGAGAGTCAAAAGATGAGGATGGAAACATATTTAAGGGCTTGGAGCCCTGGTGGCACAGAGGTTAAGAGCCTGGCTGCTTGCTAACCAAAAAGTCGGCAGTTTGAATCCACCAGCTGCTCCTTGGAAACCCCGTGGGGCAGTTCTACTCTGTCCTATAGGGTCACTATGAGTCGGAATCGACTCAAAAGCAGTGGGTTTTTGGTTTTTATATCTTGCAAGGGAGTGATTAAATTACTAAATCAAGGAGTCCATGACTGTTTGGGGTAATACTTTTTAATTTGCTGAAAAGATTATGCTTGAGTAAGAGATCCTATTTTAGTGCCAAAGCTAAGGCATCCATATGTCCTAGGTTTTCCAGGACTCTACTGATATAAAATATTTTGCCTTGTCAGACCATGTGTCAGAACACAGCTCAATTTCAGGTTAAGAAACTTTTGTTACCATAACCTCATTCCATCCCACACACCATATTGTTTTTCCAAGTAAATGATGACATTGTTTTTGGTTGGTATCCTACACAGAAAATAATCCTGATTTGTGAGTTTACAACTCATACTTATGAATATTCAAATGCACAACTCCAATTAAAGCCAAAACAGAAAGCCTGTGCAACAGGCAGTGAAAATAATTTTTCCATAGCTACATTTGCCTTATTAATAGGTTGCAGCTGAAAGGCCTGAGAAAAAAATATTAATATCTTGTTATTACTTTATCTTGTTTCTAACTGAGTGTGGTTTGTTTGTGTTGTGTTTGCTGTTTGCTTTTGTTCTTCATTTCCTGGTATATTACAGATCTGGATAGTCTAATAGAGAAAGGGAAACCCTGGCGGCGTAGCGGTTAAGTGCTATGGCTGCTAACCAAAAGGTCGGCAGTTCAAATCCACCAGGTGCTCCTTAGAAACTCTATGGGGCAGTTCTGCTCTGTCCTATAGGGCCGCTATGAGTCGGAATCAACTTGATGGCAATGGGTTTGGTTTTTTTTGTTTAATAGAGAAAATGTTATATACTTTGGTCAATACAGATGTAGCTCCCATACATCTAGGGGCTTCACACGACATGCTCTGCAGGGAGCCAAGTGTCAGCAAACACCATCCGAGCTTTAGGTTTATCTAAGAACAATTGGGAACTTCAATTCATAACCCACCGCAGCAATACTTCTTGGAGGCGCCCCTCCTCCAGATCTCTTCGCATCCTACAGCTGCTCCAGGGCCTCTCCTTGCCAGATCCCTGACAGCAACCGCCTCTCTCCCACCCTAGCACTTCGTTACAGAAATTGTCTTAGTTCTTGGCTTTCTTCCTAGTTTTCTTTCCCAGCCACCCAAATTCCCCACCACAAATGGGCACCTAGAGCTTACCCCAGGCAAGCAGAAATCCTTTTCACCTCCCTCTACCACTTGGCTCTTCCCTCTACCTATTCCTCTGCTTCTGCTTTAAAATCAGTCTAGAAAGAGAAAAGCAAAGGCCACGTACTGCCTAGAGGATGAGGGGAAGGTGAGAAAATGGTGATATTTTATTTAAGATATAAATATATTTAAAAGTTATAACATCCAAAATCTATTTTCTAGTGAGAAGGAAAGAAGAAAAGTTGATAATAATATCCTCATCATGTGCAGAAGTTTTAGGTAGGGATAGAACTGAGCTGTCGATACAACAAAGTTTCTCACATTTGGTGAAAATAGGAATCATGCTCAGTTACTCTATAAAACACCGTATGGTAAGTCTTTTTTTCACCTCTGACAAAATATTGTCATCTATTTTTTATGACATCATACAGTCTCCTTATTCTGAACACATTTTTTTGCTGGATGCCTTCATGTTGGTGTGTTTTAAGCATGTTGTTTGTGTTTATAGTGTGTTTCCGAAGTATAACGTTCTGGAAGAAAATTACAGAGGCAATATGAACAGGATATTTACCTCTGTATCCACCCACGATTGTAGAAACACCAGTCACTCTAACAACAGGACCTCAAACTGTCTTAGGGGCCCCCAAGACTTATCTCAGTTACATTCACCAGTGCCCATGACCGCCATTGTTCTCCTCTTTTATTCTGGCAATCGTGGAAATTTCTCCCATTGCTACAGAAGCTACCGGTGTCCTTGAATTCACCAACGTTGGGTAGATGAGATGTCCTCTCCTGCTTCTTCTCTGTCGCTCAAGAAAGCTTGACCAATACTTTGCTCAGGCTAGGGTGTCAAATTTTTGTCTTTTTCCAAAAGCATGGCTATTGTAGTGATTTTATAGGTGATGTTGAATTCTCCATGGACTTGATCTTATAATTTTTTGACGTTAAAGGTAATCTACTAAAGAGCTGCCCTTAACTTTGGAAAGGACAGTGCGGGATTTCCTTTTCATGTCCCTTCTTAGGTAGAGCTTTGTTAAAAACTAGTTACAAAGCCAAGCTTTTTTTTTTTTCTTTCCCAAATATTGACCTTCTTTCATTGTATATGTCCGACCAACGTGCTAAATGTGATAAATGTGAAATACCGTCTGGATGTGAACAGGTTACAAATCATTCCCTGGAAGGGAAAATTAGAAAAATAATTTACAGCTACTTTCAACTCCTTGGTTTGGCAGCTTTGTCTTCTAATTACTCTAAGCTGGTGTGATTATTTTCAAATACTACAAAGAGGGTGGTTATTGTTTAACTTTTTGTTTTTCTAGAATCATTTGCTAAGGAACTGTGCTAAATAAGTTCATCCTAGTACTCCACAGGTTTTTCATATTTAATTTAACAACTTCAAAGGGATTCTTTATAAAAATACAGCGCACCCTTAGGTGCTAAGCCTTGTAGGTAAGTGGAAAAGAAAAAGAAGTGAGGCTAGGCTCCAGATTTGGTGAATAAATGATAGTGCCTGTGGAGGGAGTCCTTTCAAAATTAGATGAGACGTTTAAAAAGTAATCATAATAATATAGCAAGTGGGAGGTAGGGAAGAAAGGAAAGTTAGTGGTGACTAAATTTTTAAGATGCCAATGCATTAGGAAGAAGAGAAAAAGAGATCAATTGCTTACTTGGAAATGGGGATCAATTAAGTTTTCTTTTGTAAAATAGTAATACTTAGAATAATAACAGACTAAGAGGACACAACCAGGTAGCAGGAAGGTATTAAAAACATAAGGAGCCATTGACTAACCCACTGCTGTTGGGTCGATTCCAACTAAGTTAGTTGTTATTCTGTCCTTTGTCCCTCTGTCATTTTTATTGTCAAATCCTATAAATTCTACCAATGTCTTCATTTTTATCAATGTTTCTACTATCTTCTCAACTGCTGCTGCTTAAAACATTAGTTTATCATTTCTTTTCCTTTACACCTGCCTAACTATTCAACAAGCCCTGCCAATGCTTCTCTCAAAGTGATCGTTTTTATCATTCCTAAGTACCACTACCCAATTTCAATCCTTTTATAGTCGCTACTTTTTTTTCTTTACTAATTTATTGAGCTATAATTTTCATAAGCAGGAACTGCTCATATTTAAAACGTATTTGATGAGTTTTGACATATGAACACACCTGGGAGGAAACCTAATCAAAACACTGATCATTTCCACTGCCACCCTTAAAATCTTCCCTGTGCAGGGAGTGTGTTGACATGTCGTGGGGTTGTTCACATAAAACAATATGTGTACTGTTTACTGAGAAACCAGTTTGTTATGTAAACCTTCATCTAAAGTACAATAAAATAAATTTCTCTGTGCCCTTTACAGTCAATCTCTTCCTTCTGTACTCCCACAATCCCCAGGCAACCACTGATTTGCTTTCTATCATTTTGGCACAGTGGTTAACAGCTACAGCTGATAACCAAAAGGTCAGCAGTTTGAACCTACCAGACGCTCCTTGGAAGCCCTATTGGGGCAGTTCTACCCGTCCTATAGGGTCGCTATGACTCAGAATTGACTTCACGGTAACAGATTTAGTTTTGGTTTTATGGAGATGGAACTACACAGTATGCATACTTTTTTGTCCAGCTTTTTACACTCAGAGTAATGATTTTGAGAGTCATCCATATTGTTGCATGTATCATTGTTCACTCCTGTTTATTGCTGAGTTGTATTCCATTGTATGGACATACCTCATTTTGTTTTCCCCTTGGTGGTCAATGGACATATAGGTCGTTTCCACTTTGGAGCTTATATTAGTTTTCTAGGGCTGTTGTAACCAAAATACCACAAATTAGGTGGTTTATAAGAACAGAAAGTTGTCTAAGTGTCATGGAGTCCATGTTCTCTCTCTGAAGGCTCTGATGAAACATCCTTTTCTCCCACGCCTTCTGGTAGCCCCAAGCATTCTTTGGCTTGCAGCTGCGGTATAGCTTCCTCATGAAACGGCTGTTTTCCCTCTGTCTGTCTCTCTGTGTGTCTTCTTCTCTTTTATAAAACATCACTCAGATTAGATTAGAACCTACCTGACTTCAGTATGACCACATGTTAACTTAGCTGAAAACAATTTCAAAGGCTATCTCCAATCAGGGTCACATTCACAGGTACTGGGGGTTAGGACTTCAGCATATCTTTTGGAGGGACACAATCCAATCCATAACAAAGCTATTACGATAAATCTGTTACGGACATCTTTGTGTGGACACAGCTCTTGTTTCTCTTGGATAAATATCAAGGAATGGAATGATCGAGTCATATAGTAGTCTGTGTTTAACTTTGTAAGAAACTACTGAACTGTTTTCAACTTGGCTGTACCATTTTGCACTTCCACCAACAGTGCAGGGGTGTTTCAGTTGCCCCACATTCTTGCCAACAGTATTATTAGTCTTTTTAATAATAGCCATTTTACTGCATTTAATTAGTTTTAATTTAATTGTGGCTTTAATTTAGTTTCAATTTCATTGTAGTTTTAATTTCAGTTTCCCTAATGGCTTTCAATCTTGAGCTTCTTCTTATATCCTTATTAGTCATTCCTACAACTTCTTTTGTAAAGAGTCTGTTCAAATCTTTTGCCCATTTTGTTTGTTGTTGGATTGTTGTCTTATTTTCGAGTTGTAAGAGCTTTTTGTATATTCTGGATAAGTCTTTTGTGTGACGTATGTGCTGCAAATATTTCTTCCTGGACCATAGCTTGACCATCAACACTGGGCTTAGTATATCTTTGCACTTTTTTCTCAAGCCATTCAATACCTAGTCAAAATAATAACTGGAATAATACAAAGGGAGTGTGGGGTATTTTATCAAGCTTGAAGGGAGCTGTGGGTAGTCCAAAGTTTAAACAGCATTTTCTGTGTTTTTATGGTTCAAACCTCCAGAGCACCTTCCAGAGCTTCAGTAGAAATGCTGTTGGAAAGAACGTTTTCTTTTAAGCTCTGATAATCTCTCCTTTTGTTATCAGATAATGGAGATAATATTATGCTACCGAGCATGTGGGTAGTCATGAAAGGTTCAGCAGATGGTTTTGACTCAGCTGTTGTCACTGTGTGTGGGACACTGTGAAACGTTTACTGTGGTGGGTGGGAGGTGAAGGTATGTTGATAGATTTATGAGGGAGACAGTTTTCAAGAGGCAAAAACACTAGAAATTTTCTCTCTTCCCAGAAAGAAAGGGAACAAAAATAACAATAACCCAAAAAGCCACAAGTAGGGAAAGAGGTCAAACTGTCAGTAACACCAAAATAATAGTAATAAGAGGGGAAGTGAGAATACTAAAGAAATGAACTGCAGTCTGCGTGTTTTCTCCTACTAGAGTCTTGTGTGACCTTCAGTATATTCTAGGTATTAGAACACACGGATGACTATTGACTTTAATTCTTCAAAAAGATAGAGAAAATGTCTGAGATAAAGTCCTTAGATGAAAGGGAAGATGAAAGGCAGAAAACCAGTAGACAGTGAGAAATCACCATAGGAAAGCTCCCTTGTCTTCAATTAAGTGAAACCAAGAACTTAAAAACAAAAAGTGATTTAGACAAAACTATACACAACTCGAGTCCTGGTGGCGTAGTTGTTAAGAGCTACAGCTGCTAACCAAAAGGCTGGCAGTTCGAGTCTACCAGCTGTGCCTTGGAAACTCTATGTGGCAGTTCTACTCTGTCCCGTAGGGTCACTGAGTCAGAATCGACTTGACAGCAACAGAATTGGTTTGGTTTTTTTAATACACAACTCCACTTTGTGGAGTCCCTAGGTGGTGCAAATAGTTAACACTCTCGGCTTACTAACTGAAAGGTTGGAGGTTCAAGTCCACCGAGAGTCACCTCAGCAGAAAAGCCTGATGATCTACTTCCGAAAAAGCAGCCATTGAAAACTATGGAAAACTCACAGTTCTGCTCCGACACACATGGAGCTACCATGAGTCGGAATTGACTGGACAGCAACTGCTTTCACTGGCTGGACATTTTCTAATATCTCTGATCACCTGTCCACTTAATGCCCTGGGGTAGGCAAGGTAGGCGGCTGCTGGTGTGGAAAGATGATGTGCTTTCGTGTGGATAGACCTGATTCAAATTCTAGACCTAAATGTTTAGATGACTCTGCGAATTTAGTTAAATTTCTTAAATTTAATTTTATTCATCCATAAAGTAAATATAGATAATACCTACTTGATAGGATTGCTGTATTAAATGAAATTAAATATTCTCATTTCCCAAAACAGCTCTTAGTACAGGGTCCCATCCCCACTACTGTCCAGTCAATTTTGACTCACAGAGACCCTACAGGACAGAGGGTTTCCAAGGCTGTCATCCTTACAGAAGTAGACTGCCACATCTTTCTCCTGAGGAGCAGTAGTACAAAAGAGGCCTTTGTTAAATCTAGTCATCCCCACATCACAGCTTCTGTTTGTTCTTACTAACGAATGCTGTTTGGAAAGCTCATGCCTTTTTGGAGCATCATCAGTTCTTGGGATTGCACGGTAAAGAGTGGGAAAGGCTCAGCCAGCAAATGCCACCTTCCATAAAACTCATCTTGGAAGAAGTGCAACCAGAATGCTCCTTAGAAGTAAGGATAGCAAGACTGCATCTTATATACTTTGGACATTTTGTCAGGAGGGATCAGTCCCTGGAGAAGGACATCATACTTGGTAAAGTACAGGGTCAGCAGAAAAGAGGGAGACCTTCAAGGAGATGGATTGACATAGTGGCTGCAACACTGGGCTCAGGCATAACAACGATTGTGAGCATGGGCAGATTGGACAGTGTTTCGTTCTGTGGTAGATAGGTTAGCTATGAGTCAGAACCGACTCAACAGCACCTAAGAGCAACAACAACGTAAAACTTCAGGTTCCATTTAATTTAACTCACTCCTAATCTTTCCTTCCAAGAAACTGAGCAAAAATGCAAAATCACCGGAACTAAAGAACCCTGAGGTTTTGATACATTTATTTCCTCTTCTGTCTACATAATAACAATAGCTTTTATTAAAAAAAAAAAAAAAAAAATTTATTGGGTTTTAGGTGAAAGTTTACAGTGCAAATTAGTTTTTCATTCAAAAAAATTTATACACAAATTGTTTTTGTGACACTGGTTGCAATTCCCACAATGTGTCAGAGCTCTCCCTTTCCCTTTCCACCCTGGGTTTTCCGTGTATATTTGTCCAGTTTTCCTGTCCCTTCCTGCCTTTTCATCTTTGCTTTGGGGCAGGAGTTGCCCATTAGGTCTTGTATACTTGATCAAACTAAGAAGCATGTTCCTCATGTGTGTTACTGTTTGTTTTATACGCCTGTCTAATCTTTGGCTGAAAGGTGGACTTAAGGAGTGGCTTCAGTTCTGAGCTAGCAGAGTGGGGGCCATAGTCTCAGAGGTTCCTCCAGACTCTGTCAGACTAGTAAGCCTGGTCCTGTGTGTGTGTGTGTGTGTGTGTGTGTGTGTGTGTGAATTTGAATTTTGTTCTACATTTGTCTCTTGTTCTGTCTGAGACCCTCTGTTGTGATCCCTGTCAGAAGGGTCAGTGGTTGTGGCTAGGTACCATCTAGTTCTTCTGGGCTCAGGCTGGTGGAGGCTGTGCTTCATGTGGTCTCCATTAGTCCTTTGAACTAATATTTTCCTTGTGTCTTTGGTTTTCTTTATTCTTCTTTGCACCTAATGTGATGGAACTAATAGATGTATCTTAGATGGCCACTAGCAAGCTTTTAAGACACCCTACTCACCAAAGTAGGATGTAGAACATTTTCTTTATGAGTTCTCTTGTGCCAACCCTCAGCCCCAGTAACTCAGTCCCTCAAGGTGTTTGGATGTGTCTAGGAAACTTCTATGACTTTGCCTTGGTTAAGTTGCGCTGCCTTCCCCTATATTGTGCGCTGCCTCTTCCTTCACCAAATTTGTCTACTATCTAGTTTGTGATTTCCCCTCCCCTTGCTTCCCTCCCTCATAACCATTGAAGCTTGTTTTTTTCTGTGTGTAAACCTTTTCTTAGGTTTTTTAATAGTGGTTCATACAATTGTTGTACTTTTGTGATTGACTTATTTCACTCAGCGTAATGGCATCCAGATTCATCCATGTTGTGAGATGTTTCACAGACTCATCACTTGTTCTTTATCTTTGTGTAGTATTCCATTGTGTGCATGTACTGTAATTTGTTTATTTATTCATCTGTTTACGGGCACTTAGGTTGTTTCCATCTGTTTGCTATTGAGAGCAAAGCTGCAATGAACATGGGTGCGCACACGTCGATCTGTGTGGTGGCTATTATTTCTCTAGGATATATTCCTAGGAGTGGGATTGATGGATTATATAGTATTTCTATTTCTAGCTTTTCAAGGAAACGCCATATCCACTTTTTCCAAATTGGTTGTGCCATTTTACATTTCTGCCATCAGTGCATAAGAGTTCCAATCCCCTCAAAACCTCTACAATATTTGTTATTTTCTGTTTTTTTGATTAGTGCCAGTAATGTCAGGGTGAGATAGTATCTCATTGTAGTTTTGATTTGTATTTCTCTAATGGCTAGTAATTGTGAGCATTAATAGCCTTTTTTTTAAGTCTTACCATGTGCCAGCATCAAGCTAAACATCTGAAATTTCACAATAACCCTATATGCAGGTATTATTATTATCTCCAGGTTATGTATAAGAGATTGGGACTGAGAGAGGTTAATTTTCCTCAGGGTGTCTGACTTCAAAGCCTTTGTTTGTGATATTGCCTCTACTATGTAGCTTCTGGAGCCCTGGTGGTGTAGTGGTTAAGAGTACGGCTATTAACCAAAACATTGGCAGTTCAAATCTAGCACCCGCTCCTTGGAAACCCTATGGGGCAGTTCTTCTCTGCTCTATAGGGCTGCTATGAGTCAGAATCAACTTGATGGCGGTGGGTTTGGTTTGGATATAGCTTCTAATTTCCGACTTCTCCTTGTAAAGTGTTAGTATCATGCATCTTTTACTGTGTGCCGCTCAGATGCTTTTTGGAAGTGGGAGTGGTATCAACTATAAATAAATATTCCCATGACACCTAAATTATCAGAAGCCCATAAATCAAAGCCAAAAAAAAGTAAGTTAGGCAAGCAAGGAACTTGGATAATAAAAGCACTTCTCTGAAAATACAGCCCATAGGTGCAATTCTCAACCAAATGCCTAATGATGGATCACGGCCACAAGCTGAGTTATATACAGAAAACCATCACTGATCAATTTTTCTAGCAAAAAAAGCATATATGGCTCTATTGGACATGTAGGGATGAGATTATAGAAAGAGACTAACCTGAGACGTAAACTAGATTCACAAAGTCTAGAAAAACTGGAAACATCTCTCAGATTCTGTTGCCTGAATGTATTAGTATCAAGAAAGCCTATCTGCTTTATCTGTTCTTCTACCTCGGCTGGTAACAAAAATGGTGTCACTTCATTTCTTCAGCTTAAGACTCTAAACCCTTCTAAAATGCAAATATTCCTAAGAAAGATCACAGTGTTCTCCCTGCAATTGAGAACTTCATGATAGTAGGGTTCCTTCCCTCAGAAAAGAAGGGGAAGAAGGGATGAGAGAGACGCTGCATGCTTCAAGTGACTAAAGACAGGGAAGAACTACTTCTCAATCTTGACTGGAGTAAGTCAGATACCTTTGCCTGTTTGATCTGGCATTCTTCAGCCCTCAAGACTTTCCAGAAAAATAAGTCATTAGAGGTACAGCCAATGGGTTCTTATTTTCAGAATAGTGTTGTTTCTGTTTTCGTTTTTTCAGAATAGTTTACACAGTAAAATGTTACCACTAACCTTAGTTGTGAGTAGGATGGACACAACTGATCTGTCTTTTCCTCTTTAGTGATTCTTTACTGTTGTTGTTAGGTACCATTAAGTCAATTCCAACTCATAGCAACCCTATAGGAGAGAGTAGAACTGCCCCAAAGGGTTTCCAAGGAGTGGTTGGTGAATTTGAACTGCTGACTTTTTGGCTAGTAGCCGAGCTCTTAACCAAAAGTTAACCAGAGAGGGCAAGTCCATGTAGTGGACACAGATAACATTGCACTCAGTTGATCTTCCACATACAGCTCAAAAACAGGGTCACCGAATGGCAACATCAGTGAACCTGAGTCAATGTTTAAAATAAGTTTTAAATGCGTTTTCAAAAGGAAAAGGAAAAAGAAGCATTTGAAAGAGAATATGTTAAAGAAATAAAATAAATGTAGCGTAGATACAAGAACTTCAAGATGGAAATGAAGAACTGAGCATATATGTTTATTTCATCTTCTTCTGAGACCTTATTAATATTAAGTAAAAGAATAAACTTTAAACCCAAACACTAGATTCGGTTATGGTTCCCAATTCTTCACTCCTCTCCTTAACAGAGGAATCCTAGGGTGGCACAAACAAGTAAGCACTCAACTACTAACCAAGAGGTTGGCCGTTTGAACCCAACCAGAAATGCCTCAGAATAAAGGCCTAGAAATCTACCTCCAAAATGTCACAGTCTTGAAAACCCTATGGAGACAGTTCTACTCTGCAACACAGAGTCGCCATGAGTCAGAATCAACTTGACAGCAATTTCTTTTTCTTAAAATTACATAATCACGCCCTTTGTCATGTGGCATTGCACCACCTCCCACTTTGGGCAGAGTATATTTCCGTTCCCTATTGATGTTGTGCTTGGCCAGCAGACTTGCTTTGGCCAGCAGAACATGGGCAAAAGTCAAAGTGGGCCAGCTCTGAGCTAAGCCCTGAAAAGACATCATGCCTAATTGTCCTCTTATGTTTCTACCATCAACCCTAAGAAGAACGTGCCCCAGTAGCTGATGGTCCCAGAACAAGAATCTATACAGAACAGATAGGAAGCCACAGCCTGGAGGCAAGTTCAGGCAATCACAGCTGAGCCCAGAAAAACCACAGCTGACCCATAGCCCGTGAATGAGAAAAATAATTGTTTGTTGTTTTTAGTCACCGTGAAATAAAGTGATTGTTTGTTGCACAGTATTATTGGAGCAAGAGCTGATTGTTACAACCCTGATCATAAAATGCGTACGGGAGGGGATTCATTAGCTGACAAGAGATCTCAATAATTCCATGGAGGCAGATCTAAGTTTGGTGGAGCAAACTATGGCCACAGTGCAAGTAGAGGATTAAGAGATAAACCACTAGTTTTCTACAGAATTCCAGACTTAGAAATTCTAAACCAAAACCAAACCCATGGCCATCAAGTCGATTCTGACTCATAGCAACCCTAGAGGACAGAGTAGAACTGCCCCTTAGGGTTTCCAAGGAGCAGCTGGTGGATTCGAACTGCTGACCTTTTGGTTAGCAGCCAAACTCTTAACCACCGCACCGCCAGGGCTCCTAGAGATACTAGGTAAAGCAAAACACAGGAATGAGATGCAAGGTTCAAAACACAGAGAAGTCAATAGACAGTCAAAGTTGACTCCTTCACTTTCAAGTGCAGATAGATGTGTCTATTCTCCACAGGGGGCAATTCTCATCTTCCATACAGGAGACCCGGGTTCAGTTCCTGGCCAATGCACATCACGCGCAGGCACCACCTGTCTGTCAGGGGAGGCTCGCCTGTTGCTATAATGCTGAACAGGTTATATTGGATCTTCCTGATAGACTAGAAAGAAAGACCTACCAATCTACTTTCAAAAATTAGCCAATGAAAACCCCGTGGTTCATGGAGTATTTGTGAATGTAACCTTATTTGGAAATAGGATCTTTGCAAATGTAATCAAGTTAAGATGAAGACATTAGGATGGGCCCTAATCCAATACGACTGGTGTCCTTTTAAGAAGAGAAGAGACCTAGGCACAAATGTAAATGTGAAGACAGCCATATGAAGACAGAAGTAGAGACTGGGGTTCTGTTGCCACAAGCCTAGGAATGCCTGGGGCTACCGGAAGCTGGAAGAGACAATGCTCCCCAAGAGGCTTGTCAGAGAGAACGGTCCAGCTAACGCCTTAATTTTGAGCTTCTAGCCTTCGTAACTGCGAGAGAAAGCATTTCTGTTACTTGAAGCCACTCACTTGGTGGCAATTTGTTACGGCAGCCCTAGGGAATTAATATAGAGCCCAATCCAAGGGTATAATAAGAGTATAGCTGTGCATCAGGCTTAGAGAGAGTGCAGAACACATTGGGGTCAAAAGTGTGGAGGGACCATGCAGGAGCCTCTCTAGGAGATAAGGAGAAGGGGGATGATGTTGTCCAATAGAGAGAAAAAAGTGAGAAAATAATAAAAGAACCCTTGAGCGATCAGAATAATTAAGGATGCGATAAATATACATAATAAAAAAACAAAGTAATTAGAAATTCCATGAAAAATAAGGTAGCACAAGAAACTGAAATATAATCATTGCCCATAGCACAAAGGTCTGCACTGAGCAATAAGTACACTTGCACACTAATTTAATCACTCAGATGTAAACAGAATGTAAGAGTTATCAACCTTGACAAGATAAAAGCACAAATACGGAAGACAGAATATGGAGGATGGAAGAGGTAGGAAAGGTGAATGGAGAATCAAGAAATACTGTGTAGTAGGCAGACCAAGAAATAACAGAATGAGTGTATTAAAACATCAAGGATACCTAATGGAGAAACTGAAAATAATAATATAACCATCCTGAGGAGAAGGCCTAGGGCAGTGAAGAGGTGATATATGGGAGCCAGAGTCTAATCTGCTGAAGCAGAAAGTCAATAGTTTATAACTAACATTGATGAACCAGGAAATAGTAATGTGGTCAGAGCACTCAAAGATGACTGTAACCACAGTAACAGTTAAAACTGGTAAAAAAGGGTTGCCTCTGGAGACTAAGATTTAGAGAGGGGAGAGATATATGGTAAGGGACTACAGCTTTTTATTATAAGCTCTTCTAGACAATTCTATTTTTGTTTTAACTCTTAAGCGTGTATGGAGCTCTGGCGGCTCAGTGGTTAAGAGCTTGGCTGCTAACCAAAAGGTTGGCAGTTCAAATCCACCAGGTGCTCCTTGGAAACTCTATGGGGCAGTTGTACTCTGTTCTATAGGGTAAGTATGAGTCGGAATTGACTTGACAACAATCGGTTTTTATGGGCTTGTACCACTCTGATGAAAAAAAAATTTTTTTTAATTACTTTCAAAAGAAAAGTATCCCAGGATCCTGGAAGTACTGACAATTCTGTAAGGATTCTCAGGGAATGCTGGAGAATGCGCCCTTCTTCAACACGCTTAAGAGAATAACCACTCTCTAGAAACTTCCGCAGAAGTATATAACCCAAGGCTGGCAGGTGGCAGGCAGGAGTATATAAATGCCACATTGTGAACTGGAGATCAAAGGTTTGATGGAACCAGACCTCTGAGGCTTCTGCTCTGTGTTCACCACGCAGCTCCATCTCAAGGCCTTGGGGTAGTGAGAGGATGTGAAACCCCAGAACAGGCGGAGGCCACTCCTGGTGCAAATCTATCAGCATCACTCTGTGTCTGGGTTTGTTACTGGTGCACCATCAGGTGGCCTCATTTAGTGTCTTTTGAGCTAAAAAGCATCTCAACACCTTCTATATAGCAGCCCTCAACCCCCGCCACCACCACCGTCTTAGTTTCCATGGCTGCCCTAACGAAGTACCACAATGTAGGTAGCTTTGAACAATAGCAATGTATTGTTTCACAGTTCTGGAGGCTAGAAGCCCATATCGACATGTTGGCCAGGCCATGCTCTCTCCTTGTCAGTTCTAGGAGAAGGTACTTCCTTGTCTCCTCCATTTTTGGCAGCTCTAGATGTTTCTTAGCATTCCTTGGCTTGTGTATGCATCTCCACCTTTCTCTATCACTCCTTGTCTGTTTTTCTCTTTTATAAAAGCAGCACTTACTGGGAATTTGAACCCTACCCTGGTATGATCTCACATTAACTTAAATGATAACATCTTCAAAGACCTTATTTCCAAACAAGGTCACATTCACAGATACCAGGGGTTAGGACTTCAACATATCTTTTTTTTTTTGTTGTTGGGGGGAGGACACAATTCAATCCATAACAAGCACCAAAAATAATTATTTATGTCTGGACTAGTACAGAAGCTAGTACTTGAACTTGGTAAAGTACGGGGTCAACAAAAAAGAGGAAGAGCCTCAACAAGATGGATTGACACAGTGGCTGCAACAACGGGCTGAAGCATAACAATGATTGTAAGGATGGTGTAGGCCCAGGCAGTGTTTCCTTATGTGGTACATAGGGTCACTATGAGTCGGAACAGCAACAAGTACAGAAGTATCCGAAATGCTGCTACCCCTCCCCACCCCACCTTCGACTCATTCTCCACTTATCACCCAGAGTGATCTTTTAAAATTAATAATCACATCATGTCACTCCCCTGCTTGAAAACTTTCAGTGGACACCTCTTACTCCATTGTTGTTGTTGTTTGCTGCTATCAAGTCGGCTTCTAACTCATGGCAACCCCGAGCACTGCCCAGTCCTGTACCATCCCATGATTAGTTGGGGGTTGGACCATTGCGATCCACAGGGTATTCATTAGTTGATTTTTGGAAATAGATCACCAGGCTTTTCTTCCTAGTCTATCTGAGTCTGGGAACCCTGCTGAAACCTGTTCAGGGCCATAGCAACACGCAAGCCTCCACTGAGGGACGGGTGATGGCTGCACAAGAGGTGCATTGGCCAGTAATCAAACCCGAGTCTCCTGCGCACAAGGTGAGAGTTCTACCACTGAACTGCCAACACCTCCTATTCTTCTAAATCCAAAATTCTTCACACAGTTTCTAAGGCCCTGAGTGATCTGGTTCCTCTCCAGTTTCTTGCCTTTCTTCTTGCTGTGGAACTCCAGGAGAGTGGGGCTCCTTTTATTTCTGGATTTCCCCAGGACCTTCACTCATGCTCTTCAATTTGCCTTCCTGCTCGTCCCTCTCCTTACTGAGTCCACGTCAAAGGACACCTACTCAGAGAAGGTCTTCCAACCCCTCTCCCTAGACCAGCTTGGGTCTCCTGGTATCTGGTCTCCTGCTTTTCCTTAATAACACTTAGCATAATTATAACTATATTTTAATTATTTGTTTAACTTCTCCTCCCCCACCTAGATCATGTACCCCATACCTGAGGGCAGGGACCCAAGTATTTGTGGGCTACCGCTTTCTCATCTCTTCATCTGGTACATAGTAGGTGCATCATAGATGGTTGTTGAATGAGTGAATGAACGATTACAAAACACCTCTTTCTAGAAAAGGCCCCATTTTTGTGGCTGAATGTCTACTATATTTTTGCAGGTAAAATTTTAAAATTTTATTTAAGCTGCTTACAAATCTTAATTAGGATTTCCCACGGGGAAGAAGAATAAAG
This sequence comes from Elephas maximus indicus, assembly GCF_024166365.1. NCBI lineage: Eukaryota > Metazoa > Chordata > Mammalia > Proboscidea > Elephantidae > Elephas > Elephas maximus. The sequence continues at coordinate 65,786,012 of NC_064841.1, read as the reverse complement.
GCAAATTGCTCAATGGCTAAAGGTAGGAAACGCATTAAAAATGAGAAAGAGCCCTTTAAAATAGGATTCTTAAAATTCTCTGCACTGGCGCACCTGCTCCAATTGCAAATGATCAGTCTTAGAAAATGACAAGTGATTCTGAAGCCATTATTGTTAATAAAGAACTTATTATAAAAAAAAAAAACACAGGTAACGTTATTACTGAACTTCAGAGTACAATCACATCATTAACAGGAGGTTGGGTCACAAAACTCACAAAAATTTGAGGTGTGATTTTCCGTATTTCCAGCTCAGGCGCTCTCGGAATGCTACACGTGTAAAGCAAAGTGGAAAGTTTCCATAGCGATGGCTTTTTACCAAGATCATGTAGACGTTACAGGCCTCTAGTCCTCCCGTGTTCCAAATTTTTCAGACGGGCTGCAGTTACACCAGGGCCCTGAGCTGGAATTTGACAAGGGCTTTGCAACGATGGCTTTTCAGAAGAGGAATAGCACTGAGAGAGAGTGTGGACTAGCAGCCAGGGCAGCTCTGGGGCTGCCATGCACAGCTTCTATCACATCTGCCCCTCAACCACACTACATCTGCACAGTGAAGTCTATATTCTGGAATGTTCTTAGGAAAACCTGAGATGCCAGGAAGTGGGAGTTGTGGACCCTCATCTCTCTGCATATGGAGAAACCACACTTCAGGAGTTTAGGGTGTCTTGCCCAAAGTCCCACAATGTCAAATCCAAGTCTGGAACTCGTACTGTCCAGCTTTTGCATTCATTAAACTAATATGTGACAAGTGCCTACTACGTGCCAGGTGAAGTCCCTGGGCGGTGCAAATAGTTAAGCATTTAGCTACTAACTGGAAGGTTGCTGATTCAAATCCACCCAAAGATGCCTCAGAAGAAAGGCCTGGCAATCTACTTCTGAAAAGTCACAGCCATTGCAAACCCTTCAGAGCCCAGTTCTACTCTGACACACGTGGGCTCACCATGAGTTGGAATCAACTCAGTGGCAGCTGTTCTGCTTTTGTTTTGTGCTGTTCCACCTTCTTGGACCACTGTTCTATTCCTTTCCTGCCCTTCAATCACCTGACTAATATCTACCTGTTCCTGGAAATGAAACAAGGGTTGCCCCTTACGTGAGGCTCCTCTGACAGCTGAGGCTGATTGAAGCACCCCTCTTCTTTGCCTCCAGATGAACTGTATTACCACCATCACAGGGTCGCTCAGTGAGTCCCTGAGTAACCCTGTGGGTTCCAACAACCTTATGGACAACAGAAGGAAACACTGCCCGGTCCTGCACCATCCTCACAGTCGTTGTTATGCTTGAGCCCATTGTCGCAGCTACTGTGTCAATCCACCTTGTCAAGGGTCTTCCTTTTTCTTGTTGGCCCTCTACCAAGCATGATGTCCTGCTCCAGGGACTGAACCCTCCTGATAACATGTCACAAGTATGTGAGATGAAGGCTTGACGTCCTTGCTTCTAAGGAGAATTCTGGTTATACTTTTCCAGAACAGACTTGTTTGTTCTTCTGGCAGTCCGTGGTATATTCAATTTTCTTCGCTGACACCATAATTCAAAGGCATCAATTCTTCTTTGGTCTTCCTTATTCATGGTTCTTAGTCTCTGCTAATGGAGTTAGCATAACCCTCCAGTATTTCAGTTTGGCATACATGGGAAAATAAAGTTATTTTGAGGGTAACCAGAGATTATTTGTTTTTTGTTTTTTTTCTGGTCAAACTGGTGCTCCCATTGAGCCCTCTGTCCCACGGCTACCACAAAATGCCCTTCACATGCTTAGATGTGGAAGTACATCATGCTGTCATGGCAGATCTCTGATTTTTCAGGGGTCTGAGTTCTACTCTGTCCTTTAGGGTCACTATGAGTTAGAATCGACTCTATGGCAATGGTTTGTGTTTGTTTGTTTGTTTTGTTTTGTTTGTTTTTGAGCCATCTTGCTGGCTTTTCAGCAGGGGCCTAGCCAGAGGGTAACAGCGCCCAGGGACAATCTCTAAGTTGTGCTCCCCCCACCCCTAATTTTAAGATGAATAGCTGTTGATAGGAAAAACTGGTGGCGTCATGGTTAAGTGCTACAGCTGCTAACCAAGAGGTTAGCAGTTCAAATCCACCAGGCACTCCTTGGAAACTCTATGGGGCAGTTTTACTCCGACCCTACTCGACTGGACGGCGGTGGGTTTGGGTTTTTGGTTTTAGCCTTTGACAGTGGTGACGCTTCAGCAGAAACGACTTCCCCTCTCTTGTCCCGCTGCCTCAGTCAGGCCCCTCTCATATTTGTGACGCCTCAGAACATCACTCAGAGCCTCCTCGGGCATCCCCTTGGACTTGCGCCCCCTCTGGCCACCCCCCTTGCTACACCTCTGCTCTTCAGATCCAAAGGGCTCCTCGCTTGCCTCGAGTGGTTCAAAAAGAACCCAGAAAGACAAGTGTAGGACAAACATAGTAAAAATATGCACCTGTAAAAATAGCCCTCTAATAACAGCGGCTCCCGAGCCAGGTGGAAGCGGTAACAGATGGCTCCGTCTGTCTAAGTTTCCATTCCCTGAGGTTGTATTTTTCTGCTTTCCTTCCATCTCTTTTCCTGGAACACAATTTTGGCAGACAGTGGGTCCCTTGGAGTCAACAGTATCCTTCAAAGTCACTCCAGAATTGTACAGCAAACAAGTCCAGCCTACACGGGATGCAGAATGAGAAACCCAGAGTTATAAACGTGAGCCATCCCTACACCAAGTCCGTGACCTTGTCAGGAAGTTCCTGCATTTTAACAGAGTACATGAGATGATGACCAATCTTCCTTTTTAAAGGAACCACAGAAGAAATCGGGCTCAGTCTAAAGTCTAGATGTATTTGGACAACGTTATTGGGCTCAGATGGGCCAGGCTGCCTTCATTACCACCGCTGCGGCTGACTCACCCGCCCCCAGGAGGGCGCCTCCTGTTGGCCGATCCCTTACCTCGCTTATAAAAAGGTCTAGAATTTGGAACAAACACCAGTTTCAGCTGATTTTCCTAATCTGCTTTCTGCAAAACAGTATCCTGGGGAGTTATTAATGTTTGTAAATATTTTATAGCGATTAAAAAATGTAAAACCTAAGATTTTTTAAAACCACTCAAAACTTATTTTTGAACTCTATATAACTTCTGTAAACTCCCTGAATTCAGCAAAGACACAGTGTTTTAAAGTTTTATAGGAGTAAAATATCTAATATACTTCTCAATATTTTATTTTCCTTTTCATAATTATATAAAATAAAGGAAATGTACTTAATTTCTTCACCAAGTACCACATTAAAAAGAAAACAAACCAGTTGTCGTCGAGTTGATTCTGACCCATGGTGACCCCATGTGCGTCAGAGTAGAACTGTGCTCCATAGGGTTTTCGGTGGCCGGTTTTTCAGAAGTAGATAGCCACGCCTTTCTTCTGAGGTGACTCTGGGTGGACGCAAACCTCCTACCTTTCAGTTAGCAGCTAAATGCATTAACTGCTGGCACCACCCACAGACAACTACCATATAGATGCTTGTTTGGGTAGATGGCCCAAAGTCACCTTCACATCGTCCCAGAGTTCCATATAAAGACTAACACTTTCTATGAGTGCTAGGGGAGGCCTTGTGGTGCAATGGTTGAGAGTTCAGCTGCTAACCCAAATGTTAGCAGTTCAAATCCACCAGCCGCTATTGGAAACCCTATGGGACAATTTTAGCCTATCCTATAGGGTCACTAAGAGTCAGTATCTACTCAACTGCAAAGGGTTTGGCTTTTTTTTTTTTTTTTTTTAATGAGTGCTAGGAGGTGAACGGGCCCTAGTGGCTCAGTGGCTAAGAGCTGGGCTGCTAACCAAAATGTCAGCAGTTCAAATCTACCAGCTGCTCCTTGGAAACCCTATGGGGCAGTTCTACTCTGTCCTATAGGGTCTGTGTGCATTGGAATCGTCTTGACAGTGATGGGTTTGGTTTGGTTTTGGTTTCAGGAGGTGAACACAGTTGGGAGGCAATGGGTTAAGGAAGTTAGACTAATCCAGAAATAAGTATGCAGCACGTATTAAGCATTATGCTAGGCCTCTCAGATCACATTGTATTGATCAGGGTGCCATGTCCACCATCACAGAGCTTTCATCTAATGAGGGACATAAACAGCTAAGGCTAATGGCTGGCGGCGTGCTCGGAGTGTGGAGATACTGCTACACTTACAGAACACGGGGCGTGTGCAAAGAATTTAATGTTTTTCCTCTCATTCAATCCTCACAACAGCCCTCCGATATGTGTACTATCATCATTCTAAAGATGGAAAATGGGGGCTCAGAGAGGCTAAGTGACTCACCCAAGGTTACACAGAGTAAGTCATAGATCCTATACAGCCCCATCTGTCTGACTCTGTAACCTATGTTCTTTCTCTTTGCTGCACCATGTTACTCCTCCTTGATTATAGTAAAACAGAATTCTGAGTACTAAGCAAGGGGAAATTAGTTCCAGTGGGGTTGCTGGTGTAGAAATCAGAGAGTACTTCATGGAGGAGGTGGCATTTGAGCTGAGATTTTAAGGAATGTGAATTCAATAGATAAAAAACAATGAGAGGAAAATTTCAGGCTAAGAAAACTAAAGGTGTGCAAGGGTCGTGAATTAGCAGTTACTGTTGAGTGGCTCAGTGGTGTCCCTAGATTGGTGTCACCCAGTGTAGTAACTCATGGTGTCATCTCCTCCATCTAATTACCACAATACTGTAGCTAAAACACCAGAAAATCTGGCAAAATAGTGACTAGAAAAACATTGGCAGCAAAGATAACAACGGCCTGTGCTTGTATGTATCACGTGCAGATGAAACCATGTGATTCGAAGCATCATTGTACTCGGGTAATGACAGCTCTGACCAGAGTCCATTAGAAGGTTCAAGCAGTAAATTAGCAGGGAGTTTTAGCCTTGTAGGTATATTGCTACATGTAAGCTGGTATCAGTATACTTTTGTTGTTATAACTAACTACAGGAATATTTTTATAAAAAATAATAAATTTCTGCTAAAACACTGCCAAGAAATTTTATAGCCATTTTGGTGTCACCCCCCCAACTGTCACCTAGTGAGGCCTGCACCTTCCTATGTGTCCCCCCCATTGACGTCAGTGGTGTGGCTTTGAAATGCAAGAAGCATGGAGAGATGGAGGAGAAGATAAGCAAGACTGTGCTGCCAGCAAACAGCACAAGACATCAGCTCCAGCATTTTCCACACAGCAACCAGACAAGGAATTGCCACCCTCCTCACCTCGTTCACTACGGATTTTCCTCTAGCTCCTAACACCTAACACCACTAGCTCCCCCTTCACCTTTCCAGAATGTTTATCTTTTGCCCATTCTCCCTTTTCCAAGCAGGCTTGATGAACGTGTGAAAATCAGAAAGCTTAAAAAAGAAAAAAAAAAATTCACTTGAACTGCACAGCGTTTTTTTCCCCAAGATTCTCAGAAACATCTGTTTGTCTCTAACCATCTGTAGCAGATACTTCCAAACTCCTGAAGCAGCACCTCGGGACACTGTAACCTTCTGTTCTTTTCATGAGACACACACGAAGCCCAGACAACCTGTAAAGTCCTCCCAAGAGATAAGAACAACAGTCAGCTTTACAGTTATGTAGAACTTACAGAGCAAGGCACAAGAGCGAACCTTTGTCTTGGGCCCATGGCTTGGTGAGAGTCCTGTGAGGGGGAAGCCATCCCACTGCACTCTCTTCTGGGCCTCTGCCAAGGTCTAGATAGGAGGGGTTTCCATAGTGAGGCCAATTACACTGTATGAAAACAGCATAAGGACAGGTGTGGGAGAATAGAAGCAGAAAGGTACAGCCTGATTTGGGCCATAAAGGTATCAGGAGGCTAGGGGAATATGATTGCCCGGCCATCCTCACCTCCTTTATTCATCTCCGTATGGGATGGACTCCCCTTTTCTTTACCCATACAGACACACTCCCTCCCACCTCCATCAATTAACTTTGCTACTATAACTTCAGCCTCGTTTTTGTTGTTGGCTCTTTGCCATCAGTATTTAAACACGATGGAAATCTCTCCAATATTAAAAAATATACAAGCAAAATAAACTCCTAGACCCATTCCCTACGTGTGTCTTTTAGATTCTGTCTTATCTCATTCTTCTCCATTTTCCACACATTTTTCATCTAATTCCGTACCTCCCCTTCACACCATAACCTTCTACAATCTCATTTCCAATCCCACCACACCAAAGAAGACCTCTTTCCTGGGTCATTGCAATAATATGCTGTTGGATATTTTTGTCCTGGCCTATAGTGGTGGTAGGAAGAAAGGCTTTGGCAATCTACTTCCAAAATATCAGCCAGTAGAATCTCTGTGGATCACAACAGTCCAATCCCATTTTGCATGGGGTCACCATGAGTCGAGGGCCAACTTGACAGCAGCTAACAACAACAGCGACAGCATGGTGGTGGGACAAGCAAATAGCCTTTCATTTATTTGTACCTCTTGATCTCTCCAAATGACCAGTAGTGCAAATAAAGACCCAAAATTCTCACAAAAACCATCAAAACAATCCCATTTGTCTTGTATCCTCCCATAATTCCCATCTGACAAATTCTATTTTCTCAGGGAGGGTCAAGGACTGTCGAGAAGCTGAGGAAGCCTTGAAGTAACTACTATGGGAAGTGAGACAGAGATGGCCGAGGAACACGGAGGGCTGTTTTCCTCCGCTGAGGTGGGGATCATAGATTTGCAATAGCTGCCATCTCTGCATTGAATGATTTTCTCCAAGAATGCTCAGCAGGCTGGGGTAGGAGAAAGGAAGATAGATGGGGGCATTAACCAAGAGTTGGCATTTTGGTGGGTGGACAGGACCAGAAGTTAGAGGGCTAGGGAGTTGAGGGTACTGGCAAGAGAGTTGTTGAAATTATTTATTCATTCAAAAAATATTTGTTGAGTGCCTGATGTGTTCCAGGTACCATACTAGGCATTAGAGGCACAGCGATGAACGAAGCACACAGGGGTTGCTGGCAACATTGTACAGTAAAGGCCGACAGGAAACAAATAATAAACAGGGAATCAGAATTGCTAACAGTGTAAAAAAAACAGTGTAGGGGCTAGGAAAAAAACGACGTAACTAGGAGGAGCGGCTGTATTTGGGGTGGTCTGAGAAGGCCTCACTGAGGAAGTGGAAGTGATTACCCATAAGGTCTAGCTGGACAGGAAGGGAGGACGGCAGACGCTGGTGGGTGAGAAGACTGGAATTTTTGAAGGGGACAGAAACAGAGTGAGAGAGTTGGAAGGCTACAGAGCTGAGGTCAGAGCAGGGTGTTAATTATATGGTTTCAGAGGCAGAGTAGTTCCTAACAGTGATGTTGAAAGGATGGCATTGGGGATGAGAAAATATTTTCAGAATTGCAATTAAGCCCCAAAGCTGAGTACAAAAGTACTAAGAACTCACTGTCTTAGTTTTTTTGTGCTTCTGTAACAGAAATACCATGAGTGGGTGGTTTTAAAGAGCAGAGATTTGTCTTCTCAGAGTTCTGGAGGCTAAAGGTCCAAATCAAAATCTCAGCTGTGTTGATTCCATCCTTGTAAGTAGTCTCAGGTGATTCTTGGTTTCTTGGCTTGTCATGACCCTCCACGGTGTCTGTTTCCCCCTGTGCATATCTCTATGTCTAATCTGATTTTTTTTATAATTAAGAAGCGATTAGATTTAGAACCCACCCAGCTTGGGTCTGATCTAATTAAAATAGCAAAGAAAACCCTATTTCCAAACAGAATCACGTCCGTAGGTATAGGGGTTAGGGTTCCAGGACGTATTTTGGAGGGGCACAACTTAATCCAAGGTATTCATATTTTAGATTTAAAGAAACTTCCAGTTATTTGGCAGCTACCTCCCCATCAGGCTTTCTGAGAGATGTCCTTGCAAACAGAAAAGTAACAAACCACAGAGAAAGAGCAACAACCTTGACCCTGTCAATCAACTGGGAAGCTTCTGCCTCCTTTTCACCCTCACACAAAACTCTACTTGTCTTTGGTCAACAGAGGGAGGGAAGACACAGGAAAAAACACCACACCCCTCCTCCATTCCAAACCATGACTAGAGTCAAATGGCTAGAAGGAGGCCTTTAAACCACAGACTAATATTTAAAAAGGAGTAGCACCGAAATAAGCCTGTCCTAGGAATGGAGAGTGACTACAAAGTAATGAGAATCACCTGAGAAGATGTCGAGAAAGCCCATTCTAATGTAATGACCCATCACATGTCTGTCAGTTTGTCGTACTGTGTGGCTTATGCACTGCTGTGATGCTAGAAGCTATGTTACCAGTATTTCAAAGAGCAGCACGGTTACCCATGATGGACAGGTTTCAGCAGAGCTTCCAGATTGAGACAGACTAGGAAGAAGGACCTGACAGTCTACTTGTGAAAAAGTTAGCCAGTGAAACCTTACGAATAGCAGTGGAACATTGTCCAATACAGTGCCAGAAGATGAGCCCCTTGGGTTGGAAGGCACTCAAAATATGACTGGTGAAGAGCTTCCTCCTCAAAGAAGAGTTGACCTTAATGACATAGATGGAGTAAAGTTTTTGGACCTTCATTTGCTGATGTGGCATGACTTAAAATGAGAAGCACTAACTGCAAACATCCATTAATGATGGAACATGGAATGTATGAAGTATGACTCTAGGAGAATTGGAAATCATCAAAAATGAAATGGAATGCATAAAGATCAATATCCTAGGCTGAGCTAAAATGGACTGGTATTAGCCACTTTGAATCAGACAGTCATATGGTCTATAATGCCAGGTATGACAAATTGAAGAGGTATGACGTGATGTTCACTGTCAAAAATAACATTTCAAGATCTAGCCTGAAGTACAAAGCTGTCAGTGAAAGGATTTTATCTATACACCTACAAGGAAGACCAGTTAATATGACTACTATGCAAATTTAGTCAAATGCCAAAGATGAAGAAATCGAAGGTTCTTATCAACTTCTGCAGTTTGAAATTGACTAAACATGCCATCAAGATGCAGTGATAGTTACTGGTGATTGGAATGTGAAAGTTAGAAACAAAGAAGCAGGATCAGTGGCTGGAAATATAGCCTTGGTGATAGAAATGATGCCAGAGTTCACATGATAGAATTTGCAAGACCAACAACTTACGAACTTGAGAGTATCCACCTGAATTTAGAGCCCATCTCAAGAATAGATTTGACACATTGAACACTAATGACAGAAGACCAGTGGAGTTGTGGAATGACATCAAGGACATCATACATGAAGAAAGCAAAAGATCTTTAAAAAGACTAGAGAGGAAGAAAAGCCAAAATCGATGTCAGAAGAGACTCTGAAACTTGCTCTTGAAAATAGAGTAGCTGAAGTGAATGAAAGAAATGACAAAGTGGAAGAGCTGAACAGAAGATTTCAAAGGGCTGCTTCACAAGACAAAGTATTAAAATGAAATGTGCAAAGACCTGGAGTTAGATAATCAAAAGGGAAGAACATACTTGGCATTTCTCAAGCTGAAAGAACTGAAGAAAAAAATCCAAGCCTTGAGTAGTAATATTGAAGGATTCCATGGGCAAAATGTTGAGTGATATAGGAAACATCAAAAGAAGATGGAAAGAATACATGCAGTCACTGTACCAAAAAGAATTGGTTGATCTCCAAACATTTCGGGAGGTAGTATGTGATCAAGAACTGATGGTATTAGGGAAAGAAGTTCAAGCCAAACTAAAGTCATTGGCAAAAAACAAGGTGGTGGCCTAGACTAGCTGCGAGCAGGGGAGATGGTAAGAAATGGTCAGAGTCAGGATATATGTTGATATTAAATCCCACCACATTCCTGGTAGGCTGAGATAGAAAAGGAGTTAATAGCTTAGAGGGGAGGGTGGGTAGGTTATACATACTGAGAACTGTGAGAACCATAATGCACCTGAGATGACAGGGGTGACAATGATCCCAGGAGCTCCCTGAAAGGGAGGAATGACAGATGAGGGAATAAAGATCTGTAAATGACATTGGGAGCAAGGAAGACCCAACTCCTAGACTCTGAAGTACACGGGGTGGCAAAATGAGAGGGGAAGGTTTCAGCTAGAGCCAAGATATGGATAAACGATTCTGTGGCTAAATTTAAGGTACCTGTGAAGTTGTTTGTCATCAAGTAGCAATACTAAAGGGTACACAGGAAAAGTTTAGGAGGGGAATAATTACATCTGGTTCTGGGTGAAGGAAGCACGGAGCCACGTGAACTTGGGACTTTGGAGAGGACATGACTGGAGGAGATTTTTTAGGTTTGAATGATAAACATGGATGAGTCATGAGGAAAATAACTGGCCTAGAAATTTCCACAGAACTGGGCCCAGCAGTCTCTGATGGATTAGAGTACTTGGGCCTCTCTGGAAGCAGGCAGCTGCTCCTGGAAATCCTAGACCAGGTGGGCTGGCAACAAGATTGGTTGGTTCCCAGGAGCCTCACTGAGTGTTGAAAATAGCCTTAGCTCCAGATGGATGAGAGGCCTTTCTGGAAGGAATCCGTCACAGCTTGTCTTAACTGTGACTCCAAGAGAATAAATGGAAATGGCGTCATTGATTTTGAAACAACTCTCGGTGAGATTGTTGTCCCTACTTTCTGTTTCCCTTTATTCAACACCTGCTCACTTCTTAATCCACAGAAATCTGCTTTCTTCCCACTTTATATCACCAAAACAGCCCTTGCCAAGGTCACTAGTGGTCTCCGTGTTGCTTAATCCGATGGGTGTTTTTCAGTCCTCATTGTACCTGACATCTCATTCTTATTGCCCACACCCTTCATGAAATATTTTCTTCCTTTACCTTTCCATAGTGACACCACTCTCTCCTGATGTTCTCCTACCTCTCTGGCTACTCATTTCCTCTATCTTTGGCTCCGTTTTTAAAGTCTGAATTTGCTTAGCCTTTAAATGCTGAAATTCCTTAACCTTTGATTCTAGGCCCTCTTCCTTCTCACTTTACATCATTTCTCTAGGCAATCTCATTCAGATCTATGGTTTCAACTTCATAATATAATAGAGATAGATTTAAAAGTTCTGTAGGACTGTTCAGAGGTGTATATGATTAAGGCATATGGAAGGTTGTTTGAGTTGGGTCATTGCTATACAGAAGGCAAATACAGCCTCTTGTGGATTGAAGTGTGATGCCAAGATGTTGAAGTTCTAACCCCTGTATCTGTGAATGTGACCCCATTTGGGAACAGGGGCTTTCCTCCTTTAATTTAATAAGGTCATATCAGAGTAGGGTGGGTTCTAAACCTAACTCCTTCTGAGTGGCCTCTTATAAAAAGGAAAAAAGACACAGAGGGACACACACATAGAGGGAAGACAGATACCACAAGATGACAGAGGCAGATACATCTACAATCCCAAGAACACCAAGGATTGCTGACAGCTATTAGGAGCTGAAAAAGACAAAGGGCCTTCCCCTAGAGCCAAAAAACAAAAACAAAAAAAAAACAAAAACCAGACATGTTGCTGTCAAGTTGAGTCGACTCATAGTGACCCTATAGGGCAGAGCAGAACTACCCCACAGAATCTCCAAGGTGCAGCTGGTGGGTTTGAACTGCAGACCTTTTGGTTAGCAGCCGTTGCACTTACCACTATACCACCAAGGTTTCCATCCCTTAGAGCCACCACCCTGAATTTGGACTCCTAACTTCCATATTTGTGAGAAAATAAATTTGTGTTCTTTAAAGTCACCTACTTTTAGTAATTTGGTTACAGCAGCACCAGGAAACTAAGACACAGCCTTGTTGTTGTTGTTGTTAGGTGCCACTGAGTTCGTTCCAACTCATACCGACCCTACGTACAACAGGACAAAACACTGCCTGGTCCTGCGCCACCCTCACCATTATTATTATGCTTAAGCCCATCGTTGCAGCCACTGTGTCAATCCATCACATTGAGGGTCTTCCTCTCTTTCGATGACACTCTACTTAACCAAGCATGATGTCCTTCTCCAGGGATTGATTCCTCCTGATAACATGTCCAAAGTATGTGAGACCTGGCCTTGCCATCCTTGCTTCTAAGGAGCATTCTCGTTGTACTTCTCCCAAGACAGATTTGTTCCTTCTTTTGGCAGTCCATGGTATATTCAATGTTCTCTGCCAACACCACCATTCAAAGGCATCAATTCTTCTTTGGTCTTCTTTATTCATCATCCAGTTTTCACATGTGTATGAGGCAATTAAAAACACCATAGCTTGGGTTGGGAGCACCTTAGTCTTCAAGGTGACATCTTTGCATTTCAACACTTTAAATAGGTCTTTTGTAGATTTGCCCAACACAATTCATCTTTTGATTTCTTGACTGTTGCTTCCATGGCTGTTGATTGTGGATCCAAGTAAAATGAAATCCTTGACAACTTCAACCTTTTCCCCATTTATCATGATGTTGCTTTTTGGTCCAGTTGTGAGGATTTTTATTTTCTTTATCTTGAGATGTAATCCATACTGAAGGCTGTGATCTTTGATTTTCACAAGTAAGTGCTTCAAGTCCCTGTCACTTTCAGCAAGTGCCTGAGGGCACCCAGTGTAGCCCAAGGAGACTGTATGTAGTGGGAGAAAGGAGAAACCAAGTTAGAACCCTGGGAAAAAAAACTATTCACTGAATTGGAAGAGAAGTGGGTGCCAATAAATAAAATTACTGTTATCATTCAGCACCATTACTATTATTCTACAAGTTAAGTGCTTGTCTACACATTTCAAGCCCTGGACTTATTACCTATGTATTAATTTTTTATTAATATTTCCTACATTCCATCCATACCATTTATCCAAAATATTCATGCCTGTCTTACATTCAGCATACTACCAGGCTTTGGTTCACTAACTCGATCCATCATCAGTAATTTTTATTGCTTGCCTTTAGGATGTATGGAGAAGTTTAAAGCGCTATAACCCATCTTTATCCTCAGAGATTTTGATAAAGCATTGCAATAACCTACTACTTATTGTCGTCAGCTTTTCCATCGGTGTCAATTAGAAAAGACACAAAGGAACCATACGTTCATCAGTTATTTTTATCAAGGGAACAAGTGTGGAAACATCACTTGCAAGTGATCAACAATCATTATGGCATGCATCTAAAGGGAATATGTTCTCTCTCTCAACCCATAATATAGATAATTTTCATGTATACACAAGACAGCTTTCTATGATGTATTTTGTGGCAAGTCCTGCCATTAACTTATTGATTTGCTCTAAGGAATTACCTGCTTTGGTGGCATCTATACACTTCAGTTCCAAAGTCAATCACATATTTCCTTGATAGCCCACCTCTCCATTTCCATTTGTTTGGCATACTGTCTGCAGATATCATAAGCTATATGAATAATACTCACTTGGAATCAGAAGACCTGGATCTAAGTTTTGGCTTCTAATTCATTCAATCATGCATAAAATGTCATTTTCCTCATCTCTAAATATGCATCAATAATCCTACACATACCCTTCCCTTCCTCCTTAAAGGCAGGTGATAAGAATATTACTATTAGGAAAAGAAGAGCCCTGGTGGCACAGTGCTTAAGCACTCGGCTGCAATCCAAAAGGTCAGTGTTCCAACCCACCAGCCGTTCTGCAGGAGAAAAGACCTGGCAATCTGCTCCCGTAAAGATTGTAGCCTAGAAAACCCTATGGGGCAGTTCTACTCTGTCCCACAGGGTCACTGTGAGTCAGAATCAACTTGATGGCACACAACAACATTAGGGAAAGCTTTGGAAACCCAAGCACTTATCTATTGCCCTTGCTCAGTGAAAAGCTGGAGAGAGACTAGTTGGGTTTCAGTTGCCTTTCTGGCGCAGACTACTGGGCAGTGCCCCACAGAGATCACCATTCATTTCTTACAGGTGCATCTGCAGGCTAGTGGACACACCCATATTCAGGTATAAATCTGAAGACAGGTTCCATCCAATTTGACCTTCATAACCACCCTATGAGATAAGTAGGGAAGGAGCTATTGTCCCCATTTTGCAAATGAGGATACAGGGGCTCAAAGGTTAACAAATTGACCAAAAGCACACAGTAGAAGGGAGAAAACAGCACACAAACCCTTTCTCAGTGAGAGCCTGGCACCATTGAAAGGGTTAGTTGTTCCACTACTAAGGTTGGAAGGGTCAGATTTATACAAAATGTTCACAAATTAATTTATAACAATCAGGAGAAGGCTCATTAAGCTTAACCTACACAACAAAAATAATACTTGTCATTCATATGCAAGTTCACATTTTTTTTAATTATTGACAGGAAGCAATTACGAATTCATTTCATAGATGGCTGGAATACTGCTATAATTATTTCACAGCACAGCACACCTTAACAGGCTTCCTGTTCGTTGGATGAGGATGTTTTCCAGATCAATTAAGCAATACCAATTTAAATGGGCAGCCCTCAGAGTCACACTCTGATGGCATGCATTATCTAACCCTTCCCCGCTTCGTTTACAAGGAGCTTCAATGTATTGTTCTCTTTGGCTTGCTCAAGTTACTAGAGGTTTCTCTCATATGCTGAAGTGTTTAGCTGCAGGCAGACAGTACTCTGAGTACTCTAGCCATTTCTAGCTTGTGACAAGACAGACTCAAAATTCTTACTGTAATTAAACCTTGGCAAGTCTGTTTGACTCAGTAAGGTGAAACACTGTGGAGCTCAGCTTAAGTCCTTCTCCAGTTTTCAGAGAGAAAGAATGGTTCCCAAGCAGCCTATTGAGACATTTGTGTGCATGACTAAAACACTAGATAACCTGAGACAACTAGCAATGTGTGCAAGGTGAAGGATGGGTCTGAGACAGGAGGATTTTGTAAAGTGCAACTTGGCATAGACTGAAAGGGCCACTCACGTAGGCTCCTTACACGTGGCTTGCCAGGTCTTTGCTTCACTGCAACTCTCTGGTTATCATGCATGTTAAGATCATCAAGAGACAGTGGTGGTTCAATGGTAGAGTTCTTGCGTTACAAGCAGGAGCAAACCCAGGCTCAATTCCTGGCCAATACGCCTCGTGAGCAGCCACCCTGTCATTAGTGGCTTGTGTGTGGCAATGATGCCAAACAGGTTTTAGTGGAGCTTCCAGACTAAGATGGACTAGGAGGAAAGACCTAGTGATCTCTTTCCCAAAACCCTATGGATTACAACAGTTGGATCCCCAACTGATTATGGGGCTTGTTTAAGACTGGGCAGCGTTTCCTTCCATTGTACATGGGGTCAATGGCAGCTGACAACAACAACAACAAAGATCATCAGCAAATGAAATAGAACCTTCAAGCCCATCTTTTTAATTACAAAATGTTTCTCCCTCCTTCCCAATCAGGCTTCTACTCATTTCCACACAGAAAGAAGTGTCATCATTGCAGTTGCTAGTAGCTTGCTTCTGTTTCCGCTTCAATAGGTATCCTGTAGATGGGAAGTCACATAACAGCTTTGTGTCCCATCAAGTTGCCTCCACCCGAAAGCAGCTGCAACGTTATCTAATTAAACCCCAGCACCATACCGTGAGCTTCTGCATCCATCATTAATATTATACTTCAGATCGGTTTAAATTCTGACTGGGCCTAGGTGGCTCCCTGCACACTGGTCTCTGAAGGAGATTTTTCAAATAATCTTTAGGCGGCATTGGAAAAAATAAAACAAGCTGCCTGCTGGTAGATGAGAGCTCCACCATCCTGCTGCGCCCTCATAAGCTGTTAATACTAATTGAGAGATGAATATTGCTTATTCCAAAAGTGCTAAAGTTTTTTTTTTTTTTTAAGACGGAAATGCAATTCTCTTCGCCTCACAAATATGGCTCCTTGCCCAAATTTTAAACAGCACCAAAAAGATGGTAGTTTCCGAGTCTGTAGTCTATAGCTCGCGGAGTCGTTACATTGAATCACTTGTTGTCTCCGAGTGGCCCATCCACAAGTTAGTGACCTGTGAACCCCACGTGGGACTGCACGTGCACTTCCTATATCTGTAACGCAAAAACACTCTTCACAGAGATCTGACGGCCCAGAAATATTTATGTAACTCTCCTTCCTAGCAAGACACATGTTGATACACTTGGGTTTAAGCTCATAAACCAAGAGCAACCGTTCCCTGCATCTGCATTCTGATAGAAGAAAGCCAGCAGACCAAGCCCAATGGAACAATTTAGATGAAAAGAGGCTGGCAAAAACCAATGAAAGTCGTCTTCCTTCTAGCCTCGTCTGGAAAATGCCAAGCAGCTGTGCCAGAGCGTTCTGCTTTTCTTTGTTAGGAAAATAACCCACTGACCTGCTCTGAATCAGGGAAACAGTCAGGTCCGGGTTCAGTAGAGACACACACAGGATAGACTTCCTAATGAGGAACAGCCCGCTGCAGAAAGACAACGTGCATCTAGCTCAGCATGAACACAGCTTAAAAATCTTAAGGAAACATGACAAAGTGTAGCAACCATGAGGAACTCATTCCTGTAAGTAGAGAATTGGCTGGGCCTTTGCCAGGTACCCAGCCACACCAACTCCAGAGAGATGTGGAATCTCAGTACAGAGTATAAATCAGAGTCAAGAGTAACACGAATATAAGAAAAAGATAGAGGTTCTGGAACGGTTCACTGCAGAGAAGAGAATATGCTTAAAAAACAGTTGCTGCCAAGTTGACACCAACTCATGGCGACCCCATGGGTATCTAGAGTAGAACTGTGTACCATAGGGTTTTCAATGGCTGATTTTTCCAAAGTACATGGCCAGGCCTTTCTTCTAAGGTGCCTCTGGGTGGACCCAAACTTCCCAGCCTTTCAGTTAGCAGTCAAGCACGTTAACCATTTGCGACACCAAAGGACTCCACGGCTTCGTGGCTGAGCCCTACAGCTGCTAAGCAAAAGTTCGAATCCACCAGCTGCTCCTTGGAAATCCTCTAGGGCAGGTCTACTCGTCCTATAGGCTTGCTGTAAGTTGGAATTGACTCAACAGCAATAGGCAAAGACTCCACAGAGAGGAGAATGCTAAAAGGGTCTGGAGCAGCCTGAAAGCCTACCGAAGGGAGTAACCAAGGGTCGCTCCGAGTCCACTGAACAGGTCAAAACAGACAAGAGGGTATGGGGGATGTGAACAGCCTCAACTTAACCAATCTGAAATCTCATTTCCCAGAATTCCTCCCTTACATAACTCTGGGTTAGTGTGAACCCCAAGAACTGCATTGCATGAGATTTGGAAGATGCAAATGAAATAGCAACTATATTGATTTTTAGATTCTGAAAGTCAGATCAGGCAGGGCAAGAGATCTGTCACAGCCCTTGCAGGTTGTTATTTACCTGCCTGCTTACCTTGTTGACCTGGGGAAGCAGCCAGGCTGCCTCTCCTTCACCTTCTCTGACTCCATGACAAAAGGTGCCAGCTGTTCCTGGTGGTTACTTCCTATCATCAAAGTTGAGGCCTTGGAAGGAATGAAGAGTTAAGCACAGACCTCGGTCCATCCTTATGAGTTCCAGTGAGTCCCTGTGGGTTCTGGTTTACCCACTTCACATCCATCTTCCTTACCACCCCTATTCCCACACTCGTTCCTATCAATGGAGCCTCCTTGGCCATGCTTAGAAAGAAGAACAATTTTCTTTCACTGTGATGTAACTACAGCATTCTGGGTAACTCATCCTGTCACTCTTTGGAGATTGGGGCTCAGGAACTGGCCTTAAGGTGCTCTGTGAGTAATAGTCTATTCTCTGATCCAGAGACTTCTCATTTTCTGTCAAAATATCTATATATAATTGTGTCGGGCTAACTTCTTATCTTGTAAGCAGGGCAAACTCTGAGGCCCTTCTCAGTTTCAGACTTAACACTTTCTCCACTCATTTCCACATTGCTAACCCACTCTTTGATAATGAGACATCAATTACATAGAGCAGCTCTGTCTCCTTGATTCTTCTACTCTCTAAGCAAGGTAAGACAAGAATTCACCAGATTCCCTGCTTTGACTAGAATGAAACTTTCCAGAGATGTCTGGAAATTGAAGACTCCAGTCAGCCTTTTGTTTTCCCTCTGTGCCATTTCTGTGCTGCACATTTGGAAAGAACCATCTGTATCCTTCATCTGGGGAGGTCTTCCGCTGTCCCCTGCCAGAGCAATGTCACTCCTCGCTGAGTGTTCGGCATTGATAGACAGAGCTCCTGGAGTCAAGATATCTGGCTCAGTAACTTGGGGTATGTCATGTAACATTTCTGAGTCCCAATTTCCCTATATGAAAATTTGAAATAATGATGTTTGCTCTGCCTACCTTGCACAGTATGAACATCAGATGAAATGATTGATGTGCAAGTATTTCTCAAATGTAAAGGGCTATGGGACCCAATCCACTCGAGTTGCTGAAACAATCTTGATAAAATTAAGCCAGAATTTGGTAGTCTACACCCTGTTTGCACGCAAAAGCTGGGCAATGAATAAGGAAGACCGAAGAAGAATTGATGCCTTTGAATTGTGGGTGAAGAATATGGAATATACTATGGACTGCCAAAAGAACAAACAAATCTGTCTTGGAAGAAGTACAGTTGGAATGCTCCTTAGAAGCAAAGATGGTGAGACTATGTCTCACACACTTTGGACATATTATCAGGAGGGATCAGTGCCTGGAGAAGGACATCATGCCTGGTAAAGTAGAAGTTCAGTGGAAAAGAGGAAGATCCTCAACGAGATGGATTGACACAGTGGCTGCAACAATGGGTTCAAGCATAACAATGATCGTGAGGATGGTGCAGGACTGGGCAGTGTTTCATTCTGTTGTACATAGGGTTGCTATGAGTCAGAACCGACTCAATGGCACCTAACAACAACATACCGCATTACCATCAGCATTCCTGGTCCCTGTGTCTCAGCTGTGATAATCTCTGTTCTTTTGTCTCCCCACTTCCAAGAGACCACTTCTTGCCCCACCTGGTACCTCAGTTCTTCCTCATTGTAGAACAGAGCTTAACCTTGAGCCTTGACTAGCATGATTAGAACCTTAAGACCCTACTAGTTCTTGTCAGAACTACTCCAGTACTCTAGAGGGCTAGATTCTACTCCCAAAATCTTCCACCTACTGGGTGAACTTTTTTCATGAAAGGACACATTACTCCAATACGTTTTATCATTTCCTCCTCACTTTGATTCCCATAGCCTCACCCTTTAATGGGCAGGGCATAATTCTCCACCCGTGGACTTGGCCAAGTGGCTTACCTTGGTCAGTGGGATGTTAGCACAGAATGTTGAAAAGCACTTGCACATGGATTCTTGCTTGTTCTTGTGCACTGCCTTTGCCATAAGAACATAACTGCTGGAGCAGAGCCAAATTACTCCAGTAATCTCAGCCAAGACTGTCCAGAACAGCTGGCAAACAGCCAGGCCCCAGATATACAAGCCCAACCAAGATCCTAGCTGCATAAGTAATAAACACTCATTAACTTTAAACCACTGGGTTTTAGGCTGGTTGTTATATAGCATTACTGTAGCAATAGATAACTGATTCAAAAAAATGGTACATAGAGTCCGTTGTTACCATAACAAAAACTTAAAATACATTGCATGGGCTTTGTGACTAACTAGATGGCAGGTAGGACCTAGAAAAAAGTGACAAGAAAGCTGGTATAGAAGGATGGAATATTGTAACCCACGTTATTGTAGTATTAAAACTATGCAACTTGGAATACATAAACGTTGCTAATAAAATTTTGGACTGAGTAATATTAAAAATGTCAGCTGATTCTAGCTGACAGTATAATCAAGTATTACAAGAAAGTGATGAACTTAGAAAATAACTGGCTGGCTTACAAGTAGAATTTAGAGAGAATAGAGGGGCCAAATCCAGGTAGGTTAGAAAATAAAACTTTTTTTTTTTTTTTTTTAATCTGTAGACTTTTAAGTCAGTAAAAGATTCTCAAATTAAGACACAGCTGCAGGTTAAAGGCCAAACTGGGAGTGTGTCTTGGATACACTATATTAAAGTTTGTTGGATAATTAAGATGATGCCTGGTAGACCAACTCAGTTCCACAAAAGAGCTTCCAGTGTTCTCAAGGGCATTGTCCCACATCAATATGGCACACACAAACCATTAGTGATTAAATCTAGAGAGAGGGAAGCATGTCTCTGAAAGGATTATGGGTATGGTTTTTGGCACATGAAGTACCCTAGACTAGAAAAGATCAAGATTGTTTAAAATTGACAAAGCCTCTGGTCTCCATCTTTCTGTGAGTAGGAAGCAGACTGAGAAATTTGTTCAAATCTTCCTATCCCTCTTCAGAAGTGGCCAAGGAAGAAAATGGAAAAACAAGAACATCTCAAAGGGCAGAGATAAGAGTTGTGGAGAATACATGGAAGAGCCATTCATATAAAAAAAAAAAATTCATATAGAGCAGAATAAAGGCCTAATAAAGGAATATTGCCCACTCTGAAAGTGGATTTGGCCTTGGGACTTGCTTTGGCCAGTGACTATTAACAAGTATGACCCAAAGTCTTGAAAAGCACTTGTGTGTTGCTGCTTGCTAACTCTTGCACTCTGCCGTCAATGTAGGAACATGCCTGGGCAAGCCTAATAGAAAGTCAGGGATATATGGAGCAGAACCAAGCGACTCCAGTCATCCCAGTTGAGGCCATTCTGGATTAGCTGACAGCTATCACCCCAGACGGGGCCCTGTTGGCGCAGTGGTTAAGCATTTGGCTGCTAACTGAAAGGTCGGACGTTGGAATCCACCAGCCACTCCTTGGAAAACCCTATGGGGCAGTTCTACTCTGTCCTGTTGGGTCACTATGAGTCAGAATCAACTCGATGGCAACAGGTTTGTTTGTTTGTTTTTAAGGGCCTCAGATACATGACCAATAAATTCTTACTATTTTAAGCCACTGAATTTTGGGGTGGTTTGTTGTGCATCATAACTGTGAAATAAATAACTAATAAACCATTCCTCCAGCTTTCACCTGCCTTGCATGTGGCCAAAGTCCTCTTGTGCCTCTCACCTGTGGTCACTCACTTTATGACTATTTTTATCATTAACGTGACTTCCATTCTAAGGAGTTTTGTTACAGATTGATAATTGCTTGACAGAGTCCTACTCATGCCACCTTCCTACTACAAGAGATGTTTCTATAATGAAGACATACCCCCCTCTATGCCCTCTACCCCTGCCACCACAGTCCAAGCATGTATCTGGTCCTAAAATCACTGTGGGACCTTGAGAATGTTGATTAAACTCTTTAGGTCTCAGTTTCCTCTTCTGTAAAATGAAGTATATTCAAATACAGTTTACATTTATTTACTACTTCTTATGTATCATGTTCCATCATCGTCTGTCAGTTTATTGTACTGTAGTGGTTTGCACGTTGCTGTGATTCTGGAAGCTATGCCACCAGTATTTCAAATGCCAGCAGGATCACCCATGGTGGACAGATTTCAACAGACCTCCAGACTAAGACAAACTAGGAAGAAAGGCTTGGTGTCTACTTCTGAAAATTAGCCAATGAAAACCTTACAGTTCTCGACAGAACACTGTCTGACTCACTTTCGTTGGACATGACATCAGGAGGCTCAATCACTGGAAGAGGATAACATGTTTGGTGAAGTAGAAGTCCAGAGAGGGTGAGAAAGGCCCTCGGTGAGATGGATTGGCACAGTAGCCACAATGATGGATTTGAACATGCCAACATTTGATCTTGAGGAGGGCACAGGACTGGGCAACGTTTCATTATGTTGTACATCAGATTGCCATGAGTTGGAGTCAAATTGACAGCAGCTATCTATTTAACTATGTATCATGTTATATGTGTTTTTATATGTCCTAAAAATAGGATGTCATAGATGTTGTTATATCCATTTTACAGATGAGAAAAATACAGGGCACAAATTTTCCAGTGTTACCCAACAAACGAGTAGCAGAATCAAAGTCATCCAACCCTTGCTAAAAGAAAATCAGAAGTAGGAACAGCCAGGAAAAAAAAAAAAAAAAAAAAATTTGGTAAGTACTTCAATAGAAAGAAGTCTAAATCTACTTTGTTCTTCTTGGAATTAAGGACAATTTGCAACATTTGGCAGTAATGACTATAATACACTTGAAATTCAATAGACTTGGGAGATGTAACAGGAACAGCTTTGCTTGTAAGTGACCATTTTCTGTGAATCAAAAATTTTGCCTCTGGGCAATGTTTTCCCACCTCTAGTAATTGAAATTCTGGCGTTAGCAAACAATTTCTTTGTACTAAGCATTGCTCTTTTACTTGATTGCTTATTCAACTCAACTATTTATTGATTAATGTCTATGTGCCAGGCATTGTACACTCAGTTTGCCAGGTCTGCAGCTTAGAGCCAGACACTCTGGTATCTGAGCTTTTAAGGCCAAGAATCAAACACTTAGATCTGGCATTTTCTAATTAAATAAACCCTTTTTATGTAATAATTGCAGGAGCTCTAACACATTGGATGGCAAGCTGACTAGACTCCAAGAGAAGTTGCTGTAGGATTCCCACAAGACCAAGCTCTACGAAGGGGCGAATCCCAAGCCTAATTTTTTTTTTTTTTAACTCTGGTATGCCTGAGCTCCAAGCACAGTGCCTACAGCACACAGTGGGCAATTGGTTCCTACCGCTTGCTATGCATTCGAATCTCCTAGTGGACTCTTTAAAAACAGATGCCCAACCCCCCTGTCCTCCCCAGGATGTGGTGACCTAGTAGTAGAGGACCGGATGGGAGTTGTCTCTAGTTTTTGAAGCTCCACAGGTTTTCTTATACACAGCCAGGGATGAGTTCTATCCGTATTTTTCAATGCATGAAGAATGGATGAACAAATATTATTCAAGTAAAGAGGGTACCATACTTTTTAAAATCATTTGGCACATTGCAGGGTAGAATTTAAAAGGTAAGAGAGGGACAGGAAGAAATGTGGGGATTGCCATTACGTGTAGGGGCAATGACACATACTATAATAGGGCAAAACTCTTCTAGAAGACGGAAGTAACATGGAGGCCCTTAAGATTGAAAATAAGATTTTTTTTTAACATTAAGACATTTCTTAGATCCTTATAAGAAAGTATTTGCATTTTTATTACCTTCTTAATGAGGAAATACAGAAAAATCAAACTTCTATGAATTTAATAATGCTTTTCAATAACTTGAATTTTGTTCATCTTAAGCATCTACTTACATTTAAAAAAGACTAATTCACATGCTTGCAAGACAGTATTGGTTCAGTCTACAGACAATGCTTTGTCTCACCAAGTAACTGTGACCCATTGGAAATCGTGGCCTCCAAATTAGGAACCATAGACATAGACAACCTATTATGGTTTTAATTGTGTCCACCCCAGTTTATGTGTTGAAATCCGAATCCCTGTACTTCTGAAAATGAACCCTGGGGACACAGTGGTTAAGAGCTCAGCTGCTAACTGCTAACTCACTGAGTCAGAATGTCGAGTTGAACTCCAACACGTAGAGACCCTGTAGGACATAGGAGAACTGCCCCCATAGCACTTCTGAGGTTATGAATCTTTACAGAAGCAGAATGCCACATCTTTCTCATGCAGAACAACTGGTGGTTAAGAAACAGTGACCTTTCAGTTAGCAACCAAGCACTTAACCACTGTGCCACCAAACCAAACCTGTTGCCTTTGAGTCGATTCCAACTCATAACACCCTATACGACAGAGTAGAACTATCCCATGGGATTTCCAAGGATTGGCTGGTGAATTCCAGCTGCTGACCTTTTGGTTAGCAGCCATAGCTCTTACCCACTACTCTACCAGGCTCCAATACCTGTAAATATGACCCTGTTTGGAAAAAAAGGATTTTCCGTTGTTATGTTAAACTGTGTAGGGTGGATCCTAAACTTAATTACTTCTGAGTTACTAAAAGAGCAGAATAGACACAGAGACACACAGAAGGGGAAGACAAGGATCAACAAGGAATGACAAGGAATGCAAAAGGCCTTACTGGGCTACTGACAAGGAAGGACCTCCCCCTAGAGCCATGCCGTGATTTTGGACTTCCAGGCCACTGAATTGTGAGAAAAGTAATTTCTGTCCTTTAAAGGCACCCACTCATGGTATTTCCTGTTACAGTGGCACTAGGTAACTAAGATATCACCTAACCTGCAATACGACTAGAAGGAAATTTCTTATCATACTGGGGGAGAGGCAATATTACACTACTTAGAGGTGAGGAGTACATTAGATTTCTAAACCATGGCATTTCGTTTTACTTGGATCCACAATCAACACCCACAGAAGCAGCAGTCAAGAAATCAAACAACATATTGCACTGGGCAAAATCTGCTGCAAAAGACCTCTTTAAAGTGTTAAAAAACAAAGATGTCACCTTGAAGATTAAGATGTGCCTGACCCAAGCCTTGGCGTTTTCAATCGTCTCATATGTATGTGATAGCCAGACAGGGAATAACGAAGACGGAAGAAGAATCAATGATAAGCCTTTGAATTGTGATGTTGGTGAAGAATATTGAACATACCACAGACTGCCAAAAGAAGGAACAAATCTGTCTTGGAAGAAGTACAACCAGAATGCCTCTTAGAGCAAGAATGGCAAGACTTCATCTTACATACTTTGGGCATGTTATCAGACATGTTATCATGAGGCACCAGCCCCTGGAGAAGGACATCATGCTTGGCAAAGAGGAGCACCAGCGAAAAAGAGGAAGGCCCTCGATGAGATGGATTGACACAGTGGCTGCAACGATGGGCTCAAGCATAACAATGATTGTGAGAATGGTGTAGGACTGGCAGTGTCTCATTCTGTTGAACACAGGGTAGCTATGAGTCAGAACCGTATTGCCAGCACCAAATAACAACAAACCATGGCAAAATAATTCACTGAGACCAAATGTAGACATTTTTTTTTTTAATAAATCACAACACCCTAGAAAAAAGTAATTTTAGATTAGTAGAGGAAAAGAAAAGAAGAGCCCTGGTGGCACAGCGGTTAAGAGCTTGGCTGCCAACCCAAAGGTTGGCAGTTCAAATCCATCAGCTGCTACTTGGAAACTCTATGGGACAGTTATACTCTGTCCTATAGGGTCACTAGGAGTCAGAATTGACTCAACAGCCATGGATTAGAGGAAAAGAAATAAATATGACAAGGCTCTGAGCAGTAAAGAATGATGCAGAAAATATCTCAGGTAGAACAACTCTGCTCCAAATAGTATTAAATTTAACATCATGACATCTGGAGGGATGTGATCAGCAGGAGAAAAACAATTTGATTATTCAATTTTAGGAAAAGAAGCACTTATACAAAATAATGGCATTGTTTAGGGATCATAGTATCAAATGCATGGTTGGAAAAAAAATTTTTTTTTTAATTCTGCAAGCAGTCAAAAGATCATTAAAAAAAATCTTACTGAAAGTCCAGAAAAAATATATACGCCCAAGATCAATATCAAAGAAAGTGACAAGATTAGGATTCAACAATGCCAAAGGCTTGAATATTTACAGTTTCACCTTTTTCCCACACACATCTCACGGTATGTATTGACTTCATTACATGGATTGCCTTACTTAGGATCTCTTGTAATATATTCCTGTTTATACAGAATCCAAATCACAAAAAAACCCAGACAACCAGAATTGTCCTCATTGCTACGCAGCAACATTTCTCAGTCTCTTTCTTTGAATGCTGCTCAAGATACTCCTCAAAGCAAGAGGGCTGTGTGATCCAAAAATTAGCATCTCAGAGATTCTGGGAAGTCCTACAGTTAACAAAAATCTGTTTTGCTCTGTTTATCCCATCATTTCTCAAATTTATTTGACCTCAGGTCTCCTTCATCACATAATATTTATAAAAATTCCATCGTAATAGTCTTCCACGATGCATAATTTGGAGAACCCAGCTGATCGTGACACTAAGGCACTTTGAAATTTACTCATTCAGTCGACAAATATATACTGAACGTCAACTATCTGCCAGGATCAGGTCTAGCTGTTGATGATACCGTGGTGAGCCAGCCAGGCACCATCCCTGGGTCCTCGTGGAATATACTTTCTTTTAGGGGAGAAACAATACACATGTAACCAAATAAATGCACCTGATAACTTCAGATAGTTTTGAATGCTACAGAAAAAAATAAAGCACAGGCTAGGAATAAAGAGTGATTAGAAAGGGAAGGGGATGTGACTTTCCAGATGTGATGTTTGAGATTAAACCCTGATCACGTTCACTGTTGTTTTAATTCAGTCGTCCCTCAGTATCCACAGGGGATTGGTTCCAGGACCCCCATGGGTACCAAAATCCGAGGATGCTCAAATCCTTTCTATAAAATGGCGTAGTATTTGCACATAACCTCCACACATCCTTCTGTATATTTTAAATCATCTCTGGATTACCTAGAATACCAAATACAATGTAAATGCTGTGTAAATCGTTGTTATACAGTACTGTATTGTTTAGGGAATAATGACAAGACTCAAAGCGAATGATGCTCGAGCAGCGAGTGCTGGAGAGACTAAAGACCTGTGAGATGGCAGGAGGCAGCAGCAGGGATGGCAGGGATGCCTACATATTACTTCCTTCGAGTGGATTCACTGCGGTGCTCTGTGCATGGCAAATCCAAGTTTTCTTTTTTGGAACTTTGTTTTTTTTTCCCCCCAAATATTTTTAGTTGGTTGAATAAATCCGACTGTAGAAGAGAGAAAGAATCTATCCGCCCCTCCCTGAGTGGTGCACACCTATTTATGCACTTAGCTGCTAATGGAAGTTTGGAGGTTTCAGTTCACCCAGGGGTACCTCTGAAGAAGGGCCTAAAAACCAGCCACTGAAAACCCTGTGGAGCACAGCTGTACTCTGACACATACGGGGTTGCCATGAGTCAGAATTGACTCGACAGCAACTGGTGATTGCAAAGTAGTAAGACAAAGTTAGTATTTTAGTAATTTTCTGTTAATTGAAAAAGTCACACGGATCGCTCATTTCCCATTCCTTACAATTAAACAAGCATGTACTGCAGGTGGATTAAACTTTGTATCGAGCAGGTGCATGGGGAGCATCTCTGAGTTACAGAATTAAATGACAAAGCAGGATTTCTGACCACCCAGAAGCCCACCCACTCAATGAGCACTGAGACAACTCTTCTTTTGATAGTTCTTTGAACTGGACACACACACACAATTGGAAACAAAGAAGCTTCTTTATGGTGAGCTGACAAAAGACAACCATAATCTTAGTGCCTCCTAATTAAGGATAGCAACGATGTTGCAAAGTCAAGTTTGCTGGTATTTAAATTGCAAAACACTTTTCACTAGCCTCAATGCCTGCTGATTGCTTATTAAAATGACTCCAGAAACTCTTGGTAAAGCAACATGAAAGGTTGTGTAAATGCATTGGCATTGTTGAGGTGCTCTTCAATGAAACACTTCTTTACCACAGCAGTTGGAGACCTTCTCACCAATTCAGGAAGCCGCTTTTAGTAAATGCTTTTGGTAAATGACCTTTATCATGATCATCGCAATATTGGCTGAAAAGATGATGAATAGTAAAACCTCCAAAAAAGGCACTGAAAGATAAAAGACACTAATTTTGTTGTGTGTGTATTTTAATTCCACTATGTTTCTGAGAAATCTACTTAGACATTTGAAATAACAGCAAATCCTTAAGCAGACAAATGCAAATTTCCTTCTCATTGTGTTTTGAGTAGCCAGGTTGCACCCAGTATTGTAAAATGAAAATGCTTTGTTGCTAGGCAATTCCATGAATCATCCCGAATCAGGTTTTAAGCCAGACTGATAAAACTGACCAACATTTCCCCTTAATTTTTTTTAAAACTAGGGCACAGTTTTTGCTTCAGCAACAAAATATGTGAACTCATCACATGGGAGTAGAATTTTGTGTTGTTGCTGTTGTTAGGTGCCACCAAGTCGGTTCCATCTCATGGAACCCTATGTATAACAGAACAAAACATTGCCCGGTCCTACACCATCCTCACAATTGTTATTATGCTTAAGCCCATCGTTGCAGCCACTGTGTCAGTCCATCTCATTGAGGGTCTTCCTCTTTTTTGCTGACCCTCTACTTCACCAAGTATGATGTCCTTCTCCAGGGACTGATTCCTCCTGACAACATGTCCAAAGTATGTGAGACGTAGTCTCACCATCTTTGCGTCTAAGGAGCATTCTGGTTGTACTTCTTCCAAGATAGATTTTTTCCTTCTTTTGGCAGTTTATGGTATATTCAATATTCTTCTCCAACACCACAATTCAAAGGTGCCAATTTTTCTTTGATCCTCTTTATTCATCGTCCAGCTTCCACATGCATATTAGGCAGTTGAAAACACCATGGCTTTTGGTCAGGCTCACCTTAGTCCTCAAGCTGACATCTTTGCTTTTCAACACTTTAAAGGGGTCTTTGCAGAAGATTTGCCCAGTGCAATGAGTCTTTTGATTTCTTGACTGCTGCTCCCATGGGCACCGATTGTAGATCCAAGTAAAATGAAATCCTTGACAACTTCAATCTTTTCTCCATTTATCACGATGTTGCTTATTGGTCCAGTTGTGAGGATTTTTGTTTTCCTTATGTTGAGGTGTAATTCATTCTGAAGACTATGGTCTTTGATTTTCATCAGTAAGTACTTCAAGTCCTCTTCACTTTCAGCAAGTAAGGTTGTATCATTTGCATGATGAAGGTTGTTAATGAGTCATCCTCCAATCTTGATGCCCTGTTCTTCTTCATATAGTTCAGCTTCTCAGATTATTTGCTCAGCATACAGATTGAATTTTGTGTAGCAATAAAATAAATCTTCCCCTAACATTGACTAATATTTAATGGCATCCATAATTATTGCTGTAATGCACAGGAATCAGATATTAATGACATAAAGTTCATGCAATGATTGCAGTTGGCATTATGCTAACATTGCAGATAAAAGTAGTTCTGGGATGAGCTTGGAAGAAGAAGCTGCCCTGTATTGGCTACAGAAATGCCTGGATTTATGGTCCAATGCACCAGCTCTCAGATTCCACTGGTTTGAGAAATGGCATCGCTATAGGCCTCCATCTCCCAAGAAGACTGCATTGAAGAAGGCAACATTCTCTAGGTTTGTGTCTTAGTTTCCTAGGCTACTGTTACCAACCAACCACCAGTTGCCTCATGGCAACTCACTGTGTTTCAGAGTAGAACTGTGCTCCACAGGGTTATCATGGCTATGGCCTTTCAGAGAAGATTTCCAGGGCTTTCTTCCAAGGTGTCTGGTGAATTCGAACTGCCATCCTATTAGCTGGTAGCTGAACACTTAACCAGGGTCTCTGCCACCATAACAAAATACCACAAATTAGGTGATTTTAAGCAATGGAAATTTATTTTTGCACAGTTATGGTGGCTAGAAGTCCAATCAGGGTATCAGCCGTGTTGATTCATTTCGAAGGCTCTAAGAGAAAAGCTGTTCCATGCCTCTCTCCTAGATTCTGTTGGCTCCTGGCATTCCTTACTATTTCTTATCTTGTAGCTGCATCTTCACAAGGCAGTCTGTCCTCTGTATGTCTCTCCATGTCAGTTATCCTCTTTATAAGGGCAATACTCAGATTTATTTTTTGGTCTTTTTACTCAGATTGGTTTAGGACCCACCCTACTCCAGTATGACCTCCTGTTAACTGATTATACCTTCAAAGACCCTACTTCCAAATAGGCTCATGTTCACAGGTACCAGGAGTTAGGACTTCAACGTATCTTTTGGGGGGACACTATTACACTTCTAACAGTTTGTAAGTTCTGATACATTTGTTAAAGATTAATCATACATATACATGTATATATGTATGTCTGCACATGTATGCATAAAAGAAGAAACCCATACCCTGTGTGTTATTAAAACAAACATATTTCATCACTCTCAATTCAAAGGGAATAAGAGTGAATCTAACTGGAGTGTTTGTTACAGGTCTATGAGTAGAGAGTCTTAGCAGTTTTCAGCCGTGGAGCAAAGACCTGGCAATCTGTTCCCTAAAGGATTACAGCCTAGAAAACCCTATAGGGCAGTTCTACTCTGTCACATGGGGTCTTTAAGAGTTGAAATTGACTCCTCGGCACCTAACAACAACCGTAGTGTTCACTATCTGCAACGTGATTGTATTCATTTGAAGAGGTAGGCATTGGGGAATACAAGAAAATAGGTAAAGAGATATACGTAGAAGGCAGCCTTCAATCTTTAAACCAAGCCTGCCTTTATAAAGGAGCCCTGGTGGCTCAACGGTTAAGCACTCAGATGCTAACCAAAAGATTGGCGGTTCAAACCCACCAGCAGCTTCATGGGAGAAAGATGTAGCTTCCATAAAAGATTTACCAAAAAAAAAACAAACAGCTTTGGAAAAACTACAGGGCAGTTCTACTCTGTCCTATAGGGTCACTCTGAGTCAGAATCAACTCAACTGCAATGGGTTTGGTTTGGTTTGGTTTTGAATATGCTTATAAACTTATAGTACAACGTGGTTCCTTCTATAGGGTTGCTATGAGTCAGAATCGAATCGATAGCAACAGGTTTGTTTCTGGCTTATTTGCATGTTTGTGCTAAATATCTTCATTTAAATGATTGATGGGTCAGAGGTCCACCTTTGCTGGGATATTTGTTTAGTGACAATACAAATGGGAACAGTGTGGGCCATATGCCATTCTTCTAAAAAAAGTGAAGTAAGCCTTTCAGACACTCTCACACTGGTTTTCAGGCGCATTTGGGTTTTAGCTCCTACTGTCTATAAGCAATCAAGGAAAACTAGAGCAGAACATTTCCAAGGATATTAGGGGATTTAATGAACGAGGATAACATTTAAGGGAAGGGGGGAAAGAGGAGGGAAAATGAACTTTCTCGTCCTTTCCCTGTGAGAAGCACCCTGGTAATTATGCATGTATCTTAATTAAAATCGCATATTCATGTTTTCCATTTGCAGTTGGTCTCGTATAATTAAAACTGCATCACATTTGATGTATTTATAATTATAGCTAAATGGTTATGTTAATGTTCATCTCTTTCATGCTAAAAAAACATGAAGAACATTTTGTTAAATTGTTTCTTACCAGAAACTCAATCACCAGATACAAAAGCTCAATGGCCACGTGTCTTGAGAATAAAATGTCACCGAGATCAACAGTCACAGGTTTAAGCGTGAAATTCAAAAACCTTGATGCTTGCAAAAGTGCAAACCCAAACTGCTTTTAAGAGATAATCCATAGGGGGAAAAAATAGCATGAATTGTGGAAGGTCTAATGAAGGTCTTATAGAGAATCTCTCACTCACTTAAAGGAATTAACAGGAAACAATCATAACTCCTCAGGCAATAATCATTGAACTTTAAATCTCCAAATCCTGCCATTAAAAACAGAAACGTTTGTGCTACAAGATCAGTGTTTTCTGAATGTAAAAACTTTACCAAGAAACTCTTTTCTAACTTTTCCCAATAAATATTAGAGCCAGCTGCCATGGAATCTGCTCCGACTCATGGTGGCCGTATGTGTGTCAGAGTACTACTGTGCTCCACAAGGTTTCCAGTGGTTGGTTTTTCAGAACTGGATTGCCAGACCTTTCTTCCGAGGCTCTCTGGGTAGATTCAAACTTCCAACTTTTCTGTTAGCAGCCAAGCACCTTAACTATCTGAACCACCCAGGGATTCCTTCTCAATAAGGGAACCACAAAAACAAAAGCACTATACAATACAAAACCATGTGTGGAAACAGTAGTGTTGGCTTCAAACCTATGACTTGGCTGCTTGGGACAACATTTTCAGGCAGGAGGTCTCTTGGGCAAACATTCAGGACTTAGATGTCTAAGGGACCTGGAAGTGTATCTTCCCAGAATTCCAACTTGTACTCACAGTCTACAGCTACATTTACCAATGCCTTGCTTTTTTTATGAAATTCAAGTAGGAAGCTTGGGTTCAGGTCCCTTCAGAAGTCACCTTCTTTTCTTTGTTCTCAAAAAAAACAGGCAACAGGAAAACGTTCTTCCTGCAGAGTTTATCCTCCGGCGCAGAGACCACTTGGGTACCTAGCACACGGAAGGGTCTCTGGGTTTGAACTGCAGGAACCTGGATGCGGGTTTGGGGCAGCCCTGGAGGCTGTGTTTACCGCCCTTTCTCCCTGCCACCGGCGGCTGTAAGGCACAGCCACTGACAGAGTGAAGAACCTCAGTGTTAGGCCAGCTGTTCGGGCTCACACAGCTAAGTCCGAGGGAAATTATCCTTAGGAAAAAGAACAAAGAAAATCTTTACAATGAGTACCTGTGCACGGACGTTTGTGCGGACACATACAGACTAAGAGCTTGATCGGAAGACACATTTGCACCAACCCAAAAGAACCACGTGTGTTGTGCAGGTTTCCCCCGCTATCCACAAGCAGAGCAGTTCCTCTGAAACCTTTCGCAAGCCGAACTGGCATAAAGCCAAGAAGCAATTACCGTTATTTATATGGGAGTCCTGGTGGCTCAGTGGTTAGGAGCTCAGCTGCTAACCAAAAGGTTGGCAGTTGGAATCGTTCAGCACTCTTTGGGAAACCTATGGGGCAGTTCTACTCTGTTCTATAGGGTCGCTATGAGTCGGAATCGACTGGACAGCAACGAGTTTATGGGTTTATATGGGAGAAAATGTTTGGGCATTCCCAGACCCAAAAAATAATTTTTTTTTAAGCAGGGGCCTATCTATGAAAAATAGCGCCTATGGCAATGAGTTTTAAATTGCTGAATGCTAACAGCTGCCTTGGAAACTGTGACGGCCAACAGGAACTGCTCATTAGCGCCCCTCCTCAAGCAACACCCGTGCCTTAGTTATGCCTCTGCTACCAAATCGCACCAAATAATACATAAAACCCTTATGCGCTCTCTGAGGCTTTTCTGATACGTTAGGGCACATCTTGCTAACGGATGCACAAAATACATCGAGATAAAGCACAGACGCTCACAGACACAGTTCAAAGCTGTGGCGTCTGGATGCGGAGACGCTGAGTGCAGGTCCCGGGGAAGGAGCGCTTGGCGAAGCCACTCTCACTGCTTAGGGTGCACGTTGTCTGTTTAAAGCCTTTTGCTGTAAAAGCAAAAACCCTCTTGGAACTTCGTTCCATTAGCAAAAACAGATACTAATGTAGGTCTTTAGTAAAAGCGAAGTGATATAAAGTGAACTTTCAAAACGTGGGGGTTGCCTGTACTTTATTACTGTACACAGATCACCATGCTGGTTGTTTAACTGATCATCAGTATCACTTAACTTCCAACATGTGTAAAAATGATAAATATTGTGCTGGGGGCACAAAGGGGGGCTGAATGCATGAGTCCACCTTGCAACACAGTTCTAAACAAGAATGCAGATAAACAGATCCGTTGTGAGTCATAGTTTAGGTTCTATGTTGTTGTTAGCTGCCATCGAGTCAATTCTGACTCAGGGAAACCCCACCTATGCCAAGTAGAACTGATCCATAGGGTCTTCAAGGCTGTGACCTTTTTGAAGCAGATCTCCACGCCTGTCTTCCGAGACACCTCTGAGTGGGTTTGAACCACCAACCTTTAGGCTAGTAGTCAAGCTCTTAACCATTCTCACCACCCAGGGCTATTACGGCACTTTTTATTTTACAGAGTACTTTTACATATGTTTCTTGGTTTAATTTTCTTAACGACCCCATTCGTTTCGATTTTTTAGGGGTGTAGATAATCTGAAAGGTTAAGTGGCTTACCCATGGCCATAGAGAAAGTATAACACAAACCTGGGTTATATAGTCGTGAAGGATGTGATTTCAAGCACACTTGTAAATGTTGAAATTTAAAAATAAAAGCTACAGCGTCCTTTTAAATGTATGCAAAGCAATCTAAGTTGTATAATAGTTTGAGTCACCTGTTGGAAGACGGTTCTCCACGAATCTCTCACTTCTCTACATATCTTGTGAGCAAAGGCACTGACAGCCTTTGTTCTTGACTATCTCTTCAATGACGTTGTACACTGTGGTAGGCTGATTTCCAAGTTCTAATCCTCAGAACCTGCGACGGTTACCTTATACGGCAAAAAGTACTTTGCAGATTTGACCAAGTTAAAGATCTTTAGGTGGGAGGTTATCCTGTATTATCCTTGTGTGTGTCCCCTCAATGTAATCCCAAAGTCCCTACAAGAAGAAGGCAACAAGATAAAAGGTGGGAGAAGGTGACATGATAATATAAACAGATTGGAATGATGTAGTCAGTAGCCAAGGAATGTCACAACCTCTAGAAGATGGAAGAGGCAAGAAATAAATTCTCCCCTGAAGCCTCCAGAAGGGACCTGCCTTGCCAACATCTTGATTTTAGCACA
This sequence comes from Elephas maximus indicus, assembly GCF_024166365.1. Taxonomy (NCBI): domain Eukaryota; kingdom Metazoa; phylum Chordata; class Mammalia; order Proboscidea; family Elephantidae; genus Elephas; species Elephas maximus. The sequence continues at coordinate 65,751,784 of NC_064841.1, read as the reverse complement.
GCAAGACCCATTTGGGATGCCTGACTGTCAGACTGTAAAAGAATGAATCTGTGTTACTTTAAGCTGCTAATTTTGTGCTGATTTTTTACAATAGCCATAGATATTGCTACGATAAATATCACTAATAGCCTTAGAAAATAAAGATAATGCCTTCCTCTAGAGCAGAGAGCTGTGATGTCCAGGATAACAACAATAATGCCTCCCTCTAGGGCAAAACTTAGGCAGGTCTGCTGCAGCGTTCCTCAGCTGTGGTGCACAACCTCCATCCAAGCCCACCTCTGTTGCCCAGTGTGAGTCAGTCAAGGTCCGAACAGAGAACCAGAAGCACCATAAGACACACACATATGCATTAAGACACTCGTTTCAGGAATTGGTCTTACTCAATTGTGAGAGCAGGTTAAGCAGACTCTTTAAGGCTATTATTGTCTCTGCAGCTGACGCTGGAGGTGCCACAAACCAGGCAGTCAGGAAGCGAAGGTGGATAGAAAGTGGGGGAAGTCAAGGGCAAGAAGAAACCACAAGCAGGAGCTGGAACCCCATGGATGGACTGAAATCTGCGTCAGCTCTTGTTGCCTCTGACCTTGGTGACAAGAATATCCTGTAGAAGCCTGGACCCTTCATCATAAAGGCAAATTTGCACACCTGGCTCAGGAGTCAGAGAAGCTGAAAGAGCATCCAGGGAAGGTAGACTACCTGCAGGCCCAACTGCTGCCTCCTGCCAAGGAGGTGAATTAGAAGATCAGGAGTAACATGTACGAGCCAGTAACTGGCTGCCACTTCGCTTCAGCCCTCCAAGTTTCCTCTATAACTGGAAACATACAGGAAAGAGAGCCTGGAAAATGTAGCTCATCCCAGTCAAGTAGACACATTACAAAGCTGTCATACCGTGGACCTTGACAGGCTTGGGGAACCAGCCCAAACATGAAGCTCATGCTGCTTGCTTTGCTGTGAACAATAGTCTTTTGTCTCTGACCCAGAAGCCTTGTGTACTCTGCCAGCATCCATAAAACTGTCAGACTAACTTGTAAGCTTGCAAGGAGGGTAAAATTTCAGACTCTTCACAGTTCTTGACACCACTCTTATCAAATAGTACATGAACAAGCTCTTTCTAAACTTTCAGAGATTTTAACATTTTCTTTTTTTATTTGTATTTCCGTTATTCTTACTCCGGATTTTTATCTTAACGTAATATATTCTAATGCTTAGAAGTCTTCTATTGATCATTCCACTACTCTTTAGCCAATTAAAAAAAAAAAAGTTTACTGAAATTAAAATCTTTTAATTTATTTCCTATGCTCAAAATGCTCAAAGTGTAAAAAAGTTCTTCCCTATTGTGTAGTCCTTACAATTACAATAAAACCTGGGAAAGCTGGAAACCGTGTAGGGTGGTAACCTGTCAGAGAAGGAAAATGCAAATATTTTCCACTAATAGAAAGCAATACGAAAGTGGTAAGACTGCACCCCGTCAGAGGCAGAAAACTTGGAGATCCAGAAAAACAAGGGAGTCAGTCAACTTCCAGTTCTCACAGGTTTCACTGTAGTGGTAGTATACAACAGATCAAAAATACAATAAGTGTTTCAAATTGGAATAATTATAACTCATTATAACTCATCTCTTAATCATCTCTTAATGAAAGATTGCTATAAAAAAAAAAAAAACTACTCCAGTCACTTGCTTAACAAGAAGTCAAAAATATTAAACATTTTATAACATGAAATAAGGTTAAGGCTGACTATATTTAGAATAAACATGTAATTATATGATATGACCCCCATGTGTCTGTCAGTTTGTCATACTGTGGTGGCTTGCGTGTTGCTGTAGCTGAAAGCTATGCCACCAGTATTCAGATACCAGCAGGGTCACCCATGGAGGACAAATTTCAGCCAAGCTTCCAGACTAAGAAAGACTAGGAAGAAGGACCCGGCAGTGTACTTTTGAAAAGCATTAGCCAGGGAAAACCTTACGAATAGCAGCAGAACATTGTCTGATATAGTGCTGGAAGATGAGTCCCCCAGGTTCGAAGACACTCAGAAGACGAATGGGGAAGAGCTGCCTCCTCAAAGCAGAGCCGACCTTAATGAAGTGGATGGAGTCAAGTTTTTGGGACTTTCATTTGCTGATGTGGCATGACTCAAAGTGAGAAGAAACAGCTACAAACATCCTTTAATAATCGGAACCTGGAATTATGAAGTATGAATCCAGGAAAATTGGAAACTGTCAAAAACGAAATGAAACACATAAACATTGATATCCTAGGATTAGCTGAAATGGACTGGTATTGGCCATTTTAAACAGGAAAATCATGTAGCCTACTATGCTGGGAATAGTAGGAAGAGGAATGGTGTTACATTCGTTGTCAAAAAGAACATTTCAAGATCTATCCTGAAGTACAATGCTTTCAGTGACAGGATTATACCCACATGCCTACAAGGAAGACCAGTTATTCAAATTTATGTACCAATCACAAAGGCCAAAGATGAAGAAATTGAAGATTTTTATCAGCATCTGCAGTCTGAAACTGATCAAACATACAATCAGGATGCACTGATAATTACTGGTGATTGGGATGTGAAAATTAGAAACAAGAAGGACCTGTAGTTGGAAAACATGGCCTTGGTGATAGAAACAATAAAAAAAAACCAAACCCACTGCCATCGAATCGATTCCGGCTCATAGCGACACTATAGAACAGAGTAAAACTGCCCCATAGAGTTTCAAAGGAGCACCTGGCTGACTTGAACTGCCGACCTCTTGGTTAGCAGCGATAGCACTTAATCGGAGATCAAATGATAGGATTTTGCAAGACCAACAACTTCTTCACTGCAAATACCTTTTTCACCAACATAAATGGCACGGACCTCACCAGTTGGGATACACAGGAATCAAATCGACTGCATCTGTGGAAATAGGTGATGGAAAAGCTCAACATAATCAGTCAGAACAAGGCCAGGGGCCGACTGTGGAACAGACCATCAATTGCTCATATGCAAGTTCAAGTTTGAACTGAAGAAAATCAGAGCAAGTCCATGAGAGCGAAAATATGACCTTGAGTACATCCCATCGGAATTACAGACCATTTCAAGAATAGATTTGATGCATTGAACACTAATGACCGAAGACTAGATGAGTGGTGGAAGGACACCATACATGAAGAAAGCAAAAGGTCATTGAAAAGGCAGGAAAGAAAGAAAAGACCAAGATGGATGTCACAGGAGACTCTGAAACTTGTTCCTGAACATCAAGCAGCTAAGGCAAAAAGAAGAAATGATGAACTAAAAGAACTGAACAGAAGACTTCAAAAGGTGGCTTGAGAAGACAAAGTAAAGTATTATGATGGCATGTGTGAAAAACCAAAAGGGAAGAACACGCTCAGCATTTTTCAAGCTGAAAGAACTGAAGAAACAATTCAAGTCTCGAGTTGCAATAGGAAGGATTCTATGGGGAAAATATTAAACGACACAGGAAGCATCAAAAGAAGATGGAAGGAATACACAGAGTCATTATACCAAAAAGAATTAGTCAATGTTCAACCATTTCAAGAGGTAGCATATGATCAGGAACCTATGGTAGCGAAGGAAGAAGTCCAAGCTGCTCTGAAGGCATTGGCAAAAAACAAGGTTCCAGGAATTGACGGAATATCAATTGAGATGTTTCAACAAACAGATGCAGCGCTGGAAGTGCTCACTCATCTCTGCCAAGAAATTTGGAAGACAGCAACCTGGCCAACAGACTGGAAGAGATTCACATTTATGCCTATTCCCAAGAAAGGTGATCCAACCAAATGCAGAAATTGTCGAACAATATCATTAATGTCAAGCAAAATTTAGCCGAAGATCATTCAAAAGTGGCTTTAGCAGTATATCAACAGGAAGCTGCCAGAAATTCAGGCCAGATTCAGAAGAGGACATGGAACTAGGGATATCATTGCTGATGTCAGATGGATTGTGGCTGAAAGCAGAGAATACCAGAAACATGTTTATCTGTGTTTGACTATGCAAAGACATTTGACTGTGTGTATCATAACAAATTAAGGATAACATTGTGAAGGATGGGAATTCTGGAACATTTAATTTTGCTCATGAGGAACCTGTACATAGATCAAGAGGCAGTTGTTCAGACAGAACAAGGGGACACTGAGTGGTTTAAAGTTAGGAAAGGTGAGCATCAGTGTTGCATCCTTTCACTATGCCTATTCAGTCTGTATCCTGAGCAAATAACCTGAGAACCTGGACTATATGAAGAACAACAGGGCATCAGGATTGGGGGAAGACTCATTAACAATCTGTATTAAGCAGATGACACAACCTTGCTTGCTGAAAGTGAAGAGGACTTGAAGCACTTACTTTATTTGATAAAGATCAAAGACCACAGCCTTCAGTATTGATTACACCTCAACATAAAGAAAACAAAAGTCCTCACAACTGGACCAATAAGCCACATCATGATAAATGGAGAAAAGATTGAAGTTGTCAAGGATTTCATTTTACTTGGATCCACAATCAACAGCCATGGAAGCAGCAGTCAAGAAATCAAAAGACGCATTGCATTGGGCAAATCTGCTCCAAAGGACCCCTTTAAAGGGAGGAAAATAAAAGATGTCACCTTGAAGACTAAGGTGTGCCTGACCCAAGCCATGGTGTTTTCAATCACATCATATGCATGTGAAAGCTGGACAATGAATAAGGAAGACCAAAGAAGAATTGATGCCTTTGAATTGTGGTGTTGGCAAAGAGTGTTGAATACAATACCATGGACTGTCAAAAGAACGAACAGATCAGTCTTGGAAGAAGTACAACCAGAGTGTTCCTTAGAAGCAAGGATGGCAATACTGCATCTTACGTACTTTGGACGTGTTCTCAGGAGGGATCAGTCCCTGGAGTAGGACATCATGCTTGGTAAAGTACAGCGTCAGCAAAAAAGAGGAAGACCCTCAATGAGATGGATTGACACAGTGGCTGCAAGAATAGGCTCAAGCATAACAACGATTGTAAGGATGGTGCAGGACCGGGCAGCGTTTTGTTCCGTGGTACATAGGGTCGCTATGAGTCAGAACAAACTTGACAGCATCTAACAACAACAACATATGATATGATAAAACAGTTTTTAATTACCTAATTGGACAACACATTTGAATCTAAAAGAAATCATATAGAAGTTTTAACCAAGGGTTTTATGTAATATATCCTAAAAATTCTAATAACTCTAGAAGTATTCCAGTTACATTGAAAAGATTCTGCAAGGGAAAAAAAAGATTCAATAACACTAACCTACTGCCAAGCTGTTCAAAGTTCTGTTCTCTCCAGCTAATAAAACAGACCAAGGATGAGTTCCTAAAAAAACTAACCTTCAGTTAAAAACATTTAAAAAGGCTGTTTTTAGCTCTTAATGTTTCTTAAAGAGCTCTCTCTTTACTTTCCTCTCATAGGACACCCTTTTTGGAATCTTACATTCTTTGTGAAATGGTGGGAGATGGAAGACACAAAGTCATTAAACAAAAATTGTCAAAATTTTCACTGTTCCTGTATCTGAAGCAGAACCTTCTAACCCAAGGCCAAAATACCAAATTTCACCGTTGACAAAGTGGTCATTAAAACAGAATGTAAAGGAGTCTCTATGGGTTTATTCTGCCTCCATTAATATCTAAAGGAAGCTTCACTTTGTTGTAGGCCCAAGAAGTTTTCACACCTAAGGGTAACTCATTGATAAGATTGGGATGTGTTAGAGGTCCACATTTGGTGTATCAATTGGAAGAAGGGCTATTGTGAACTCAGGCAAGTTCTCAGACGTGAAAGAGTAAACCACTCAGCTCTACAAAAGTAAAACAGAGAGTTTATTGAAAGGCTAGGAGACAGTTCAAACCAGGAAAACACAAGCCACAAATTGAATGTACCAGGTGTTCCAACATTCTGAGGGAGATGTGAGCGTTTATATAGGAAAGTGGGGAAGGGAGTATGTATGCATAATCATAGGTGCTTGGGATTACATATAGCCATAAGACAATAAAAAAACCTCTTGTGGTCGAGTCGATTCCAACTCATAGCAACCCTATAGGTCAGAATAGAACTGCCCCATAGAGTTTCCAAGGAGCACCTGGTGGATTTGAACTGCCAACTTTTTGATTAGCAGCTGTAGCCCTTAACCACTATGCCACCAGGGTTTCCATAAGACAATAGCAAGTTAAAATTCTACAAGTTAGTTGACTTCTTGGAGTCAACCTGCAAATGATTTTCTGAAATATTTACATATACACACATTCTTTCTGAGGCATGCTGGACATACGTTCTCTGAGGCCATCTCGATAAACATTTTCTTGACAAACATTTCTTCATAAACTCTCCATTGTCTGCTGAGGAAGGTTAAAATTCTACAAGAAGTTACTTGTCATTAAGGCTCTGAATCACAGGTTCTAAGAAAGGAGGAAAGAGAGGTCAAAGAGTAAAGCATTAGTTTTGAAGGAACTCACAATGGATTTTCTTACACAGGGAGTAAATTTTATAGTTGTGGGTTAGGCATCTGGAGAGGAAAGGCAACAAAATGGAGTTTGGGCTAGACTGACCAACAGCCATTTTAGTTGTGCCAGTGTGAGTTAGGATACTCCTTGACCCATGTAATGGATTTTAGGAAAGAGAATCTATTGAATCTAAAGATCTGAAAACTGAGTCCCTTAAAACTATCTATGCTCTTATGCCCCCTGAAAAATTTATTCCAGTTAAGACCATTGCTATAAACCACCTCAAGATTCTACCTCACCGAAATTCCTTTTCATTTCCATGTAACCCCTATCCCCTGAGGTGCTGTTTTGTTTTCCATATATATATAAATATTCTATAAGGATGCATTCCAAAAAGATAACTTTGGTAGGGACTAGAATTGGAAGATTGGTCAAGGGATCTTTGTTTTATCATTTTTACCACAAGACTATACTCATGTATTGTTAGATTTAAAATAAATACATAATTTTAAAGGAAACAAGAAAGAAGGACATAACAATTGAAAAACAAATATTGGGAATGAGGAATTGGGGCTAGGGTAAAGTGTGGTGTATAACCAAATAAGACAATGAAGGTATATATGAGATTTGTGGCACTTCAGAGCTTAGGCTAAACAAGACAAACACCAGATAAATCATTTCCTCAGGGAATTTTCCCAACTTTTTTTTTTTTTGAAATTCTATTTATTTTCCACGCAATATCATCTAGTTAAAAAATTGAGTGTTGTGTTTTGCACCGTAACATCTATGTATGGATATATTGTGACCCTTCCCCTCTTCCCTTTCAAAAATAAAACCAATATTAACCAGCATGACTTAGGCAAGCAGTAGCCATCGAGTAGACTGAGGCAAAGACAGCAGTGCTGGTGGTGTATGTGCCCCATCCATGCCAGGATGAAGGGAAGATAGGAATTCTGTTTATACAAGGTTTTGTTTTTATTTAAAACACCAGAATAGTGAAAAGCTAGATGCCCTAGTTTTATCTTCTGTGGTATTTGCAAATACTGATGAAGACTACTTTCCAAAGGTCTGGGCTGTAAAGCGCCTGAAGTTGAGACTCCAGACTCTCTAGCAAAGTGTCAGAAAGGTCTTTGTTAAAGGACCAAAAAAAAAAAAAATGTATCCAGCCTAGAATGAATGACCCCTTCTTTCATGAGGCCTAGCTGCAAAGCAGAGGTTGAAGGATAGAGTCATCAGTCTGCTTTAAAGACACTCTTATGACCCCTAGATTTTGTAGCTCCTTGACATATTCTTTTATTCTTATCAAAGGGTGCCAAAGCATTGTTCGTTCATTTGTCCGATATATATGGCATGTCTTTTTCATGCGGTCTTTGGTCAGGGTCTCCTAGAAAAAAAGCCTGAGACAAGGATCTTTATTTAAGGGATTTATTGGATGAGAGATCTCAGGAGAAAGAAACTGAAGAAAAGAGGATGGGACAGAGGAATCAAGCTAAGCAAAAATGTGCCAATCTGTGTATACATACAATGGTGTATTACTCAGTTCTAGAGAAATGAAGTCCTGATACATGTTACAACATGGATGAACCTTGGGAACAGTATGCTGAGTGACATGTCGGCCACCAAGAAAGACAAACGTAGTATGACCCCACTTATGTAAAATATCTAGAGTTGGTAAATGTCAAAGATCTTTAGTGGTTACCAGAGGCAAGAGAGAGGGGACAAACGGAATTAACGTTTAAGAAGCATTGAGTTTCTGTAAATGGTGATGAAAAATTTGGCAGTGTATACTGGTGATGGTTGCACAACACGATTAATGTAATTGGTGTCACTGAATTTTACATGTAAAAAATGTTGAATTGGCAAATGTTATATATTTTTTCTACCGCAATTAAAAAAAAAGACTGCACCCACCTCAAGACAGGGTAGCTCTCAGTTGGCCAAGGGCAGCATTTAGCTGTCAGCATCAAGGTTCCCAGAAGCTAGAGGAGGGGGGTGTTGACTCAGTAAAAGGACCTGGGTGGGGCCCCAAAAACACCCACTATACAACCATGCACCGGATTCAGTGTGAAGGAAGATGTAAACACAATGCGCTCCAAAAAAGGATAAAATAAAATAATACCCTCTTAGATTTTGTGGAAGACTGCTCTTTCTTCCCTATGCTTTGAGAATAAAACCAAACCAGACTTATTACCATTGAGTTGATTCCAACTCATAGCAACCCTATAGGACAGAGTAGAAGTGTCCCATAGAGTTTCCAAGGAGTGGCTGGTGGATTTGAACTGCTGACCTTTTTGGTTAGCAGCCATAGCACTTAACCACTATGCCACCAGGGCTCCCACTTTGAGGATAATAGGAAGCATATATTTTATTTCACTTAATAAACTCTTGTTTGCTCACTGTTGGCCAGGCACTTAGAACTAGGAAAGGATTATAAAGGAACGTAGGTATAAAAATGAGTGAAGACAGTATTCTTGCCCCAAGCAGTCTCTGTCATTCTCGTACAACACCAGGCATGAAGCTCCAGGCCTAACATTTATTAACCCTTGTTTACTTATTTTCTCATTTTAAAAGCAGTCTTCTGTCAAGAGTCAGACAAGTAGCATGTTAATGGGAGTCAGATGACTCTCCCTTTGATCTTCGGATAAAAAGAAGCCTCTAGAGTCACGAGCCCTTACCACAAAAAAACTTCCCGAAATGCCACCAGTTATAAAATTTGGTCTGGACATCTCAGACATTCCACGTTTTCACGTTCATGGGGGGAGAGAGGGATTAAATTACCCTCTCTGGGCTCAACAGCCTTGGCACTGCATTTTGATCCTCCAATTTTACACATACTACCATCAACAACCGATGGAGGTGCTGTTTGCTGAAAGGTATCAATAAGTAAAATCCTGCAGGGAGCAGATTTTTATTTACAGGGCTCCATTGTCATTTTTGTGCCTGGTGGGAACATGGCAAAATTACATGACTTTATTAAAAAAACAAAAATTGATGGTTCCGGCTCCATTCCTCTACCCCATGGAATGAGATCAAACAGCGGCCGCAGAGAAACGAGAACTGTCAGTATTTAAAGAGCTGTCATTGGAATGAGGATGGGGAGCTGACTAACGTTTGGTAGAATGAGTTCTCACATACAGGAGCTCCCCATAGCGCCTAGGGCTTCTTGGACATCACCACATCTTGGATTTCAGATGTTGACTCTATGAAATTTTTCCAAGCCCAACCTTAGCCCTTGATGGATGTTCTGTTTCATCATTCCCTTTTTATTTATGATTCCCCACATTTCATAAGATAAAAGCTTACCCCGCAGAAACAGTCTAAAGCGTACCCCCTACATACAAACTGATCTCCAGATTACCAGTGAAATTGCTGCCTTTGTATACTTATGGACTGACGTGATCACTGAAAATAACTTCCATTAGCACTATAAAAACTCCAGCTGATACCAAATGAATTTCATTTGATACCAGCAGAGAAAAATATTGGCTACTGAGATATTTTTTGTTCATGGTTATTTACAGTTAGCTAGAATCCAGGTACAATTCAGCCACCCAGAAGGCTCCAGACAATTTCTCTTCCCCTAAAACACTGTCTCTCCTTCATTTATTTAAATACGATGACCACTCTTGTCCCACTTCTCCCATCACAATACATGGAATCTTCTAGTAACTTAATTCCTCAGAGGAAGGATGTAAATAGATGTTTGAAAGATACACGGTACCTGGACTCTCACATTTTCCCTCCCCTCCCTTCCCCACCTCCACCTCATCACCATCCTATTTTATAATATTTTGGAAATAGTCAACTAAATGATTAGAATATTCTCCAACACCATGGCCTGGTGATTTTTTATATATACATACTTAAGATGTACATGTATCGCCACTAGGAATTAAGTGTCTACATTTGGTTAGGTTTCCTTCAGAACTCTTACTTTTTTAAGAAACGAAATGTTACATATTCTGTTAAAGCCCCTCATTTGCTTCTTCCCTCTCCATACAAACCACTGTCCTGAAGCTGGTGTACATCTTCTCCGTTCACGTTGTTATACTTTTAATACACATGTATGTATCAAATGAGGAAAGACTAGATGATCTACTTCCAAAAATCAGTCAGTGAAAACCCTGTGGGTCACAAGGGCCTGATCCACTACTGATCATGGGTATGGCACTGGATCCGGCAGCCTACCATTTCCTTGTGCATGGGCCCACAGTGAATTAGGGGCCAACCCCAAAGCAGCTAACAAACTACATGTACTACAAATAATTTTAAATGTCTTTAAATAATATATGCACCTATTTTTCTACAAATTTATTGCTTCATTCAACATTATCATATTTTTACTCAAATAATGCACATCTTCCATGTTTCTTTGCCAACCACGTCCTCCCCCCTACCCCCCATTAGGTATTTTTGTAAGAACACTGTGCTAATGTTTTTTTCATAGCAACATGTAAAAAAAAAAATTGGGGTAGCAGCACTTATGAAAATACCTCAAGGGGGAGGGCACAGTTGGCAAACAAAGGTAGAAAACTCATGTTATTTGAGTAAAAATATGGTATTTTTTTAAATATCAACCCATATTGAAACATACGTACTTCTACAGGCAGATTTTCATTCTTGACAATTTTGTGGGTGAAATGGTATCTCAATGTTGTTTTAAATGGCATTCTTCTAATTAGTGGTGTGGCTGAGGATCTTTTCATGTGTATTAGCCATTTAAGTTTCTTTTTATAGGAAATGCCTGATCATAGTCCTTGCCCTCTTTTATATTATTTTTGTCATCATATTGATTTCTGGAGGAGATAGATATTGATGAATGGATGACGGTTGGGTGGGTGAGTGGGAGGTAGGAGGGATGGATGGATGGATGATAGGTAGGTAGACAGATAGACAGACAGATAGATAGATTGATCAATTAATTTACCAAAAAGCAAAACCCACTGCCATTGAGTCAATTCCTACTCATGGCAACCCTATAGGACAGAGTAGAATTGCCCCACAGTTTTCAAGGCTACAAATATTTTTACAGGGGCAGACTGCCACATCTTTCTCCCACAGAGCAGTTGGTGGGTTTTAACTGCCGACCTGATAGTTAGCAGCCAAGCACTTTAACCACTGCGCCACCAGGGCTCCTTGTTAGATAGGTCTACATATTCTACATGACAATCATTTGACTGATATCTAAATTTCAAGTAATTTTGGTAATCATTTCTATTGTTCCTTCATTTTCTAGTTCATCAATTTGTAATTTTATTCTTATTATATTTTCCCTTCCACTTTGAATTACTGTATTTCTTTGTCTATTTTCTTGATTTGAACGCTTCTCTATTTCCAATTTTTCTTGAGTTTGAATCCATGCATGTAAGGCTACAAATTTCTATCTAAGTGAGGCTTTAGCTCATACCACAAGCACTGATATGTAGTGATTTAATTTTTTAAAAAATCGTAGCATCCTTTCTGCTGAAGTTCTTCGTTATGACTTCCTTCTTCAAGACCTGGAGACAATACATTTTCTTTTCCTTGTAGATCTGAAGGTGTCTAGATTTTGCAGTAAGTCTTGAGTGGTAGGGATGATTCTTATTTTCCCTCAGCCTCTCGAGGACGCTGTTTTCAGGCGTCTCTTGCTGCTGAGGGAAAGCTTCTGTCAGTCCAGTCTCCATTCCTATGTAGGTCACCAGTCTTTTCTCTCAGGTAGAGTAGAACATTTTCTTTTTGTCTTTGATTTTTTTACAGTATAACGATGCATCTGGAAATAATTTCTTTCTGTTTATTCTTTAGAGCTTGTGTGTTCCTACATTCTGATAATTTGTATCTTTCTTCGATATGGAATGTTCTCCAACATTGTATTCTCCTCCATCTTTTTATTTTGTCATTAAGGAATATCCACTCCGCATATGCTGGACCTTGTTACTCTATCCTACACCTCATAACTTCCCTTTCAAATTTTCCATTTCTTGGTCTCTCTTCATTTAATTTCTAAAAAATTTTTTCAATTCTCTTTCAAATCTACCTATGCTTTGTCATAATATCATGTTCCTACGCCATAGTTTATATTCCTTTTTCTAAATCTTTGAACATTTAAAACACGTTTTAAATTGTTTCTTTTTTCTCTTATTTGGGCATGAAAATACTCCCTTTATTTTATGTCTGGTGACCCTCCTACCTTTCCTCACTTAATATGTAATTTTGGCCATGAACTCATATTTAGGAAGGACTTATTTCCATGGGAATCCCCAGCACCCAAATTATGGAGGCAGCCCACACTGCCTAAACCAACTAAATCAGTCTCTGGGAGACCCAAACATCAGCGCTGTTTTAAGCTCTTCAGGTGATTCCAAGGTACAACCTCTATTGAAACCACTGCCTAAAGCCTTTTACTACCTTTTTGAGGTATTTGCATTTATTCTCTGCTCAGTATTCTTAATTCTGTCTTTAACTTTGGCACCTGCAGACTTCCTTTCTTGCTTTCAGCTTGGATACGTTTTTAACTGTTGCCATATATATATATATATTTTTATGTTATCCAACACGTCTGTGCATTGCTGGGGGGAGGGGCCTTTGTGTCAGCCCCGAAAGCCCCGTTGCCGTCGAGTAGCTTCCAAGTCATAGCAACCCTATAGGACAGAGTAGAACTGCCCCCATAGAGTTTCCAAGAGTGCCTGGTTGATTCGAACTGCCAGCCTTTTGGTTAGCAGCTGTAGCTCTTAACCACTATGACACCAGGGTTTTCTGTGTCAGCCCAGGCCCCCCTATTGGCCGGAAGTTCACATTTACCTTTTGAACAAAAATTAACAGGAGCCACTCCACATTAAGACTTCTACTGTAGATTAAGAGGTTAGTTACCTATGGCTTCCCTCGGTGGCTCCAATCAGCCATTTTTGGATATGGGGAATGGGTCAAAAGAGGTACATAATGCCAAAAGTTAACCACAATGAACTTGCATGTATCTTTAAAACACAGATTTATAAATAAAATGTAATTTTTTAGTGTAGTATATCAGCCATGAACCAAAAGGTGGGCAGCTCTAATCCATCAGGCGCTCCTTGGAACTGCCCTACGGGGCAGTTCTACTCTGTCCTTTAGGGTCGCTATGAGTTGGAATCCACTTGATGGCAATGGGTTTGTTTGTTTGTTTGCTTGCTTGCTTGTTTTGCCATGATCCCAACAAAATGGCACACTCAGATGAGGATAATTTTAGGAAGCTTTCACTAGTTATTTATGTAGAGGAATCCCCTGTTGGCACAAATGGTTAGACACTCAGCTACTAACCCAAAAGTTGGCAATTTGAGTCCACCCAGAGGTGCCGGGGAAGAAAGACCTGGTGACCTATTTCTGAAAGATCACATCCATCGAAACCCCTGTGGAGCACAGTTCTACTCCGAAACACATGGGGTCGCCATGAGTCAGAGTCAATTCAGTTGCAACTGGTTTGGGTTTGTTTTGTTGTTGTTGTTTTTGGAGTGCTTGCAAAGGCCTGGGCAGGTAAGAAGGGAACTACAACGGATAATACAATAACCTGGTATTAGTAGCCCAGAGCCGTTACTACAAAGAGGTAAGAGATGAGTGAAGAAAGCAGTTACCTGAACCTAGAAGGCCACCTTGAAATGAGCAATGACCTTTGATCAGGAGACGCAGCTAGCCTGAAGTGACTTCACAGGAAGAGCTAGGGCTTAGAAAAAAAACACCCTGACCACATTCTCCCACCTCCCTCCACTGCCCTGCCAGGATCTCCGTTGGCCCACCCCAAGTGTGAGCAAGAGCACAAGAAAGCCACTGATGTTGCCCCTCTCTGCCAGCCTTCCAGGAAAGAGGGTAAGTGGCAAAGTTGGAGACCAGATCTGAAAAACCAGATGAGAAAATACACAATAATGTAGTTATTCAGAAGATCAGGTCAATTATTTTATCTCCTTGAAACAGATAACGCTTCCAAAGGATATTGTCAAAGGGTCTACCTTCTATGAACTTGGAATCATGGAAATTAAAAGCAAATCATTATGCCTGTATTTTGCATCCCTGAGCACATCAGAACATAGTTCAGACCTTATCACTTTAGAAAGACGTAGGAAATGCTAGACTTGGCTGGACCACCTCACTGATTCAGCGACCTGCCTTTGAGAGAGCAGCAGGAGACATCCAGACATCTTGTAGAACTGTAGAGTTGCTCTCTATGAAATTATCTCAAAGGCATAAAGATATGCTCCCAATCGTCCATACCACTAACAGGATCCTTCTTCAGCTTTTTTCTTTTAAGTGATGGTATGCACTCGATCATCGTTTGTTAAATAAATTAATGGATTGACAGAAGATTCCTCACATTCTTTTCCATCTCCCAGTGGATCACATCCTTGACATTCCAGAATTCCCAAAGTGCCCGTGCAGACAGAGCTGCTCCAGGAGCTATAAGACATTATTGCTTTGTAAAAGGGTTTTTGTAATTATTGTTGTTACTGTGGATAAAAGAAGGAAATTCTGGCCTAGTAAATAGGATATAAATTTCCCAAGGAGGGAAGCATCTTGTATTTCTCAAGATTTGACATTCTCCAAAGAAATAATATCATTCCCCACAAATATGTTCTTGTCTGTCTAATTGAGATTAGGTATCAATATGCCTCTGAGAATCTGACCCAGCATTCCTGAACACCTTAAATTAATAACTATAAGATAAGTAAGAAGTTTGTTTTTTTTTTTTTCTCACTATTTCCCCCAAATTTATTATAGTGATATTCTGGTAACTCTGATTTTGAGAGTATGTAATTTGTTCAATTCCCTGAAGCCAGAATATAATGGTATAATGTTCTTATAAAAGGTAACCTTTACTTCCATATCTGCACATACTTAATAACTATTTGGAGTTATAAAATAACAAGAATCATGGAAAATCTGTGCAAATGTACCAAGCTGGGTTAATTTCAAGTCTAAAATGAACTATAAAATCACCAGGGAATCTCGTTAAAATGCAGATTGTGATTCAGCATATCTGGGGTGGAAATGCAAATTCTCAGCAGGGGGTCAAACCGGAAAGAACCAGTTCGAAGCCCTGGATCAACTATATTAGGCTAAGATGCTGACGGAAAATCATTACCAAAACCTCTAGGTTAGAGGACTTCCACGCAGAAATATATGAATGTGATAGGCTCCAGGTATATCTGAGCAGCACTGCTTCAAGTGCAGTAAGAAAATGATAAGACGCACGTCCTGTCCTTAAGGAATTAACAATCCCTGTGGCAAGACAAAATATTCAGGTATAAAGGGCTAATGTAAAAACAAGATGTCTAATGATATGCAAAGATGAGTGCTATAAACTACAAATGTGGCAGCTACTGAGGCTGAAGTGGCCAGGTGCTCCAGACAGGCAGAGTCTAGATGAAGGCATGGAGTCAGGAATGAGCACAGTGCTTCTGGAAACTGAGGAGGGAACCAGTTTTACAGAAGCAAGAGATTCACATTAGAGAAAAACAAAAACCAAACCCATTGCCATCAAGTCAATTCCAGCCATGGCGACTCCATGTGAAGAGTGGGTGTGAAAAAAGACTCATACTGGAGGGCTGAGAGTTGATGCTTTTGCTTATAGACACTGAGGTATGACAGGCAGTTTTTGAACAGGGAAATAGGTAAGCCACAGGCTGGGAGAGGATATTTGCAACACATGTGTCGGACAAAGGATTTATATCCCAAATATATGATGAACTCCTGCAACTGAATAATAAAAAAACAACAATCCATTTTTAAATGGGCAGAAGACTTGAACAGACACATCACACAAAAACTATATGTACAAATAGTCAATAACCAAATAAAAAAGTGCCCAATATCATTAGTAATTAGGAAAATGCAAATTTAAAGGGCAATGAGATTCCATTTCACATTCACAGAATAGCTAAAATTAATAAGACTAAGGATACCAAGTGTTGGCGAGTGCTGTGAAGCAACTGGGATCCTCATACATTGCTGATGGGAACAGGAAATGGAAAAATCAACTTGGAAAATAGTTTGTTTCTTAAAAAGTTGAAAGTACACTTATCACCCAGCAATTCTATTCCTGGGCATTTATCCAAAAGAAATAAAAATATATGTCCAGCAAATGACTTGTACACAAATGTTTATAGTAACCTTATTAATAATAACACAAACTATAAGCAACTCAAATTTCTGTGAACAGAATAAATAATGATGATATATCTATATAATCAAATATGCTCAATAAAAAGGAACAAACCCCTCCACAACATGGATAAGACTCAAAAATATTATGCTGACAAAAAGAAGTCCAGAGTTGACAGTTACTGGCACTATTCAACAGTTCAATGATGCCTCAAGGACCCAGTCTCTTTCTGTCTTTCTGTTCCATCACCCATACCATCCTGACTTTTGTCCTCATGATCATAAGATGGCTGCTGCAGCTCCAGATATCACACCCATATCAAAGACAGCACCAGCTCCACCTGTCCATTTTTCATCAGACTTCCACTTACATACTTAGATATTTTTGGCTGAAACTAGGTCACCTGACAACTCTTATGAATGCCAAAAACTGAACTGTTAGTCTTGGTCTAGACCATTTTGATCTATTTTCTCAGAGCAGAGGAGTGTTGTTACCCAAAGCAAAATCAGAGTTCTCTCAGCAAGGCAGGCACGAGGATCTGTATTAGTAGACAACTAACAGTGTTGGCCATAAAACTTTAAAATAGAAACAACTCCATCTAAACCCCTTGGAAATGGGACAAGAAGCAAACAAAGACAATAAAGAGTACAGGCGGTCTAAGCAGTTTTGTGGGGATGATAAGAAGTCAAATTTCTCTCTTAGGGAGAGAGTAAGGAATTCATCTATTACCAAAGGAAGAGAGTAAGTTACATGGCAAAATATTTTCCAACAACCGCTGATGAATGAGAGAATCAATCAAAATTTAGAAGTTTAATTGCCTTCCATGGGTATTAATAAACAAGTTTGGTTAAAGAATTTAAAGAGGGAAAAACAAGGTGTATTCATTTCATAGTGCTGCCATAGCAAAGTGCCACAAAGTGGGTGGCTTATAGGAATGGAAACTTATTGTCTTACAATCATGGAGACTAGACGTCTGAACTCAGAGTGTTGACAGGCCATGTTCTCTCTCTGAAGACTTTAGGGGAAGATCCTTTCTGGTCTCTCCAAACTTCTGGTAGCCCCAGGGTTTCTTTGGCTTCACCTGTAGCATAACACTATTGTCACGTGACTGTCTTCCTTTCGTGTGTTTGTCTTTGTGTCCCTTCTCCTCTTTTATAAGGATCCCACTCAGACTGGATTACAACCCACCCCACTCCAGCCTGACCACATGCTAATTTAAAATTCTGACTCATGGTGACCCTATGTTGTGTCAGAGTAGAGCTATGCTTCATAGGGTTTTCAATGGTGGATTTTGGGGAGGAGATCACCAGGCCTTTCTTCCTAGGCACCCCTGGAGGGATTTGAGCACCTTTCTGTTGGTGGTCAAGTAGATTAACTGTTTGCAACATGGGACTCCCCATGTCAACTGATAAGATCTTCAAAGACCCTATTTCCAGACAAGGTCACATTCATAGGTACCGGCAGCTAGGACTTCAACATATCTTTCTGGTGGGGACTTACTGCAATCCATAACAGAAGGCTGAACAATTAAATACTTGGCAGATACGTCCCACTCAAATGAACACATGACCGCGGAGATCAGAGCATTTCTCCAAGCTGGATGACTAATTCTGCTGAGAAAAGACCATGACAGCAGCACTTGGGGTAGAATTAAACCATAAGTTTTGGCTTCCCCACTGGAGTCACCAAGCGCAGCATGACAGATGGTCCTTTTGCTTCAGACCCGAGCTCCTGTTGCTCATCTCTGCATTAACCAGCCTGCTCTACACTATAGCGGCGGAGCCCCCAACGGCTGGCTGAAGCAGACGCACGGTTTACAAACAATGTGATTAAGTTAATGATTGAATGCTGTTTTAAAATGGCAAATATCTGAAACCCACATATCTCACATGCTACTATTTGGTTCGGAAAATGTTTAGACAGTTGGTGGAAGTTTGCCCTGAAACTGGCATTAAAACTCAGGGTGCACCATGTAGTCTAGCAACTAAGATTCGTTTTCTTCTTTCATGAATGAGATACTTGGATTTGCTGTTCAGAGGCAAAGTCATCCAGGGCTCAAAACAATTTGCTTCAGGAGCCATAGTTTATGCTCCATACAATGAAAATAATGTAAAGCTTCCCCTTCCTTAAAGCCTTAAAACAAAGAACGCTTAGCTGAAAGAAGAGCTCCTAATCTTCTAGGCCAACCAAAAAATCAAACCAAACCCACTGCCATCGAGTCGATTCCAACTCATAGCGACCCTATAGGACAGAGTAGAACTGCCCCATAGAGTTTCCAAGGAGCGCCTGGTGGATTCACACTGCCGACCCTTTGGTTAGCAGCCGTAGCTCTTAACCACTGTGCCACCAGGGTTTCCTATCTTCTAGGCCAGTGGTGTTCAAATTCCTTTTAGCAGCAGAACCCTGTTTTCAAGCGAAATACTCCACAAAACCCCAGTAGTGAAGAGATAAAAATATCACTGCTTGGCTAAAGCACAAAAGCAGGTGATTCTCTCAGCCCCTACAGGGAGCGCAGAAGTGCCTTCACAAAACACAAAACCCTAGGTTTCAAAAGAACACAGTTTGGAAAGTACTTCTTTAGTCTGTCTTTGAGATTCATTGAGCCTCCTTTGACTCCTTATCTTGGGAAATAGAGTAAGGCCCTTCCTGTCAATCTTCAGAATCAGGAGTCCGGTAGGGAAGAACATGCAAAGAGCATTAAGACTGAAAATTTCTTGTTACTTTGTAGCTGAAATAAGTTGTGAACTCTGTGTGCTAAAAATGTTAAATGGAAAAGTAGAATCTATCACAAGGAGATCGTTGCTGTTAGCTGCCGTCGAGTCAGCTCCTATTAGGGAAACCTTATGTATCCCAGAAAGAAATGTTGCTGGTCCCGTGCCTTCTTCATGATCATTGGTATGTTTGAGTCCATTGCTGTGGCTATTGTGTCAAACTGTCTCATTGAGGATTTCCCTCCTTTTTGCTGACCCTCTATGACACTGTACATGATGTCCTTTTCCAGAGATTGGTCTTTCCTGATGACGTGTCCAAAGTCTCACCATCCTCATTTCTAGGGAGCATTCTGGATGTATTTCTTCTAAGACTGATTTGTTTGTTCTTCTGGAAGTCCATGGTATATTCAATATTCTTTGCCAACACCACAATTCAAATTCTTCAATTTTTCCTTTTTCATTGTCCAGCTTTCACATGCAAGGTGATTGAAAAGACCATGGTTTAGATCAGGCACACCTTAGGCATCACAATTACATCTTTGCTTTTTACAATTTTAAAGAGACCTTTTGCAGCAGATTTGCCCAATGCAATACATTATTTGATTTCTTGTCTGCTATTCCATGGCATTGATTGTTGATCCAAGAAGAATGAAATCATTGACAACTTCAATTTTTTCTCCACTTATCATGATGTTGTTCATCGGTCCAATTCTGAGAAGAAGCCAGGTTTGAAGCCAGGGAGGTGCCCTAGGTGGATGGGTATGAGAGGAAAAGGCCTGAGACCCTGTTCACTGGTCATCGGCCTACCAAGCCCAACAAAAGCAGAAGCCCCAGAAGTACCTCCACAGAAGCCTAAGGCTCCACAGAACACATTCTGAAACCTGCCATTGAATGCTAAAGCCTGTAACAATGACTGGTGTAGTAAATTACTGGCAATAGTAATAATAATAATCACACTTCTAAGCAGGGCTATCCAAGAGATATCATGACTCAAACTTCCCTTAGCATTCTCCATCCGCTCCTTCTGTACCCTTGGCCGTTCCCCAAATACAAAATGCTCTCCTACCAAAGAGAAAAGCTACCAGATAAACTCACTCACACTGAAGAACTGAGGAATCATGACTTACCTCTTGCATGTCAATTCTAGAGAGGGCAGCAAAAAGAGGGCCAACCTTATACGTGTGTATTAGGTGTCATCGTGTCTGTTTTGATTCAGAGCAACCTCATGTATAACAGAATGAAATGTTGCTCAGTAGCCTCACCTTCACAATCATTGATATGTTTGAGCCCATTGTTGCAGCCACTGTGTCAATCCATCTCATTGAGGGTCTTCTTTTTCACTGACCCCCTGCTTTACCAAGCATGATGTCCTTCTCCAGGGACTGGTCCCTCCTGATAACATATCCAAAGTAAGCAAGACAAAGCCTCGCCATCTTTGCTTCTAAGGAGTATTCTGGCTGTACTTCTTCAAGCAGGTTTATTCATTCTTTTGAAGTCTGATATATTCAATGTTCTTCATCAACACCATAATTCAAATGCATCAATTCTTCTTAGATCCTCCTTATTCATTGTCCAACTTTCGAATGCATATGAGGTGATAGAAAATACCATGGCTTGGGTCAGGAGACACCATTCCTCTTAAATTTGTCATTCCCGGCATAGTAAATCATATGATTGTCTGATTCAAAATGGCCAGTACCAGTCCATTTCAGCTCTCTGATACCTAGGATATTGATCTTCAAGCTTTCCATTTGTGATGACTTCCAATTTTTCTTGATTCATAGTCATACATTCCACATTCCAATTACTAATGAATGTTTGCGGCTGTTTCTTCTCATTTTGAGTTGTGCCACATCAGCAAATGAAAGTCCCAAAAGCTTACTCCATTCACGCCATTATGGTTGACTCTACTTTGAGGAGGCAGCTCTTCTCCAGTTGTATTTTAAGTGCTTTTCAACCTGAGGGGCTCATCTTTCAGCACTGTATCAGACAATGTTCTGCTGCTACCCATAAAATTTTCACTGGCTAATTTTTTTCCCAGAAATAGATCACGAGGTCTTTCTTCCTAGTCTGTCTTATCCTTGAAGTGCCACTGAAACCCGTTCACAACGGATGACCCTTCTAGTATTTGAAATACTGGTGGCACAGCCTCCACAGCTTGCACGTGCAAGCCACCACAGTACAACAAACAGACAGACAGGTGGTGGGGGTGACATTAAAATAAGTAAGTAATGCATCTGTGGAGAGACTGCAAGCATCCGGGGGTGAGGAACTCACAACTCTCCTCAAATCACAACCTAGACAGGAGACTTACTTCACTTATGGGTAAAGTAGAACGTAAGAGTCTGGCCTGAAACAACCTCAGGCTGACTGCATTCCAGTAGATATCTATGTACCTATAGTTTAATCAATATTTTAACATTTATTGAGCACCGACTATATGCAAAGCACTTGCCTCAGTGTTAGGGAGACGAAGACACCATTCCCTCCTCTACAGGAATTGAAAATTCAATGAATGACATCAACAAATAAACAAACAATTCAAGAACACAAGGGTGAAAATTTATTTTTATAAGAAGGAAATACTAACTCAGTTGGGAAGAGTATAGGGTAAGATGCAATAATGTTTAAAGGGAATTTTGAATAATAAATCAAGGTTTACACACTGACTAAAAAGCATTTATTCCAGGTCCAAACATGTGCAAAGATTTTGAAAGCATGAGTGACATGCTATCATTTTTATTTAGATTATATTATTGCAGTGGAGTATGGAAGATATATACTTGGGTCGTGGGACCAAAACTGGGTGCAAGGAACCTGGCTAGAAAGCAAATTTAATGTATAGATAACACATGATGGAAGTCTGGTCTGAGGCAGTAGCAGAGGGGTTGGATTTAAAATACATCTAAGAGATAAAATAGAAATAAATTGATGACCAACAGCATATGGGTGGGAGAGATACTGAAAGCAATCCCATGGGCATCTCCTTCATCTTCCCACCACACCCAATTGCTTCTTCTGTCACTGTCTTCATTGGTACACTATCACTCCCCCAGTCCCCAAGCCAGAAATTTGGGTGACATCCTTAATTCTTCTTACTTTCTTATCATGACATCCAATCTATCAGAAAATCTTACTGATTATTTCTTAAATATATTTAATTCTTCCAACCCACTTGACAACGTTGACTTTTACCTGATCCCTGTGCTCCTAGAAAACAGTGATGATTAAGAAATCCACCACCCCTTTTGTGTTCCAGAAATAACTTATCACCTTCACCCACACAATTTAGGTAAGAATCATGGATGCCCCCTTTCTTTACCTATGACAAGGTCAGACACCAAAAACCCAAACCCATTGGCATCAAGTTGATTCTGACTCATAGCGACTCTTCAAATTCCCATTTGTTGCCTCGTAAATGATTAGCTGAATTATTTGTCCCCACTGATCAATGAGAACAAAGTGCACATTAATCTAACTTGATCGAACTTTAGTTATGCATCTCTCCTTCCTCAGGCCCCTGAATTCTGACGAGCTATCAGTCTGAGTCAAAATACAACCCTTCCTTAGCAGTCCCTCCCAGGAACCGATGGACCCAGGATAAAACATTCTCTGATGTACTATCTGATCACTACACCTCTACCCCCTCATCCCACTTCCCCCATACCATCCTACTTCCCCACACCTGTTTCTTTCTAGCCTTGTTCCATTCTATTGAAAAAAAAAAAAAAAAAGCCTTTTACTGAGTGACTTTGCAGATGCTTGCAAATCTCTTGGTCAGAGAGTTATCCCTATTGCAAATAAATCTTCTCTCTCCCCCTATTACAACAGTCTCTTTCCCTCCTCTTGCAAGAATGTTTTTGAATAAATTCTCTTCAGAAATCTGGATTTGTTTTCATTTTTTATTTACTATTTTTTTTTTAAATTGTACTTTAGGTGAAAGTTTACAGCTCAAGTTAATTTTTCATTCAAAAATTTATACACGTATTGTTTTGTGATATTATTTGCAATTCCCACAATGTGACAGCACACTCCCCCTTTCCAACCCTGGGTTCCCTGTGCCCATTCAACCAGTTTTTGTCCCTTCCTGCCTTCTCATCCTGCTTTTGGGCAGGAACTGCCCACTTGGTATCATATAACTGATTGAACCAAGAAGCACATTCCTTACACGTATTATTTTTTGTTTTATAGTCTTGTCTAATCTTTGTCTGAAGAGCGGGTTTTGGGAATGGTTTCTGTTCTGGTTTAACAGTGCATCTGAGGGCCATAGTTTCGGGGGTTCCTCCAGTCTCTGCCAGACCATTAAGTCTGGTCTTTTTATGTGAATTTGAGTTCTGTCCTACATTTTCCTCCTGTTCTGTCCCGGCCTGTTTATCGTGTTCCATGTCAGGGAGGTCATTGGCGGTAGCCGGACACCATCTAGATCTTCTGGTTTCAGGTTTATGGAGTCTCTGGTTCACTTGATCCCTTAGTCCTTTGAGCCAGTATTTTCTTTGTGTCTTTGGTTTTCTTCATTCTCCTTTGCTCTGAGTGGGATGGGACCAACTGATATATGGCTGCTCAAAAGCTTTTAAGACCCCAGCTTCTCGGATTATTTGCTCAGCACACAGATTGAATAAGTATGATGAACGGATACAACCCTGACCCACACCTGATTTTAAACCATGCAGTATCCCCTAAATGAAAAACTTATCCCCTAGTTCTGTTCAAATGACTGCCTCTTGATCTATGTACAGGTTCCTCATAAGCACAACTGAGTGTTCTGGAATTCCCATTCTTTGCAATGTTATCCATAATTTGTTATGACCCACACAGTCGAATGCCTTTGCATAGTCAATAAAACACAGGTAAACATCTTTCTGGTATTCTCTGCTTTCAGCCAGGATCCATCTGACGTCAGCAATGATATCTCTGGTTCCACATCCTCTTCTGAATCTGGCTTGAATTTCTGGCAGTTCCCCATCGATGTTGATATATTGTTGCAGTCTCTTTTGAATGATCTTCAGCGAAAGTTTACTTTCTTTGATATTAATGATTCTATAATTTCCACACTCAGCTGGACCTCCTTTCTTTGGAATAGGCATAAATATTGATCTCTTCCAGTTGGTTGGCCAGGTAGCTGTCTTCCAAATTTCTTGGCTCAGGTGAGTGAGCACTTTTAGTACTGTATCTGCTTGTTGAAACATCCTAATTGGTATTCTGTCAATTTCTGGAGCCTTGTTTTTCACCTTCAGGGCAGCTTGGACCTCTTCCTTCAGTATCGTCAGTTTCTGATCATATGCTGCCTCCCGAAATGTTTGAACTTCGACCAATTTTTTTGCTATACTGACTCTGTGTATTCCTTCCAACTTCTTTTGATGCTTCCTGCATTGTCTAATATTCCCCCATAGAATTCTTCAGTACTGCAACTCAAGTCTTGAATTTTTTCTTCGGTTCTTTCAGCTTGAGAAATGCCAAGTGTGTCCTTCCCTTTGGTTTTCTATCTCCAGGTCTTTGCATATTTTGTTATAATACTTTACTCTGTCTTCTCAAGTCACCCTTTGAAATCCTCTCTTCAACCCTTTTACTTCATCATTTCTTCCTTTTGCTTTGGCTACCCAACTTTCAAGAAGTTTCAAGACTCTTCTGACATCCATTTAGGTCTTTTCTTTCTTTTTAATGACCTCTTGCTTCTTCATGAGTGATGTCCTTGATGTCATTTCACAGCTTGTCTGGTCTTCAGTCATTAGTATTCAATGCATCAAATCAATTCTTGAGATGGTCTTGGAATTGAGGTGGGGTATACTCAAGATCATACTTTGGGTTTCGTGGATTTGTTCTAATTTTGTTCAGTTTCAACTTGAATGTGCATATGAGCAATTGATGGGCTATTCCATAGTCTGCCCCGGCCTTGTTCTGACTGATGATATTGAGCTTTTCCATCATCTCTTTCCACAGATGTAGTTGATTTGATTCCTGTGTATTCCATCTGGCTAGGTCCATGTGTATGTTGCCATTTATGTCGTTGAAAAAAGGTATTTGCGATGAAGAAGTCATTGGTCTTGCAAAATTCTACCATGCAATCTCCAGCATCCTTTCTTTCACCAACGTCATATTTTCCAACTACCGATTTTTCTTTGTTTCCAACTTTTGCATTCCCATCACCAGTAATTATCAATGCATCCTGATTGCGTTTTCAATCAATCGCATACTTCAGAAACTGGTAAAAAATCTTTGATTTTTTCATCTTTGGCCTTAGTGGTTGATGCGTAAATTTGAATAATAGTCATTATTAACTGGCCTTGCTTGTAGGCTTATGGGTATTATCCTATCACTGACAGCATTGTACTTCAAGATAGATCTTGAAATGTTCTTTTTGATGATGAATGCAGTGCTATTCCTCTTCAAGTTGTCATTCCTGGAATAGTAGACCATAGGATTTTTCAGTTCAAAATGGCCAATACCGTCCATTTCAGCTCACTAATGCCTAGGATATTGATGTTTATGTGTTCCATTTCATTTTTGACAATTTCCAGTTTTCCTAGACTCATAGTTCATACATTCCATGTTCTGATTATTAAAGGATATTTGCAGCTGTTCCTTCTCATTTTGAGTCATGCCACATCAGCAAATGAAGGTCTTAAAAGCTTAATGCCATCCACGTCATTAAGTCAACTCTACTTTGAGGAGACAGCACTTCCTCATTTGTCCTTTGAGTGCCTTCCAACATGAGGGGCTCATCTTCTGGCACTATATCAGACAATGTTCCATTGCTATTCATAAGGCTTTCGCTGGTTAAGTCTTTTCAGAAGTCGACTGTTGGGTCCTTCTTCCTAGTCTGTCTTAGTCTGGAAGCTCAGCTGAAACCTGTCTGCCATGTCAGTTTGTCAACTTGTCATACTGTGGGGCCTTGTGTGTTGCTGTGACGCTGGAAGCTTTGTCATTGGTATTCAAACACTATCAGGGTAGCTCATGCATATACTAGAGAAGAAGAAATATTTAAAATCAGTAACTTAAGTTTCCACCTTAGGAAACTCAAAAAGAAGAGCAAATTAAATTCAAAGTAAGCAGAAGAAAAGAAATAATAAAAATTAGAGCAGAAATCAATGAAATTTAAAATAGGACCATAATAAGGAAAATTAATGAAAACAAAAGCTGCATCTTTGAAAAAATCAATAAAATTGATAAGCCTCTAGCCAGGCTAACCAAGAAAAAAAGAGGAGACATAAATTAATATCAGAAATGAAAGAGGACCCATGGCTACTGACATTAAAAGGATAATAAAGGAATACTACGAAGAATTCTATATCAACAAATTTGTTAACTTAGATGAAATGGATTAAGTCCTTGAAAGATATAATCTACCTGCTGTGGAAAAAAATTTGGTGGCTCCTCAAAAAGTTAAACATAGAGCTACCACATGACCCAGCAATTTCACTCCAAGAGACTTAAAAGCAGTATATACCCAAGAGACCTAAAAGCAGTGATGCAAACAGATGAGTTATACTCCAGTGTTTATTGCAACACTATTCACAATAGCTGTAAGGTAGTTGTTGGTGTCATCGAGTTAATTCCAACTCATAACAACCCCAAGTGACAGAGTAGAACTGCCTCAAAGGTTTTCTTAGCTATAATCTTTACAGAAGCAAATTGGCAGGTCTTTCTACAATGGAGCTGTTGTGTGGGTTTGAACCACCAACCTTTCTGTTAACAGCAGAGTGCTTAACCATTGCACCACCAGGGCCCCTTCCAAGAGGCGCAAACAATCTAGATGCCCATCAACAGATGACTAGATAAACAAAATATGGTATATACATACAATGGAATACTACTCAGCTATAAAGAGAAATAATGCCCTGATACATGATACACATGGATAAACCTTGAAAACATTATGCTGAGTGAAGTCAATAAAAAAAAATGACAAATATTGTATAATCTCACTTACATGAAATATCTAGAGCAAGCAAATGTATAGCGATCAAAGTTAGTGGTTACCAGGGGCAGAGGGAACAGGGAAGAAAGAGTCATTGTTTACCAAGCAGCGCATTTCTGTTTACGGTGCTGGGAATTTGATAACAGATATTGCTGATGGTTGCACAACATGATTAGTGTAATTGGTGTCACTAAATTGTACACATGACAAATGTTGAACTGGCAAATATTGTACTTTACACAACAAAAAAATAATATATGTACTTTACACAACAAAAAAATAATAATTGTCAAACATAAAAAAGACACTGTCTACCAAAACTCACACATGGAAAGGTAAGTAATCTGAATAGATCTATATCTCTTAAAGAAGCCAAATCAATAATTAATAATCTTCTAAAACAAAAATCACAAGGCCCAGATCACTTCACTGGTGAATACAAAATACTTATGGAAGAAATGGTACCAATTCTCTACAATCTGTTCCACAAATAGAAAAAAACAAACCTGTTGCTGTTGAGTTGATTCCAACTCACAGCAACACTACAGAACAGAGTAGAACTGCCCCACAGGGCTTCCAAGGAGTGGCTGGTGGATTCAAACTCTTAACCAAGTATCTATATGAAACAAGCATTGACTTATACATCAAAATAATGTCTAATATGCATGAGAAATAAGAGAGAACATAAATAATAGATGACAATAACATATAATTTATAAGATTGAAAAAAATTAAAGCATTTTAAGATCCTTCATTGTTGTAGAAGAGAGTAAGCATGTCGATAAGCCTTAGACTTGATAAATTGAGTAGGCAAGTTAAAATACTACTGTAAGCAGTAAGAGAATACAAATAGACCATTATAACAAGAATTCCAGAACACTTAATCACATTCATGTGGAACCTGTACATAGGACAAGATGCAATCATTGAAACATAATAAAAGGATACTACATGGTTTAAAATCAGAAAAGTTGTGCAGCCTGGTTGTATCCTTTCACCATACTTATTCAATCTGTATGCTGAGCAACCAGTCCGAGAAACTGGACTATATGAAGAAGGATTGGAAAAAGACTCATTAATAATGTGCAATAGGCCAACAACATAACCTTGCTTGCTGAAAGCAAAGAAGACTTGAAGCACTGATTGATGAAAATCAAAGAATACAGCTTTCAGTAAGGATTATACCTCAACATAAAGAAAACAAAAATCCTCACAACTGGACCAATAAACAACATCACGATAAACAGAAAAGATTGAAGTTGTCAAGGATTTCATTTTACTTGTAGCCACAATCAATGGCCATGGAAGTAGCAATCGAGAAATCGAACAACATATAGCATTGGGTAAATCTGCAAAAGACCTCTTTAAAATATTAAAAGCAAAGATTTCTCTTTGATAACTAAGATGAACCTGACTCAAGCCATAGTATTTTCAGTTGCCTCACATGAAAACTGGGCAATGAAAAAGAAGACCTAAGAGGAGTTGATATATTTGAATTATGGTATTAGTGAAGAATATTGAATATCCTGTGGAACGTCAGAAGAACAAATAAATTTGTCTTTGAGGAAATACAGCCAGAATGCTGTATTAAGGATTGTGAGATTTCATCTTGCTTACTTTGGAGACATTATCAGGAGGGACCAATCCCTAGAGAAGGACATCATACTAGGTAGAGGGCCAAGAAAAAAGAGGAAGACTGTCAATGAGACAAATTGACACAGTGGCTACAAAAGTGGGCTGGAACATAACTACTATTGTGAGGATGCCACAGGACCAGGCAACATTTTGTTCTGCTATACATAGGGTCTCTATAAGTTGAAACCTATTAAATGGCACCAAACAACACCAACAATCCTCTCAGATCAGCCTTTCAGCATTTCTCCAGACTCTAGTTCTCATCACCTCTCTGATACCTACTTAGGGTCAAGCCACCCTAATCTTTCTCCTTGATTGTTGCAGCAACCTCTTAACTGGCTTCCTTGCTTCTACTTTGTCCTTGAATCTACTCTCAATAAAGCAACTAGACTGGTACTCTGAAAACACAAGTTAGATCTTGACATTCCTCTGCTCAAAACTCTTCAGTGACTTCTCATCTCACTCAAAGTAAAAAGCAAAATTATCACAATGATTTGCAAGACCTTACATTTACTGGCCCCTAGATCCGGCTATAGTCTTGTATCCTACCACTCTTGCTATCCCTCCCTCCATTCCAGACACACTGGCCTCTTTGCTGAACATGTAACCTTCAAGACCCACTCTAGTCTCAGCCTTTGTTTTCTGCCTGGAATTCTCCTCCCTGTGGCATCTGCACGGCTCACGCCTTTGTTGCCTTCACATCTTTGATCAAATGTGAAGCCTTCTCTATTTAAAATGTAACCCCCGAATTTGTTATCTTTCTTCCTTGGTTAATTTTTCTCCAGCACCAACAAACTAACCACACAATTTAGAGAAACTTTCTTCTCTAATATCATAGACTATCAGAAAGTTTGTAATTTGAAATCTTATCAATAAGAATGAAATATCCCACTCTTGCCTGAGGATCTAAGTCACTTTGACACAGAGAAGCAGTCTTGATTCATAATTTAGGTGAAGAGCATCAGATAAGGGGGGTCTAGACAAGATTCCATGCATATCTTAACTTTGTAGGTTCCAAAGAAATAGGAACTAGTCTTCACTTTGCAATTCAGACCTGATGTTGACCTCTTCACACGCAGCTGTGCTTTGCTCCTAAATTCTGTATTTGCTCTCTTTTCCTTTGTTTGGTGAGAACTTTAATGATTCTTCCTCACTGCAACAGACCAATGGACCTGATTTTGTCAGTCTACAGCTCACACAAGAAGGCATCTCTAAGGTACTGGTACACAGGCATTCATTTTACTATTTTTCTTTACTTTGTACATGTATATGACACTCTCATATTGAGGTATATTTGGTATATAAGTACATTATCTTTATTTACAAAGAGAAGTCAAAATTAGCACAAACATTTCGCTGAAGTAGGTATTCAAACATATTGTGACATATCAAAAGCTTCGAATAATTTTATATTTCATTCTCAATTCATGGAATGTCTAATCCTCCTAAAGACAAGATTTTTTTCCTTTGCCGACATAGTCTGGCTATGAGTGGCCAAATCATACCATTCAATTCAGATGCAAAGACCACGGGCTCCTCAGAAAGGTGAGTTTTCACAGGTAGCTGGGTTCTCTCCTCATACAGCAGGGATGAGGCTTTGGAAAGGTGGCCCCCACCAACTCATTCCTGATCCATCATGTCCCCGCCAGATGTTTCTACCAGATTGATAAGGCTTCCATCTCTCTTTCTGTCTCATATGTCTTTAGTAGTCATTAGACCAACCTACTTTTAGAGCAAAAAAAAAAAGCTCTATCATTAAAAGCATAGACATTGTGTACTTATTAAACACATAGGTGTCTCAAAGATAAATTAGGCACATTAGATTTTTTTTTTCCAGTGACTAGTTTATTGAGTCTAGGCAAGCTATAGCGACAACACAATAGGACAGTCTTTTAAATAAATCACTGACATGCTGAACAGCTGTTGACTTTTAGTGAAAATTTATCATTTGATGCCATAGTGTAGTCTGTAATCTGTCTTTATGTTTTCATCAGAACCCGTTTATATGTTTCAACTAGGGTTTTGTTTTCCCCATAGAATGAAATGCTATTCACCTTTACAAAAGCATTAAGAAATTTTACTAAATGTTTTAACATTTTGATTCTTTTTGAAAATCTTCCATGGGCCCCCGCTCCCTGGCTGGGATTATTTAGACAGTGGTGGTATATAAATGGAACAACCAGAACACAATTAAAGAGAATGTTGACGTATTGTGAAAAAGGTAACTAATGTCACTGAACAATTTTTGTGGGAGGGAGGAAGTTGTCAAATAGGAACCTAACTTCCTGTGTAAAGCTTTACTGAAAACACGATAAAATACTACTAAAAAAAAAAAAATGTGATGGTACATATCTAATTTCTTTTCAGCAGTAATCAGTTATTAGTATGGCTTCAATAATAATAATTATCATTATTGTGAATAATAATTATTATAAATAACAATTATCATAATTATTATAAATAATTATAGTCACTGTTATAATTATTGTTATGAATAAATAATTATTATAATTATGATTATATTTAACATTTGCTGTGTCAACTTATTTACGTATATTTATTCTCTCATGTAATCCTTACAGCAATCCTGCAAATTCAATATTCTTATGCACATCTAATTGGCAGGAAATAGTGACTGAGGGACACTAAGTGACGTGCTCAAAGACAAAAGTCGAGTGAGGATTTGGGCCCAAGTCTGCCTGACTCCAAAGCCGAGATATTTTCCACTCAGGCTGCTGTATTGATGTTCTAGTCAATTAGCTGATAGCTAATCTTTACCTCCTTATGTAGAAATGGGACTCCAAGTTTTCATTTTTACCGGTCATTAGGACATTCTCAAGGATGAGGCGTGCTAGGACTTCTAAACTACGAGTCAGAAAAAATAGAGAGGAAACCAGGACCAGGCTGGATGGAGCTGGACAAAGAGCAGTGGTGCAGGTGAGGGCAACTGTTGTTCACTGCTCCGTGTGTAATACAGAGCACGCGTGGGAATGAGCAAACTCAGGGTGAAAGACACGGGCATCAATAAATCAAATTCAGAAGGGCCACTATGTTTACTTAGCAGCACAAGTCCAGGCAGCACCCAATTCTTTAAGTCAAATGGCAGCACCGGGGATTCTAGGGCCTCCGCCATCATCTGAGGGGCACAGGAGGCAGGAGCCAGCCCCCCAGAGGTACCAGTAAGAAACTAGAGAGCTAGCAGGGAAAGTGGAGGAGAATCCTGATGTTATGAATGAATCTGGCCCTCAAGAAGCTCTCAGTATCTAGGTCCAACTTGGGCACTGAGGTGGTTCACAGGTTGGACCTCTTCTTATCAGAATTGACTCAGCAGATAGGCAGGACCAAGGCTGCAGATGACGGGCACCTGTGACTTGAGTTGGGTGGGTGAGAAAGTTTAGAAACTGAATGTTGGTGGGGGTTGTTGCTGTTGTTAGGTGCCGTGGAGTCAGTTTCACCTCACAGTGACCCCAAGTGACAGAGTAAAAGTGCCTCAGGTTTCTCCAGGCTGTAATCTTCACGGGAGCAGAATGCCATGTCTTTTCTCCCACAGAGCCACTGTGGGGGTTTGAACCACCAGCCTTTTGGTTAGTGGCCAAGTGCTTAACCATTCCACCACCAGGGATCTTATTGGTGGGGGTAGATTGCACAATTCTTTTGTTAACATCTTGGAGAAATAAAGTTTTTGAAATAGTACATCAAGAAAACACTTTATAAGCAATGAGTTTGGTCTTGAAATGGCCTTAACTCCCTCCTTCCCGAGTAGAGGAAGCAAAGAAAACCTCTGAGAACTTCATCCCAGGTCCCATCAGTCTATGAAGCCAGTTTCAGGAGAATATTGTATCATTTCCACAGTAAGTAATAGCTCTCAGAACTATTTTTAATCCACAGAACACTTCCATGGCATTGGAAGTCTCCCTTGATTCCCTCAATCTCACCCCTCTCCATCTGCCACCCACCAAAAAAAAAAAAAACTTCAGAACTATTAGTGAAAATAATCTTCCTAATTTTGATGTGATAGAAATTTTAAGTCTGGAAATAAAGATACAAATAGTATCATGTTGTAAATATTAATACTTCTTTCAAAAGACCAACCCAAAGACCATCTGGAGGACGCTTCCTGAATGCTGAGATAATAACTACTGATAACTACACAGTACTTATGCTTTTATGTGTTCTTTCATTTAATTACCACGTTTTATGAACACTCTTTTACTTCCTCATCCCATCTTCGTGGTAGAGTCAATTATTTTTCCCTGTTTAAAGATAAGAAAACTCATCTCCAGAGATACTGATTGACTTGCCCAAGGTCACTCAGCCTACAATGTCAAGTCAAGTGCAGGTTTTCTGACACTATAGCTCATGTCATGCTTGTTTCCACTACACCAGCCTACCTCCGGAGTCCCTGGGTGGTACAAAGAGTTAATGAATTTGGCTGCTAACCAAAATTTAGAGGCTCAAGCCCACTCGGAGGCACCTCAGAGGAAAAGCATGGTTATCTACTTCTGAAAAATCAGCCATTAAAAACCTTACGGAGTACAATTCTACTCTGACATACATGGGGCCGCCATGAGTTGGGGTCGACTCAGTGGCAGCTGGTTACCCCTCTACCCTTCAAGACTCTCTCTTCTAAAGAAATAGAGGCCAAACTAGCATGCCCATTGCAAGCCTACTCTCCAAGATGCAGATGTCTGCTCTGAATTAGGATACTACCACCCCCAACTTCGGTACGACTGTATAACCTTACTTTTTGAAGTTCATCAAGAAAACACTAACAAAGCTCTACAGCTTGGTTATGACACAAATATGAAGTGTAAGCCACAGGGCTTTCCGTGAAGTCCCAGCAAGAAAGCCACATATTCAATTTCAATTGTGGTACAACTCGTTCTGAGATCACACACTCCTAGCCTGGTGTGTTGTTCCTTTTTAATCTCCACATAAATCACAATGTCACAATCCACAAGGGCTGTGAAATTCTGAGCCTGCCATGGAAATATGGCTCCTGATGCATGTCAAAGGAAATTGGCCAAATCCAGCAGAGCTTCTTCCAAAGGAAGCTTTGCATTTTTCAGTCTGTTTTTTTCACCTCTGTCTCAACTGCATTGACCATACTGATATGAGTTAAATGGTTACTTTTACTTATATTCATTAAAGAAGCACAATTATTTCTCTGTGCATAATTTGGGGTAAATGAAATTACTCTGTTCAAGACTCTATCTTCAAGAGTCTCTCTCTCTTTCCATTATATGTGACAAACTGTAAAATTTGTCATTTTCACCATGACCATACCATATAATCTATTGTCTTTTGCCACGGTTTCTGTCCTTCCTTCCTACTTTATAAATAAGATGGAGTTTTGATAGAAATATTGATGGGGTTAGATCAGTTGGCTGCAACAATGAGCTCAAGCATAACGACGATTGTAAGGATGGCTCAGGACCATAATTTCATACCTATGTGCAAGGAAGCAAGCTAAGATGGGAACATGAAGATATTTCTCCTCCGTCTCAAGGCAACAGTAGGGTTTGCTCGGGGTGAGGGAACACGATCATTGATTTACAAGACGCACACCCAGATTCAACTCAGAGGTTCCCACTGGTCAATGATAAGTGGTTCAGAGCCCCAACCTTTATGGCATCTGAGCGTTGTTTCACTTCCCTGTTACACTCAGGACTGTGGATACCCCTATGTCAGTTAACTATGGTTACCTCTGAAAGCAGAGAATAACAGAAGATGTTTACCTGTGTTTTATTGACTACATAAAGGCATTCGACTGTGTGGGTCATAACAAATTATGGATAACATTGCAAAGAATAGGAATTTCAGAACACTTAATTGAGCTCATGAGAAACCTTTACATAGATCGAGAGGCAGTTGTTTGGACAGAACAAGGGGATACTGATTGGTTTAAAGTCAGGAAAGGTGTATGTCAGGGTTGCATTCTTTCACCATACCTATTCAATCTGTATGCTGAGCAAATAATACGAGAAGGTGGACTATATGAAGAAGAATGGGGCATCAGGTTTGGAGGAAGACTCATTAAAAACCTGCGTTATGCAGATGACACAACCTTGCTTGCTGAAAGTGAAGAGGACTTGAAGCACTTACTAATGAAGATCAAAGACCACAGCCTTCAGTATGGACTGCACCTCAACATAAAGAAAACAAAAATCCTCACAACTGGACCAATGAGCAACATCATGATAAACAGAGAAAAGATTGAAGTTGTCCAGGATTTCATTTTACTTGGCTCCACAATCAACAGCCATGGAAGCAGCAGTCAAGAAATAAAGACATGCATTACATTGGATAAATCTGCTGCAAAGGACCTCTTTAAAGTGTTGAAGAGCAAAGATGTCACCTCGAAGACTAAGGTGCGCCTGACCCAAGCCATGGTATTTTTAATCACATCATATGCATGTGAAAGCTGGACAATGAATAAAGAAGACCAAAGAAGAATTAATGCCTTTGAATTGTGGTGTTGGCGAAGAATATTGAATATACCATGGACTGCCAAAAGAATGAACAAATCTGTCTTAGAAGTACAACTAGAATGCTCCTTAGAAGCAAGGACGACGATACTGCATCTTACATACTTTGAACATGTTGTCAGGAGGGATGGGTCCCTGGAGAAGGACATCATGCTTGGCAAAGTACAGGGTCAGCGGAAAAGAGGAAGACCCTCAACGAGGTGGATTGACACAGTGGCTGCAACAATGAGCTCAAGCATAACGACGATTGTAAGGATGGCTCAGGACCAGGCAGTGTTTCGTTCTGTTGTGCATAGGGTCACTATGAGCTGGAACCAACCCAACGGCACCTAACAACAACGTCAATGGTTCCCTCACATGATGCCTTTGCCCCAGCAGGGTCAGTCCCAGACGTGTTGGTGCCAGACATGTCCCTTCCTTGCCCCGAAACACAACCCCATAGTTCACGATGTCTGATTACGAAATGGTGTGGATTCTGAAATGAGAACTTAGGTCTCCTTATAGCTATTGTTATAAATGCAAAAGGCAAATTATCATCTCTGCCATATGTTTTATTGATAAAATAGTATGAAAACCATTTAGAACCTTTACTCCTATCACCATAGGACATGAGCTGTTTACTTTCACAGAGAAAGGAAATTTCCCTTAAATTTTATAGGGAAAGGAAAATGGAAACCCAGCAGGGTGAAGTGGTTTTCAATGTTGGAGCTTCTCTGGCTCAGATTCCAGGGGATCTGGAGTCATTATACATCACATAGCCAGTCCAGAGGCTTAGATGATTTTTTGAGGGAGTCTGAGTAACAGGTAGGGTGACTATCTGCCCCAGTTTGCTTGGAAGAGCCTTAGTTTACATCTGTTGACCCTGAATAGTTATTAATAGCACCCCCTTTCACTCTCAAAAATACCTCAACTTAGTCAGTATGTTATATAGCCAGCCTAGTAATGGCAGAGACACTGATCCAGTTAAATTCTTTCAACTGTTACAAGAATCCAGAAAGACCATTTGCTGTAACTCAAATATGAAATGCCCTGCTTCATGCGTTCAGCAAATATTTACAAGGCACATTACTTAGCCTTATGGTAAATCTGAAGATATGTAAGACTATGGTCCCTGCCCTTTTTAGCAGTTTAGTACAATTTAGCTTAGCTCTTAAGATTCGTTGTCCCATGTCTGTTCTTTCTGGCTGTCTGTTCCAAAGCTCACATTCCTGAGTTTGCTTTGCAAAGTTGAGCTTTGGATCCTCCATATTTCTACTCATGTGGCCTACTCTTTGCTATTCCTATATTGTTCTGCCTTGATATGATGGGCAGCCTCTAAGATCGTTCCCAATGATCCTCATCTCCTGATATTCACACCCTTGTATAAACCCATTCACTTGGCTGTTAGCTGGGCTTACTGACTCACTTTTAAGGAGAAGAATATGGCAGAAGTGATGGAATATCACTTGACAGATTGGGTAACAAAAAGACTGTGGCTTCCAACTTGGGCATTCTCTCTTGCTCCCTCAATTACTCGCTCTGGGGGTAGCCAGCTGCCATGCCATGAGCTGTCCTATGGAGCAGTCCATGCGGTAAAGAGCTGAGGGATGTCTTAAGCCAACAGTCAGCAAGAAACTGAGGCCCTTGGTTCAACAATCCGTGAGAAACTGTATTCTGCCAATGACTTCCTTGAGTAAGCTTACAAGAAGATCATCCTTCACTCAGGCCTTCAGGTGAGACCTCAGCCCTGGCTAACACCCAGGTTGCAACTTTGTTGGAGATTGAGGCAGAGACACCCAGCTAAACTGCACTTATCCTCCTGACCCACAGAAACTGTGAGATAATAAATTTGTGTTGCTTTAAGTCAGTAAGTTTGGAAAGACCTTTTTACCTAACAATAGATAGCTAATGAGGTTGACCCTTATTTCATCCTGTACCAAGGACACAGACTCCTCGTTATCCCAGCCCTGACCTGTGGTTGGGTTCCCCTTATCCTACCTCCCAGTATAAACTAGTAAACCTTGACAGGCAGTGCCAGTACTGCTCTATCCACCAAAAAGACTAAAGATGACCTTAGAGATTTCTGTAGCACAGAAGACCAGTGACCACATTTCTTCCCTGTTTTCCTAGTTTCTGGTGCCAGTTTCTTAGCTCAGTCTGGCCTCCAGGGCTGGAGGGACCATGTAGCAAGGGCCTAGACCTTCTCTCAGGGTCATTCTCTTCTTTATTTTACTGTTTAATGAAGAATCAGACCTTAAACCCATCTTCTCTGGCCTTGTTAGCATTTCTAAGGTAGATGGATGGCTAATTATCTTGCAGGATTAGTCCACAGAGTTTCAAATTCAATTTCCAACAGTCTTTCAGTACTTTTTCATGAAGGTGAATAAACAGTTGAGAAGCTTGTACATTTCTGTAGTGCTGTGGTAAGTACAAAACCAAGTCAGTTAGAAAGATACCGTTGTTTCCATTAAGGCGTTAATGTTCTTTTAAAAAATAATAATAAACAAACCTAAGGGCACACATAACAAGGAGAAAACAGCCAATTGTAAGAGACGGCATCTCAGGAAGAGTACAAGCTACGAAGGTATAGACATTTACATTAGTGGAAGCTTTAGTGTTGGTGGGTTTCATACGATAGACCAGCTGACTACCACAATGAATATTACATCCTGTCCTTCTGCAAGAACAATTCTCCAACCATGCTGAAGTGCTTCTGCATCCATTAACACCTCTTCTGAAAAACTTGACCATGAAAGAAGAAAAAGCTGGTATTGCATTTCAGCCTGAATTCAGCCTACTTAGAGCTCAGAACACAGATATTTTTCTGCATGAGAGTGCAGAATATAACTTTTTATATTCTTATGTAAGAGCAAAATTACACAGAAGTAGGATGATATTTCCTTTTGGGAAACACAGGCCTTTTACCTCAGGATAACAAACAATTCTAAATAGTCAGAGTCTGAACAGTCCTTTAAGGCAGGAAGGACCAGTGACTCAAACTGTTGACAAACCAAAAAATACCCATGCAAGGAGTCCCTGAGTGGTGCAAACAGTTAATGTGATTGGCTGCTGGCCAAAAGGTTGGAGGTTTGAGTCCACGAGGTGCCTCAGAAGAAAGGCCTGGTAGCTTGGCCTCCATTTCCTTAGAAGAGAAATGCTTGAATAGAGTTGCTACTGAGTCAGCTCCAACTCATGGCAACCCCACGTGTGTCAGAGTAGAACTGCGCTCCACGGGGTTCTTCATTCTACCTGACACACGTGGAGTTGCCATGAGTTAGGGTCATCACCAATAGGGTCAACTCAATGGTTACTGGTTTTTTTGTTTGTTTGTCCTTTGTTTTAATATCTCATGGAAGGCCTAGACACAGAGTCACTGAGAGCCATCAACAAAAGTGATATAAAACAGAATTTTCCCCCTTTGTAATGCATTATCATAAGATAACTAAGGCAACTTTGTCCTTAACAAAGAACTGCAGCTAACATGTGACCTTTATCAGACACCGTGTGTGTGTGTGTGTGTGTGTGTGTGTGTGCGCTTTATGAGAACACAAATGCTGGTGGGTAAGCTGGGTACCACTCGTCCTGACTCCTCTTGGGACTCTTGCCTAGTGAAGAGGGCAAAGCTAAGACAGCCACCATGAGATGCTTGCCCATTTCTAAAACAGACACACATGAGCCATTCATCACAAACAATGTTTTACAGTCTCTGAGCTTCAAAAGAGGAAGTAGCAGAATGGAATCTGAGCCTTGGAATGTTCCAAAGGCCCATCCTTTGGAAAATGAAGGGGAAATAAGCCAAGTTGGGACTTTATTGCTCTGAATGCCTGTCACTGCGATGTCCCATTAGGTTAATGCATCTGCAAAGGTCAGCAAGGCCAGCAAAGATGATCGGTGGTGTTCCTTTAACGGGTGCTCTTTCCCCCTCAGCTAAAGCCTGCTGTTCCTCTTAGGCCATTCATTACCTCAGTACTCACTAGTTCCCCATCTCAAACACATCGTCCCACAACCACACATGATCACACAGTCCCCAAAGCCTATTCCTTTACTCTCTCCATTCAAACCCAATTTAACCATAGCAACAACCAAGTTCCCTTAGTATAGCTAGCAACACGAAAGGGTCAGTTCACTTCTAACCTATACCAGGTACTGTGAAGAATATAAATCACTGCCTTCAATTCCCAACCACCTAGTCATGTTACAAATTTTATTCAATTAATCTCAAAATAGACACTTGAGGCAGGAAAGAGCAGTGATTCTGACAGCTGATAATCCAAAATACTCTAAGTTTTTTCAGAACCTAAAAGTTTGGAGGTTCAAGTCCACCCAGTAGTATCTCAGGAGAAAGGCCCGATGATCTTCCGAAAAATCATCCATTAAAACCCTATGGAGCACAGTTGTCTCTGACACACATGGGGTCAAAGTCCACTTGACAGCACAGTGGCTTTTTTGCACACTGGCTCAAAAGATAGCCACATTCTCCCCGCCCCATGGAGCTTTCACCACGAGGTGGAACCTTCTAGTTCAGCCTTAAAGAGGATGAAGACAAATCAGATACAACTCGGACTCTGGCTTGGCTAATGAAATTTCAGTCAGAAGTGTTCAAATGAAGGCTGTATCTCTAAACGATAGTACAACTTCTCAGAAAAACAAAATGGCAGCACGCCCTATTCAGCATTAGGAAGGCAACGTGGCTCAGTGGTTGGAATCAGACAAAGCTTGGTTAGAGTTGCAACTCCATTGCTTCCTTGCTGTGTAGACTTAGGCAAGGTACTTAACATTTCTAAGACTATTTTCTTCACCTGTAAAATGTGGGTAATAATACCTGTTTCATAGAGCTGTCAGGATTAAATAAGATGATGTAGAATGTTGGGGACTTCCAGGCACACATTGAGTGTTCAACAATAGTGACTCAGCATTGATGACTTCGCAAGTCTTTGACCTTGATAGAACATGAGCATAAACAACAATGACACTAAGAAAATGAATTTGCCGGAAGCTGGAAATGTCAGTCTTTGTAGTTTAGAAGCAGTTCAATATCAAGGAAACACCAGTCATCATGGGTTGAAGGTATCTTGGATGAATTATGAATTATGACGGACTCATAAGTTAAATATGATACTTTTGAGAATAAATTGATTCAATGTCGTTGTTGTTGTTGTTAGGTGCCGTTGAGTTGCTTCCGACTCATAGCGACCCTATACACGACAGAACGAAACACTGCCCGGTCCTGAGCCATCCTTACGATCGTTGTTACGCTTGAGCTCATTATTGCAGCCACTGTGCCAATCCACCTCTTTGAGGGTCTTCCTCTTTTCCGGTGACCCTGTACTCTGCCAAGCATGATGTCCTTCTCCAGGGACTGATCTCTCTTGACAGCGTGTCCAAAGTATGTAGGACGCAGTCTCGCCATCCTTGCTTCTAAGGAGCATTCTGGCCGCACTTGTTCTGAGACAGATTTGTCCGTTATTTTGGCAGTCCATGGTATATTCAATATTCTTCGCCAACACCACAATTCAAAGGCGTCAACTCTTCTTTGGTCTTCCTTATTCATTGTCCAGCTTTCACATGCATATGATGTGATTGAAAATACCATGGCTTGGGTCAGGCGCACCTTAGTCCTCAGGGTGGTATCTTTGCTCTTCAACACTTTAAAGAGGTCCTTTGCAGCAGATTTGCCCAATGCAATGCATGTTTTGATTTCTTGACTGCTGCTTCCATGGCTGTTGATTGTGGATCCAAGTAAAGTGAAATCCTGGACAACTTCAATCTTTTCTCCGTTTATCATGATGTTGCTCATTGGTCCAGTTGTGAGGATTTTTGTTTTCTTTACGTTGAGGTGCAGTCCATACTGAAGGCTGTGGTCTTTGATCTTCATTAGTAAGTGCTTCAAGTTCTCTTCACTTTCAGCAAGCAAGGTTGTGTCATCTGCATAACGCAGGTTTTTAATGAGTCTTCTTCCAATCCTGATGCCCCGTTCTTTTTCATATACTCCAGCTTCTCGTAGTATTTGCTCAGCATACAGATTGAACAGGTATGGTGAAAGAATGCAACCCTGACATACACCTTTCCTGACTTTGAACCAATCAGTATCCCCTTGTTCTGTCCAAACAGCTGCCTCTTGATCTAATTAAATGTTCCTCATGAGCACAATTAAGTGTTCTGGAATTCCCATTCTTCACAATGTTATCCATAATTTGTTATGATCCACACAGTCGAATGCCTTTGCATAATCAATAAAACACATGTAAACATCCTTCTGGTATACTCTGCTTTCAGCCAGGATCCATCTGACATCAGCAATGATATCCCTGGCTCCACGTCCTCTTCTGAAGCCAGCCTGAATTGCTGGCAGTTCCATATCAGTATACTACTGCAGCCATTTTTGAATGATCTTCAGGAAAATTTTGCTTGTGTGTGATATTAATGATATTGTTCTATAATTTCCACATTCGGTTGGATCACCTTTCATGGGAATAGGCATAAATATGGATCTCTTCCAGTCAGTTGGCCAGGAAGCTGTCTTCCATATTTCTTGGCATGGATGAGTGAGCACCTCCAGTGCTGCATCTGTTAGTTGAAACATCTCAATTGATATTCCTTCAATTCCTGGAGCCTTGTTTTTCACCAATGCCTTCAGAGCAGCTTGGATTCTTCCTTGAGTACCATTGGTTCCTGGTCATATGCCACCTCTTGAAATGGTTGAATATCAACTAATTCTTTTTGGTATAATGACTCTGTGTATTCGTTCCATCTTCTTTTGATGCTTCCTGGGTCATTTAATATTTTCCCCATGGAATCCTTCACTGTTGCAACTTGAGGCTTGAATTTTTTCATCAGTTCTTTCAGCTTGAGAAATGCCAAGCATGTCCTTTCCTTTTGATTTTCTATCTTCAGCTCTTTGCACATGTCATTATAACACTTTATCTTCTCGAGAGGCCCTTTGAAATCTTCTGTTCAGTTCTTTTACTTCATCAATTCTTCCTTTTGCTTTAGCTGCTTGACGCTCAAGGGCAAGTTTCAGAGCTGACCTCTTTCTTTCTTCATGGATGGTGTCCTTGATGTCATTCCACAACTCATCTGGTCGTCCATCACGAGTGTTCAATGTGTCAAATCTATTCTTCAGATGGTCTCTAAATTCAGGTGGGATATACTCAAGGACATATTTTGGCTCTCGTGGACTTGCTCTGATTTTCTTCAGTTTCAGCTTGAACTTGCATATGAGCAATGGATGGTCTGTTCCACAGTCGGCCCCTGGCCTTGTTCTGACTGATGATATTGAGCTTTTCCATTGTCTCTTTCCACACATGTAGCCAATTTGATTTCTGTGTGTTCCGTCTGGCGAGGTCCATGTGTATAAAAATAGTCTCCGTTTATGTTGATAGAAGGAGGTATTTGCAATGAAGAAGTCGTTGCTCTTGCAAAATTCTATCATTCGATCTCCAGTGTTGTTTCTATCACCAAGGCCATATTTTCCAACTACTGATCCTTCTTCTTTGTTTCCAACTTTCGCGTTCCAATCACCAGTAATTATTAATGCATCTTGATTGCATGTTCGATCAATCTCAGACTGTAGCAGCTGATAAAAATCTTCTGTTTCTTCATCTTTGGCCCTAGTGGTTGGTGCGTAAATTTGAATAATAGTCGTATTAACTGGTCTTCCTTGTAAAAAAAAAAAAAAATTTTTTTTTTTTTTTTTTTTACAAGGAAGACCAGTTAATACGATTATTATTCCTATTTTCCTAGATTCATACTTCATACATTCCGGGAAGAAGGACCCAGCAGTCTACTTCTGAAAAGCATTAGCCAGTGAAAACCTTATGAATAGCAGCAGAACATTGTCTAATATAGTGCAGGAAGATGAGCCCGCCAAGCTGGAAGGCACTCAAAAGATGACTGGGGAAGAGCTGCCTCCTCAAAGTAGAGTCGATCTTAATGACATGGATGGAGTAAAGCTTTCAGGACCTTCATTTGCTGATGTGGCATGATTTAAAATGAGAAGAAACAGCTGCAAACATCCATTAATAATCAGAACCTGGAATGTACAAAATAATTGATGCAATAGGGTCAATAAATTTCTACAACTTTTCCAAGAGGGGTTGAAAATTGAGAGATTTCAACCTTTAATTGCAAAACCATTCAGGTCCTAGACCCTTGTTTTTTAGGTGTCATTTTTTTTCTCACATTGGTTCTGACTCATAGCAACCCTACGTATGACAGAAAGAAATACCATCCAATCCTGTGCCATCCTCATGATTGTTGTTATGCTTGAGCCCACTGTTGCAGCCACTGTGTCAATTCATCTTCTTCAGGGTCTTCCTCTTTTTTGATGACCCTCTACTTTACCAAGCATGATGTCCTTCTCCAGGGACAGTTCCCTTCTGATAACATATCCAAAGTATGTTAAGACAAAGTCTTGCCATCCTTACTTCTAAGGAGCATTCTGGCTGTACTTCTTCCACGTCAGAATTGTTCATTCTTTTGGCAGTCCGTGGTCTATTCAATAACCTTCACCAACACCATAATTCAAAGGCATCAATTCTTCTTAGGTCATTGTACAGCTTTCCCATGCATATGGGATCAATTCTCCTTATTCATTGTACAGCTTTCCCATGCATATGAGGTCATTCAAAGTGCCATGGCTTGGGTCAGGCACACCTTAGTCCTCAAAGTGACTTCTTTGCTTTCTTAACACTTTAAAGAGGACTTTGGCAACAAATTTCCCCAACACACCCAGACCTTTAGCATATAGTTTATTCCAACCATTGTACCTCATTGGATCATGGCTCACAGTTTATTGGATACCTCCAGATTTCTCTTTAGCGTCCTTTACCAAAAATGGAGAATTCTTGTCCAAAATCATTTTCTTTACCTTATGGATTATCTGATGCTGCCCTCTTTTTACCACTTTACAAGTGCAATCCAGCAAGCAAAACAGTCAAAAGGCAGAAGTAAATGTTACTGCAGAAAAAGGAAATGTGAGGACACAAACTTTCTACAAATAAGATCACCAGTGGTAAGTGGGCAGCATCCCAGTATTCCCCACCTTATCGGGATACGCTCAGGTATATACAATATTACCTTAACTACTGCAGTCTGTAATCATACCAATATTTCTGGTGAAAGTTGTTCTAGCTGGTGAGCTCAACTTCCACCTATTCTTGCAGTCCCTGGGGGAATACAGTTCTTCTCTCTTTGTGTCCATCCACTCATTCATTCATTCACCAAAATTCTCTATTAGTTTCTGTATTGGATTCTCTATTAGTCAGGTAAGGTTAGGTTCTACTGTCAAAACAAACAATTCCCTGTAGCTTTCAGCAGCCTGAGTCCAGAAGAACTAGATGGTGCCTGGCTACTGCCAATGATTGCTCTGACAGAGATCACAATAGGGGGTTCCAAATAGAGTGGGAGAAAAATGTAGAACAAAATTCAAATTACCCAAAAAAGATCAGGCTTACCGGTCTGACAGACCCTGGAGGAACCCCTGAGACTATGGCCCCCA
Source organism: Elephas maximus indicus (assembly GCF_024166365.1). Taxonomy (NCBI): domain Eukaryota; kingdom Metazoa; phylum Chordata; class Mammalia; order Proboscidea; family Elephantidae; genus Elephas; species Elephas maximus. Next base: position 65,707,000 of record NC_064841.1, on the reverse strand, counting down.
GACACCCTGCTAACTCAGAACTGAAGCCACTCCTGAAGTCCACCTTTCAGCCAAAGATTAGACAGGCTTATAAAACAAACAATAACACACTTGAGGAACATGCTTTGTAGTTCAATCAAGCATATGAGACCAACTGGGAAACACCTGCCCAAAAGCAAAGACAAGAATGCAGAAAGGGACGGGAAAACTGGAAGAATGGACAAGGAGAACCCAGGGTGAAAAAGGAAAGGAGCAGAGTGCTGACACATTGAAGAGATTGCGACCAATATCACAAAACAATCTGTGTATAAATTTTTGAATGAGAAACTAATTTACACTGTAAACTTTCAGCTAAAACACAATAAAATTTTTAAAAAGCCTACAAAATCTTAGTGTCTTAATACAACTGAAGTTTGTTTCTCCCCCTTGCAACATTCACGTGGTTTTCCAGAACAACTGCCCTCCTTGTGGAAATTTAGAGATCTAGACTGCCTCAACTTGTGTCTCCACCAACACAAGTTTTCCTCAGTTGCCACAGCAAAGGAAAAACCCAACAGGGGATTCTGTCTGTGACCATCAAAGGCTTAGACCCAGAAGTAGCACATTTAACTGTGTCTCACAGCCCATTGGCTAGAACTACATGCCGTCCTTTTGGTTAGCAGCTGTAGCACTTAACCATTATGACACCAGGGTTTCCCCAGAGGTGCTAAATTAATATGAATTAACCTTTTCCAATCAAGAACGATATGGTTTCATGTATCCCAGGGTTGCTGTTGTTAGGTCCCGTCGAGTCGGTTCCTACTCATAGCAACCCTACGTACAACAGAACAAAATGTTGCCCAGTCCTGTGCCATCCTCACTATCATTGTTATGCTCAGCCCATTGTTGCAGCCACTGTGTCAATCCATCTCATTGAGAGTCTTTCCCTTTTTCACTGACCCTCTACTTTACCAAGCGTGATGTCCTTCTCCAGGGACTGGCCCCTCCTGATTACATGTCCAAAGCATGTGTGACAAAGTATCCCATCCTCACGTCTGAGGAGCATTCTGGTTATACTCCCAAGACAGACTTGTTTGTTCTTCTGGTAGTCCATGGTATATTCATTATGTTTTGCCAACACCATAATTTAGGAGAGAGAAAAAGAGGATAGCTGTTATTCCAGACTTGTCTCATCATTGGAATTTATTCAACACCCTAGAGAACAGGCTACAGTATTGCGTACTTGTTTATTTCATTTGGCTCTAATGCAACCCTATGCACTATGCCAGGGCAATTAATACGATCCCATTTATAGATGAGAACTTAGTGACTTGTTCAAGGTCACTCAAGTCACAGAAAAGCAAGAACTTAGATAAAGAGCTTCACCTGTGTTTGGTCTTAAATATCTTTTCAGGCTTGCCCTCCATGGTTTCAAAGGCAATGAATATCGAAAACACACAAATGCTACATATATCCTCATACTGATACACTGATAAGATGATACCTTTTCAAGTTAGTCCCCAAGCTGCAGACCCAGGGTAGGGTTTTTCCCAGAGAACTTTCTATAGACTTGGCCAGTTTATGGATCAATATAATACAGATCCATAGAATAGAATCCCAACAGTAGCCTCCAGATTGAGGATCTAAGTCAGATCTGGGGCGAATGTCTTAAGTGCTGCCTCTGCCTCCTCCCCACAGGTCATATCCAATTCTGATCTTCACATTTGGCTCTGGCTCTAGAGTAATGGTAATTTCTTAAATCTGTATAGCGTTTTTGACTTTTTCAAAGCATTCTTTATCATCACATCCCCTTATTGAGGGTGAGGTAGGTGGGGCAGAGAAATGAGAGAGGAAACATCTACAGAGCGGCTGCGTGTCTTGTACAAGGTCACATAACCAGGACCTTGGCCTTCAACACTGCTCTCTGATTCTTCCCATAAAGCACACAAAGTCTACCCAGGGCAGGAGCACAGGACACTGCTGTCATCACATCGCCAGCCCAGGTATTGTTCATGGAGCCCTCAAAGAAAGGCATTCTCTGTCCTCATTACCTGTTCAGCTTGTCCCCAAGAAGCTGGAATAAGTTTCCTTCACAGCCTTTTAATGAAATAGCGGAGCTGTGGAAGGACGTTGCCGCATCATTTCCAGCCAAAGGCAAGTTTTATTTATAGCAATCTACATGAACAAACTTTGATGTTTACGAAATGACTTCCTTCTGGCAGGGTAAGTACCAGGCTAATCATCACCAAATCGAAAAAACCAAACCTGTTGCCATCAAGTTGATTCCAACTCATAGTGACCCTGTAGGACAGAGTACAACTGCCCCATAGGTTTTCCAGGAAGCAGCTGGTGCATTCGTACAGCCGACCTTTTGGTTAGCAGCTGAGCTCTTAACCACTGTGTCAACAGGGCTCCCACTAATATCCTTTAAAACAGCACATTAAGTATACATAGACTGCTAATTGCCTTTACCAAGGTTTCCCTTCTCTACCCTGGACATAATCGGGTTCTTCAGACCCTCCCAAATGGGTTACCTTTCATAGAACCTCAGAGGGTTCTTCTTCCAACACAGTTTAAATCAGTATTGTGCATTCTTAGCGGAAGGAAAATGATGAGGGAAAATAAAAGTTTGCAATATTTCTATCACTGCACAGTCTTTATATGTTTACTTTATAATGATCATTTGAACCTCCCCCTCTTGTTTCTTCCTTTTAGCCCTTCATCCTGCTTCCTTGTACGTTGGCCTCCATTGTACTTACCAAGACTTCCATCTTTTCCATACACCAAATTGACGTTGAACCCGTGGGAGGCAGAGCTCATTTCTGGTTCTTTAGCTTCACATCAAAGCTCCTAGTTCACATTCATGCACCATAACCTGTTGTCACTGAGTTGATCCCGCCTCACGGCGACCCCGTGTGTGTCAGAGTAGAACTGTGCTCTGCAGGGTTTTCGGTGGCTGCGTTTTCAGAAGTAGATCGCAAGGACTTTTACCCAGGGTGCTCCTGGGTGAACTTCAACTGTCAACTTTTTGGTTACCAGTTGAGTGCATTCGCTGCACCAGCCAGAGACTCCTCAAGCTCCATACATAGCACAGGCTGAAATTAGTTTTTTTCAACAACGACAAAGAGCTTCCGTAACTAGGTTAAACAAAACTGAACAACAAAGGATGTTTCTTAACTTTTATTACATTACTCAGATGAGTTCTAATTACACATTGTTTTGTATGTACCTTTTCATCTTTATATGTTTTTATACCCAGAAAGACCATAGCCAAGACACTACTTGATGTCTCACTTATAACCTAACCCCATTTGTCTTCATCAAGTCCGTGCCCAAAGAATTTGATTGAACCAATGTCTTTTCTATACACTACACCCAGTTCCCAGTACATGGAAAATAAACCTGTATAAATTTTTTCAGACTTAAATAAAATCTCTCATCAAGTACATGTCCACTGTCTTACTCTGCTTCTTCCTTGAAGCAAGAGTAAATAGTAAGTTTAATTTTCTCTCACATTTAACTCTTACTAATAAGAAATATCATCAAAACTCTTCTCTTTGAAATTTGTAGCACACGTATATACAAGTGTAAAATTTTACTGAGACTTCAAACAAGTTCCTATTCTACAGTTGTAGCACAAATACTACAAAATTGACTCAGTGAGTAACACTGTTCTTCTAAAAAGAGGAAATGATCGTGGAAGCGAGAATTTACCTGGCAGTGGGATGAATTAACATTTGAGGCCTTTAAAATGTTGAGACAAAGCGTTAAATGGAGGTAAAATGAAATTTGTAGATCAGTTACAGATCAGACCATTGCAACTAATAGAGTTTTTCATTGGCTGATTATCAGAAGTGGATCACCAGGCCTCTCTTCCCAGTCCATCTTAGTCTAGAAGCTCCGCTGAAATCTGTTCGGCATCATAGCAACATGTAAGCCTCCACTGACAGGTGCATTGGCCAGGGATCAAACCTGGGTCTCCCACATGGAAGGAGAAAATTCTACCATTGAACTATCAGTGCTTCATTATGTGCGTAAAGATATGTGAAAAAATGACTTTTACCTTTCCCTTTTTGTTTTTTTCTGACTGTGGACTACATTTTATAGAAATTGTAGTTTTCTATGTGACGTAAGAAAAAAAAATTACCAATCTCTGAATATAATTCCCAAGGCTACAGTTTTATATATGTGCCCAAGGTTAGGCAACCCTAGATGAGCGTGGCTGCTTCTCCTCATGCCCTGTGGATCCTATTCCATTGAACTTTGGTCTAGACCAGAGGTCAGCAAACTTCTTCTATAAAGGACTAGTTTGTAAATATTTCAGGCATGGCGAGCCAGTCTTTGTCACAACTACTCAGCTCTGCCTTTGGAGCACAAAAGCAGCCATGGACAATATGTAAATAAATGGACATGGCTGTGTTCCAATAAACATTTCTTTATAAAAACCAGCAGCAGGCTGGATAGGTCCATACCATAGTTTATCAACCCCAGTCTAAGCCAGTACTGTAGCCACTAGCTACAATGTGACTCTTCAAATTTTAATTTATTAAAATTTAATATTCAGTTTCTCAGTTGCACTAGCTACATTTTAAGTGCTCAAAAGCCACATGTGGCCAGTGGCTACCATATTGGATGGCACACTTACAGAACCTTTCCACTCATCTTTCAATATCTTCAAACTACATTAAAATTCTTTGGATACAGTAAAAAAAAAAAAAAGGATTTTATTCTCTAAGCAAGTAATTCTTTGTCATTTTTGACACTTACTCAATATGAGTGATTTATAACAGCAACCAGTAGTGTGAAAATTTCATATTCTGCACAAAATTGCCACTGTGTGATTTGTAAGCAACATTTTAATTTTCACCAGAGACGAGGTGTTAAAAAGTATGTGGAAATTTTATTTATAAGAGTTAAGAATGGGAAACCAAAACTATCCACACAATGAAGATTTGGGGGCTGATCTCCATTTATCTTTTTAAAGGATACTTTGTGAAACTGTAGTCCAAATACAATAATTTTACATATACTAAAAAATGATGGGGGGGGAAACAGGCAGGATAGAAAGATAGCAAGCATAGCGTGTCTAGAAGTGTCATTTAAAATTACTACCTGCTTTCAGAAGCAATTGACAGTGGCTTTGTCTAGTTATTGAACTTCATGCTATGACCGCCCTTTCTGGTGTCCTTAAAGTACAGGAGTCAGAGGTGGACACAAGATGAGGCAGGGTCACCTTGTCTTAAAAATCGTGTTATACAAGAGTCTGCAATTAATGGTTAAGTGTTATGGATTGAATTGTGTCTCCTAAAAATATAGTTTGTAATTCCTGCGGCTGTAATCCCATTTGGAAACCCTGGTGGCATAGTGGTTAAGTGCTACGGCTGCTAACCAAAGGGTCGGCAGTTCGAATCTGCCAGGCGCTCCTTGGAAACTCTATGGGGCAGTTCTACTCTGTCTTATAGGGTCGCTATGAGTCGGAATCGACTCGACGGTGCTTGGTTTGGTTTTTTTTGGTAAGGGGAAACATACCATACCTAATATGGTGCTTTTTTTTTTTATGTATGATATCACATTCAATTCTTACACAAATCTGTAAAATGAATAGTATTATCCCTGTGCTTTAGATGAGGAATCTATATTTGAAAATGATCCAGTGCCAGAGTCCATGGTAATACAGCTGGTAAGTGGCTTGGCTACGATTAAAATTCATGGCTGCCTATGCCAACCCCATCTTTATTTTTAAGCCTAAAATTGTATCAGGTCAATAGCTTAAGGCAACTTGCAATTAACCTCCGCCTTTACAGATATCCCATTCTCAAAAGGTAGGGGCATTTCTGAAAATGATCTTCCTGTCCCACATTTTCTCAGCTTGCAGAGCTAGGATTTTAACAAGGTCAAGAAGAGTCCAAGCCACCTTTCAAATCCTCCAACACATAAAAGTATCCTGCACGCTTGAGTGTATAAATACCTTTTTTATGATGGTTGATAAGAACTTTAAACTCACCAAGAGCCATTATCAAATGCTTGAGTAATACAATTTTCAACTTCAACTTCAATTTCTAGAAGTTGACTGGACCATGACGGGTGGGTGTAAAGGAGGAGAGAACAGGAAACACTGCATATCTGAAAATGCAGGGTTGCCAAGTGAACAAAATGGGGTGGGTGACCTCAGAGACATGATTAGTGCTTAATAGCAGCGGATATACATTAGCCTGTATTATCTGAGAACATGAATACGTCAGGCTGGTGGAAGCCAATCCAGCTCATTTTCTATCTTGCTCTTTCAAACACTCTCCAGTAGAAGTACAGAGACAACATGGAGGACTCAGGCTAAGCACTAGTGAAAGCAGACTGGATCAGCTATCCATGGGTCACGGGTAGGTGTGGGGATGCGCGCAAATCCTGGAGCTGGCTGATGAGATCAGGATTCTGAGTTTCTGGTAAGGATTCTGAAGGGCCAGAGGGGTGGAAATGGTTAAAGCATTCAACCGCTAACTGGAAGATTGAAGGGTCAGCCTATCCAGAGGTGCCTCAGAAAAAAGGCCTGGGCATCCACTGGAAAATCAGATATTGAAAACCCTGTGGGGCACAGTTCTATTCTGACATACTTGGGGTCGCTGTGAGTCAGGGTCAACTCAACGGCAAGGGTTTCGGGGTTGTCTTTTGTTTTCTCCCTCACATATATCCTCATATTTTGAAAATCCTCTTGATTCACGAGATACATATTTGGAACATAGTTTTAAACCAGTGCCCAAGAAAATATATAATGGGTTATTCAAATACGACATATCCTCATTTTCTTTTTGCCTACTTGAGCTGTCAGTTTCTGAGAAAGGGGTATTCAGATCATCCACTATGAATGCAGACTTCCAATTTCTTCTTTTGCCTGATTTCTATTTCAAAGCAATGCTGAAAATTGTGTATTGGTTTATGATTCTTTCTTCTTCTTGGTAGGTTTTTTACATCTTTTTTTCCTTCTTCATGCTTTTGCCCTTGAGTTATATTCGGTTATTTCAACATTGTTACTCCTGTTTTCTTTTTATTGTCATTTGCCAGCTGTATTCATTTATTTTCAACCTTCCTACATCAGTTGGCCTTACACTTGCCTCTTAAACAGCTCAAACCTGAGTTTTTAAATCCAACCCGAAAGCTTATGTCACTCACACGGATTGTGATTCCTGACATTTTTGTTTTGTTTTTATCCTGTCTTGGTTTTCTGTTTTGTTTAGTTTTTGTCTCTTACGGGTAAAAAAATTTTTATTCCCTTTTTCTCCTCTAATAATTGGAAATTATATCTATTACTCCTATCCTTTGAATAATTATCTTTAAATTTTTAACATGCATACCTGTTGCTGTTGAGTTGGTTCTGACACATAGAGACCCTACATACAGAGTAGAACTCCCCCATAGGGTTTCCAAGGAGTAGCTGGTAGATTCGAACTGCTGACCTTTTGGTTAGCAGCTGACCTCTTAACCGCTGCAGCACCAAGGCTCCCTAAATTATTTAAACATATTTCTAAAGCCTAAATTTAATTTAGGCAGTTCAAATCCACCAGGCGCTCCTTAGAAACCCTATGGGGCAGTTCTACTCTGTACTATAGGGTTGCTAGGAGTCAGAATCGACTGAATAGCAATGGGTTGGGTTTTTGGGTATGAGGCGATGTCCTATGGGCGGGGACGCCCCACAGTGCAAGACAGACAATAATCTCACGGAGTTTACATTCCAGTGGAAGGAAAAAGACACTAAGCATAAAAACTAATGAAACATAAAAAAAAATAAAATAAATTAATGAAATATACAGTATGTTAGACAGTAATAAGTGCTACGGGAAAATGGGGGGGCAGGAAAGGGAGGGTACAGAACCGTTCAGAGGAGGAAAGCACCTTTCGAGAGGGTAGCCAGGAAGTGCATAGGACCTGGAGGAAGTGAAGGAGGGAGGTGTGGGGGTACCTTGAGAAGGAACACTTCAGGCAATGGCCACAGCAGTGGTTACACCGGAGACAGCCCTACCTGTGGAGTATTTAAAGCATAGCAAGGAGGCCAGTGTGGCAGGAATGGAGTGAGACAAAAGGACGGGAGTGGGGAGGCAGGGAGGTGATGGTGGAGCTGGATTGCAAAGGGGCACTTAGGCCTTAGTAAGGCCTTTGGCTTTTGCGCTGAGTGACACAGGAGACTTGGCCGGTTTTCTGAGCAGAAGAGGAAAACACTGTGACTTCAATGTAAGTAGAACCTCTCTAGCTGCCAGGGAGAGACTGTAACGAAGGGAAGCCAAGGCAGAGGCAAGGAAGCAATTGCAAACATCCAGGTAAAATATGTTGACGGCTTGGACCAGAGGAATGACAGAAGTTGGTTAAATTCTGCATACACTTTGGAGGTAGAACCAATAAAGCAAATTTGCTGGCAAACCAGTGGTGCGGCATGACTAAAAGAGGAGAGGAGCGTAACAGCAGGATTTTTCATCTGAGCAACTGGAAGACTGAAGTTGCCATTAAGAGTAGGAAGAACTTGCTGTTACAGGGCGGGATGGGAAATTACCAGGCATTAAGCTCAGAACATGCTAACTTTTAAATCTCTATCATACACTCTCTTAGTTTCCTCGTACTGTTGCAACCAAAATACCACAAGTGGGTGGTTTTAAAGAACAGAATTTCATTTTCTCACAGTTCTAGAGTGTGAAATTCCAAATCAGGGTCTCAGCCATGTTGATGTCTACTGTAAGCCTCTGTCCTAGTTTCTGGGGTCTGCCTACAATCCTTGGTGTTCCTCTGCTTGCAGATGGGGCCCTATGTAGTATCTGTCTTCCCCCTGTGTGTGTCTCTATGTCTATCCTACTCTGTTTATAACTGGGAAGAGATTACTTTTAGGACCCACCCTGATCTGGCAGGTCCTCATTAACATAACAAAAGAAACCCTGATTTCCAAACAGGATTATATCTACTGATGCAGGCGCCAGGACTTCAATACATGCTTGGAGGGGACACAATTCACTTTGTAACACGCACCACGTGAGGCGAAGAGTATGTAGCTGTACATCAGGGTCTGCAATTTATGGGAGGACGTAGACCTAGAGACAAACATTTAGGAGTCACTAGCATATTAATGGCAGCACCTGTGGTTCAGTGGTGGAATTCTCACCTTCCATGTGGGAGATCGGGTTCAATTTCCAGTCAATGCGCCTCAAGTGAAGCCACCACCCTTCTGTCAGTGGAGGCTTGCTTGTTACTACGATGCTGAACAGGTTTCAGCAGAGCTTCCAGACTAAGGCAGACTAGGAAGAGAGACATGGAAATCTACTTCCAAAAATCACTCAGTGAAAACCTTATGGATTGCAATGGTTTGATGGGCAACCAATCATGGGGATGGTGAAGGAGCAGGTGTTGTTCCTCTGGTGTGTGGTAGGTCACCATGAGTCAGGGGCTGACACAGGAAGGCAGCTAACAACAGCAGCAGCAGCATATTTATAGTATCTAAAGACATCAGTCTGGATGAAGTCACCTGGGCAGACAGGACCCTGAAGAATTCTAAATGAGAAAAAAAAAAAAAATGAGAAGCATCCCAAAAATTGAACTTCGGGGCTGTTATGGATTGTGTCACATGGTGGATGCAAAAATCTATTTGGAGTGTTTTCCAGAGAGAATGTGAGGAGAGAAATTAGAGACAAGTACAGCCAGTGTTTTTAAGAAGTTTAACTGACAAAGGGAGTAAAGAAGATGGCTAAGTTAGGCCTAGAGAAGAATCTTTTTCAGACGAGAAAAAAAAATAGCATGTTTGCATGTTGATGGAAAAGATCTCTCTGGAGGAAATCACTGATGTCTCTAGATGAGAGAGGAAAGAATTGATAGACTGTAGTAGAGTATATGGCCAAGGAGCTTTTGTGGCAGAGTGGTTAAGCGCTCAGCTGCTAACCAAAAGGTGGGGGGTTGGAATTCACCCACCGCTCCACAGGAGAAAGACGTGGCAGTCTGCTTCCATAAAGAATTACAGTCTTGGAAAACCTGCAAGGCAGTTCTACTCTGTCCTATGGGGTCTCTATGAGTTGGAATTGACTGGACGGCAATGGTTTTTTTTTTTTTTTTTTTTTTTTTGGAGTACATAGCCATATCCTTTCTCCCCTTTAGGACTTAATCTGTGGATGAAACTGGATCATTTACCCTGTAATGATCCCACAGTCTGGATTTTGCTCATTGCATTTCCATGGTATAGTTTAGAATGTCCTCAGTGTTTATTATCCTTAATTTTTTAATAGCACAACTCTTTCTTTAAGCAAAGTATTATGTGAATGCACAATACATAAAGCCTGGGAAGATGCAGCTGTTCTCGTTGGAGTGGGGCAGAGGCTCCACCCAAGGTACAACAATTGGTCTCTATTTGCCTGGAGCAACAGAGGAAGGAGAGTCAGGAATAGCAGCATGGAACTGAATGCATGGCTAATTGCCTCCAGGAATAACTGCCTCCTTTGCCATGAGACCAGGAAAAACTAGATGGTGGCCAGCTACCATTACTGAACATTTTGATCAACAATTCTATACAAGAATACTGATCAAAAGGGAGAAAATGCAGAATAGAATTTCAAATTCTCATAGGGTTTTCATTATCTAATTGGAAGTAGGTCACCAATCCCTTCTTCTTTGTCTAGTCTGGACACTCCACTGAAACCTGTTCAGCATTGTAGCAACACTTAATCCCCACTGGCAGATGGGCTGTGGTTGCACATGAGGTACATTGTCCTGGAATTGAACCTGGATCTCCAGCATAGAAGACGGGAATTCTACCACTGAACCACTAATGCCTCATCTCACTTTCCATAGCACTGAACTTAGATGACACCAAAACAGGGTCTCTTTTTTCTTGAAACAAACAGATTGCAAACTTTCCTTTTGAAGCTCTTGCTATGACTGGAAATTATTTTCCAAGAAGAAGCAGCATACTATTAAATTTGTGTAGCTGTTTGCATTTTGACAGTTTTCACAGATCCTATGTCATTAAATGCTAACTGGTGACCCCCTGATAAGAAAACTGCGGCTCTGAAGGGTCAAGGAAGGTCAGTAACACAGATAATAAATGGGATTCTCTCCAAATGAAGTTCTCTTCTTCGGGTATCAAGATAATGGTACTGACCACAGACAAGCAGGGCTTGCTTGCACTTGAAATTGTTTTTTCTAGAAATGGTAATGTACCGAAGCTCAGACATTCAGTTTCCTTAATGATTAACAGAACATGTTTTCCAGATGACTGGGCAGAGCCAGAAACACAAGCTGTGGCTACTGAACAAAGCAAAATTAACTGGCCCGTGGGTGGGTCAGAACATGATGTCCGCAGGGTGCTCTCACTAACTGCGCTAACCAGCCCGGGGAGCCTTCTAATTCTAATGAAAATTAGAAAGGGGGTATTTTCCTGCTGGTCCATTCCACTCAGGATATAGAAACCATTTTACTATGTATCACACAATTAGTGAGGGGTATCGGGTCCGCTGAAACACAACTTAGGGGTTTATTGAACAGTAATGAAACAGAAGGGAACCAAGCATGTCCAAAAGGAGAGACAAGTTAACAGGAGCATTTGTGCGTGAAAAATAGAGACCTTGTTTAGGACTGTGGGTTTCTTGTCTTCTGAGGAATACGGTAATTGCTAACATGCAATCAGGAGTTATTTTCACACTCTCATATTAAGAAGCAGAAAATTCATAAATATTTACCAGATTGTTGCATGTGACATATAATTTCTTCTCTCCCCATAAATTATCAGCACATTTTATACATTAGCAGAGGACAAAAATAAGGGTAAGAAGACAACAAACAAAAAAGGCAATGAAATATCAGGCGCCACTTCCATTTCCTGCCTGATCTTTTGTTCCCACAAAATCTTTATCCAACTCTGGTCCCTCACTATGGGGAAGGAGAGAGATTCCCAAAGCACTGAGAGGCAGGAACTAAAATTAAACATCCATATTCTGAGACGAGATTGATTTGCCCAGGTGAATTTCCTAACTCACAGTTCTAACACAAAGGTTCAAATTTTCAAGTATCACTCCCTAATTTAAGAAAACTAAAGGCAAGAACACGCTTGACATTTCTCAAGCTGAAAGAACTGAAGAAAAGCTCAAATCTCGAGTTACAATATTGAAGGATTCTATGGAGAGAATGTTAAAAGACGCAGGAAACATCGAAAGAAGATGGAAGGAATACACAGTCACTGTACCAAAAAGAATTGGTCCACTGTCAACCATTTCAGGAGGAGCATATGATCAGGAACTGATGGTACTGAAGGAAGAAGTCCAAGCTGCACTGAAGGCATTGGCAAAAAACAAGGCTCCAGGAATTGATGGAATACCAACTGAGATGTTTCAACAAACGGATGCAGAGCTGGAGGTGCTCAGTCACCTATGCCAAGAAATTTGGAAGACAGCTTCCTGGCCAACTGACTGGAAGAGATCCATATTTATGCCTATTCCAAAGAAAGGTGATCCAACTGAATGTGGAAATTATCAAACAATACCGTTAATATCACATGCAAGTAAAATTTTGCTGAAATTCATTCAAAAGTGGCTGCAGCAGTACATCGACAGGGAAATGCCAGAAATTCAAGCCAGATTCAGAAGAGGACATGGAACCAGGGGTGTCACTGCTGATATCAAATGGACACTGGCTGAAAGCAGAAAATACCAGAAAAGTGTTTACCTGTGTCTTATTCACTATGCAAAGGCATTGGACCGTGTAGACCATAACAAATTAAGGATAACATTGAGAAGAACGGGAATTCCAGAACACTTAATTGTGCTCATGAGGAACCTGGACATAGATCAAGTGTCAATTATTCAAACAAAACAAGGGAATACTGCATGGTTTAAAGTCAGGAAAGGTGTGCGTCAGGGTTGTATCCTTTCACCATACCTATTCAATCTGTATGCTGAGCAAATAATCTGAAAAGCTGGACTATATGAAGAAGATAGGGTATCAGGATTGGAAGAAGACTCTTTAACAACCTGCGTTATGCAGATGACACAACCTTGCTTGCTGCAAGTGAAGAGGACTTGAAGCACTTACTGATGAAGATCAAAGACCACAATGTTTAGTATGGATTACATCTCAAAATAAAGAAGACAAAAATCCTCACAATTGGACCAATAAGCAACATCATGATAAACGGAGAAAAGATCGAAGTTATCAAGGATTTCATTTTACTTGGATCCACAATCAACAGCCATGGAAGCAGCAGTCAAGAAATCAAAAGATGCATTGCATTGGGCAAATCTGCTGCAAAAGAACTCTTTAAAGTGTTAAAAAGTGAAGAGGTCACCTTGAGAGCTAAGCCGTGCCTGACCCAACCCAGGATGCTTTCAATCACCTCATATGCATGAGAAAGCTGGACAATGAAAAAGGAAGACCAAAGAAGATGATGCCTTTGAATTATGGTGTTGATAAAGAATGTTGAATATACCACGGACTGCCAAAAGAATGAAAAAATCTCTCTTGGAAGAAGTACAGCCAGAATTCTCCTGAGAAGCAAGGATGATAAGACTTTGTCTCACATACTTTGGACATGTTATCAGGAGAGATGAGTCCCCGGAGAAGGACATAACGCTTGGTAAAGTAGAGGGTCAGAGAAAAGAGGAAGGCCCTCAACAATACGGATTGACACAGCCGCTCCAACAATAGGCTCAAGCATGGCAATGATTGTGAGGATGGCGCAGGACCGAACGGTGCTTTGTGCACAGGGTTGCTATGAGTCGGAATTGACTCAAGGACACCCAATAACAACAGCAATTTAAGTTTTTAAATTGGGCTTAATTAAAGTCACATTTTCTAGCTTCCTTTCTAACGCTTCACTTTGTTTTTGTTCTCCCCTCAGATCTGTCCCCCAACACCTCAAATCCATTTTGATTATCTCAAATAATCTCAAATAATAAATAATAATCAATTAATGACTAAAATCTTAGGCCACAAAAGATGCATTGCCCAGATGCCACATCACAGAAGTTAAGTACAGAGGTTGAAAACCGGAGGCCCACTGTTCAAATCTGGCCTGCAAACACGCATTGTCTATCCCACATGGTGTTTAAAATTTCTTAATTGATTACTAACATTTGCAAATGGGGACATTTCCTAAAAATTAGATTTTATGACTCTTTTTTTTTAAAAATGGAAAATCTAGTAATACTCGGTCTGCTGAATCCCTCGGGATCTCTATTTTGTCACAGTCCCTATCACTCTCTTGTCCTTACACTCAATGTGTTCATTCTGGGGGCATTTGATTTTGCAATCCCTATCCAAATGTAATCCCTGTTCAAATGTACCCTCTTCAATAACAGAAGAACCTCTCAGACATGAATAGTAAAGTCTCATTTTCTATTTAATCATTCATTGATTCATTCCATCAATGGCATGTCTTATGCTAGTCACTGAGAATATACAAACTATTAAAAACTTGAGGCTACCATTATAGATCTATTAGAATGGCTAAAGTTCAAAAAACGACAACACCAAATGCTGACGAGGATGCAGAGCAACAGGAACTCTCATTGATTGCTAGTGGGAATGCAAAAAGGTACTGCCACTTAGAAAGATCGTTAGGCAGTTTCTTATAGACGTATTACGTGACCTACCAATCACACTTCTAAGCATTTACTCTTTATTTGAAAACGTATGTCCACACAAAAATGTTCACATGATTGTTTAGAGTGGCTTTATTCATAATTGCCAAAATCTAGAAGCAACCAAAATGGAATATTATTCAATGATAAAAAGAAACGATAAAGTCACACAACATGGATGAATCTTAAATGCATTTTGCTAAGTGAAAGGAACCAGTCTAAAAAGACTACATACTGTATGATCCCATTCACATGATGTCATGGATTGAATTATGTCAAAAAACCAAAAAACGGCTGGGCCATGATTTCTGGTATTGTGTGATTTTCCTGTATGTTGTAAATTCTGCCTCTATGATGTTCATAAGGAGGGATGGGCGGCAGTTGTGTTAATGAGACAGGACTCAACCTACAAGATTGGATTGTGTCTTGAGGCAATCTCTTGAGATACAAAAAAGAGAGACATGAGCAGAGAGACAGTTGGGTCTCATACCATCAAGAAAGCAGTGCCGGGAGCAGAGCGTGTCCTTTGGACTTGGAGTGCCTGAGCAGAGAAGCTCCTAGTCTGGGGGAAGATTGATGAGAAGACCAACAGAGAGAGAAAGCCTTCCCCTGGAGCTGACACCCTGAATTTGGACTTTTAGCCTACTTTTCTGTGAAGAAATAAATTTCTCTTCGTTAAAGCCGTTCACTTGTGGCACTTCTGTTATAGCAGCACTAGGTGACTAACACATGTGATATTCTGGAAAGGCAAATCTCTGAAACAGAAAGTAAATCAATGGTTGCCAGGGGCTTTCGAAGAAGGAAGTATTTGACTAGAGAAAATACAGAGAAATTTTTTAGGATGGTGGAACTAGTCTGTTTAATACTAAATGAATAGTTTCTTTTATAAAAAAAAAAAAAATTTTTTTTAGGTGGTTCCTATGAGGCAGAGGTTAAACATGACCCAGATGTTCAGCTTTTCCAAACTGCTGTCCCATTCCATCATCTCTAACACTAACTGCTCCCCCCACCCCACCCCGCCACTCTCCCTCCCGTCTTCGGGTTCCGCGGTTCACTGCAGCACCTCACAGAGTTCACTCACAGTTAAGTGGTTTATTAGGGAACCGACAGGGTATGACTCCGGATCGGGATCTACTTGGAAGTCACAGGAACAACTCAGGATGCAGTTCCTCAGTCAGAACAACTTCTTCTTGCCCTCTGCCACTGGGCCCTGCTGGGGGGCTTTTGCCCTGGGCCCTGCTGAGGGCCTTCTTGGGCATATGTTACAACTCTTAGCTCCACAGGTTGGCAAACCTAACCACAGCCACCTCACATTGGTCTCCTGGTTCCTGCCATCTCGAGCTGCTGTCTCTTACTGTCTTCCTTGTTACAGCTCCTCCTTCTTTCTCTCTCTGTCTCCCTTTAAGCCTAATAGGATGAAAAACTGGCCAATCCCTTCATTAGGGTTCCATACACATTATTTGCATGGTCTCACCCCCCACAAGGGTGCCATGCACCCTATTTACATCATTAGCAAGCTATCCAATCCCCTTGGTGGGCCACAAGTAACTCATCTGCATAGTCCTACCCAGTTACTTGGTGGGAGCCACAAAGGCCATGGCTAGAAGGGCCTTATTAAGTAATCCACTGCACTGCAAGCACTGTAGTGGGGGATACATGATGCTATGTATCCCTTGTCAAAACCCATAAACTTTACAGCCCAAAGAATGAAACTTCACAGCCCAAAGAATGAAGCTTAGTGTATGCAAATTCTTTAAATTAACCAGAAGGTTGAGGATCCCAGGATAAAATGCAGACTATGACTAAAGAAACTAACTGTATTACAAAAATATGAAACTACCTCACTGAGGGGGGTGGGGGAAAAAGGTACAGATCTAAGTAATTTGGGGAAGTGCTGTTTTGACTGAAAACTGTAAAAGTAAACACAGAAGGAAATGTATATAAACACCGTACTCTTGAAAGTAAAATTGTTTCTCAGGGGAGTACAGATTAATAATTCTGAATGACTATATATGTATATGGAGCCCTTGTGGCACAGTGGTTAAGCATTTGTCTGCTAACCAAAAGGTCAACGGTTTGAGTCCACCAGCCACTCCTTGGGAACCCTATGGAGCAGTTCTATTCTGTCCTATAGGGTTGCTATGAGCCAAAACCTGCTCTAAGGCAATAGGCAATGGGTATATATATATATATATATATATATATATATATATATATATATATATATATATATATATACTGGGATTGAATAAATAAATAGATGTACGGCAGGTGGTAGGTGCCAGGCTTCTCACTCTTAGGGAGGGTGGTTACACATAAGTAAGAGGAGAAGGCTACGATAAGCCATGTGGTAATGGACTAGAGTCTGAGACATCAATAAACCAAAAAAACCAAACCTGTTGCCTTTAAGTCGATTCCAACTCATAGCGACCCTATGGGACAGAGCAGAACTGCCCCATGGAGTTTCCAAGGAGTGCCTGGTGGATTTGAACTGCTGACCTTTTGGTTAGCACTTAACCACTACGTCACCAGGGTTTCCAAGACATCAATATGAACTTAAATTTAGGTTGATATAGGTACAGATGGACAGATACAAAAATAATCATAGACATGCATGTATATCTGTGTTAGCATAGAAACATATATCTCCTACCTCTGTACACTGAGAAGGCCTAGAAGCAAAGACATCCCAGTAGCAATCAGCACACCCAGTGTCCAGATCTTGGTTTCTAATACCGTTCTCCAATAAAAGGGGCCAGGGCTCCACGGACAGATGGCTGATCCTAGAGCTGGGGTGGAAAATCAGCAGGATTAGCCTAGACCATCTTGCAGGGCCAGAAAGTAAAGAAGTGCTCAGAAAAAATACAAAACTTGTCAAAGGGACAAAGAAGCCCACCTAAAAGAACTCCCAATGGCCAAAATTGGAAAAATTTGAATAACAAAATAAATAACATAGTATTAGACTAAAACCCAATGTATAAAATAAACATCACGAGTCCATAGTGATACCAAGGATTGAGTAAATAAATAGGGGAGAAGAGACAAATTTTCCGTAGAGAAAAAGTCCAAACAATTTATGTAGATACACTTCCTTAAAGGACATGGAGCTTAACCACTCCTTCAGTGTAGGCTGCATTTAGTTCCCCAACTAGCACTTTTTTCCCGTGAGTAGAGTATAGAAGATGGGGAGTGGGAGGGGGAGGACGTTGTAGTGTGAAGAATCCTGGTAAAACCACTTCAGCCAGGTGATCAAAGTTTACATCATCTGTGATAAGTCATGTTGATGGCGTGTTCCCTTGTATGATGTAGTGACCATGGCACTTCACCTCTGTTGTCTTCCACCCAACATTTTATAAAACACCTGGCTTGTATGCTTCAAAACCACCAAGGTCATCGATGACCTTAAAGAGCCCTGGTAAAGCAAGCAGGTGCTCTGCTGCTAACCAAAAGGTTGGTGGTTCAAACCACCCAGTGGCTCCTTGAGACAAAAGACCTGGCAGTCTGCTCCTGTAAAGGTTACAGCCTAGAAAACTGTATGGGGTAGTTCTACTCTGTCACGTAGGGCCACTGCGAGTCAAATATCAACTCGATGGCCCCTAATAGCAACAACATGCAGGAACCCTCTGTACTATCTTTGCAAGTTTTCTGTAAATCCAGAAGGTATTCTAAAATTAAAAGTTTGTTTCAAAACAAAACAAAAAACCTAGAGGAGCTTCCCAGCCTAGAAGGGAACATGTTTGCTCTGTTTGGAACTCTACATCCCTGGTCAACCTCTCTTCTTCTTTCAAGCTCAGCTTAAATGACTCCCTCAGTATTGTTTCTAACTCCCCAGTCTAAATTAAGTCTCCTTTTCTTATTCACAGCAATTGAGTCGTGATATTTTGACTTGGTGAACACTAAAATCTGTCTTCCTGACCTGACTCTGAGCTCAGTGAGGGCACAGGCTGTGTCTGTTTTGCTCTCTGCTCCATCCCCAGTACCCAGCAGAGAACGAGTCCACTAGCTCTTAGAACCAAACACAAACCCACTACAGTAGAGTCAATTCTGACTCTACTGACCCTATGGGACAGAGTAGAGCTGCCCTACAGGGTGTCCAAGGAGCGGCTGGTGGATTCCAACTGCTGATCTTTTGGTTAGCAGCCGAGCTCTTAACCACCACGCCACCAGTTCTTAGATATTTTGTGGAGTTTCAATCATCTTCTTGATTTCTGTGATGATTTAGTTGGACCACAGAAAACATAAAACAATGGATTATTGATATCTTGTCCAAATACAAATTATACTTTGCTCTTCCCTCTGCATATTCGAGAGAAAGCACCAATGTAAATTTTGACAAATTCCATTCAGACTATAACCTTCTTACTACATAAAATGAAAAGATCTTTCTTGCTATATGTCCCGCACACCATAAACAAGCTGCTATAAAAAGAGGTGTAACTTGCTTCTGTGTGATGGTAAGGCCTTCATAATTAGGGTTTTGGTCACTTTTCAGTGCACTCATAGTGTGCAGAAACACTTAATGAGACTTTTGACTTTACAGAAATAGAAAGATATAGCATTTTAAGACATGGCCTGCTGTTGTTAGCTGCCGTTATGTAGGTCCCGATTCATGATGACTTTCAGTGACCCTGATTCATGATGACTTATGGTGACCCTGATTCATGACAACTTATGGTGACCCCATGCACAGCAGAAGGAAAAGTTGGTCCTGCACCATCCTCTTGATTGCTTGCAGCTGGAACCATTGTGATCCACTGGGTCTTCATTGGCCGATTTTCAGAAGTAGATTGCCAGGCCTTCCTTCCTGGTCTGTCTTAGTCTGCAAGCTCTGCTGAAACCTGTTCAGCATGATAGCAACACACAAGCCTCCACCGACAGGTGGGTAGTGTTTAGGTCTGAGGTCCATTGGCCAGCAACTGAACCAAGTCTCCCACATAGAAGGTGCCCATTCCAATGAACCACCAGTGCCTCTAAGGCATGGCAACGAAATTGTTGCTGGCCATAGAAAAAAGGTTAAAATGTGGGTCTGCATGAAATCATATTTTCAAGTGTGGAACGAGAAGAATAACTTTGTCTAATTTGGAAATACATCTAGGATAAGAATGGAGGAAAAGTTTACAGTAAAACAGAAAGTTATATGCTATTTCTCCAAAACTGTATGATAACCTTTAAAGAGGCTATAAGGAGCCTAGAAAGGCATGCGCTGACCGCTCCTGAGTTGTTCGATGCTGTGTGTAGGTTGTGACCAAAACTCATACAGAAAAAAAAAAAAAAGGCTTTTTTTTTTTAAATAAGACTGTTACAGAATTAAAAAAAAAAAAAAAAAGTCACCAGAAAGAGCCAAGTTAAACAAGAGTTTCTCTACTCCTTTACTAACCTATAAACCTATTGCTGTTGAGTCGATTCCACCTCACAGTGACCCGATAGGACAGAGTAGAACTACTCCATAGAGTTTCCAAGGAGCACCTGGTGGGTTCGAACTGCCGACCTTTTGGTTAGCAGCCATAGCTCTTAACCACTATGCCACCAGGGTTTCCAAAACTCTAACTTATTCGGAATTTAACTTCCATTTCACCAGTTCATATGACTTCTGTGCTTTAAAGCTATTTTCCCCAAGAAAGGGAAGTTTAACTTATGATAACATCCAATATCTTTCGAAGTGTTTAAAAATGTTAGGCATGAATAGCTGACATGATGAATTTACAGACACAAAGAAACTGACTGACAGACAGCTGGTCTACCAAAACAAACCTGCACAAACCAAAAGGATGGACATTTTTGGAGACCTAGAAACTAATTCCTACAACTCTAAAAACCTGCTGTTGCTATTAAGTAAAATCCTAAGTATTCCATGCTCCAATTCTTCTGGTGAGAGAATCTTTAGCTTGATGCCATCACATCGGACTGACAGCACGAATCAGTGCAACATGGGCTTGCTAAGCGCAGAGCTGCAAATCCCAGCGCATTTTACGTTGGACCGTATTCAGTTTGAAGACAACGTAAGACAAGAAGGAAGTCCTAAAGGCTGAAGGCAGTTGACGGAGGTATTATTGAAAGAGAGGACAGAAAGAGTAAATATATCCTATTGGTTGATGGAACAGAAAGCAACATGTCATTGCTATATTTTACAAACATAGATAATATCTGTTTAATTTGTTTTATTATATTTTCATTCTCTTTTTAAAAAGTCCTCCATTTATGTATCTTAAGAATATGTAGTAGTCTGCAAATTTTTAATATCCAAAAAAAAATTTAAAAAGAGTTAAAATAAAATGTATCAGAGGAGAGGAAGAAATTTTAATTTGTTATATTTTTCTCACACGTATTATTTGCTTAATTAGTCCTACAGGGTCACCATGAGTAGAATCAACTTGAGGGCAGTGGGGTTTTTTGGTTTATTGAAAAAAAAAAAAAAAACCCAGTGCCGTCGGTTTTATTAAAAAAAGCTGTGGAGACCCTGTGGGGGAGTCTGCTGTATCCTGTAGGGACTCTATGAGTCAGAATTGACTCAACGGCAGTGGATTTTTAATCTCTACGGAAGCAGATCGCCAGGTCTTTCTCCTTCGCAGCAGCTGGTGGACTGGAACAGCTGGTGGGTTCTAACAGCCAACCTTTAGGTTAGCAGCCAAGCGCTTAACCGTTGTGCCACCGGGGCGCCTTTGTTTAATTTTAAACGGGCATTAAAGATCCAGGAGGCTGTATTTAAAAGGTAGGTGGTTTTGCCCAACACTTCAAAAGGCAGACTCAAAGCCCTCGAGAGGGAAGTACTCTTTTGCTGAATGCAGCCAGCACAGCAGCGACCGTGTCTAGGATAACGGAGATTTTCTCATATCCTCCACTTACTGTGGAAACCTCAGTAAGGGAAACGCTTTTCAGAATGTCTTGTTATGGAGAGAACTGGGCCAAATAAATACATTTCCTGTGGAAAGTAACATGTAATTGCCCGAAATCCAGTCTTTCTCAAGTGCAGCTGGTGTTTTTGAAATGTGGTAAGAGTGTTGGTCCTAGAATTAGAATGAACGAGTTCTGCTGCTGGGCTCTGCAGCTCAAGGGCTTTGTGGTCTTGGGCAGGTTGCTTATTCTCTTTGAGCCCCAGTTTCCCCATCTGTAAAGCAGGAGTCACAGTTAGTTCTGAGGATTGCTTGATGGTGCAATGAGGTGATGCAAGAGTTCATGCTTGTGTTGCCTGGTCCTTACAGTGTTCCCTCCATATTAGCCACAATTGTTTTTTCCAATGTCATTTTTGTAGCACATCATCGTTTATGTAGAAAGGATCACCGTGATTTCTCTCTGGGAGCCTTTTCGGTTTATTAGTTACTACTAATTTTGCCACTCTTAACTAGGCTTGTTGTTTTGTTTAAATAACAGCATTTATGTAACAGAAAGTAAATACAGACATCCCTCTGTATCCACAGGGGGGTTCCAGGACCCCCACGGATATCAAAATCCGAATATGCTCAAGTCCCTTATATAAAATGGCGTAGTATTTGAATACGCCCTACACACATCCTCCCGTACACTTTAAATCATCTCTAGATGACTTACAATGCCTAATACGATGTAAATGCTATCCAAATCCTTGTTAAGGCTCACACTACAAGTGCTTTATCACAAACCATTGTATGAGCAGCACTAACAGTTCTACCAATTTCAGCTCCCTTCTGCTTTGTTGTGCCAAGGCTCCATTCATTCCCACCTACCTTATGGCCCACTTCAGCAAGCAACATGCCACTTTTCAAAAGATCTAAGTTTTTATTTTCTATTTGAGAGTAGCCTTTGAGGGATTGCTTTGACCACTTCATTGCTTTTTGGGGAGCCATTTTTTTCAGAGAAAAAAAGGGTGAGCACAGCATAGGTATGGAACAAACAAGACGCAAGGTGAAAAATGCTCAAACAACATGAGCTGGAGAGAGACTTGATCTGTGAAATGGCGGGAGGCTACTATAGGATATGCCTACAAATCATTTAATTCACGTGGACCCAACATAGTGCTTGCTGCAGGACATATTAAAGCTTTGCTGTTCGGAACTCTTTTTTTTTTTCTCAAATATTTTCCATCCAGGGTTGGTAGAATCTGTGGACGCAGACAGGGCTGACTGTGCTGTATTTTTACACAAATAACACACACCTTCTATGTTTGTTTGCCAACCATGCCCCCCCCAACAAGGTATTTTCATAAGCACCAGTATGCCGATTTTTTGTTGCTGTAAAAACCAATGTTGCTATAAAAAATTAGCATAGTGTGCTTACAAAAATACATCATGGGGGGGAAAGACACGGCTGGCAAACAAATGTAGAAGGCGCATGTTATTTGCGTAAATATATGGCAATACAGAATAAAACAATTTCAAATAAACATCCATTTTTCATATTTTTATATTAAAGTGACAATACATATATGTCTATTTATTACACATTGTATTATTGTGGTTTTTGGCCTGTTATGGCTGTGTCTGGGTTGGCTATCTTAAAAAAGTCTATAACCCAGGTGGAAGTGATATCTGCCACTTCCAGGCCTGGCCCAGAAAACCTCTCACAAAATCCTCCATGCTGTCTCTTCCCTCCTCTGCCAGTCAAGTGAGTACAAATGATGCAATAAAGGGACCCAGGGGCCTGGGATACAGTAGAGCTCTAAAACTAAGGAGCCTGGATCCCTAAATCACTGCGTGGAGCAGAGTCCCTCTGACAATCGGCATTGGGTTGTGACATGTGCAGGAAATGAACATTCAGTGTGTTGACACTGAGACTGGGGTTGTTTGCTACAGCACTTAGCCTGTCTTGATACACTCAGGTCTTGGCAGAGGAAGCCACAGGATCAGCCCTGAAAATATGAAAACCACAGTCGTCAGGGAAATCTAAGTGCTTTCAGAACAGCTAGAGGCCCAGGTGGCAGCAGCCAGAGCTACCTCTGCAAGAGGTAACAGAGACCCAAAATGAGGGCCTGCAACCCTGCCATGGTGGGGTGACAGCACCCAAGAAGTCTCCCCATCAGCCCTTTGATGCACCCTCACACAGTCTGGGAGGAGCAGCATGTTCCCTTAGAGACTGTAGCCTGAGCTATGGGAGCCATCAATGGAACCAGGACACGTTCTCCTTAGTTCCTTAATTTTAGGAGGTGTGGCCAGTTTCTTAGCCTCTCTTGGGGTTGAAGGCTCCGAGGACACATATCTGGCACCTGGAGCTTTAGGGACCTAGAATGATTTAGTGATAAGGCAAAAAAAAAAAAAAAAAAAATCAAAACCAAGGCTGCTGCATGGTCTGTACACTAAGGGAAGGTTTCCACGTGGTGAGGAGAGAAGCCAAAGGGTGGTGGAAATGGCTCACCCCATAATCCACCCTCTGTCCTACCTTCTACCAGGGCACTCCTGCCTGGCTGTATGAATGAATGAATGAATGCTCCCATGGTACAATTAAAAAGGGGTTTGATGGGAAGGGAACAGTGTGAGGGTAGTGAACAAATATGGTGAAATACAGAAGGTACTAACATGAAAGAAAAATAAAGAACAAGGAGGATAATGGTGTACAAAGACTGTGTCTGCTTGACAATTTGCCATCCATCTCTATTTTATTCTGTCTTCATGTTTTACTGCTTATTAATTATTTTTAAAATATAATCAACTTTCTACAATATTTATCTTTTATATACTATATATTTTGTTTTATATATTTTAAAATGTATTTTATATCTATAAAAAAGTACATATGTATTTTGTCATCTCTTATATGTAACAATCGTACATCTGTACATATTCATATACATATAAAACATTTACCCAAATGTTATATATATGTATATGTACATATATGTTATTGCTGTTAAGTGCTATCAAGTCGGTTCCAACTCACAGCAACCCTACGTACAACAGAACGAAACCCTGCCGAGCCCTATACCATCCTCACAGTCACTGCTGTGTTTGAGCCCATTGTTGCAGCCACTGTGCCAATCCATCTCATTGGGGATCTTCCTCTTTTTTGCTGACTGTCTACTGGCTTCACCAAGTATGATGTCCTACTCTAGGGACTGGTACCTCCCGATAACATGTTCAGAGTATGTGAAGATAGATGATAGGTAGGTAGGTAGGTAGGTAGGTAGATTAGATAGATAGACAGACAGATAGACAGACAGACAGATAGATAGATTTCTACAAAATCTCCTTTCCGAAAGATCACCATTGGACATGCTTGAGTTTGTCTCTTTGGCTTGTTTTCTTTGGTCTACTTTTTACCCACTAAAAACAACACTGCAAACTTTCAGAATGAAAGCTCTTAATGAATTCATACTTTGACTACTCAGCCACCTTTTCTTCAAAGCATGCCCGTTTTTGAATACTTTGCCAATCGCTATACTTATTTATATGGGCCTCTAAGTCTGTGTTCTATACCGTTTTGCAATCATATCTGCTTCAGCCAATGCCGTTCTGCAACACCCAGGGGCGAGAGAGGACACACTCACTCACAGGTGATAAAAATTCACAGCCAAGCCACAGATGCGGCAGAATGAGAATTACCGCACCAGCAGGAACTGGAGATAAAAGAGGATTACACATGATGAAATGGAGTAATTGACTAGAAGTCACCGAAAAATACCAGATGGATTTCACTGCTCTGTATAATTCTAATGCGCCTGTAGACTTTATTGAGTATCACTAGAGGTTCACTTTTAGCATTTTCTTGAGTGTAATTGAAGTTTATTGATTTACTATTATTGCCCAGTTTATATGTGACCATAAAAAAATACCATTTGATATACTTGTGTCTCTATAGAAATCTTGGGCTTTGCCACTTAAAATAAAAGCTCATAGTAATAATTGCCATCATATTTATTCCTCTCCCTCCATTACACCTTTACATAGAATCTGGACAGTAACTGCTCTAGATAGCATTGAAATTGCTGGGGTATTTTCGGGAGCCACTGGCATATAAAAGATAAAGACATGCAATTTTGGATACTGCCAAGGGAGACTTACAGAGGATTTCTGTGTTGAAGGTAAAAGAAAACAAATTTATATGCTGAAATGAGTTGCCATAGGTGGTGCAGTTCTCATTAGTAATTATGGGTCTATTTCCCATTTAGTTTTCAGCGTAGGGATGGGATAAAAATAACTGTCTGTCCAAGCTAGAATATTCATTCTGTAAACACAGAAATCTCACATCTCAGCAAAAGACCCCCAAGCATAAGCAAAGGCATGTCCCTCAGCAACAAACATTTTAAATGAAGCTGGAAATAATGGCTGTGAAAACAGTTGCTTCCCAGAGCGGCAAAGAAGAACTCTTCCCTTAGAATTCCAAGTACAGCCTGAATCACTGACAGGTTAATATCAGCTGACAAGAAACTACTCTAAGGCCCAAGTCAAAGGCCATGCAACTTGATAATATTTCCACAAGCTGAAAATCAAATTCCACAACTAAAGAAAACAATTTAATGTTGGATTTGGTGAGCTGAGTTGAGTCAAGGAAACCCAAGAAAACAGGAATGCATACCCTGGTCATTGACTGGTGCCCAAGACCTTTCAGTGAAAAGAGAACAAGGAAGGTGAGTCCTAGCTGTGTACCCTTTCCAGCCCTCTCCTTTCTCCAACCGAAAAACACATGCTGTATCGCCGCAGACACACCCCACAGCACCACCCCAATAACACTTATTGTCCTTGGCTTACTCAACCAAGAAGGAGCCCTGATGGCACAGTGGTTAAGAGCTCAGCTGCTAACCGAAAGGCCGATGGTACAAATGCAGCGGCCATCTGGCAGGAGAAAGAAGTGGCAGTCTGCTTCCGTAAAGATTGTTGTCTTGGAAACCCTATGGGGCAGTTCTACTCTGTCCAATAGGGTTGCTATGAGTCAGAACTGACTCAGTGGCAATGGGTTGGGTTTTTCAGTCTTGGCCCAACTCAGGTGTTAAGAGAAACATGCTAAAACATGGCAGGTCCATGGACCGCCTGCGCAGGAATTGCCTGGAGGATTTGTTAAAAATTCTGATTCCTAGAACCCCCACCAACTCCATTAAATCACCATATCTGGGGAGAGTGAACAGGTAATCTGCATTTTGAATAAGCTCCAAAGGGAATTCTCATTCATAGAAAAATGTAACTTAGAGTTGACAAAGACCTGCCTCTGGACAGACGGAAATCCAACTAAAGGGAAGAGTTGATACAAAGCTATAAGAAAGAAAAATCATCCAGATGTGCATTTCTAAGTCTGCATCTGGCACATAGGAGACTACCAACACGTTGACTCCATGCATGAATGAATGAATGCACTCAAATGAATAAAGAACTCACTTCTTGCATGTGTGCATCATACTAGTTCCATAAATTATGTCACATATATCTGCACCTATGCTTTATCTATTTTGGGAGAAATTAATTCCAAGTTTGTAAGCAGTTTGCTATCCTATGAATGAAATAACCACAGGCTGGCCCAGAAACTCTGTACAGCTAGCTGGAAGGGAACAATCAGCAACTGGGTGGGCAGAAGAAAGCAAGAAATCTTTCAATAACCCAGCACAACTGGGGCCTTTGGAAACAGTGGAGAAAGAAATAGCAACTCCCAGGTAGGGACCATGTCTTCCCTCTGTGTTTTCTATCCCCTCATGATCTTGATTATGAAACAAGACTCATAACACATACATGGGCATATTTCACTTTGCAAATATAATACAGATAAGAGCATTATACCAAAAACATCAACAACAACCATATGCCATTATTCTTATTGTTATGCACCAGCATACCTTTTCCCATCTGGCATGTCTGCCTCTTTGGCTTTTCCCTGTCTGTCTTCCTCTTCCCACGTATACACTTTCAGTATGTCATCTGGATTTCAGTTTGAGACTGGGGCTTTGTACAGCAAGCTCAGAAGCAAAAACCAGATTTGTTTTTGTTTTGTTTTGCTAAGAATGAAAGACCACTCATTCAACAAAAGTTTTGAGCACTGGCTTTGGACCAGGTTCTATGTTAGGCTCTGGAGATACCAAAACCCAAGAAACACAGTTCCTGACCTCAAGAAGTTTATCCTGATAAGGGAGACAAACAGAAACACAAGAAACATCCAGTTCTCTCCTTCCATTCTCAACTCAGACTAGGTTTGCAAATGTCTGAATAAAATATTGTGCCCTCTCTCTCCTGCGGCTTACCCCGAGAACACCAGAGCATTCTGTGTAAAACCCAAAGACACCACAAGAATGACTGGCTCACTATCTTACCAAAATCCAGTACTTTGTCTTCGCCTTTGTGGTATAGGAAATAGAAGCAGTGAATGATAGGAACTCAGCTCAATCCTTGGATCTTTCTGGAGAATGGAATTGCTTTTTTGAAATAGGGTTCAATTATGAAAACAAAGGCAGATGTTAGTGCCCCTACAAGTTAGGGGTCTTTGCCTACAACTTCTCAGTGGCCCCACCTCAGATGATGGCACATGACATTCCTATCCCTAGCCAGTGTGAATAGATTGACACCACACATCACAGCCATTGTAGAAACAGGATTAAAAAACACGACCTACAAACAATAGTATGTTTGGAGCCCTGGTGGCACAGTGGTTAAGAGCTTGGCTGCTAACCAAAAAGTCAGCAGTTCAAATCCACCAGCTACTCCTTGGAAACCCTATGGGGCAGTTCTACTCTGTCCTATAGGGTAGCAAATAGTCAGAATCAACTTGATGGCAACAGATTTGGTTTTTTGGTTTTTAACAGTGTGTTTAGAGCATTATTTTAGGAGAAAGATATCATACGTGCATGTCTTTCAAACACTGACTAAAAAGATGATGAATACACCAATGTTCATTGCAGCACTATTCACAATATCCAAAAGGTGGAAACAACCTAACTGGCTGTTAACAGATGAATGGATAAACAAAATGTGGTATATACATACAACAGAATATGACTCAGCCATGAGAAGAAATGAAGTTCTGATACAAGCTACAACATGGACGTACCTTGAAAATATTGTGCTGAGTGAAGTAAGTCAGTCACTAAAGGACAAATACTGTATGATCTACTTACATGAAATAGCAAATTATAGAGACTAAATTTTATTATTTCCGATTTTCCTAGATTCATACTTCATACACTCCAGGTTCTGATTATTAATGGATGTTTGCAGCTGTTTCTTCTCATTTTGAGTCATGCCACATCAGCAAATAAAGGGCCCAAAAGCTTGACTCCACCCACGTCATTAAGGTCGACTCTATTTTGAAGAGACAGATTTTTCCCAATCCTCTTTTGAGTGCCTTCCAACCTGAGGGGCTAATCTTCCGGCACTATATCAGACAATGCTCTCCTACTATTCATAAGGTTTTCACTGGCTAATTCTTTTCAGAAGTAGACCACTGGGTCCTTCTTCCTAGTCTGTCTTAGTCTGGAAGCTCAGCTGAAACCTGTCCACCACAGGTGACCCTGCTGGTATTTGAATACCAGTGGCATAACTTCCAGCATCGAAGCAACACACAAGCCCTCACAGTACGACAAACTGACAGACACATGGAGGGAACAAATAAACATCAACATCCGAGGCATTACTGAGCCAAAATGGACTGGTATGGGTCATTTTGAATCCGGTAATCATATGGTCTACTATACCAGGAATGACAACTTGAAGAGGAATGGTGTCGCATTCATCGTCAAAAAGAACACTTCAAAGTCTATGCCGAAGTACGATGCTGTCAGTGATAGGATAATATCCATACACCTAAGAAGACCAGTTAATATGACTATTATTCAAATTTACACACCAACCACTGAGGCCAAAGATGAAGAAATTGAAGATTTTTACCAACTTCTGCAGTCTGAAATTGATCAAACATGCAATCAGGATGCACTGATAATTACTACTGATGATTGGGATGCAAAAGTTGGAAACAAAGAAGAAGGATCAGTAGTTGGAAAGTATGGCCTTGTGATAGAAACAATGCCAGAGATTGCATGATTGAATTTTGCAAGACCAATGACTTCTTCATTGCAAAAACCTTTTTTTACCAACATAAATGGCAACTATACACATGGACCTCACCAGATGGGATACACAGGAATCAAATCGCCTACAACTGTGGAAAGAGGTGATGGAAAAGCTCCATATCATCAGTCAGAATAAGGCCAGGGGCCGACTGTGGATCAGACCATCAATTACTCACATTCAAGTTCAAGTTGAAACTGAAGAAAATTAGGACAAGTCAATGAGACCCGAAGTACGACTTTGAGTATATCCCACTTGAATTTAGAGACTATCTCAAGAATAGATTTGAAGCATTAAACACTAATGACCAAAGACCAGACGAGCTGTGGAATGACACCAAGGACATCACACGTGAAGAAGACAAGAGGTCATTAAAAAGACAGGAGAGAAAGAAAAGATCTAAATGGATGTCAGAAGAGACTCTGAAACTTGCTCCTGAACGTCAAGTAGCTAAAGCAAAAGCAAAAAGCATGAAGGAAAAGAGCTGAACAGAAGAGTTCAAAAGGCAGCTCAAGAAAACAAAGTAAGAATGAATTGCGCAATGATCTGGAGATAGAAAACCAAAAGGGACAAACGCTAGCATCTCTCAAGCTAAAAGAATTGAAGAAAAAATTCAAGCCTCAAGTTGCAATACTGAAGGATTCTATGGGGAAAATATTAAACGACACGGGAAGCATCAAAAGAAGAGGGAGGGAATACACAGAATCACTATACCAAAAAGAACTGGTAGACATTCAACCATCTCAGGTGGTAACATAAGATCAGGAACCAATGGTACTGAAGGAAGAAGTCCAAGCTGCACTGAAGAAAAAAAGGCACTGGTAAAAAACAAGGCCCCGGGAATTGACGGAATACCAAAGCTTAGAGGATCAGAAAAAGAGGAAGACCCCCAAGGAGATGGATTGACACAGTGGCTTCAACAATGGGACTCAAGCATGACAAAAATTGTGAGGATGGTGCAGAGCTGTGCAGTGTTTCTTTCTGTTGTGCATAGGATCACTACGAGTCAGAACCGACTCAACCGCACGTAACAACAACAAAGTTTATTAGTGGTTACTCCAGGTGGGAAGGAGGGGAAAAGGGGAAGCCTTAGCTTAGCGGAAGGAGCCCTGGTGGCCCAGTGGTTAAGTGCTCAGCTGCTAACTGAAAGGTCTGTGCTTTAAACCCACCAGCCATTCAATGGGAGAAAAATGTGACAGTCTGTGTCTATAAAGATTTACAGCCTCGGAAATCCTATGGGGCAGTTCTGCTCTGTACTATAGGATCACTATGAGTCAGAATTGACTCAATAGCAATGGGTTTGGTTTTTTGCCTTAGGGGACACTGAGTTTCTGTTAATGGTGGCAGAATAATTTGAAAAAGGATAGTGGTGATGGCTGCATGACATGATGAACACAGTCAAAGTGACTGAATTGTATGTGTAAAACATGTTAAATTGGCAAATGTTACATATATTTTAGTTGCAGTAAGTCAATAATTTTAAAAAAAGATGATTAAAGGAGAAGCCACTGTGGTAACGGGCTGCCTCCTTCATGGAGGCGTGTTGGATTGAGGTGTAAAGCCACCATGGTGAAGCCACTCAAGCTTGAGCAGCAAGCAACACACAATCTCTGGATTCAAACAGACCTGGGTGCAACTATGCTTAAACAGAGCAATATCTCTGGACTCGAGTTCCCTTATTTGTAAAATAGAATTGTTGAGAGAACTTGGAAAGCTTATGTCTTAGGCTGGGTTCTCCGGAGAAACAAAACCAGTAAAGTGCATAAATAGAGAGAGAGAGAGATTTATATCAAGGAAGTTGCTCACACAGTTGGAGAGGCTGGAACATCCCAAGTCCGTGGGTCAGGATAGAGGCCTCTCCTGATTCACGTAGCCACAGAGGCTGTTGTAGCCAAGATCAGCAGGTCAGAGAGCAGGGCTTTTGTTCACAGGCTTTGAAGGTCAGTGGATCCTAAGATCAGCAGGCAGGACCACAGGTAAGCTGTTAGTTCAGATCCCAAGAATCAGAGGTCAGACACACAGGAGTCAGCTGCAGGATCCAGAGTCAGCAAAAGCCAATGAGCCTTGCCAGAATGCCCACTTATATTCGATGCAGGCCCACACGCCCAAGGAAACTCCCTTTCAACTGCAGCAGATCCCATCATGGAGGTGATCACAATTATATCAAATCTAATCATGGAGGTGACCACAGCATCACATGACTGCCAAACTACATCATAGTTGCCAAACCACTGAGAATCATGGCCCAGTCAAGTTGACAAACATGCTTAACAATTACAGCTTACGTCTTCAGAGTCTCAGGGAAGAAACCTGCAGAGATCACTTTCTAGGACTGAATGCTTATTTTAAACATAACCAGTAAGATAGGGTGGAAAGAAATGCTGCCTTCTCAGCAGGACAGCCACTCCGGGACCAAGTGTTCCTGACTCTCAAATGTACAGCAGGCATCACAAACGGGAGGATTGTTCAGCCTCACCTGAGACAGGGACAGGCTTGAGCTGAACCTGTGGTACATTTAATTGCTATTATTCTTTTATGAGGAGTCTATAAACAAGTTAATTTAACATCACTCTGAGTCTTAGGGTGATTCTCTTGAGCAAAGTAAGGGCCTCTGTTTCAGGAATGATTGGGCTACATCGTCCAGTCAGCAATTTTGGGGCTAGGGGAGCACCACCCACCTAAAAGTATGTCTGCATTAAACTCTAGGTTAATTTTCACTTTTTTCTTTTAACACTAGTAAGAACTACTTACTTCAAAAGGTGGTTTTGTAAGTGGCCTGCTCTAAAGCAGCACAGCTATTGAATGTATTACCTAACTATTAGAGGAAATCCTGATGGCGTAGTGCTAAAGTGCTACAGCTGCTCACCAAAAGGTCCGCAGTTTGAATCCACCAGCCACTCCTTGGAAACCCTACAGGGCAGTTGTACTCTGTCTGATAAGGAGGGTGGCTATGAGTTGGAATCGAACTCAATAGCAATGAGTTTTTTAATACTATGCTTATGGACCCCTGATGGTACAGTGGTTTAGAGCTATAGTTGTTAACAAAAAGATTGGCAGTTTGAATCCACCAGCTGCTCTTTGGAAACCTTATGGGGCAGTTCTACTCTGACCTATAGGGTTGCAATAAGTCGGCATCAACTTGACAGCAACAGGGTTTTTTTTAATACTATACTGCACCACACCACATTATGTAACGTTACATTACGTTACGTTACGTTATGTTACGTTATGTTACGTTATGTTACGTTATGTTACGTTATGTTACGTTATGTTACGTTATGTTACGTTATATTACATTATATTATATTAGGAGTGTTTAGAAATAAACCTAACTGGTACACTGAAATGTATAAAAGAAGGATCATCATCTTTGCAACAAGCTGCACGAAAAACCAAAATGATCTTTAATCATACCTTCTGTTTACCAAATTAATGCCAATTGATTGTATCAAATCCCTGCTCTTCAAGACGACTGCAAACTCCGCTGTGGGTACTTGGAACTAAGGATAATTATCCCAGACGTCAGCAGCCATGGCATGAGCCACTGAATGGCAAGTCCACACATTGTTAATTAGAATTTAGGGATCGGAGAAAAAAGAAAAAGTTGAGTTTCCCACCCAGCCCATTAGCTATGGCTAACTCACAAACTACCTTGCTGTGTTGCCTTACTTCTGCTGGTGAGTCATTGTCATGATCCTTGTGGAGACCTCAGGACCCATACGCTGGCTGATGCTTACCGGTCAAGGTCACGAAAATTAGGATATTAGAGCCCTAACGCCATGTTCCTGGTCCAGACCACGAGGCTTTGCTGTCGTCATTCTTGAGCATTGTGAAAGGATGTGGAACATGGTCATTTAAAATACATGATTATTATTGTAGTCATTTGCAATTCTCTTCAGGGTCAGCTTGTTGCTTGAAGCATTTACTGATTCCTTCGCCTGCATTTTGTAGGAATCAACTCCATGGCAACAGGTTTGGTTTGGATTTTAGAAGGTAAGGTTCGTCATTCATCCTTTTTTTTATTTTTTATTATTGTACCTTAGCTGAAGGTTTACAGAACGAACTGGCTTCTCATCAAACAATTAGTACACATATTGTTTTGTGACATTGGTTACCAGCCCCATGACATGTCAACATTCTCCCTTCTCGATCTTGGGTTCCCTATTACCAGCTTTCCTGTTCCCTCCTGCCTTCTAATCCTTGCCACTGGCTGGCATGCCCCTTTAGTCTCGTTTTGTTTTCTGGGCCTGTCTAATCTTTGACTGAAAGGTGAACCTCAGGAGTAACTTCATTACTGAGCTAAAAGTATGTCCAGGGGCCATACCCTTGGGGTTTCTCCAGTCTCTGTCAGACCAGTAATCTGGCCTTTTTTGTGTGTATGAGTTAGAATTTTGTTCTACATTTTTCTCCAGCTCTGTCCAGGGCCCTCTATTGTGACCCACGTCGGGGGAGTCAGTGTGGGTAGCCGGGCACCATCTAGTTGTGCTGGAGTCAGTCTGGTGGAGGCTGTAGTGCTTATGGTCCATCAGTCACTTCTTCATAAAATGTTATATCTATTGAGTTAGATGGTCCCTGAGACCATGGTCCCCATAGCCCTCAGCCCAGTAATTCGATATCCCCCCCTTTTTTTTTTTTATTGAGCACTTTCTAAGTGCCAGCACTGTGGTTTATGCTGAGTATAAATAGGAGAATCAGAGGCATGGCTACTGTGGAGCTGATGTCTGTAGGGGAAATATCATTTCCCCAATTCTGGTTGCCATGAGGAAATTCTACCCCGAACCCTCCTGGCATCCTGCCTCACCCACTAATGTAGAACAAATTACCTGTTTGATTTGTGTTCTGGGTTATATTGTGTCCTCCAAAAAGGTGTGTTGGAGTCCTAACGCCTGTACAGGTGAATGGGACCTTCAAAGGGCGTTGAAGATGTTATCAGTTAGTATGAGGTCATATTGGAGTAGGGTGGGTCCTAACGCAACATGAGTGGTGTCCTTATAAAAAGAGGAGGGAGACACAGAGGGAAGACGGCCATGTGAAGATGGAGGCATGGAATGGCAAGCCAAGGAACATCAAGCATTGCCAGGATCCGCCGGAAGCTAGGAAAAGGCAAGGAAGAATCCCCCCCTAGAGCTTTCAGAGAGAACATGGCCTTGCTGACATCTTGATTCTGAACTTCTAGCCTCCAGAAATGTGAGAGAATAAATTCCTGTTGTTTTAAACTACCCAGTTTGTGGTCCTTTGTTACAGCAGACCTGGGAAATCAATGCCGTTTGGTTCCCATCCTCCACTGTGTGGAATTAAACAATCAAATGTTCTGTGCAGGAGGAAGAGGGTGGGATTTGTTCCCCTTTTCCTTCTTCTCTTCCTGGAGTGGCAGCAGCAATCTGGTTAAGTGTGTACACTGTACAAACTCGGACCTTCTCCCAAAAGCGCTTTTCTGATGTCTGAGGAAATTTGGAAACTGAAGGAAAGGAAGTTGGCTAGAACACCCACATTGGCTTGGGTATTAAACCACATCTCCCACCCAACCATCCAACAGTAACAAAGTTCATATCTCAATTTTCCCATTGCTGACTCTTTTTGTCTTATTTCCCAACCAATTCAAAACTTAGGTGGGGAAGATAATACTGTCTATCAGGTTCACCTGAAAGATACCAACACGGTCCTAATAAAGGAGACAAAAAAAGGAAGTTGTTTGAATTAAATTGTATCCCCCCTAAAATAAGTGTCGAAATCCAAACCCCAATACCCGTGGATATAATCCTATATGGAAATAGAATTTTCTTTGTTATGTTAATTAGACCATATCCAAGCAGAATGGGTTCTAAATTTAATCACTTTGAGTTATAAGCAGTGCAGATTAGATACAGAGGCACCCACACAGGGGAGGATGGAGACCATGTGAGGATCATCTACAAGCCAGGGAACCAAAGAACATCCAGGGCCACTGACAAAGAAGGAATCAACTCTGCTGAGAACCTGACTTGGGTCTCCAGAACTGTGAGAAAATAAATTTCTGTTTTTCAAAGTTGCCCAGTTGTGGTATTTCTCTTACACAGCAGCACTCAGAAGCAAAGACACAAATCAACACCCTAATTAGTTACAGATTGTACAATTTGACACATGCCGTGCCTTCAAGAACCTTATAATCTATTAAGAAATATAAGTCATACACGCATGATTTTAATACACCGTAGGCTGTGGCTGTACAGAGATAGAAAATGCTATGAAACAGAAAGAAAACCAAACATGAAATTTACACAGAAGTCAACGCCTGTGCACCTCCCATGATAATATCACCCATGATTCATGATGATGGAGGTAACCAGGTCCTTGATGAGTCCTGGCACAATCATGGCTTCTTATTTTATCTTGCTTCTGGGATTAGACAGGGATTTATGTTTTGATTATTCACTGATAACTCATGTCATAATAGCAATAATTAAAACTTCGCAGTTGCAGCTTTTCATGTCTTCAGCTTTTAATTTCACAGATTAAAAAAAAATGTTTGCAGCTTTTGAGAACGGCAGAAAAATATGGTGCAAAAACCATAGTACATAGGATGTCTTAGAGACAAATTGGAACACTGAAAAAGAGGAGAGAAGAGAGCTTGAAGTAAGAAGACAAGGCAGAACACAGTTTAGGATATGGCAAGGTGCCCGAGGTAAAACCTGTCACCCTACTCTCTAAATTTTCTTTGTGGCTGAATATGGGCTATCTTTACGTGGATGACTCAGCATATGACGGGTATAATTTCAAAGTGCTTTCTGACTCAATCTTTTTTGATGTAAGGAGAAATGGTATCTTGACATCTGTTATGGATTGAATCGTGTCCCCCAAAAATGTGTGTCAACTTAGCTGGGCCATGATTCCCAGGATTATGTGGTTGTCCTCCATTTTGTGATGTGATCTAATTACCTGCCAAAAAAACAAACCCATTGCCGTCAAATAGATTCCAACTCCTACTGTGGTGTAAATCCTAACCTCTATGATGCTAATGAGGTGAGATTAGAGGCAGTTATGTTAATGAAGCAGGACACAATCTACGAGATTAGGTTGTATCTTGAGTTGATCTCTTTCGAGATATGTAAGCAAGAAGAGAACAGAGAGGAGGGACCTCATACCACCAAGAATGAAGAATCAAGAGAGGACCTTTCCACAGAGTCAAGAGAGAAAGAAAGCCTTCCTCTGAAGCAGGCGTCTTAAATTCAGACTTCTAGCCTCCTAGACTGTGAAAGAATAGATTTCTCTTTGTTAAAGCCACCCACTTGTGGTATTTCTGTTATAGCAGCCCTGGATGACTAAGCCATCAGAGGATCTTAGACTCAGCCTGGGAGATCACTACCCTCTCTGCTCCCTCACCAGCTTATCAACACTGGATACCATACTGTGGCTATACTAACTCTCTCCAAAGTGGCTCATTTGAAGAACATGCATATATTTAGAACTCCCTCAGCTTTAAAAGAGTCCCTGGGTAGTGTAAACTGTGAACCCTTTGGCTGCTAACTGAAAGGTTGGCAGTTGGAGTCCACCCAGAGGCACCTCGGAGGAAAAGCCTGGTGATCCACTTCCAAAAGATCAGCCATTGAAAACCCTATGGAGCACAGTTCTGCTCTGTCTGACACACAGGGGGCACTATGTGCTCCATAGGGATTTTTAGTTTCAAAAAGACATGAAGAGCTGAGACCTCACCATCATGGCCCTGGCTTTTGTGATCTTTTGCCTTACTAGGAAATCCCTAGATGAAATCAGTGAAAGTGTCAAGCTAAAAAGTAGAGGCATAGAGATAAGGGCACCTAGTGTGAGTGTCATTACTGTGACATCTCCTCGCCCCCTCCAAAGCCATATTTGTCAGCCTGGTTTGTTTCCACATATAGATACTCACACACACTCACACCCTCCCCACCCAGGCACAGTTGACTGGATTGCATTGGGTAATTGATCCAAGGGGTACCTGAGTCCCTTCTCTGAAGATCTGGAATTGTGGGGAAGCAAGAGAGAGTGGCAGAGACATTCTTTGAAGCTGGATGAGTACTCTGGAGGTCTCAGTGGTCTGTAACTTGGACTGCTCTGTAGATAGAGCAGCAGAGAAAGCCAGTCAGCTGAGAGAAGAGAATAAAGTAGAGAGAGAAATAGAGGCCAAGAGATGGGCAGAACATTCCCTGGGTTTCTGCCAATTCCCAGTTCCTGAAATAGTGTTTTCTGAGTCCCAGCCACATGCCCGCCCTCCTGCCCTTGAGTTCTATGAAGCATACCTACCTGTGTGCCCTTCTAATAAACTTCCCTTCTGTGCTTAAGTTGTTTTTTGTTGCTTGTAACCAAAAGAGACCAATATATTACAGAGTTGTTGTAAATAGCCCCTCACTGTGCAAGTTATAGCAAAAATCATAGTTAATAATTAAAAAGCCAGTTGATGTCTGACTCATGGTGACCTCATGTATGTCAGAGTAGAACTGTGCTGCATATGGTTTTCAGTGGCTGTCTTTTTGGAAGTAGATCCCCAGGCCTTTCTTCAGAGGTGCCTCTGGGTAGATTCAAACTGCCAACCTTTCATTTATTAACTGTTTGCACCACCCAGGGATTCCTAATTAACAATAAAAATCAGGAGGCGGGGCCAAGATGGTGGACTAGGTAGACGCTACCTCGGATCCCTCTTGCAACAAAGACTGGGAAAAACGAGTGAATCGATCACATACATAACAATCTACGAACCCTGAACAACAAACACAGATTTCAATATGTAAAAGATCACAATAATCAAAAAGAGGGACTAAATACAGGTGGCATAGAACTGCCATATGGAGAGTGATACAAGGTGATATAGAACAATACAAGTTAGGTTTTTACTTAGAAAAATAGGGGTAAATATTAAGATAACCACAAAGAGGTATAACAACTCCATAACTCAAGATAAAAGCCAAGAAAAACGAAACGACTCAACAAACATAAAGTCAAACACTACAAAAATGAGGATCTCACAATTTACTAAGAAAAACGTCTCAGCACAAAAAAGTAAGTGGAAAAATGAAATTGTCAACAACACACATAAAAAGGCATCAAAATGACAACACTAAACACTTATTTATCTATAATTACGCTGAATGTAAATGGACTAAATGCACCAACAAAAAGACAGAGAGTCTCGGACTGGATAAAGAAACACGATCCGTCTATATGCTGCCTACAAGAGACACACCTTAGACTTAGAGACACAAACTAAAACTCAAAGGATGGAAAAAAATATATCAAGCAAACAATAAGCAAAAAAGAGCAGGAGTAGCAATATTAATTTCTGACAAAATAGACTTTAGACTTAAATCCACCACAAAGGATAAAGAAGGACACTACATAATGATAAAAGGGACAATTGATCAGGAAGACATAACCATATTAAATATTTATACACCCAACGACAGGGCTGCAAGATACATAAATTAAATTTTAACAGAACTGAAAAGTGAGATAGACACCTCCACAATTATAGTAGGAGACTTCAACACACCACTTTCGGAGAAGGACAGGACATCCAGTAAGAAGCTCAATAGAGACACGGAAGACCTACTTACAGCAATCAACCAACTTGACTTCATTGACTTATACAGAACTCTCCACCCAACTGCTGCAAAGTATACTTTTTTTTCTAGCGCCCATGGAATATTCTCTAGAATACACCACATATTAGGTCATAAAACAAACCTTTGCAGAATCCAAAACATTGAAATATTACAAAGCATCTTCTCAGACCACAAGGCAATAAAACTAGAGATCAATAACAGAAAAACTAGGGAAAGGAAATCAAATACTTCGAAACTGAACAATACCCTCCTGAAAAAACACTGGGTTATAGAAGACATCAAGGAGGGAATAAGGAAATTCACAGAATGCAACGAGAATGAAAATACTTCCTATCAAAACCTCTGGGACACAGCAAAAGCAGTGCTCAGAGGCCAATTTATATCGATAAATGCACACATACAAAAAGAAGAAAGAGCCAAAAGCAGAGAACTGTCCCTACAACTTGAACAAATAGAAAGTGAGCAACAAAAGAACCCAACAGGCACCAGAAGAAAACAAATAATAAAAATTAGAGCTGAACTAAATGAATTAGAGAACAGAAAAACAATTGAAAGAATTAACAAAGCCAAAAGCTGGTTCTTTGAAAAAATTAACAAAATTCATAAACCATTGGCTAGACTGACTAAAGAAATACAGGAAAGGAAACAAATAACCCGAATAAGAAACGAGAAGCACCACATCACAACAGAACCAACTGAAATTAGAAGAATCATATCAGATTATTATGAAAAATTGTACTCTTAACAAATTTGCAAACCTAGAAGAAAGGGATGAATTCCTGGAAAAACACTACCTACCTAGACTAATACATTCAGAAGTAGAACAACTAAATAGACCCATAACAAAAAAAGAGATTGAAACGGTAATCAAAAAACTCCCAACAAAAAAAAAGCCCTGGCCCGGATGGCTTCACTGCAGAGTTCTACCAAACTTTCAGAGAAGAGTTAACACCACCACTACTAAAGGTATTTCAAAGCATAGAAAATGACGGAATACTACCCAACTCATTCTATGAAGCCACCATCTCCCTGATACCAAAACCAGGTAAAGACATTACAAAAAAAGAAAATTACAGACCTATAGACCTCATGAACATTGATGTAAAAATCCTCAACAAAATTCTAGCCAATAGAATCCAACAACACATCAAAAAAATAATTCACCACGATCAAGTGGGATTTATACCAGGTATGCAAGACTGGTTTAATATCAGAAAAACCATTAATGTAATCCATCACATAAATAAAACAAAAGACAAAAACCACATGATCTTATCAATTGATGCAGAAAAGGCATTTGACAAAGTCCAACACCCATTTATGAGAAAAACTCTCACCAAAATAGGAATTGAAGGAAAATTCCTCAACATAATAAAGGGCATCTATGCAAAGCCAACAGCCAACATCACTCTAAATGGAGAGAACCTGAAAGCATTTCCCTTGAGAACGGGAACCAGACAAGGATGCCCTTTATCACTGCTCTTTATTCAACATTGTGCTAGAAGTCCTAGCCAGAGCAATTAGGCTAGACAAAGAAATAAAGGGCATCCGGATTGGCAAGGAAGAAGTAAAATTAATCTCTATTTGCAGATGACATGATCTTATACCCAGGAAACCCTAAGGAATCCTCCAGAAAACTACTGAAACTAATAGAAGAGTTTGGCAGAGTCTCAGGTTATAAAATAAACATACAAAAATCACTTGGATTCCTCTACATCAGCAAAAAGAACATCGAAGACGAAATAACCAAATCAATACCATTCACAGTAGCCCCCAAGAAGATAAAATACCTAGGAATAAATCTTACCAAGGATGTAAAAGACCTATACAAAGAAAACTACAAAGCTCTACTACAAGAAATTAAAAAGGACATACTTAAGTGGAAAAACATACCTTGCTGATGGATAGGAAGACTTAACATAGTAAAAATGTCTATTCTACCAAAAGCCATCTATACATACAATGCACTTCCGATCCA
This sequence comes from Elephas maximus indicus, assembly GCF_024166365.1. Lineage (NCBI taxonomy): Eukaryota > Metazoa > Chordata > Mammalia > Proboscidea > Elephantidae > Elephas > Elephas maximus. The sequence continues at coordinate 65,665,953 of NC_064841.1, read as the reverse complement.
AATTCCAATGTCATTTTTTAAGGGGATAGAGAAACAAATCACCAACTTCATATGGAAGGGAAAGAAGCCTCGGATAAGCAAAGCATTACTGAAAAAGAAGAAGAAAGTGGGAGGCCTCACTCTACCTGATTTCAGAAGCTATTATACAGCCACAGTAGTCAAAACAGCCTGGTATTGGTACAACAACAGGCACATAGACCAGTGGAACAGAATTGAGAACCCAGATATAAATCCATCCACACGTGAGCAGCTGATGCTTGACAAAGGCCCAGTGTCAGTTAATTGGGGAAAAGATAGTCTTTTTAACAACTGGTGCTGGCATAACTGGATATCCATTTGCAAAAAAATGAAACAGGACCCATACCTCACACCAAGCACAAAAACTAACTCCAAGTGTATCAAAGACCTAAGCATAAAGACTAAAACGATAAAGATCATGGAAGAAAAAATAGGGACAACCTTAGGAGCCCTAATACAAGGCATAAACAGAATTACAAAACATTACCAAAAATGATGAAGAGAAACCAGATAACTCGGAGCTCCTAAAAATCAAACACCTATGCTCATCTAAAGACTTCACCAAAAGAGTAAAAAGACCACCTACAGACCGGGAAAGAATTTTCAGCTATGACATCTCCGACCAGCGCCTGATCTCTAAAATCTATATGATTCTGTCAAAACTCAACCACAAAAAGACAAACAACCCAATCAAGAAGTGGGCAAAGGATATGAACACACACTTCACTAAAGAAGATATTCAGGCAGCTAACAGATATATGAGAAAATGCTCTCGATCATTAGCCATTAGAGAAATGCAAATTAAAACTACGATGAGATTCCATCTCACTCCAACAAGGCTGGCATTAATCCAAAAAACACAAAAAAATAAATGTTGGAGAGGCTGCGGAGAGATTGGAACTCTCATACACTGCTGGTGGGAATGTAAAATGGTACAACCACTTTGGAAATCTATCTGGCGTTATCTTAAACAGTTAGAAATAGAACTACCATACAACCCAGAAATCCCACTCCTCGGAATATACCCTAGAGATACAAGAGCCTTCACACAAACAGATATATGCACACCCATGTTTATTGCAGCTCTGTTTACAATAGCAAAAACCTGGAAGCAACCAAGGTGTCCGTCAACGGATGAATGGGTAAATAAATTGTGGTATATTCACACAATGGAATACTACGCATCGATAAAGAACAGTGACGAATCTGTGAAACATTTCATAACATGGAGGAACCTGGAAGGCATTATGCTGAGCGAAATTAGTCAGAGGCAAAAGGACAAATATTGTATAAGACCACTATTATAAGATCTTGAGAAATAGTATAAACTGAGAAGAACACATACTTTTGTGGTTACGAAGGGGGGAGGGAGGGAAGGAGGGAGAGGGTTTTTTACTGATTAATTAGTTGATAAGAACTGCTTTAGGTGAAGGGAAGGACAACACTCAATACATGGAAGGTCAGCTCAGTTGGACTGGACCAAAAGCTAAGAAGTTTCTGGGATAAAATGAATGCTTCAAAGGTCAGCGGAGCAAGGGCAGGGGTTTGGGAACCATGGTTTAAGGGGACTTCTAAGTCAATGGCAAAATAATTCTATTATGAAAACATTCTGCATCCCACTTTGAAATGTGGTGTCTGGGGTCTTAAATGCTAACAAGCGGCCATCTAAGATGCGTTAATCGGTCTCAACCCACCTGGAGCAAAGGAGAATGAGGAACACCAAGGTCACACGACAACTAAGAGCCCAAGAGACAGAAAGGGCCACATGAACCAGAGACCGACATCATCCTGAGACCAGAAGAACTAGTTGGTGCACAGCCACAGTCGACGACTGCCCTGACAGGGAGCACAGCAGAGGACCCCTGAGGGAGCAGGAGAGCAGTGGGATGCAGACCCCAAATTCTCATACAAAGACCATACTTAATGGTCTGACTGAGACTAGAGGGATCCCGGCGGTCATGGTCCCCAAACCTTCTGTTGGCACAGGACAGGAACGATCCTTGAAGACAACTCATCAGACATGATGAAAGGGACTGGACAGTGGGTAGGAGAGAGATGCTGATGAAGAGTGAGCTGATTATATCAGGTGGACACTTGAGACTGTGTTGGCATCTCCTGTCTGGAGGGGGGATGGGAGGATAGAGAGAGTTGGAAGCTGGCAAAATTGTCACGAAAGGAGAGACTGGAAGGGCTGATTCATTAGGGGGAGAGCAAGTGGGAGTACAGAGTAAGATGTATATAAACTTATATGTGACAGACTGACTTGATTTGTAAATGTTCACTTGAAGCTCAATAAAAGTTAATTAAAAAAAAAAAAATCAGTTGCCGTCAAGTCGATTCTGACTCATAGTGACCCTATCGGACAGAGTACAACTGCCCGATAGGGTTTCCAAGGAGCGGCTGGTGGATTCGAACTGCTGACCTTTTGGTTAATAGCCGAACTCTTAACAACTGCTCCACCAGGGCTCAAATTAACAATCATCTGTTGTCGTGGAGTTGATTCCAACCTATACTGACCCTATAGACAAGATTAGGACTGCCCCACAGGGGTTTTCAAGGCTGTAAGTCTTTTACGGAAGCAGACCACCACATTTTTCTCCAAGGAGCAGCTGGTGAGTTCAAACTACTGACCCTTTAGTTAGAAGCTGAGAGCTTTAACCACTGTGCAACCAGGGCTTCATTTTATATCAACAAAGACATTCTCCACCCACAACTCTAGGGCCCTTAAGCCTCTGCTGGAAAATATGGCTAGTTGGCATTGACTTGGATGTGCCCAGTATCTGCTACGGCCATGAAGACAATGGATCAGCACAGAGCAACTCAGGTAAAAAACAAGAGGCTCAGCAACGTCCAGCCCAGAACATAAAAACACAGAGGCAGTCGTTTCTATCAGTCACGAGTGGCTCCACTTAACAGTTTTTTTTGAAGAAAAAAGAGGGGAAAAGAACATTCTTCTTACTGCGTTGAAAAGTGTGAAAACGATCATTTGTGTAACACAGCTTCTGTCTTGAACACCGATATGCCCACAATGTGGATGGAGAGCAAAATCACGAGCGTTGACAAACAAACAATGCAAAGGCGTCCTTCTGAAGAACACCCAGGGTTCTGTTCTCTGATTTATTTAAAAGGCTTACAGGTTTCAAGCATCATTTCTTTCTCACTTCCAAAGCCCTGGTTTGTCGTGCCAGTCTTTTGCCAGTGTGACTGAGCTGGGTCTCCACCACTCTTTTTCAAAGAGCGCATAAAGCAGAGATGCCCAGGGCTTGCCCACAGCACCAGACCCAAGCACCACACCCCTGGAATGTGGGCCACTGAGGCTTTGTGCTGAATGGCTGGGATCAGGCGTCTCCAACGCTTTGATTTGCAATAACAGCTTGACATCCATAGCAACGTTGGTTAACATGAAAAACACGAGATAAAAACATTCCACTTAATTAAAAGCCCACAGTTCAATGGTAGTATAAGTATTACAAGTGCATTTTATGGCTGTCTGCATTCATTTTGGGTACATAAATTAACATGCAAATTACCAACCCCTCTCGTGTCCTTAAGAAGTTCCCCTATCAATCTTTTCCCCAACATGTGAATTGTATAAAGCGTGGCTTTTTAAATGCAAAATAAAATTCGCATTTATGGTTCTTCTGAAATCTCCCTGTGCTGGCAAGCTTTGTTTTAGATGAAGAGTGTTTAATTAAGAGAGTCACCTCTCTCTGAGGGCATTCAGGACAGCAGAGGGAAGACCAAGGCACTTCTGTGGTCTTCCAGCTAGTCAGGATTAGAGACTATTTTCCACCACAGGACCACCTATCTAGGTATTTGTGATTCTCCATTCAGTAGACCAAGGATTTTATTACGGGAAAATATTCTTCTGCTTTACAAAAAAAGTAGATTCCCAAACCGTAGACACATGAACTTAATATTAGTCACCAGGGAAATTCTGCAGCGGATTACTTAAAAGAGGTAGGTATTTAGAAAAGCAGGGAGGGGACTCCGAGAAATGGTGTGGGGTGTCTAAGAACACGGTGTGCTGAAATGACTTCATTCCTTCTTTGATAGAGTTGGTAAAGTGGTTTAACAGGAGAATTCCATAAACACATCTTCCTACTAAGACTTTTGAAAAAACCTTCCATGACTTCATAGTTGACATAGTACAGTTAGATGAACGAGCTGTTTAAACAGTTGCACTTGAAGTTGAGTCTTAGAGGTATGGTCTAATGCACCATTCTTAGGACTGTGCCATCAATATTTTTACTGCTGGCTTAAATAAAGTCAGAGAAAAGATGCTACAAATATCTCAAAGCAAGCTGTCGCTGTGTGCCATGTAGTCGATTATGACTCATAGCAACTCTATAGGACAGGGCACGATTGCCCCATAGGGTTTCCAACGAGCAGCTGGTGAATTCGAACTGCCAACCTTTCGGTTAGCAGTCTGAGCTCTTAACCACTTCACCACCAGTGCTCCTCAAAGCAAGTAAAAAAAAGCAAGTAGGGGTAACTAATATATTCTTGGTCAGATTTGAAACTCTTGAAATAAAGACATCTCAAGGGACTGAATCTATCAGATTAAAAAAAAAAAAAAATCACCTTTCCAAGAACTAGATACCTGACTTAACAGTTCATTTAAAAAAAAAAAAGAAGAAGAAGAAGAAGAAAAAAACCCAAAGTTTGATTTGCTTGCAGGTCCAATAGTGCCTCTCAGTTTGCCGCGGATGGCTAAATAATGATAACAGATTTCATTAAAATAAGAATGTAAGACTGTAAGCTGAATGAGGGCCAGGACTTCATCTTATTCATTGCCAGTGTCAACAATAGCGCCTAACACATAGCAGGTGTTCAATAAATATTTATGGGATAAATAAGTTAACTTGCTTTTAATTCACCTTTTTAAATTATAAATAGAATTTGCATTTTGTAGAAAACTTGGAAAGCACAGAAAAGCATAAAGAAGAAATAAAAATCACCCTTAATCCAGACACTTAGAGATAATCTCTTACTAACATTTTAGCACATTTCCTTCAGGTCTTTTCTCTACATGCTTTTCACATGGTTGAAATAAATAATTTTTATCATAATTTACTTACATTGTAAAAATCTATTTTCTATTTCATTAAAATTTTTATAAGTGCAATTTATGAAACTATGTAACAGTCCATTTTATAGATATACCTTAATTTTCTTAACCATCCAGCTACTGTTGCCAATTTAGGCCGTCACCAAATGTTTTATATATTTAAATAATGCTACAATAAATATCTCTGTGTGTGAACCTTTTTCTGTATTTCAGAAAGAGTTAAGAACTTTCTTGTAGTTAGAGGTGTCCAAAATGAAGTTGAGTTCCTTTATGAAAATAGCCAAGAGGGCAATTGTTTTTAAAATACAATGCCTGTCAGGGAAATGACCAAGAAGAAGGTCAATCTGGGTGAAATACAGGCTTTGGGACCACAGATTTCTTTCTGACTTTTGACTCTGCCCCATGTCAACTCTGTAACATCATGGGCAAATAATGCTCAATTTCCTGCTCTGGTGTATTCTTTTTTTTTTAATTTGGACAGACTTGACCATACAGAGGTGAGTGGCCAGGATGCTACAAGAGGTTGTACAGCCAGGACCAGCTTCAAAATTTGTGGGATCCAGTGCAAAATGAACATGCAGGGCTCCCTGTTAAACATTTTGAAGAATTTCAAGATGGTAACAGCAGAGCATTAAATCGAGCACACAGCCCTGTGCAACCAGCTTTGGGATTAGTAGGTGAAAAACGCATATGTGCCTTTTGGTTTTACTTATTGTTGACTTGATTCTTTTGACTTTAAGCAAGATGAATCATCGCTTTAGCATTTCCTGTTATCTTTATTGTTATTTTTCCTTTTTAACACTACACTAAGTTTTTTTTTTTTTTCTAAGTTTTAGTCTTCATCCATGGCATTGATTGTCCAGACGATATAATCGCAAAGCAAAATCTATAACAGTGTCATTTAAGAAAAAAAATCCATAATTTTATATTTAATGCTATAATTATAGCTAATAAATTATCTCAAAGAGGTATATTCACACTCAGGATCAGGACAACATCAATCGATACTTTAATGTCTTGGTTCTTTCATGTTGAGCAACCACACGCTATGTATAATGAAATTCAGTCTCTAATCTTTTCATAGTTGAACTACTATGAATCACTTTTTCATACAGTGTCTTATCATGGTTTTTGGCTTTTGATTAGCACAAATACGATGGTGAATAGAAATGCAAACTCAAGTTTGAAATTGCAGGGTAGTACTCGATTATACAATAGCCACCCAGATCACCCAGCATACTCTTCCATTAATTTTTCTTGAGATTGCCATCTCATGAAAAAGAAATAAAAATATAAAAATGGTAAAATCTCATAAAACTCATAGGCCCAGGCAAATATACATATAAACACCCAGGGACCAGAAAAAACACAGTTTGGGAAACTTTAAGCTAGACTTTTTTCATTTCTCTACTTTCTTTTTCTATTTCACTTGTCATAATTATTCTGTTCCCATAATTTTTTTTTTTCCCTTCCCCAAGGTGGTCCAATCTGTTTTATTTCCCTTATTCTTGTCTGATAGCAAACCCCACAGACATTAATCGCCTGCCTAGTAATTCTTTTCCCCTTTTCACTGGTGGAGCCCACTGAGATGTATAATAAGGCAAGGTCTACCTACCAGGGAACTTCAAGAGAAGTCATCCTAATTTTCTCTCAGCAGACACACTTATGAGACTTCCTTCTCCCAGCATTCCTTCCACTTTATTTCCTTACAGGGTATTTCAGTGATAGACAATACATTATTATCTATCTAATCACATTGTTCTAGATATTCTGATCCCTTGTCAGGGAACGTTCACTTTGAGATGTTTTCACAGCCATGACAGTGAGTATCTGCTGGTCTTTCCTCACTCCATGCATCAGACGAGATGGCTTATGGGAGAATCCATAGTTGCATAGCCACAGTTATGTGGGCATCAGACCTGGAATATCTCAGCCTCATTGCAGCATATTCTAGCCAACTGAGGTAAACAACTAGGTACTGTGCTGTGGTCATTTTTTTACTCAACTAGTAGCTGCTAGTATAGTTGTTTCAGAGAAAAATTTTGCAATTATCCAAATAATATGAGCATATTGTTGCATACTTTAGGATCTGGGAGAAAAAAAAAACTCAGTGCTAAAGATTCAAAACCAAAATAAATATCCAGTCCGTTTCAAGTAGAGAAAATTCCATACCGAATAAATGCATTACACTTTGGGGGGTACATTGCATTATGGTTCCCAACTCTTCATCCCTCCCTATAACCACACGCTTAGTCTTATGACTTTGCAGATCCTTCTGCTAGAGGTTGGGTTTATTGCCCTCCCAATTAAAATCAGGTTTGGCCATGTGATTTGCTTCAGCCAATTGAATGTGGGTGGAAGTGTTAGTGTACAAGTTCTGAGCCAAAGTCTTAAGAGATATTACATGCTTCTGCTGGCCATTCTGGAAGTTTCCAACTTCTGCCATGAGGAAAACATATCCCAATCAGGCCACTGCTCCCAGAGATTGAAAAATGCAGATTGAGAGATTCGAGCCTTGAATCCAACCCACAGCTGAGCTAAGCCCATCTGAACACAGTTTAGATCAGGCAAACTCCAGCCAACCCACAGAGGCCTGAAGGAGAGAGCACATGACAATTGCTTGGAGTCTTTGTGTTTTGGGATAACGTGTTACCCAGCAATATTGTGGCAATAACTAACCATTACAGAAATTTCCAACTTTCATTCATATGATGGTGTCATGTAGTCACAATATAAATGTCATGTCTGCACGACAGAAACCAAAAGTTCCTTGAGGGCAGGAACCGTCAGCTTTCATTTGGCTTTATGATCCTGTTATCTAGCGCAATACCTAGCATCGAACAGACACTCAATCAACAATAGTGGAATGAAGAAACAAGTTAGGATCAACTGAATGTACAAATAAATAAATGAAGGCTATCCCTGGTTTAAAAAAAAAAAATCATCGAGAAAATATGAGAAAAGAATGATATTCACAATTTTCAAGAAAATTCAAGGATAAAATTTAGAATGTGTTTTAGATTTTATGAGCAATGAATTTTTTTGTACTTAGGTGCCATCAAGTCACTTTTGACTCATAGCGACCCCATGTGACAGAGTAAGACTGCCCCACAGGGTTTTCTAGGCCGTAATGTTTACAGGAGCAGATCTCCTGGTCTTTCTCCTGCAGAGCCACTAGGCGGGTTCAAACAGCTAATCTTTCAGGTAGTAGCGGAATGCTTAACCACGGCACCACCAGGACTCCTTAAACAAAGAACAGAGATGGGGTTTTTGTTTATTTGTTTGCTTTTGACCATAAAATTATATGTTGAAATCTCTCCCTTTCCCTTTAATTCATTTTTGTGTAAATGCTAAGTCTGGGAACGAAAGATAGTCTGAGAAGCAATTAACCGTTTTCTAGGCAGCAACAGAGGTTGCTACAGAAGCAGTGATGAATGGCATTGCATGACCTCCAGATATCTGAGTGTGCAGCCCGTGTTGAAAAGGGGACTGGGGGTCAGCCACAGCCAGCAGCTATCCATCACCGAGGACTGCATGAAGTCAAGAGGCATATTTCTGTGAGAAGTGAAAAGAAATGGATGAAGACTCACACAGCTCAGAGAGCGACTGTTCACTGAGGCCCACATATGGAGGCTGCCTTTTAACAATCGACAATGAGTCCCTCTGAGTTCAAGAGTTTCATAATGGGTTCGTAAGACTCATAGTGTTCCTCTCAGCTATATTTTTTGTCACAGTAATAAACTCACAATTCTATACACCGATAATTGGAGAGAACTAATAGATAACACAATTATAGTTTTATTTGTATTATACAACAGGCGGTTTGAGTGGGAAGGGCACAAAATTTGAATTAAAGCAGATCTGCATTTGAACCTCATCTCTGCCACTTACCAGCTGTGTGACCTCAAAAGAGTTCCTCACCCTCTCTGATTGTTAGTTCCTCATGTGAAAATGAGTATAGCAATACCTGTGTCCTAGCAGGCTTGTTATCTGGCATTGTGCCTGGCTGAGCAGGGGCTTAATAATCAAAGCTGTTGTAATTATACCTTTTATTATTATCATTGTTATCGTTATTTGGTTTTGCTTCATAAATAGAATTACTTAGTTCAGTACACTTAAATATCTATTTCCCTGCAGTCTAAAAGCTCCTGAAAGTTAGGCACCATTACTCGTTTGGTTAACTATTATTAGACACACAACCACACAGGCATTTCCCACAGAAAATGAGCTGCTATCACCGGGGATAATCCACAATGCAGAGAACCTGCTTACAGAGTGAATTTCTCCCACTGATGGTGATGAAAACTTACAAAGCTAGTTTTACAGAATGCAGCAAAAAGGAATAGTTTGCCAGCATTGGGTAACAAATTCATGCGAGATTTAAAACGAGTCATTAATCGATCTGTGTTTAGCTGTCACGTGTCCAAGCTTTTTCTTCCCTGTTATCTTTACTGCCTTTGCAACGTTCTCATGTTAAAACTGAAAGCTGTAATTAAACTTAATTTTTTCCCTTTTCTTTGTGCCGGAAAATATCATCAAATCTTCCATTCCCACTAAACTTCTCTTGTGGGATTTTTATGACAACATGAATTCTAAAATTTGTGTTTAACACAAGCAGTAACAATGATTAAATGTTTGGAAAAGATACTGAGGCTTTACTCAGGCTGGGTCCTTGCCTTCAAAATTGCACTTTCCAGGAAATGGAGAGAGGAGGAAAAAAAAAAAATGCTGCTTATCCCTTCAATACCAGGATGAAAACTAAATCTAGCATTTGAAAAATAGATTGAGTTTTTTTTTTTTTTACTTCCCCAAATTCAGGGATGATATTTAGCAATTCGTTATATTCGATATAATAACTCTTTGGGTTTTTTCTTGTTTATTTGCATTTTTTTTTCTTTTTTGGGGAGATGTTTGAGGAATTTTTAATAGTTTCATGTTATTTTAAAATGACAGAGGTAATACATACTCATTGTCTTTCCCAAATCAGAAAATACAGAAATACGTAAAGAGGAAAAGAAAGATCACCCAGTCCACAATCCAGAGCTGATCACAGTTAACATTTTGGTTTATAGCCTTTTAGACTTTATATGCATATATAAAAAAACCAAACCCATTGCCATTGAGCAGATTCCAACTCATAGCGACCCCACGGGACAGAGTAGAACTGCCCCGTAGGGTTTCCAAGGAGCAGCTGGCGGATTCGCACTGCCAGCCTTTTGGTTAGCAGCCGATCTCTTAACCACTGAGCACCAGGGCTCCATACACATATAAAGTCATACACAAAAACTAAGTTTTACAAAACTAGGCCCATACTCTAATACTGTTTTGTAACTTTCTTTTTTCCCCTTAGTGATTTATCATAGATATTTTCTGTGCCAACAAATATAGATCTACAACCTAAGTGCCCATCAACAGATGACTGGGTAAACAAATTGTAGTACATACATACAATGGAATACTACGAAACCATAAAGAGTAATGAGGAGTCTGAAAAACATCTTATAACATAGGACATTATGCTGAGTGAAATAAATCAATAACAAAAGGAGAAATATTATATGGTCCCACTATTACAAAAACTCAAGAATAGATATACACACAGAAAAAAAATGTTCTTCGATGGTTACCATGGATGGGAGATGATGGGAGGGGAATCACTTTCTAGGTAGTAGACATTTGTTATTTTTGGTGATGGGAAAGGCAATATCAAATATGGGTGAAGTCTGCACAACTTGACCAAGGTAGATGAAGACACTAAGAAGTACACAAGAAAAAGGGACAACTTCACTAAATGCTATAACATATACAATTTTCCAACAACGGTAATAACAACCCAAAAATGTATGTGGTTACATACACAGATATGTAAGCACATGTGTACAGGAAGGCATATGTGAGTGCGTACACGTGCATGTATGCGTGTATTTGTAGGCATATGTAAATACTTGCTTGTGTGTGCTGTATATGTATCCATATATATAGTAAAGTACAAAGTGGGCACAGTTACGGAGACTTCTTGGACATATCCAAACAACTCACAGGATTGGTTTACTGGGTTAAAAAGCTTGAGACCATAGTCCTGTGGGATAACTTAGTCAATTGGCATAAAATAGTTCATAAAGTTAGTGTTCTACACCCTAGTTTGGTGGGTAACATCTGGGCTCTTAAAAGCTTGCAAGCAGCCATCTAATATACAACAATTGGTCTCTACTAGTCTGGAGCAAAAGAGAATGAAGGAAACCAAACACTCAGAGAAAAAACTAGTCCACAAAACTAATAGCCCACACGAACCACAGCCTCTTCTAACCTGAGACCAGAAGAACTAGATGGTACCCAGCTACCATTATTGACCGTTCTGACCAGGGACACAATAGAAGGCCCTGGACAGAATGGGAGAAAAATGTAGGACAAAACTCAAATTCCTAAGAAAGGCCAGACCTACTGGATTGAAAAAGACTAGAGAGACCCCTGAGACTATTGCCGTAAGATCTCCTTTGAACTTGGCACTGAAGCCACTCTTGGAGGTCACACTTCAGCCAAATAATAGACTGTCTTATAAAATAAACAATATCACCTGTGAGTAATGTGTCTCTTAATTAACTATATGAAACCAAATGGTCAACACTTACCCAAAGCAAAGGTGAAAAGGCAAGGAAGGGAAGGGAAGCTAGATAATGGAAACAGAACAAACAGAATGGAAATAATGAGATTGCTGACCCTTTATGAAAATTGTAACCACTGTCACAGAAAATTTTGTATAGAAATTGTTAAATGGGATCCTAATATTTTTTAAAAATTAAATGTAGGTCTACCTCATTTTTTTTTTACTTTTTTTTATTGTGCTTTAAGTGAAAGTTTACAAATCAAGTCAGTCTCTCATACAAAAACTTATACACACCTTGATATGCTCTCCTAGCTCCTCTTCCCCTAATAAGACAACATACTTCTCCTCTCTACCCTGTATTCCCCAGATCCATTCAACCAGCTCCTATCCCCCTCTAGCTTTGCATCTCACCTCCCGACAGGAGCTGCCCACATAGTCTCATGTGTCTACTCGAGCTAAGAAACTCCCTCCTCACCAGTATCATTTTCTGTCTTACACTCTAGTCCAATCCCTGTCTGAAGAGTTGGCTTCAGGAATCATTCCAGTCTTGGGATAATACAGGGTCTGGGGACCATGACCTCCGGGGTCCCTCCAGCCTCATTCAGACCATTAAGCCTGGTGTTTTTATGAGAATTTGATATCTGCATCCCACTGTTCTCCTGCTCCATCGGGGATTCACTGTTGTGTTCCTTTTCAGGGCAGTCATCGGTGGTAGCCAGGCACCACCTAGTTCTTCTGGTCTCAGGCTAATGGAGACTCTGGTTTATGTGGCCCTTTCTGTCTCTTGGGGTCATCTTTACCTTATGTCTTTGGTGTTCTTCATTCTCCTTTGCTCCAGGTGAGTTGAGAACAATTGATGTGTCTTAGATGGCCACTTGCTAGCATCGAAGACCTCAGACACCACTCACCAACGTTGGATGCAGAAAGTTTACTTAATACATTTTGTTATGCCAATTGACCTAGATGTCCCCTGAAACCATGGTCCCCAGACCCCTATCCCTGCTACTCTGGTCTTCAAAGCATTCGGTTGTATTCAGGAAACTTCTTTGCTTTTGGTTCAGTCCAATTAGGTCTACATCATTTTTAATAGCTTCATGGTATTCCCTTGTATAGTTCAGAGATTGTTAAACTACTTGGCAAATTACAGCCTGTAGGCCAAATCCAGCCCCTTAACTGTTTTTATATGGCCTGCAAACTAAGAATGATGTTCATATTTTTAAATGGTTACATTTTTATTATTATATTAGTATCTACATAATCTCTTCAGTTTTTGCCTCTTGACTGCAAAGCTGAAAATATCTAAGAAAAAGTGTGTTGACTCTTGATAAAGACATAATTTCTTAAGTTAATCATAGTATATGGAAGTGTGGGGCAGTTACAACTTTTCTCTATGATAAATACCCCTGCAGTGCAAAAACTGATCCAAATTTCCCATTGGGATAAATTTCTGTTACTGAAACTGCTGGATCGAAGGGTGGCTTTTTTGGTTAAATTTTTGATGCATATCACTTAATTGGAAACGCTGGTGGCATAGTGGTTAAGCGCTACAGCTGCTTACCAAAAGGTTGGCGCTTCGAATCCACCAGGCGCTCCTTGGAAACCCTATGGGGCAGTTCTACTCTGCTTTAGGGTCGCTATGAGACAGAATCGACTCGATGGCAATGGGTTTTATGAGTCGGAATCAACTCAATGGCATTGGCTTTAGTTTTTATTGTTTAATTGTCCTCCAAAAAATTGACCAATTTAAGCTCTCATCAGCCTTTGCAATGGAAGGGGACAGACCCACTACACCCTCACCCTGCCCTACTGGGTAGCAGCAGATCTTTACAATCTTTGTCAATGTGATATGTAAAAAATGATTGCATATTTTCTCTTTCATTTTTATTTTTTATTGCTTGAGATGATGGCTGTTTTTAAATTCAAAGCAACCATTAGTTCCTTTGAGAAATATCTGCTCCTGTCTTTTGGCCATTTTCTTATTGTGGTGTATGCCTTAAGAGCATCATCTCCTTGGCCTTGTCAGTAGTTACAAATTCTTACTCATAAACCCTCTTTCCAAGCTTTTAATCGTTTTCTGAGTCTTCTCTGATCCCTTTCCAACCTACTCTTCCTCCAACTCTAAGTTTATAGACAGATGGTTTCAAAATAGCTTCCATCATTTTAATGTGTGGTGCAAATGGTTAACACACTTGGCTGCTAACAGGAAGATTGGTGGTTCAAGTCCACCTAGAGGTGCCTCAGAAGAAAGACCTAGCAGTCTACTTCTGAAAAATCAGCCACCGAAAACCCTGTGGAGCACAGTTCTACTCCGACAACATGGGGTTGCCATGAGTCAGAGTCAACTCAACGGCACCTGTTTGGTTTGGCCGGTTCATGGTAAGTGCCCCGCAAGCAGTGGCAGGGCGCCCAGGGTCAGGCTCCAGCACATACATTACTGCATTGGCTCACAATCTTTGCTCCATCCATGGAACTGGGGACACCATTCTGCATAGTGAAAGCAAGGCAAGAGTATTTCACTGTATTTCCCAACTGAAACTGACTCCAACATCTTAAACAGCCCACTCTTCCTGCTATGAGGCTAAAGTGAATTTCCCGTCATATATCAAATATGGAAACCCTGGTGGCGTAGTAAAGGAAAGCCTGGTGGCATAGTGATTAAGAGCTGCAGCTGCTCACCAAAGGGTCGGCAGTTTGAATCCATCAGGCATTCCTTGGAAACTCTATGGGGCAGTTCTACTCTGTCCTATAGGGTCGCTACGAGTTGGAATTGACTCGAGGGCACTGGGTTTGGTTTTTTTGGGGGGTTGGTGGTGTAGTGGCTAAGTGTTATGGCTGCTAACCAAAAGGTCAGCACTTCGAACCCACCAAGAAGCCCTGGTGGCATAGTGGTTAAGTGCTACGGCTGCTAACCAAGAGGTCAGCAGTTCAAATTCACCAGGCGCTCCTTGGAAATTCTATGGGGCAGTTCTACTTTGTCCTATAAGGTTGCTATGAGTCGGACTTGACAGCAATGAGTTTGTTTTGTTTTGTTTTTAATATCAAATACAGAAATTTCAGCCAAAAGACAACTCAAAGGAGTTTAGTTGTTGTTATTGTGTGTCGCTGAGTCAATTCCAACTAATAGTGGCCCTGTATGACATAGTAGAACTGCCCCATAGGGCTTCCTAGGCTGTAATCTTTATGGGGCAGATCACCAGGTCTTTTCTCCCACAAAGTCAACAGTGACTTCAAAACCGCTGACCCTTTCAAACACTTAACGATTGCATCAGGGCTCCTAGGGAATCTAGTAAGTATCAATTAATTTTTATCCTTGGGGACAAGGGTGACTCTTTCCAGGGTTTACTGACTGCTTCAAAATATGAAGATCTCATTCTCTCTAACTAGTGAAGGATCAGCATATTTTCTGAATCTCTGACAGAGTTCATTTGAAAACAAATTTCCACATCAAATTATAGTATGTGAATACCTAGCCTACTTGGATGACCATGGTGCTTGTCTGATAGGAACTTTGGTTGCAATAACAATTCACAGATTCTGTTGGGAACCGTCAGTTACAACCCTCAAGTGTCACATATTCATGTGAATATTTCCATACTAAATATCTGATCTTAGCTAGAATATAAGTAGTAGCAAGAAAGCAAATTTCCCATTAAGCATGCCAAGAATGTAGAAACGCTTAATCCTGGAAGGTGTTGTAGGGAGCTTACGGAAATCAAAGTAAGCATCGCCCCTTCCCATTCTTGCCGAGAATTTCATTTACCTGAATGGGGAAAGCAGAACCCGAAAAATCAATAGCTAAGTAATTAGTAATCATTACCTGTCTGCTCTGCTTGAAAGACCAACACGAATTTAGATGATAAACAGTCGGTGATTCCACACTGGTGGCTTTACTTTCAAATGAGACTACCTTAAAGGTGGAGCTATTTTCAGAGTATTCAAAGGAAGCTGCTCCACTTTGTTTGTTTCTGTTTTGGTGGGTTTGTTTTATTTTTATCGTATATAAGTTGTCCGTTTATTAATTCACTCAACAAACATTTTTCAAATAACTGGATAATGAATAAAAGTCCCTGTTGCCTGCAGGTCAGGCCCCTGAAACGTGTAATTGGTCCCTTTTGTACGCTCTAGGGAGAATCCATTCACTTGTCCTTTCCAGCTTCTCAAGGCCACCTGCACCCCTTGGCTCATAGCCCCCTTCTTCCATTTTCTAAGCCAGCAACAGGGGGTAGAGTTTTTCTCACATTGCCATCTCTCTGGTTTTCTTCTACCTCCCTCTTCCACTTTTGAAGACCTTTGTGATTCCATTGGGTTCATGGGGATAATCCAGAATAATCTCTCTTTGAAGGTCGGCTGATTAGTTACATTCATTCCTTCTGCAACCTTAATCCTCCTTTGTAACTTAATACATTTATAAATTCCAAGAATTAGGCCCTGGACATCTTCGGGGGACCAGTATCCTGCCTACCATGGTCCCTGTCATCCCTTGAATATAGTCTATGTGTTACTTCCAGACAGTAGACGGGACAGCATAATAGCTATGGAAGTGGCAGCTGCCAGGGCCACCCCATCTGTACATCTGCTGTATTACATACCTTGTCACTGAGGTTCATTTTTCTCCCTTTGATGATAGCATGTGAAAGGCTCACTTTACTTTTAGAAATAAACTATGTATGGAAACTAAAAGTTAGCCACGGAGCAGACCCTGTCCCAGATGCTCATATTCATTGGTTTCCTCCAATTCCATTACTCCAAACAGCCCTCACCCCTCTGCACTTTGCTAGGGCTTCATTCCCTTAATGACTTGCTCTCAGCTAGGCGTCATCAAAGCCATTTGTCTATAGATTATTGAAGCTGAAACTGACATGTTAATAAAGAACTGCTCTAGAAAACTAAAAAATTCCTTTAAAACCACAGGAATGAATCCAAAGTAAACCTTTTAGATAAGGTACCTCTCTCCCAAAGCGTTGCAAGATAAAATGCAGGATGCTCAGGCAATCTGAATCTCAGAGAAACAACAAATATTTTCTTTAGCATAAGTGTGTCCCAAGTATTGCATGGAATATATTTATACTTAAAAATTATACATGGTTTTTCTGAAATTGATATTTAACTGGGCATCCTGTATTTTTAATAGCTAAATCTGGCAAACTTATCTACCTCCCCCAAACCAAACCAATTGCCATTGAGTCAATTCTGACTCATGTCAACCCTGTGTGTTGCCAAGCAGAACTGTTCCATAGGGTTTTCTTGGTTGTAATCTTTATAGGAGCAGATTGCCAGGCCTTTCTTCTGCAGCACCACCGGGTGGGTTCAAACCTCCAACCTTTAGGTTAATTGTCTAGCTCCAGGTGTTTGTGCCACACAGGTGCCTCCTATCTACCTAAACCCATTGCCGTCCAGTAGATTCTGATGCATAAAGACCCTAATAGGACAGAGTAGAACTGCCCATGGGGTTTCCAAGGAGTGGCTGGTGGATTCAAACTGCCGACCTTTTGGTTTAGAGCCAAACGCTTAAACATTGCGCCACCAGGGCTCCCCTATCTACCTAGACCTCCTCAAATAATACTGTACTGACAGCTCCATATCCCTCCTCACCGTAGGCAAGACATGTTTCTAACGTTCATTGCCTCCTAGCCCCACAGAAAACCACATCATACGATTCCAAAAACGTTATAATAATAATCATTAACAGAAATTTAACACCCTGCTGTATGACAGTAAGCTTTCATGCATTATTTATGATGTTTGTATTATAATTCTCCAACAGCCCAGCAAGGAGAAAATGCAGTCTCAGAGAGTTACTTGCTCATGGTTGCCCAGTTTCTAAAATGCAGACTGAGAATTTAAACCAAGGTCTTGGCTGCCGAAAGACAATAAAGTCATTCCCCCCACTCCTCGTGACCATAACCATGAGGTTAAGGGTTCTCTCAAAGAAGGGCACAGCCTGTGATCTTCTCACAGAATTTCCTTGGCTTTCCCGTCCCCGCATGTCAATTCTCTGCATTAATGCTTTTTTTCTCTGGCATAAATAGAGCAACACTTGACTATTGTCAAACCTGAAATACACGTACATGTGGGCCCCAGACCAGGAAAGATGAAAAGCACAACCAATATATAGGACAGAAATAAATATCCTCTGCAGTCACGCAGGACAGTAGCTTAGCTATTTCTGTATTTGCAGAAATGTCCTCAGTTGTTTTTAAAGTCTGAGGCATCTCATTACTTTGACTAAGTTGACAGAATCAAGTTTTATTTAATTCCCTTTCATATTGAATCTGCTCCAAGGTCCGCCTTTGATTATCCAGGCTGAGGAAGGGTATTGCAAAATGCCAGATAAGGCAATATTTATTACGTTTCCCTTCAGAATATATTCCTGCCCTTATGTTTTGCTGAACACCACCATGAAGCAGTGATTCAAAGAGTTCCCCACCTGCTTCTGTGCAGCTCTGCCCCTTGAGCCACTCCCCATCCCTGTCTCGGTGAGCCAAAACCCCTGATAAGAAAAGAGAAGGAAAGCTGCTGTATCTTGTGGTCTTTCTGCAGAAGACAGAGATACGGTTAAGTGTTTCATTTTCAGAGGGCTACCCTATCAGGGCACAAGTCGAAAAATGACAGCTTCGTCCTTCAGGACTATAGATTCAAGCTGACCGTCCAGTTAAATTGCCAAGTGATGTATGAGCTATAAATTCTTGCCTATCATCAAATTCATCAATACAGACCATTTGTCCATCATTTCACTCAACTGTGCTAGGTGCTGGGGGTACAAAGACACACCTTATGTTCTGTCTGCCCTCTAAGGACTCATAGTCTGGAAAGGAATTAGAACAAAATTACAATATAATAAGTGCTATAGCAGATACCCACCATGTGTCTGTCAGTTAGTCACACTGTGGTGGCTTGTGTGTTGCTGAGATGCTGGAAGCTATGCCACCGGTATTTCAAATACCAGCAGGGTCACCCTTGGTGGACAGGTTTCAGCAGAGCTTCCAGACTAAGACAAACTAGGAACAAGGATCTGGCAGTCTATTTCTGAAAAAATTGGCCAGTGAAATCTTATGAATAGCAGCTGAACACTGTCTGATATAGTGCTGGAAGAAGAGCCCCCCAGGTTGGAAGGCACTCAAAATATGACTGGGAAAGAGCTGCCTCCTCAAAGTAGAGTCACTTAATGACATGGGTGGAGTCAAGCTTTCAGGACCTCCATTTGCTGATGTGGCATGACTCAAAGTGGGAAGAAACAGTTGCAAACATACATTAATAATCAGAACATGGAACATACAAAGTACAAATCTAGGAAAATTGAAAGTCATAAAAATGAAATAGAATGCATAAAGATCGATATCCTAGTCATTGGAGAGCTGAAATGGATTGGTATTGGTCATTTTGAATCAGATAATCATGGTCTACTATGCTGGGAGTGACAAACTGAAGAGGAATGGTGTTTCATTCATCATCAAAAAGAAAATTTCAATATCTATAGGGTCGCTATGAGTTGGAATCGACTCGACGGCAACGGGTTTTGGTTTTTGGTTATCCTGACAGACAACGCTGTCGGTGATAGGACAATATCCACAGGTATACAAGGAAGACCAGTTAATAAGACTGTCATTCAAATTTACGAACCAACCACTAAGGTCAAAGTCAAGGAAACAAGATTTTTACCAACTTCTGTAGTCTGAAATTGATCAGGGATTTAGTTTTACTTGGATCCACAAGCAACACCCATGGAAACAGCAGTCTAGAAATCAAACAATAAATTTTCTTGGGCAAATCTGCTGCAAAGACATCTTTAAAAGCATTTGACCCAAAATAGCAAGTCCTAGGAAGGAAGGGCCGCTTACTAAAGAATCAACAATTCACAGATGAAGAAAAAAAAAACAAACAATAAATTTTCTTGGGCAAATCTGCTGCAAAGACATCTTTAAAAGCATTTGACCCAAAATAGCAAGTCCTAGGAAGGAAGGGCCGCTTACTAAAGAATCAACAATTCACAGATGAAGAGTCCACATTTATGCTTTCTCTCCTCTCCTGCCTGCCTTCTCACTATTGAAGAAACTAAAGAGAAGAAATGAGACTAGAATGTTGTCAAAAGAAAACTGACAAATGACAAAATTAATCTGTTAGACGAGGTTTACTCTGGCAAATATTCGCAAATTGGGTAGCACCAAACCAAAAGTGGAAAGGTACTCCACCAAGTATTAGCAGGGACGGGTTTGTATTGACAAAATCTGGAAACAAAGAAGATTATTTCTGATTGGCTTATACAATTTACAGTTGAAGCACCGCCAATGAGGATGGCCTAATTTACAGGAAAACTAGGCTTAAGTTTCCATAAAGACCAGTCTTAGAGCTGTTGTACACCTGACGGCCAACACCATTTTGTCAACCACACAACTCTATTTTTATTTCATTTGACAATGTATTCTCATCCTTTGTTCTACCTAGGGCATGCACTCCCTTCACGCCTACGGGCAATAATAATAACCAGATAAATTATGAAGCTGTTTCTGCCTCTGAATGGGTCATTCACTCAACCAATATTTTTTCAGCACCTACTGTGTGCCCGAGGCAGCTCTTCCCTGGTCATCTTTTCAGCGCCTTCCAACCTGGGGGGCTTATCGTCCAGCACTATATCAGACAATGTTCCACTGCTATTCATAAGGTTTTCACTGGCTACTGCTTTTCAGAAGTAGACTGCCGGGTCCTTCTTCCTAGTCTGTCTTAGTCTGGAAGCTCAGCTGAAATCTGCCCTCCGTGGGTGACCCTGCTGGTATCTGAATACCAGTGGCTTAGCTTCTAGCATCACAGCCACACACAAGCCCCCACAGTATGACAAACTGACAGACACATGGGCGTAAACCTACAGCACCCGGTATTCCCAGGCAGTCTCCCATGCAAGTACTAATCAGGTCCAACCCCGCTTAGCTTCTGAGATCAGACAAGATCCAGCGAATTCAGGGTGGTATGGCCTCCTCAAAGTAGAGTCGACCCTGATGACATGGATGGAGTAAAGCTTCAGGACCTTCATTTGCTGATGTGGCAGGTCTCAATATGAGAAAAAAAACAGCTGCAAACATCCATTAATAATCCAAACCTGGAATGTACGAGGTAAGAATCTAGGAAAATTGGAAATCGTCAGAAATGAAAAGGAACACATAAACATCAATATCCTATGCTTCAGTGAGCTGAAATGGACTGGTATTGGCCATTTTGAATCGGACAGTCTACTATGCTGGGAATGACAACTTGAAGAGGAACAGTATTGCATTCATCATCAAAAAGAACGTTTCAAGGTCTATTCTGAAGTATAACACTGTCAGTGACAGGATAATATCCGTACGCCTACAAGGAAGACCAGTTAATATGACTATTATTCAAATTTACGTACCAACCACTAGGGCCAAAGATGAAGAAACAGAAGATTTTTATCAGCTGCTGCAGTCTGAAATTGATCAAACATGCAATCAAGATGCATTGGTAATTACTGGTGATTGGAATGCAAAAGTTGGAAACAAAGAAGAAGGACCAGTAGTCGGAAAATATGGCCTTGGTGATAGAAACAATGCCGGAGATCGAATGATAGAATTTTGCAAGACCAACGACTTCTTCATTGCAAATACCTTCTTTCACCAACATAAATGGCAACTATACACATGGACCTTGCCAGATGGAACACACAGAAATCAAATTGACTACATCTGTGGAAAGAGATGATGGAAAAGCTTAATATCATCCATCAGAACAAGGCCAGGGGTTGACTGTGGAACAGACCATCCATTGCTCATATGCAAGTTCAAGCTGAAACTGAAGAAAATCAGAGCAAGTCCACGAGAGCCAAAATATGACCCTGAGTATATCCCACCTGAATTTAGAGACCATCTGAAGAATAGATTTGACGCATTGAACACTAGTGACTGCAGACCAGACAAGTTGTGGAATGACATCAAGGACATCATCCATGAAGAAAGCAAGAGGTCATTGAAAAGACAGGAAACAAAAAAAGACCAAGATGGATGCCAGAAAAGACCAAGAAGGAGGCTCTGCAATTTACTCTTGAAAGTCGAGCAGCTAAAGCAAAAGGAAAAATTGATGAAGTAAAAGAACTGAACAAAAGATTTCAAAGGGCGGCTCGAGAAGACAAAGTAAAGTATTATAATGTCATGTGCAAAGAGCTGAAGATGGAAAACCAAAAGGGAAGAACACGGTCAGCATTTCTCAAGCTGAAAGAACTGAAGAAAAAATTCAAGCCTCGAGTTGCAATAGTGAGGGATTCTATGGGGAAAATATTAAACAATGCAGGAAGCATCAAAAGAAGATGGAAGGAATACACAGAGTCATTATACCAAAAAGAATTAGTCAATGTTCAACCATTTCAAGAGGTGGCATATGATCAGGAATCGACGGTACTCAAGGAAGAAGTCTAAGCTGCTCTGAAGGCATTGGCGAAAAACAAGGTTACAGGAATTGATGGAATATCAATTGACATGTTTCAGCAAACAGATGCAGCACTGGAGGTGCTCACTTGTCTGTGCCAAGAAGTATGGAAGACAGCTTCTTGGCCAACTGACTGGAAAAGAACCATATTTATGCCTATTCCCAACAAAGGTGATCCAACCAAATGCAGAAATTATCAAACTATCATTAATATCACTCGCAAGCAAAATCTTGCTGAAGATCATTCAAAAATGGCTAGAGCAGTATATCAACGGGGAACTGCCAGAAATTCATGCCGGTTTCAGAAGAGGATGTGGAACCAGGGATATCATTACTGATGTCAGATGGATCCTGGCTGAAAGCAGAGAATATCATAAGGATGTTTACCTGTGTTTTATTGATTATGCAAAGGCATTCAGCTGTGTGCATCATAACAAATTATGGATAACATTGCAAAGAATGGGAATTCCAGAACACTTAATTGTGCTCATGAGGAACCTTTACATAAATCAAGAGGCAGTTGTTCAGACAGAAAAAAGGGGATACTGATTGGTTTAAAGTCAGGAAAGGTGTATGTCAGGGTTGTATTCTTTCACCATACCTATTCGATCTGTGTGCTGAGCAAATAATCTGAGAAGCTGGACTATATGAAGAAGAACGGGGCATCAGGATTGGAGAAAGACTCATTAACAACCTGCGTTATGCAGATGACATAACCTTGCTTGCTGAAAGTGAAGAGGACTTGAAGCACTTGCTAATGAAGATTGAAGACCACAGCCGTCAGTATGGATTGCACTCAACATAAAGAAAACAAAAATCTCCACAGCTGGACCTATGAGCAACATCATGATAAACGGAGAAAAGATTGAAGTTGTCAAGGATTTCATTTTACTTGGATCCACAATCAACAGCCATGGAAGCAGCAGTCAAGAAATCAAAAGGTGCATTGCATTGGGTAAATCTGCTGCAAAGGACCTCTTTGAAGTGTTGAAATGCAAAGATGTCACCCTGAAGAGTAAGGTAAACCTGTCCCAAGCCATGGTATTTTCAATTGCATAATATATTTGTGAAAGCTGGACAATGAGTAAGGAAGACAACAAAGGAATTGACGCCTTTGAATTGTGGTGTTGGTGAAGAATATTGAATATACCATGGACTTCCAAAAGAATGAACAAATCTATCTTAGAAGAAGTACAACCAGAATGCTCCTTAGAAGCAAGGATGGCAAGACTGTCTTACATACTTTGGACATGTTGTCAGGAGGGATCAGTAGAAAAGAGGAAGACCCTCAATGAGATGGATTGACACAGTGGCTGCAACAATGAGCTCAAGCATAACAATGATTGTAAGGATGGCTCAGGACCGGGCAGCGTTTCGTTCTGTTGTGCAGAGGGTCGCTATGAGTCAGAATCTATTCAACGGCACCTAACAACAGCAAGAACTGTGTGCCCAGAATTGAAATAAAAAGCATGATCAAAAAAGACAAAATCTCTTTCTCGTGGATCCTATATTTGAATATATTCAAGCAAAAAGTCATGGTGGCACAGTGGTTAAGTACTCGGCTGCTAACTGAGAGGTCAGCAGTTCAAATCCACCAGTGGCTCCAAGGGGAGAAAGATGTGGCAGCCTGCTTTCGTAAAGATTTACAGCCTTGGGAATCCTGTGGGGTGGTTCTACTCTGTCCTATAGGATCGCTACGAGTCAGAATCAATTCCACTGCAACGGGATATTTCAATAAATATAAATAAAACTTTTAACAGTCTGATATAAGAGACATTTTGTCTACTATCCCCTTTATTAAATTAGTCTTAATACTTTTTAGTGCCTTCAATTTTATTGAATTTGAATTTCAGTAAAGCCACAGCAGTTGAAATTCAAAACTGTGATGATTCCATGTGTTTAGGGTAGAAGGTTGTTTTGAGATGATTTTTCAGAGAATAAGAAACTCTCCTAAATGAAAAGAAAAAAAAAAAAACCCACACTATCTTACTTTTGGAAACCTCGGTGGCATAGTGGTTAAATGCTACGGCTGCTAACCAATAGATCAGCAGTTCAAATCCACCAGGTGCTCCTTGGAAATTCTGTGGGGCAGTTCTACTCTGTCCTATAGGCTTGCTATGAGTCAGAATCGACTCAAAGGCAATGGGTTTGTTTTTGGTTTTGGGTTTTCTTTTTTTTTGGTGTCTTACTTTTGAAGAAAAAATTTCCCTAGCAAATTATTTGCATAAATAAGTGATGAGTGAGGGCCAGAGAGAGAACAATTTGACATGGTAGAAGAAATCCTTCAAGTACTTAACAGCACTATGTATTTGCAGAGAGTCAACGTGCTAACTCCAATGAATCTCAATTATTCATTAAGCAGATCAGGAAGGACCTTCTTTACTATCACTTAGCTATGTGGACAAGATTTAGAGCCATTAACTTAAGCTTCGGTTTTCTCATTGTTCATTTACAAGAGTCAGACTACATGAGCCATAAGATCCTTTCTAATTCTAAAAACTCTATGATTTTTTTTTTCATTGCTAAAAAAAATTACACAAATGGAAAAATTCAATGAGCTCAGTTAATACTGGGAAATGCAGTGTTAAAACAGGTAAAGCAAACATGGCGACTCTAACGGTCTGTCCAGCCACAGAGGGGAGCCAACTTATATCTCACCAAACAGTTCTGCACAAGCTCTTGCCAGTAATACTGCCTTGAAGATGGAGGAGAAGAGTATATATTCATTCACAAATGCATATTGATCATGGGTTATTTTTTGTGTTTGTGTGGTATTGGCAACACATACATTTCTAAATTGTTCCATCTTATATTTCATTGGCAAAGAACATGTATAACCATAAACATGAAAGTGTAGCCTTCCTTGTGGAACCAAACCAAAATCGAGTCAATTCTGACTCACAGCAAAGCCATGTATTACAGAGTAGGACTGCTCCATAGGTTTTCTTGGCTGTGATCTTTATAGAAGCAGATCACGAGGCCTTTTTTTTTTTTAATGGCGCCACTGGGTAGGTTCGAACCACCAACCTTTACGTTAGTAGACAAACACAAACCATTTGCCCCACTCAGGGAAACCAGATATTAAAGATAAGAAGAAAACTCCATATTATTACTTACTGCTAGTTTGAGTTAGGTTTTCAAAATGCGTTGAACTTTACTAACAGAATTGCCAGTATGACAGTATTCCCCTTTTATTGCATTTCTTTCCACTTCATATGCAAGATATGGGCTTATGCTTCTCGTTGTTGTTAATTGCCATCAAACTGATTCCAACTCACGGTGGTCCCATGTGTGCAGAATAGAACTATTCCACAGGGTTTCCAAAGGCTGTGAAATTTTGGAAGCAGTTTGCCAATCCTGTCTTCCAAGGTGCCTCTGGGTGGGTTCGACCTGCCAAACTTTGGGCTAGTAATCTAGCACTTAACTGTTTGCACCACCCAAGGACTCCAGGGGCTTATGCTATGTACCTTCAAAACATGGGCTAAGCTGTCAATATATGTGAAAACAATATTTACAATGGATAAGACAAAATTAGAGATCAACCCTTAAAAAAAAAATTGGAGTATGGGATCAAGAATAATAAGTATAACTAAAATGATGCTTAAAATACCATACAAATTCTATTTAATACTAGATTTCTTGCAAAGAAAGGTTAATGTCCCTAGACCATTTGGTAGTAGTACAAGACTAACTTTGACCTTAGTTACTAAAAATAAAAAAAAAAAATTATTGAAGATAAAAACAGAGTCTCAGTGGCATATGCTACCTGCCCTTCCAGGAATCCTCTCCTTTAGTTTGAATTTGATCAGCTTGCCTAACATCATTTTCTAAATTGTTGTCCTATTGGGATTGATTTTATTAAATGTCAGGGAGAAAGATATAAAAATGATTGATAAAACTAATCATAAAATACCTTGCAAAGTATCATAGATTTTCCAAGTAATTATTTCCAGACATTTTACCGAAATGCTAAATGGCATGGAAGAAGCAACATTTTTTACTAATCAGTAAATATGTACCTTAATGTGAGTTTCCCTGACAGCACTTTTATCCCAGACAAGATATGCGTGTTCAGGTCCCTGGGGTAACATCAATCTCAAAATCATTTGATTATTTCTCAGGACCGGACATCACAATCTGATTTCAACTTTGAAAGTACATTTGCCTGATCCGCTAAGAAAGGAGATTTCTAGAGGGTATTGGTGGTTCAGTGGGAAATTCTTGCCTTCCGTGTGGGAGACCCAGGTTCTATTCCCAGCCCAAGGTACCTTAAATGCAGCCACCACTGTCTGTCATTGGAGGCTTGTGGGTTGATGTGATGCTGAACAGGTTTTAGTGGAGCTTCTAGACTAAAACAGAGTAGAAAGAAAGGCCTGGCAATCTACTTATGAAATTCTGCCAGTGAAAACCCTATGGATCACAACTGTATGATCCACATACAATCCTGGGCACAGGACCAGGCGGTGTTTCGTTCCGTTAGTACATGAGGCCACCATGAACTGGGAGCCAACTCGATGACAGCTAACAACAACAACCCCAATGGTAAGTTGTAGTAACACTATGCTAATAACACTCAATTGTCAGTATCAGTCAGAGTTAATCAGAAAAATACTTGTTACAGAAATGATGTCTGGTTCATCCAGGTAAGCACAACATTATTGAAAAAATGTTGGCAAACTCACGACGTCCCTGAGAAGGCTGATGTTCTAGAGCTGCGCTCTCTAACGCAGTAGCCACTAGCAACACGTGGCTATTGAAACGGGGCTAGTGCAACTGCAAATTAAATATTTAATTTTAATTAATTTAAATTTATATAGTCACACATTGCTAGCGTCTACCATATCGGACCATGCAGCCATAAAACTAGGATCCCGGGCGTCTAGGCAGTAGCCACCACAGCTAAATCCCTCCACAAAACCCAATCCTGTGCCACAACATGACACCACACTTGAACCTCCTCTGCACCCAGCACAGGACATGGGATGTGGCCACAGCCATTTCTAGAAACTTAGTGTTGCTGCTGCTGGGGCAAACCACCAAATTGAAACTTCTGGATCTCAGCATCTTTGTACAGGGTGGAGGCATCTAGTTGATGGAGCCTGGGTTACATGCCTACTTCCTAGCTCCTAGAGAATAGGGAAAGCAAGTGTCTGCCCTGGTGGTAGAGTGGTCAAAGCACTAGGCTGCTAACTGAAAGGTCAGCGATTTGATCCCACCAGCCGCTCCACGGCACTCTGATTCTGTACAGATTTATAGTCTTGGAAACCCTATGGGGGAGTCCTACTCTGTCCTATAGGGCCACTGTGAGTCGAAATCAACTCGACAGCAGTGGTTTTGGTTTTGGGTTTTATAGTGGGAGGCAAGTTCGGTAGCACCCTTTGTCAGTTTGTCGTACTGTGGTGGCACGCGTGTTGCTATGATGCTGGAAGCTATGCCATGGTATTTCAGATACCAGCAGGGTCACCCATGATAGGCCAGGTTTCAGTGGTTCTTCCAGACTAAAACAGACTAGGAAGAAAGGTCAGATGATCTACTTCCAAAAGTTAGCCAATGAAAACACTATAGATCACAACATACTATTGCCCAATATAGTGCTGGATGACGATCCCCCTAGGTTGAAAGGCACTCAGAGTATACAGTGGCTGCAAAAATGGATCCCAGATACCAAAAATCATGAATATTGTGCAGGACTGGGCAACACTTCATTCTATTGTACAGGTGATCACTTTGCTTGAGGTGCACTGGCCAGGAATTGAACCCGACTCTCCCACATGGAAGGTGGGAATTCTACCACTGAACCTCCACTGCTCCCTAAACACAAAGTATGTCCTTCAAGCCTTCCCAATTCTTGGAATTCTGCTCTTCCTGATTAATGCATAAATTTACGTTTCTCTGCTGACAACAATGAATTCAACTGATCTTGTAAAGTAAACTTAGCAAAAGCAGGAACTCTGCTTTTTCTACTAGTGTTTGCCCAACACCTGAAACAGTGCCTGGCACATAGTAGGTGCTCGATACACATTTGTTGTTTTCATTGTTGTTGATTTTGGCAATTTCTCAGAATCAAATTTTTTGTTTTGACTTCAATTCTTTCAGCCCTATGGCTTCAAAAGCAAAGACATACTCTTTTCCATCTGGGGTAGCTGACGAAACCTGACTTAGTAATGGAAGGATGAAACCCCACCACCCCAGATGAAATGTCCAAACTTAAGACCAGGGAGGCAGGATTCTGGTTAGATGGGAAGGACACCATACAGGTGGGGGTAGGGATTGGAGTTCATGCTCTAATTTATCAATTCCTTCATTCAACTCATTCATTTGGGCCTCTGTCGTATACCAAGACTTGCTTTAGGTTTTACTTCCAATACTAACACAGTGGAACATGAAAGTGTAACTTCATGTCTTGGTAGCTCAGTTGCTTCCTCAAAGAAATAAGATGGTAAAATCTAGATAGTGAAGGTCTCTTATGGCCCTAAAACTCTACAAAAATATCGTTTCTAAAAGTGATGTATATGCAGGTATCTTTTATAGAGAACATTAGCCAGTCCACATAGGGTATGTGAACACTAGGGCATCTCTTTTCTTCTCTGGGAGTACGTCTCTCTTAGGGGCCATTGACTGTACACAGTCAAACACTCAATTTCCTTATGACTAAGAAGCCCTGGTGGTGCAACAGTTAAGTGCTCAACTGCTAATGGAAGGTTGATATTTCCAACCCACCCAGCAGCTCTGTGGGAGAAAGACCTTGGCAATTTGTTCCTGTAAACTTTACACCTGGAAAAGCCCATAAACCTTATGGTGCAGTTCTACTTTGTCACATGGGGTCACCATGAGTCGAAATTGACTAGACAGCATCCAAAACAACAACAACAAAACTTTGGTAGCCTTGGATATAAAACAAGCCATGTTTCTGGGCTTCTGAACCTCTGGGATTTTTAGGGACCCAGAAACCCAAACCCAAAAACCCATCCCCATTGAGTTGATTCCAATTCATAATGACCCTATAGGACAAAGTAGAGCTGCCCCATAGGGTTTCCAAGAAGTGGTTGGTGGATTTGAATTGTCAACCTTTTGGTTAGCAGCCAAATATTTAACCACTGCACCACCAGGGCTCTGGCACAGAAAACAGATCTTCCCAAACTCCTTATCAATGAAGAGACCCAGGTTCTAAGACTGCTGAGATGGAAAGGGACTCTGTGGAGCAGAAGAACCTGCGAGCACAAAATGCTTTCATCCTAGATGAATGCTGGAGTTAATCCACTGCCGTGACGGCCAGTGCTTTTGAAGCCTTTAAGACCAAGGCAGACCCATGGGTACATCTGGGGCAGGGGTGCAGCAAGGCCAAGGCTATGGAAGCTAGGGCAGATACAAGGTGCCCTTGATTTGCCAGTGGTTCCAGGCAGAACTGGTGGAGCTTCAAAGCCCTCACAGGGATGAGAGTGGCATATGGTCAAGAAATATCAAGTCTCAGTTCATGCGTGCAAGCATTTTGGTAGAGGCTTTGGATCCTATGCTGACATAGAGGAACCTCCAAAAAAATTAATTAATTAAGAAGACAACCTGTTGCCATCAAGTGGACTCCAACTCATAATGACCACAACCCCATCTGTCACAGAATAGAACTGCGCCATAGAGTTTTCTTGGCTATAATCCTTAAGGAAGTAGATTGCCAGGCTTTTCTTCTGTGGTGCCACTGGCTGAGTTCAAACTACCAATCTTTAGGTTAGTAGTCAAGTGCAAACTGCTCCACTCAGGGACCTATAGAAGAACCTCCAGAGATAGGTTATTTGTGGTATAGCGGATAAGGCACCAGGAACATAACCTCCTGGAAACTGTATTCTGGGGCATTGATATTCTAAGAAATGACCTAATAGGTTTTAGAGTTCAGCGTATCAAAACTGGGGCTCAAGAAGCATAGACAGGCCAATCTAGACAGCACACAGATCAATAGTCTAGACATACCTGTGAGCTTTGGCCTCTTTGCTGGTAAAAAAGACAGAAATAATGAATATGAAAATGTGACTAGGATTGGTTATTTTTAGGAATAAATTTTAAAAAACCCATTGCCTCATAGCGACCCTATAGGACAGAGTAGAACTGCCCCATAGGGTTTCCAAGGAGCTGCTGGTAGATTTGAACTGCCAGCCTGTTGGTTAACAACCAAGGTCTTAACCGCTACGCCGCCAGAGCTCCAGGGATAAATAGACAAGAGCAAGATTCAAAATACAAATAGAAAACCAGAGATCAGCCCATGAAGGTAAGGGCAGATGGGATGCTAGTGCTCTTAGCAAAACTGAACCAATGCAGTAACCCGAGTAGAAGACAAGGCAGGCAGTTGGCAGAGATCCAAGTGGCAAGCAGCCAGTGGAGGTCAAGCCAAGTGGCATTCAGAGGCCAAGATGTGTAACCACCAAGTGGGCTGAGGTAACATGCAAAAACAGCTCCATCGTTCAAGAAAGGGGTTGAAAAATCAGTGACTGGGGATCTGAATAGGAGGCAAGGGTCAGTCACATTGGAGCAAGGACAAGCCAAGACTGGGCTGCTAATGAGCTCACAGTCTACACTCTGATGCCCAGGTCACTACATTTGTTATCGTATGATCCCTACCCCTTGCCCCAGCAGTGCTGTCTGACTCAGAGGTGGGCACCGGGCCTAAGGAAGGGTTGACAATCCAGAGATTAGACAGGGACCAGTGACACAGCATGAAGTGAAATAATGGGCTGAGACCTTCTAATCCTCCCTCTTTGAATCTTAATTAGGACACATGGAGAATTGGGGCCAGTGCAGAGGGAGCTAAAGCCACAGAGGATGAGAGAGGAGCAGAACAGCCCCAATGGGCAGCATTCAGGCTGGAGTTAAGAGGAAGCAGAAACTATGGCTAAGCAAGTGGTAGGAAAGAGACTGAAGCTGACAGCAAGTAGAGCAGAGAACTGGCTCAAGATAGAGAGTCTACACAGTCCGGGGAGAAACATAAGACAGTAGCTAGTCTTTCAAGCTGCTTTTAGTTTAAACATGTCCTTGTACTAAACATCCCTTTTCATGAGGTAATTCAAGGGAGCCTCTGTTTCTTACAACCCAAATTCCAACCAATCTTAAGGTCAGGGAGTTTCTGGCCAAGAACCCCTCCACATAGTGTTATTATGTACAGGATATGTCGAGGGCCGGTTGGGGAGGAGTGGAGGTCCCAAGGGAAGGTTGAGTGGCCCCAACTTCAAGGTCAAAGATGTAGGAAGTTGAGAGTCAAGCAGGTATGTTAGATTGTAAACTTCAAAGTTCAAGTGGGAAATGACCACATCAGTCATATTTGCTGTTGTATCCTCAGAGTCGATCACAACGCCTGGTATATGATAAGCAGGCAATAAATATTTGTTAAATAAAGGAATAAAGTCATTTACTAAGGACCGAAGCAACCAGCAGCTTGTGTCAGGAATTTTCCTTGCTCTTGAGAAATAATTTCAAAGCAATGGCAATGAGGATCTTTGCTGAAAAGCCTGAGTGTTGTCTACTTATAGGTGATCTTAAAATCAAGATCACTGGGGTCTTAAAGTTATGTCCTATCAATTGCTGCTAATGCTGCAAAAATTCCCAATCTGGACTCAATCCTCTCATTTCTGGGGTTGTTTAAAATGCTCCACAGCCATCGTTCAAGCCTCAGAACATGGCTTGGTGGGAAGTATTGTTGACTGTGGAGGGGGGAACAGACCAAGAGCGCCTAATTTGCTTGTCTGAGGGTAACACCCGAAAGAGGATTTGAAGCCCCTGGCATGTATGTCATAACCTTTAGACGCTATTCATTTCCTCAAAGTGAAGTCATTTTCTAAAGAGAATCACTTCAGATTTCAGTAATTGGAGGTGTCACTATGACCAGAATTGCAATTTTAGTGCTTCCGTGTTGAGGCAATTTGGGACTTAAATTTTACTTCGTTATGTTTCATTATAAATATTTCCTCTGTCAAAACAGAGTTCGGTTGGCAGCCTGTGCCCAGAAGCATCTCAGAACTAATTTAGCATGAGGAATTTAAAGCTGTCTTCCTCCAGCCTTGTTTTCTAGGTCGCAGTGAAAGAAAGCACCACGGATGATGGAGGGACAACGCGTTCGCTGCTCCCAGCCTCTGCTTTCACCTTCTCCCCAAAGCAATCCTTACTAAGGCATTGAAAAATCTATCAGCCAAATTTATGGCAGCTTTGGAGCCCTAAAGAAAGCACACACTGTTCCCATTTTGATTTGGAAGAGATATACTGCAATCTCTTTAGAGGGATGGTCAATATCAGAAGCCCTTGTCAACCAGATTTTATTTGGGGGAAGACAAGAGCTAATCACAGAGGAAGGCTGAGAAGGAACGCTATTTCTAAAGCATCGAGTTCAGGTCTCAAGTGAGTCTGGAAGGAAGACCACCAAACGTAAATTGGGAGAGATTAGTAAGTGACTCATACACTCTGTATGTCATGTTCGTATTAGCCATAATGAAACAGACTGCAAACACTGAGTAAGGTGATCAGCAAAATATTTGCCATTCCCAGGGAAGCCACAAATGATATTATAGTTCTCTCCTCAAATTTGAACAGGAAATTAAGTCAGGGCAGGTATCAGAATATTAGCACATAAAAAATCTAGTCCCTTTATTCAGAGCATTTGGCTGGGGGTGGGGCTAGAGCATAGAGTAACTGTTGAAGTGTGAAGGTCCCACAGGTTTATAGCAATGGAAGCTCCACAGAATAGAAGAAGGAGCACTCATCTAACGGTAGGTCTATCATAAATGGCCATACAATTTTAGACAAGGCACTTGTATGTTCCGGGTCTCAATTTTGTCATCAGTGAAGTGGGGGTAATTGAAAACTTTCCCCTCTACTAAACAAACTTATTAGAAAATTTTATAAGCCTTGTGCAATATTTTCAGGCATCTGTATGTTAGCTGTATATGACATATAAGAGTTGAAGGAAAGGTATTTAATGTAAATTAAAAAAAAATTTTAACGTAAATACGCATAAAGAGATTGTTTACCCTGATACCATGGTTTCTACTGCTGAGGCAATTGGGGGGCAGAAGACACAGTGGAAAGGACTGGGTTCAGGCTCAAAACATCAAATTACTTCTCCAGTTCTGGCACTAGATAGCTCTGAAGTTCGAGCAAGTCACAGTCACTTTTGATATGGATTTACTCGTTTGTAAAGTGAAAGAATTGGATTAGATAGTTCCCTAATGCCCTTTCCAGTTCTAAGGTTTTATAGAGGATTTTCCTCCTGTTGTTCTGAGTTAAAAATGCTTCCAATCCTTTCCTGTGTTCAGGGATCTTTTTATTCCAACTTCATTGGAAATGGCACTGCCCTAAATGATTTTAAGGTCTTTGGGTGGCATGGAAGAAAGCCCTAGCAATCTGTTTCTATAAAGATTACAGCAAAGGAAACCCTATAGATCTGTTCTACTCTGTTACACATGGGGTCGCCATGAGTCGGAATTGGCTAGATGGCACAGGTTTGTTTTTTCATTTTTTAATCGTTTTAGAGCAGACAGAACCACTGAAAGCAAAAAATGAATTTCTTCTCTTCTTCTTTTCTGAGATCACATAATAATAAATAAAAAAATATATATATTTTTTTTTAATAATAAATAGGAACCGGAAATTTTAAAAAAATGCAGATGATTAAATCCAGAATTCCTGATTTCTCAATAGGAGGAGAGTACTTGGAAGGAAAGTTGACTTTGCCAAGTATCACAACCTCCTGAAAGTGATCAGATTTCAACTGGGTGGTCATATTAACCTGTGGTCAATAAAAGCATATTGTTTGGGGAAAGCACTCTTCCAAGGCTGAGAAGAGGATGCGCCAATCATACTTGCAGAGCACGAAAGCTCCCCAGCCTTCAGTAATGCATTGTTAACTGACGTAATCTTCTGAGAGTGCAAAACCTCAAATTCACAGCATTGAACTGAGTCTGATAACCACATTGCACAACATCGTATCTACTCCTCAATCAATACTTAATTTTCTCATACAGCCTTCAGCCTCCTGAAAGCTTTTGTCATGTTTTGTAGGGAACAGCATTGACCTTGAGGAGTGCCAGTTACCTCAACCTTAATATCCCCAAATGGCCAAATGTGTCTTGAAATATTCCTGGGACAAATACAAGATGAAATCCACACCCAGAAAGAAAATTTCTTTTCTATAATATTTATTTTATATCATGTCAGACCTATCAGTTCTTCACCCGATGGTAAGCCCAGAGTGCTTAAGACCTGGATATCAACCGTCCCATCTCTGTGCTTTTAGGAGAACTAACTTTAAGAGACTTTGCTTGAGGTGACAAGAGGGAAATCAGCAAATTCCTACTCTGATGCTGCCTTTTACTGCCTAAATTTCATAATCCACAATCCGGGAACTGTGGGAACTGAAGCTCAGCAAGTCTTGAGGGAAAGTGACTTTTTCATTTCAATTAACAAACGTTACTCTGGAGTGTGATGATGGGATTAACTTCAAATCTTAGAGAACTTCATTAATATTTCGTTCCAGCATCTCCATGTTGTATATTACATAGCAGAGTTCCTTTTTTAAAGTAGGAGGAGAATTTCTCAAAATAAATAATCTTTTCTTTATTCACTCAATTCATTTATAAATGAAGTGTCAACTTGGCATTTCTTCTAAGGAGGAAACTAATGTTTCATCAGATGCCCAAAACGTTCTTTGTATTAACTTTATAATAAAATACTGTCATTTCCAAGGTCTGGTTAAATACTATTTAGATCTTTTTATTTGTATTAGTTTTCTGTTGCTGTGTAACAAATTGGAGCCCTGGTGGCACAGTAGTTAAGAGCTCGGCTGCCAACCAAAAGGTTGGCAGCTCAAATCCACCAGCCACTCCTTAGACACCCTATGGGAAAGTTCTACTCTGTCCTATAGGGTCACTATGAGTCAGAATCAACTCAACCTTTCTCTTCTGCTGCTTCCCAACCTACCCCAGATACCACATCTTGGTTCTTATCTCAGTGTCTTTGTATACACTCTTCTCTGTCCATTCTCTTTCCCTTCTGTGCTTATCCTCCCATTTCCATATATATACATATATGTGTATGCATGTGTATATATAGTAGAAGTTCAGAAGCCCCTCAACCAGGGGAAGATTGAGGACAAAGACCTTCCTCCAGAGCTGACAGACAGAGAAAGCCTTACCCTGGAGCTGAGGCCTGAATTCGGACTTCTAGCCCACTGGACTGTGAGAGAATGAACTTCTCTTTGTTAAAGCCACCTACTTGTGGTATTTCTGTTATAGCAGCACTAGATAACTAAGACAGAATTTGGTACCGAGAGTGGGGTGCTGCTCTAACAAATACCTAAAGTGTGGAAGTGGTTTTGAAATTGAATGGATAGAGTTGAGACAGTAGCAGAGGACCTGCAGCAGCAGAGAAGTGGCAACAGTAGAGATCCAGCAGCAGCGGAACCAGGAGACCAATGTGAGACGGAGCTCAAGCCAACCCACGGAGCGAGACAGCTGAGTGCCTGTGCACAAGAGGCTTCCTGGTGGAATGGGGTGCCTCTGGCCACTTATTGGTGTAGCTAGGCTTGCCAACCCACAGAGCCAGATTGCTGAGCGCTTGTGTGCAGGAGGCTTCCTGGCAGAGTGGGGTGCCTCCGGGTACTTATCCATGGAGCTGCTGAGCTTTGGAACACTTGCCCCAGCAGGGCAGATGTGGGTGTGAGGCCCAAGGAGCTGAAAGGACAAGAAACCAAGAAGCAGAAGCTGAAGAGACAAAGAACACAAGAAGCTGAGCTGCCTCAGTCTCAAAAGGTATGGCCACAACCTCGGGGGTTTCAAAGAGTGGAGCCATGGCCTCTGGTGTTTCTAAGGGTGAAGTTGCCACTCAGATGGTCTAGAAGAATAGTGCTCCTAAAGCCGAGGGAGCAGAGTTTCTGTCCCAGTGGGCCTGGAAGGAGGAGCTGAAGCCCAGGGCCAAGAGACCTCCACCCAGAATCCGGAGAATGTGGCCAATACCTAGAGGCTGGAGGGCAGGGTCATTGTGTAAATGGTCTTAGAGAACAGAGGATTATTTTCAAAGCTTTGAGAGCTAATGTAATGTGTTCTGCTGACTTGCTCAGTGCCTGTTATCCCCTCTTTCCCTCCAGTTTCTCCCATTTGTAATGGAAATGTCTAGCTTGTGCCTGTTCTGCCATTGTACCTTTGGAAGCAGATAACTTGTATTCTAGATTTCACAGATGAAGAGGAACTTTTGGGTTTCGGACTTGGAATTAAGACTTTAACTATGATACGATGGAGTAAATATGTTTTGCTTGTTGCAAGGATATGATTTTTGGGGGCCAAAAGGAGGAATGTCATGGATTTAATTGTGTCCCCCAAAAAATATGTGTATCAGCATGGTTAGGCCATGATTCCCAGTATTGTGTGGTTGTCCTCCATTTTGTGATTGTAATTTTATGTTGAGAGGATTAGGATGAGATTGTAAGACCACGCTCACTCAGGTCACCTCCCTGATCCAAGGTAAAGGGAGTTTCCCTGGGGTGTGGCCTGCACTACCTTTTATCTCTCAAGAGATAAAAGGAAAGGGAAGCAGGCAGAGAGTTGGGGACCTCATACTGCCAAGAAAGCAGCACCAGGAGCAAAGTGTGTCCTTCGGACCTGGGGTCCTTGCTCCTGAGAGCTCCTCGACCATGGGAAGATTGAGGACAAGGACTTTCCTCCAGAGCTGACAGACAGAGAAAGCCTTCCCCTGGAGTGATGCCTGAATTCGGACTTCTAGCCTACCGGACTGTGAAAGAATAAACTTCTCTGTGTTAAAGCCATCCACTTGTGGTATTTCTGTTATAGCAGCACTAGGTAACTAAGACATCGACATTCAACCATTTCAGGAGGTAGCATATAATCAAGAACCAATGGTATTGAAGAAAGAAATCCAAGCTGCACTGAAGGCACTGGCCAAAAACAAGGCTTCAGGAGTTGTTTCAACAAATGGATGCAGTGCTGGAGGTGTTCATTCGTCTATGCTAAGAAATTTGGAAGACAGCTACCTGGCCGAGGAAACCCTGGTGGTGTAGTGGTTAAGAGCTACGGCTGCCAACCAAAAGGCCGGCAGTTCAAATCCACCAGGTGCTCCTTGGAAACTCTATGGGGCAGCTCTACTCTGTTCTACAGGGCCACTATGAGTCAGAATCGACTTGACAGCGATGGCTTTTTTACCTGGCCAACCAACTGGAAGAGATCCATATTTGTGCCCATTCCAAAAAAAGATGATCCAACAGAATGTGGAAATTATCAAACAATATCATTAATATCACACACAAGTAAAATTATTCTAAAGATCATTCAAAAATTGTTGCAGCAGTACATTGACAAAGAACTGCCAGAAATTCAAGCCAAATTCAGAAGAGAACATGGAACAAGAGACATTATTCCTCATGTCAAATGGATCTTGGCTGAAAGACAGACGTTTACCTGTATTTTATTGACTATGCAAAGGCATCCAACTGTGTGGATCATAACAAATTATGGGTAACATTGTGAAGAATGGGAATTTCAGAACACTTAATTGTGTTCATGAGGAACTTGTACATAGACCAAGAGGCAGCTGTTTGAACAGAACAAGGGGATATTGTGTGGTTCAAAATCAGGAAAGATATCCATCAGAGTTGCATGCTTTCACCATACTTATTCAATCTGTACGCTGAGCAAATATCCTGAGAAGGTGGACTATATGAACAAGAAAGTAGCATCAGGATTGGTGGAAGACTCATTAACAACCTGTGATATGCAGATGACACAACCTAGCTTGCTGAAAGCAAAGAAGACTTGAAGCACTTACTGATGAAGATCAAAGACTACAGCCTTCAGTATGGATTTAACCTCAACATAAAGAAAACAAAACCCCTCACAATTGGACCAATCAGCAACATCATGATAAATGGAGAAAATATTGAAGTTGCCAAGGATTTCATTTTACTTGGATCCACAATCAATGCCCACGGAAGCAGCAGTCAAGAAATCAAACAAAGCATAACATTGGACAGATCTGCAGCAAGAAAACTTTTTAAAGTGTTGAAAAACAAATGTGTCATTTTGAGGACTAAAGTGCGCCTGACCCAAGCCATGGTGTTTTCAATCACCTCATATGCATGTGAAAGCTGGACAGTGAAAAAGGAAGACCAAAGAAGAATTAACACCTTTGAATTATGGTGTATAAACCATGGACTGCCAAAAGAATGAACAAATCTGTCTTGGAAGAAGTAAAGCCATCACGATTGGTAGAGGGTCATCAAAAAAGAGGAAGACCCTCTACAAGATGGATGGACACAGTGGCTGCAACAATGGGCTCAAACATAGCAATGATTGTCAGGATGGCCCAGGATAAGGTAATGTTTCCTTCTGTTCCACACAGGGTCGCTATGAGTTAGAACCAACTTGACAGCACCTAATAACAATCTTTATGGAAGCAGACTATGACATCTTTCCCCCACATAGTGGCTGGTGGGTTCGATCCTCAACCTTTCCTTTAGCAGCCCAGCACTGAACCACTGTGCCACTAGGGCTCCATATATATGTATACATATATATGTGTGTGTATGTGTGTGTGTGTGTGTGTGTATATATATATATATATAATTAGGATAAGAACAATGTCTTGTTCATCTTTGCATATCTAGGCCCAAGCATACTGTCTGTCACAAAAATAAATAAGTAAATAATTGCTGAATGAATGACATATGGTAATGGAGAGAATGGGTATTGACAGATAAGAGAGGTAAGAAAATTTGTTCTATAAGCAAAACACCTATGTGATCCTGAAAAAAATGACTAAACCTCTCTGAACTTTATTTCATTATGTGACATGAGGCTAATGCTCACCACTATATCTTCTTCACAATATTATTTTAAAGAGGAACCCAGGAATGGCAAAGTGCTATAAAACTACCTGATGCTGTAATAAGTAATAAAATAAATAATATTCTTCAGGATGTTTAGAAGCATTGGCTTTGGAACAATTCATTAGGCCTTCATAAGCCTCAGACAGTCATATGAGTGAGGAAAAGTGGCAGATGGGGAAATAAAAATA
Organism: Elephas maximus indicus; assembly: GCF_024166365.1. Lineage (NCBI taxonomy): Eukaryota > Metazoa > Chordata > Mammalia > Proboscidea > Elephantidae > Elephas > Elephas maximus. The sequence goes on along the minus strand of NC_064841.1, from coordinate 65,626,774 downwards.
TCTGTTTTGTTGTTTTTAGGTGCTATCAAGTCGTTTCCGATTCATAGTGACCCTATGTACAACAGAACAAGACACCACCCAGTCCTCCGCTATCCTCACAACCCTTGCTAAGTTGGAGCCCATTGTTACACCCACTGTGTCAATCCATCTCATTGAGGGTCTTCCTCTTTTTTGCTGACACTCTGCCTTACTAAGCATGATGTTCTTCTCCAGGGACTGTCCCCTCCTGATAACATGTTCAAAGTACGTGAGATGAAACCTCCCATCCTCGCTTTCAAGGAGCAGTCTGGCTCTACTTCTTCCAAGACAGACTTGTTCATTCTTGTGGCAGGCAGTTCACGGTATATTCAATATTCTTCACCAACACCATAATTCAAAGACATCAATTCTTCTTTCATCTTTCTTATTCATTGTCCAGCTTTCACATGCATATGAGGCAATTAAAAATACCATGGCTTGGGTCAGGAGCACCTTAGTCCTTAAAGTGACATATTTGCTTTTCAACACTCTAAAGAGGTCTTTTGCAGCAGACAGATTTACCGGATGCAGCGTTGTTTGATTTCTTCACTGCTGCTTCCATGGGCATTGATTGCGGATCCAAGTAAAATGAAATCCGTGATAACTTCAATATTTTTTCTGTTTATCATGATGTTGCTTATTGGTCCAGTTGTGAAGACTTTTGTTTTGTGTATGTTGAAGTGTAGTCCACAATGAAGGCTGTAGTTTTTTTTAATTCATCAGTAAGTGCTTCAAGTCTTTGCTTTCAGCAAGCAAGATTGTGTCATCTGCATGTCGCAGGTTGTTAACTTCTCTTCCTCCGATCCAGATGCTGCATTTTTCTTTGTATAGTCCACTTTCTCTGATAATTTGTTGAGCATACAGATTGAGTATGTTTAGTGAAATGATACGACCCTGATGCACACCTTTCCTGATTTTTAGCCATGCAGTATCCCCTTGTTCTGTTAGAAGGATTACCTCTTGGTCTAAGTACAGGTTCCTCAGGAGCACAATTAAGCGTTCCAAAATTCCTATTCCTCTTAATTTTATCCGTAATATGTTATTATCCACATAGTTGGATGCCTTTGCATAGTCCATAAGACACAGGTAAACATCTGTCTGGTATTTTCTGGTTTCAGCCAAGATCCATCTAACATCAGCAATGGTATCCCTTGTTCCACATCCTCTTCTGAATCTGGCTTGAATTTCTGGCAGTTCTCTGTCGATGTATTGCTGCAACCGTTTAAGTATCTTCAAAATTTTACTTGCATGTGATGTTTTTTGATAATTAAAGAATATCTAGGGGAAATTAACTAACCCATTTATGAGAATCACCCCAAATCCTCTTATTAGGTGGTTACACTGACTGTGTAAAGGACATTTGGTGGCTCAGTGGTAGAATCTTCGCCTTCCATGCAGGAGACCTGGGTTTGATTCCTGACCAATGCACCTCATGGGCAGCCACCACCTATCTGCCAGTGGGGCTTGCGTGTTGCTATGGTACTAAACAGGTTTCAGCAGAGCTACCAGACTAAGATGCACTAGGAAGCAAGGCCCGGCTATCTACTTCTGAATTTCAGCCAGTGAAAACCCCATGGAATGCAACCCTATGGATCCTTGTGATTTGCAAAACCATTCAAGAGGATGGCACGGTACCAGACAGTGCTTTGTTTCATTGTGCACGGGGTCACCATGAGTCGGGGCTCTACTCAAGGTCTGCCAACAGCAACAGCAACACTTGCTGTAGTCCAGATGGCATTCTGGAGGCTCTGAAGTGGACTCCAGTTCCCCAGTACAAAAAGGGGTGGACTGTGTTGATAGCCCCACAGGTTGCTGCGGCTGGAATAGCCAAGAGAATGGATGGTGCTATCACCATCAAAATTGCACAGAAAACAGAACCCACAATAATCAGCAATACAGCCAACCTAGAAATGGTGTCTCCCTACCTCATAAAAGATAAAACTGGAAAAGATGCAGAGAAGGACGGCTAAAGTGATAACAGGAACTGAGCAACATCTGAGGACCAAAAAAAAGATTAATTTAGAAAGTTGAATTGCTTGCAAGTCTCTAAAGCCTGGCTCTACCTACCGGCAGACGTGGCTGCAGCCATAACTGAGGCAATAGAACATTACGCAGAAGAATGAAAATGCAGATTACGCAGATAGCAGTTGGTTGATTGCCCTTTAGACCTTCAGCTGGCAAACACTGGTCCTGGCGCTGACGAGATGGTGTATTTACAGCTTCTGGGGAAGAGAGGCTGCTTTCGACAGCAGCTGTCACTTTCTATAAGCCACTGGAGAAAAAAAGTGCACACACCTACATCAGGCAGCCTGCCTCTGGCCAGCAGAGGCAGGGCCCGAAGCTTGGGGACCTTACAGTGATGTGAGGAAGATTAATTAGACCATGTCTCCAAAGCACTTTGAGCCCCTTGGAGGAAGTCATTTTAATTATAGTATTGGCTAAGAGCAAGTGGGAAAACGGACAGGAAAGTAATATCAATTTTTATTTGGGATAGGAAAGAAGTCATTGGATCATTTTCTTTCCTCGAAAAATGCATCTGTGTTTTCTGACCTCCTAAATCTAGAATCTAGATGTTGCTTGAATGAGACTCGGTAATCTTGTCTCCGTTTGTTCACCTGGTGTGCTACGGCTGTGCTTTTTTTTGATATTATTATTCAGATATTTTATTACACAAGTTAATTCATTTCTGAAAATTGCCTTGTAAGAGGAGAAAGATTCTTCTTTCCTCTGCCTGTTTGAATTTTATCTGAAATCTATAGGAAGAGTAGGAAACCCTGGTGGCGTAGTGGTTAAGTGCTACAGCTGCTAACCCAAGGGTCAGCAGTTCAAGTCCGCCAGGCGCTCCTTGGAAACTCTACGGGGCAGTTCTACTCTGTCCTATAGGGTCGCTATGAGTCGGAATCGGCTCGACGGCACTGGGTTTTTGGTTTTATAGGAAGAGTATGTTTACCCTGATTTGGTTGAGGAATTCGGTTAGAGATGTAATTTGTTTGCTCTTAAATTTATTCTGTATCGAGGAAGTAAACACCAGCTTTTAACCAGCTAACAAAGGCACACAATGCAATTTACATTTCTAGGAAATTGAGATAAATTGCTTTGGAATTTAGAAAGAAAGCCAGACAGAGCCTTCTAGCTGTGACACCTTATGCAGGTCCAATTCCATCTATACAAAAGGTCAAGTTAAAGAGTGTGTGTTTATACACCATCCACAAGACATTGAAATAATCAGTCTTTTAGCTCATGCCAGAATTTCCTGCATTTCGACATTTGCATTTCGGGGCAGGGAGATTTGACTTGATCTCCACTATAGTTGCAGGTCTAATCAATAATTTTGAACAGATCAGTTCAGTTAATGGTATTAAGTAATTAAATTCAGTGAGTTAGAAAGAGATGAAAGACTATCATCTACAGACTTGGGTTCTAGTTTTAATAAGTGGGGGAAAAAAAAATTGGGTTGAAGGGTCTCACCCCAGCATTATGGGCCTTAGAATGCAGAACAGCACAGAATTTCTCCAGGTCTACACACTAAGAAAGAAGAAAGTGGTGGCTCAGTGGTAGAATTCTTGTCTTCCACGCAAGCGATTGGGTTCGATTCCCGGCCAACGTACCTCGTGCACAGCCACCACCAGTCTGTCAGTGGAGGCCTGCGTGTTGCCACGCTGCTTAATAGGTTTCAGTGGAGCTTGCAGACTAAGGTGGACTAGGAAGAAAGTCCGGGACATCTACTTCCAAAAATTCAGCCAATGAAAATCCCGTGGGTCACAATGTCCGATGTACATGAGGTAGCCATGAGTGGAGTGTGGAAGGAGACTGAGAGAAGACCGGGGCATAGTCACTTCCTTTAGCTCTCTACTTCAAAGGCATCTAAGGAGCCTCCCACTTAGGTAAACTTTCTGACAATTAAATTACACTCAGTCACTCAGCATCAAATGTCCTACCCTGTGTGGCCCAGAAGGTCCTGCCTACAGGTTAAACCAAAAACAACAACAAACAACAACCAAACCCATTGCCATCAAGTCAATTCCTACTCATAGCGACTCTACAGGGAAAGAGTAGAACTGCCCCACAGGGTTTCCAAGGTGTGGCTGGTGGATTTGAACCGCCAACCTTTTGGTTAGCAGCCAGAAGTTTAACCACTGCACCATCAGGGCTCCACCTACATGTTAGTAACCGTATAACATTCTATTGTCCCCTCCTTGGTGCTTTTATGCCAGCATGCCTCCCCAAAGCCCTGGTAAGTCTTCCATCCAATGCCTGCAAGATCTGCTCAATGGGCTACTTTCTTGGGACTCAGCAATAAAACATTTTTGGTGTTGTTAGTTGCCGTTGAGTGGTTTCTGACTCATGGTGACCACATGTAAAACAGAACCAAACACTACCTGGTCCCACACTATCTTTATGATCACCAGCATGCTGAAGTCCATTGTGGCCTTGCTACCAAGGGGCCCATATTCCAGCACTGTATTTGACAATATTCTGTTGCAATCCATAGGGTTTGCACTGACTAATTTTCAAAAGTAGAGCACCAGGCCTTTCGTCCTAGTCTGTCTTAGTCTGGAAGCTTCACTGAAACCTGTCCGTCATGGGTGACCCTGCTGGTATTTGAAATACTGGTGACATAGCTTCCAGCATCACAGCAACACACAAGCCACCACAGTAGGACACACAGAGAGGTGGTGGCAATGAAACATAGGAAAGTTTTACCCTTAATTAAAGAACTAGAGTGAGGGAATTTAAATCATTTGACCAATCTATAAAGGGAACTGAAATTCCCGTAGGTCAGAGATTTGGTTGCTGTTGCCTTAATTGTTCCAGGATCAATCTTTCTTTGGAAATTCATAGAGCCATAGTCAGGCCCTCATAGATCCTCCCTCCCACTTGGTCCCCTGGGGTCAAGGGCATAGAAAACTAGAATTGGATGATCCCCAAATATAGATCACCTTTTTCATTTCCATTATGATTTTTTTTCTTTGATCCATTGAACCATTGAGATGTGTGGTTTAATTTCTAAACGTATGGGGATTTTTAAAATCTCATCTTCTTGCTATTCATTTCTAACTTAATTGTATTGTGGGTAACGGAATGTGGTCTGAATATTGCCAGTTCTTTGAAAGTGGTCTATACTTGCCTGTTGTCTACTGTTTGTTCAACTTTAATAAATATTTCATGTATGCTTGCAAAGAATATGAATTAGAGCAGAATTCTTAATAAATCTAGCATGTTAACTATGGTATACAAGTCTTCTTTACCATTTTTTAGTCTGCTTGACATACCAATAATTGAAAAAGATATGTTGAAATCTCCCACTATGATGGTGCATTTGTCAATTTCTCTCTTTGGGTCTATCAATTTTTGCTTTATATATTTTGAAGACGTTTTATTAGGTGCATAAAAACTCAGAACCCCAGAGTTTCTTAGGTGCATACATATTTAAAATATTAAACGTTCCTGGTGAATTGCATCTTTGTCATTAAGAAGTGACCTTCTCATTCCCTAATAGCACTTTTTGTCTTAAAGTGTAGTCTACTTTCGTTTGATAATAATATGGCTGCCTCAGATTTCTTTTAATTATATTTTCAAGGTATGTATTTTTCCATTGTCTTTCCTTTCAACCTTTCTGTGCTTACACTGTAAGTTTATTTATTGGAAACGTCATAGTGCTAGACTTGTTTTTGTTTTGTTTCCCTCTTAATCTGACTATCTTTTGGATAATCTCTTTCAAATTTTAGTTCATTTTATTATTTTTTGAATAATATACTTGAACTTACTTCTACCATCTAATTTTTTAATTTTTATTTGTCTCTCCTTTTCTATGTCTCTTTTATCTTTTCTTGCGTTTCAATGCCTCTTTTTTCTTCTTCTTTCTTGACCTGCTTTTTGGGTTGATTGAAGATTTTTCTTTGTTTTTGTTATGGATTGAATTTTGTCCCCCAAAAGTGTGTGTCAAGTTAGCTAGACCATGATTTCCAGTATTGTCTGATTGTCCACCGTTTTGTCATCTGATGTGATTTTCCTATGAGTTGCAAATCCTACCTCTATGATGTTAGTACGGCAGGATTAGAGGCAGTTATGTTAATGAGGTGGGACTCAATCTACAGGATTAGATTTTGCTCACACTGGATCCTGCAGCTGGCTCCTGTTCATCTGACCTCTGGTTCTTGGGACTTCAGCTAGCACCTTACCTGCAGTCTTGCCTACCCATCTTGGGATTCATCAATCTTCACAGCCTGTGAGCAAGAATCCTGCTCTCTGACCTGCTGATTTTGGGCTTGCCAGCCCCTGCGGCTACGTGAATCAGGAGAAGCCTCTATCCTGGCCCACGGACTTGGGATGTTCCAGCCTCTACAATCACATGAGCCATTTCCTTGATATAAAAATATATATGTATTATATATATACACTTTACTGGTTTTGCTTCTCTGGAGATACAAAAAAGAGAATTGAACAGAGAGGAGAGGGATCTCCTACCATCAAGAATGAAGAACCAGGAGGGGGGCACATCCTTTCAACACGGGTCCTTGCACTAAGAAGCTCCTAGGCCAGGGGAAGATTGATGACAAGGACCATCCCCCAGAGCCAACAGAGAGAGGAAGCCTTCCCCTGGAGTTGCCACCCTGAAACTGGACTTTTAGCCTCCTAGACTGTGAGAATAAATTTCTCTACATTAAAGCCATCCACTTGTAGTATTTCTATTACAGCAGCACTAGATAACTAAGACAGCTTTCATACTATTTTTCCATTTTTTTCCCTCTACTGAGTTGAAAATGAAAGTATTCTAATTTTGTTCTTTTGTGTCTGCTTTAAAATTGTTCCATGCATATTTAAATTAACAATCTAATGTTAGAGTATATCTTAACCTCTTTACTAAAAATGCAAGTGTTTTAAGGCATTTTCATGTAGCCAACTACCCTTCCCACGACTTGCATGCGTACTGTTGACAAGTGCTTTCATTCTGGGTCTTTTAAGTAACAAACATCATCATTAATCTTTTATTTAGAAGTGTTTGATATATTTGTATGTGCTTATCATTTTATTGGTCACAATTCTTTACTGCCTCTCAGACTTCCCTTCAGTGATGTTTTTTCTTCTTCCTGAAATTAACCTTTAGAGGCTTAATTAATGAAGATTTATTGGTGGAAAATCCTAACTTTTTTATCTGAAATTTTTTTTTATTTCACTCTCCTTTTTGAAAGACGATTTTGCCAGGTACAGAATTATAAGTTGACATTTATCATCTCTCATAGAGATATGATTCCACCATCTTTCTTCCATCATGGCTATTGAGAAGTCCACTTCCCAGTTGTCACTCTTCATAGGTAATCTACATTTCTCTCTGACACCTTTTAAAATCTTCTCTTTAGCTTTTGTGTTCTGAAGTTACGCTATGCTTTGTCTAGGTGTAGAACCTGTGTCTTCATCTCTTTCAACATTCTGGGAAATGATCAGCGATTATCTCTTCAAATACTGCCTTGCTTGATACACTCTATCGTCTCTTTCTAGACTCTTTTAGAGTTCTGCTATACCTTCTCATTCTATGTTCTCTCTTAAATTTCCTGCCATATTTTTCATCTCCCTTCTCTGTGTGCATTCTGGGTTATTTCTTCAATTATATCTTCTATTAATTCTCTGTTTAAAACAAGAAAAAAAAAAGAAAAAAACACTGCCCTCAAGCCGATTCCAACTCATAGCGACCCTATAGGACAGAGTAGAACTGCCCCATAGAGTTTTCAAGGAGTGCCTGGTGGATTCGAACTGCTGACCATTTTTGGTTAGCAGCCATAGCACTTAACCACTAAGCCACCAGGGTTTCCAGTTCTCTGTTTAGGTATGTCTAATTCACTGTACATTTACTCTACTGTAGGTTTTTTGTTTTGTTTTGTTTTAATTTCCACAATTGCAGTTTTCTTTTTGGAAGTTCTATTGTGTTCTTTTCTGTATCTGCTTGATCATTCCTGATGTCTCGTATTAATCATCTCTGTGATTATGTCTTCTGTGAGTGGTAATGGTTAACTTGTCCAAGGCTGACTTCCTGAAGGCTGATATCCCAGAAAAGGACTTGGCCTCCTGCAAAGCTCCATGGAAACCAGCCATAGCTCATTGCTTAAGGCAATCAATCCTAGTCAACCTCAAAGCTTGGCCTGCAGCCCCTGGACCGTGCCAGTAGATGAGCTGTACTCCCTCAACCATGAACACTGAACTGGCAGACCAGGGCTGGAGCCAAAGTTATGCCACATCATGTTGCTATTGTATCCCTTTCCTAACCACGCAGTTTAAAAGGCGCACAACCCAAGGATGGAGTCTTGTCTCCTTATGTCTAGCTCTGAAGTCTGCCTTTGTGCCGCCTTGAATCTATGCATTTTACCCAATCAGCACTGGCTCCCAAAAGTTAATGCCAAGTGTCCAGGCCAGTTGCTCTCTGCTGCTGGCCCACAGTTTAGTACCCATTCTCACATCAAGATGCTGCTGTTGTCATTTGCTCCCAGGATAACCCTTTTCCTCCAGCTAGCTTCCCGCTTACTGCTCCCACCTACGGGGTCAGCTCACAATTTGCTCCTTTGGAGAAGACAGGGAACAAGGATCCTCTCTTTCCTTCAACTTAAGCAATTGATTAAAAACTATGCTTTATTTAGAATATAGTTGCTTTTCAGTAGGAGAGTTCCCCCAGGGTATCTTGACCCCAGTAAGGCCAAAGCAGAAGTCTCAACCAGGGTACACCTTAAAATTCATTTTACTTGTGAGGCTGAAAATGCAATTGTAATCCCAATACAGCACCCCTCTGATTTTAGGTCTAGCACACTCACTTCCTCCCACACACACACTTTTACTTTACAGCAACCAAAGCCAGATTTGAGTTTCAGCACCCTCCCATCCATCACTGACACCCCTTGAGAAAAAGCTCCCCCAGAGCCTGGGAGAATACTAGTGAAATGCTAGGATCTAAAATATTGGTCAAAGTCAGTTGTCAGTCCTGGCTACCTATTAGAATCACTTAGGGAAATTTTAAAGAGCCCAGTGCATGGGTAGTACCCCAGATCAGTTACATCAGAATCTGCAGGTGAGGGGCCCATGCATCAGTATTTGGGTACAGAGGTAAATAATTCAGTCTCTGCCCTGGATGATCTCACAGACCAGAGAAGGAAATAAATCAGACAGTCAAAGCAATATGCCATATTAGAGCCGTATTAGGAGTTCCTGGGTAGTACAAGCAGTTAATACTGGGTAGTATAAAACAGTTAACACTGCCCAAAAGGTTGGAGGTTCGAGTCCACCCAGAGGCACCTCAGAAGAAAGGCCAGGCAATCTAGTTTCAAACAATCATCCATTGAAAACCCTATGGTACACAGTTCTACTCTGACACACATGGGGCTACCATGAGTGGGGACAACTCGATGACACCTGGTTTTTTTATGGGTGGATTAGGGGCAAAGACAAAGGAGTGCTTATCTCTATGAAGGGATGAGGGAAGAAAGGTCAAGGACAGCTTATAGAGGAGGTGATGCCTGTGCTATGCCTTGAAGAATAAACAAGAATTTTCAGGTGGGCAAGTTGGGAAGAACGTCAAGCAGGAAACAGCCTCTAGAAGGCATGGAGTCATGAGAAAGCAGGTGCCTTCTGAGAACAGTAAGCATTTCAGTGTGGCTAGAGAGTGGTGTATGTGTTGGAAAACCTGTTAGAAAAATATGAAACTCATGAAGCACTGATCAAGAAGCTCGGTCTTTACTCAGAAGGCAGTGCAGAGTATTGACAAATAAGAAACAGAAGCTGGCTTGATTGGAAGATGTAAGGAAACAACACCCCTGCTGTTATCGGTGCTGTGTTTGTTGGAGGTTGACCACTGTTTTTGGAAGAAGCCCTGGTGGCACAATGGTTAAGCACTCAGCCACTGACTAAAAGGTAATTCGAACCCACCAGCAGCTCCATGGGAGAAAAGACCTGGTGATCTGCTCCTTTAAAGATTACAGCCTTGGAAACCCTGTGGGGCAGCTCTACTCTGTCCTATAGTGTTGCTATGAGTTGGAATCAACTCAACGGCACACTACGTCATCTTTTGATGTGGTTTTCATATTGACACCACAGCGTTAGGCCACACTCTTCTAGGTGGGGGTGGAGTTGCTCCTGAAGGGGGTGGAGTCTTAGTATCAGCCCTCTTGGAAAGACTGAGATCCTAGGACAGAAACTGAGGACTTGGAGTTTTGTTGTGACCTAGCAGGGAAATGAGATCCCTACCCCAGATGTCAAAAGGTTGGCCATTCAAGCCTACCCAGAGGCATCTTGGAAGAAAGGCCAGGTGATCTACTTCCAAAATATCAGCCACTGAAAACTCTATGGAGCGCAATTCTGCTCTTACATGTGTGGGGTTGCCATGAGTCAGAATCAACTCAATGGCAACTGGCAGGTGGGAGCCCAGGTGTGCTTGAATAGGGAAAGTGGTAGTTCAGTGGTAGAATTCTCACCTTCCACACAAAAGACCGGGATTCAATTACCAGCCAATAAATCTCACGTGCAGCAAGCATCCGTCTGTCAGTAGAGGCTTGCGTGTTGCTCTGACGCTCAACGGGTTTCAACACAGCTTACAGACAAGGATAGGACAGCATTGTGTTCCATTGTGAATGGGGTCGCTACAAGTGCTTGAATGAGCTCTCTGTATGAAGAAGAAACACAGCCTCTGACCCACTGCAGCAGCGAGCCTCAAAAGGATGCTGAGAGCAAGCATCTCTAGTAACAGTACAAAGCAGCTCCTTGTACTGTCACCCTCTTTGTTTTTCTCCTAGAAAGAAAGGGCTTTTTAAGTGCTTACATTTCAGTCCTGGTCTCAGCTGTGAGACGGAAAATTAAACAAGGGACTGTGTCCTGAAGTGGCAATGGGAAAACAGCTATAAAACCCAGCAGAGGTAGCTGCTATGATTGATGAGCTCCCCAAGGAAAGCTAAATCTCGGGGACAAGAGAAGAGGGGGCTAACCCTCCCCTTGGAGACCCTCCTCCACCACCCTCTACGGGGATCAGGGTGTTATTTTATTAAGAGAGCCTTAGGGTCCTCAAACAGAATATGAGCCGTAAACTACAGGGGCCCAGACTGAAAGATGGAAACTCCATTCGGAGGGTTCTCATCCAGTTAAGAAATGATGACAACCTGAACTGAGACAGAGGAGTTAGGGAAGAAAAGATGAGAGACGTATTTAGAAGGCACACTCAACAGAGTATAATGAAATGGGCCAGATGCTAGGAGCAGGAGGAGAGTAATGATCTTGCAAACTAGAATAAAGGCAGCATGCATGGGAAGCAGCAGGGAAAATTCCTGAAGAGGGTGGACGAAAGGAACGAGGCTAATTAGGATGTAGCCTTTTCTTGTTTAGTCCTGATCTCAAAAATGTTAGATGGTGCAGGCATGGTAGAAAAGATAGGATTCCACTCCCCTGTACAGTAAGGACAAAAACCAGGCCTTATCCTCCTATCTGCTGCTGAATACGTAACAGAAGTTTGATAAATGAACAGAAGAAAAGGGAACTTTATATAGACTGACTAATAAAATGTATCAGTCCTGTAAAAGTGAGCCTGCTATATGGTAAGAACCAGGATTCGAACCCAAATCAGTCTTGCTCTGAATTCTATGCCCGTTCCACCACATCATCCAATGTACTGGCAGGTTTTAGTTGGTTTTTGGTTTTTCTGGTTGGTTTTTTTACTGCAATTAGGGGACAATGTCTCAATTTCGTTTGTTTTCATAGGCATTGTTCTCTGAATGAGGGCACAAAGAGCCACATGCCAGACGCTGTATGTGTATGAGAACACTGAAGCTCAGAAGTGCTACGTGTCACAGCAAATTGGAGTGTGAACCTGAATTTACACCCTAGCTTATCCTGGCCCACATCCCATGTTCTTTACACTGTGAAAAGTAGTGCAGCAAAATAGTTGAGAGCTTGGCTTCTAGATGTATCAGAACTAGATTCAAATCCTGCCTCAGTTTCTTTGTTGTTGTTGTTAGGTGCTGTGATGCTGTGAAGTCAATTTTGACTCCATGTGACAGAGTAGAACTGCCCCCATAGGGTTTTTTTGGCTGTAGTCTTTACGGGAAGAGATCGACAGGTCTTTCTCCTGTGAAGCAGCTGGGTGAGTTCAAACCACCAACCTTCAGGATAGCAGCTGAGCCCTTTACCATTGCGCTACCAGGGTTCCTTCCTCAGTTTCATAACTAGTAAGTTTTTCGGCCTCAGTTTTCTCATCTGGTCATTAAGGATACTACAGTGCCTACTTCACAGTGTAGTTTGCAGGTCGAGTGAGATAATACATGTAAAGAACTTGGTGCAACCTCTGGTATACAGCAAGTGCTCCAAATTACCATCAGTCCTTGTGGTAGGCAGAATAATGGCCCCCCAAAGGTGTTCACATCCTAATTGCTGGAACCTGTGAATATGTTACCTTGCATAGCAAAAAGGATTTTGCAGATGTCATTAAATTCAGGATCTTGAGCCAGGGAGATTATTCTGAATTATCTGGTGGGCCCAATGTAATCACACACACACACACACACAAAAAAAAACAAAAACTCATTGTAGTTGAGTCGACTCCTCTCATAGCAACTCTATAGAACAGAGTATGACTACCCCCTAAGGTTTCCAAGGAGCAGTTGTTGGATTCAACCTGTTTACCTTTTCGTTATCAGTTGATCTCTTAACCACTGTGCCACCACGGCTCACAAGGGTCCTTAAAAGCAGAAGAGGAAGGAAGAAGAAGAGAGTCAGAGAGAAGATATGACGAGGAGAGAATGGCAAGAGAAAGATGCAAATTGCTGGCTTTGAAAATGGAGGAAGGGGCCATGAGCCAAGGAATGTGGACGGCCTCTAGCAACTGGAAAAGGCAAGGAAGTGAATTCTACCCTAGAGCCCTCAGAAGGCGCACAGCATGGTGACACTGTGATTTTAGGCTGCACTGCACTTCTGACCTACAGCACTGCAAGATAATACACTTGTATTAAGTTAGCAAGTTTGTGGCAATTTGTTACAGCAGCAATAGAAAACTAATACAGTCCTTATAAAGGAGATAACCACATTTTGTTAGCTGTTCCACGTGCTTTAGTCTTGCTTCTCGGGAAGTTTATTTGGGTAGACGATAAGCTGTTTCATAGCAGCGACTATGACTTAGGTTTCTACATTTCCCACAACATTTCACCTGGGTGAGTTCTAGGCACATAGTGAGCCCTCTAAGTTTAACTAGTGGACCTTTTGGGTGAGTGAGTGAAATGGGTTAAGATAAATAACGCCAGAGACAATTTCTGTTACGTTCTAGAAGCATCACTTTGCTCTGTCAATGCCACTGCCCAGGGGAATTCTGCCAATGCATCGGGCTCCAAGGAGATGCTTCTAGGGGGAGAACCTGTCCACTCAAGACCCCATACACCACCAGCACCACAGAAACACAGGAGACTGGGGTTCCAGCATACAACCTCAGGGTCATTTGACAATTCTGATAATGTGGCAAAGGAACGGATAAAAAATCAATCAACATTTATTGAATATCTCATGTGTGCAAACTATTTTAAAAACACAACAATTACTGTCTTCAAAATATTCAAAATAAAATTAATGAAACAGATTGTGCACGTAAAGCAAGTGAAGAAAATGTTTGCAAAACAAAGGGTAAACGTACACAGCAAGGCCAGGGTCACCCACGTCCCACTGAGCCTACCTCCCACATCTTTCAACTTCTCTCTATCCCCACTGCCATTTACATCCCTAATCCACGTAATTTCTCAAGTAATGAGTCACATAATTTCTACCCTCCTCCCCAGATTACTACAACAATCTCCCCGGACTCCCCAAATCTAGGCTGGTCTCTCTCCAATACGCTCATCATACAGTAGCTAGAGAAATCCTTCCAAAATACAAATCTGATAAGGTGCTTCTCCTGCTTCAGGCCTATCTTAGTTATCTAGCTCTGCTATAACAGAAATGCCACCAGTGGATGGCTTTAATAAACAAATTTATTGTCTCACAGTTTAGGAGGCTAGAAGTCCAAATTCAGGGTGCCAACTCCAGGAGAAATCTTTCTATCTCTGTTAGCTCTGGAGGAAGGTCCTTGTCATCAATTTTCCTCTGGTCTAGGAGCTTCTCAGTGAAAGAGCCCTGGGTCCAAAAGATGCACTCTGCACCCAGCACTGCTTTCTTGGTGGTATGAGATCCCCAAGTTTCTCTGCTTGCTTCTCTCTTTTATATCTCAAAAGAAATTGTTTCAAGACGGAATCTAATCTTGCTGCTTGAGTCCTGCCTATTTAACATAACTGCTGCTAATCCCATCTGATCAACATCATAGAGATAGGATTTATAACACATACAGGAAAATCACATGAGATGACAAAATGGTGGACAATCACATAATAATACTGGGAATCATGCCCTAGCCAAGTCGATACACATATTTTGGGGGGACACAGTTCAATCCATGACATTCCATCCTTTGGCCCCCAAAATTCATGTCCTTGCCACATGTAAAACACATTCACCCCATCATATCATAGCAAAAGTCTGAAATCAACTCCAAGTCCAAAATCCAAATATTCTTCCTCATCCGTGAAATCTAGAATACAAGCTATCTGCTTCCGAAGTACAATGGTGGAAAAGGCACAAGTTAGACATTTCCATTACAAATGGAAGGAACTGGAAAGAAAGAAGGGGTAACATGCACCAAGTGAGTCAGCAGAGCACATTACATTACCTCACAAGGATTTGAAAATTACCCTCTGTTCTCTGAGACGGTTTACACAATGGCCCTGCCCTCCAGACTCCAGGTGTTGGCCATACTTTCTGGATTCTGAGTAGAGGCCTCTTGGCCTGGGGCTTCAGCTCCGCCTTCCAGGCTCACTGGAACAGCAACGCAGCTCCCTCGGCTTTAGGCATAGCATTCTCCTAGCCCATCCCAGTGGTGACACCACCCTTAGAAACTCAAAAGGCCGTGGCTCTACCCTTTGAGACCCCAGAGGTCACGGCCATACCCTTTGAGACTGGGACAGCTTGGCTTTCCTGTCTCTTCCTTGTCTCTTCAGCTTCTGCTTCCTGGTACCTTGGCCTTTCGGTCCTTGAACCTCATCACCCGCATCTGCCCTGCTGGCAAAAATGTTCCAAAACTCTGTAGCTCCACTGATAAGTGCCTGGAGGCACCCCACTCTGCCAGTAAACTTCGGCCAGAAGGCATTCAGCTCTCGTACTCCGTGGGTTAGTAAGCCTAGCTCCACTGATAAGTGCTAGAAGGCCACCCGCTCTGCCAGGAAGCCTCCTTCGCAAAGGCACTCAGCTCTCTCACTCTGTGGGTTGGCTCCAGCACCATCTTGTGCTGGTCTCCAGGTTCTGCTGCTTCTGCCAGTTCTCTACTGATGCCAGTTCTCTGCTGATGTCAGTTCTCTGCTGCTGCTTCTCACCATCTGTGCCATCTCCAGTGTAACAGCCCTCCTCATTTCCTTCTGAGTCCTCTATCCATTCACAATTTCAAAACTTCTTCCACGATTTAGGTATCAGTTAGAGCAGCACCCCACTCTCGGTACCAAATATCTTAGGCTGGGTACTCTAGAGAAGCAAAACCAGTAAAGCAATAAATATATAGCAAGAGAGATTTATATCAAGAAAATAGCTCATACGGTTGTAAAAGCTGGAATGTCCCAAGTCCTTGGGTCAGGATAGAGGCTTCTCCTGATTCACATAGCCACAGGGGCTGGCAAACCCAAGACCAGCAAGTCAGAGAGTAGGGCTCTTGCTCACAGGCTGCAAAGATCAATGAATCCCAAGATCGGCAGGCAAAGCGACGGGTAAGCTGCTAGCTCAAGTCCCAAGAACCGGAGGTCAGACAAACAGGAGCCAACTGCAGGATTCAGCATGAAGCAAAAAGCCCCAAGCCTTGCCAGAATGTCTGCTTATACTGGATGCAGGTCACACACCCAAGGAAACTCCCTTTCAACTGACTGGCTACTCACAGAAGATCCCCTCATGGGGGTGATCACATATTGAATCTCAACAGAGAAGTGATCACAACATTGTAAAACAGCCAAGCCACTGAGAATCATGGCCCAGCCAAGTTGACACACAGCCTTAACTATCACAAGGCCCTTCACTGGATTCATTTTGCTTTGGTGAAATTCCAAACTCCTTAACAGAGTTGCAAGGTCCTGATTTATCTAGAACATATTATCCTCTCAATTATCACCTTTTGTCTCCTTCTTTCTCACATGACAAGCCATTTAGGGCCACAGAATGTGGCTGAACAGGTTGACACTCCCCAACTCCAAGGCACAGGGGGCAATCACAAAGGCTATGATGAGAAAGGCACCTTTTATAGTTGTTCAGTGCACAAACTACTCAACTATATGCAACGGCCCTCCATCACCAATCATCTAAGCTTCTTTCATTTCACAAACACAGCAAGCTCACTTGCCTCTAGATCCTGCCCCAAGCTATACTGTCTGGATGGATCATTATTCTCTTTGGGAAGTCCTCCTTGACACAAAGTGTGGAGAACAGATCTTATAAAAATAGCTCAGAGACCAAAATAGGTCAGAATGCATAGCCCCTTATCAAAGACAATCAGTAAGAACCAGGCTTTCTGGGGACCAGAAGCAAGAGAGACTTACCTTGGGATATGTCAACGTGAGCCAAGCTGGTGTCCAAATAAGAAATATCTTTTCCACTCCAGAAACCAGAAGGAGGAAATGGCTATAAAGGAATAAGACAGACCAAAGCTTGGGGTTATTGACAAAAGGCAGCTAATGGAAGACTATAAAATGTGCAGGGGTGAAGGGCCCTTATGATTAGGGATCATATCTTATTCCTCTCTATACCCCTAACACCCAACACAATGATAGTTTGTTCAGTAAGCAGTACGTGAGAGAGCAAATGAGCTTCTGAATCAGTGAGTGAGTAGGTATGAACCCTTCATCAGGGAGATGAGGTTGAATTAGACCTTGAAGGTCAAGCTCAATTCAGGTTAGCTGAGGATGAAGGAGTCGTCTGAAATGAACGAAAGGAGTGAGCACAGGTATGTGGCAATGAAGATATCAACCTAATTAGGAAGACTTTGCCTATCATTGAAACTGCCAGCCTTCAGGCCACAAGTTCTGTTGAGTTCAGCCCACACAGCGGGTATTTTTTCTTTTTAATTAGTTGCCACATTTAAAAATTAGATTTCACATAAAACCTCAGACAAGCTGTCGACATAGGCTCACATGCCCACATGCAAGAGTGAGCTGGGGAGGAGTAGAGACGCCTCTTTTTACAAGACTACACTCTAACGTGGCCCACCTCACCCACTTACATCACCTACCTGGCCCAGAGGCCATTGCTTATTCAGCCCCTGGTGCCCAGGTGACAGGAAGCAGCAGAAGTGGTCAGGGCTGGCCAGGTTACAAAGTCTCAGAAGCCTAGCAGGAGACGGTTTCAATCACCTATTGAGTGGAAAGGAGCCACTGGTCTTCTATATCGCACGACCATAAATAAAACGGGGTTGACAATGGAGGTGGGGAGTAGAGGAAGAGATCTCCACACTGTAAATGGGCCACGAGACATTAAAAGCCTTTGACCAAAAGCAGAATCCAGGTTACTTATGGGAGTCTGAGCAGGCTCAGCTCCTCTCCTACCATTCCAGGCTATATAAAGAGCTGCAGAGGTGGCTCCAGTTCAGTAAAAGAGCCAACCCAACCTCCAACATGTGCACACACATACGTGCACACTTATGCACCCACACAGAGGGCCCTTATATCTACTCTCAACTGCAGAGAGCTGTGGACCCCTGAGAATGATGATGTTATAAAGCAAAGTTCGTGCACCTGTGTGCTGTTGGCTCAGGATACTGCTTTCTTTTCCTTACCCAAACCACCCAGCATAAATCCATCTGTGTGATATTCCACCTCCCTGCTAGTGAACAAGGGGTTCCAATTTGAAGAGCCGTTCCAGTGGGTATGACTTCTACTCCACCAATTCTGCTGTATGTGAAGTGTGACACTGTTTTTATTTATTTATTATTTTATTGTACTTTAGGTGAAAGTTAACAGAGCAAATTAGTTTTCCATTGGATAGTTTGTACATAAAGTGTTCTATGACACTGGTTGCATTCCCCACAATGTGCCAGCACTCTTCCCATTTCTGCCCTGGGTTTCCTGCTTCCTTTTGTCTTGATTTTCTACCCCTTCCTGCCTTGCCATCTTTGCTTTTAGGCAAATGTTGACCTTTTGATTTCGTATAATTGATTGTTCTAAGGATTATGTTTCTCTAGGGCATTATTGTTTATTTCATGGACCTGTCTACGGTTTGGCTGAAAGCTGGTCTCCAAGAACGCTTCATTTCCAGGTCAGAAGGGCGTTTTGGGGCCATAGTCTCAGGGTTCTCCAGTCTCTATCAGACCAGTAAGTCTGGTCTTTTTTTTTTTTTTTTAATTGTACTTTAATCTTTACAATAATCCTAGGAGGTCATTACTATTAGTATTCCCATTTTACAGGAAACTGAGCGATGTAGAAGTTCAACAACTTGCCCAAGGTCACACAGCTAGTACCTGGGCAAACCAGAATTCAAATTAAGGCAGCCTGGCTCTAGTATCTGGAGCCCTGGTGGTTCAGAGATTAAGAACTCGGCTGATAACCAAAAGGTCAGCAATTCAAATCCACCAGCCACTCCTTGGAAGCCCTATGGGGCAGTTCTACTCTGTCCTATAGGGTCTATGTGAGTCGGAATTGACTCGATGGCAAGGGGTTTGGCTTCAGTATCCAAGTGGAAAGTCAAGATTGCCACTGTGTTCTAATGTTTCTTCCTCATCTGTCAGAGAGCTGGTCAGCTTCCTGAGGCGTGATAACATATATATTTTTTTAATTCAACAGAGGAGGAGTGTAGTAGCTATCAGTGCTATTCGCCAAACATTTCTGATTCTGTCTTTCAAGGGACCTGAAGAATTGCCCTTAGACATGGCTAGTGATACAACAGTTAAGCACTCAGCTGCTACTGAAAGGTTGGCAGTTTGCATCTACTCAGGAACTTCACTGTAGAAAGACCTGGCAATCTGCTCCTATAATGATTTACAGCCTAAAATACCCTTATGGGGCAGTTCTACTCTGCCACACATGGTCAGTATGAGTTGAAAATTGACTTGATGGCACCTATCTTAGCATGTGACTTGCTTGGGCCAATGAAATGTGAGCAGAAGTGACTCAGGAGGAACAGGCCTCCAGGAGAAAGTGTTAATGAGCAAGTCCCCACAGCCTCTTCCCAGGCATTGGTGATCTTAGAAGCAAATGTCAAGAGAGGGCCATTGTCATCCTGGGTCCTTGTGTAGCTGCAATCAGCAAAGCCCACTGGACACGTAGCATGAGTTGGAAATAAAATTTGCTGTGTTAAGCCACTGAGATTTGGGGATTATTTGAAATCTTTATGCATTTTATTGAACATGTGGTAGATTTAGTTTTGACATTCTCTTTTGAAGACTCTGTTATTTAACTAGACTTAAAACTCTCAATGTTTAGCTCTATTGTTGTGTTGTCATTAAGTCCACCGGAGCCAGCTCTGACTCATGGTGATCTACATATAACAACTAAGGTTGCCTGGTCCTGAGCCATCCTCACAATAATAGGTATGTTTGAGCGGTACATTGACAAGGAGCTGCCAGAAATTCAAGCCGCAATCAGAAGAGGACGTGGAATGGGGAATATTATTGCTGATGTCAGATGGATCCCGGCTAAAAGCAGAGAATACCAGATAGATGTTTACCTGTGCTTTATTGACTATGCAAAGACATTTGACTGTGTGGATCATAACAAATTATGGATAACATTTTGAAGAAGGTGAATTCCAGAACACTTATTGTGTTCATGAGAAGCATGTACTTAGACCATCAGGCAGTCTTTCAAAGAGAACCAGGGGATGCTGCATGGTTTAAAATCAAGAAAGGTGTGTGTCAGGGTTGTATCATTCTACCACACTTATTTAATCTGTATGCTGAGCAAAATAATCCAAGAAGCTGGACTGTGTGAAGAAGAACGTAACATCAGGATTGGTGGAAGACTCGTTAACAACCTGCGATATGTAGATGACACAACCTTGCTTGCTGAAAGTGAAGAGGACTTGAAGCACTTACTGACGAGGATCAAAGGCTATAGCCATCAGTATGGATTACACTTTAACATAAAGAAAACAAAAATCCTCACAACTGGACAATAAGCAACATCATGATAAAGGGAGAAAAGAAGTTATCAAGGATTTCATTTTACTTGGATCTATAGTCATTGCCCAGGGAAGCAGCAGTCAAGAAATAAAACAATGTGTTACACTGGGCAAATCTGCTGCAAAAGGCCTCTTTAATCTGATGAAAAGTGAAGATGCCACTCTGAGGACTAAGGTGCCTGACTCAAGCAATGATATTTTCAATTGCTTCATATGTGTGGGAAAGCTGGACAAAAATAAAGAAGACCAAAAAAAGAATTAATGCCTTTGAATGATGGCTTTGGCAAAGAATATTGAACATACCTTGGACTGCCAGAAGAATGAACAAGTCTGTCCTGGAAGAAGTACAGCCAGTGTGCTGCTTAGAAGTAAGGATAGCGAGACTACATCTCACATACTTTGGACAGGTTATCAAGAGGGACCAGTCCCTGGTGAAGGACATCATGCTTGGTAAAACAGAATGTCAGGAAGGGAGGTGGGTAGACACGGTGGCTGCAACAGTGGGCTCAAATATAGCAATGATTGTGAGCATGGCACAGGACCTGGCAGTGCTTCGTTCTGTTGTACATAGGGTCATTATAAGTTGGAACTGACTCAGTGGCACCTAACAACGACAACATCAACAAAGTTGCCTAGTCCCGAGCCATCCTCACAGTAGTAGATATATTTGAGCCCATTGTTGCAGCCACTGTATCAATCCATCTCATTGAGGGTCTTCCTCTTTTTCATTTTACTTTACGTAGCATGATATCCTTCTCCAGAGCCTGGTCCCACCTGCTAAGAAGCTCAAAGTAAGCAAGACAAAGTCTTGCCATCTTTGCTCGTAAGGAACATTCTGGCTGTACTTCCTCCAAGACAAAATTCATTTATTCTTCTGAAAATCCACAGTATATTCAATATTATTCATCAACACCATAATTCAAATGCATCATTTCTTCCTCAGGCTTCCTTTTTACTAATTATTAGAAATAACTTACTAAAGAATGACACCAGTGGTTTGGGGTTACATTTCTTTCTGACAGCCTTTTTATTAGAAGCTTACATCTCTCCAACAATAAATAACAAAGGCAAAGCAAAACGCTACTATAAAATTAAGTCTTAAACTTACCTTTCAGTCTAATTTTTACAAAGCACTTTTACCTGTATTAATAACGTGACCCACAACAGAACCCTAAGCTAGGAACCAGTATTGTCCCCACCCAACAGCTGAGAATGTGGAGATCCAGAGAGACCATGAAGTGACAAAACTGAGACTAGAACTCAAGTTCAAGGCTCAAGGCTCCTTTCCCTGTACCCCACCTTCTCCCGTTACTAATAATGAATACTTATAGGGACTATGTTTTCATCTAATTTCTAAACACCAGTGCCCTATCAAAAAAAAAAAAAAACTAAACGCATTGCCGCCGGGTGGACCCCGACTCATAGCAGCTCTATAGGACAGAGTAGAGCTGTCCCATAGGGTTTCCAAGGAGCCCCTGGTGGATTCAAACTGTTGACCTTTTGGTTAGCAGCCATAGCTGTTAACACTACACCACCGGGGTTTCCTATAGTTAATATAACCAGCATAAGATCAAAAAGTGCTTTAAAGAAAAACTAGGGAAGAGAAATCAAATACTTGGAAAATGAACAACACCCTCCTGAAAAAAGACTGGGTTATAGAAGACATCAAGGAGGGAATAAGGAAATTCATAGAACGCAACGAGAATGAAAATACTTCCTATCAAAACCTCTGGGACACAGCAAAAGCAGTGCTCAGAGGCCAATTTATATCGATAAATGCACACATACAAAAAGAAGAGCCAAAATCAGAGAACTGTCCCTACAACTTGAACAAATAGAAAGTGAGCAACAAAAGAACCCAACAGGCACCAGAAGAAAACAAACAATAAAAATTAGAGCTGAACTAAGTGAATTAGAGAACAGAAAAACAATTGAAAGAATTAACAAAGCCAAAAGCTGGTTCTTTGAAAAAATTAACAAAATTGATAAACCATTGGCTAGACTGACTAAACAAATACAGGAAAGGAAACAAATAACCCGAATAAGAAACAAGAAGGACCACATCACAACAGAACCAAATGAAATTAAAAGAATCATTTCAGATTACTACGAAAAATTGTACTCTAACAAATTTGAAAACCTAGAAGAAATGGATGAATTCTTGGAAAAACACTACCTACCTAAACTAACACATTCAGAAGTAGAACAACTAAATAGACCCATGACAAAAAAAGAGATTGAAACGGTAATCAAAAAACTCCCAACAAAAAAATGCCCTGGCCCGGATGGCTCCACTGCAGAGTTCTACCAAACTTTCAGAGAAGAGTTAACACCACCACTACTAAAGCTATTTCAAAGCATAGAAAAGGACAGAATACTACCCAACTCATTCTATGAAGCCACCATCTCCCTGATACCAAAATCAGGTAAAGACATTACAAAAAAAGAAAATTACAGACCTATATCCCTCATGAACATTGATGCAAAAATCCTCAACAAAATTCTAGCCAATAGAATCCAACAACACATCAAAAAAATAATTCACCATGATCAAGTGGGATTTATACCAGGTATGCAAGACTGGTTTAATATCAGAAAAACCATTAATGTAATCCATCACATAAATAAAACAAAAGACAAAAACCACATGATCTTATCAATTGATGCAGAAAAGGCATTTGACAAAGTCCAGCACCCATTTATGATAAAAACTCTTACCAAAATAGGAATTGAAGGAAAATTCCTCAACATAATAAAGGGCATCTATGCAAAGCCAACAGCCAACATCACTCTAAATGGAGAGAACCTGAAAGCATTTCCCTTGAGAACGGGAACCAGACAAGGATGCCCTTTATCACCGCTCTTATTCAACATCGTGCTGGAAGTCCTTGCCAGGGCAATTAGGCTAGACAAAGAAATAAAGGGTATCCGGATTGGCAAAGTGGAAGTAAAGTTATCGCTATTTGCAGATGACATGATCTTATACACAGAAAACCCTAAGGAATCCTCCAGAAAACTACTGAAACTAATAGAAGAGTTTGGCAGAGTCTCAGGTTACCAGATAAACTTACAAAAATCACTTGGATTCCTCTACATCAACAAAAAGAACATCGAAGAGGAAATAACCAAATCAATACCATTCACAGTAGCCCCCAAGAAGATAAAATACTTAGGAATAAATCTTACCAAGGATGTAAAAGACCTATACAAAGAAAACTACAAAGCTCTACTACAAGAAATTCAAAAGGACATACTTAAGTGGAAAAACATACCTTGCTCATGGATAGGAAGACTTAACATAGTAAAAATGTCTATTCTACCAAAAGCCATCTATACATATAATGCACTTCCGATCCAAATTCCAATGTCATATTTTAAGGGGATAGAGAAACAAATCACCAATTTCTTATGGAAGGGAAAGAAACCCCGGATAAGCAAAGCATTACTGAAAAAGAAGAAGAAAGTGGGAGGCCTCACTCTACCTGATTTCAGAACCTATTATACAGCCACAGTAGTCAAAACAGCCTGGTACTGGTACAACAACAGGCACATAGACCAATGGAACAGAATTGAGAACCCAGATATAAATCCATCCACATATGAGCAGCTGATATTTGACAAAGGCCCAGTGTCAGTTAATTGGGGAAAAGATAGTCTTTTTAACAAATGGTGCTGGCATAACTGGATATCCATTTGCAAAAGAATGAAACAGGACCCATACCTCACACCATGCACAAAAACTAACTCCAAGTGGATCAAAGACCTAAACATAAAGACTAAAACGATAAAGATCATGGAAGAAAAAATAGGGACAACCCTAGGAGCCCTAATACAAGGCATAAACAGAATACAAAACATTACCAAAAATGATGAAGAGAAACCCGATAACTGGGAGCTCCTAAAAATCAAACATCTATGTTCATCTAAAGACTTCACCAAAAGAGTAAAAAGACCACCTACAGACTGGGAAAGAATTTTCAGCTATGACATCTCCGACCAGCGCCTGATCTCTAAAATCTATATGATTCTGTCAAAACTCAACCACAAAAAGACAAACAACCCAATCAAGAAGTGGGCAAAGGAAATGAACACACATTTCACTAAAGAAGATATTCAGGCAGCCAACACATACATGAGAAAATGCTCTCGATCATTAGCCATTAGAGAAATGCAAATTAAAACCATGATGAGATTCCATCTCACTCCAACAAGGCTGGCATTAATCCAAAAAACACAAAAAAATAAATGTTGGAGAGGCTACGGAGAGATTGGAACTCTCATACACTGCTGGTGGGAATGTAAAATGGTACAACCACTTTGGAAACCTATCTGGCGTTATCCTAAACAGTTAGAAATAGAACTACCATACAACCCAGAAATCCCACTCCTGGGAATATACCCTAGAGATACAAGAGCCTTCATACAAACAGATATATGCACACCCACGTTTATTGCAGCTCTGTTTACAATAGCAAAAAGCTGGAAGCAACCAAGGTGTCTGTCAACGGATGAATGGGTAAATAAATTGTGGTATATTCACACAATGGAATACTACGCATCGATAAAGAACAGTGACGAATCTGTGAAACATTTCATAACATGGAGGAACCTGGAAGGCATTATGCTGAGCGAAATTAGTCAGAGGCAAAAGGACAAATATTGTATAAGACCACTATTTTAAGATCTTGAGAAATAGTAAAAACTGAGAAGAACACATACTTTTGTGGTTACGAAGGGGGGAGGGAGGGAGGGTGGGAGAGGGTTTTTTATTGATTAATCAGTAGATAAGAACTGCTTTGGGTGAAGGGAAAGACAACACTCAATACATGGAAGGTCAGCTCAATTGGACTGGACCAAAAGCAAAGAAGTTTCTGGGATAAAATGAATGCTTCAAAGGTCAGCGGAGCAAGGGCGGGGGTCTGGGGAAAATGGTTTAAGGGGACTTCTATATCAATTGGCAAAATAATTCTATTATGAAAACATTCTGCATCCCACTTTGAAATGTGGCGTCTGGGGTCTTAAATGCTAACAAGCGGCCATCTAAGATGCATCAATCGGTCTCAACCCACCTGGAGCAAAGGAAAATGAAGAACACCAAGGTCACACGACAACTAGGAGCCCAAGAGACAGAAAGGGCCACGTGAACCAGAGACCTACATCATCCTGAGACCAGAAGAACTAGTTGGTGCCCGGCCACAATCGATGACTGCCCTGACAGGGAGCACAGCAGAGAACTCCTGAAGGAACAGGAGATCAGTGGGATGCAGACCCCACATTCTCATAAAAAGACCATACCTAATGGTTTGACTGAGACTAGAGGAATCCCGGCAGCCATGCTCCCCAGACCTTCTGTTGGCACAGGACAGGAACCATCCCCAAAGACAACTCATCAGACATGAAAGGGACTGGTCAGCGGGTGGGAGAGACATGCTGATGAAGAGTGAGCTAATTATATCAGGTGGACACTTGAGAGTGTGTTGTCAGCTCTTGTCTGGAGGGGGGATGGGAGGATAGAGAGAGAGGGAAGCTGGCAAAATTGTCACGAAAGGAGAGACTGAAAGGGCTGACTCATTAGGGGGAGAGCAAGTGGGAGTATGGAGTAAGATGTATATAAACTTATATGTGACAGTCTGACTTGATTTGTAAACGTTCACTTGAAGCTTAATAAAAGTTAATTAAAAAAAAAAAAAAAAAAACGACCCCCACCTGGTGAAAAGAGCATTCCAATAGATTGGAAATTGTTGCCAGTGTTCCCATTTTCTTTTTTTTAAAATAAATTTTTCCTTCCATAAAAAAAAAAAAAAAAAGTGCTTTAAACTAAACTATAGCCATGTATTGCAAAGCTTAGCATAACATTACAAATAGCTCATTGAACCAAGGCAGTTCTTTTTCAGGGTGTCATGGATTTAATCGTGTCCCCCAAAAAATACGTGTATCAATTTAGTTAGGCCATGATTCCCAGTGTTGTGTGGTTGTCCTCCATTTTGTGATTGTAATTTTATGTTGGGAGAATTAGGGTGGGATTGTAACACCTCCCTCGCTCAGGTCAACTTCCTGATCCAAGGTAAAGGGAGTTTCCCTGGGGTGTGGCCTGCACCACCTTTTCTCTCTCAAGAGATAAAAGGAAAGGGAAGCAAGCAGAGTTGGGGACCTCACAACCCCAAGAAAGCAGCACCAGGATCAGAGCACGTCCTTTGGACCTGGGGTCCCTGCACCTGAGAAGCTCCTCGACAAGGGGAAGGTTGAGGACAAGGACCCTCCTCCAGAGCCAACAGAGAGAGAGCCTCCCCCTGGAGCTGATGCCTTGAATTTGGACTCTTAGCCTACTTTACTATGAGGAAATAAATTTCTCTTTGTTAAAGCCGTCCACTTGTGGTATTTCTGTTATGGCAGCACTAGATGGCTAAGACAGTAAGCAAGCAGATTCTCTGCATAGCAGTGCAGCGGGTAATAGCAGCCGTGGAAATTAAAGACGGGGGGAAGCCTCATTTACAGACAAGGAGTGGGCCCTAATGGAACTGCATTTTGGTCCTGTCATCATCCTTCTGAGAAAGTTCGTCTCAGGTTTTCCATTTGAATCCTGGGCATATTTATGAAGATCAAAGTAATGGCTTTTTCAAATTAATTACACAAATTTGTAGCTCAACAATGTGAAGGGAAAGGCAGGTGTTGTACCCCATGCCTGGTTACAGCTATACATCACACACATTAAACGCCCAGGACACAGGTGAGAGCAGGTTCCAGGCTCCATCAGCCCCCAAGCAGCCGGGACCAATGTGGAGAGAGTACAAAAGATCAGTCCCCAAAGTTGTTGTGACAGCTTAATTGTATTATAGTGCTCAGATAATTCCCATTTATTTGGCTTTTTCCTGTGAGCAAAGGCTGGCCCCCCAAGCACGGCTATTACCGGGAGAATTAAGATTCATGGCTGTGATGGCCCTTCTTGCTCCCTCTAATACCAGCCTTGCTCAAAAGTCCTGGTAATCCTCTCCACAAGGATCAGAACTCTCGCCTAGCCTCTGGCACGCTGAGACGCAGCAGCTAACTAATGGCAATTAAAATCTGCCACGTGAGTGGAGCAGAATAACATAAATTAATCAGTACATTAACAGAATTGCATTTAAATGTTCAAATGTGCCTTCGACGTAGTGGGACAGTTGAAATTATAAAGCAAAGCCAAGTACTTCATTATGGAGGCTGATATTTTAATGAGGAAATGTGATGTTTGTTAAATAGGAGCACAATATAGAGACTTCCTTAAAATTAGCAGCCATGATGCATTTTAATTCAAAACACAAGTTGTGGTCTGTGCGATTGGAGCATATCAATGTGGAAAACCTGCCTGGGGCTGTAGAAACAGTTGAACATCTCATTCTCGGAAGAATTAATAATTTCAGCTGCACTAACTAGCGTTTTATGTAAATTGTCTGATAAATCACGGCAATAAATACGGGTTTTAGAAGAACAGAACAGTACGCTTAGCCTTAATTTATTCAATCATCAATTCATGTACACGGAAGCTAAGGATGTGAAAGATTGAGAGTACCAGACAAAGAAAAAAACAGAAAAACAAAAGGCAAGGAAAATGTTTTACAGCCACAGAGAGGGACTCCAGAATAAAGGTCCCCATCCAATTTTACAAAAATCTTTAACATGTAAAGAACTCTATGATGCATGTAAAAATAAAAAATGGATGAAAAATTGTATTAAGTTTGTTTTCAAGTACATACAAAGCTTGGTAGTCAACGTATAGTCTAGAGTTTTAAAAGTCCTCCTTTTAAAATGGAATATCTTATTTAATTGCATAATATAAAACAGAGTGAATATGATACAGATTTATTTCAAGGACTGTGTCAGGTTGCTTTTATAGTTTGTATGTCTCACTTTAAGCTTATGATGTTGGAGACAGAAATCCTAAAACATAGATCATAGGAAAAAAAAAATAGAGACTGACCTAAAAGTTGTATGTTATTCCTGTCGCTGATAGAGCTGGGGGTTTTGACTTCTACTTCCAGGCTATCCTCTGATTCTATTAACTGTGAGATGAATTGTTGCTGTTTTTTATGATATATATATATTACAAAAAAAAAAAAAAAGCCAGGGCAAGGCAGGCTTAGACAACTAAGAACTACCACACTTACTGTACATATGAAATTGTTGTTAGTTGCCCTTAAGCTGGCTTCGACTCATGGCCACCCAATGTACAACAGGACAAAACGTTGCCTGGTCCTGGGCCATCCTCACAATCTTTGGTATGCTCAAGTCCATTGTTGGACCCGCTGTGTATTCTGAGTGCTTCCAACCTTGGGAGCTCATTTTCTAGCAGTGTATTAGACATTATTCTGTTCTGATCCATAGATTATTGTTGGCTAATTTTTGGAAGTAGATCAGCAGGCCTTTCTTCCTAGTCTGTCTTAGTTTGGAAGCTCTGCTAAAACCTGTCCACTCTGGGTGACCCTGCTGGTATCTGAAATACCGGTGGCACAGCTTCCCACATCATAGCAAAATCCAAGCCACCACAGTCAGGCAAACTGACAGACAAGTAGGTGGTGGACATATGAAATTAAGAGTATTAGTCTTAGTTATCTAGTGCTGCCATAACAAAAATACCACAAGTGGATGACTTTGACAAAGAGAAATTTATTTTCTCACAGTCCAGTAGGTTACAAGTCCAAATTCAGGGCGTCAGCTCCAGGGGAATGCTTTCCCTTTGCCAGGTCTGGTGGAAGGTCTTTGTCATCAGTCTTCCCCTGGTCAAGGAGATTCTCAGGCGCAGGGACCCCATGTCCAGAAGACAAGCTCTGCTCCTGGTGCTGCTTTCTTGGTGGTGTGAGGTCCCCAACTCTCTGCTTGCTTGCCTTTCCTTTTATCTCTTGAGAGATAAAAGGTAGTGCAGGCCACACCCCAGGAAAACTCCCTTTACCTTGGATTAGGGAGGAGACCTCAGTGAGGGTGGTGTTACAACCCCACCCTAATTCTCCCAACATAAAATTACAATCCAAAATGGAGGACAACTATACAATACTGGGAATCGTGGCCTAACCAAGCTGATACACACGTTTTAGGGGGGACATAATTCAATCCATGATAGTATTTACTTACAAATACTCAAGCGAATGCATATCTGAAATAAACAATACCAAATATAAACCACATTAAAATAAAAATAGCACCTTACTTCCCTGATACCTATTCTCAGCTTTGGAATCACCATCCACTCCCATCTAAGTCCCACTGAAAATCCTGTATTAAAATTTCATTATAAGGCTCTCCTTTGCTCTTATTTAGCAAAGAACACAATGTCCTGTCTGCTTTTCCCCTGGGTTTTTGGATAGACAAGATTTCCTTTACAAATCAGCCTTTCTCACTAGAGGAAGTCCTTTTCTGGAGTGTAATCACCCCTGTAAGGCCTCCTTCTAAAACAGCCTCTCCCAGTGTCTCTACAAGCAAGACTTTTGTTTTGATGATGTCATTCTGCCTCAGCTGATGGGAATCTGCCTTCTCCAGGGGAGGGTAGGCCATGACTTGGCAATCTGATGTTTTTAAAAAAGTACCAGTTTACTTATAAACGTAACTACCCACAGCCACTGATGTCTAAGCACTACAGCTCTATACGACACCACAATCTACATGCAGATCAAGGAAGGAAGTCCTGGCAAGGAACTTCGGAAAACCAGCCAGTGGAAACCCTCGGGATCACAACTGCCCAGTTCACCACCAATCTTGGGGAGGATGCAGGACCAGGCAGCATTTCATTCTGTTGTGTGTGCAGTCACCATGAATGGGGGCCAACTCGAGGGCAGCTAATAGCAACAACGATGTGAAGACATCTCATTATATTGCATGCGAATTAAGAGTACTAAGCTCCAGAATGGAGCCCTAGTGGCATAGTGGTTAAGAAATGGGCTGCTAACCAAAAGGTCGGCAGTTCAAACCTACCAGCTGCTCCTTGGAAACCCTATAGGGCAGTTCTACTCTGTCCTGTAGGGTTGCTATGAGTTGGAATTAACTCTACGGCAACAGGTTAAGTTCCAGAATGAACTGAGCCTGGTGGAAACCAGATAATGATAGGATATTTTTAGGTACTATCAGAGCGAAAAGCTCACCATTTTGTTGGCCTGTGAACTAACTACACCTAAGCCAGTCTCTGCTCAAAATTGGCTTGGATTTTAGTCTGAACAGAGAATTAGAGAGGAGTGAGTGAGCCTGTCCCCCCCACAGCTCCCATCAGGGTAATAATGAATCCTGCTTGGTTGGAAGGAAAACAAGCAGAATGGGTCTTTGTATATTAATATGGCAAAGCTCCAAAGCAGGTGTTAGAACAATAATGGTTATGACAGCTATCATGTCTTCATGGTCTTAGGTTTACCCCTTGAAGAATTAGTTACTAAACTTACATTCATGTCCACATTCATGAATGTATTTATAAAACATATTAATTTTATTATATTTATATATATTCATGTATATATATAAAAATATTCTCAAGAAATAAAGTAACTATACTAGTCACATAATTTTCTCAGCTTACTAATTAGAATTAAGTATTCTATCTCCTCCAGAAATTGCTAGAAGTGAAACTAAAAGGGAATGAGAACCAAAGCTAAGAATTCTTCTCACACAGCAACTCGAACACAGTTGACTACGTGCATTGCTTTGGGCTTGATAATGTTGTATCATTTCCCCCATGAGACTACATTTATTACAAGCTCCATTTCTTACCAAGAGCAAGAAATAACATTGAGAAAAGACAAAATAAGTCACAGAAAATCTGAAAACAGGTAAGTCCTGGTACAGTTAATCTTTCCTCATCCTTCCACTGGAAATATTCTACCACATCCACCATTTTAATGATTCAAAACAAAACTCTGTGCAGTAAAATAAGCAAAGAAACAAAAGAAGGAATACCCCTGGATTCCATTTCCAGGGCCCATGGGAATGACAAAAGAAACAGGACTAAAAGTTTCAGGACTAAAAGTTTCAGAGCATAATAATAAACTGGCTACCCTGAGAGAAAACTAGGCAAGTAGTGAATAGGAATTACATATATACAAATAGCCTTCTTTTTTTTTTTTGGAGTGGTTCTGAGAAAAGTAGAGCTTTACGAAACCATTTTAACTTCTCAGTAATTAAATTTAGCTGTAGACTTTTTGGTGAACAGAGTATAATTCACTTTCTCCTCTTCTTTTTTTCTCAGAAGGGCAGGAATTGAATGCAGAGAAGAGGATAAGCCCTTTGACCCACTTCATGATTGAGAAGAAAGACTTGGAAAGTACCTGGTTTCATCTGCCCAGACAACAAAATTTTATAAATGAGCTCCTAACTTATCCCCACAGGGAGGGAAACACAGAGTCCTGGTGACATTTGAGACCCTGATCCTAGCTGATTCCCTGGCCATATCATAGTCTCATGAACTCTCCAATACATTCTGCCTTTGATTAAGCTGGTTCTACCACTTGCACGCAAGAATCCTAATACAGACTTGCTGCACGATCGTTATTGTACCAGCTATCTAGCATCTACTATGTGCCAGGCAGGCACTGAACTAAATGCCTTACATATACAACCAACTAAAGGAGGTATGACCATTCTTATTTTAAAAACGAGGTACCTGGGGCTTAGAGAAGTTAAGTAAGCTGTCCAAAGTCACACAGCTATGAAGTAAGGGAGTAAGGACTGTCTTAGTTTCTTAGTGCTGCTATAACAGAAATACCACAAAAGGGACAAGAGAGTTGCTTTAACAAACCGAAACTTGTTTTCTCACAGTTTAGGAGGCTAGGTGTCTGAATTCAGGGTGCTGGCTCTAAAGGAAGGTTTTTTCTCTGTCAGCTCTGGAGGAAGGTCCTTGTCTCTTTTCAGCTTCTGACCCTCAGTTCCTTGGCGATCATCACATAGCATGGCATCTATTTTCTGCCATCTGTGTTTCCTCGCTTCTCTACCCAATCTGCCCTTTTACATCTCAAAAGTGATTGGCTTAAGACACACCCTGCACTGATATGGCCTCATTAACATAACCAAGAAAAACTCTACTCCCTGAGTAAGACACCCCAAATTAACCTGGGCCTCCTGACATCAGATGGTGGCTCTGCTAAAGTCTGAGGCCAAAACTCCACGTGCATACCTTAATTAAAAAAATACTTCATTGCTAAAAATGCCAACCATCATCTGAGCTCTCGGCGAGTCGTAATTTTTTGTTGGTGGAGGGTCTTGCCTCGATGTTGATGGCTGCTGACTGATCAGGGTGGTGGTTGGGGTGGCTGTGGAAATTTTTTAAAATAAGACAATGAAGTTTGCCACACCGATTGACTCTTCCTTTCATAGAAGTTTTCTCTGTAGCATGCGATGCTGTTTGATAGCATTTTACCCACGGTAGAAACTCTTTCAAAATTGGAGTCAGTCCTCTCAAACCCTGCCACTGCTTTATCAGCTAAGAGTATGTAATATTCTAAATCCTTCGTTGTCATTTCAACAATATGCACAGCATCTTCACCAGGAGTAGATTCCGTCTCGAGGAATCTCAACCATAAGAAGCAACTCTCTCTTTGCTCAACCATAAGAAGCAACTCCTCATCTGTTAAAGTTTTATTCTGCCAGCTGTCTCCAGCCCTAGAGTTTTTGGGTTGGTAAACGAACACTGGCTTCAACTGGCATTACCCCTAACAAGGGAGTCAGCCTGTCCTTTGATGCTTTGAAGCCTGGCAATTCAGTCACATCTTTGGGTTCCACATCTAATTCTAGTTCTCTTGCTATTTCCACCACATCTGCAGCTACTTCCTCTACTGAAGTCTTGGACTCCTCCAAGTCATCCATGAGGGTTAGAATCAGCTTCTTCCAAATTCCTGCAAATGTTTACATTTGGACCTCCTCCCATGAATCACAAATGTTCTTAAAGCATCTAGAATGGTGAATCCTTTCCAGAAGGTTTTCAATTTACTTTGCCCAGATCCATCAGAGAAATCACTATCTATGACAGCTGTAATAAGACTTGAAAGTCAAAATTACTCATTGATCCATGGGCTATAGAATGGATGTTGCATCAGCAGGCATGAAAACAACTTTGATCTCCTTGTTCATCTCCATCAGAGCTCTTGGGTGACCAGGTGCATTGTCAATAAGCCATAATATTTTGAAAGGAATCTTTTTCACTGAGCACTAGGTCTCAACAATGGGCTTTAAATATTCAGTAAATCATGCTGTAAACAGGTGTGCTGTCCATCCAGGCTTTGTTGTTCCGTTTACAGAGCACAGGCGGAATAGATTTAGCACAATTCTTAACAGCCCTAGAGTTTTTGGGTTGGTAAATGAACATTGGCTTCAGCTTGAAGTCACCAGCTGCATTAGCCCCTAACGAGAGAGTCAGCCTGTCCTTTGATGCTTTGAAGCCTGGCATTGACTTCTCTATAGCTATAAAAGTCCAGATGGTATCTTCTTCCAAGATAAGACTATTTCTTCTACATTAAAAATCTGTTGTTTAAACTCAGAAAAGGAGAATGAGAATGGCTGTACAACTCGAGGAATGTAGTCCATGTCACTGAATTGTATATGTAGAAACTGTTGAGTTGGTGTTAAGTTTTGTATATTCTCAACAGCAAAAATAAATGGAAAAAAATCCTTGAGAATATGACAGCTCGGTTTAAATTACCTAGAAAATCTCAGGAAAGACTGGCAAATAGGAAGTCATAAGAAATAGAAATAGAATTGATTGATAGCTCACTTGGTAAATTGTACATAATAGGTTTCCCCCTTTCATTCTAAGTTTATTACTATTTTACCATATTATAAACTACATGGCTCTCTATTTTTAAAAAGGTGTTTGACCCCTGAGGGAGCAGCAGAGCAGTGGGATGCAGGCCTCAAATTCTCACAAAAAGACCAGACTTAATGGTCTGACTGAGACTGGAAGGACCCTGGTGGTCACAGCCCCCAGACCTTCTGTTGGCCCAGGACAGGAACCATTCCCAAAGCCAACTCTTCAGACAGGGATTGGACTGGACAATGGGATGGAGAGGGATGCTGGTGAGGAGTGAGCTTCTTTGATCAGGTGGACACTTGAGACTATGTTGGCATCTCCTGCCTGGAGGGGAGATGAGTGGGTAGACAGTGGAGGGAGGGAGGGGGCTGTCTCATTAGGGCAAGAGCAATTGGGAATTTTTTACCAAGGTGTATATAAGTTTTTGTGTGAGAGACTGACTTGATTTGTAAACTTTCACTTCAAGCACAATAAAATTTTTTTTAATTAAAAAGAAAAAAATCTGTTGTTTGGTGTAGCCACCCTCATCAGTTGTCCTAGCTAGATCTTCTGAATAATTTGCACAGCTTCTACATCGACACTTGGTGCTTCACCTTGCATTTTTACATTATGGAGACAGCTTCTTTCTTTAAACTTCATGAGCCAAACTCTGTTAGCTTCAAACTTCCCATCTGCAGCTTCCTCATCTCTCTTTGCCTTCACAGAATTGAAGAGAGTTAGCGCTTTGCTCTGGATTAGGCCTTGGCTTAAGGGAATGCTGTGTCTGGTTTAGTCTTCTAGCCAGATCACTTAAACTTTCGCCACATTGGCAATAAGGATGTTTGCTTTCTTATCATTCGTGTGTTCACTGGAGCAGCACTTTTCATTTTTCTCGAGAACTTTTCCTTTGCATTCACAACTTGGATAACTGTTTGGCACAAGAGGCTTAGCTTTCAGCCTATCTCAGCTTTGGACATGCCTCCCTCACTAGGCTTATTCATGAGAGACACATGACTCTTCCTTTCGCTTGAACACTTAGCAGCCATTGTAGAGTTATTACTTGGCCTAATTTCAATATTGTCACGTCTCAGGAAATAAGGAAGTCTGAGGAGAGGAAGAGAGACAAGAAAAGGGTGGTCAGTGAAGCAGTCAGAGCACATACAATATTGATTAAGTCTGCCATCTTATATGGGCGTGGTTTGTGGCTCTCCAAAGCAATTACAATAGTAACGTCAAAGGTCACTGATCACAGATCCCATAACAGACAGAATAATAATGAAAAAGCTTAAAATATTGTGGGAATTACCGAAATGTGACACAGAGACACAAAGTGAGCACATGCGGGTGGAAAAAATGGTGCCAAAAGACCTGCTTGAAGCAGGGTTGCCATAAACCTTCAATTTGTCAAAAACATATTATCTGTAGTGCGCAACAAAGTGAAGCAATAAAACGAGGTTTGCCTGCATATGAAAAGCATCTTGTTTTGGTTTTCATTCCTTTTTCATTTCACTTTTGGCTATTTCTGGATGAGATAGAATAATTCATTCTATCTATAACAGGGCACAAACCGGAGAGCCTCTAGCTTGTAATCATTCACCCACTCTGCCTCCCAGAACACCAGGCTCAGGACCTGAACCTCCTGACACACAGAAGATATGCTCCCTTGGCTGACTTCCCTCCTCTCCTTTGTCTTAGCTTTCATAGCTGACCAGTGGACCGTATCAAACACACACACACAGTCACACAATGTTAACCAGGTCTTGGATTGGGATCTACTTTGTCTCTGGGTTGACTTCCAACCTCTCTGCACTAATCCATTGTGTATAGTTCAGCTATCAGGGGACACTTTTTTACCTCTCTTTTGCAAGTCTTTGCTAGAATTACCTCAATGTCATTTCCTTGTGTCCTCTATAATAGGCACATGGAGAAGGAAAAGAAAAAAAATCAGTATGCAGAAGGATTAATGTGATTATCGTGAACTGGGTGACTTAGAGAGGCCGGAAGCAGATAAATTAGTTTGGGGTTTCTGTATTAGGTAGTACAGTTGGGCAAAAGTGGTTGGTGACAGTGAAAATAGACAACTTGTTGAGTAAAAGCATCTTTTTCCATGAAATCATTAAGGAAAAGCTCTGCTTTAATAGGTATTCAAATAGGAATTGGCAAGACTAAGCACTTGAGTCAAAACTATTCTGGAATTCAAACTGGAGAGCCACTGCCAATTGCTTTCTATGAGCAAAGATAAATAAATACTGCATTTGTTTGGTTTCTGTTCCCAACTGAGACACACTCATGTCCCTCCAAATACAAGATTTTGTTAAATTTTAAAACCTAAAGAAATAGAATAAGAGGGATTTGACAATCTAACCCAAAATTCTTATAAAACAGAGGAAGAAAATAATATCTTGAGAAGCTGAGTCTCATAAAACTTCACACAACCAGACAGAGTCAGCTCAGGGTAGTCTCCACCTCCAAGTTCCATGCTATTCTTGATAAGCAAGAAAAAAACCAAAAGACCAAACCCGTTGTCTTGAGTCAATTCTGACTCATAGAGACCTTATAGCACAGAGTAAACTGCCCCATAGGGTTTCCAAGGAGCTTCTGGTGGATTCAAACTGCCAACTTTTTGATTAGCAGCCCTAGCTCTTAACCACTACAGCACCAGTTTTTCCAATAAACAAGAAGAGGGTTTTTAAAAAGAAGTGCATCAGGGTAGACCACCAAATCTTATCTGATGGAATGAAACTTGCAGAATTCCTTTGCTGTAACAGGAAGTTCCTCCTCATCTTCCTGGAGTCACTGGGGAGGTGAGGGTGGAATAACTAAAGAGGAAAGAGTGACAATTATTTTGCTTCCTTGGGGGCAGAAGTGGGGGTGTGATTCCCAACACCTTAACAGGAAAGGTAGAAAAGCCTTATGCTTCCTGATGGGTGCCATCAAGTCTATTTCAACTCATAGAGACCCCATGTGATAGAGTAGAACTGCCTCATAGGGTTTTCTAGGCTGTAACTTTTACAGAAGCAGATTGCCAGGTCTTCCTCCCACAGAGATACTGGGTAGGTTCGAACCATCAACATTTCTGTTAGTAGCCAAGTGCTAACCAAAGTGGCACCACCAGGGCTCCTTGGCAGTTCTGAAAATACAGAGGTTAGGATGCTGGGGGGGAAGGGTGAAGAATGAACAGGGAAAGGAGGAAGGGCCCTGAGTCTTTAGAAACTAGATACCTTATCCACATACTGAGAAAGCTTCAGGAACCAGTAAGAAACAGACCCTGAGGACAGGGAAAGGTATGCAAGGCAAGGCAGGGCAGAGAATCAATTGTGTGGGTATCCAGGCAGCAGTACTGGACCAGAATCCATCAGAGCACACTGGAGATCAAGGACCGATGCTGAAACAGTCAGGTTTGGTGTGCTCCAAATTTTTAATTAACTCAGCACTATTATGAGAAGTGACCTGTTTACCAAGTCAACAATACCAAAAAAGGGAAGCTCAACACCTCCCAGATCAA
Source organism: Elephas maximus indicus (assembly GCF_024166365.1). Classification (NCBI taxonomy): domain Eukaryota; kingdom Metazoa; phylum Chordata; class Mammalia; order Proboscidea; family Elephantidae; genus Elephas; species Elephas maximus. The sequence continues at coordinate 65,589,338 of NC_064841.1, read as the reverse complement.
TACCAGCTGCCTTGGAGTCAATTACGACTCATGGCGACCCCATGGGTGGTACTAACAGTTAAGCGCTTGACTACTAACTGAAAGGCTGGTGGTTCGAACCCACCCAGAGATGTCTCGGAAGAAAGGCCTGGTGATCTGCTTCTGAAAGGTCGTAGCTTTGAAAACCCTAAAGAATGAAGTTCTACTCTACAACACATGAGTTCTCCATGAGTCTCAGGTCAACAGGCATAGGTAAAATACATTTAATATAACATTTAACCGTGGTCGATCTATCAGGTTGTATCAAACAATCACACTATGAAACACAAAGATCGACCATGTAACTCTCAACAAATTAATTTTTAAGGTTTTTTTTTTCTAAAAGCAAAAATACTGTTGTATTTCAGATATGCTTTACTGCTTGGATTACAAACTCCTGGATACCTGTCAGCATCCTTGGTGATGTAACTGTCTTTACCCTTAGGATAATCGATCATTGTTGTTGTTGTTGTTTGTTGTTGTTGTTAGCTGCCATCCAGCAGCCTCCTACACATGAGAACACCACGCACAATGGAATCTGACCATTATGCTGCATAGAGTTTCCACTGGTTGATATTTGGAAGTAGGTCACCAGGCCTTTCTTCCTGGTCTATCTTAGTCCGGAAGCTCTGCTGAAAATTTTCAGCATCACAACAACACACAATCCCCCACTGACAGCGCCTGGGGTGCATTGGCCAGGAACTGAACCCTCATCTCCTGCATGGGAGGTGAGAATTCTACCACCGAACCAGGGCAGCCCTCAATCAATCGTTATGAAACAGTTATATACTATACTCCAATAGGGGGTTCCACTCACCCTCATTCTGTGATTGCTGGTTACTGTAATAAATTAACCAGAAACATTCAGTCTCCGCATCAAAAGGTGATTTTCATTTCCCTTATACTTGTCTAAAGGCCCCTGCTACAAGTTACAGGTCAGGAATTGAGCTTTCCGGAAGAAATATCAAAAGAATGGCAGCCTTAGTAAAGGACTGTTCCAGGTAGCCTTTGCCACCCCTCAGGCTGTACCAGGGAACAGAGATAGGATTCCCTCGACTCTGGTAGTCCAGAAGTAGATGACTTTGTGGCAGCCGGCCGCTGTCCCCAAACCCAGCAACACAAGAATTAATTCTGTAGGGCCGAATGGAGCTGTTGTTGTTGTTATCAGGTGCTGTCGAGTCGGTTCCGACTCATAGAGACCCCATGCACAACAGAACGAAACACTGCCCAGTCCTGCGCCATCCTTACAATCATTGTTATGCTTGAGCCCGTCGTTGCAGCCACCGTGTCAATCCATCTCATTAAGGGTCTTCCTCTTTTCCGCTGACCCTGTGCTTTACCGAGCATGATGTCCTTCTCCAGGGACTGATCCCTCCTGACAACATGTCCAAAGTATGTAAGACGCAGTTTCGCCACCCTTGCTTCTAAGGAGCATTCTGGTTGTACTTCTTCCAAGAATGGAACTGAAAAACCAAAAAAAAAAAAACAAAAAACCAAACCCATTGCCCCCGAGTGGATTCCAACTCATAGCAACTCTATAGGACAGATTAGAACTGTCCCACAGGGTTTCCAAGGAGTACCTGGTGGATTCAAACTGCCAACCTTTTGGTTAGCAGCAGTAGCTCTTAACCACTATGCCCCCAGGGTGTCCATGGAACTGAAAAGGGCAATTTAATTACAGTTAACATTTCTTTCCCGTTTCTTTCATCTTGATCTATCTATAATCTTCAATTTAACAGACTTATCTTGTACAAATTGCAATTGAATGCAACATTGTCCCAAATCTCCCTTCAGGATTCAGGAAAAATGCCCTGTGGGAAATCTTAATATAAGTTATAAACTAACAAATCAACAAGGGAACTTCAGGATGCTGGCTCTGTAGAGAACACTGAATATTGATTAGCTTTATCTGCGAAACTAATCAGAACAATCGAAACACTTCGGCTAAGTCCATTTACTTTTCATGGCAATGTAGTTATTTGCATAGGGTCAAAAAAATTGTCTTTGAAATTATATAATTGAATAAGCCCAATTTGAAGCCATTCCATAAGTGTCTTACTTAAATCTCATTTAATTGTATATGAAGGAGCCCTGGTGGCACCATGATTAAGAGCTCAGCTGCTAACTGAAAGTGAGCAGTTCAAACCCACCAGTCACTCCGAGGGAGAAAGATGCAACCAGGACTATACTTCATATGTGAAAATGATGCCTACAAAATGCTCCCAGGAAACTGCTCTCAGGCCCCTTTTATGGCTTATCAAGTCCCAGCCTTACAAGAAGTAAAGACTTGTACTTCCTGACAGGCAGGGAACAGGCAAACCTGGGGATCTCAGAGAAAGAAGATAAACCTGACAGATATAGGTACTGCTAGGGAAACCTGGTAGGGGCCCTTGGTTCCTGGACTGGAAATGTTGTTGTTTGGTGCCACTGAGTTGGTTCCAACTCATTGTGACCTCGTGCACAACAGAACAAAACACTGTGGGTCCTGTGCCATCATCACAATCATTGTTATACTTGAGCCCATTGTTGCAGCCACTGTATCAATCCATCTTGTTGAGACCTTCCTCTTTTTCACTGACTCTCTACCATACCAAGTATGATGTCCTTCTCCGGGGACTGATCCCTCTGATGATATGTCCAAAGTATGTGAGACAAAGTCTCCCCATCCTTGCTTCCAAGGAGCTTTCTGGCTGACTTCTTCTCAAGACAGATTTGTTCCTTCTTCTGGCAGTCCATGGTATATTCAATATTCTTCGCCAATGCCATAAAACTGGAAATACATAAGCTAACAAAAAGAACACGAAATATTTCTAGCATTATAAAACTGATCAAAAGTATGACTTCTAGAGGGTGATGCAGTGGTTGAGAACTGGGCTGCTAATCCAAACGCAACAATTCAAGCCCACCAGCTGCTCTACAGAAGACAAATATGGCGGTCTGCTTCGTAAAGATAACAGCCTTGGAAACCCTACGGGGCTCTTCTATTCTGTCACATGGGGTCACTGTGAGTTGGAATCAGGCTCCACCGTAGCAGGTTTGGTTTTTTGTTCAGTTAGGAACTTGGTAGATGAATCATAGACTCAAGTTCACTCCCTAACTTTAATATCCTATGACTCTTTGTTTTGCTAAGCATACAACCAAAGTAAAAACACATTCGTGGCAACCCTATGTGTTACAGAATAAAACTGCTCCATAGGGTTTTCTTGGCTGTAATCTTTATAGAAGCAGACCGTCAGTCCTTATTACTTCCACAGAGCCGCTGAGTGGGTTGAACTGACAACCTTTCAGGCTAATAGCAAAAAAAAAAAAAAACCATTACTATTGAGTGGATTCCAACTCATAGCTAACCTATAGGACAGGGTAGAACTGCCCCATAGGGTTTCCAAGAAGCTGCTGGTGGATTCGAACTGCTGGACCTTTTGGTTAGCAGCTAAGCTCTTAACCACGGTACCACCAAGGCTCTGCTTAGTCCAGCATAAACCATTAGCACCATCCAGGAACCTTTGGAGTATCCAGCAAGGAGGTCTTTATGTAACAGTCATCACTTCCTTTTGTATTTTTGTCAACAAAACCAACCAAGTAGAATAAAACATCGTGTTCATCATACTAAATCAGAAAAACTAGAACAGACATATTTGGTCTGATTCATGCCTTCAGAGTAGAATTTGCTCCTAAGAAGACCTGAAAAAAATGAAACTGATATTCTCATTGTTAGCTTAGCCCTATCTGACACAAGAGGCTGTCAACTACCATAGCCAGGAAAAGATTTACATTTTTAAAAGCCAGGCGGTCCCAGAGATAAACCCTGAATTACAGGGCCGTTCTAAAGCCTGACAGCAGCGATAAAACCTAATCCACTTTTTCTGTTATCAAGGACAGGACTTTTTTAATCAAACCAGAACTATCAACTGCCGTATAATAATTTGAACTATAAATACAGCCTTCTGTTTTCACTCTGGAAGCTCACTTGCTCTGAAAGCTTGCTTTATGCGAGCAGAATTCCACTCAATGATCACAAATTGTCTGAGCAGGTTTTTTTTATTGGGAAGAGGAGGATAGATTTCTTTAGAAAAGAAACAATAAAAAATTAAGTTGGAAGAAGTAAAAACAGTTCTAAGAAAGATATCTGCCCAGCCATCGCCGTCAACATCAACAACTAAAAAATGGTTTATTGAGCTTTCATTGTATGCAAGCAAAGTCCTGTGCTGGTGGCTGCCCTTAAGGCATTTATAATCTAAAAACCAGGTGTCATTGAGTCCACTCGGACTCAAGCAACCCAATGTGTGTCAGAGTAGAACTGTGCTCCGTAGGGTTTTCAGTGTGTGATTTTCCAGAAGAGATTGCCAGGCCTTACTTCCTAGGCACCTCTAAATGGACTCCAACCTCCAACTTTTTGGTTAGCAGCTGAACATGTTAACCATTTGTACCACCCGAGGCCCCTCATTTATAATCTAGACAGGTGCTAACCTGACAACAAAATCTCTTAGACTTGGGAATTCCTGCCACCTTGTACATGAAAGACCATAAAGAAGTCTGTAATTGTCTGTGCCTCCCTTCGACTCTATAGTAGCCAGAGGAAGCCTCAGTCAAGGGAAGGTGATATTTATAGGAGAGGGAGAGTTACAGGGAACCAAGAATGGAAGAACACATTCTCCACGCAGCTGAACCCATGAATCAAGCCAGCCTGGGCAGTGCTGTGCTACAGACTTCCCAAAAGGAAAACTCAAGAGAAACTTATTTTCTTCCTGAAACCAAGCGAGGACTTGATCAGAGATAAAAGACTGAAGCACTGCATACCATCTCTTCATTGTTTGGAAAACAAAATGTTGCAACTGAAAGGCAAGGCATTTTGGAAAGAGACTCAGATCTGAAGACTTCTCTTTAATAATTCCTGAACACAGGTGACGCTTTCAAACAGAAGCTGGTCCGCTCAAGACTGCCTGAGTTTTTCTCTCTTAGAATCTTAATATCAGTTAAAATGGGCAAATTGATCAAAAAGACTATAAATTAATTATTAAATAAAAAAAATTAGCTAATATTTATTAGGAGTCTCTGGGTGGTGCAAATGGTCAACATGCTCGGCTGCTAATCAAAATGTTGGAGGTTCAAGTCCACCCAGAGGCACCTAGGAAGTGCCTAGAGAACTACCTCCAAAAAATCAGACATTGAAAACCCTACGGAGCACAGTTCTACTCTGACACACATGGGGTTACCATGAGTCAGAATCAACTTGACAGCAACTGGTATTGGTAATATTTAAGTGCTTTTTAGGTGACAATCCCCAGAAAAGGTGCTATTATTTTCCCTATTTTGCAGAAAGAAAGCCAATTCTGAAAGTTCAAGCAATTTTCCCAGGGTCATATAGCTAGTAAAATCTATGTAGGCTATTGTCAACATAAGGAATAATCAGAATTGTGATACTTGGAATAGTAATATGGGGGAAGTGGACCTTTTCTTTAACCTCACTCTATAAAATGTTTAATACATGTTTGTGGGTGTGTGTGAACATAGTAACTATTGGTAGAGAGGGGTGTTGTTCTTAGCTGCCATGGCGCCAGTTCAGACTCATGGCAACTTTTTGTGCAACAAAACAAGACTTTGCCCAGCTCTGGGCCATCTTCATGATCATTGGTATGCAGAAAAAACCCATTGCCCATGAGTTGATTCCGACTCATAGCAACCCTGTAGGACAAAGTAGAACTTTCCCATAGAGTTTCCAAGGAGTGGCTGCTGGATTTGAACTGCCAACCTTTATGGTTAGCAGCCAAGTTAACCACTGCGCTCCAGGGCTCTTGGTATGCAGAGGAAGGTACAATTCTATAAATCCACCTCAAACTCCACTTAATCTCGTTGAGTCTTTTGATAGCTGGCATCAAACAATTACTACCTTTGCTGTCCTTTTTTTAAAACTTAAACTAAAGAGCTTTTGGTTGAGGCTTTTCTCCCCAAGATATCTTCTAAGCTGATCTAGGAAACTCAGAACCGTCACTGGAGGATGGAGCTGAGGGAGTTGGCCACATCTGTCTACAAGCCTTTCTTATGAGCCTTCCCATGGGGAAACGTAGAGAACTCTTCCCCACCAAGTCCATCCCATATGGTTGGGCACGTAGTTAGTGGATGCCTTGACCCAGCCTAACTCTTCAGCCGCTGCAACTTCTGCACTCTTGATAGGCACGTAAATCTTGTGGCCATTGGGGTGGGGGGTAGACAGTAGACTCTAACAGTCTCTCGGCTCTCTCAAGACCCCCTTGAGTCATGACATAGAAGCTGACTGCACCACCCCTGACCTCAGAGGAATAAGTATAAACCTTCTGCACGGGGGTTGGCTAGAAAGAAATTAGATTCATGGTCTATACCTACTCAGATCCTCAACTCTGGTTCTTGAAAGCCCTGTACCAGGAGGTGAACCATCACCTTAATGCAACTAAATCAGAATTATAAGGTCTTATCCTTGAGTCCCTTTAAAAAACAATCCCACATTTAGAAGGGATTGTTTTCTCAACTGCCCTCACACAACTTCTAGTACCTTCTGTGCCAATGTCCCATGAGGGTATCCTGGAGTTAGGCCTCCTCTGCTGCCATCTTTCCTCAGCAAGATCAGGAAGTTGCATGTGAGTTCTCAGAGACTCTGGGTTACAGATGGGTACAAATCAATCTGAAATCTGGTTTGCCTGAAAACAGGCTTGTTAAAATATCTGCCCTGTTCCTGGAACTTGACTATACATTCCGTGAAGCTGGGACCAAATCCACCTCGTCCACTATTGCATCAACAGCCCCTCACCCAACAGCAGTGTGCTCAGCAATCAATATATATTTGTTGAAAGAATAATAAAAACAAAGGGATGAATGCATCCTGCCTCATTAGGTTTTTGTGAATATTAAATAAGATTATGCATGATTTGTAAACCAACTTCTCTGCAAATAACAGCTAAAAATAAATTAGCTGCTATTGTTTGTTGCCCTCAGAGGTCTAGAGGTCTATACCGTAGGCATGGATTATTACAAAAATCAAGATGAACCATATTTATAACAGAAATCATACCTGAAAAAGTGCACATTTTTCTCAAATGATAAAAAGGGAAGAATTTCTTATTTCGAAAGGCTCGATGTTTAAGTCACATGCATATGGTAATCAACAAACACATTTTATATTGAAGACAAAAATACCATGTGCAAAGAGTTAAAGTTGAGATTAAAAGCAATTTCAATCTTTAGAATCAGTATGGGGAAATAAAAGTAATCAATGTCTTACAGATAAAAGTTTGTCCATGATTCTTCTTCCTCAAACAAACGCGTACACAAACACACCCCTCGCACAAGTCAAAAGAAGTCTGAAAGCCATTGTTAGATGCTGTACACTGGGGAGCTAAATTGTTATTCTAGAATGGAGGGAGAAATTACTAGAAGAAGCAAATGATTGCTAGAATTAGCCATCTGCTGGAACCTTCCCAGAAGCTAGTCATCCTACCGTGCAATGGGGAAGAGAATTTACTGATGACTTTGGGGTGTCTGGAAGTAGCCATCATAACCCATAACTTAAGTGAATTAAGCTGTCATCACAATAACCATGACACATAGAAAGCAACGGATGCTGAAACAGCAGATTTATCCCTATGAAGTGTCATCATAAAAAAGAGTGTTGGGGCTTAGAATTTGTTATCATTTATGCTGCACAATCCAAAGAAGGAAAACATGTGCCTGAAAAATGTAGAACAAAATTCAAACTCACGAAAAAAGACCAGAATTACTGCTCTGACAGAGACTGGAGAAATGCCGCGAGTATGGCCAGGATACCCTTTTAACTCAATACTGAAGTCACTCCTGAGGTTCACCCTTCAGCCAAAGGTTAGACAGGCCCATAAAACAAACAACAATACACGTAGCTCAACCATGTATACAAGACTAAATGGGCACACCAGCCCAGGGTAAGGACGAGAAGGCAGGAGGAGATGAACTGAAATGGGGAACCCAAGGTCGAGAAGGGGAGAGTGTTGACATGTCGCAAGTTTGGCAAACAATGTCACAAAACAATATGTGTATTAATTGTTTAATGAGAAACTAATTTGCTGTGTAAACCCTCACCTAAAACACAATGAACAAAAAAAAAAAAGAAAGAAAAACATGTGCCTGATGGTCACTACATAGATGACTGCAGTAAAGTACAGAAAGAAAGCCTCAAGTAGACAACAAACTCTCCACCTCAACTTGCACTGATTTCATGCACAGGAAGCAACTCTCTGGTGGCCAATTTTCTTCACCAGGTGTCCTGATTCTGAGGGAGGAATACCCTAGATTTTTCTTCCTTTAGGTTAAAAAAAAAAAAAACGTCGCAGTTGAGTGGATTCTGACTCATAGCAACCCCAATTCCGACTCATAGCAATGCTGTAGGTCAGTGTAGAATTGCTCCCATAGAGTTTCCAAGGAGCACCTGGTGGATTCGAACTACCGACCTTTTGGTTAGCAGCTGTAGCTCTAAACCACTAGGCCCCAGGGTATCCTTTAGGATTGCAAGGGATTTCTCCTAGTGCGCATGGGCTTCACATGTAACCTACAGTATTATTGCATTCACCCTCCTTTGCCTAAACACACCACATGGCTGTTGCCTGGCAGCCCAGGAACTGAGAGGCTGCCTGTTGGCAGAGAGCCAGAGAGACTCAAGAGCAATTCATTCCTCTTTCCTTTACCTTCTGGAAAGGGAATGTCTCCTCTCCATAGTCCTTCGGCCCCAGCTGGTCTAAGATTATTCCCAGGACAAAAGGGTTGGTTGTTGTGAGTTTGGGATTGTGGGGTGTGGGGCAGATTGTGTGTGTGTGTGTGTTTCTGCATTCCTAATGACTTGCCAAAGCACTGAACAAATACCCCATTCTGCCTGCCTCCTTCGGTTGTTCAGCCTTGCTGAGATCTCAGGCTAAGGGCAGGCTCTATCCAGAGTAAATGTTGGCTTCTCTCTACTGAACACTTATTTGAGAGATGTTTTTTCTTTAATTACACTACTTTGTGGTTTCCAGCATCTATTCTTTGAAGTATAGCAGTAGGAAGTTATAGGAAGTCCCAAACTTAAATGGATTGGGTTCTCAAACCTTGGGAGTCAGGTGTCTAAAATTCCTCACAAGAATTTAATATAAACCCAAATAAATGGAAGGTAAATGGCTTTTGGGGTTTAAATGAGGACAGAAGTACGTGCTAACTTCAGAGTTGCCCAGAGAGGGAACCTGCTTGTCTTAAGAAGTGAAGGATTTCCTGTCCACCAAAGAAGGACCAACCACTCAGCAAGTGAGGCTCAGGTTGCTTATAAAAGGTGTTTAATTATTATATACACTTACTTACATATTACATATATTTACAATAAAAAGTGGAAAAGCTCATGTGGTGATTTCAGTCACCAAACACAAATAACATGGAAATGGAAACTATTCCAGAATTGCCTTGATTGTGAGTACTTGAACTGAAAACAAGTTTAATCAGAGGTAGGCTGGAAAACATGAGAGTATCCCCGGATGGCACACATCGTTAAGTGTTCGTCTACTAACTGAAAAGTTAGCTGTTCGAATCTCTCCAAGGCGCCTCAGAAGAAAGGCCTGATGGTCTACTTCTGAAAGATCACAGCCATTGAAAACCCAGTGGAGCACAGTTCTACTCTGAAACACACGGGGTTTCCATGAGTTGTAGTCCACGCAATGGTAACTTTTTAGGAAGGGTGGAGCATGAGGACTCTCTAAATGTGACTTAGAGACCTGTTTAAGGACCTTAGAGGACAAAAGCCTGCCTCTTTTCCATATGTTCTGCTTCCCTTAGCGTAGCTTGTTATTGTTGGTGTAGAGTCATGAGTAAGGGCTACTTTGGCCCATAAATGGAACGAAAGAGGAGACCAAAGTGGGCATTGTATTTAACAGAGGAATCTGAGCAAAAGTTAACAGAGTTAATAATTAAAAATGGAGTTCTTATTTTTATTATTTTTTTTCCCCTCTGTACTCTCCTAAAAGAAAGCACCTGCCTTATTAAAACAAAAACCAACCCTACAAAGTTAACACTAAGGAAATAAATACAACCTCATCGTGGGGAAGGGCAACTGACCTACTCCCGAGTCCACTCCTTTAATAGCTTTAGCCACCAGCAGAATCATAATACTTTCAGGAAGGGCTGCTCCCCCACAAAGAGTCTGGTTCAGTTTGGTTTGTTTGCCTCTGTAAGCTGAGAGAGGCTGGACTCTTCAAAGAGAATACAGGTAACATGGGACCACCCAGTTTACCAAGCACGGATTTCTGGTTCTACCACCTTTAGTTTCCTTCGTGTGTGATGGATTGAATTGTGTCTCCTAAAAATATGTGTCAAGTTGGCTAGGCCATAATTCCCAGTATTCTGTGGTTGACCACCCTTTTATTATCTGATGTGATTATCCTTTGTGATGTAAATCCTAATTTTCACCTGTGGTTAATGAAGCAAGATTAGGTTATGTTAAAGAAAGTTAGGGTGGGATGCAACACACTTACTCAGGTCTCACCTCTGATCCAATGTAACTAGAGTTTCCCTGTAGTTGTGGCCTGCATCACCTTTTCTCTTACAAGAGATAAAAGGAAAGAGAAATGAGCAGAGAGAGAGGGACCTCATACCACCAAGAAAGAAGAGCCGGGGACAGAGCTATCCTTTGGACCCGGGGACCGTGCACTGAGAAGCCCCTAGATCAGGGGAAGATTGATGACGAGGGCCTTCCCCAGAGCTGACCTAGACAGAAAACCTTCCCCTAGAGCTGGCACCCTGAATTCAAACTCCTAGCCTCCTAGACTGTGAGAGAATAAATTTCTCTTTGATAAAGCCAACCATTTGTGGTGTTTCTGTTATAGTAGTCCTAGATAACTAAGACAATCAGGTCTAGCAGGTCCTTTCCTAGTCTACCTACTGAGTAAACCAGCACCAAGACAGCCCGAAGGGTGCACAGTTTTGAGGACTCCTAGCCTATTCCCCTCTCCTGCCAGGTGGTTATCAGCCTACATGCTGAGTCAAGGACCCCGCCCCAGATATCTTGATACACTTACACCTGAGATTAAGACGGAGCAGTTCTCCTTCTGCAGCCTGCTGAGGGGGTGACATCCTCTCTGGAAACTGACTGAGAACATAAGCCTTTTCCCAAGACCATTAAATGGCCATGCCTTACACATATGTTAGAGGGCCTTCTCCTGTAAGGCCCTACGATACAGCCATCAACATAGCCTTCATAAAACAATAATCGTATACATAAGTTAGCAGGCAAACGAGACCCGCTCTTTCCCCCAACAACCGGCTGATGAAATAAGTCATATAGACACAAATCCCTTTCAACCAAAAATAAATAAATAAAAACTGGGCACTTAATGACGAAATATCAAAAGCCGCCACTGGTCTGTGTATAGAATATTACCTTAAATATCCAATTTGTTATTGATAACTTTATCTAGCCCAGTTATCAAGCTGGGAATTGTTGGGAGGAAAATGCTGACACATTACAGACAACAAAGGTCCCTAAATGGTATGGTTACATTGGACTACTAACCCAAAGGTTGGAGGTTTGAATCCACCCATCAGTGTCATGGAAGAAAGGTCTGACAATTGACTTCTATAAGATTAAAGATTGCAGCCATTGAAAACCCTATAGACTGCAGTTCTACTCTGAAATACATGGGGTCGCCATGAGTTGGAATCAACTCAACAACAACACGTTTGGGTTCTGGTTTTATTGACAATACAGACTTACGTGGAATCATGGTCACTGGGAAAAAGAAACAGTTGCCGTTGAGTTGATTCCAACTCATGGTGACCTCATGTGTGTCAAAGTAGAACTGTGCTCCACAGGGTTTTCAATGGCTGATTTTTTAAAGTAGATCATCAGGTTCTGGGTGAATTCAAACTACTACCTTTTGTTAGCAGCAAGCACCTTAACCATTTGCACCAGCAGAGGCTCCTTCATACCTACTAGGATGGCTCTGATCAAAAAAACAGACATTGACAAGTGTTGGTGAGGATGCGGAGAAACTGAAACCCTCATACAGTGTTGGAAAACGGCGCAGCAGTTTTGGAAAACAATCTGGAAGTTTCTCAAAAGGTTAAATGTACAGTTCTCATATGACCCAACAATTCCACTCCTAGGTATACACCCAAGAAAAATGAAAAAATATGTCCATGCAAAGTCTTGTATACAAATATCCATTGCAGCATTCTTCACACAATACCCAAAATGTGGAAACAGTCCAAATTTCTGTCAAGTGATGAATAGATAAATAAAATGTGATATATCCATACAATGGAATATTACCCAGCCATAAAAAGGATGAAGTACTGATACAAACTACAATATAGATAAACCTTGAAAACATTATGCTAAGTGAAAGAAGCCAGACACAAGAGGTCCTATATTATATTACATCATTCCATTTATTTGAAATGTACAGAATAGGTAAATCCAGGGAGACAGAAAGTAGATTAGTGGTTGCCTAGGGCTTGCGGAATTGACACCTGGGCAATGAGGTCTTTTTTGGTTTAGGGCTTGTGGTGGGGAGAGGGAATGCGGAGTGATTGCTAATGGGTTTGGGGTTTTGGGGGGGAGAGATGAAAACGTTCTGGAATTAGAAAGTGGTAATGGTTGAACAACTCCGAATATACTATACTGTACAGTGAATTACATGGTATGTGAATTATATTCCAAAAAGTTGTTACAAAACAGAAAGAGAGAGAGAATGTTCTTGTTCTTAGAACATACACCCCAAAATGCTTAGGAGTAAAGGGGCATCATGTCTTACAATTTACTCTCAAAATGGTTCAGAATAAAAAATAATACGTATATGCCTTTGTTGTTGCTGTTATGAAGTGCTGTCAAGTGGATTTCGAGTCATGGCGACCCCGTGACAAAGTTTAACTTCCCCAAAGAGAAAGCAAAAAGGTCAAAATATTAACCATTGTTACATCTGGGTTAAAGATACTTGGGAGTTATAGCTACTGCTCTTGCAACTGGAAAACTTGAATTATTTCCAAGAGTTTTTTTTTGTAATCCCAAATGAATCTATAAATAAAAACCTCACATTGAAACTTGCTGAACAAATTGTTGAAAATGTATTTTAGCTTACAAAAACTTTCTGCCACCATTCAATTCAACAGCCAACATTTATTGAGCATCCTGTCTTAGCCAAATAGTAAGGTCAATGTTGGAAATCCAAAGACAGTATAGTCAATTCTTCTAAAAATTCAGTTGCTTAAAAAAGTCATGTTCACTTGATCCTTAGCGTAGCCACCTTGGAGGCCAAATTTATCAAAATACTTCACTCTTGGTCTAAAATCTTTTTGTTGTTGTTTCCCTTCAAACAAAATAAGAAAAGCACACAGCCTGTATAGGCATGCTTGGAAACCCTGGTGGGCAGTTCTACTCTGTCCTCTACGGTTGCTGTGAGTCAATGGGTTTTTGTGTTTGGTTCCATTAACATGAACTCACTGCTCCCTAAGTTCCCAAAGACTCTTTTTTGAGTTGCTGTTGTCAATTTGATCCCATATCTCAAGGCAGACATTCTTTATTAGTTAAGCTATACCATTACTGACAAGTGGCTCCCTGTTCACTCTTCTTTACTAGTTCTTCCTCCCTTCCCAATACATGACTTGTCACGAGCAGAAACCTTAATTCTAAAAACTTGTGGCCAAAGGCTCTCCAGAGGAAGGGGAATAGAAAGGGACTCAGCAGTTCTTTGAATGCAGGGAGTTTGTGCAGCACACTGGGGTCTCTGGCAGGGGTATATACCATAGCATTTACCATTGACATCTGTTTATCAGATGAGAGTTTCCCAAGTTGCTAATCAGCCATAAAGCAAATCTGAACACAGAAATCAATGCCTGGGAAATTTAACCTTTTGGGCACTCTTGGTTGTATACTGAAGGAGCCCTGGTGGTATAACCGTTAAGTCATTGGCTGCTAACTGAAAGGTGGTTCCATGGAGGAAAGACCCGGCAACCTGCTCCTAGAAAGATGTCAGCCTAGAAAATGCTATGGGACAGTTCTACTCTGTCACGTGGGAACACTATGAGTCAAAATCAACTCGGCAGCACCCAGCGACAAGCGTATACTGAATAATAACTCTGCCTAGAATTTCTTCTCACTATGGCTGGATGATTCATATTTAAAAGAAATGTTTCAATGAAATATTTTTTGGAGGGTATGATTTCAAAGCATATTTTATGTCATTCCATCCTACTTTACATGATGTAATTCTCAAAAACCAGGAAGTAGATACTCTCTTCCTCCCTTGTTATTGAATCATCAAAGTAATAGAAACTTTGTGAATATTTGCATCTTTCCAAATTCCACCTGACTGACTATGAAACACAGCTCACCTTTGCATCAAGCTGGGTGAAACAGGTAACTTAATGGCATCACTAAGACTATGATAAAGGTCAAGTATCAAACGTTAGAGTTTCCCTGTCCTTTCTGATATACAGACTGAGGAATAAAATGGAGTATAATGAACAAAGGATTAAAACAGGGAAGCTCTTCTTCCCTAAATTAAGGCGTTGGAGTATGGGAAGTGAAGACAGGGAAGTGGTAACTAGAGCAGGCACTGAAAAAGTACAACCCGGAGGGCCAAACCCTGCCAGCAGCCTTTTTTTGTACAACATACAAGCTCAGAATGACTTTTACATTTGTGAACAGCAGTAAAATAAAATAAAACAGAATATGAGACAGAAGCCATGTGTGGCCAGAAAAACCTAAAATATTTACTATCTGGCCCTTTACAGAAAAAGTTCGCCAACCCCTGCCTACAATATCAAATAAAGATGTAACCAAAATTCTCTCTGCTATAGATAAAGTTGATAGCACTCACATATCCAAAGTGAAAAATTGAAGCAACTGAACTAAATAGATTAGGTCAAAGGTGTAATATAGGTGCAGATTAGAAGGTAGGTATATATTATAATCATTCAACAATCGTTTGCTCTTGCCATATGGGTAGTTAGTAAATTGTACATAAAAAGATGTCTTTTTGCAATAATGTTATTGTTAGGTACGACTCATAGCAAACCCTATGTACAACAGAACAAAACACTGCCCAGTCCTGTGCCATCCTCACAATTGTTATGCTTGAGCCCATTGTTGCAGCCATTATGTCAATCCATCTCCTTGAGGGTCTTCCTCTTTTTTAATGACCCTCTACTTTACCAAGCGTGATGTCCTTCTCCAGGGACTAGTCCCTCCTGAAAACAGGTCCAAAGTACATGAGATAAAATCTCACCATCCTCACTTCTAGTCAGCATTCTGGCTGTACTTCTTCCAAGGCAGATTTGTTCATTCTTTTGGCAGTCCATGGTATATTTAATATTCTTTGCCAACACCATAATTCAAATACATCAATTCTTCTTCAGTCTTCCTTATTCATTCTCCAGCTTCCACCTGAATATGAAGCAACCGAAAACACGGTGGCTTGAGTCAGGTGCACCTTAGTCCTCAAAGTGACATCTTTGCTTTTTAACACTTGAAAGAGGTCTTTTGCAGCAGATTTGCCCAATGCAATGCATCATTTGGTCTCTTGACTGCTGCTTCCATGGGCATGGATTGTGGATCCAAGTAAAATGAAATTCTTGACAACTTCGATCTTTTCTCCATTTAGTAGCCAATTGCAAACCACTTGAGTCACCCAGGGACCTTAAAATAGCCTCAGCTAGCACTAAATCAGAAACCCTCGTGGCTTAGTGGTTAAGTTCTATGGCTGCTAACCAAAGGGACGGCAGTTCGAATCTGCCAGGCGCTCCTTGGAAACTCTATGGGGCAGTTCTACTCTCTCCTGTAGGGTTGCTATGAGTCAGAATTGACTTTGTGGCACTGGATTTTTTTTTTTTTTTTTATGCACTAAATTGATTTCACAGTCCTGAAGAGCAAAATGTCATGGCTAAGGTCTGCAATGAGCTTTTAAAATTTCCTGCAGCCTTGTTTCAGTAATGATTCTACTGAGCATATCTTTTCAAACGGGTATTTATTTTTTAAGTGTTCTTTTAAAATGCAATCTCTATAAAGGCCTCAATAAATATTTGCTGAATCCACTTGAATTCAAAATCTTGTGTTTGGGGAAAACATCACTTCTAGGCATATTGAAGTATTAAGAAGGAAAACATTCTCTGCTTTTTAACCATTAACTACTTTAACCGTTGTGACCTACCAAGTATCATGATAAGTATTAATTTAAAAAGATAGAGCCCAAGAACATATTTGCATTTGTATAGCTAAAAAGCCCAAACACAAGACTTTTCAAAAGGCGTTCCAAAGATTTTCTATTCAGATAGCTGTGTGAGATAAATTTTAAAAAATCAGTTCTTCCGTTGTACTAGCCAAAACATGAAGATGTTTTGAAGAAGAACTACGTCACCTATTCATTAGATACATTTTTAAGATATTCTGGGACGTTAGACTGGAGTTCTCTTATCTTGCCAGTATCTCTTTACAAAAAAGAAAGGTTGAGCTTAGAACATTCACAGAAGCTAAACGTTCCTACCTAGTTTAAGGAAGAAGAATAAAAGAATATTCTGGAAATAAACTCGAAAACGATCTGAAACAAAATACCTGGGGGCTTAAATTTTGTCTACGTTTCAAGAACTAGGACAGGTGTGAGGTTCTACTCTACCTACCATGATTTCATGGATGCTGGTAGAAGACGCAAAAGCCCTGGGCCAAAGATTGTAGTCATTTCCCACGGCAGCTGTAAAAGGAGTATCACATACTAAATGGCTTAAAAACAACAGAAAGTTTTGGAGTTCTGGAGCTTAGAAGTCTGAAACCGAGGTGCCGGCAAGGCCAGTCTCTCTCTGAAGGCTCTAGAGAAGGAACCTTCCTTGCCTCTTCCTAGCTTCTGACAGTTGCCTGCTATCCTTGGTATTCTTTGGCTGGTAGATATGTCACTCCAATCTCTGCCTTTGTCTTCATGTGAGCTTTTCCCCTGTATGTCTCTATGCCTCTTCTCTTTTTCCTATAAGGACACTAATCATATTTGATGAGGAGTCCTGATGGCTATGGCTGCTAACCAGAAAGTTGGCAGTTCGAATCCACCTGCTGCTCCTTGGAAACACTATGGGACAGTTGTACTCTATCCTGTAGGGTAACTATGAGTCAAATGCAACTCAACGGCAACAGATTTGATTAGGTTTTAGAATCATATTTAATTCGGGTCAACCCTAATGACCTCATCTTAACTTGATTACATCTGCAAAGACCCTATTTCCATATAAGGTCACGCTTATAAGTACCAGGGGTTGAGACTTGAACGTATCTTTTTGGGGGACACAATTCCACCCAGAACAGAGATGAAAGATAGTTTATTACTTACAGTGATAGCCATAACCAGAGTGTCTGAATTTTGAGCCAGTTCCCCCAAGTCCCAAATGGAGTGCCCCTTCTATACATGGAGTGGTTGGCATGTACAAACTGAGCTTGTGAACCCGAATTTGTTATAATGGGCAATAAGTGTACCTGCCCTTTGTCCCGGAGGGAAATGCTATCTCTAACTTCCAAGCCTGTTTGCTGCACCAAAATCCTGGAAAAGTTAATCCGTAACAAAGGGTAGTTATTGCCTGTGCCCACAGGAAGTACAGAAACACATAAGAGACCCACGGAGAGTTATCTTCCAACACCAAACTGACACCATGACATAGAAAGTGGAAATCTACCCTCTCCTCTCCAATATTGTAGCACCTAGGCACAAGCGTGGTGACCTGGCTGCACAGTGGTTAAAGCACTTGGCTGCTAACTGAAAGATCGGCTGTTTGAACCCACCAGCTGCTCCATGGGGGAAAGGTGTGGCAGTTTGCTTCTGTAGAGATTTACAGGCTTGGAAACCCTATGGGGCAGTTCTACTCTGTCCTATAGGGTCGCTATGAGTCAGATTTGACTCAATGGCAATGGGTTTGTTTTTGGGGGGTTAGGCATGTACAGGTGGCTATTTAAATTTTAATTAATGAATTAAAATGTGAAAAAATCATTTCTTCAGTTGCCCTAGGCACATTTCAATAGCTGCGTGGAGTTGCTGGCTACCGTATTGGACAACACAGATATAGAACATTTCCGGCAGTACAGATAGTTCTTCTGAACAGCTCTGAATACAAGTCAGTCAGCTACAATGGTGGAAATATCTATACAATTCAGTCAGTCAACCACATTTGTTTAACACTTCCGTGTACCAGGAAAACATGTCATGTCGATTTTGATTTTATTCCCTACAGTCTTAAAGCTTCAGTGAAGTAGTAAATATAAACCTTGTTAAACAAATAAGTTCAAATAGTTACAGATGTATAGGGTTCTAGGGAAACACATGCTAGGAGATTTGACTTAATAGGAAAGGTTTGGGAAAGCTTCCTGGAATAACAGATGTTTAAGCTGAAACTTGGCATTTAAGTAAGTAGTTAAAAAAAAAAAAAATTGCCATCCAGTCAATTCCGACTCATAGTGACCCTATAGGACACAGCAGAACTGCCCCATAGGGTTTCAAGGAGTGGCTGGTAGATTAGAACTGCTGACTAATTAGATAGCAGCTGAGCTCTTAACCACTATGCCACCAGGGCTCCAACTAAGCAGTTAGGTGAAGAAAATGAGAGAAAACTTTTCCAGGTAGCTGGCACATTGTAGACTTCGTGGTGGCAGAAACAATGACATGCCTAGGAATTACAAACAAGAGTTTAGCTGGAGAGATTGGGGCGGCATAGCACGGGGTAAGACAAGCAGAGGGCATCACCATTTGGGTTTTTGTGGACCAGGTTAAGAATTTGGGCTTAGTTCTAAAGGCAGTAGGAGACATTTAAAGAGTTAAGGAGGGGAGTAATGTAAGCAATTTAACATTCTGAAGAGGTCGCTTGGGCTAGTGAAGGAAGACGTTCGGTAGACTGGGGCAGGAGTGGATTCCTGAAGGCTGTTTCAGAGGATCGAATCGAGAAGGACCACTGAGCACCTACCTGAAGAAGAAATTTTTAGATAAAAATGACAATAAATTCCTAAGAGGTAGAATACAAATAGGTTCAATTTTACAGAGGAAATCATAGCCCAAGACAGATCAGAAGAAGAAGGCAACGAGTTTCAAGTTTCAAACTCTAAGCCAAGGCTCTAACTAGTGGGAGGGAGGCCTGGTCAACTGTTAGGGTCATATTTATAGAACGGTACCCACTCTTTCCTCCCCACCCTCGGACAGCTACAGCTGTGGCAGCATCTTGTTCTATTTTGTTAACTGGGTCTGGCAAACAGTTGTTGCTGATTGAGTATGGATGAATGAATAAGTGTGAACATGGGACAGGAGAGGCAGGGCAGGACTCCCAGGTGGCAACTGATGCCCAGGAGGAACCAAACCCATTGCCACTGAGTCAATTCCAACTCATAGCGACCCTATAGGACAGAGAAGAACTGCCCCATAGGGTTTCCAAGGAGCGCCTAGTGGGCTCAAACTGCAGACCTTTTGGATAGCAGGCAAGCTCTTAACCACTGTGCAACCAGGTCTCCCCCCAGGAGGAACAGGGATCCCAAAAAAGCAAAGGAAAATTCATCCAAACGATACCCCCACCATGACAATCACCTGAGGCAAGCTAAGGCACACAAAGAAGACAGCAGAACAGAGATCCTCAAAAAGAGTAACAGAAAACAAAGAATCAACAGACACTTGAGGAAAACCAAACCAGTGAAGAAGAGGAGCTGAACTAAATAACAGGTAAGACATAATTCTAAAGAAACAGAGTTGGTAGAGCCAACAGATGACTTCCAAATAAGCATAACTCACTATCTCAAAGATTTTGAGAGAAGCTTATGGCAATAATCCAGTATAGGATGACGGAAGCCTGGTCTGAGGTGACGGCGGTGGGAATAGAAAAGTTAGAAGATCTGAAAGCTATTGAGGAGGCAGAATTGATGGAACTTGGTAACTGCTTGAAAGTGGAATGTGACAACAAGGGAGCAGTAAAGACTAACGGTTTGTGCTTGAGGAACTTGGTAGACTGTGGGGTGTTAACTAGATTGGGAGCACCTGCAGAGCAGATTCAGGAGGGAATGTCATAAACTCAATTTGGAGCATGCTCAGTAGTTGGCAAATGCCCTTTAGGTATCTGTGATGGTTAATTTTATGAGTCAATTTGGCTAAGCTATGATTTCCCGTGGTTTGGCTAAATACTAGACTAATTGTTCTTCCATGATATAATGTAATCACTTTCTATAAAGTAATTTAATGTGATCTATCAATCAACTGAAATACCATTTTCCTTAGGGTATGGTCTGCCTTCACACTATATATTTTGGCAGAACACTCTCTCCCTCTCTTTCTCTCTCTCTCTCCTTTGACTCTGCACTCTTCTTGCCCCCTGACTTATGGCTCTTGGGACACAGGCCTGCAAAAGTCTCCAGTCTAGAGCCTGACCTACAGATTTTGGACTTACCAGCCCCCAGAATCCCTTGAGCCAGCACAAGTCTCTAGCCTGTAACCTGACCTACGGACTTTGGACTTTCTGGCTCCCACAGTTGTGTGAGCCAATCCTTTGAAGTAAATCTCTCTATGCATGTATATATGTCTCACTGGTTCTGTTTCTATAGAGAACCCTGACTAAAACAATATCAAATAGAGATGCTGATAAGCTGTTGGTTATGCATGTTTAGCTCTATTGTCTTTCTCATAGACTATAACACTTCCCATTTGCTTCTGAAATCAAACTGAAATGTAAATCAAGTCAGATTTCCTATAGCTGGTATCACCTAGCTACAAATTTAAAAAAAAAAAAATTAGGGACTGTAAATACAGCATAGCTGAAACCACTAGTGTGAATAAGGTTGCCTGGGGAGTAAGCTGGAGTGAGACAAGCAGAGGTCATAGGACAAAATCCTGTTTCAAGTAAACCATGGGAGAGGGAGGCAGAGAGCTGTACAGGAAGAAAACAGAAGATTCTGTGAAAAACCAAATTGACTGTAAAACTCATTCAATTCTCCATTTTCGCTTGTCTTTGGTGGCCGTCATTGGTTCATATAAAGCAAGCCATAAAGTGAGGGGTAAAATATTACCAATCCCAAAGGGTTTGATGGGAAGACTAAATGAGATGATGAGATGATACATGGAGATCACTTACACAATCACTGACACGTAGAAACTCTTGAACTCGTGAGTTACCTCATGATAGAATAAAGTTGACATACCCGTAAAACAAAACCCGTAGCCATCGAGTTGATTCTGACACATAGCGATCCTTTGGGACAGAGCAGAACTGCCCCATAGGGTTTCCAAGGAGCACCTGGTAGATTCATACTGCCAACCTTTTGGTTAGTAGTTGAGTTCTTAACCACGGCACCACCAGAGCTCCAGATCCAGTTGACACAGGTAAAACTAAATTTTTCTCCCCAGGTTCTCCCAAGATGTATAGTATGACTGAAGAATGCTTTTTTCAATTTTTTAATATTATAGATTAGGTTTTAAAAAACATAAATACAAAAATCCGGGATTTTAAAAATTGTTGCCTTATGCAATAGAAATCTTGTACATTGCATCTTGAAGTGTATAGCTTTTACTTTGAAAATAGAAAAAAAATTAAACTTGTAAGAAATATGATACCCAGGATTTTGGAATCACATGTCACAACAATAATTGGTACAAACTATATTTTACACTGTCCCTCTGTATTCTACTGCAAGTGCCTATTTAATTCTGGACTCGCTCAATAAATGCATCTCTCACTAACTCGGTTACAAAGCCCATATAACGTAAAATTAAAAGCCACTAGGATTTGGTTGCTTTGCTGACGCCTGATTAGCAGCATCCTCTGATAAATGTAGACTGTATGGTTCTGTTTGCAATCAAGACAGACAGAAAATTGAATCTGGAATCAGGCCATAAGAACAAAAGAGGAAGATTTCTGCACTGCTGTGCACAATCTCACAAACAGCCTGATGAAGCCATTTTGCTCATGCCATTTCCATCCCATGAATTCAACAAGGAACATTCCAAGGGAAACCAAGCATTCGTTTCAAAGAATGCGCAAATCTGCTCTGTTATTTTGTTGGCTGACTTCTAATGAGAATCTCGCATCTCCAAATGCTTGTGTCAGAAAGAAGTGAAGAGGAGATAGGAACAGCCAGAAGGAGATGAACTGTTTCTCTGTGTCAGGGGTCATCTTAGCTGAATTCAGAAAGACACATGAATTTGACTACATAAAAACAAGAAACAAAGAGTAAACTGTTTTGTTTAAAAAAAAAAAAAAGGAATTTCACTGGATTTTAATTCCTTTATACAAGGAATGTCTTCCTCTTCTCACTACTTACACAGAAATTGTGTGGCCCATGTTGGAATAGCCTCCTAGCTTCCCTACTTTCTGGTTTCTTTTCCTTTAACCCCACTTATAGGGTACCTGGATGGTGCAAATGGTTAACGGGGTTGGCTGCTAACCAAAAAGACAAAGGTTCAAGTCCACCCAGAGGTGCCTTGGAAGAAAAGCCTGGTGAACTACTTCTGAAAAATCAAACATTGAAAAGCCTGTGGAGAAGAGTTCTACCCTGACACGCGTGGGGTTGCCATGAATCAGGGCAACTCTATAGCGACTGGTTTGCTGGTTTAATCCAGTTTATAAATAGAGTCATCCTCCTCAGGCACCAATGTGTCCCTCAGAGACTACTTCCCACTTCCTTTTACATAAAATTGAAATGTAAACCAGTTCAAATTTTGCCTTAATAAATATGAGCCTATGAATAAATGAATGTGAAGTCCTGCCCAGTTTGCAGCCCTTAACTAGCTGTCCAAGTCCGTGGTGATCCTTCCCTCTTCTATGTCTTGGGTAAACCCAGGCTCTGAGCCTATCAATAGGATCTCTTTCCACTCCCACCTTTGCCCCCCACCCATCTGATCATCTCTACCTTCCGATTTGCTAATGTCATCCCTCTATGACTTAACAATATTATTTTTGTTTAGAGCCAAAGCAAGTTGCAGAACAGAATATGTAATTTTATCCTATTTTCATTTAAAAAAGAAAAAAGTTTTTTGAGAAAAATGTATAATCAGGCATGTCTTAAAAATTTGCAGGACTATACACAACATTCTTACAAGGGGTGAAAATATAAAAGACTTTCACTTTTATCTTTTATATACTTGTGATATTGAAACTTTGTATATATTTAAATATCTATACTCTTTAAAAATGAAGAACAATTCTTGTAGAACCATCTCTTCCACAAAATTGTATCAGGTTACTCCTTCTTAACTGTCCTCTCTTCCATCATTTTTGCAATGTTTCTAACAGCTGGATTTTTTTTTTTTTTTACAACCATTTAGATGTATATATTTATGCTTATGTGTATGTTTCTTCTCTTTTTTTTTCTATTGCTTATTGTTTTCTTTTCTTCCTTGCGTTCAATTTTTCCTTAAGAGAAATTTTGTATCAAATAAGAAACAATACTCTCTGCAACCAAAAGACACAGATGCCTATCTTAGTTTTCCTTAGAACCCAGCTCCTGGAAGACACCTTTTGTTGAATAACTATGTAAAAAGTGAGTATGGTAATGAGTGAATATTAGCCCTTTGACCTATGCTAAACCTGCTCTAATATTTGTTTGCTTCTCAATAGTTATATATTTTCTCCTAAACACATCTAAAACGTATTAAATTATACTACCCCAGTACTTCTGAAATTCTCCTTTTTCCTTTGCAGCTGCCAACAAAATTCCAAAGCCAGATTTTCTGACCAATTTCAGCCATCCTTGACAATTGGTTGAAAATCCAGGACCCTTTACAAAAGATCAAAAGATGTGGCAATTTCAGAATTGCCATGCTAATGGAAGCTCAGTCAGGGTCAATAGTAATATATTCCACTTAACTTTCTTTGACCAGATGAAACAATATTTTACAGCTTTTTTTTTTTAACTCCCTGCTTTTCCAGCCTTGTATTTGTCTAACAACATCTAATTGTACTTCCAACTATCGGAGACAAACTACCTTCTCTTCTTTTCAAATGAGAATTTGTAGGGATTTTCCGCTCCCATTTGCCACCAAGGGCACATCAGATGAATCTCCTAGCGGGAGGTCAATGACAGTGAAGGAAGAAAGAGGCCTGCCACCAGCCCCAGTGACAGAGCCAGCAGAGAGGCTTACCCACTTGAGTTGCCATGCAAACAGTCTAATGAAAAATGCTTCCATTCTGAGTTCATCACTAGAGGGTGATTAGAATGTAAATAATGGTGAGCTATGTAGGTGATAATACTTTTCTATTAAAAGAAATGCAACGAAAAGCACACCCCTGTAGTCAGCAGCCGGAGGTGTTGCCACTATTTACCACACACTAAAGCCCTGAAGCCTTTTAGAGAACCTACTGTTTTCTCTTGGATCTTACTGTAAACATCCACTAAGCTGCATTAAAAAATATGAAATAATTAAGGCAATTTACAATTTAAATGTGTTTGGGGCAAGTAGAGCGAAGTGTGTCATTTTTCTCACTGTAGGCTATGTGTAGTGTATTGGTTAGCATCTGTTCTCAGTAATTCCTCCAATTCCATTACAACATATTTGGAAACTGCAGAAATAGACAAGGCTTTGTTTGAATCACAAATTATCTTTTTTTGTTGTTGTTGTTATTCAGGGTCTAAATTTCTAACCAAAGTTGAGTTTCACGTTTTATATTCCCATGTATAAAATGCCCCCAGCCTTGAAAACCATATGGCCCATTTTGGTAATATAGGTCTTTTGTTGCAGCTTTTGCCTTCTGGACTATCCAGATGCCTCAAAGAACCCCTCTCCCACACGGGGAAGGAGTTCTGGTGGCAAAATGTTTAAGCGCTTGGCTGCTAACCAAAAGGTTGACGGTTTGAACCTATCCATGGCTCCTTGGGAGAAAAGACCTGATGATCTGCTCCCATAAAGATTAAAAAAAAAAACCAAACCCATTGTCTTCAAGCCCATACCAATTCATAGCAACCCTACTGACCCGTATGGTTTCCAAGGAGGGACTGGTGAATTCCAACCGCCAACCTTTTGGTTAGCAGCTGAACTCTTATCCACTGCACCACCAGGGATCCCATAAAGCCTAGGAAACCCTATAGAGCAATTCTACTGCCAGAATCACCTTGACGGCACACAACAACAACCCACACTGGAAAAAAGTGAGGCTGTATTTGAGATTGAGTGAGCAGAGTCCCAGGGCACCAGAACACCTAATAATCCAAAGAGAAAGCACTCTCATTTATACATTCATGCATTCATTCAGTGGGCATTTACTAAGCCCCTACTGCCACATAGACTAGAACTGGGTGTGTCAGTGAAACCCTTTGTCCATGACACAAAATATGAAGTTACTTTTCTTAAAATCTATCACCGTTCTCTTTGTCCAAGACCACACAACAGGCAATAAATCTTAATACATAACCCTGCCTAAATACCACAGTCGATGCCACAAAGTAACTTTTAGTTCTATTATCTACTTCTACCTAAGACTGCAACAGTCATTTTTTGCTAAAATTTCATCCCATTTGTGAGAATTACAAAATGGCACCCCTCTGACTGAACAAGTTACAAAAGCCACCACTTTCTCGAGATTTTAGCCCTCCTTGGCCCCTGCACCAGGCTCCTTTGAGTATGTGCTATCTGTGCACCACAGCAGGATCCTGGTTCCCTCCTAATATCACCCACTAGCCCAGACCTGGCCCCACCTCCCCTGTGGGAACCATTTCCTACAGTCTCCTGTATCTCTGAGGACTGGTGATACCCCGACTGCTCTAAACGGAAACCAAACCTGTTGCTGGCACGTTGATTCCGACTCATGGCTACCCCATGTGTTATGGAGTAGAATTGCTCCACAGGGTTTTTTTTTTTTTTAGCTGTAATCCTTATGGAAGCAAATCACCAGGCTTTTCTTTGGCTATACCAGTGGGTGGGTTTGAACAAACAACCTTTAGGTTAGTAGTCAAGCACAAGCCGTTTGCACCACTTAGAGATCTTCCCGACTTCTCTGCTGTTGTTGCTGTTGTGTGCCGTTGAGCACCGGGTGGATTCAAACAGCCAACGTTTTGGTTAGCACCTGTAGCACTTAACCGATACACCACCAGGGTTTCCTTGAGTCCTCTACTTACTCCCAAATTGGCTAAGCCACTCACCAGTGCCACCCATGGCTGTCACAGGCTCCTAATTGGTCCAAGGATATCCTTGGCTCCCCAGATATTTCCTGAAGGGCATCTTATTGATTCTTACCAGTATTCTCAGCAGATTCCTCCCCCTTGTTCTTTGAAGAACGGAGCCCTGAACATACCGGTCAAAGGCGCAGTAAACTAGAACACATGCAGTGATAGATTGTGAAAGCACTTAGGCAAAGTTAAACACACTACGCAAACATTAAGTGCCCTTGTAATTTATTTGTGTTCAATTCAATTTTTTGAATTTATTGAGGGCTTGCAATGTTCCTGGCATATTACTGTAGAGAAAATAGTCCTTCCACCACAGCATTCCCAGAATTGCTTAAATGCAAGCTAGCAACAAAAACATATTTCTGATCCTAACCGTGGATGTGAAACACACACACAAAGAAGGCAAGTGGATTGTGGACCTGCTTAGTGTTACCACAACTGCCATCTCGTGTTCGTAGCTGCCAAAAGAATGAGAAAGAAAATCTGTGATTGCTGCTCCCAAGCTTGGGGAAGGAGAGGGCAGGGACAAGGACTCTGACTTTCTCCCTCTTGTGTATACCAGCATATTTAAAGCTACTTGGTTTCCAACCCAGTAACATGATCCCAAGGCTCTACAATCCTTGAAATGCTTTAAGCGTGGTGACAATGTACAAGTCTTCTTTTCATACCAATCAACTTCAAATTCTACGTGAAGTTCTTGTCTGCTGCAGCAGGCAGCCATGCAGTACTGGAAAACAGCCAGCAGCTGTCATTGGTGCACTGATAGCTTTTGGTTCTCCGTGTAATGTGTGTCCCACGTGCCCCTAAATTTGGGGACTTGCCATTCACCCCAGTGCCAGCTGACACATTGACAGTTCTGTCTGTGGAGGGGTCTTTCCCAGTGCTGTCCTCTCAGCAGGGTTTTGGAAGAGGGGATTCTGCAGAGCCTCAAATTTCACTTCAGGGCATGTCATCTGCTAAATGAAGAAGCCAGACAAACTTTGGGGTTCCTCCATTCTCCTGTGCAGAGGAACACATGTACGATCACCCTTACATGGCTTTGGCTTGGCTTTCTGAGCAGCTGCTATCCAACACCAGGGCCACCTGAATGCCCTGGCAGCTGGTAGTAGCAGTGGGTGGCAGATCTTGTTGCCCACCCCAGTGAAAGGTTGTGAAACCTCTACAGCTTGAGACCACCGGCAAAGGCAGCTAAGAGATGAACACCCAGCCTGGAGGGAAAGAGCACAGCATTTATGGAGCGCGCCACCGAGGAAAATGAAAAATGATGTTTCACTGACCCTCACCCAACCCTCTGTCCATTGTCTTGGAGAAGTTCCAAGTTTCCAGCCTTCAGAGAAAGCCCTGGCAGAACCAAAATGTGTTCCGTGTGCTTCAGAAGTCCATCAAAGCCTTTCTTTCCTCCCAGCCACCCACTCCCCACAGAGAAGAGGGGTGGGGGCTGATGGGTGGGGATTCTAGGGAGGCACAATGGTGATGGATGGGGAGCCAGGAGGGAATGAGAGAAGACAATGCAAGCTGGAATAAGAGGCTGAGAAGAGGAAGCTCGGCCGCCATGCTGTACCTTCATGCAGGAAGCAGATGAATTCTTTTCAATGGGTGACAGACATGCAGGATTATGGGGAGCTGAAAGAGAATAAGAAAATATGATTTGTGTCATTAATTTTTTTGCCCAAGTTCCAGCTGGAGAGCAGCCAGGCAGCTCGTGGAAGGCTGCAGACTTGCTTCTTTGCATCAAGACCCAGCAGGGACATTTCAATTTATAGTTGAAAAGGTAACAGAAGAAAGGATTTCCTTTTTTTTTTCCTTTTTTAAGAGGTTTTCTAAATCTCTGTTCAAAGCCAAAAGCCCAAGGCAAGAAAGGAGGAGTACACTGATCCAGAATCAAACCACCATGATTTCCATCTTCATGGCAGCTGCATGCTACGTTGTGTGTGTGTGTGTGTGTGTGTGTGTGTTTGCAGTGTGTTTTGGTGGTTGCATGTGTGCAGATGTCTGGGGGCAGGAACTGTGGATGAGTGGGGGACAGGATGCTATTTGTGTTAAATAGGCTAATTTTCAAGAATTCTTTGCAAGGGGAGAATTAAGTCTTTGTTTCATATTGGGGTGGTCTTCTTGCTTTCATGATTATGAAATGCCAGCAGCTTGCTACCCAGATCCTGTAAATCTGACCATGCCTCATTGACATAATCCCAGAAGGCTATTGCTCCCCTTGACTCCTCTCCAACCTATCCAGTCCCTGACAATACTGTGTTAACAGCAACAAGCATAAAAAGACTTAGGAAACAACACGGCGCTAATCCATACTGCTATAAAGGCTGGGGGCTGTTAACCCAAAGTTGCCTAATGTGCAAGTTCCCAATCCTTAAATAGGAGCTAATCCCTGAAATTTAGAAATGGATCTAAAAATTGTTCTGTGTACCTTTTAATACAGATAATGATTGAGGGACAATTACATGCTACACACTGTACTAGGTTCTAGATATACAGTAGTAAACTCACACAAAGAAGCCCCCCCGCCCATGTAGCCTGCAGTCTAGCTGAGGAGAAAGATTTTATACAAATAAATATATCATTTTAAATATTGGTAAGTATTATGAAGGAAAAGTGCAGGAAACTTGGAGAAAGAATTACAGGAGGGCTGAGTTTAGACTGTGCAGTCAGAAAAGGCTAAGACCTGAAAGATGATGTGGTGGATAAGGTTGTGGGCCAACTTGGCCATGACTCTCAGTGATTTGGCAGTTGTAGTATGGTTTGTGACTGTGTAATAATGTAATCACCTCCATGATGAGATCTTTATGAGCAGCAAACCAGTTCAAAGGTAATTTCCTTGGGGGTGTGGCCTGCATCCAGTATAGGTGGGCTTTCTGGCAAAGCTCGTCAGCTCTTGCTGGCTCTATATCCTGCAGCTGGCTCCTGTTCATCTGACCTCCGGTTCTTGGGACTTAAGCTAGCAGCTTCCCTGTCGATCCTGGGATTCCTCAGCTTCTGCAGCCTGTGAGCCAGTGGCCTGCTGTCTGACCTACCAATCTTGAGTTCACCAGCCCCTGCAGCTACATGAGTCAGGAGAAGCCTCCAGACTGACACATGGACTTGGGACTTTTCAGCCTCTAGAACCATGTGAGCAATTTCCTTGATATAATCTCTCTCTCTCTCTCTCTCCCTTTCCCTCTCTCTCTCTCTGTATATATATATACACACACACTTCACTGGTTTTGCTTATCTTGAGAACCCAGCCTAATATAGATGAGTCAGACAGACAAAGAGAAAGGAAGCAAGTCCAGGCAAAGGGCACTGAATGAACAGAGGCCATGAGGAGGAAGCAGATTGGCATACGGGAGGAACTGAAAGAAAAAGTGGAAGGAGATGCAGATGTAGGGGTAAGTGGAGGCCAGATCACACAGGCTCTTTCAGTCATGGTACCAGTTTTGTATTTTAAAAATAGTCACTTTACAGAAGAATTAGATGGTGCCCGGCTACAACCAATGACTGCCCTGACAGAGAACACAACAGAGAACCCCTGAGGGAGCAGGAGAGCAGTGGGATGCAGACCTCAAATTCTCATAAAAAGACCAAACTTAATGGTCTGACTGAGACTGGAAGAACCCCATGGTCCCCAGACTTCTGTTAGCCCAAGACTGGAACGGTTCCCAAAGCCAACTCTTCAGACAGGGATTAGACTGGACTATGGGATTTTTTTTTTTATGGGATAGAAAATGATACTGGTGAGGAGTGAGCTTCTTGGATCAAGTAGACACATGAGACTATGTGGGCAGCTCCCATCTGGAGGGGAGATGAGAGGGCAGAGGGGGTCGGAAGCTGGCTGAATGGACACGAAATAGACAGCGGAGAAAAGGAGTGTGCTGTCTCATTATGGAGAGAGCAACTAGGATTATATAGCAAGGTATATATAAATTTTTGTATGAGAGACTGACTTGATTTGTAAACTTTCACTTAAAGAACAATAAATTTTTTTTTTAAAAGTCACTTTACAGTGACGAACCATGGCAAACACCATCTTAACCAGATAATCAAACTCAACAACTGTAATGGGATAGTCTTCACGTGCCTCCTTATATGATGCACTGAGAAAGACACAACACCACTTGTCTGATACGCTTGCCAAAAGAAGTACTTAACCTTGAATTAATCATGAAAAAGCACCAGACAAACTCAAAATGAAGGCATTCTGCAAAACAAGTGGCCTATAATTTTCCAAAGTGCCATGGTCATAAAAGACCTCATTAAAGGAGTCTAACAAGACGAGACAACCAACCGTGTGATCCTAGATGCTAAACAAATGAAAGTAGTGGGACAATTGGTGAAATCTAAAGAAAGCCTGCATAACAGCAAATATGATTGTATTGCTGTTAATTTTCTGATTTTATCATTGGACTGTGGTTTTGTAAGACGTTAACATTTGGGGGAGTTTGATGAAGAATGTATGGCAATTATTTGTACTATTTTGCAACTTTCTATAAGTGAAATGGTTTCACTTTTTTTTTTTAAGTTTTTCATTTCATCTTGAGTGGAATAGCAAACCTCAGTGGGTTTTAGCCAAGGGAGTGTCATGACCTGGTTAATGTTTTTAAGCATCTCTCTTGACGGTGGACTGGTGCAGGGCCCTGGGCAGGTGGTAAGAGAGGCGGGAGACTTGGGCAAATCATGTCATCGTGTCTTCTCTCTGGGTCTATTTTCTCAGCTATCGAGTAAGAGGTTGAGACTATAAGCCTGCTTCACGGCCTGCCTTCATTGGAGTCACCTGTAGAACTTGAGGAAACCCTGGTGGTATAGTGGTTAAGTGCTACGGCTGCTAACCAAGAGGTCAGCAGTTTGAATCCACCAGGGGCTTCTTGGAAACTCTGTGGGGAAGTTCTACTCTGTCCTGTAGGGTCACTATGAGTCAGAATCGACTCGCAGTGGGTTTGGTTTTTTGTTTCTAGAGAACTTGAAGCATTCAGATCCCAGGGGCCCACGTTCTGGTGCTGATTCGCTTTCTGGTGCTGATTCGCAGAGATGATAGTAGACACCAGGTGTCTGTTACTTGGCATTCAAAGCTGTAATAATTCTCAAGTTTGGCCAGGTTTCGCCCTTCCTGGCCCTGGGGTAGATAGTTCTGTATTTCCCACCATCTTCATGCCCAGAATGAGCAGCACAGGTCCCTGCGGGCTCTCTGTACGATCACCTACATGGCGGTCACTTAGCTGTACTGCGTTGTCCTGGGTCAGAGCTGCACAGCATGGCTCCAGGCTCTGCTGTTGTCCTACTGACCACCAGACAAGTGAACCTGGGCAAGTCACTTCCCCTCGCTTGGCCCCGGTTTTCTCATCTGAACAATGATGGGATTGTACAGAAGATTCTCTTAAAGTTCCTAGTAGCTATTAAACTTTAGGCCTGGACAGTTATGTTCTAAAGTTTTCCATTAAGCCCAATTCAGGGTCTTAATACAGAGTTTACAAAACACACTCAGGATCCTTACCCCTATGCCAATGAAAAATGTGCTATCTTCCGTGGAAATTTTCCTACAAAAAAAAAGTACCTGGCTAATTACTATGTCTAGATGTCAGGAAAGCCCAGTATCCTTTTGTTTTGAAGTTCTATGTGTCACCCTTCCTTACACCTAAAAACCTATTGCCATCGACTCAATTCCAACTCACAGCAACCCTACAGAACAAACTGGAACTGCCCTATAGGGTTTCCAAGGAGCAGCTGCTGGATTCAAACTGCTGACCTTTTGGTTAGCTGCCAAGCTCTCAACCACTGCACCACCAGGGCTCCCACCTTTCTTTACCAGAGTCGAAACTCTTCCCTGCTTTAATTCAGGTCCCAAGTTTCTCTTTGGCTTCCCAGTGTTCATAGTTTCATAGCCCGGAACAAAGAATGGCACTTCATACCACCTATACCACACTGTGACGGGGATGAAACTTTGGGATGGGTACTCAACCATTTTTACAGGGGTAGACAAGTGATACATAAGACATACTACACCCAGTGTCAGAATGCCACGATGGATAGAGAAGAGAGAGGTGTTAGCCTCTGAGTCCACCACCCTAGTTAGCTTTGTCAGTTAGCTTTACCCCAAGACACAGCTATGTCATTTGCAGACTGAGTTGTGACAATGATTTCCACTGACAGATCAAAATATACAGACCCAAGGGAAATGCTATGGCTGCTTCTCCTTTCACTTGCCTTTCTGATTATGCTACTCCAAAGACAGATTAAATTCAATGGGACTCCAAGTGAGAAAGGGTTATCTCCTTGGTGAGGTATCTGATGTTGTTTTGTTGCTAGGTGCCATCAAGTCGACTTCAACTCACAGTGATCCAGGTGACACAGTAAAGTGCCCCATAGAGTTTTTTAGGCTGTTACCTTTACGGGAATAGAGAGCCAGGTCTTTCTCCCATGGACCTGCTAGTAGCTTTCAACTGCCCTTTCGGTTAGCAGGCAAGTCCTTAATGGGTGTGCCACCAAAGCTCCTTGAGATATCTGATAGCCGTCATTTACTCATGGCCAACCAAAAGCCAGACTCTCCACTTGGTATCTTACATATGTTATTTACTGCAATCCTCCTGACAAGCCCGCTCACCCTGTTTTACAGAGAAGTTAGGTAAAGTGACCAACGTTACCCAGCTTGCAAGTGCTATAGCTGGGAAACAACCTGTGTCTGCCTGACCCCAAAGCCTTTCAAATAAGAATGTACCTCAGCCAGATGTTGAACTGCCAGTGTACCAAAAAAAAAAATTTTTTTTTGTTGTCGGGTCGATTCTGACTCAGTGAACCTATAGGACAGAGTAGAACTGCCCCATAGGGTTTCCAAGGAGTAGCTAGTGGATTCCAACTGTCCACCTTTTGGTTAGCAGCTGTAGCTCTTAACCACTGTACCACCAGGGTGGTCAATTAGAACAATGAGACAAAGTGAAAG
Source organism: Elephas maximus indicus (assembly GCF_024166365.1). NCBI lineage: Eukaryota > Metazoa > Chordata > Mammalia > Proboscidea > Elephantidae > Elephas > Elephas maximus. The sequence goes on along the minus strand of NC_064841.1, from coordinate 65,556,291 downwards.
CAAGAATTAAGCTTGTATTCACTTAACCTCGGCAGTGTCAGCAAGAGGAAAGAGTAGTCAGATGTGTTATCAGGAGGGATCAGTCCCTGGAGAAGGACATCACGCTTGGTAAAGTGGAGGGTCAGCAAAAAAGAGGAAGACCCTCAATGAGATGGATTGACACAGTGGCTGCGACAATGAGCACAAGCATAGCAACAATTGTGAGGAAGGCAGAGGACCGGGCAGTGTTTCGTTCTGTTGTGCATAGGGCGGCTACGAGTCTGAATTGACTCTACAGCACCTAACAACAACAACAACAACAACTTCTAAGGAGCTGTAGAAGAATTGTCTACCCAACAATAGTCTTGGAGAAGCTTTTTTCTTGTGCTCCCATCCTGGGTGGCCCCTGGAGGTAGTAAATTGCCCCAGAACTCCCAAGCTGTGCCTGGAGCTGTACAGAGTGTGGTCCTTCCCAGGTCTTCTGCTGCAACATCAGAGAGGTGCAGGGTAAAAGCAAAAAACATCGGGCAGGCTGTAAGTGTGAAAGCAGCACGGAACTGTCGCTAACGGCTAGAGCTGGAACCTGTGGTGAGGCTGAGCACAAGAGGCAGCTGCTAAACCACCAAATAAGCTTTTCTAGAAGAAGGCTGCATCTCATTTGTTCCACGGAGCCCCCACCATCCCAGGATCTCTGGGGGCCCGAATGTGGATTGTGCCCACTCTCATTCTCATTCTCATCTTAAACTTTCCTCTGAGACTTTCCCCTTCAATGCCAAAGGCCACTGGTCTGCATTCATTCACTAAAGCATTTATTGAGTGTCTACAATGGACCAGCTCTAGGCTGATGCTGGGGATAAAAAGAACAATAGAAAAAGATGAAGGGTCCCTCATGGAGAAGTTCACACTTTCTGTCTCCCTCTATATTCTAAGTTCATGGAGGAAATGGACCAAAACATGAAGGCATGGTTCCTGAAACAGACTGCAATAGGAGACAGGGTCTGTAAGGTAAAAATGGCTGCTGATGGTTCTTTCACTCACTTATTTTACATGTATTTCCTGAGCTCTCAGTCTGGGCCAGGCCATCTTTAAGGCACTGAGGATTCAATACTGAGCGAAACCCATAGGGTCCTGCTTCTCTGAGCTTAGGAGAGGGGATGGAGGAGGGTCAGGGCTAATGAGTGCTAAAATAATTCAGAGAAGGAGAAGATGGGGTGGTTCAGAGACGGGTTTCTTGGGTGAGACAAAGCTTATGCTGAACTTTGGAAAATGAGTAGTTCTAGGCAAACAGAGAAAAGAGAGCACATTCTAAGCAGAAAGAAAAGCATGAATAGAAGCAAAAAGGGAGGGGGAATAGCAAGACAAAAGACCAAGAGATTATCGTTTGCTGCAGTTTTATGTTTTATTCAGGGTGGAGCTTGTAACGTAAATGGCTCTACAGAACATGGAACAAATTAATGAAGGTCCCAAACCCACACTGGTTATCAAATGCTATAAATATGGCAGGACAGGCAGGAGATGGGGGGAGCGTACAAACGGCCTGGGCACGTGTGTATGTACAGCGGCAACCTTGGCAGAGAAAGTCATCTAGTGCGTTCACTCCTGTCTAATAACGTGAAGCTTCCTGCCAAAACAACCCACCCCAAAGCAATCTATCTCCTGGCTTTAAAATCAGTTTCGAATTGGCTTGATCAGGCCTAAATAAGGGGACCACCTTCGGGATGCAAGCATTAAGGCATAAATATGTAAGCAGTGCTATATTAGCATTAATTAGCAGAGGCAGCCTGGAAATGCTTAGCATAACACTGGGAATCGCTAATGGAATTGTGTATCTTTTCCCTCCAGTCTGAGCAGTCAAGGATCATGCATAATGTAAAAGTGGAGACTGCAGCTGGTAGCAGCAGGCTGGATCACGGGAGATGATTTAAACTTGCTTTTTTTATGATCATGAAGAACTACCTTTCAATCAAGCCCAAAAGCAAACACTACCCTACAGCCCCAAGGGGTGCAGAATCATAACACCTAACAGTAAATGACAATCCCTCTCCAAGGCCCCAAAGTTGAGCTTCTTATTTATAAGCAATCCATATTTATGGAACCTAGAGGAAGCGCGCGTGCAGCGACATAAACCAGGTGCCACCTGACCACATGTGAGCAGATGGAGACAGGTGAGACAGCTCCAGCCATGGTACAGGAAGCCATGCTCTGGCCGGGGATCAGCAGGGCTGCTCAGCCCAGGGAAGCCATTGCTGGACAAGCCACCGTTGCAATCTCTAAATCGCTCAGATTCAGGAAAGAAGGGCTGCAATAGAAAGGAAAGCCCGTTTGAGGATTTCAACTCATCTGCTGGTAATGAGTCTTCATCAGTGAGTTAGAACACCTCACAGAAAAGGAAGGAAAATCTCCATGGGCCCGTCTATTTGGCCTGCCCTGAGGTTCTCCATGGGAGCCCTGGTGGAGCAGGTTAAGCACTTGGCTGCTAACTAGAGGTTGGCTGTTTGAACCTACCACCTGCTCTGAGGGAGAAATATGTGGCAGTCTGCTTCCACAGAGAGCCTTGGAAACCCTATGGGGAAGTTTTACTCTGTCCTACAGGGTCACTATGAGTTGGAATAGACTCAACAGCAATGTGTTTTTTGGGTTTGGTTTGGGCTTCTCCATCACCTTCCTTTTTTCAACCACTGCGAGTTTTGATCTTGAACGTATGGTTTTGTTTTTTGCTTTTAGGGGTTGAGGGTAGAGATGGAAAAAGAGAAAAGAAGATTGTCTCATTTGATCAAGAATAAGCATGCTTCTTTTAAAGAACTATCTATATGGGATCAAATTGAGAACAGCAACTCGAAAGGTTAGATAGAAAGCTTGTGGGGCAGTGAGTTCCTGTTAATGGGGGAGGAACAATTTGGAAAGAAGGGTCCAAATGGTTGTACATCTTGAAGAATTTAATCAATGTTGAATTACTGTATGTTTTGCTGTGTACATTTTCAACAACAATTTTAAAAAAGACAAGAGGCCAAAAAAAAAGAATAAGCACACTCACAATGCCCCAATCTGTGGCTTGCCCCCCAAGGATAAATGTCTCCATTCTCCCCCCAAAGAGATCCAGTCATACTATCTCCCACCAAAATATTGCAATAGTTTGGCAATAGCCATGAGAGGTAAATAGGAAATCACGAGATTATGCTGATATCATAGCAAATTAGTTTTCAAATGTCTGCTAGACTGAAAATTACATAAAGGCAGGTATCATTTCTTATTCAACTTTCAGTTGGTCTCGAATTTTGTTGAGTAAATTCTAGTGCCAGACACTATGCCTCAGGCCATAAAAACATTTTTTCATGAAATAAATTCAGTAACCCATGTGACAGATATTATTACACACATTCCACAGCTGAGGAAATAAGGGCTCAGAGGAATCAAGTGGCTTGCCCAAGATTACACAGCAAGTGGCAGAATGAAAATGTGAACCTGGCTCTATCTGCCCAGCTTTTTCTTTCCGCTATACACCCACTCCTAACTTATCGGCCCTGGTTAGGTCCCAAAGACCAGTTGTTATGCGAAAAATCAGTGTTAATGCAAAAATGGAGGATGACCACATCAGATCACAAAATGCCAAATTACATAACTTCCAAATTACATCATTACATAACTGCCAAACCACTGAGAATCATGGCCCAGCCAAGCTGATACATGACCTTAACCATCACAGCCAGCATTACCCTCGCCTCACATCTTAGCATTCGTTACTGCCAGACATATGCCCTTAATGTGAAAAATAGTAGGATAGTAGATTTTTACTATCGTCATAAATTCGAAATGTTAGGTAACGAGATAGTCGATAAGTAAATAGTAGGTGTGTTATGATTCCTCTCTCCATAAAGGTGGGAATGAGATATCTGTTCTCCCTAATTAAGGAAAAACATCCAGTGAGATTTCCAAATGAGCTGAGCTCATTTACCAAAGATAAATGATTATCTTTTTGAAAGATGTCACCTTGAAGACTAAGGTGTCCCTGACCCAAGCCATGGTATTTTCAATCGCGTCATATGCATATCAAAGCTGGACGATGAATAAGGAAGACCGAAGAAGAACTGACGCCTTTGAATTGTGGTGCTGGCAAAGAATATTGAATATACCATGGACTGCCAAAAGAACAAATAAACCCATCTTAGAAGAAGTGCAACCAGAATGCTCCTTAGAAGCAAGGGTGGAAAGACTGCATCTTACATACTTTGGACATGTTGTCAGGAGGGATCAGTCCCTGGAGAAGAACATCATGCTTGGCAGAGTACATGGTCAGTGGAAAAGAGGAAGACCCTCAACGAGGTGGACTGACACAGTGGCTGCAACAATGAGCTCAAGTATAACAATGACTGTAAGAGTGGCGCAGGACCAGGCAGTGTTTCGTTCTGTTGTGCACAGGGTCGCTATGAGTCAGAACCGACTCAAAGGCACCTAACAACAAGAACAACATAAGAGACTTTCTCTTCCTCCCCTCTGGGTCAGGCCTTACTTACCAAGATTTTTAAAAAACAATTGATGGAGGGAGGGAGGGGTAACAGGATGGAAGTTTCAATACACCAAGAAATTTTAAACAGTCAATAGTTATTCTACATTCACCTTTTATGTATTTATTTATTTTGCCCCCAATCCAAGCTAGGGATAACAACATTCACAAATGATCCACACTGGTTTCAGCCCTCTGGTGGTGAAATGAATTTCCTTTTTGCCAGCGCTCACATAGGCTTGGACTCTTGTTGGTAATGGACAAGGAAGCTTTTGCAGGCAAGCCACAGCCTAGCTCCAAGGGCACTATCAGACAACTGCTTCACAAAAAGAAGGTTATTTCTCCCATCTGGTAGAAAATTTGACCATAGTGAAATTCAGTCGCATCTCACTTACCTCATTTAAAAGGGTTTAATGGACAGTCTTTCTGGGGCCCCTGGTGGTACAAATGGTTAGTGTGCTCTACCTGAACAATTGGAGATTCAAGTCTACCTAGAGGTGTTTGGAAGACTTTACATATCAGCAAAGCTTTTGGTTCATAAAGGAGAATCTGACCAGCGATATCGCAGAACACCTTTTTAGATCAATATGTTTTTATTTTGTGTTTTACTTTACGTTCTCAAAATACTAGTTCCTCCATGGGGCGTAGACCACAACAGCATGTAATGGGATATGTTATGAAGATACATTACACTGTTGACAGAGCACCAGAATGACCTCTTGATAGCATGTTCTCAACTTTGACTGATTGGGGTCACATACTCTGTGGACAGTTTTATAACCCAAATCATGTGCACTGTATCAAAATAGTCTGGTTCATAGCTTCTACAGTCCTTCCCGGTGCAGGGCGGGAGCTATTTGGGTGGGTTCTGTAATCAGCGAGGTTAGTTTAACTTCTCTGATCAGGTTGGACAACTGCTCACAGTGCTAGATTCAAAGCCTAGGCCCCTGTATGAGCTTCTAAGAACAGGGATTCCACGCACTGGTGCAATCCTAGAAATGGTTTGGGCTGGGCAGTCAGGCAGTCCTTCTTCCTCTTATTTGTTTTCTTATTCTACTTCTTCCTTGATCCCACCCAATCAGTGGTGTGCTGGTAAATGTTTAGCAACTGGCTTTCCAAAAACAATTGCACCCAAATATATACGCACATAAGTTTATTATCAATTTTAGTGATATAAAAGATGTGTATCACATAATTTATAAATGACAATAAAGTGTACAATGCTCTTCATTGTAAATTAATTCCACAGAGACAATTGGTGCTCAGAGAATGCTTTTATTGATTTTTGCCAAACTTACTGCTAACTAAAATGTTGGCAGTTTGAATCCCCCAGCCACTCCTTAGAAACCCTATGGGGCATTTCTACTGTGTCCTGTAAGGTTGCTTTGAGTCGGAACTGACTTGATGGCAAGGGGCTTCTTGTATCTGTAGCAACTGATACATGTATGTAGTTTTGACATGAATGTTGGTCCATATTTTTATGTTAGTGAGTAAGGTGAGGGGGAAACTATGTAGATATCTGTTGGAATTTCACTTGATCATCAACGGCAAAAGCAACTTCTTTGCTGAATCAAATTATAGTTTTCAAATACTAGACTATTTCCTCAAAATTTTATGCTACTCAAAACGTAATGACTACATACATACACAACAATCTTTCAGTTTAACCTACATTATTAACATTTTCTCCATCTCACTTTCAAGTCTAGACAGTCATTAAAACAATAACTGAAGCCCTGATTTGTAAAACCAAAACCAAACCAAGCCCAGTGCTGTCGAGTCGATTCCAACTCATAGCAACCCTATAGGACAGAGTAGAACTGCCCCATAGAGTTTCCAAGGAGCGCCTGGTGGATTCGAACTGCCGACTCTTTGGTTAGCAGCCATAGCACTTAACCACTGTGCCACCAGGGTTTCCCCCTGTTTGTAGCAATTGCCAATTTCCATGGCATACATACTCTCAGCATGGCGGATTTAAACTACAGTGGGATGTCACAGAAATTAAACTTGGGAAGAGATACACAGTAGCATGCTATTACATACAATTTGTACCATACAAATACAAGAAAAGTGAACAGCCTCAAAAGGTTAGATGGTAGTAAAAATAATTAGGACGTGATGAGGTTTTTCATACTTATTACTTTGTTTTTAATATAATTCATCAAATTATAAGCTTAATTAAAAGTATAAGCTTATATAATTTAATTTTTAATAATGGCCTTATTTAACAACTGGTTCTCAAAACCCCCCAAAATTTAACCATCAGTTCTTGTGAGCTGGTAGGAGCCAACTCCAGCCTCCTACTGCACCCAACCCACAAAAGGTTAGGCTATACCATGGACATTTGGAAATATTTTAAACTATAGGTAACTGAGTGCCCAACTAAGAGAGACTAGAATGTAGCTCCACGAAGGCAAAGATCTTCATTCACCAATATCTTTAAGATATCTGCAAATGGTGCCTAACACATTATAAAAACCAGTTGCCATAGAATAATTTCCAATTCATGGCAACCCCATGTGTGTCAGAGTAGAACTGCACTTCATAGGGTTTTCATTGGCTAATTTTTTTGGACGTAGATCACCAGGACTCCCTTCCGAGTATCTCTGGGTGGACTAGAACCTCCTATCCTTCCAATTGCAGCCAAGCACATTAAGTGTTTGCACCACACAGGGACTCCTAACACAGTAACACAATGAACAACTGTTGAATTGAATTTATTGAAATAATAAAGCCATTTAAGTATTACATGGAGGGAGAAGTCTATGTAAGTGGTTCCAGAAATGATCGCTCCAGTGACAGGGTCAACCTTTCTGTGAGGATCTTGGATTTCCCTTATGGCTGCAAGGTGGCTGCCATAGCCAAAAACACCATATCCTCAGTACATGATGTTGAAGGTAGGAAGCAGGGTATAACCAGGTGAATGAGAGAGGTCTCTTTGTATGCTTTCCTATTTTTTCAAGTAGTCTAGAATAGGATCAGCTGCAAAGGAGGCTGAGAGAGTCAGTGGCCCTGTTTTTTAGCCTCTGTGATGGGAGACAGGTAAAGAAAAAGAAGGCAAAGTGTATGCCATGAAAGTCAAATCATTTCCCTGGTTTCCTACCAAGTGAAGTCAATGCTAGGAATCAAGTCATACAATTATTTATTTTGATTAAAGAGTCTTTTTCTAACTAAGTGCCTTAGTCATCTAGTGCTGCTATAACAGAAGTACCACAAGTGGATGGCTTCAACAAAGAGAAATTTATTCTCTCACAGTCTAGTAGGCTACAAGTCCAAATTCAGGATGCCAACTCCAGGGGAAGGCTTTCTTTATCTGTCAGCTCTGGAGGAAGGTCCTTGTCATCAATATTCCCTTGATCTAGGAGCTTCTCTGCACAGGAACCGCAGGTCCAAAGGATGCACTCTGCTCCCAGTACTGCTTTCTTGATGGTATGAGTTCCCCCTCTCGGCTTGCTTCTCTCTTTTATATTTCAAAAGAGATTGGGTTACAACACAATCTAATTTTGTAGATCTCATCAGTATAACTGCTGCTAATCCATCTCATTAACATCATAGTGATAGGATTTACAACACACAGGAAAATCACATCAGACGACAAAATGGTGGACAATCACACAATACTGGGAATCATGGCTCAGCCAAATTGATACACATGGCACTAAGGTATATTCATTGTTCTGGAATTTTTAACACCTTAATGTATCTTTTTAAAATATAATCTACAGTGACTTTTCTAGATTATCAAATATGTTTAGAAGGAAATCTAGAAAGAACAAGTATTAATGTACTATTTGACTGAACAAGGACTACATCAGACTATTGTAAATCAGATTCCTGGTATAACATAATCACAAAAGAAAAAGCTGTCTTGTAAAAACTCCCTAGCCCCAGGAGAACCACTCTCCATGGAACTTTGGCCTAGTGACTGGCCATACCACAACCCCATCACCCCTAGCCCCCGGAGCTCCCAGGACCATCTCATCAAACCCAGGACAGATTCAGGAAGGTTTTGCCCCACCCATGGTTTGATCCACGAAACCAACTCACCTGTTTAGTTTTACCACTATGTCACCACCCCAAAGTAAACCATTGGAAGATGGAGCAACAGATGTTTTAGCAGAGGCTGATGAAAATGTGAAAAGTACAAGGTGAAGTGAACTTCTCCATCACTTGCAGATAACACAGAACAAAATGTTCATACCTGTATAAAGCAGAGATCACCAACTCAAAGTTATAGTTAGCAAAGTAAAATGTCAGCTGCCAAATCTCCTGATAGAACCTCTGTTTCTACTTATGAGTCATCTTCCCCTTCAATGGTTTCCTCAAAGATCTTAAATATTTAATGATGGGCTACAATGGAAGTGTATTATTAAAAAAGGGGCTTGGGACCTTTCTGTTGCTCCACAAAGTATTCTAGGTCTCGCTTCTGAGTCGTGTGTCTGGGAGCTGCTCCACTGACAAGTAGTTTCCATGCAATCCAAGTGACCTGCCAGTATGGATTCGACCGGCACTTCAAGTCACTCACAAAAGCCACAAGGCCAATAACAGAGGATGGTTTCGAAGCCGAATCAAAGAGATGCCTGCAGGCACAGTTTGAACAGAACCCCTACCCTAGTATAACTACCAGAGAAGAACTTGCCAAAGAAATTGGCATTCTAGAGTCTAAAATTCAGATCGGGTTCCAAAACCACAGAACAAGACACCTTGGAAGAGCCAGTTGGCTCTGGATGCACTTTAGAAGAAGAGCTGTTCCAGGGTCAGGAGCAGCCTCAGCCTTGGTCTCAAGAAAATTCCCCCAAAGCAGCCAAAAACAGACATCCCTCACAAGATCTCAAACCAGTCTCCTAGTTGAAGCCTTTAAGAAGAGTCAATTCCCTGGTATCTCAGCCAGGGAAGAACTGGCTCAATGAAAAGGCCTTCCGGCATCCCGAATTCACAAATGGTTCCAGAACTGAAGAGCTAAGAACCCAGGGCAGAGCACAAGGGTGCCAGTGAATTCTTTGGCAGAGTCCAATTTAGAGACCTCACGTGACACTTCAACTTGACCAAAGCAACCTGGCCGCTCTCCCAAGCATATCTCATCTTGCCTACCCTGCCATCCTTTCAGTAGGAACCAAACCATTCTCCCTGTTCTCCTTGGGTCCCAGACATCCTTTGTTCCTTGGGATCCTGCCCAGGGCTGTGCCAGTTAGGCACCAGGTGTCATGATGATCCAGCCCACGCTGGCTGTGCAGACAGCAGAGACTTCTCATGCCCCGGTGACACATCTGAATCACTTGCCCACAGAACCAACTGTAGGAAAGAGGCTGTCAGATTCTCAGACTCCTTCCTAGCCCCAGTGCTGAGGAAATTGCCAGGATTACAACCAATACACTGGCGAAGCAGGATTGCACGGCCAAGACTCTTCTCAGCCTGAGAACAGAAAGAAGCAATGGCAGGATCTGGCTCAGCAAAACACAACTCCCCTCATGCAATGGGGCCGTGAGGCAGCCCAGGGTGTGACTGCAAAATGAGAACCTACCCAAGAGACATTTCAGTAGCCTGAACACCGGAGACACACCTGTGGCAGCAGCAGGTACATTCAATTCAAGAGTCATCTCCTCCACTTGACCAGGACTTCTAGAAACCACAAGCCTTTTAGATGAACTCCTTTCAACCACGGATTTTCAGGAGAAGGCCCATGCCTTTCTGAATCCATATCCACAGGAGGAGGACCCTCTACAACTTGAACTCCCCCTCAGTGACAATGACATTCGAGCTCTGCTTCACATGCTGCGAGGCTCACCAGGGCATTGAAGACCAGGATCCAGGACTCCTTGAGGCAAAATCAGTATAATTTAAAGGGATGGTGAACAATGAAGACATGGTGTTCTGGAGCAAGACCAGCCCAGGAAGAAGGATAGGCCTCTGGGAAGCTTAAATCTAGCACATTGACGCTGTGCTGTGGGCAGTGCTGACTGTGCATCTTCCGTCACTGGGTACCTGATCATTTGGAGGCTCCTTCTGGCCTCTGCACAGACACCAGGCAGTGGATCCATTCACCAAACCCAGATGGACATAAGCGTTCTCATGACTGATCTGAACTCCTCCCGGTGATCACCTCCCAGTCCGGACAATCCACAAATTGTAACCAAACCCAGGCGAGGCAAATGGGTCTACACTGGACGACGATCTAAACTTCTTTTCCTTTTGACAAGATGGGAAGTCAAACTGGAAATAAGATGGATGTGTAGAGAATGAGGGAATGCTCTCTGTATTGATAATGGGATTTTCTGAAAATGAGGTGTTGTTTGTTTTGTTCTTTTTCCCCCCTAGCTCTGAGATTGGGAACTGGAGGTTGGGAGATAGCTCCATATCCATCAGTGAAGGAGTTATGACCCAGTTTATGTCCCTCACCCTGAGTAATTACCCTCTGTGAATGTATGTTTTCCTTGAACCATTTGCAAGGTACAGAAAATGGACTGAAAGACGTAATAACACCTCCATTCCATCGTTGAACAAAGTGTTAGGAAAAAAAAAAAAAAAGAAAACTCTCCTGTCCAAAATATTGCATGATCTCACTCGTATGAAATAGGTAGAATAGGCAAATATATAGAGACCAAAGTTTATTAGTGGTTACCAGGGGTGGGAGGGAAGGAAAACGGGGAAGTCATTATTTAGGCAGCACTGAGTTTCAGCTTATGGTGATGGAAAATTTGGCAATGGACAGTGGTGATGGTTGCCCAACATGGTTACTACAATCGATGTCACTAAATTGTACTTGTGAAAAAGCATTAAAATGGTGATTGTTGTTATATATTTACAAAAATTAAAAAAAAAAACTCTAGTCCATAGAATAGTCCAGTAAAATACAATACCACAGAGAATTTGAACCACACTTGGGAATATATTTTCCTGAGTTTTGATCCACATTAATGTTATATTATTACCAAAGAAAACAACTGAAAAACATTCACACACAAAATGTTTGCTTTCAAGCCACCTTCAAATATTATGACAAGCCTCCTTCCGTGTGACACTCAGAGATAGCACAAGGCAATAGTGCAGCTGACTTAGGGCTCCCTAGGCTGTCAGAACAGATTCTGGTCACTGAAAAAAAGAGTCTTTCCCATCTGTCACTGTTCAAACACATCTGTGGCAGAAAGAATCCCAGAGTTCAGGAAAAGGCAAAAAGTCTGGGGTTGACACTTTTCAGTCTCAGATAAGAGTCACAGAATTTAGAACAACAATGGACCATAGAGATTATCTTACTCACTTGCATCTAAAATTACATTCCATGGTCGATTCATTCCAGGAAATGTTTTTATACAGAGGAAATTAAGTTTTTCACTTAAGACTTCATGAAGAACTTGTATACTGTACATCTAGAAAGAAGAAAGAAAGGAAAGGAAAGAAACTATAGTACCTAAGACAGTGCCTAGCATTTCCAAATATTGCCATGGAACTCCCTTTGAGAAACACCAAACCCAACCCGGTGTCATCTAGTCCAAATCCATCATTTTGCAAATGAAGAAATGGAAGTCCTAGAGGTAAGAAACTTGCCCAATACCGAACAGTACCTCAAGAATGAATCAACCTGAGTCTCAGCAGGAAATGTAGACCACTCAGTTGAGATTATGAAGAAAACTTAATGTAAGAATTATTTATAGAGGTGTGGGCAGCAGTAAGGGAATCGATAAGGGATGTGAAGACACTCAGAAATAGCAACAGTGAGAAGAAATTCCCTCCCTAAGCCTAAAGGGGGAAAGAGAGGGAATGGTGTAGTTGAGCCCAGTGAAACCCAGAACCATGGGGCAGCCACTCAGCAGGAGCTGTAGCTGCAAGGGATGTAGGCCCACCGGAGCCACAGCACAGGAAGAATAAGGAAAGAAATTCCCAAAGCCCTCTCTCCTTCTACCACTGATCTCCTGCCAGTTCTCCCATTGGCCAAACCCAATCAGAAGCCAGAGGGCAAGAGAATCAAGGAGAACCAGGCCAGTTCCCCGTGTCCAGAGGAGAGCAGAGGAAGAAGGAGAAGAAACAGAAAGAAGGGAGGATGGACGGTATTGAGTAGGCAACCCAACGGTCTGTCAGAGAGGTTGTCTATAGGTGACTTTCTGTACTATTTATTGTAGAAAATTAAAGAAATTTTAGAACATTCAGGACATTACTTAAAAAACTATCAATAGTCTTACCACTCACACATATTCAAGTTAACATTTTTGTTTCCAATGTATAATGCGTGGCAAGATAAGCTTTTGAGATATTGAGTTTAAGATCACTGCTGTGCAGTGGCAGCTCCAGAATTTCTACACAGGAGCGCTGGGAAGAACAACCTGGCTGAAAGGAAGGTCCAGGAATGCATCTGGAACTGCATTTACATAGCAAGCGCATTGGTTTTCACCACTTTGTACAGCGAAACCTGTGAGAGCTGAAACTCGATGGGACTGCCTTGTTTTTCCAGGTCTTGCAAGTTTTCCACTTTTGACAGGGAGCCGTCTTATCACTTTTCTACGGCTGTCAGTGGAAAATATTTTCATTTTCCTTCTCTGACAGGTTTCGGCCTTACACATGTTCCAGCTTTCACAGGCTTTACTGTATATTTATTTGGGGGGTTTCTGGGACTACCGATAGAGACAAGAGGCGTTGTCTTGAAGCTGCTGTCAGCAGAGCACACTCCCTGTTTTTATTCAGATTGCATGTTTATTTTGGGTGCATTTCAGAGGAAGTTGGTGATTTGTGTGCAAAGGCAAAATCTCTCCTACCCAAACCACCCCTCGGTGATGCTGAGGAAGAACTAATATGGGGATCTTGGGAAAGGGAGGGAATGTATTTTGCATGTAAAAGGACTGCAAATTTTTGTGGCTGAGAGGTAGCTTTTGCTAGCTCGTGTTTTCCAAAGATTCCCCCCATTCCATCTCCCATCCCACATGCTGATTCTGCAATGTGACCTTGTTATCCCTCTCATGTAGTTATAGACTTTCTGTCCCCTCTTCTTGAACTTTTTGATTATTTTATCAATATGGTAAGTGGGAGTGACCCTATGTAACTTTCAAGGCCAGATTACACAAATGCCATGCACTTCTGCCTTGCTCTCTTAGGAAGCTGGTGCTTGGAACCCAGCCACCAGGTTGTGAGCAAGTCCAGACTAGCCCGTGCGGAGAGATCATTTGGAAAGGGCACATATAGGAGTTTAGGCTAATACACAGCTGAGATCCTAGCTGACAGCCAACACTAACCACCAAATATGTGACTGAAGACATTTCCAGACGATTCTAGCTCACAGTCAGAGGACCACATTACCCTGTCCAAATTCCTCATCCACAGAATCCAAGAACACTATCAAAAACCAAACCCACTGCCATCAAGTTGATTCTAACTCATACCTACCCCACAGGACAGAGTAGAACTGCCCCGTAGTGTTTCCAAGGCTGTAATCTTTACGGAAGCAGACTGCCACATCTTTCTTCCATGGAGTAGCTAGTGGGTTCGAACTCCCAACCCTTTTCTTAGCAGCTGAGCACTTTAACCACCATGCCAGCAGGGCTCCTATGAACATAATAAAATGGTTATTTTACACCACTGAGCTTTGTGACTTATTACGAGGCAAAAGGAACTGGAACAAATGAGAAAGAATGAAAGCTACTTGTACTGTATTCCCTGGATTTTTTTCTTTGCCAAATTTAAGGAAGTATTTGTGTTTCCTTTCTTTAGACATAGACTCAGAAGTAGACTTTTCTGGAAGCTTATCACTCTTTTAGAAGCCCTGGTTGTACAATGGTTACACACTCAACTGCTAACTGAAAAGTTGGCAGTTCCAACCTGCCCAGTGGCTCTGTGGGGGAAAACACCTGATGATCTGCTCCCACAAAGATTACAGCCTAAGAAGTCCAAAGGGGCAGTTCTTCTCTGTCCTACAGGATTACTGTGAGTTCGGATTGACTCAACACCACACAATAACATCATTCTTTTGGGAATTACACCCTGAGAATGGAAAGGAGAAAATGAGTGTCTGGGAAAGGATGGAGCAACGCAAAAGAAATGAAAAAAAATAAGGGAGAGTCCCCTAAACTAGAAAAGGGCGGCAGAGGCAGGAACTTAGAACCCACCACCAAGTCCCTCACGATGGCTCAGGAAGGTAGCTGGACCTCAGGGGGAAATGCCCTATGTTGTGCACAGAGAGACTGGACCCCAGGCACAAGAAGATCATCATTTTTCAAAGGTTTCATGATGATACAGAAGCAGCAGGACTAGCAATAGGTCTTGGCAATGGGCATCTCAGGGATAACTGGGGCAGACCAAAGATCAGCTCCCCGGATAATTATCTCCTCATAAGACATCCCCAGGACCATTCTGTAACCATGGGGGTACCACCTAAAATGGCTGAGATTAATTTTTTTTACAACTATGTGAGATGGTGGCTTGGAGCTGGATTTCATTATATATTAAAAAAAAAAAAAAAAAGTTCCATGACAGATTGTCACTCCCTCTTATACCAACTTCATAGAAATCAGTAAAAAGATATTTTAAAGTAAGCAAATAAATACATAGTCCTGATGGAAAAGAACAAGGGAAACTCCGGGTGAACTAGAAGCTATAAAGAATCTATCAAAGTGAGAAAATAGGCAAGAATGGATTAAAGAAGAAAAACTACAGCCTAGGATGGGTATGGGAGAAGTCTGCTCTATGTCAAAAGTGCACCAGACCAAGTGAGGGAGGAATCCAGAAAAAGGAGGAGGCTCAGAGCCACCAAGGTGGGAGCAGTATGATGGGTCAAGCCCTGTACATCCCTACCTCCTCCTTGGACAGGGCAGCAGGCTGCAATGATGCAGGTGCTGGCCTTTCCCCAAACAATGGGTATTGTTTCTAGTAATAGATACAAGGGAGTCTCCTGGGTATGCCTTCAAGTTCAGCTGTGAGACACCCCATCCTGACATATCACAGAAGCCTCGGCTATGCTTACCAAAAACAGTATAAAGGACAAGCCACATGGCAGATCCCCACTCTCTCCTCAATCAGTCTGGGTAAACTGTTGCAACACAGCATCTAGCAGGGAATCTTAACACTAAGGTACATGATTAAAACTCATCAAACATTTGAGGGAGGCAGCACCATAAGATACAGACCAAAAAAAAGTGGGGGTGCAGGGACTTACACCTAAAGAAACAGGTTGAATGGTGCAATCATAGAAGGATTTGTTTCAAAGACACGTAATAAATATGGTCAAATACATAAGGAAACGATGTAGGCAATCACAAGAATAGACAGAAAGAGCCAACAAGAGCTCTTCAGAATTAAAATTATTACTGTGGAAATTAAAGCTTAATAGATGGGGTAAAAAACAAAATGGACACAGCTGAGAAGTAAAGTAATTGGGAAGTGGAGCCAAGAAATTTGCTCAAAATGACACAGAGGGATAAAAGATAAAGCCCAGGAAAGAAAAAGTAAGCAAACTGGAGAAAAAAATCTAGTTCCAGCATCCGTATAATTGGAGTTACAAAAGAAGAGCCTAGAGAAAATGAAAAGTAAATTTTAAAGAAATAATTGATTAGAAATTTTCAGAACTGAGGACATGAGTTCTCAGATTGAAAGACCCCACCATTACCCTGCAGGGTAACTTTTTTTTTTTTAAATACCTGGACATAACTTGTGTCTACAAGGTTTAAGTATTAGGACCAAGAACTAACACCACCTGTCTCAATACAACTTATTTGTTCCAGGAAATTATTGCCCAGAAAGATAAGGTTGTGTGTCAGTAACCAACTTCTCTGTTTACTTCAGGAAATACCTGCAAACTAATTTTTCTGGGCAAATAATTTGTGCACCTGGGCAAAGAGTTCTCCTCTAAGCATGATAGTTTTTCATCTGAACAAAGAGCTCATTTATCAATTTACTTAAAATATTTGCTTCAAGCCTTTAGCCTCACTGTGTCCACCAATCCTAAACTATTAGTCACAAACTTTGCCCAATCCTATTCAGTCTCCTGCCTTAAAAGATCTGCTCTAAATCACATAAGCCTAGAGCCCAAAACCCTATATATATCCTCCCCTGACTTCTCCCTTGTGGGACACTGGTAAGACCTTGTTACAGTGATATACTCTCTTACTGCAGGGCATTTAATAAACTGAATTTTGCTTGACCAAAAGATTATTTTGATGGACCTTTGGTAGAGTTGGCAATTGAAAACCCAAAGAGAATTTTCATTATTAAAATTAAAAGAAAATCCTAAAATCTTCCAGAGAGGGAAAACAAAACAAAATTGGTTACCTACAAAGAAATAAAAATCAGATTGACAGGTTTCTTGGCAGCAGCAATGGACGCAAGAACTTGGAAAAAGGTATCCTTAATACCTAAAGAACAGTAAATTTGAACCTAAAATTCTATACCCCTACAACCTATCCCTGAAAACTTAGGTCATCAATCTATTGCCAGCAGACTGACCACTTGTTTTTATAAATAAATTTTATTGGAACATGGCCATACTCATTTGTTTTCATTTTGTCTGTGGCTGCTTCACACTAGAAAGGCAGAGTTAAGTAGTTTCGACAGAGACAATAATATGGCCTGTAAGCCTGAAATGCTCACTCTCTAGACATTTAAGAAAAAGTTTACTGACATCTGCTTTAAAATAACAATATGAGACAAAAAGCTGGTAGAGTGTGGGATTCCATGGGGCAGGTGAGACGAAGAACAGGGGAAACTAAAAGAGCAATAAAGTTCTTATCTCCCTGTTGGGAGTGAAGAAGGCAGAGAATAAAGATAATTCTAGACAATGTGTATTAATTCTAGAGTCTGTCTTTTGCTTTTGTTAGATGTTTTTGAGTCGATTCCAATTCATAGCAGACTTACGTGACAGATAGAACCATCCCATAGGGTTTTCTTGCTATAATCTTTATGGGAGTAGATCACCAGGTAATCTGGTAAATCCGAAGAGCCACTAGGTGGGTTCTAACCACCAATCTTTTGGTTAGCAGCTGAGTGCTTAACTGTTGTGCCACCAACGAAAAAACCCAAACCCATTGCCATCGAGTCAATTCCAACTCATAGCAACCCTATAGGGGCTCTTTACATTCTGTCTAGATAATTATTAATTCTAGACAATGTTAAATATGAATGTTTCCTATGAATAAGTGATATTTAGAAGTTGTTAGTTGCCATCAAGTTGATTCCGATTCATTGCAACGTCGTGTGTGCAGAGTAGAACTACCCCATAGGATTTTCAATGCTGCTACCTTTCGTTTGCAGATAGCTAGGGCTGTCTTCTGATGCCCCCCTGAATGGGTTCGAACTACCAACCTTATGATAGTAGTAGAGCTCTTAACCGTTTGTGCCACCTACAGACTCCAGATGATCAATTTGGAAGCTACTGCATCAGCCCAGGCAGGGTGTGATGGAGGCTTAGTGTAGAATAGTATCTGTGGAAGGGGTGATAAATGACAGAATTTGGAAGGCATTTTTGGGTTTGCGGATAGATCCTATTTGATGTGTTTCTGAGAGCGAGAGAAGGGGGTTGGGTTAAGTTCATATATTAAAAGGCACATTAAGTTTTGTGGTAAAACGCATACACACATCATGTATAAATACATACATTGTAGTAGATACTGTTGAGACCCTTACCTTCCTTTATACGCTGGTGTATCCACTCCTAGCTGCTGTGGGCATTGGTTAAAATCTCATGGGTTGCCTTCCTTCCCTGGAAAATTGCCCTGCGCTGACTGGAGTTACCTGCAGGCGTCAGACAAAAGAGGAGCCTCCTTTAATGATTAATCAAGCACCATTTATTACCTGGTAGGAGCCCTGGTGGCCAAGAGGTTAAGAGTCAGCAGTTTGAGCCCACCAACCACTTCTTGGAAACCATATGGAGCAGTTCTGCTCTGTCCTGTAGGGTTGCTACGAGCTAGGATCAACTCTATGGCAACAGGTTCGCTTGTTACCTGGTAGGGCCCTCTTGTATTTCCCACATAGTACACAATTTGTTAACTGTTACCATGTTCAAAAGCTAGTATTTTTGCCCCTATTGGGATGTTCTGAATTTAGATCTATAGTAGAATTGAGTGTGGAATCTATATTGCCTCTAACATCCCAGACTATTGTCAAGGATGCATCGATCTTGAGGGGAAAGCAAAGCAAGAACTTTGTAAGAAATATTGAATGTCAAAAACTGCTTTGCCCCTTGTTTAAACATAATCAGTTCTTGTCAGGTGTTCTCAATCCTCATGCCTGGGTTGTTTTAGTACCTAGAAAGAAAAACACCTTCAAAGAGTGGCAGCAGTTAAGAGTTAGTGACACAAATTTTTTAAATGTACTTGGAATGTTTCTGGGAATATCAAATTTTTTAAGATACCTCTGTAAAAACCCACAGTTAGGACTTTTACTTGATTCCTTCTAGATCGGTGAAGCAGGTAAGAAAAGATTTTATGAAGTTATATATATTATAAAATTGTTACTTCCAATTAAAGTCAAGCCTCATATTTTCTTACAAAATATTTAACATTTTCTATGTGTTATTAAAAGAATTAAAAATGAAATCAATGCTGAGCCCTATCTCATTTTAACAATAGATTGTATTAGTTTTCTAATTCTGCTGTAACAAACTACCACAATTTCAGTGGTTTACATCAACACAAATTTATTCTTTTATAATTCTGGAAAATCAAAAGTCCAAAATGAATCTCATGAGGCTAAAATCAAGGTGTCAGCAGGGTTGTATTCCTTCTGGAGGTTCTAAGGGGGAATCTCTTTCCTTGCCTTTTCTACCTTTTAAAGGCTGCCTCATTCCTTGGCTCCTGGCCCCATTCCTCCACAGTCACAGCCAGCAAAGTTTGGTTAAATCTTCTCGTACTGCCATCTCAGCTGTTCTCTCTTCTGCTTACCTCTTTCACTTATAAACCGAAACCAAACCAAACCAAACCTGTTGCCGTCAAGTTGATTCCAACTCATAGCGACTCTATGGGACAGAGTGGAACTGCCCCACAGGGTTTCCAAGGAGCAGCTGGTGGATTTGAACTGCCAACCTTTTGGTTAGCAGCCTCAGCTCTTAACCACTGCACCCCCAGGGCTCCTTATCGTCACATTAGGCTACCCTGATAATACAGGATAATCTCTGCATGTCAAAGTCAGCTAATTAACAACTTTAATCCATCTGCAGCTTTAATTCCTTTTCCCTGTGTAACTAACGGGTACACAGGTTCCAGGGATTAGGACACGGACATCTTTCGGGGTGGGGTAGGGAGCTATTATGCTGCCTACCACAACTGTTAAGAAATGCATTCCAATAAAATGTATTTTTATGCTTAACAATTCCTTATCAAATATATTTGGTTATTTTGATCATGTTCTAATTTAAGTCATAACTAAACACAGAATAGGCTTATCTCTAAAAGCCTGATAGAGGGAACAAAACAAGATTTTCAATCAACAGACAATTTTATTGCAAACAAGTTTAATAGGGTAGTGAGCAATAAGGAATTTCAAGCATAAAATTATTAGGATAAAATTCTGTGGGAGACATAAAATGGAAATTCAAGTCAAGGAGAAAGCAGAAATATAAATTTTCCAAATGTTTAGGAAAAGGTTTGCAGATGTATATATTTTTAAAGGATAACAGTTTATATCGAGTCATGATGATATTTAGATTCCATTGGATAAATTTAAAAGTATGATGTAACAGGTTTGCCTTAAAGTGTCAATACGATTGAATCTCACAAGCTGATGCTGAACCAAAGAAACCAGACTGTATGATTCCATTTATATTAAGTTCAATAACAAGCAAATTAATCAATGATGTTAGCAGTCAGGATAGTAGCTGTCCTTGGAGTGGGAGCAGGTAGCGACTAGAAGGGGACCAGGGGGATTATGGAAGCCTGGTAATACTGTGTCTCTTAATCTGGGTGCTGGCTATACAAGTGTGTTCACTTCGTAAAAATTCATGAACCATATACTTACGTTTTGTTCCCTTTTTTGTACAGGAGTTATAGTTTCATAATTTTTATTTAAAACGTCAATATAGCTATCCTTCTATCCAAACTCACACCATGTTTTAGATAAATCTCTCAGTATCTGAACTCTCGCTACTTAGTATCCAAAACTTGAGAATTAAATAGATTTGGATAGTGAGGGGAGCTTATATTTACTATAAGTCCGAAATTACTTTCTCTGGAACTATATAAAATTATAGTGAATATTTTTAAATGCCGGCCTAAAAAATGTGCAAGAGGGAACAAACCAAATCCATTGCCTCGAGTCGATTCCAACTCACAGAGACTCTGTAGGACAGAGTAGAACTGCCTCATAGGATTTGTTTCCAAGGCCATAATTTTTACCAGAGCAGGCGGCCACATCTTTCTCCTGTGAAGCTGCCGGTGGGTTCAAACCACCGACCTTCCAGTTAGCAACCAAGGTTTAACCACTGCACCACCAGAGCACCTGGTAATGGGGAACAAAGCTCTGAAAATTTATTTTAGAGAAATAAACTTTGAAGATAGCACCTATTTTGAAATGTGTTCTTCAAACAGATTAAATAAATAAGCAAGAATACATGGGTTTTTGATTACTTAATGTTGTCGTTAGGTGCCGTTGAATAGATCTCAACTCACAGTGACCCCATATGACGAAGGAGAACTGCCCCATAAGATTTTCTAGGCTGTAATCTTTACGGGAGCAGATAGCCAGGTCTCTCTTCCATGGAGCCACTGGGCAAATTGGAACTGCCAATCTTTCAGTCGGCAGCCTAGCATGTACCCATTGCACAACCAAGACTCCTTCACTCGATTAACAAGATTGAACAATAAGAGTTTTGCAACCTCAAAGTAGAAAGCACGCATTCTTTTCAAACACCCACTTAAGATTTCAGAAAAATTAGCTAACAGGCCACACAAAGCTCACTACATTTCCAAAAAAGTGAAAACGATATCATCCTGTCCCCATTCACTGATGACAATATAATTTTTTCTACACGTGTGATAAAATTGCATTGAACTACATGCACACATGCACACACACACACACACGAGAGCACGTATAACTGATAAAATATGAATAAACTCTGTGGATTGTACTAAAGTCCACTTCCTGGTTGTGATATTATACTGTAGTTATGCAAGATGCTAGCACTGGGGAAAACCAGGTGAAGGGTGCATGGGACCTATACATTCCTTTGGAAATATATGTATTTCCAAATAAAAAGTTAATGGAAACTACATAAACAAAATAATAATAAAATAAGGTGTGTCCTATGGTCAACATGTTTTAGAAATACTAGGTTTACAAAAGTTAACCAGGAGGCGGAGCCAAGATGGCGGACTAGGCAGACGCTACCTCGGATCCCTCTTACAACAAAGACACGGAAAAACAAGTGAATCGATCACATACATAACAATCTACGAACCGTGAACAACAAACACAGATTTAGAGACGGAGAACGAACTAATACGGGGAAGCAGCGATTGTTTCCAGAGCCTGGAGCCAGCGTACCAGTCAGGTACGGCACAAGCACAGAGAGCTGCTCCACCCCCCTGAACTAACCCCGGGAGGGGGACCAGCCGGTTCCGCGGGTGGCGTGGGACGCAGCCGGTAGGAGAAGTCCCTGGGAGGCAGTGACTGGTCTTGGAGCAGGAAGAGCAGCGTCCCAGCCAGGGAACCATCCCGCCGGGATTTGGACTGGACGCAGCGGATTTTCTGGAAAAACTAGTTTCCCAGTGATGGCTCGGAGACAACAATCCATATCAAACCACTTAAAGAAGCAGATCATGACAGCTTCTCCAACCCCCAAAACAAAAGAATCAAAATCTTTCCCAAATGAAGATACAATCCTGGAATTATCAGATACAGAATATAAAAAACTAATTTACAGAATGCTTAAAGATATCACAAATGAAATTAGGATAACTGCAGAAAAAGCCAAGGAACTCACTGATAAAACTGTTGAAGAACTCAAAAAAATTATTCAAGAACATAGTGGGAAAATTAATAAGTTGCAAGAATCCATAGAGAGACAACATGTCGAAATCCAAAAGATTAACAATAAAATTACAGAATTAGACAACGCACTAGGAAGTCAGAGGAGCAGACTCGAGCAATTAGAATGCAGACTGGGACATCTGGAGGACCAGGGAATCAACATCAACATGGCTGAAAAAAAATCAGATAGAAGAATTTAAAAAAATGAAGAAACCCTAAGAATTATGTGGGACTCTATCAAGAAGGATAACCTGCGGGTGATTGGAGTCCCAGAACAGGGAGGGGGCACAGAGAAAATAGTTGAAGAATTCCTGACACAAAACTTCCCTGACATCATGAAAGACGAAAGGATATCTATCCAAGATGCTCATCGAACCCCATTTAAGATTGATACAAAAAGAAAAACACCAAGACATATTGTCATCAAACTCACCAAAACCAAAGATAAACAGAAAATTTTAAAAGCAGCCAGGGAGAAAAGAAAGGTTTCCTTCAAGGGAGAATCAATAAGAATAAGTTCAGACTACTCAGCAGAAACCATGCAGGCAAGAAGGGAATGGGACGACATATACAGAACACTGAAGGAGAAAAACTGCCAGCCAAGGATCATATATCCAGCAAAACTCTCTCTGAAATATGAAGGCGAAATTAAGATATTTACAGACAAACACAAGTTTAGAGAATTTACAAAAACCAAACCAAAGCTACAAGAAATACTAAAGGATATTGTTTGGTCAGAGAACCAATAATATCAGATATCAGCACAACACAAGGTCACAAAACAGAACGTCCTGATATCAACTCAAATAGGGAAATCACAAAAACAAACAAATTAAGATTAATTAAAAAAAAAATACACATAACAGGGAATCATGGAAGTCAATAGGTAAAAGATCACAATAATCAAAAAGAGGGACTAAATACAGGAGGCATTGAACTGCCATATGGAGAGTGATACAAGGCGATATAGAACAATACAAGTTAGGTTTTTACTTAGAAAAATCGGGGTAAATAATAAGGTAACCACAAAAAGGTATAACAACTCTATAACTCAAGATAAAAGCCAAGAAAAACGTAACGACTCAACTAACATAAAGTCAAACACTATGAAAATGAGGATCTCACAATTTACTAAGAAAAACGCCTCAGCACAAAAAAGTATGTGGAAAAATGAAATTGTCAACAACACACATAAAAAGGCATCAAAATGACAGCACTAAAAACTTATTTATCTATAATTACCCTCAATGTAAATGGACTAAATGCACCAATAAAGAGACAGAGAGTCACAGACTGGATAAAGAAACACGATCCATCTATATGCTGCCTACAAGAGACACACCTTAGACTTAGAGACACAAACAAACTAAAACTCAAAGGATGGAAAAAAGTATATCAAGCAAACAATAAGCAAAAAAGAAGAGGAGTAGCAGTATTAATTTCGGACAAAATCGACTTTAGACTTAAATCCACCACAAAGGATAAAGAAGGACACTATATAATGATAAAAGGGACAATTGATCAGGAAGACATAACCATATTAAATATATATGCACCCAATGACAGGGCTGCAAGATACATAAATCAAATTTTAACAGAATGGAAAAGTGAGATAGATACCTCCACAATTATAGTAGGAGACTTCAACACACCACTTTCGGAGAAGGACAGGACATCCAGCAAGAAGCTCAATAGAGACACGGAAGATCTAATTACAACAATCAACCAACTTGACCTCATTGACTTATACAGAACTCTCCACACAAATGCTGCAAAATATACTTTTTTTTCTAGTGCACATGGAACATTCTCTAGAATATACCACATATTAGGTCATAAAACAAACCTTTGCAGAGTCCAAAACATCGAAATATTACAAAGCATCTTCTCAGACCACAAGGCAATAAAACTAGAGATCAATAACAGAAAAACTAGGGAAAAGAAATCAAATACTTGGAAAATAAACAATACCCTCCTGAAAAAAGACTGGGTTATAGAAGACATCAAGGAGGGAATAAGGAAATTCATAGAAAGCAACGAGAATGAAAATACTTCCTATCAAAACCTCTGGGACACAGCAAAAGCAGTGCTCAGAGGCCAATTTATATCGATAAATGCACACATACAAAAAGAAGAAAGAGCCAAAAGCAGAGAACTGTCCCTACAACTTGAACAAATAGAAAGTGAGCAACAAAAGAACCCAACAGGCACCAGAAGAAAACAAACAATAAAAATTAGAGCTGAACTAAGTGAATTAGAGAACAGAAAAACAATTGAAAGAATTAACAAAGCCAAAAGCTGGTTCTTTGAAAAAATTAACAAAATTGATAAACCATTGGCTAGACTGACTAAAGAAATATAGGAAAGGAAACAAATAACCCGAATAAGAAACGAGAAGGACCACATCACAACAGAACCAAATGAAATTAAAAGAATCATTTCAGATTACTATGAAAAATTG
The DNA here is from genome assembly GCF_024166365.1 of Elephas maximus indicus. Taxonomy (NCBI): domain Eukaryota; kingdom Metazoa; phylum Chordata; class Mammalia; order Proboscidea; family Elephantidae; genus Elephas; species Elephas maximus. The sequence goes on along the minus strand of NC_064841.1, from coordinate 65,531,413 downwards.
TACTCTAACAAATTTGCAAACCTAGAAGAAATGGATGAATTCCTGGGAAAACACTACCTACCTAAACTAACACATTCAGAAGTAGAACAACTAAATAGACCCATAACAAAAAAAGAGATTGAAACGGTAATCAAAAAACTCCCAACAAAAAAAAGCCCTAGCCCGGACGGCTTCACTGGAGAGTTCTACCAAACTTTCAAAGAAGAGTTAACACCACTACTTCTGAAGGTATTCCAAAGCATAGAAAATGACAGAATACTACCCAACTCATTCTATGAAGCCACCATCTCCCTGATACCAAAACCAGGTAAAGACATTACAAAAAAAGAAAATTATAGACCTATATCCCTCATGAACATTGATGCAAAAATCCTCAACAAAATTCTAGCCAATAGAATCCAACAACACATCAAAAAATAATTCACCCTGATCAAGTGGGATTTATACTAGGTATGCAAGGCTGGTTTAATATCAGAAAAACCATTAATGCAATCCATCACATAAATAAAACAAAAGACAAAAACCACATGATCTTATCAATTGATGCAGAAAAGGCATTTGACAAAGCCCAACACCCATTTATGATAAAAACTCTTACCAAAATAGGAATTTAAGGAAAATTCCTCGACATAATAAAGGGCCAAAGCCAACAGCCAATATCACTCTAAATGGAGAGAACCTGAAAGCATTTCCCTCGAGAACGGGAACCAGACAAGCATGCCCTTTATCACCGCTCTTATTCGACATCGTGCTGCAAGTCCTAGCCAGGGCAATTAGGCTAGACAAAGAAATAAAAGGTATCCGGATTGGCAAGGAAGAAGTAAAGTTATCACTATTTGCAGATGACATGATTATATACACAGAAAACCCTAAGGAATCCTCCAGAAAACTACTGAAACTAATAGAAGAGTTTGGCAGAGTCTCAGGTTATAAAATAAACATACAAAAATCACTTGGATTCCTCTACATCAACAAAAAGAACACCGAAAAGGAAATCACCAAATCAATACCATTCACAGTAGCCCCCAAGAAGATAAGATACTTAGGAATAAATCTTACCAAGGATGTAAAAGACCTATACAAAGAAAACTACAAAGCTCTACTACAAGAAATTCAAAAGGGCATACTTAAGTGGAAAAACATACCCTGCTCATGGATAGGAAGACTTAACATAGTAAAAATGTCTATTCTACCAAAAGCCATCTATACATACAATGCACTTCCGATCCAAATTCCAATGTCATATTTTAAGGGGATAGAGAAACAAATCACCAATTTCATATGGAAGGGAAAGAAGCCCCGGATAAGCAAAGCACTACTGAAAAAGAAGAAGAAAGTGGGAGGCCTCACTTTACCTGACTTCAGAACCTATTATACAGCCACAGTAGTCAAAACAGCCTGGTACTGGTACAACAACAGGCACATAGACCAATGGAACAGAATTGAGAACCCAGACATAGATCCATCCACGTATGAGCAGCTGATATTTGACAAAGGACCAGTGTCAATTAATTGGGGGAAAGATAGCCTTTTTAACAAATGGTGCTGGCATAACTGGATATCCATTTGCAAAAAAATGAAACAGGACCCATACCTCACACCATGCACAAAAACTAACTCCAAGTGGATCAAAGACCTAAACATAAAGACTAAAACGATAAAGATCATGGAAGAAAAAATTGGGACAACCCTAGGAGCCCTAATACAAGGTATAAACAGAATACAAAACATTACCAAAAATGATGAAGAGAAACCCAATAACTGGGAGCTCCTAAAAATCAAACACCTATGCTCATCTAAAGACTTCTCCAAAAGAGTAAAAAGACCACCTACAGATTGGGAAAGAATTTTCAGCTATGACATCTCCGACCAGTGCCTCATCTCTAAAATCTACATGATTCTGTCAAAACTCAACCACAAAAAGACAAACAACCCAATCAAGAAGTGGGCAAAGGATATGAACACACATTTCACTAAAGAAGATATTCAGGCAGCCAACAGATACATGAGAAAATGCTCTCGATCATTAGCCATTAGAGAAATGCAAATTAAAACTACGATGAGATTTCATCTCATACCAGCAAGGCTGGCATTAATCCAAAAAACACAAAATAATAAATGTTGGAGAGGCTGTGGAGAGATTGGAACTCTCATACACTGCTGGTGGGAATGTAAAATGGTACAACCACTTTGGAAATCTATCTGGCATTATCTTAAACAGTTAGAAATAGAACTACCATACAACCCAGAAATCCCACTCCTGGGAATATACCCTAGAGATACAAGAGCCTTCATACAAACAGATATATGCACACCCACGTTTATTGCAGCTCTGTTTACAATAGCAAAAAGTTGGAAGCAACCAAGGTGTCCATCAACGGATGAATGGGTAAATAAATTGTGGTATATTCACACAATGGAATACTACGCATCGATAAAGAACAGTGACGAATCTCTGAAACATTTCATAACGTGGAAGAACCTGGAAGGCATTATAATGCTGAGCGAAATTAGTCAGAGGCAAAAGGACAAATATTGTATAAGACCACTATTATAAAATCTTGAGAAATAGTAAACCTGAGAAGAACACATACTTTTGTGGTTACGAGGGGGGGAGGGAGGGAGGGTGGGAGAGGGTTTTTTATTGATTAATCAGTAGATAAGAACTGCTTTAGGTGAAGGGAAAGACAACACTCAATACATGGAAGGTCAGCTCAATTGGACTGGACCAAAAGCAAAGAAGTTTCCGGGATAAAATGAATGCTTCAAAGGTCAGTGGAGCAAGTGCGGGGGTCTGGGGAACATGGTTTGCGGGGACTTCTAAGTCAATTGGCAAAATAATTCTATTATGAAATCATTCTGCATCCCACTTTGAAATGTGGTGTCTGGGGTCTTAAATGCTAACAAGCGGCCATCTAAGATGCATCAATTGGTCTCAACCCACCTGGAGCAAAGGAAAATGAAGAACACCAAGGCCACACGACAACTAAGAGCCCAAGAGACAGAAAGGGCCACATGAACCAGAGACCTACATCATCCTGAGACCAGAAGAACTAGTTGGTGCCCGGCCACAATCGATGACTGCCCTGACAGGGAGCACAGCAGAGGACCCCCGAGGGAGCAGGAGATCAGTGGGATACAGACCCCAAATTCTCATGAAAAGACCAGACTTAATGGTCTGACTGAGACTAGAGGAATCCCGGCGGCCATGCTCCCCAGACCTTCTGTTGGCGCAGGACAGGAACCATCCCCGAAGAAACTCATCAGACATGAAAGGGACTGGTCAGCGGGTGGGAGAGAGACGCTGATGAAGAGTGAGCTAATTATATCAGGTGGACACTTGAGATTGTGTTGGCAACTCTTGTCTGGAGGGGGGATGGGAGGATAGAGAGAGAGGGAAGCCGGCAAAATTGTCAAGAAAGGAGAGACTGAAAGGGCTGACTCAAGAGGGGAAGAGCAAGTGGGAGTAGGGAGTGAGATGTATGTAAACTTATATGTGACAGACTGATTGGATTTCTAAACGTTCACTTGAAGCTTAATAAAAGTTATAAAAAAAAAAAAAAGTTAACCAGATTTCTTTACTGCAGGGCTGCTCTGAGCCTTTAGGTTCCTGATGAGCCAGCCCTGTGAACCTCTCGGTGGGGGATACAGGATGCAGCCATTCCCAAAGCTGTTTAACCAACAGAACTCTCTTCTCCAGGACATCTCGTGGGACCAGAGTGCTGAGAAGTACGATTCAGATAACATTGCTCAGTTGGTCAATTCAGGGCAAACAACACCTGAGAAGATCTGCGTTAACCTTACCACTGCCTGTATTTCACTGCCAACAAATAAATGCATCCAAACTAGAAACATTTTTTATGAATGCATGGTGAACACTATACATTTGATTCATTAATCTGGAAACTCGTATGCTGTCAACCCTGTACACTTGGCTATATTTCACAGTAAAAAAAATGTTTTTTTTTTTTTAACCCCAAAATATTTTTGCCTGGATTTTTTAAAACACATATCTACCTACACATCCCAGAGGCCGGAAGAACTAGATGGTGCCCAGCTATAGCTACCAACCTTTCCGACCAGGATCACAATAGAGGGTTCCGGACAGAGCAGGAAAAAATGTAGAACAAAAAATCAAATTCATAAAAAAGACAAACTTACTGGCCTGATAGAGACTGGAAGAATCCCTGAGACTATGGCCCTAAGATACCGCTATGACTTGGAACTGTAGCCATTCCCAAAAACCTCCTTCCAGCCAAGTGATAGGCCTATAAAATAAACAATAACACCCAAAAGGAACGGGCTCCGTATAACAAACAATTATACGAGACCAAAAGGGCAACACTTGCCCAAAAGTAAAGACAAGAAGGCAGGAAGGGGTAGGAAAACTCAATGAAAGGAAATGAGGTACCCAGGGTGGAAATAGGGAGAGTGTTGACGCCCTGTGGGGATTGCAGCCAATGTCATGGGAACATTTTGTATATAATTTGTTGAATGGGAAAATAATTTGCTCTGTAAACCTTCACCTAAAATACAATAAATTATTACAAAAAAAAAAAAAACACATAGCTCTTAAAGAGGACATCAAAATAAGAAAAAAATAGTCATAACATTTCTTACACTTCCCATGTGACTTAGCGGTTCCACCTATGCCTGGCAGGTGTGGACCCCAGGTTGCCACGTTTGCTGTGTACTTCTCCCCGCCACTGGGAGGACCCCCTCTGAGACCAGGCTCTCCTGGCCTCCCTGAGCCAGCGTCCATAGCGGTGCAAACGTGCCCGAGAGGAGGCCAGAGAAAATTCCCAGCGTCATCCTTTCCCTCCAGAGATAATGTATTTATTTTAGTAACAGCTTTTATTGAGGAATTTTGTTGGTGGAAATTTTTGTCCTTTTGTGATGAATTGGTATTCCCTTTTTACTCCCCATGAGAACTCTGTAACCCATACTGTTTCTTTTGTTTTGTGTTTAACTTTTTTTCTTTTTTCTTTTAACTCTACCCCCAGAGTTCCTCTTGTTCAGTGTGGTATTCATACTTTTCCTCAGCCTAAATTTTTTTTTATTGTATTTTAGATGAAATTTTACAGAACAAATTAGTTTCTTATTAAACAATACATTTATTGTTTTGCGACAGTGGTCGCCAACCCCACGACATGTCAACAGTCTTCCCTTCTCCATCTTGGGTTCCCCATTACCAGCTTTCCTGTCCCCTCCTGCTTTCTAATCCTTGCCCCTGGGCTGCTGTGCCCGCTTAGTCTTGTTTTGTTTTATGGGCCTGGCTAATCTTTGGCTGAAGGGTGAACCTCAGGAGTGACTCCAATTCCGAGTTAAAAGGGTGTCCGGGGCCATACTATCAGGCTCTCTCCAGTCTCTTTGAGACCAGTAAGTCTGGTCTTTTTGTGTGTGTGTGAGTTTGAATTTTGTTCTACATTTTTTCCAGCTTTATCTAGGACCCTCTATTGTGATTTCTGTCAGAGCAGTCGGTGATGGTAACCAGGCACCATCTAGTTATCCTTAGCCTAAATTTTGTGATTAAAAAAAATAAAAACTCCTCTTTTTAGTCTTTGGTTAAAAAACTTTTTTACTTTTCTCCATTGTTTAAATGGTTTGAATGTGTATGTTGTTGTTAGTTGCTCTCAAGTAGGCCTGACTCATGGTGACCCCATGTACAACAGAACAAAACGTTGCCAGTCCTGCATCACCTTCATGATCATTGGTATGTTTGAGTCCATTGTTGCGACTATTGCATAGTGCCTACCAATCCAGGGAGCTTGTCTTCCAGCATAATATTGGACAATATTCTGTTGTGATCCATGGAGTTTTCACTGGCTAATATTTGGAAGGAGATCACCAGGCCTTTCTTCCTAGTCTTTCTTAGTCTGGGTCCGCTGAAACCTGACCACCGTGGGTGACCATGCCAGTATTTGAAATACTGGTGGCATAGCTTCCACTCTCCTGTCCTGTGCTATCTCCATGACTGGTGACAGATCCAACCACTGAGATCCATAGAATTTTCAATGGCTTATTATCAGAAGTAGATTGCCAGGCCTTTCTTCTGCATCAGTCTTAATCTGGAAGCTCCTTTGAAATCTGTTCAGCATCATAGCAACACACAAGCCCCCACTGACAGACCGGTGACTGTGCTTGAGGTGCATCAGCCAGGAGTCATAGCTGGGTCTCCCTCACGGAAGGTGGGGATTCTACCACTGAATATAAGTAAAATTCTTTTTGGAAGTAGATAGGTTATAAATAAATAGATACATATGTATATATTTTAAGGGACGGAATTTTCAAAATATGCTGAAAGACATCAGAAGTCTTTCAGGCATTTTTAGGCAGGTAAAATCTTGATGCACCCCAGAATCATGCCAGGAAAGTGACCACCCATAGGTAAGGGCAGTTCTTTGCATGGTGATGTCAAATATTACAAATAATTGTCCTTCATCCACACTCAGCTTCCATCCATGCCCAAGGTAGATCAAACAACACAGACAGAACCTTTCAAAATGGCGTCTCAAACCCTGAAGATGATTCAAACTTGCAAAGGAAGAAATGTTTCTTCTGGGTAACAGAGTTCTCAGAAGATATTCTAAGGATAGCCCCTGTTGGGGACCCATATTTCCTGTTCTAATTAATAGATTAACTCTTGAGCAATCACCTCCTTCTTTCTGTGCAGGTGAGTTGCCTTTATTCGACCACTGAGAAAGAAAAGGGGCAATCAGAGCTGCTTTGTAAACAATTACTCAGAAAGTAGGAAAGGTCTATATTTAGAACCAGACCTGATCTGAAGTCATTTGTTACATTGTATCTACCAGCAATCCTTAACATTCCTTAATTGGTTTTCCATCAAGTTGCCAAAAAACCCACAAAATCTATGAACCTTAAATATTTCAAAATGACATCTCAAGAAATAAATCGAAGTTGGTTTTAGGTTGTAGCTCTCTCTTTTTTTTAATCACAACTTTCTTTCAGATAAAAACAATATAAACATAAATACCTGTGTCCTTGGGAAAATTGGTTTTTCTAATGGATCGCGGGCACAGTTTTCACATGGAATATAGAAGAGATATCTCTTATTTTCTAAAATGCTATATCAAGAAAAGTAGACTGTGGCTGAGTGAATCCTTCTCAACCTGAGGATTCTTCTTCACTAACTGATTTCCTGGAAAGCTGTTAACTACTGATTATGTAAGAATTAGATATAAGGAGGATTAAGCTTGTGAATAAGCAGTAGTCAAAAGTAAAAATGATTGCTTTGCCAGTGTGGTGGGTTGAACAATGCTCCTGAAAGATATCAGATCCTAATCTCTGGAACTTGTGAAGTTCCTGTTGTTGTTGTTGTTAGCTGCTGTCAAGTTAGCCCCCAACTCATGGCAACCCCATACACAACAGAGCATAATGCGGCCATCCCATGACGAGTTGCAAATAGGACCATTGTGATCCATATGGTTTTCATTGACTGAGTTTGAGAAACAGATTGACAAAACTTTCTTCCTAGTCTCTCTCAATCCGGAAGCTCTCCTAAAACCTGTTCAGCATCATAGCAACACCCAAGCCCCAACTGATAGGCGGTGGCTTCGCAGGAGATGCATCGGCTGGGAACTGAACCTGGGTCTCCAGCATGGAGGATGAGAATTCTACACTGAACCGCCAATGCCCTCACTATAAATTTAGCAGCTTAAAATAACACACAGGTATTAGCCCACAATTCTGTAGGTTAGAAGTCTGGGTGGGCTCAACTGCCTTGTGTGCTCCGGATCTCACAAGGCTGAAATCAAGGTGTCGGCAGGCCTGGGCTCTTATCTGGAACCCCCAGGGGAGAATTTGCTTCTAAGCTTATTCCAGTTGTTGGCAGAATTCAGTTCTTTGCCTCTATAGGGCTGAGGTCCCGTTTCCTTTCTGTCAACCGGGAGCCTCTTTCACCTTTCTAAGGCCCCCGGGTTCCTGATCACATTGCCCTCTCCATCTTCTAACCAGCAATGGAACCTGGAGTTCTTCTCACACTTTGAATTGCTCTGATCTCCTCTTCTGCCACACATTTCCCAACGCCAGCAGGAGAAAGTTCTCTACCTTAAGGGCTCGTGACTACATTGGTCCCATCCAAATAATACAGGATGATTGTCCTTAGTGTCAACGGAGAGGTTAGCTTGATTACACCTGTCTTAGTTATCTAGCGCTACTATTGCAGAAATACCACAAGTGGATGGCTTTAACAAACAGAAATTTATTCTCTCACAGTTTAGGAGACTAGAAGGCTGAATTTAGGGCACCAGCCCCCGGGGGGAAGGCTTTCTCTGCCAGCTCTGGGGGAAGGTCCTTGTTACCAATCTTCCCCTGGTCTAGGAGCATCTCAGTGCAGGGACCCTGGGTCCAAAAGACACACTCCGCTCGCAGCTCCACTTTCTTGGTGGTAGGAGGTCCCCTATCCCTCTGCTCGCTTCTCATTTCTCAAAAGAGATTGACTCAAAATACAACCTAATCTTGTAAACTGAGCCCTGCCTTATTAACAAAATTGTCCCTAATTCCACCTCATTAGCATCACAGAGGTAGGATTCACAACACATAGGATAATCACAGCAGATGACAAAATGGCGGACAATCACACAGTACTGGGAAACATGGCCTAGCCAAGTTGACACACATTTTAGGGGGACACAATTCAATCCACAGCAACACCTGCAAAGTCTCTTTTGCCGTGTAATGCAACATATTCACAGGTTTCAGGAATTCGGTGTCAATATCTTTGGGGGCACATTCTGGCTCCCACATCCCCCAACTTTCCTTAGCTACCAAGCAGATCTAGAATCTGTTGTGCCTGGGGCAAGCCTTCTGATCCCAGGTATACCTTCCTGTGCTGTACCAAGCCACAGAATTAGCCTTCCTCCTTGATTCCTTACTCTGACTTACTGCTCTGGCTGTTCATGTTTTCTCCTAAAACCACTTTTCAACCAGTAGCCTGTTGGCCTGCTCCCCAGAAGCTCTGCCCTCAGACTGCTGTTGTGTGCAATTGTACAGCGCTCCAGGATCAGATCATCATCCACCAAAAAAATCCTTGGGCCAAGTAGATTGGCCTCCACGCTGCCCTGCCCCAGGATTCTCTCTGCCCTTATCAACAATTGCCAGAATCGTACCTCAGCCTCCATCTTCTTTCCACTACTGACACCATAGAGATTCTCCTGACTAAGGCTCCTGGCAATACAGCAGAAACAAGATGGCGCTGCGAAGTCGCGCATAGCTTATTTAAGCCGCAAATCAGGACCCATTAGTTTTTCTGTTGGAAATCCAATAAATATTTCTATTCAAATCTCCTTTTGTAACTTGTAGATGTTGGTGATGTGTGTGCCCAAATCCTGCCTGTTTGCAGCATTTCTGCCCGAAAAGAAGTATGTTCTAGTGCTCTCTTTTCTCTAAGCCCAGGTAATTTCAACAGCACCAAGAATTTATATAGAATTTGTAAAAATTGAATATTTCTCAACTTTTTCATCATTTCTACTTTGCTTTTAACTCCCACTCAGTACACATTCCCTGAGGGAGTGTTACTCAATTCACAAGCATACAATCCTGACACAAAGAACAGCCTCAAAATCTGTAACAAGAAAAAGGGCCAAGAAAGCCAAAGAAACCGCCCACAAATGTAAACAGACATACTTCATGACACCATCTAGTGGGCGGCTAGAGAGCTAATTGATCCCTCTCCCCTATTTTTCTTCCTTCACCCCCAAATCATTAGTGTTTCCAGACAGTCCCCCCTGAAAATGAACCAGCACGTAATGTGAGACGATTTGTAGATGTTCATCTGATGGCCTGGTCCTGCAGTAGTTAGTTAAGCGTTCAGCGGCTGCTAACTGAAAGGTCAGCAGTTCAAGCCCACCAGTAGCTCTGTGGGAGAAAGATGTGGCAGCCTGCTTCCATAAAGATTACAGCCTTGGAAACCCTAGGGGGCAGCTCTCCTCTGTCCTACATGGTGGCTACTAGTCGAAATTGACTTGACAGCATTGAGTTTGGGTTTATCTTCTTAATTTTATGTAATTATCAACTACATACAAACTCAGATGCAAGAAACACCGCATTTCTTTATTTGTATAAGTTAATTTGATTTCTGATTCAAATGCTGACAATGCCAGACTGATGGAAAATTGAACCTCAGTCACTTGCAGAGTTTCCACACAGCTCCCTGGGGCTACCTCAAGGTTCTGGATGTTTGCTCAATGCCACGGATCTGTGACCGCCGCCCACGCGAGCATCAATTTGCTCACAGGCTTTATTGCCGAGATACTGCTTCTCCCTGCGTGGTGCCATCAGGCCCTGCAGGGCTCTGCTCTTGCCATGCCATGCGTGAGATCCTATCTGCCGAATGAGCTGTGTAGCCTTCCCTTGGGTCCTTCAACCTCTCCAGGTGTTTCTGGGATGCCACAACCAAGACCCCCTACTCCAAGACCCCCAGACTACCCTCTCCTCTCATCTAATCTCCTTCTATGATGGGTATAGGTCAAATGGACAGGAGAAGGCCCATCACACTTCTCCTCCCTTCTCCTCCATGACTTCAGATCTCTAAGCACAGTCCTCTCATACGGAGCTTCCTGTCACACATGCTGCATTATCTCCTCAGGGGGTCGGTTTGGGAAACAAACCAGCCAGTGACAAACCTTTTCTGGGACAGGGAACCTCAGAGTTTACTATCTGCTTGAATGAGGGAGAGAAAGGAAGAAAATTGGGCTGAAAACCCTTGAACGTATCAAAATGTTATTTAGCCACTTAACAATGAAAATACATGAGGCACCGGTAGTTCAGTGGTAGAATCCTCACTTTGATGCAGAAGAAACGGGTTCGATTCCCAGCCAGGGAGCCTCATGCCCAACCACCACCCCCCTGTCAGCTAGGATGCTGAATAGGTTTCAGCAGAGCTTCCAGGCTGAGATGGGCTAGGAAGAAAGGCCTGGAGATCTACTTCCAAAAATCAGTCAGTGAAAATCCTATGGATCACAACAATCCAATTCTGTTGTACATGGTGTCGCCACGAGTTAGGGGCTGACTTGATGGCAGGTAACAATAACAGTGAAAGTGGATAGACTTTCTCACTCGAAACATAGCTCATAGCAACCCCATGTGACAGAGGAAAACTGCTCCATAGTGTTTCCTTGGCTGTAATCTCTCTCCCGTGGAGCCACTGGGTGGGTTTGAACTGCCAGCCTCTCGGTTAACAGTCTAGTACTTAATTGTTTATGCCACCAGGGCCCCTTGTTCTGGCATTAGTTTATAGGAATTTAAAAGAGAGATTATGAAAGATTGCGCCGTGGAGTTTTTCAGCAAGTTGCTGCAATGTTGCATTTCCCACCTTTTCCAACAGAATGAATTCTTCTTTCCCTTGTTGCCACACAGTGTGGAATTTGTAGGAATTTTTAGCACTTAATTTTGCCTTCTCTGCTATAACTGGTTATTTATATTCATGACTGTAAGTTCCTAGAGGTCAGAGACCAGCTCTTCTCGGTATTTGTATTTCGAATGTCTAGCACTGGGTCTAACACAAGCATATTCTGAAAACTAAACTGAATCAATTTCACGTACATGTTTGTGGAAGTGAATTGAATACGCTTCATTTTCCCTAGTACAGGTATTGGGCTTCTTTTTCCTTTTAGCACAAAATCCTAAACAGAACCCTACAGTCTCCCATTCTTATACTGCAAGCCCCCGCCCCCTCCTGCTTACACACACACATGCTTACAACTCTTCAAACTCTGCTTTTGACCGATTTGCCCTAAATTACACCTCCGTGCCTTCACTAACTTCTTATATCTCCTCTTTCCTGGATCCTGTCTAAGCTAAGTCAGTAGGCTGTGAGGTGTGGAATACTACGTGACTGGGTTTGTTAATCAGTATTTTATTGTTGTTGTTGTTATGAAATTGAACAGTGTTTACTTTTCCCAAGTTGGCTTAAAAACAAGATGGGTTTGTATTGAACCAACAGCTTCCCAGTATAATTTCTTTCTGGGGCATTTTTCATTATACTACACATTTTTGTTGCTTGACCTTATTTGCCAGTGTGAAACTGACGTACCCTCTCTAAGCAAAAATAAGATGGTTTCAAGGACAGAAGAGATATTTCGTTTTGTTTTTGTTTTTTTAATTTTTCTTTTCCTTTTCTACGTAGATTGCCAAGCCCAGTAACCTAGGAGCAACGTATGTCTCCCCTCTTTCTCTCATTGCCAGGATCCAGACATCAGATTTTGCCTTCAAAAAAATTTATTGTGGTAAAATATATATAACAAAAAAATGGTCATTTTCATCATTTTTAAGTGTAAATTTCAGGGATGTTAATTACATTCATCGTGTAGTACAATCATCAAAGAAAAAAAACCCAGCGAGTCCATTCCAACTCATGGCCGCCCCTTGCACTGCAGAGTAGGGTTTCTATGACTGTGACCTTTCAGAAGGGAATTACCAGGCCTTTCTTCTGCAGCACCCCTTTCAGTTAGTGCCCAGGCACTTAACCATTGGTGCCACCCAGGGACCCCAGTGTAGTTATCACCGCTATCTATTTCCAAAAGTTTTTCATGACCCCAAACGGAAACTCAGTATACCTTCAGCAGTAACTCTCCACTCCCTCCTCCCCCAACCCCTGGTAGCCACTAATAAAATTTTGTCTTCATGCATTTGCTTATTCTAGATGTTTCATGTAAGTGGGGTCATACAAATTTGCCCTTTCGTGTCTGAAGTTTTCCACTCAGCACCATGTTTTCAAGGTTCATTCATGTCCTAGCATATATCGGAGCTTCATTTCTCTTCACAGCTGAATAATATTCCGTTGTACGGATCTCCCACCTTTTGTTTATCCATGCATCCGTTGATGGACGCTTGGGTCGTTTCCGCCTTTTGGCTACTGAGGATGGTGTTGCAATGAACATTGGTGGACACACGTCTTTCTGAGACCCTACGTTCAAGTTTTTTGGGTACATAACTAAGAGTAGAATTGCTGGATCGTATCGTAGCTCTGTGTTTAACTTTCTGAGGAATTGCCAAACTGTTTTTCCACAGCACCTGCACCGTTTTGCACCAGCAATGCATGAGGGTTCCAATTCTCTACATCCTCGTCAATACCCCTTATTTTCCATTTTTCTGACAATAGCCATTGCAGTGGGTGTCAAGTCAAAATTGTGCCTTTTTTACCTAAATGGCTAAAATAGTTCCCTTCTCTTTTTCCCACTGTCATCCTCAGTACGACAAGTACCTCCACTGAGCCCCCAACCTCCTGCACCTGGCTAGCCGAGAATGCACCCTGGCCGGTCCCCTGACTCCAATCTGCTTCCCACACTTGCAAAGAAGATTTTTCTAAAATTAAAGTCTAGGTATGCCACTGTTCTGCTTATATCTTTCAGTGGTTCCCTACCTCCTGCCGAATAAATGAAACTTGTGTTCATCACTTTGGTGATCCGGCACCTGACTCCTCTCAGCCTCTTCTCCCACCATATACCCCCCAGGAGCACCCAGCTTCAGTCGAATGGGTCCACTAGCCATTCTCTGAAAGGACCACATGGTCTTTTACTTTCTTGCCTTTGCGCATAGTTACTATTATACGTCATGATTTAAATTGATGAGTAGTCTTCCCTCATGCACTTCCCCCAAGACTGAGTTTTATTTTTTTTTCCAGTTGTGCTGACTTCCCCTGGATTGTGTGTTGCCCTTCTCTTCACCTAAGATGATCCTTGTCTACAATCACATTGATGGGGAACACACGTACAATAGGTTGCAGATTTTGTTCTGTTAAGACAGCAAGAGAGCTGCCTCCTCTGGATGCCAATGAGCCCTTCAATACTGCAGAGGCAATGGCAGAGTGGGGTCTGGGCTATGCTGTCCTGAAGTCTGTGGATCAAGATGATATACCTGACGTGGAGCTGAGCACTTTGCAAAGACTGCATCATACTTGAAGGAAAGGAGGTCTATTTATTTTTTAGTTTCTACTGCCTAGCAAGAGAGCCCTGGTGGTGTACTGGTAAAAGCACTCGGCTGCTAATCAAAAGGTCGGTAGTTCGAATCCATCAATTTCTCCAGGGGAGAAAGACGTGGTAGTCTGCTTCCACAAAGATCACAACCTTGGAAACCCTATGGGGCTTGGATCACCATGAGTTGAAAAGCGATGCTAAGCTACCCAACAACAACCCAACAGTTCCGTCAAACACACCACGCCTCATCATGCTACATCATTTTATTTATGCTGTTTCTCTGGCTGCAATTCCTCCTCCCCCTGCTCCTTCCCAAATTCTTCCTCTAAATAGTTTCAGTTCATCCTTCAGCACTCAGTTCAGAAATGATCTCCTCTGGAAAGCTTCCTCCGAAATCCCACTGAACAGGAGGTTTTTCAAACATGGAGGGGAAGTAAGAAATAAAGATTAAGGGGTCAGCCTATCATCCATTTTTCCCCCTGGAAAAGCCACTCTACCCTTGTTTGAGGTTTCTAAGAATGAGTATACCTTGGCCTAAAACATACCTTGAGCCAAGGATATACTTGAAGGAGGTCCTTATCTCTCCTATTAATGACTACTTACAGGTGAGAGAACTACAAATGAATAGTTGATGTCCCTTCACCTTTGGCCTGAACACTTGAGTAAACAGCCTTCTTTCTCTCCCTAATTGAGGTAAAATTCACATAACATAAATTAGGCATTTTGTTGTTGTTGATTTTGGTTCTGGTTTTGATTTGTGACTTAGCAGACCCCACGTGTTTACAGAGTAGAACTGCTCCTTTCTACCTCCACAGCCCCAGTGTTTCCAGGGCTGTCATCTTTACAGAAACGGATCACCAGGCTTGGTTCTTCAATGGTGCCACTGGGTAGGTTCAAACCACCAACCTTTTGGTTATGAGCCAAATGCAAACCATTTATGCTACCCAGGGGCTTTTAAATTAATGATTTAAAGTGTACAATTCAGTAGCATTTAGTACATCCATAGAGTCATGCTATCATCACCTCCATCTAGTTCTAAAACATTTTCATAATGCCAAAAGGAAACCCTCTACCCATTAAGTGGTTATTCCCCATTCCCTGCTCCCCCAAGCCTCAGGCAACCACAAATCTGCTTCCTGTCTCTCTGGGTTTACTGGTTCTGGATATTTCACATAAATGAAATCAGACAATATGTAATCTTTGTCTTGCTTAATTCACTTAGCATAATGTTTTTAAGGCTCATCCATGCCATAGCATGTCTCAATGCTTCATTTCCTTTTTTATGGCTGAGTAATAGTCCACCATATGGGTATGCCACATTCTGTTCATCCATTCATCTGCTGATGGACATTTGGGTTTTTTCCACCATTTGGCTATTCTGAATAACACCACTATGAACATGCGTGTACAAGTTTTTGTTTAAATACATTTTCAATTCTTTGGGGTATATATCTGGGAGGGGAGTTGCTGGGTCATATTGTAAGCCTGTGTTTAACTTTTTCAGGAATCTTCTTTTTCAGAAGTGCTAGATGTAGGGAGTGCTCACTCCAACCCAAACATGCAGGTGGGCTAAAGTGAACTTGAATGGATTTCCTGTAGCCTTCAGGTGAGCTTCCCTGCCCTCTGCACCTGGTGAGAGCTCCATGTACCACACCCTACCGCATCAAAATGATCCATTTCCAGGTCTGTTACCAAGACCAGCCTGCAAATCTCTCCACAGCAGGAGCCTTGCCTTCTTGACTCATCTGTGTATGCCTGACGTTTAGTGTTTAGCACTATGCTAGCACATAGTAGGTACTCAAAAATGTTGGCTGGTCTAAACCAACTCACGAATGATTAAACTAATTAAAGTATCATTGCATTCATGGTTCGGTCTTGTTTGATAAGTCCAAGATTTTTTGCTTGGGAAACCTACAGAGAGCTGCTGATAGGGAACACCACCACTGTCTAGCCTGAGGAACATGTGAATTCAGAAAGCAGTAAACCCAGATGAGCTCATAACAATGGCAATGTCTCCACTTTGGGATGGTACATTTAACTTTTGTTTAAATTAAAAGTGAGCACCTTTGACTGGTTCCCAGTTCTTGGTACAAAGGCTCATTATCCTCAGGAAAATACAATTCTGATAACACTGAAAAATAAAGCCAAGGATTGTGTCTGCAAGAAAAATGATCTAACTGATACGGCGGGTCTATTGTGTCTTCACTGTTCAGAGTGTCTCGGCCTGAGAGTTCACCCCCTGAATGATTAGCCTGTCTTAGGACCATGCAGAGGGATGTAGTTCGTTTTTAAAATGTACAATAAATTCAGCCCAGCCAGTTAACAGTTCCGTCCTTATAGCTCATTGCTTTTCTGGCCTTAAGTCTTATCTAAATGCAAGGGCTTGCCATTCAAGAACCTGTAAAAGAAGACTTAACGTGTAGTTTGTGAAACCTTATGTCATTACAATGAGATCTCTTTTTATTTTTTCCCCTGTAAATTCTCCCTTGATGTTAAAGAAGCTAAAAATGATCAAACACCAATTAATCCATAACGACCTAGGAATTATGAAACACGGAAAGGACAGTCTGCTCCTGAAAAAAGTCAAGAAGAATGGAAAGAGGTATAACGTGAGGTTAACATGTGTGATTCCAGTGTGGCAGACCATAACCTGAGACCAGCTTCATCATCTTGCTTCTAAACCAGCCCTTCCATCTGTGTTTCCGATCCCTGTAAGTGACACCCCTTCTCCCCACTCCCCAGGACTTAGGTCTTAGCATCAGTTTGATGCCTCCTTGTCGCTTGCCCTCAGTGTTAGTTCCCACATCAGGCTAGTATAAATCAAACCAAACCAGGTGCTGTCAGTCAATTCTGACTCACAAAGACCCCAGGTGTGTCAGGGTAGAACTGTGCTCTGTGGGGTTATTTAATGACCAATTTTTCAGAAGTAGATCACCAGGCTCCTCTTTCAAGGCACGCCTGGGTAAACTTAAACCTCCAGTCTTTTGGTTAGCAGCCAAGAACTTTAGCCTTTTAGCCAGCTTATTGCCTCCATGTGCACGCATGCACATACACACACACACTGATTTATTCGTTAATCTCCCTCATACACAGGCCAACACACAATTCAAAAACTGCTAAGACTTCTCAGTCCCCACAGAAGAAAGCACTGACCCTTGGCCTGGCTTCAAAGCCATCTGTGTGTGACCTTGCCCTGACTTAGCTTTCCTCGCTGCAGTGGGAGCGAGCCATCTTCTGTTCTATACACATTCCTACCATGTCAGGGGGAGTTTCCCAGAAGACCCTGAGGTGAGGATTCATGTACAGGTGACTGAGGAATCTAGACAGGGAAAAATGAAAGCCGAGAAAGGGTGTGATTTCAGACACAGACCTGTGTGAGAGAGCATCGCCTGATCCTGCAGGGGAACTCTGAATTGAAGTTAAACCTCCGAGCTGTCCTGACCCAGGGCAAGGCAGCTGGGCCTTCTTACCCCTGCACCTGCCAGTCATTAGCTAAGGACTGGGGTGGGGTGAGTGCAGGGAAGGTGAGATATAAACTCCCAGGCACTTCTGGATCTCTGTGTAACAGGGTCAAGTTTGCTCCAGTAGCCAGAGGGCAGTCTTCAAAGAGAGTCCTGGGGTCATGCAAATGGTTAATGTGCTCCGCTGCTAACCAAAAAGTTAGAAGTTTGCATCCACTCAGACGTGCCTCAGGAGAAAGGCCTTGTGACCTCCTTCCAAAAAAACAATTGCAAACGAGTTTTACTCTGACATACATGGGGTCGCCATGAGTCAGAATCAACCAGTGGCAACTGGTTACTAGTAGTCCTTAAAGAGTCAAAGGTACAGAGCTGTTGGAAGCAAAATATACCAAAGGAGGAGGGAGGGGAGTACAGAAAAGGTGAAGGGACCAGGAGGATATGGGTGCAGTGATGACAGTGTCTGTCACATCTACTTTCCAACCTGGTCACTAGGAAGGACTTTTTCCTCCACTTGCCCAAATCCTGACCTTCTTTCACAGCCCAGCTCAGAAGCTTCAACCAGGCTCCCCTAACCACACACACACACGCACACACTCACACAAACACAGGAACGGGGAAGAGAGCCCAGCCATCAATGGCACGTCAGATGAATGGACAAGGCACAAAGCATTCTCCAGTCCCAGGAGAGGGCAGGCATCTGAGGAATAAGAGGGGGTGGGCATCTAGAAAGCACAATGACCCTGGATCACTGTGTTGTATGACACTTAGAAGTGCAGGTGGTTGGATGGGCATAGCCAGGGCCTCTCATGGATAGCAGGATTCCAGTACTTCGACTGAGTTTAGAGCAGCCACTATCAGACTTACTGGAGGGCAGTTACAGAGGTAAAATTCTATGAGCTGGGCCCAACAGTGGAGATGAAAGGACAAGAAGGATAAAGCTACAACATGGGAGGTGTCTTAGTCATCTAGTGCTGCTGTAACAGAAATACTACAAATGCATGGCTTTAACAAAGGGAAGTTTATTCTCTCACAGTCCAGTAGGCTAGAGGTCCAAATTCAGGGCACCAGCTCCAGGAGAAGGCTTTCTCTCTCTCGGCTTTGGAGGAAGGTCCTTGTCATCAGTCTTCCCTTGGTCTAGGAGCATCTCAGTGCAGGAACCTCAGGTCCAAAGGATGCGCTCTGCTCCCGGCGCTGCTTTCCTGGTGATGTGAGGTCCCCATGTCTCTCTGCTCACTTTTCTCTTTTACATCTCAAAAGAGATTGGCTTAAGACACTCTTAATTATCTAGTGCTGCCATAACAGAAATACCACAAGTGGATGGCTTTAACAAAGAGAAATTTATTTCCTCACAGTAAAGTAGGATAAAGTCCAAATTCTGGGTGTCCGCTCCAGAAGAAGACTTTCTGTGTCGGCTCTGGAGGAAGGTCCTTGTCCTCACTCTTCCCATGGTCAAGGAGCTTCTCAGGCACAGGGACCCTGGGTCCAAAGGACGTGCTCTGCTCCTGGTGCTGCTTTCTTGGTGGTACGAGGTCCCCAACTCTCTGCTTGCTTCTCTTTCCTTTTAACTCTTGAGAGAGAAAAGCTGGCGCAGGCCACACCCCAGGGAAACTCCCTTTACCTTGGATCAGGGAGGTGACCTGAGTAAGGGTGGTGTTACAATCCCACCCTAATTCTCTCAACATAAAATTACAATCACAAAATGGAGGACAACCACACACTACTGAGAATCATGGCCTAACCAAGTTGATACAAATTTGCGGGGGGGGGGGGACACAATTCAATCCATGACAGACACTATCTAGTCTTTTAGACCTCATCAGTATAACTGCCGCTAATCCATCTTATTACATCGTAATGATAGGATTTACAACACATAGGGAAATCACTTCAGAAGATGAAATGGTAGATAATCATACAAAAGAATCATGACCTAGCCAAGTTGACAGATATTTGGGGGGGACACAACTCAATCCATGACAGGAGGGAATAGGACCAACCAAGGTACAACACCCCAGGACAGACTGGCAGAGCAAGTGACCAGATACTGACCTTCACCTGAGGGCAGAGGGCTGAAGACACTCCTTAAACTCAAACTGAGCCTCTCAGGGACCAAAAAAGTTGCTTTTGAGGCTCTTAAGTTGAAATGCCAAAAGAGGATGTAGTACCTCCTTGCTAACTTCTGTCACTGTATCGCTCTACAGTACAGGTCGGCAAACAAAATATTCAAATTCCCAGTCTCCTTTGCAACTAGAGGTGGTCACATGCCATCATCCTAGCCAATAAAAAAACAAATAAAAGCCCTTGGGAAGGACTCTTCTTTACTCCTCCCAGTTCTCCTATTTCCTGCCTAGAATGAATATTGCTACCTGGTGATATAGCAGCCATCTTACCACCACAAGGGTGAGAGCCACAAGGTTAGACAATGGAGAAAGAAAGAGCCTGGTCTCTTGATGTTCAGAGGGTCTGCCATCTTCAACAGATCACCCTGGGTGTGGACATCCAGCCAACAGACAGAGGAGAGGGAATGGAGAGTTCCCACAGCGAACTTTTATGGACCAGAAAGAGGAGTAGAATATATCACTTCCACCTACTTTCTTTGGCAAGAATTCAGTTGCATGGCCACACTAACTGCAATGCATTCTGGAAAATGTAGTCCAGCCCAGAAGGAAAGGGAAAAGATTGTGGTGACTCCCACACATCCCTGAGCAGTTGCCCCAGCCCTAAACTGTCTCACTCTAACCTTCTGGTTATAGGGAAAAAAAAAAGAGTTTTGCTTCCTTGTTCAAGATACTATTTGTGAGTCATTCTTGTTACTCTCAGGCAATACTTAATGGCGTGTATACATTAAGCATTTACATGTAGAACACTAATGCTTTTAACACACACACATTTAATATAATAGTGCTATCACAAGATGGAAGCCCTGGTGGCTTAGTGGTTACATGCTATGGCTGCTAACTAAAAGGTCGGCAGTTCAAATTCACCAGGTGCTCCTTGAAAACTCTATGGGGCAGTTCTACTCTGTCCTATAGGGCCGCTATGAGTTAGAATTGACTCTACGGCAACGGGTTTGGGTTTTTTTGTTTGTTTAATCAGAAGATGATTAAAGTTTATTTAAAATATTAATTTATAATACACTCCAGAGGTGTGGTATAGCAATGAGCACACGTTTAAATGTGTATGGTAAATCTCTTTGGTTCTAACGCTGTCCGTGATTTCGGTGACTGTGGTTTAACTTAAATATCAGAAGTCAAACATTTGAGGCTCTTCACAGATCTTGGGTCTGGGTCAAATACCTCCCCCAGTGGGGAGGGGAAGAGAACTGACCTACTTCTGTACCTGCCACTGGATTAAAAGATCCTTGGGAATAGAATTGGTACCACAGTCACGTTTTTATTTATTTATAAATGGGTAGATGAATGAATGGGTGGATGGACTGTGGAATTATTGCAACAATGTCAAATGTTAGTAGCTACTTCTTTCTACAGAAAGCATAGTGTGTTGCCAAAAAATAACTTTGGAGACAGATGCAAAAATGAAGACTATGCAATCAGTGATTTAGGCATTTTTGAAATAGGGCACAATGTTGCTTTGTGGGGAAAAACAAAATCATGATTCAATACCCACTTCATGAGTCTTCAGACTAGAAGGGAACTTGGTCCAGCTCCCTTCATTTACAGAAGAGAAAATTAGGTACAGAAGGATTAGGTTACTTTCCCGAGTTATAAATCACTGAGGTAAGAGTAAAACTCAGGTTTTCTGACTCCTAGTCTAGTGCTGGAAACCCTCGGGGCGTAGTGGTTAAGTGCTATGGCTGCTAACCAAGAGGTTGGCAGTTTGAATCCGCCAGGCACTCCTTGGAAACTCTATGGGGCAGTTCTACTCTGTCCTATAGGGTCGCTATGAGTCGGAATCGACTCGATGGCACTGGATACTCTAGTGTTGAAGGAGCCCTTGTGGTGCAAACAGTTAAGTGCTTGGCTGCTAACTGAAAGGTTGGCGGTTCGAACCCACCCAGTGACTCCAAGAGTGAAAGACCTGGTAATCTGCTTCTATAAATATTATAGCCTAGGAAGCTCAATGGGGAAATTCTAATCTGCCACAGGGGGTGACTACGTGTCAAAAAATGACTTGACAGCACCTAACAATATTGGAGCCCAGGTCATGCAGTGGTTACGAGCTACAGCGAGGTAAGGCTGCTAACCAAGAGGTCAGCAGTTCAAATACGCCAGCCACTGCTTGGAAACCCTGTGAGGCAGTTCTACTCAGTCCAATAGGGTCGCTATGAGTTGGAATCAACTTGATAGCAATGGGTTTGGTTTTTTCTTGGTAACAACAGCAGTCTAGTGTTGATGTACACCATACCATTTTCTGCAAAAAGAAGTACAACAGGAATTTAAAAATATACTTCTGTTAACGGAGGAAAGGGTTCTGCCTAAGAATTTGATCTCACGAGTGTATAAGAGAATCCTGACTTTCAAGGTTTTGGCTGTTGTTTATTCTGCTAAGGGCGAATGCCCTGCTTCCATACCAGAACATCTCAAGAGCTCACTACTTACGTCCTGGTAGGTATTCAGTAAACATGTGTTAACGTGATTTTTTTTTTTCTTTTTTATTCAAAGGAAGGTCCAGGGCTCAATCTGGGATAAGAATAGAGAGCTAGATCACTGTATATAGTTCATAACACAATTTTTTAGACCTACCCCCATAGTTGGAGAAAATAAGCTTGGAGGAGGGGGTTAAAGTGGAGGGAAGAAGTATGAGAGGTGGCTTTAAGGGAGAGAAAGAGGGTAGGCCAAGCAACACGTTGGAAAACCAGGGTTAGGAAGACAGCTGGCAATTACGCATTCCCTGTGCTGGAAACCCTGGTGGCGTAGTGGTTAAGTGCTACAGCTGCTAACCAAAAGGTTGGCAGTTGAAATCTGCCAGGCACGCCTGGGAAACTCTATGGGGCAGCTCTACTCTGTCCTGTAGGGTCACTATGGGTTGGAGTTGACTTGATGGCAATGGGTTTGGTTTTTTTTTTTTTTTTTTTGGTGCTTAGATTTGCCAAAGAACTTCAGGGTGCCGACGTTTAATACTGGATTTTAAATAGTTGCTCATTCTGTGATGTACTGCAGTTCACCCTGTTATCTTTGCACCTTCAGAGTCAGCGGTTATACAGGGACAAAACTGGAGGCATGAACAGCTAAGGTGGTGAGGATGTATTCAGCAGGAAATGGAGAATGGGCTGAGTGCAGGATCATAAACTTCACAGAAACCCCCAGAAGTCTGTGGGGAAGGTTCTTGACACCCCCATTGTATGTGAAATGGGGATTCACAACACGTTGCTTTCATAGTAGAGAAAAAGGTGACCATGGGAATCTGTTAAGACCTGGAGACATCCAGAATATTCCCCTCCCAAAAAAAAAAAAAAAAAAAATCAGTGGGGTTTTAGAAAGGATATATAGATCAATTAGACTCTTTGACTTTCCTCTGAAGAGTCACATGATGCATAAAATTCTTATGTTCAACACACACTCTTGGGATTTCCTACATTTAGACAACACTCATTTATAATCACCACAACTCTTCATTAATTCTTCAGTAACTGTCTGTCCCTATTGGTTGCAACATCAATAAAACAGTGTGGACTACCCACAGTTCACCCCCAGTGGCTTGCTCTCTCTCCCTGCAACTTTTATTCCAAAGCATGTCAGCATATAAATAAATTAGAGACCAATTATTAGTTTTGTAAAATCCACTACCTCATAACTAATAGTGACAGAACGACTCCACAGTTTGTTGTTCCTTAGAATGACCTTGGGGGGGGGTGGGGAGGAGGGAACAGGTAATACTTCCTAAAGCACAGATTCCTAGACAGGATTCTGGTGGCCCAGGAATCTGAATTTTAGCAAGAACGCCAGGAGATTATGATGCTTTTGGTCTTTGGGCCATATTTGAAAAAGCTTGTCCTGGAGAGACTTTATCTTTGGTCGAGGCTCCAGAGGCACTAGCTAAAAGTATCCAGTCAAGTTCTGGATGGTAGGCGTGAAGATAGGATGAAAGAAAGAAAACCAAGTTAGTAGTCACATACTCCTTCCAAAACCAACCAGTCCTGGCAAGCCCACTTCTTCTTATCTTCCTCAGAGTTGACTCATTGCCTGCAAGAGTTGGTTTCAAACGTTTTGCTACAATATGGCTCTCTTCATGTGTTCACCTATGAAGGTAAAAAGCAGGGAGGCAAAATCCACTAATGTTCCTTTATTGACAAATAGCAGGTATGTGGGAGAGAGAACCTGGAGAATGGATCATCAACTAAGACAATACACTGAGTCAATCAAAGTCCGGCCATTACCCCTCATTCTGTGTGTGAATGAATGAAGGGGCTAGACACCAGAGGTATTGGCTATTGGATACCAGAAGCAGGCTCAGTTTGACAGAGTATATTCATTCACAGTTGTATATGTCAGCTGTTATTGTTGATCTAATTGGGTTCACTCAAGTATTAGGCACCAAAGACGTACCTTCCAGTAGCTAACTCCACTGTAGTTAAAGGCAGGGCCCACTAAAGGAAATAGAAAATCAGTGGGATGAGTTAATGGATTTATCAAAAATTTATTGCTAAAGTTAAGAACTGTACTTTTTTTTAGAGATCTAGTGCTGCATTTTAGCAATACCTGATAATATTCTGGCAGGTAATAGGAAAGTCGTTGAATAACATTAGCGTAATTATTTTAATTGCCTGCTATAATTAGCTGGAGAATTTCTTCATCCTTATCTCCCTTCTGTTTTCTCAGCCCTCTCCTCCCAGCATGTTTAGCAGTGGATGGAATAGCCATGATCACAGAAGAACACTAAATGAGTGGAAGAGATGAAAGTAATCGCTGAGACATTTGTCACTCTAGAGACATTTACCTCAGCTTCTTCCCCTCCTGGGTTCCTGTGACCTTCCTCCAAGGGACTCAGAGTCAGCAGTGGAAGAATATAGCATTGGGAGAGAAATAGGGTTTGGTGTGCAGCTGGAGACGAAGGGGGCAGTGGTCTGGGAGAGAGGTGCATGGAAGATGGAGGGTGCAGAAATACAGAGAAAAAGGAAAGAAGCTAGAGAATAAGTGAGTAGAAGAGGGAGAGAAGTTAAAAATTAGAAGGGAAGAGAAAGAGAAAAGAGGTAAGAATGTAAAGGACAGGAGTAAGCCTCCTAAAGGCAGTGAAGCTCTATAGCACCTGATACATTGGAAGCACTCGGTAGATATGTTTGAATTAACAGACTAAAATAAGAACTAATGCTATGCATGTAAGGTGCTGAGAACAAAAATAGGAGACTAAATAAAGGGTGAACTGGCATCCCATATCTTTTATTTCTTCCTCATTGCCTAGCTCTGTGCCTTGCAGAAAACAGATACTTCACAAATGTGTGGATGAAGTGATTAATTCATTTCCATCGTTATCTAACACTTATTTCTGGGCTCTGATGTGCAGTTCTGTGGGGTGGTAATTTTGGGAATTGGAACAGTGATTGGCCTGAAAAGAATGACTGGGTATCTCATCACTGAAAGATGTATTTCTTCAAGTGTACAAAGGATTGAAGGGTAGAAGGATAAGCAGGCAAAGGAGGAGAAAAAGGAAGAAAGAGAAGGGAGAGAGGAAGGAAAAGTAGAAGGACTAGAAAGAGAAGCTGTTCCAGCTGTGAATGTAGAAGAAGCAATGATTGTAGCAAAGGCATGATTCATAGGTATGGAAAACATGAGTCATCCAAATTCCCCTTAGAGACAGCCCTGACTTTATTGGGAAGAACGCCTTCCTTAATAAATTCTTGAGGTAGAAGGTACGTCCCATACCCCATTCCTATTCCCTGCCCACTGAGAACCTGAATTAGCAAGCATAAAGTTTTCATGGTACATAAAAATCTGTTAAATGAGACCAGAGAAGGCATTTGTTTAGTCTGGCCCCTGAAAGGAGGAGATGTGATGGAAATGGCAGAGAGGGGGACAAGAGATGGAGAGAGGATGGTTGAAGAGCCAGAGAAAGAGGGAGATGTTGAGATGATGTAAAGGGTAAACCCAGTAGCTGGGCAACTCTTTCAGCCATGTATTGCTTTCTACCAAACCACTCTAATTCTAGGCTTACCTGGGTCTTTCTTTGCTCTATGTAATGTCATCTGAGTCTGAAGACATCTAGGAGCTCATGTGGATAGGAAAGCCCAAGATGGCTTGCTCTCATGGATGGCAGAAGATGCTGGCTGTCATTTGGGGAACTCACTAGGAAGGTGTCAGCCTCATGAATCTTCCATGTGGTTTAGGCTCCTCAAGGCACGACATCTGTGAGAGGGTATAGTGTCAAAATGCTTATCTGGGGTATGCATCAAATATAATGCAGAAGAGTGAGGTATACCCAAAGCAGAGGCAAAGTGATTATGAATAGAGAAGTCCTCTGGAACCTCAAGAAGTGGTCCCTCTGGTATGGATTTAATAGTACAACTCCGTTTGCAAAGTAAGGCTCTACCCGTTAAATTTGCAGGGGTTGTATCACAGAGCAGAAAGCAATGTTTTTTAGTGAAGACTTATGGTTAAGGGCTGGGAGATAGGGAAAATCTGCAGGTTATTTGAAATACCTACCACTTGCCTGCTTACTCCTAGGAAGGAGCCCTTTTAAAACATTCTGCCAGGTGTTATAGTTCAGATAAAGGGGCTATTTCCCACTCTAATTTCTGTTTTTGAATTAAGTCTCCAATTTCGGGCTTAACTCCACTGACAAAATGAGATGAAAGGCCTGTCGTTAACAACAGCATCTTCTATAACTACCAAATGTTACTGGAAGGTGTTCTCTAGTCTATCCTGAAAATCTCTTATGCTTTCATTTTTTCTTTTGTTTACATGGTTGAATTATGGTCCAATTAATTTTTATTGGAAGTCAAATTCATATTGGAAATGTTTCAGGCATGGATTTTAAGAGACTTTGACCTACCTTTCTGGCCTTTTTTTGGTCCACAGATTTATTGGGGAAAGAGAGACCATTTTGTAAGGGGGAGGGAGAAAGCTTACACTCAAGGAAGAAAGAAAAGAAATGGTCCCTATATGAGGAGGAGGGGGAGAGCTTACACTCAGGAAGAAGAAGAGACACAGGGTGGTGACATTCCTCAATAAGGTGGTCCCTACATAGTTAAACTTTAAGCCAAGAAAATGATTCCTATAGGGGTCCCTAACTTGATAAAGTCCCTAACTTGATAAGGTCCCTAACTTGGTAATTAAACCTTAAGCCAAGGAAATAATCTCTGTAGAGGTCCCTGTCTTGGCTGGTAGGCATTAATAGGGAGAGATAAGAGACAAGAAGGGTACAAAACCCTAAGAAAACGACTATCAGGGCTCTCAGATTCTCTCTATACCTGAGTAGTCCGCTTGACACTCCCTAGTCAAGCGTAATTTCTCTACTAACCCTCTGCTTGCTAATAAACCTCTGCTCGCTTGACACTGTTTGTCTCAGTGTTTGAATTCCTTCCTACACTGAAGACAAGAACCGAGGTTATTCTCTCCTATAACAATTTCACAATAGGTCCCTTTCTGGGTCAGTCTAACCAGCTTTTGCCACCCAGGATTTAGCATTTGAGGTTCCAACCAAGGTGTGTTACAAGCTGATAGAGAATCAGGTAACCCTGGGTCATATGCACCCAAAACAATTCTAAATTCTTCTGTGAGTATTTGTTGGTCTTGTTTTGGTTTAGGAAGGTCTTTAATTATAGCCCCTCATTCAATCTAAGCCTTAAATTATACAGTTGCACCCATACCTGGCTCATGAGAGGTGGATCTTTAGAGGCAACTGGCCTTTTGGGTTTTAGGAGAGTTGTTAGGAAAAGGAAGGAGACGTGGACAAGGGCAAGAAGAGGGAGGAGTCAGTGCAGGTGCAGAAGCAGAGGGATGAGAAGGATTAGGGGAAGAGGGAGAGTCGGATCCAGGGAGGCAGGTGGAGGACAGAAAGGGGGGAAGGATTTACTTGGAAAATGAGTCCAGTTTGTTGTTGCTTAAGTTGGTTGAATTTCTCATTAGCTTTGGCCAAAAAAATCTCTTAATGAAGCAATTTTTGGTTCAGTATTTCGTTTTGAGGACGCTGCACACCAGTCAAAAAATGCTGCCCAAGTGGGCCTGAGAAATTTTATTCCCTTCCTTTTCTAAAACCAAAAACCAAACCCACTGCCGTCCAGTGGATTCCGACTCATAGCGACCCTATAGGACAGAGTAGAACTGCCCAGTAGAGTCTCCAAGGGGCGCCTGGTGGGTTCAAACTGCCAACCTTTTGGTTAGCAGCCGTAACACTTAACCACTATGCCACCAGGGTTTCCTTCTTTCTAAAAAAAAAAAAAAATAAGGCACCTCTCAAATGAACAGCTTTGTTCAAGTCAAAATGTTCCCCAGAGTGGCCACGGAAGGCTCAAATCACCTTTGGTAAAGTTATGCCATTTAGAAAGGCAGGTGCAAGAATCAGGACTATAACAAGAGCACAAATAAGAAGCAGGCATTTTTTCTGCAAGAAAAGAGGATTAAACTAAGCTGATGCCATGAAAGCTGGTTGGTGGAAATGTAACGCTTATGCACCTCACGTCTTGGTTCCCAAACCTGACGATCTTTGCCCTCAGGCGGGCGGAAAACCAGAGAGAATGCTCTTTCTGGATCAAAGCCAAATGCTTCAAATGTCTTATGGAAAAACATTTTCTCTGGACAAAGTATAGAGATGGAAGGAGAACCTCATCCAGTTTTATACAGGACACACAGCAAAGTTTGTCCAAGCGGATGCTGGTCTAGCTAGAACCGCAAACTCTCAGGTCTGGGAGGCCTGCTGGAACCACAGGCTTACAGGGCCTATTCCTGTCCTACCATGTGATTCTTCTTCTTCTGACAAACAACACTTTGAGACAGCACAACACAAAACAGAAACATAAAAGACAGCACACAATGATGAAAAGGAATGGTCTGAGTCCACCAAGGATGCCGAACAGGAACCAATAACACAACCTGGGTGCCAGACAGCAAATAAAGAACAGAGGAACTCAACGCAGAGAGCGGAGCTTAGACCCTGTGCTAACTTACCACGTGGACATGGACTCCACGAGCCAGGAGCAGCAGGCAGGTGGGAGGGGATGCTCTGTGCATTCCGCACCTGGTTGAAGGCCGGGGTCCATGGTGATGGGTATTGCAGACCACGTCTCTGTAGAACCTCTAAATTAACTGTAAAAATAGACAAAGAAGCCCAAATAGGAATAACCAAAGGCTATTTAGTCAGAGCTTGCTATAGCCACCTGTACTTAGAGTTGGGAGAAACTCAGAAGCAGGCAGGATGGTGGGAAAGCTTTATAGTGGAAAAAAGAAAGCTTCAGGTATACCTTGATTGAGGCTGTTGGCATGAGAAAGCTGGAGAACCATTTTATGTGATTGTTTAAAAAAAAACAAAGTTGCTGTAGAGTCGATTCCAACTCATGACAACCCATACGTGTCAGGGTAGATCTGTGCTCCATACGGTCTCCAGTGGCTGATTTTTCAGAAATAAAGCACCAGGCCTTTCTTCCAAGGCACCTCTGGGTGGACTCGAACCTCCAACATTTTGGTTAACCATGTGAACCTCCCAGGGACTCCATTTGATTGGTTAGGTGAGGATATTTGTATTTCTCCAGTTGGTCGTAAGTTGAAAATGGGGACAAAAATTAAAGAAGCATTGATTAATCAAGTCCTGGCCATTCTAGGCCCATTGTTACATGGACTATCGTTTGACTTCCTGGGCTGGATGCTGCAGGTTGAGGGTCAGAGTTCTATTTTTATACATGGTCTGGCCATTTTTGATTTGTTTATTCAGTCTTTCAACATGCACCAACATGGTCATCACTCGGAAGTAGTAAGACAGGGAACAGAGGGGGCCCCCAAATGTGCAATTCACATAGACAAATTAAAGTAACAAAATAACAGGAAATTGGCCAGGGTGCAGAAACAAAGCCATTCCCTGGAACAATGGGGCAGGGTATCAGAAAACAGCCCACGAACTTCTTTAAAGTTGTCTTTCAGAAGCCTCTGGATAAAACTAGCCCCAGGGACATGCATGGAACATCCACCTCTGACCACTGTGTGACCTTTCACCAGGGATAGTGAGGGGCTGCAGCTGCAGCCGCAGCTGGAGAATCGAACTTGGGGAGCGAGAGACTGGGCAGGCGTGACAACCCATAATAGGTCTTGCTACGAATCCCAGAGGCCTCTGGGACAGGAGTCATCTTAGAAAGCTGCTGCGCGTACACCGTAGTTAATATATCCCCGCCTAAGGCTATGAATAAACATGGATCTTTTCCCCACCCAAGAACTTTTCAAAATCCAAGCAAGTCTTTTGTTCTGTGAGACGGGGGTAAACGTAGCTTAGGCCTGACTAGTCTCCACTTGCAAGCCTCTTCAATAAAGCTTTGCTCATGTGGAAAACTCTTTGTGCCTTACCTGCTCATTCTTGACCAGTGAGAGGCAAGAACCTTATTCAATTCCAACAACAGTGGAATTTGTAGAGTTTTCTCTTTTTCCACTTTATTTAAAAATTCTACAATAACTAAGACGTATTTTTTAATATAAAGCTAATTTTGAAAACAGCTACCAAAACAGCAATAACAGCAGAGTTTACAACAAGTTAAGATTATACCTACGCCTTCTGTATATCAACCACCTGAGAAAGATGACAGCATCCTAGCATTTTATAAAATAAATACCATTAAGAAAAATACAAAGTGGTTTTGCCAAACGACAACAAAACAAAACAAAAAACAGAGCTTATGGCATCGTCTGTTCTGAACGAGATCATTCCACCCAATTCTCTTAAATGTTTTTCCAGAAATAAGATCAACGCAATTCTAGGCAGAAAGCCAGAGTTTTCATATCAAGAGAAGAACAAAGATTTACTTATCGGTGGGATGACTTGTATTCAGGAAGAAAATCAGGGAAAAATGTCTCTGAGTGACTCATTTGTAACCAGTAGAGTCATTTTATCGGGCTGGTGTACAACTGAAGTCAGATCACTTTTATTTTTCGAATTTTTTTTGCTTGAGTCCTCACCTGCTGTAATTATCAGAGATTTCATTGTCTCCTTATTGAAAGCTTCCTTACATTTAACATCTCAGTGCCACAAATTCAAAGCTCAATTACTTAGTCCTGAGAGAGTCAATCCTGCCTTCAAATACCTGGCAGAAGGAAACCAGAGTTTGCTGATCAAGCCCCAATACCTAGCTTTGGTGCCTCAGTGCCCACTGGATGCCCAGTTGGCAGTTATATCTTCCTGGTCTCAGCACAGTAGTGCCTCATACTTGGACCTTAACATTCGATATCTAGTTCAATCTTCTACCACCCATCTGTCAGTTTGTCATGTTGTGGTGGCTTGTGTGTTGCTATGATGCTGGAAGCTCTGCCACCAGTATTTCAAATACCAGCAGGGTTCCCGTGGTGGGCAGGTTTCAGTGGAACTTCTAGACTAAGAGCAACTAGAAAGAATGGCCTGGCAATCTACTTCTGAAAATTAGCCGATGGAAACTTTATGAATCACAACAGAATATTATCTGAAATAGTGCAGAAGGTGAGCCCTCTGGGTTGGGAGGCAGACAAAATACACAGTGGCCACAACAGACTCAAGCATTCCAATGATGGTGAAGATAGTGCAAGACTGGGCAATGTTTCATTTTGTTGTACATGGGGTTGCCATGAGTAGGAGCCAACTCAAGGGCAACTAACAAGTTGCACCTTACTGAGTGTCCCAGCACGACTGTCTGCCAAAACAGCTGGATTTAAGAAGGCCTCAAATTCTTGGGTTTTTTATACCCAATATAGGTAAATATATAAAAATGAGTTCTCCGTCCAGTCCTTGGTGCCCTTTCCCATCCGTGGTCTTCAGCTGGGTTGAGTTGGGGCCATATTGATTCATCAGAAAGAGTAAAAAACCAAAAAAAAAACCTAAACCTGTTGCCATCAAATTGATTCTGACTCAGAGTAGGATTGCCCCACAGGGTTTCCAAGGCTCTGTTTTGGGTTTTAGTCTTTAGGGAAGCAGATTGCCACATCTTTCTCCCGTCAACCTTTCAGTTAGCAGCCAAGTACTTAACCACTGTGTCATCAGGGCTCCTTAGAAAGAGTCTACTAACATTAAATCTCAATAAAGAAAGGGTGGAATTTGGGTCTCCATCACATTCCTCTCAAATTCACACACCTCCTAAGTCAGTAAACATCTCTGCCTTCCAGGGTGCCTGGAACAAGTTCTAGTCAAAAAGTATCTATCCTGTTAAATTACCGTATAATCTTCCCCTGGGCAATGGATCCCTACTCAGACCACATTTGCATTACTAAGGGGGAACTTCGAAGTGATGCTCCCACCCCCCACTTCCTCACACACAAACCCCCAATCAAAAAAAAAAAATTCTATCTGCTCTAAGGAGACTTGCTTCCAAGCCCAACCTAGAGAAGCCTTGGTAATGTCTCCTTTAAAATCTTAAATTCCCATTTGTAATGGATTGAACTGTGTCTCCAAAACATATGCATTCTAAATCCTAACCCCTATACCTGTGGAAGGAGCCCTGGTGGTATAGTAGTTAAAGTGCTGGGCTGCTAACTGAAAAGTTGGTAGTTGGAACCCACCAGCCACTACTCAGGAGGAAGATGTGGCAGTCAGCGTCCACAGATATTACAGCCTTGGAAACCCTGTGGGGCAGTTCTACTCTGTCCTATAGGGTCACTATGAGTCGGAATTAACTCAGTGGCAATGGGTTTGCTTTTTTGATGTGGATACCTATAGATGTGGAAACCCTGGTGGCAGTGGTTAAGAATTCAGCTGCTAACCAAAAGGTCAGCAGTTTGAATCCACCAGCTGCTCTTCCGAGTCAGAATTGACTCAACAGCACACAACAACAACAACATTTTCATGCGTGCCAAGTATGAACTCCCCTGAGGTAATAATTCCAGGGAAATGCTACACACTCAAACAGCTCATGAGGATGATTTCACCCAAAATAGTAACTGGGTGCCTACAGACCTGTGGCTGGAACTTAAGTCTTTTGTATCATTACATTCAAGTATTCTTATTTGACGTATACCTCACATTTTTTCTTAGAAACGTACTCGATATCTTTCCTTCACAGCATGCCATTAGCACCAGACCCAGCTAGATGACTAAAACTCAAGTTTTTGTGCAGAAGAAGTTGGTGGAAATAGCCTAGGAAAACTAGAGACTGTCACTGCAAAGAAAAAATATT
Organism: Elephas maximus indicus; assembly: GCF_024166365.1. Taxonomy (NCBI): domain Eukaryota; kingdom Metazoa; phylum Chordata; class Mammalia; order Proboscidea; family Elephantidae; genus Elephas; species Elephas maximus. The sequence continues at coordinate 65,498,789 of NC_064841.1, read as the reverse complement.
TAAAGCTTGGAAATAACAACAACGACAAAAGGTGGTGTGCTCGCTTTGACAGCACATACACTAATGCTGGAACGATACAGACATCCAGACTCCCTGAGGGACAGAATTACTGGTTTGAGGGTTGGGGACCATGGCCTCAGGGAACATCTAGCAAAACTGGCATGTCATAGTATATAAAGAAATGTTCTACATCCTACTTTGGTGAGCAGCATCTGGGGTCTTAAAAGCTTGTGAGCAGCCGTATGGGATACTCTACTGGTCTCACTCTGCCTGGAGCAAGGGAGAATGAAGAAAACCAAAGGCACCAGGGAACAATTAGTCCAAAGGACTACGGGAACACAACTACCACAGCGTCCACCAGACTGAGTCCAGCACAACTAGATGGTGCCTGGCTACTTACCACCACCGACTGCTCTGACACGGATCACAGTAGAGGGTCCCAGACAGAGATGGAAAAAACATAGAACAAAGTCCTAACTCACACACACACACACACACACACACAAAGACCGGATTTACTGATCTGACAGAGACTGGAGAAGCCCTGACAGTGTGGCCTCCAACACTCTTTTAGCTCAGTAATGAAGTCACCTAAAGGTTGGTGGTTCAAATGAGCCCCGTGGCTCTGGGAGAAAGAGCTGGTGATCTGCTCCTGTAAAGATTACAACCTAAAAAAACTCAATCAGACAGTTCTACTGTACCACATGGAGTTGCTATGAGTTCGAATCAACTCAAAGACACCCAACAACAGCAATATATTAACCAGTTTTGTTTCAAACAGTAAACTCATATCAGAATGTCTTTACCGGTTGGAAAAATTCCTGTTCCAACTGGAACCCAAGTGGATTCTCGTTTAAACTGATTTTACCATTTTACTAGTTCCCTCCTTAGAAAGTTGAATGAAATCTTTGATACTTCTTCATACTATAATTACAGGAGTCATATTTTTAACTTTTGGAAAATTACACTTAAACACCACTCAGAATCTTCAAGGTCCAGAGATCATTACGAGGTCATCTGACCCAACGTTCCTCTGAATGTAGGAAAGAATTCCTTCCTCAAACACCTTTGTCATAGGCTGGTTCAGCCTGTGCTTAGAGACTTGCCTGATGGGGAACTCCTAATTTTTTTAAGCCAACCTTTTCCTTTGTAGATATTTATTATTAGAAAGTTATTTCTCAAACTGAGGCAAAAATCATCTTCCAACTCTTGCTCATTAGTTTTAATTGTGCTTTATGGAGCAGCATGAAATCTGACAGCCCTTGGGATGTTTGAAGACAGATATCATACACCCCTTGGTATTTTCTTCCCCAGTTTAATGTCCCTAGGTCTCTATGGGTACTAGAGTATTCTCATGTATTTTCCAGTCCTATTGAATTTGGAGGTCCCTGGGTGGCATAGTTAAGCGCTCAACTACCAAACAAACGTTGGTGATCCAAACTCACCCAGCAGCACAGTGAAAGAAAGTCCTGTTGGTCTGCTTCCTTAAAGATTACAGCCAAGAAAACTCCGTGGAGCATTTCTACTCAGTAACACATGGGGTCACCATGAGTTGGAATCGACCCGACAGCAACAGGTTTGATTTGTTTTCTGGTTATTGACTTTGGAACTTAAATTCAACAAATACTTTTATCTGTGTTAGGTTCTGAGGACATATAAAGGAAATGACATCTGAACAATACGGAAAATATTACACTTATAAACAAATTTTTACAAGTGCAATTGACAGGTTGAAAAGACTGATAAACAGCCTTATGGTGTCCACTGGAGACCAAAAGAGGGCATGACTAATCCAACCTGGGGGTTTGGGAAAGGCTGACTTCACAATGAAAATGCTCCTTAAGTGGGTCCTGAAGGTAAATGGGATGTCGCCAGGAGGTCAACGTATGATGGACATCCTAGGTGTCTTAGTTATCTAGTGTTGCTGTAACAGAAATACCGCAAGTGTATGGCTTTACCAAACAAATTTATTCTCTCACAGTCTAGGAGGCTAGAAGTCTGAATTCAGGGTTCCAGCTCCACAAGAAGGCTTTCTCTGTTGGCTCTGGGGGAAGGTTCTTGTCATCAGTCTTCCCCCTGGTCTAGGAGCTTCTCAGCACAGGGACCCCAGGTCCAAAGGACTCACTCCTGGCTCTTCTTGCTTGGTGTTAATGAGGGCCCTTCTCTCTCTGCCCAATTCTCTCTTTTATATCTCAAAAGAGATTGACTCAAGATGCAACCTAGTCCTGTAGATTGTGTCCTGCCTCATTAACATAACTGCCTTTAATTCCAACTCGGTAATATCATAGAGTTTAGGATTTACAGCAAATAGATAATCACATCAGCTCACAAAATGGAGGACCACCACACAATACTGGAAATCATGGCCTAGCCAAGCTTACACACATTTTGGGGGAACATAATTCAACCCATAACACTAGGCAAAAGTAGAAAGAAGTATGAACAAAAATACCCAAGAGAAAATTCTTAAATAATCACAAGGTACTACTCGTACCTGTTGCCGCCTAATCGATTCCAACTCATAGTGACCCAATAGGTCAGAGTAGAACTGCCCCATAGGGTTTCCAAGGAGCAGCTGGTGGGTTTGAACTGCCAACCTTTTGGTTAGCAGCCGAGCTCTTAACCACTGCACTACCAGAGCCCCCAAGGTACTACAGCGCCCTCCAAATTTCACAAATAGATTTTGCTTCCAACAGCTCTGTACCTTTGATTTTTTGAAGACTATCAGTAACCAGTCACCACTGAGTCACTTCTGACCCATAGTAACCCCATGTGTGTCAGAGTAGAACTGTGCTTCATAGGGTTTTCAATGTTGCTTTTTTGGAATTAGACTGCCAGACCTTTCTTTGAAGGCACCTCTGTCATGGATTGAATTGTGTCCCCCCAAAATATCTGTCAACTTGGCTAGGTCACGATTTGCAGTATTGTATGATGGTCTGCCATTTTATCATCTCATGTGATTTCCCTATGTGTTGTATATCCTATCATTATGATGTAATGAGATGGATTAGTGGCAGTTATATTGATGAGATCTACAAGATTAGATAGTGTCTTAAGCCAATCTCTTTTGAGACATAAAAGAGAGAATAACGCAAGGAGACATGGGGACCTCATACCACCAAGAAAACGGTGCCAGGAGCAGAGCGTGTCCTTTGGACATGAGATTCCTGTGTGAAGCCGCTAAGCCAAGTGAAGATTGATGACACGGACCTTCCTCCAGAACTGACAGAGAAAGCCCTCCCCCGGACCTAACACCCTGAATTTGGACTTGTAACCTACCAGACTGTGAGAGGATAAATTTCTCTTTGTTAAGGCCATCCACTTGTGGTATTTGGCAATGGGTTTGGTTTTTTGGTTTTTATGTGTTACTTTTTCCCCCTTCTGACATCACTCTGGTTTCACCAGTTGTTTCAGGACTTAAATTTTAGATTCAAATATAACTACTTAGGCTACACAAACTTGTTTGCTTAATTTATTATTACCCACCTAACATTGAAATAACACGTTAAACATGAAAATTTATGGACATGCTATGTAAAATATGATGCTTTAAGAGTAAGCAAATAAAATAATTTACCATTTCCCTGCAAAGCATTTTTAATATTTACACCAAAAAAATTTTTTTTTTCTAAACTTTGTACAATCGATTGACCTACAAAAGTTCTCACTAACACTTGTGAAATTTGGGAATTCTCAAAATAGAAGTGATCAGGGAGTTCTTGAAAACAGGAAAATTTACAAGAAACGGAACAAAATAGGTAGTAAATCTAAGCATAGAATAGATAGAAAACTTGTTTTACTTGGGTACAGGTGGAAAATACGAGATGCTCCAAAAAATTAGACAACCTATGAGTGGGGAGGCTTATGATATTTAACATCATTAAATATTCTTTAGCTCAAGGGAAAAAGTTATCTGTTACAACTTGAGGAGACCTGCTGGTGCGGTAGTTGAGAGCTATGGCTGCTAACTGAAAAGTTGGCAGTTCGAATCCACCAGCTGCTCCTTGGAAGCCCTGTGGGGCAGTTCCACTCTGTGCAGTAGAGTTGCTATCAGTCGAAATCAACACGACAGCAACAGGTTTGGTCTGGTTTATTACAACCTGTACTTTGGGTTAAATTTTCTTCTTAGCTCTTGAAAGACCATGTCTATATATTATCATTTTTCTCCATTATCTTCAACCTCTCTCTTCTGACTCTTAACAACATACAATTTAAAATCTCTCGCGTATTAAAAAGAAAATTCTCCCTTGAACTTCTATTTCCTTCCTACCTACCCAACATCCATTCCTCCCAACCAGCTAGTAATACAAGTTGCCATTGAGTAGATTCTGACTCATGGCGACCCCACGTGCCTCAGAGTAGAACTGTGCTCCTTAGGGTGTTTAACGGCTAATTTTTTGGAAGTAAATCACCAGACCTTTCTTCCAAGGCACCTCTGGGTGGATCTGAACCTCCAACTTTTCTGTTAGCAGCCAGAAGCATTAACCGTTTGCACCCTCCCCCCCCCCGGGGACTTCTTCCCGACAGAACCCTCAAATTGCCCAGCCTTCCACCCACCTCCTTGTGTGATTTAGAGAAAGAAGACTGTATAAGGTTAACCTCTGATTGGTCCATAGTAGTAATTTGGTACACTTCCACTTGCCAGTGATTGGTTTATAGGTACGCATGCATATAACAGAAATACCACAAGTGAATGGCTTTACCAAAGAGAAATTTATTTTCGCACAGTCTAGTAGGTTCCAAGTCCAAATTCAGGGCATCAGCTCCAGGGAAAGACATTCTCTTTCTGTTGGCCTTCTCATCAATGTTTCCTCAGACAAGGAGCTCCTTCACACAGGGACCGAGGGTCCAAAGGATGCACTCTGCTCCTGGCAATGCTTTTTTGGTAGTATGAGGTCCCCAACTCTCTGCTTGCTTCCCTTTGTTTTTATCTCTTGAAAGATAAAAGGTGGTGCAGGTCACACACCAGGAAAACTCCCTTTACCTTGGATCAGGGAGGTAACCTGAGTAAGGGTGGTGTTACAATCCCACCCTAGTCCTCACAACAACAAATTACAATCACAAAATGGAGGACAACCACACAATACTGGGAATCATAGCCTAACCAAGTTGAGACACACATTTTGCGGGGGGACATAATTCCATCCATAACAGCATGTGACTTAGTTTTGACCAGTATCTCTGCTAGGCAGTTTTTAGGAAAGGTTTCCTTCCTCTTAAACATGAAACATCGTAGAAAAAGGTCCCTTTCTGTTTCTAGATGCTGTCATTCCAAAAAGATGCCAAGAACAGAGAGAACCATTTCACACCGTAAAGAGAACTGGTCTGAGACAAGGCGAACAACACATCCAGGATGGCAAAGCAAAGAGATGGAAAGAGTCCAGGTCCTTGGTGAATGAACCCACCCTACAGCCACCCTACCTCTGACCTTCTAGTTAAGCAATGTAATAAACTCCTTTATTGTTTAAGCCAATTTGACTTGGGAATTTTCCGTTGCTTGTTGCTGAGGGTATCTTATTCGATACACATCTTTTCTTCCCATTTTAGATATCCTTCTTAGAAATAATAGCTTATATTCATTACACCCATTTCCGCTCCAATCCTATATTCCTCAATCAATGCAATCTGCTGTTTCTTGACCCTAAAGGGCCTACTAAAGCTGTTCATGGAAGGTCAGCAATTACCTTGAAAGTCTGCCAAACTTGAAAGATATTCCTTAGCTCCCAACCAACTGACCAGTTTGGCATTGCTGACTATACTCACCGTTCTGAAATTCCCTACTGTTGGATTCTAGCGCTATGCTTTCTTCCTTTAGAACCGGTGTTCTGGTCGATGTATATCATACTCTATCATGGGGTGTTTTCTCACCTGACCCTCAAATGTTGGCCTTCCTGGGGTTCTGTGCTTAGCCTCCTCTGTCCCTTCTATTGCACATGCTCTCCCTACAGAGACTCATGCACAGATACAGCTTTTACTGCCTTGTAGTCGGAATTGACTCCACGGCACTGGGTTTGATTTTTGGTTTTAGTGCTCACAAGGAAACCCTGGTGGCGTAATGGTTAAGAGTTTGGCTCCTAACCAAAAGGTTTGCAGTGCGAATCCACCCGGCACTCCTTGGGAACCCTATGGGGCACTTCTACTCTGTCCTATACAGTTACTATGAGTTGGAATCAACTCGAAAGCAACAGGTTTTTGTTTTATTTTTTTAATGCTCTACAAGAGACTTGGTGGCCCAACAAGCGTTCAGGTGCAAACTGAAAGGTTGGCGATTCTAACCCACCCAGTGACTACAGAGAAGAAAGACCTGGAGATCTGCCCCCATAAAGATTACAGCCAAGAAAACTCTATGGGGTAGTTCTACTCTGTCACATGGGGTCACTATGAGTGGAAAATCGACTAGACGACAACTACCAGTCAGTGCTATGACTTGAATTGTGTCCCCCAAAAATGTGTGTCAACTCGGCTAGGCCGTGATTCCCAGTATTGTGTGATTGTCCACCATTTTGTCATCTGATGTGATTTTCCTGTGTGTTGTAAATCCTGTTTCCACAATGTTAATGAGCTGGGATTAGGGGCAGTTATTTTAATATGGCAGGACTCAATCTGTAAGATTAGGTTGCATTTTAAACTAATCTCTCTTGAGATATAAAAGAGAGGAGCTAGCAGAGAGACTTGGAGGCCTCATACCACTAAGAAATAAAAGCCAGGAGAATAACATGTCCTTTGGATCCTGGGTCCCTATGCTAAGAAGCTCCTCGACCAGGGAAGATTGATGACAAGGACTTTCCCCAGAGCTGACAGAGAGAGAAAGCCTTCCCTGGAGCTGATATCCTGAATTTAGACTTCTAGCCTCCTAGACTATGAGAGAATAAATTTCTCTTTGTTAAAGTCATCCACTTGTGGTATTTCTGTTACAGCAGCACTAGATGACTAAGACAGCCAGCGACAAAAACAACAACAAAAACAACAAATGTTCTCAAATCTAAAACAGCAGCCCAGGACACTCCCCTGAGCTCCAGGCCAGAATATCCAGCCACCTCCTGGACATGTTCCTGTTGCCCCAAGAGATTCTTACACTTGACTTCTCCTTCTGTGCTCCCTGCCTTGGTGAACGGCCCACCATTCACCCACCACCCATAACCCACTGCCATCCACCTAGTCGGGTAAAAACCTAGGTGGAAATCATTCTAGGCTTCTCCTTTACTTTCTACATTTAATTAATCACTAATTTTTTTCAGTTCTAATTACTATACATTTCCCAAATCTTCTCTCTATCCCTAAGTATTTTATTTCATAAGTATCAGTTATACCATAAAACCCAAACCAAACCTGTTGCCATTGAGTCAATTCTGACTCATAGCAACCCTATAAGACAGAGTAGAACTGTCCCCATAGGGTGTCCAAGGCCGTAAATCTTTACAGAAGCAGACTGCCACATCTCTCTGCGAGGAGAGGCTGGTGGATTTGAACCACCAACCTTCCAGTTGGCAACTGAGCATTTAACCACTGCACCACCAGGGCTCCTAATTATCCCATTAAAAAAAAACAAAAACAAATCAAACCCGTTGCTGTAGAGTTGATTCTGACGGATAGTAGAACTGTCCCATAGGGTTTCCAAGGAGTGGCTGGTGGATTCGAACTGTGATCTTTTGGTTAGCAGCTGAGCTCTTAACCTTTGCACCAAAAGGGCTCCAATTATCTCATAGACTATCATCATCACCTCCTTAGATATCTTCCTGCCTTTATCTTTACTCCATTCCTATCAATTTTTTACATCACTGCCCAAGTAGACTTTCAATAAACGTAAATAAGATCATGATGTTGTCATTTCCTGTGTATTAATCTTTCCATTGTGTTCCATTACTTTTAGGGTAAAATATAAACCCTTTACAAGGCACTCAAAGATTTTTGTTGGCCTTCTGCCTACATATATCAGTCAGTATAATCTAACTCATGCTACAGTAACAAACCCAAAAATCCCAGTGACTTGACACAACAAATGTGCATCTGTCTGTGTTACAAGTCCATCATAGGCTGCCAAGATAACTTTGCTCATTTTGATTTCTCGGGAACTCAGGCTCTTGAAGGTTTTACCTTGACATACATCATGTTTTCGTGATCCCTGAGGTAGGAGAATAGGCAAACTCACACTGCTGCTAAAATCCTTCACCCAGAAGGTCTCTTCTGCCTACATTTCTTTGGCCAAAGCAAGTCACATGGGCTATGCCTAACTTCCCAGGGGACAGAGAAGAGCAATCCTACCATGTGTCTGGTAAGCAGAAAGCTGAAAATATTTGGTGATCAGTGCCCCACTGAAACCTGTTCAGGTCACAGCAACATGTAAACCTTCACTGACAGACAGGTGGTGGCTGTTTATGAGTTGCATGGAACCTGTACAAAAGGTGAGAATTCTACCACTGAACCAATGCCCCATAATATCTCTGTGGTAGTTGTTGGGTGCCCTCAAGTCAGTTCCAATTCATAGTAACCCTATGCACAACTGCCTGGTCCTGTGCCATCCTCACAACTGTTATTTTGTTTGAGCCCATTGATGACCCTCTACTTTACCTATGATGTCCTTCTCCAGAGACTGATCCTTCCTGATAACATGTCCAAAGTACATGAGATGAAGTCTCTCCATCCTTGCTTCTAAGGAACATTTTGGCCATACTTCTTCCAAGATAAATTTGTTTATTCTTCTGGAGGTCCACATTATATCCAATATTCTTCACCAACATCATAATTTAAAGGCATCAATTCTTCTTAGGTCTTCCTTATTCATTGTCTAACTTTCATATGCATATAGGTGATTGAAAATACCATGGCTTGGGTCAGGAGAACCTTAGTCCTCAAGGTGACATCTTTGTTTTTTAACCTTAAGGAGGTCTTTTGCTGCAGATTTGCCCAACTGAATACATCATGGTGACCCTGTGTGTGCAGAGTAGCACTGCTCCACAGGGTTTTCAGGGCTGTGATCTTTCAGAAGCAGAACACCTAGTCGCCTCTGGGTGAGTTCAAACCATCGACCTTTCAGTTAGTAGCCGAGTACTTAACTGTTTTGCCACCCAGAGACTCCTTTCGTAGTAAATAATGAGAAGGAAAAGAAGATAGTATGTACCATATCTGAATGTCTGAACGTTTCAAGTTGTGAACATACAGTGAAGAAAGTACATAATTACCTATTGGACGTGGTACACATCTTGTTATCAGGCCCCACCTACCCACAAACACCTTCCCCACCTACTTGTCAGGCGGCTCACCTTTCCTGTTTGCCTTGAAATTCCCACCGTTGGTGCTACTTTGCTTTAGCTGTGGCAATCATTGTTGAGAGCATGTATGCTACCTAGAAGAGCAGGCAACAGACTGAGCTGGGTAAAAGCAAGAATAAAGGAGAAGTTTTCATCCAGGAGAATGATCAGAAATGACATGGATAATGAAAGTTGGGAAGTTAAGAGGCAAGCTAGAAGTCCACGTTAACGGCAATGAAATGTAAATAAAACATGTACTCTACCCACTGCCATGGAGTCGATTCTGACTCATAGCGACCCCATAGGACAGAGTAGAACTGCCTTATAGGGTTTCCAAGGCTGTAATCTTTACAGAAGCAGACTACCACATCTTTCTTTGGAGGAGCAGCTGGTAGGTTCAAACCATTGACATTTCGGTTAGCAGCTGGGCACTTAACCACTGTGCCACCACGCCGAGGGGTATTCAAAACTTTACTGTGAACAAACGACTCTCTTCAGTGAGCTCCCTCCATACACACCCTTCTCCAATCTCTACCTTATGTGAAACTTATCTTTTCCCAGTTGAAGCCTCCTTCCTTTCAGCCCTCACATTCTGTCTGACTTGCTAATATCTACTAATCATTCAAACCCTAGCATAGCTATCACCTCCTCCAGGAAGTCTTCCTTAAACTAACCCACTTCCCTGGACTTCCTAGGAGAGGAGGATCATTGGAATCTTGTTTCCAAGGCCACTTCTAGTCTTTTCTGTCATAATGTTTCATGAAAAGGACATCTACAGTTGACAACAACCCATTGGAAGCATTATAGCACACTGATTACATACTTTGGGGTCAAACACACTGAACTCCAGCCCTATCTCTATGCCTTACTATCTTAACTTCCTCATTCTCAATATTCTTATCTATAAAAGAGGGATAACAATGGTAGCCAGCTCATAGATTGTTGTGGGGACTTAAGTCATGTAAACCACTTAGCAGTGCCTAGCATACAGTTAAACCAATGGAAACCAAACCCACTGCCCTCGAGTCAATTCTGACTCATAGCGACCCTAAAGGACAGAGCAGAACGGCCACAGAGGGTTTCCGAGGAGCACCTGGCGGATTTGAACTGCCGACCTTTTGGTTAGCAGCTGTAGCTCTTAACTACTACACCACTAGGAGGTCAGTAAATATTAGCTATAAAGGAAATGTTATCCTCATCATCTCCAATTTCACCATCAATGACTTTTTAGTTTATGGCTTACAGTTTTACTATTAACTACATAGTTCCTTGCCATCCCCTTTAGTGGAAACTATGTAGATATGTTTCCCAGCAACTGTTGTGGTTGTTGACACTAACACTGTTGTTAGTTGCTGTCCAGTCTGCTCCTGCTTATGGTGACCTTGTGTATAACAGAAGGAAATATTGCCCAGGCCTGGGCCATCTTCTGGATTATTGGTATGTTTGAGCCCATGTGGCTATTGATTGTGTCAATCAGTTTCATTGAGGGTTTCCCTCATTTTAATTGGCCCCCTCCTTTAGCAAACATGATGTCCTTTTCTGGCAATTGGTCTTTCCTGATGATGTATCCAAAGTAGGTGAATCAAAGTCTTGTCATCCTCGTAACTAAGGGACACTCTGGTTGTATTTAAGACCGACTTGTTTGTTCTTTTGACAGTCCGTGTTATAGTCAATATTTTTCACCAACACCAGAATTTGGACATATCAATTCTTCTGTCTTCCTTTTTCATTATCTAACTTTCAGACACATACGAGGTGATTGAAAAGAACATGGCTTGGGTAAGATGCACCTTAGTCATCAAAGTGACCTCTTTGTTTTGTAAATCTTTAAGGTCTTTTGCAGGAGATTTTCTCAAGGCAGTATGGCATTTGATTTCTTGCCCATTAACTAAAACCAAAAAAAACATCAGTTGCCAACGAATCGATTCTGACTCATGGCATAGGGTTTCCAAGGAGTGGCTGGGCCTTTATTGATTAGCAGCTGAGCTCTTAACTACTGCATCAGCAGGGCTCCATAGGCTATATACTCAACACATCTTTATTGACTTGAGTTTCCTAGTTCAGGATTTATCTAACCCTCTGACCTTAAAAATCCCTCCACCCTCTCAATTTCTATGGCCCTCATCTCCATTCTACCTCACCCACTTAACAAGAAGAGTTACATCTTGATGCTACGTAGCATGTAATACACCCCTAACTCTGAGATCTTGGACTCAGCCCCAAACTTCTGATTCCCCTTCTCCACTGCATATATTTTTAATTGTCGTAAGAGTAACATAACATAAAATTCACCGTTTTAACCATTTTAAAGTGTAGAAACACTCTTTACTGTAAATTCCATCATTGATTGCATCACACAGAATGCTTTGGACTGTTTTTGCCAAACTCTTGCTCAACCAACATTTGCAGTTCATCCATGATTGGACAAATAGAAATGCATTCCAATCAGCTAACCCTTTTCTTATTACATTTATTGCCATTAAATCTGATACATGATCTGTTAAGCTGTTTCTCACACTTGTATAAATTAAATGCATTAATCTGAAACTCCTTTCAGTTTAGGTACTAAGCACAGCACACTTTTTTGGTTTAATCTGAATTATTAACATTGTCTCCATGGTGTTCATAAATCTAGAGACAATCAACACAATGACAAATCAAGCCCTGCTTCACAGTATTTGCCAATTTCCATGGTGTAAATACTCCCACCATGGCCAATTTCCATCTACCCATGTGGCATCACTGGATATGAAGTTGAGAAGAAACGTGCACGTTAGCACACCATTAGAAGTAGCGGTAGAAATGGAAAGCAGTGGACAAATTTGATAGATATTTAGGAAGCAGAATCTGGGTGATTTGTTAGCTGCCAGGTTTTTTTTTAGGGGTGAAAGCAGAGGTCAGGAAACACTGGACGGATGGCAGTGCCATCTCTACCACAGGGAGACCAGGGGGAGGGGCAAACAGTGAAAAGCATGCGTTCAGTTCTGGATGTGTTCATTTGAGGTGCTTGAGAAATGTCGTAGTGGAGAAGCTAAGTAGGAATTTAGATACATGGGCTTAGAACTCAGAGGAGTAAGGACCAGAGTTGTAAGTTTGGGATATACCAACTGAAATGCTGCTAGTGGATTAAATCATGCAGGGGAAATGTGTGGGGTGAGAGGACAAGGATGAGACCTTAAAAACGGTGCTGTGTGGAGGTCGCCTCGAAGCAGATGAACAAGCCAAGGAGCCTGGGGAAACACAGGGGAGCGGAGAGCCGCTTCAGGCAAAAGTAGAGCTGTTTTCGGGAGAAGAATTTTGCTGAGAGGTCAGATAAAATGAGGGAGGAAAGAAAGTGTCCCTTGGAGTTAGTGATGTAGAGCATATTGGTGGCTACAGTGACTGGAGTGACAAGTGTGGAAACCAAGGAGTGAACGACAGTGGGAGACTAGAAAAGTGAGGGCAGGCAGCTCTTTCCACAACTTCAGTTACCGAGAGGGGAGAAGGAAGGTGGTAATTGAAGGGTATTTGGAGTAGCTTTCTGAGAATAGTAAATAGTAAAGACAGAGCGCGATTGATCTTAGATGGAGTCCTTAAATCCAAAAAAAGAAGAAAAAAAAGTACTGATGCAAGTAGGATTATAGATTTGGCGACGGAGAAGTTGAACAAGTCTGTCACTTGAATGAACGAAAAAGTGAATGAATGCATAAAGCAAGCAGCAGAGTAATCTACTGAGAAGGGCAGTGGAGTGGCAATTTGGTTCAGGAGTGAAGGCTTAAGGACAATGCAGTCAGTAACTTGGTGAGTAGACAGCTCAGCGGTGGATCTGGGTTCGTGCTTTGGCCAGGAGTCTGCGGACGGGAGCAGTGGGCGGAGATTCGCTCAAACAAAAGCAGGGCATTGGATCAAAGCGCTCAGGTTCAGTTCTGTTCCGAAAGGCAAAAAGTGGTGACACACACATTTTAAACAACTCCTCCCAGCAGCTGGAAGTTTAAAGTTTCGGTTGCTTTGATCCAGCTTCTATTCCCTCGGGGAAGCTGCAGTCCCTTAGAGGGGCGCCACCGAGAGCTGGAGAAGCGCGAGACAGGCCAGAAACAGGCTCCTGCGCTCCCGGCATAAGGCGGGCAGGGAGAAGGCACAGCGCGCGGGGCGCAGGCGGCGCACGGACGCGGCGCACGGAGGGCCCGCTTCCCGGGGTGAACCGGGGCGCGGCCCGCCACTCCCGGGGCAGGTGGGGCCGCCTGTCCCCCGCCCCGGCCCGTCCCCCGCTCCGCGGCCCCGCGCGGCCACCGCCGTCCCCAGAACTCCGCCGCCTCGTCTCCCGCCGAGCCTCGGTCCCGGCACCTCCTCCTCCCGCTAGCGCCCTGGTCTGACGTCACCGACGCAGCCACCAATGGCCTGAGCAGGACCGGGACCCGGCGGGGAAGTGACAGGCGCAGCAGCCAGTCCCGGGGCGGAGGGGGCGGGCCGAGGCGGCGGGTGTGAGGGCGCCCGCGCGCGGGGAGCGGCGGACGGCGGCGGGCGCGGCGGGGGGCGGTGCGCGGCGGCCCCTCCCCCTGGCCGGCCGGGCGGGCGCCGAGAGCGGCCGGAGTTTCCGCAGCCCGGAGCGAGATGCCGCCGCGGCTGCGGCTCCTTGCAGGTAACGCGCGGGGCCGCCTGGAGCCGGGCCGAGGCCCCTGCTGGGCTGTGCGCGCCGCGGGGCGAGCAGAGTTGGGCGCGGAGCGGGCGCGGGGTCCCTGCTGCCGCCGCGCCCCTTGCCCCGCGGTGCGGTCCGGGCCCGGGGGCGGCCGCGCAGCCGGCGGAGTCGGCTCCGGCCCCTCTGCGGGGCAGGCCCCGGGCTCGGCTCTGGGCTGCGGCCGGGGCAGGGGTCACCGGCGGACGCAGGCCCTGGGCGCCCTGTGCCCGGGTGTAAGCAGGACACGCGACAAAGGGAGCGGCGTGGAGGGTGCGCGCCCCGCCTGCTGGCGCTCCGGGCTCCGGCTCCTGCCCTCCGCCCCTTCCCGCTCCAGCTGGGCGGGCGCCCCCTCGGCCCGGGGCGCGCCGGGCGCCTGTGTCGCGTCCCCGGAGCGGCCACCTGGCCGCAGTGCCCCGTCCGCCCCGGTGCGCCCCCGCGCCGCCCCGCGCCTGGCCGCCAGCTGTCAGCGGCGCAGGCGTTTGCTGGGCACAGCCGGGCCCTTTGGCCGCTTGCCCTGGGTTAAAAGGCTACCACCCTGCAGCGCCGCGAGTGCCAGCCACTCTCACGCTCTGCTGCGAAGCGGCTGAAAGGGGCGTGCAGCCGGCCAGGGCGGCCCAGGGCTACGGAGCCGCGGGTTACCGGCGTGGATTTGGAGTTTGGGGGAGCAGCGCAGGTGGCACAACCGCCGCCTCACCTCCTGCGAACTCCGCGGGGCTTCTGGTTTTGTTGCTGTTGTGACTGCGGGCTCTGTGTATGTGTATGTTGTCTTTCTTTTTTTTTTTAAACCACACACAAAAGAAGGGAGGAGTTAGAGAAACGATCTAGCCAGAGCGCTGTGAGTCATCCACACTATGCTCCTTCCCCGGGCGAGCAGATGGACGCTGAGAATTCCTTGAGAAACAATTATAGTCATAACTGACCGGGTCCGCTCCCTGTCCCCTTTCCCTGCAGCGCCTACTACGCCTGGCGTGTCCCAGATGGAGGTGGCGTAAGGTGATGCCGGTGTTTTTAAATGGAAAATGGTTACAAGCGAGCACGCTGGAAACTTTCTAGGACAGTTGAATTGTGAGGTGGCTGTTAAATTGTGAATGTCGAGCCACATACAGACATTCTTCTATAGGCAGGCATAGCCTTCGTGTATTATTGAATTAAAAAGTGGGAAGGCAATCACGAAAGATATTTTCAGTAACATTTTGTTCCCCACTGCATGGGCTGAGGGCAGTGGACGTGACCAGCTCCCTGCTTTAAGGGCCCCAGAATATATGAGAAGCCAGACCAGGGTCTCCAGGCTACTGCCAGCCTGGTGGAAGCTAGAGCAGAAATGGTGGGGCGCTTTCATCTGATGGAAACCCAGAGGCTGTGTGTCATCCCAGCCTGGCAGAGGGTAGCTGGCTGTGTGGTTGGATTGTCACCAATGTGGTAGAAAGGTGGGCTAGAGCCTAACAGGCCTTTCCATGCATGCGGGAGAATATTCTCCAGGATGTCGTTGCTGGTGGTTTTCCCAGGGTGGATCATTTACTCTTGGTCTCACCATTCTAGCTTGCTGCAGTCTAGGCGGAGCGGCCAGCTGTCACTGTGTCCCCGCAGTCCACGGCTCAGTGACATTTATCTTGAGGGGTATCTCTTTGAGGTCTTTTTGACCCTTTCATTAGTAACTGACTAACTTGTTTGACACTCTGAAAATAGAGGTCTTATATTGAAAGTTTGAGAAATTCAGAATTAAAAGACTTCGTTCCAAATGCAACTGCTGTTTGGGACCAATTAATTCTGACCAAAATTGCAAAATAGACACAGAAATCAGGTAGGGATCAGAATACTGACTTTATTACTGGTAAAACTGGGTGGAACACTCTGCTTGGATAGAGGCAGCAGCAGGACTGTGTAAGTGGAACTTGCCCATGCAGCCAAGACCCAGGAGCCAGGGCCCCCAGGCAAGACATCACGTGGAGAAGAAAAATAGGGCAGTGCACCTGAAGACCCATCAAGAGGGGAATGGAAAGTGTGCTTTCTTATGGCCTATGTGTAAAGGTTCAGGAGACCAGTCCCCCTGTCTCCACCAGGGCTTCTGTTGCCGGAGTGCCACGCCTAGCTCTGATCACTGTGGAACGAGAGTCATTTACTGTTTAAGGAAAGGGAGTTGGGAATGGGGCCACTGTGTGGTTGTGCAGTTTACACCAGGCACAAAGACACCTGACCAGGGGAACTAGGAGCCCTGGGTCCACCAGAAGGAAAAGGTGCCATTGTCCAAATTGTTCCAGGTCACTTGATGGGGTAGCAGTGGCCCTGGTTGGTAAGCCAGGCTGGCAGTGGCCCCAGTTGGTAAGCCTGTCTGCAGGAACAAACAGTTAATAACATGGGTGTTCCCAAGACAGGAAGTCAGGGACTAGATACTGAGAACTAATTTCTCTAAAATAGTAACAATAATAATGGAGACTAATTGTTTCCATACATTATCTCATTTAATCCTTACCACGACTTCCTGAGGTAAATAGTGGCATCCTATTTTGCAGATGAGGTGGTTGATCTTAGAGAAAGAGGAAGTATGTCCAAGGTCATCCAGCTAGCAACTCCAGACTCATCTGTCTCCAGAGCTTGTGTTCTTAACTGTTCAACTAGACTCTGAGAACTTTGCATGAGTTTCTAATACATGCTAACTTGTTTCACAATTACTTACTAAAGGTATTCTCCGAGTTGTTACAGGACACACATTAACAGTAAATCCCTTAAATGATAGGGCCATCTGTGGATATTTTCAGGGGCAGTGAGGAAGGGGGGGACCTCGGAGACCAGGGGAGGAGGAACCCTCTGAGGTAGAAGAACCCAAAAAAACAAAACCAAATCTGTTACTGTTGTGTCGACTCCAGCTCATAGCGGCCCTGTAGGACAGAGTAGAACTGCCCCATAGGGTTTCCAAGGAGCGCCTGGTAGATTCGAACTGCCGACCTTCTGCTTAGCAGCTGAGCTCTTAACCACAACAGGGAAGGTGTAATAAGGAGAGGAGGGAACAGAACTGAGAAATAATGAATGTGGGGGGGCGGGGAACTATAAGAACCTGATATCCCTACAAGAAAAGGAAGGAGGTGGCAGTCATTCCTGTTGACTCAGGAAAAGTCCAGGCCAGTCCCACAAGGGCACCCCAGGTGTTCACATCCACAGTTGGCCTTGCAGGTATTTTGTCTATTGCTTAAGGACCAAAATGATTAACCTGCGTTACAACGATCTGGGATGAAAAGTGAAGCAGGATAACCAACTGAAGAGCACAAAGAATTTCATGAGTCAGTATTCCTCCTGTGATGCCGTCTGAACCTTAGGACCTTTTGTGAAATGATGGTCAAATATGTGGGGTAAAAGCTGATCAGCTGATCATCAAGACCAGTGACGTGGCCATTCAACAGCTAACAGCTCCATTGTGTGTTTTTAAATGGATGAAAGTTCTCTGCTTTCTTCCACATTAACTTTCCAAATCACAGAACACTTTTATCCCTCCCCTACATTAAGTTGTGGTATCTTCCTAACCAGTCCTTTTTTTTTTTTTTAAGTAGCAGGAATGATTTTTTTTAGCTGAGATGTAAACACAATGGTTGGTGCCTGTGTGGTGACCTGTATTGTGTTTGCAGCTGTAATTTGGATCTTTGAGCAATGTTTTACCCTTTCATTGGAACAGAAAAGAAAAGGCAGTAGATAGTAGCTGGACTATTCCCCCAGCCCTTGCTGAGATCGTGGGTTACATCAGGTAGAGAGGCTCCAGGGACTGGCGATGAAAGAGCTGCAGAGCCTTTCATGTCTGGACTGTAAATCTGAACCTCCTTCCAGCCCCCGGAAAGGGACAGTGTTACACAGAGTGGTGTCCCATGGACTGTTTGATCTGTCTCTGCGAGTTCACACAGATATAAGCGGATAGAGAAGATAGATGGCTGGGACTCATGATGGTCAATTTTGCTGACTTCTAATTGATTCCATAATCTGGGGCATTCTCTTGGAGATCAGGAAACAAGTATATCTAAACTCCCTTCCCAATCAAGGGAGCTGAGATTCTCTTCCATCTTAGCATGAAAGAAATGGGGGCCACATCCCTAGTAGGAAAGATAAGCATCCAGGTACCAGTAAACCAAATTCTAAAGAAGGTTTTCAAAAAAGAAAGCAGCTCTGTCTATACTTTCGAGCTCACTGAGAAAGAATTTGTAATTATAGCTAACCTTTCCCCTGAGCATTTACTAATGCCAGGCAGTGTTCTAAGGACTCTAGGTGGGTATCTCACCTAACCCTCATAACAACCGTATAAGATAGGTACTGTTATCATCCCCATTTTAGAGGTGATGAAACTGAGGCCCAGAGAGGTTAAGTAACGTGTCCAAAGTTACACAGGATTGAAACCTAAGCAGTCTGACCCACACAGCATCCTGGCAAATTCAAAGAAAGCACCATTGGTGGAATTGGGGGCAGATAAAATATGATTTGGGGGTAGTAAAACTGGGCAGATTCCAAGGGAGGAAGCTCTTAGGCAGCTCTCACTGGCCTCAGAGAGGGTACATAATATACCCAAGGTACTAATAAATGGCACGGCTGGGAGACAAAAATTTATGGCTTTAATATTCTGCCTATTTGAAAGAAAAGTTAAAAATAAGCGTATATCTTACTTTGGTGATTAGCGTCTGGGGTGTTAAAAGCTTGCGAATGGCCATTTAAGATACATCTTTTGGATTCATCCTGTCCAGAGCAAAGGAGAATGAAGAAAACCAAAGAGAGAAGGAAAAAATTAGTCCAGAGGATTAATGGACCGCATGAACCACAGCCTCCACCAGCCTGAGCCCAGAAGAGCTAGATGGTGCCTGACTACCGTCACCGACTGCTCTGTCTGATATCACAGTAGAGGATCCTGGTTAGAGCAGGAGAAACATGTGGAACAAAATTCAGATTCACAAAAATGGTAGACTCGTGGTTCGGACAGAGACTGGAGGAACCTATGGCCCCTGGACACCCTTCTAAGTCAGAACTGAAGCCACTCCCAAGGTCCACCTTCCAGCTAAAGATTAGATAGGCCTATAAAACCAAACACCCGTAAGGAACATGCTCCTTTGATCAATCGAGTATATGAGACCAAATGGGCAACACCTGCACCAAAGCAAAGATGAGAAGGCAGGAAGGGATAGGAAAACTGGATGAACGGAAATGGGGAGCCTGGGGTAGACAGGAGGAGGGTGTTCAGATATTGTGGGGATTGTAACCAATGTCACGAAACAATTTGTCTATACGTTTTTTAATGAAGAACTAATGTGTGCTGTAAATTTTCACCTAAAACATAATAAAATGTTTTCTTTTAAAGTGTATATTTTTAATTTGACCCTTTCACCAATATTGGACATCATATCCTCACCTAGAATAGCCTCGCTCGTCCTCACCCCATCCTTTAAGATATGTCCAGTCCTCTCCAGGACAAGATGTCTTACACTAATCAGCCTGCAGTGTTCTCCTTCTTCTGTCTATCCTATGAGTAAACCATCAACCTGGCAACTGATTGCTTGCCCTGTCTGTGGCATATATTAAACTCTACTCTTTTCTCTCTCTCTTCCTCTCTTTCATTTTTATGTAACTTGTATATGCCTCTGAATTCTACAAATAGATTATTAACTTTTTCAGAATAAAGTAAAAAAAAAAAAAAAAAAGACCCAAACCTTGTTGTTGTCTAGTCGATTCTGACTTGTAGCGACCCTCTAGGATGAAGTAGAACTGCCCCATAAGGTTTCCAAGGAGTGGCTGGTGGATTTGAACTGCCAGCCTTTTGGTTAGCAGCCAAGCTCTTGCTTTTGTATTATACTGCCCCCTCCCAATGTGTTAAGACCCAACGATGAGGTTTTTTTCTTTTTCCTTGATTGGATGAAGAAACATGGTAACTTGTAAAATTTTTGTAAACTGTTTCAAGTACTATAAAAAATAATTTGCCTCCTAAAGATGATAAGTATAGGACTTCATTAAATCAGTGTTTCCAAAGGATAGTCCAACATCAGAAACCCACAGGCTTCTGAGTCGGTAGGTTACCGTGGAGCTAGGAGTCTGAATGTGCCCCAGATGACCTGGTTACCCGTTAAAGCTTGAAAGGAGCCCTGGTGGCACAGTGGTTAAGAGCTCAGCTGTGTAACCAAAAGGTCGGCAGTTTGAAAACCACAGCTTAAAGTTAGTGATTCTCGCATCCTACAAAATCACGGCATAAATTCCCATCTGGCTCTTCAGTGCACCTAGGGTAAATATGTCCACTACAGAAGCATTCCTAACAACGTGTTGATGAATATTTATGTCATATTATTATTATTATTATTGCAGATTTCTAACCAGCATAATGCTGGAACAAGAGTGTGGCAGCCTGCAGCTTTCAAAATGGCGGACTTGGACACGGACTTGGACCACATCATCCCGTCTTCTGTTCTTCCTACCTTCTGGGCTAAGTTAGTAGTAGGGTTTGTTTCCCTTGTGTGTTTTGCACGTAGCTATGATGGAGATTTTGTATTTGACGACTCTGAAGCTATTGTTAACAATAAGGTT
Source organism: Elephas maximus indicus (assembly GCF_024166365.1). Taxonomy (NCBI): domain Eukaryota; kingdom Metazoa; phylum Chordata; class Mammalia; order Proboscidea; family Elephantidae; genus Elephas; species Elephas maximus. The sequence goes on along the minus strand of NC_064841.1, from coordinate 65,478,350 downwards.
TGTATCTTAATTCTTTTTTGGTAAACTTTTGTAAGCCACTTACCTATTGTCCTTAGTTGCCATTGAATTTGTTCCAGCTCATGATGACCCTGTCTCTGCAGAGTACAACTGCACCATAGGGTTTCCAAGGCTGGGACTTTTCAGAAACAGATCGCTTCTGTCTTCCACGACACCTCTGGGTGGATTCGAACCACCAAGCTTTCAGTTAGTAGTTGAGTGCTTAACCGGTTGCTCAACCATGTAGCCATTAACTACTTTCATACATCTCAATAATAACCTAACTTTGTTTGGATTATTTTCTGTTGAACATAAGTTAACCATTTGTCTGGACCCCAATTGTATCCTAAATCTGCCATGTCTTTTAGATGTCGTTTCCTTGATTTAGTGCCCCTTGCTGGCTTCAGGGTCTCCAACCCCTGCCCAACCTCAGGCTTAACCTCACTGCCTGCAGTATACAAGGCCCCAGTCCACGCACATGTCAGAGGAGCCATTTTTCTAAGACGGGAAGGCAAGGGCAAAAAGCATTGCAGACTCAGTAATTCAGGTCTTGTGAAAATTCTCTAGAACTCCAAGTCAGAACTGTTAAAAAAAGAAAAAAAGACCCTGCATTTGCTGCAGTGATGGGTGAGCTCTCCCCCCGCAAAAAGGTGCATTCCCAGCAGCGGGCAACGAGCTGGCATCTTTGTCCTTCACCAGTAGCATCAGGACAGCCTGCTGACAGCTGCTGTGGAAAGACGGGTGTGCTTTACACAGATGCCGCCCATTCCTGCTCAGTTCATGGTTGCAAACTCACACTCGCTGAATTTGCAAAATCCAAATCAATTTTGCTCACCAGTGGGTGCTGTACTGGTGCAGGGGAAGCAGTATGCCTTTTCACTTGCTAACTAGAATTAAGAAAGGAGAAATAGGTTTGTGCAAAGGGCAGAAAAAGATTCAAGAGCGCTACAAGACAGTCAGAACCAGAACCTGGATGGCAGGGAGGGGCCAGAGGAGAAAGCATGTGGTTGGAGCCTGGTTAGAGTCTTGGTGAAAGCCCACAAATCTAGGTACTTAGCAGATATTTTGATGTGTGTGCCTTAACGCGTGAAGAGGACTTTAAGGAATATACACATGTATCTTTGAGCAGATAAAATTGTAGCAACACTTTGTAACACTGTTGCTGAATGCTCAGAAAAAATTGGACATTGTGGATTTTACCCAATGAGGAAAAAGTCATTTTTATATTGCATGTATTGAGAACGACTGTCCAAGTGACAATAGTGTATCCATGGGAAAAAAAATGACTGTTCTGCAGAAATTTAATTTGTAACGTAATATTGTAATTGATCTCCATTTTGAAGACAGAAACTACCGACAGCATCATCGATGTCATTTTTAATTCAAATGCAAATTCTTCGCTCGTAATTTCCCTCAGCTTCACCCAGCAGTTACTACAGATGCTTCTGTTTTAGTTCTTTTATTTAACCATGTCTGAAAAGAAAAAGAAATAACCAGGTAGCTCTAAGCAATGACATCAAATTGGTGGCTTAATATCCACAGAATTGCTTTTTTAACAAGAATAAGACTATATATGTATTTTTAAATCCCATTAGTCATTTTGGTAAACATTTCTTTTATAAAGTGGAAGGTATATAAAGTGCTAACTCAGAATTTATGTCAAAAAACTTTGGTCTGCAGGGCAGAGAAAGAATGTGAGCTGTGTTATGTATGGTGTGCCCCGGTATGTGGGTGTAGCTCTGTTACTGTGTGAGTTGCGGCAGATGAAGCCATTTCGTGATCTGCCGAGCATTGTCTTGGCAGTGTTTTCTGGAGTACCACACTGTGCCCCGTTTGTTAACTTGCGCGCCCTCCCTTTTTTCTTTCCTGTTTAGTGAAAGGCACTCCTCTGTTCGTTGGCACCGAGCCTACAGTAATGTGAAGCAGGCTGTTACTGGGTTTTATTGGTGTTAGAGACTGTCTCCCAGATGCTTCCTTGTAGTGTTGTGTTGCCTTTTACTCACTGAGATGATGGGTTTCTTTGAGACAGTTGAGTTAGCAGGAATTTCAGATACAAGCCATCGTTTCCATAAATTATTATGAGGAAGAATTGACCTTTCTTCAAGTAGCTCGCCCTGCTGTGTGTAGGCTGCACCTAATCAAATATTTAGTTTGTTTTTGGTGTTCATTTTCTGTTCTGATGGAGGAGAAAGATGCTCTGCCCAGCCGCTTTACCACGGAACAGGTACTTTTGTGACAATGCAGAAGAACTAACAATTTTGTGACTAAGCAAACTAATTTGGGTGGATGGATTACAAAACCTTCATAAAATATCTAACCGACTCTGCAGGGGTTCATTGTGCTCAAGGCCTCAAGGACCAGTACTCGATGGAAGTGAAATTCACCCCCCTACCTGGGTATGGGAGCCCTGGTGGCACAGTGGTTAAGAACTCCAGCTGCTATCCAAAAGGTCGGCAGTTCAAACCCACCAGCCACTGATCGGAAGCCGTATGGGTCCTATAGGGTCATTATGAGTTGGAATTGACTTGAAAGCAGTGAGTTTTTGTTACGTGGGTATGAGGTGACCTACTTTGCAGGATCACGTATTCTCAAGGCCTTCCCTTTGGCTCGGCAAGCTCTCAAGTAGCAGATACTTCCTGGACTCCGCTGTGTGTTGTGGACGTTTGTTGCTCTTTTGGGCCACCCATCATTTGACACACACACACTTTTGTCTGGGGCATTCCTCTCCTGATTCTCATAAGCTGGAAAGGCCATCCAACTAGGATGCAGGCACAGAAACAGGCCCTCCCGTCAGGCTCCCCTGCCTCTTTGTTGGAGTCAGGAGCTAGTCATGCAAAGAGCTGGTGGCCTGAGGTGGCTGAGTAGTTTGATCAGTATGTCTGGTGGTGTGATTTGTAGTTGTCTTCCTGGCTTCATAGCCCTCAACCTGGTTTTCCGCCTTCCCTGCGAGTCTGTGAGCCTTCCATTGTTCCCTAAGACATTCGTTTTTTGCTTAAAATCCATCAGAGCTCATTTTAGCTATTGCAACAAACAATCTTAACTGAGGCACTCTGCAGTGCTTAGCGTATCGTAATTTCTAGTCCCTAAAATATTCCTGTTCAAGGGTGTTTTAAAGAGAAGGTTGATGTTCAGTTTTGCTACTTATCTGCAGTGCCTTGTTTGCCTTTGTCCACCTTGTCATACACATGACCCAATTAGATTAATATTATAGAAGGAAAAAGATGCATTTTTAAGCATCGGAGGTACAGTATCAAATTAAATTACCTCTTTAGTAAAAGGAGTCCTAGTGGCACAGTGGTTGAGAGCTACGGCAAAATGTCGGCAGTTCGAATCCACCAGCCTCTCCTTGGAAACCCTATAGGGCGTTCTACTCTGTCCTGTAGGGTCGCTATGAGTTGAATCGACTCAAAGACAACAGGTTTGGTTTTGGTTTTTTCATTAGTAAAAGAGATACAATTTTTTATATTTAGCAGTTTTACCTTTGAAAGTAATGTGGAAGGTTTTTTTTTCCCCCTCAATTTTACAGTCAAGAAATTTTTTTTGAAGTTTTTAAAATGTTCAATTTATGTTTTAAACTGCAATGTTTTTGTTAGGTGTACCTTATCAGCTATGAAACAGTGTAACAGTGATCTTATTAGCTATATGGTACAGTCATTCACTCAGGATGTAGTAAGCATCTTCTGTGTACTCCCAGCAAAAAACCAGGTACGGTCTAGACCTCATGGAGTCTAGTAGGGTGGGCAGACAGTGCTAGTGTGCCAAGCACTGTGAAGATGAGAGATGGCCTTTGACCCATCAGGAAAGTCAGGATGGACTCCATGAGGAAGGGACTCCATGGCTGAGATGCCGAGAGGAGTCAAGCAGTGAAATGTCAGGGGGTGACCATCTGGGTGGAGATCTGCGCAGGCAAAGCCTTAGGGTGGGATGTAGCACAGACCACATGGGGGACTGGAGGAAGGCCGGTGCAGCCGAGCAGAGTCAGGGAGATGAGCTAGGTAGAAGCTGAGCCAGGCCTGGCTGAAGAGTCCGTGCCAGGACCCTGGCTTTGTCCTAAGGATGTGTGAAGTTGGAGTGGTGTGGCCTGATTGGCATTTTGGAAAGGGCAATGTGGAGAACATATCAGAGGGCGCAGGTGGACCAGTTAGGAGGAGCGTGACTGTCTCCTAGGTGGGAGTTTCTGTGTGGTGCAAACCAAATGCACTTGGCTGCTAGCCCACCCAGAAGTGCCTTGGAAGAAAAAAAAAAAAAAAGACCTGGTAATTTTCTAAAAAATCAGCCATTGAAAACACTATGGAGCGTAGTTCTGCCCTGACACACATGGGGTCTCCAGAATTGGAATCAACTCGAAGGCAACTGGTACCTCATCCTAGATGAAAGATAAGGAGCCCTGGGGAGGTGTTAACAAAAAGTCAGCAGTTCCCTCCCCCCAGACCCTGGTACCCTCGAATCTACTTCCTGTCTCTATTGACTTGCCCATTCTAGATATTTCAGATAAGTAAATTGTATATTATTTGGCCTTTTATATCTGACTTATTTCACTCAGAATAATGATTTCAGGAGACCTGATGGCATGGTGGTTAAGAGCTATGGCTGCTAACCAAAAGGTTGGCAGTTGGAATCTGCCAGCCGCTCCTTGAAAACCTTGTGGAGCAGTTCTGCTCTGTCCTACAGGGTTGCTATGAGTTGGAATCAGCTCGATGGCACACAACAACAACAGGTAAGAGATGATGGTGGCTTGGCCCAGAGGTTTGGTGGTAGAGATGGAGAATAGTGGGCAGATTTGTGAAATATTAGGAACTTAAAAAGAAGAGGACTTGGTGATGACTGAGATACGGGGATGAAGACTGACTCTGAGGTTGCTGGTAGGCGTGTATAGATGGGCTGAGATAGCAAACTCCAGAAGGAGTGGGGTGGAGGTCACGAGTTATGTACCAATCTCTCTTTGTTGTTATCGAGATGATTTTTTTGTGCTCATATTTAACATTGTGGAGTGACCCATCAGAGTAGGTTTGACGAATGGAACTGTTTAGAAGAGGAGAAACAAAAGTGCTCACATTGCTAAGGCTGTTGCGATGAAAAGCAGAGATCTTAGTAGATACAGGGTTGTTGGGTAATTTTACACAATCTCTAGTTTATTCAACTTTTTGTTATCATGTCTTTCTTTAAGCATCACCGTATACGTTAATATACCTATTACGTATGCTAAACCCCCCCAAAACAATTCACTGCTGGTGAGTCTATTCCAACTCATGGCAACCCTGTAAAACAGAGTGGACGGCCCCATTGAGTTTCCAAGGCTCACTGGAGCAGACCGCCACATCTTCCTCCTGTGGAATGGCTGAGGGGCTCACGTGTACGCTAGATGTCTGCTGTTCACATCCTGCCCGTTAGGGAATCTCACCAAGAAGTTAACAAGTAATGTGCCTGGGATTAGAATCTAGAACTTTTAAATTTTTTGCTCAATTCTACTCAGCCTTTTTTGTAATATTGTTTTAATTTAGGTTCGCTAACTGATTACCTTGGGTTCTTATCAGTTGTGATTCTTGTTTGCAAGTGAAAGAAAATGCAACTCCAACTGACTTAAACTAGCACCTACTGTGTGCACAGAGCACCAGCAAGGCACTCAGGCTACTGTAGGGAACAAGACAGGAAAAGACCTCTCTCTCAGGAACTTACATTCTAGAGGAAAGGGACAGATGATAAATGACCAAGATCTTTACAGAAAATGATAAGTACTGTTTAGACAACATAGCAGGTGATGTGATAGGCGTTGGATGTGGGCAGAAAAATCTCTCTGATTGACTTCAGGTGTGGCTGGATTCAGGGCTCAGACAAAGGCAGGGACCCAACTTCTCTCGGTCCCCTGGCTCTGCCTTCCACTCTGTTGGCTTCCTTCTCAGGCCCCAGTGGAACCCTCTGCAGGTCCAGGCTTACATCCTCACAGCACTAAATTCAGCAGAAGTGAGCAACTGCTTCCTGCTTAGTTCAGGCAGACCTTCTGGACTTGATCTTCATTGGCCCTGTTTGACCTGACTTGGCCCATGCCTGTCCCTGGACCAGCCACCAAGGAAACACACAAAAAACAAAAAACCAAAGCTGTTGCCGTCAAGTCAAATCTGACTCATAGCACCCCTATAGGACACAGTAGAGTTATCCCCTAGTGTTTCCGAGGGGCAGCTGGTGGATTCAAACTGCTGACCTTTTAGTTAGAAGCCAAGCCCTTAAGCACTGCACCACCAGGGCTCTGGAGACGAGAGGGCCCTAATTGGATTGACCTTGATCACATGCTCCAGTCCTGCATCAGGTGTGGACTTGGCTTCACCAGAGCTTCATGGGTTGATAATGGAAGAGAATGAGCTCTAGACAAAATCCCAGGTGTACTATGGTCACGAGATGGAAGGATAGATGCCTGCTGTGAAAAATGTGTGTCCAGTATGAACAGCACAATTATAATTACAATTATAAGGACCTCTGTACCTTCAGGGTATTATACGTTCCTCCTTAAGATACAGTTATTCTTTTCATTTGTAGGTGTATTAGTTAAATGCTTTGGGGAATATAATAGCAAAGTAAAAGTGGCTTAAACAGTGAAGACATATGGTGAAATATAGGAAGTCCAGAGGTAGAATGTTCCTGGATCAGATCCTGAGCTCAGCCCTGTCATCAGAGGTCTGGGCTGTTTGCATATTCTCACTGAGGCGTACCCATCATCATACTGGGGAGGCCTAGACGTGTGTCATCGTGTTGCTGGTGCCTTTACGTCTGTAATTAAATAAGGTGCTTGCCTCTCACTAGTCAAGAACGAACAGGTAAGGCACGGAGAATTTTCCACAGGAGCAAAGCTTTATTAAAAGAGGCTTGCAAGTGGAGGTGAGGAGGGCCTAGGCAACGCTTACAGCCATCTCCCAGAACAAGGGACTGGCGTGGGTTTTTTAAAATTCTTGGGCCGGGGGGTGGGCGGGGAGATTCATGTTTATTCGGAAGCATAGGCGGGGTTTTCCGGGAAGTGGCCCGTTTTGGGCAGGGATAGGTTAACTAAGGTGTGCGTGCAGCAGGTTTTTAAGATGGCTGCTGTCCTGGAAGCTTCTGGGATCCATAGCATGACTTATTATGGGGTGTCTCACCTGTGCAGTCACCTGTTCCTCGAGTTCAATTCCCCAGCTGCGGCCACAGCCCATCACTGCACCAGGTGTACGTTCTGCGCGTGTCCCTGGGGCTGGTTTCATCCGGCTGCTTCTGAAAGACAACTTTAAGAAAGTTCCTGGGCTGTTTTCTGATACCCTGCCCCATTGTTCTGGGGAATGACTTTGTTTCTGCACCCTGACCCATTTCCTGTTACTTTGTTGCTTTGATTTGTTTGTGTGCATTGCAGGTTTGGGGTCCCCTCTGTTTCCTGTCTTAATCATAGTCATGGATTGACTGCAAAGTTCTAGACATCACATGTAGACATGACAATCCACAGTTGAAGGAAAGGGATGTTTTGTGCATAATTATTATGGAGGAAAGTATTTTCCAGAATTCCCTGAGCAGACTTCTCCTCAGGGCCCAGTAGGCAGTATAAGTTCACCTGTAGAGCTGTAAGAGATGTTGGTAACAAAATCCTAACATTTCTGGTATCTACTGGGGGGCAGACCGTATGGCAGAAGTTGGGGAAAAGATCTGGCAGTAGTTGTGGAGCAGCCAACAACATCTACCACAGCTCACATTCATAGACGTTCATTGGTATTGTCCCAGATTAGATTAATTTGTCTTTTCAGGATTCTTGGCCTATAACTTGTAGTTCAGTAACTTTTCTGGCAAAATTACTCTGATTTCCCGATTATGTAATTTATCGTCTTGGTTCTAGCTTTGGGAGAGAAGAGGAACATTCCAAGAAATTCTTCCTCCAGCCCAGATTCACGAAAATTGTTCGAACCCAAATTGCAAGAAATATTGATAGATAGTTAAAAACTAGCATCGCTAGGACAAAGACAATTTCACACGTTTACTTTTGTAGACGTACCCTTGGTTCTCCAGCTCTGTGAGGACTTGCATGAACAGAAATGTTTGTAGTGTTAATGTTGAGGAGCCAGAAGGACACAAAACACATAAACGCGAACATGAGGTTAAGTATGCATTTTAACAAAACATGAACGGACCACTGTTTGGAGTGGAAGAATAGCTAGCAACAGATTGTACTCAACAAACTCTCAGAGTACGCGAAGGCTGGGCTTGTTTCTACAGGAGCCCTCGAGTGTTACTTCCTGTTAGGATGGATCCAGGGCGACATAGGAAGGAAGGAGTGGAGCCCTGCTCATCTCACTTGAGGGTGGCCTGGCTTGGTTTCCTTCCTTCTTTCCCCCCATAGCTTCCGTGTCTGGAGGGTCCATATTAGGTCCATGAAGGGGCATTGTTGTTGGGTGCTGTCGAGTCAATTCTGACCCATAGTGACCCTATAGGACAGAGGAGAACTGCCCCATGGGGTTTCTTAGGCACCTTGAAGGGGCATTAGGACTTGGGTATTTCTTATCCTACGAATAAAGAATGTTGCTAAGAATTCATGGTCTTGGCTGTCCCCTCCCCTCGTTTTCCTTTGTCCAGAATGTCTTCTGCTGTGTTCCCGCAGGACCTCCAAGCAGAAACGCCTCTTGGTGACCTGTGGCATCATGACTTCTGGGGCAGTAAACTGAGCAGCAACACCAGCCACAAGTCCTACCGACCTCTCACTGTCCTGACTTTCAGGTGAGGGATGGCAGCGTGAGCTGTACGGGAGGGTCACCCCAAGACTAGCCAAGAAACCAGCTGCCGTCGCGTCAGTTCTGACTCATGGTGACCCATGTGTGTCAGAGCAGAGCTGTGCTCCATAGGGTTTTCAGTGATGGAATTTTCACAAGTAGATGGCCAGGCCTTTCTTTTGAGGTGATTGAGTGCATTTGAACCTCTAACCTTTTGGTCACCACCCAGGGACTCTGCCCCAAGACTACTTGTGTATTAAAAGGTCCCTACTACTGTTGGTGATTCACATCAATGATTCCTATGAAATTATAGCCTGCCCATATATAGGTCTCTTAGAAGTACATGCTAACTCCAATTATTAGGAATTAGGTCACTGCAATATTGAGAGAAAAGGAGCCCTGGTGGCACAGTGGTTAGGCACTCAGCTGCTAACTGAAAGGTTGGTGATTTAAATCCATGAACCACTCCACTGGACAAAGATGTGGCAGTCTGCTTCCATAAAGATTACAGCCTTGGAAACCCTATGTCGCTGTTCTACTCCGTACTATACTGTTGCTATGAGTCAGAATTGATTCCACTGCGATGGGGTTAAAGTTGAGAGACTGTGCTTGAGGAAAATTAACTTGAAAATGTAGGATGTAAATCTTCCTACTGTTACCAAGCCAATATGCAAAACTAAAAGGAAACCAAAAACAACCCTCTCCCGTTAATCAGGGACCTATGTGCATTCAATAAATTTATTCATCTCAAGAAAGTTCCTATTCATAGCTATTTCTTGAGTGCATTTAGATATCCACGTAGAGATCTCTCAGAGAAACATGCAAGTGATGAACTGGAACCATTAGCCACTGAAAAGCATTCAGAAATAAGAATCCCTGACAATGAGAAGGTATTTCACGGGGCTTTACGCTGGTTGGAAACCCTGGTGGATCAGTGGTTAAGAGCTCAGCTGCTAACCAAAAGGTCGGCAGTTCAAATCCACCAGGCGCTACTTGGAAATCCTATGGGGCAGTTCTACACTGTCCTATAGGTCACTGTGAGTGGGAATCGTCTCAATTACAACAGGTTTGGATTTTTTGTTTGTTTTAGGCTGGTTGACATACTGTAAAGGAGCACTTTTTATTTATTTATTTGGATAAGCAAGTTACACAACTATCTTAACTCTTGCTCTTCGCGGATAGCCATGAGTAATGTGGGGTATATCTTCTTGGAATACCATCTTTCCTTTTTTTTGTTCTTGTTTTTTGGCACTTAATGTCTAGCTTTCCTTTCACTTTCCCTCTCCAAGTATTGTCTGTCTGTTATGGATTGATTTGTGTCCCCCCAAAACATGTGTCACCTTGGCTAGACTATGATTCCCAGTATTGTGTGATTGTCCACCATTTTGTCATCTGATGGATTTTCCTATGTGTGGTAAATCCTGTCTCTGTGATGTTAATGAGGCAGGATTACAGGCAGTTATGTTAATGAGACAGGACTCAATCTACAAGATTAGGTTGTATCTTGAGTCAATCTCTTTTGAGATATAAAAGAGAGAAGTGAGCAGAGAGACAAGGAGACTTCATGCCACCAAGAAAGCAGTGCCAGAAGCAGAGCGTATCTTTTGGACCCAGGGTTCCTGTGAGGAGAAGCTCCCAGACCAAGGGAAGATTGATGACAAGGGTCTTCCCCCAGAGCCAACAGAGAAAGAAAGCCTTCCTGGAGCTAGTGCCCTGAATGTGGACTTTTAGCTTCTTAGGCTGTGAGAGGATAAATTTCTTTGCTAAAGCCATCCACTTGTGGTATTTCTGTTATAGCAACACTGGATAACTAAGACACTGTCCCGCTCCCCTTTGAGATACCCTTTTCTTCCACTTTTCACTGTGCAGTTAATTATGTTCATACCTTTTCTTCAACCCTCTTAGCTTGACAGGCGTTATTTATCTTGATGCTATTTTTATCAACCTCGCACCAAGTCTTTTGCCTCTTTTAACATTTTTCACTCCAGACCTTTCCCTGCAGATCGTTGCAGTTTTATCATGGGTGTTCCTATGCATCTAACGTGGACTTTCTTTGTTTACTACAGAATTAACTACTATTTGTCAGGAGGCTTCCACCCAGTGGGTTTTCACGTGGTCAACATCCTTCTGCATGGTGGCGTTTCTGTCCTCATGGTGGATGTCTTCTCCGTGTTGTTCGGTGGCCTGCAATACACCAGTAAAGGACGGAGGTTAAACCTGGCCCCCCGAGCATCCCTGCTAGCTGCGCTACTGTTTGCCGTACATCCTGTGCACACCGAGTGTGTGAGTATCTATAGTCACATAAGAAATGAGAACTTGTCCATGCATCACCTTGCTTTCGTAAAGCAAGCTTCCTTTAAGTACACGTCTTGACCAAGAGCTGTATAAAGTTACTCTGCTATGCCCTGGAATTATTGAAACATTTGTAGGTTGACAGTGTCTCTTATGAAAAAATGCAGTATGCCATATACGTGAAGACTTTATAATGACAGTGTGACATCAGCTCTGTTGAGAGCAATGGTGGTTCAATGGCAGAATCCTCACCTCCCATGCGGGAGACCCAGGTTCAGTTTCCAACCAGTGCGCCTCATCCAGAGCTACCACCTACCTCACACTGGAGGTTTGCATGCTGCTATGATGCTGAACAGGTTTCAGCGGAGCTTGCAGACTCAGACAGACTAGAAGGAAAGGCCTGGTGATCTGCTCCTGAAAATCGGCTAGTGAAAACCCTGTGGATCACAACAGTTCTATCTACAACTGATAGTGAGGGTGGTGCAGGATGGGGCAGCTTTTTGTTCCATTGTGCATGGGGTTGCCCGAATCGGCTGCCTTGATGGTTGATAACAACAGCTTCGCCTCTGTTGGGACTTTCTGTTTAGCTTATATAACTACATCGACTATGAAGGATGAATGTTGAACGTTACCTGGCTTAGGGATCTAATGGCCAGAGGCTAAGAGCCTTTCTGCAGTGAAGGGTCTGATGCAGTTGTCCTACGGTAGCTGAGAGCTTTATGATGTACAAAACACTTGTTCCTACTTACTTGATTGTCACCAGAACTCTCTGAGATCAGATAGTAAGTATAACCACCTCCATTTTACAGATGCAGAAGTGGCTGGGGGTGGGGCGGTAAATAAGGGTCTTATCTAAGGTCAGTGACATAGTAGGGAATATAGGGATGAGAACTTAAATTCTCCCCCTCCCAGGGGCGGCTGGCATACTCTCAGGTGAACTGGAGAGAGGATCCTTGTGTCCTGCTGAGGGAATCTCTCTGCCTTCCCCTTCTTCTTTGTCCTCTTGGCCTGTACTTCAGGCCCCACCCATGTGAACGAGGAGTGTAGAGATTATTATTCTCTTCCTCTTGGTAGACTTGGCCCAGGGGATCGGGCAGCTCCTGACAGGTGCCTAATCTGCTGTGCTGTCGGCTGCGTCTGTATTCCATCGAGCTGGTGCTGAGTATATCTTTGGTACAAACTGTGCTGGGATTTAACTAGACATTTGTAGGCCTTCCAGCACCCACCCCCCGCCGCCCCGCACCTGATAACCCTTTGAAAATGTAAGTCACAATGCTGAGGTAAAAGATTTGATTTTAGTCATTATTTCCGTGAGTTGTATTTTATTATTTCTCTTACACTAGACTTCTGCATTTAATATGTATTGAAATACCTACATTTAACCAGTTACAATATCGAGCATCTTTTGGTACAAACTGTGCTGGGATTTAACTAGACATTTGTAGGCCTTCCAGCACCCACCCCCCGCCCCCCCGCACCTGATAACCCTTTGAAAATGTAAGTCACAATGCTGAGGTAAAAGATTTGATTTTAGTCATTATTTCCGTGAGTTGTATTTTATTATTTCTCTTACACTAGACTTCTGCATTTAATATGTATTGAAATACCTACATTTAACCAGTTATAATATCGAGCATCTTGAAGTGAGTTTTCAAAGCATTGAGCAGAATTCCTGTTTTTCGCATCTGATCTTATTAAACTCTGTTCTTCGGGATCAGGAATATTGTGGAGTTGTTATCACCACGTGCTCCTAATGCCTTAATTCTTTAAAACTATTTTTTTCTTATAACTTTTTACTCAGCAAATTCAGAGGATTTAAGAGGTTGACGGCTGGAAACTGCTTTTAAAAAGTTAGCTATAAGCTCTCTGTTTCTATATGACTGTGAGTAAATTAGAATGTGTTTCAGCGTGAGTTCTCTTATGGTCTAGATGTTCGTTGTTGTTGTTATCAGGTCCTGGCGAGTCAGTTCTGACTCATACCGACCCTATGTACAACAGAACAAAACATTGCCCAGTCATACGCCATTCTCACAGTCGTTGTTGCAGCCAATGTGTCAGTCCATCTCATTGAGGGTCTTCCTCTTTTCCAATGACCCTCTGCTCCACCAAGCATGATGTCCTTCTCCAGGGACTGGAGTATATGAGATAAAGTCTTGCCATCTTTGCTTCTAATGAGCGTTCTGGCTGTACTTCCAAGACAGATTTGTTTGTTCTTCTGGCAGTCCATGGTATATTCAGTATTCTTTGCCACACCATGAGATGTTTGGTGGAACCCAAAATAGTCTAAGCGTTGATCATAAATGTGAGAATTCCTGGGAAAAGTACTGGTTCACTATTTTGATCCTTGTCTAATTTAGTGTGGCCTTAAAGACAAAATGAAAAGTTTTCTAAAATTCTGATTTTAAGTATTGAGAAGTTGGTTTATAGACGTTTCAAATGCCAGCAAGTATAACTGCATGTGCTTACATACATACACACACACCAGATGAATGTAATCTGGGAATATGTTAAATCCAAAGTTCTATGTTCCATATATTTAAAAGGAAGCCAAGGGAATCTAGTTACAAGACAGAAGGAAATATTTGAAAATCTCTTCTTCTTACCCACCTACCCCCATCCGTGAAAGCTAGTCAAACCCAAATTGCAAGAAATATTTTAGGAAATTAAAAATTAACATTCCTAGGGCAAAGGTGTTGGAGCCCTGGTTGCACAGTGGTTAAGAGATATGGCTGCTAACCAAAAGGCCGGCTGTTCAAATCCACCAGGTGCTCCTTGGAAACCCTATGGGACAGTTCTACTCTGTCCTATAGGGTTCCTATGTGTCGGAATCAACTCGACAGCAACTGGTTAAGGCAAAAACGGAGCCCTCGTGGCGATACATTTAAGAGCTTGGCTGCTAACTGAAATGTTAGCAGTTCAAATCCACCAGCAGCTTCTTGGAAACCCTAGGGGGCAGTTCTCTGTTCTATAGGGTTGCTATGAGTTGGGTTTAGTTTTAGGCACAGATATTTGTATGTTTACCTCTCATTGTTCTGGCAAATAGTATTCAGTTTCCTCTAATCTGCAACCCCTTGTTATCTCCCATTCTGCATTTAACCCAGCTTTAAAAACCAGTACAACCCAAGGAAACAGCAGGCTGGAACGCTCAGAGGTTTCCTGGCTCTTCCAGTTAGGCAGCCTTGTGTTCTGGGATGTCAGCTGGGCCAGCGACTTGAGTAACAGCCCTCCTGTAGCACAGCGTAGCCACACTGAACATTGATCTGTTCTGGGGCGAGGAGAATGGGGATTTGTAGTAAATGAGCAAGTAGTGGAATAGGGTTCGACTCAGTGGCCAACTGTTTTTTGCTCATTTGTTTTAGTGACAATACAGACCCATCCAGGTTTAATTAACATCAATTTCTCTAACTTTATATTGGCATTTATGTGTTTTGTGTCCTTACAACTCCTCAACATTAACACTGAAAATATTTGTGTCCATTGCAAATAAGAACACAAATTTACCGTTCTTCTAGGGTTACCAGCCATCTGGGTTTGTCCAAGACTTTCAGGGTTCCCAGGACTCTGTGTAAAAGGAAACTGCTCCTAAAAGGCATATTTTTAAGTATTGATTTTACAAGCACTCTGGAAATCTTGGAAGCGTAGTAAGAATGTATGAATTCATCATTTCCAGTGAAAATGCTCATGTTCATATATTCTCTTATCTCCACTCATGAAATAGTCCTTTATTCTGAATCTCACATGTCATTTGTCTATCCTCTGAAAAAAATGGATTCTCAAGTGGAATTCTGTGTTTTTCATTGCTGTGAAACATTTGGAAAACAATTATTGAAATAATCAGCCTTAAAGAAATTAAAAAAAAATTTAATTTTTATTGTGCTTTAAGTGAAACTTTGGAAACACTGGTGGCATAGTGGTTAAGTGCTACAGCTGCTAACCAAAGGGTTGGCAGTTTGAACCCGTCAGATGATCTTTGGAAACTCTGTGGGGCAGTTCTACTCTGCCCTATAGGGTCGCTATGAGTCGGAATCGACTCGACGGCACTGGGTTTGGTTTTTGGTTACAAGTGAAAGTTTACAAGTCAAGTCAGTCTCTCATACAAAAATTTATATACACCTTGCTATATACTCCTAGTTGCTCTCCCCCTAATGAGACAGCATACTCCTTCTCTTCACCCTGTATTTCCCTGCCCATTCAGTCAGCTTCTGTCCCCCTCTGCCTTCTCATCTCCCTTCCAGACAGGAGCTGCACCCATAATCTAACATGTCTGCTTGAGCCAAGAAGCTCACTCCTCACCAGTATCATTTTCTATCTTATAGTCCAGTCCAATCCCTGTCTGAAGGGTTGACTTTGGGAATGGCTCCAGTCTTAGGCTAACAGAGGGTCTGGGGACCATAACCTCTGGGGTCCTTCTAATAAACACAAATTTTAGATTGCTTCATTATCAGGAAGGTAAAGAAGGGGAGGACAGTCAACAGGTGTGGAAAATTGGGGGAAGGAAATAGGTTACTTGCCAATTCTAGAAATCTCATTCTGTTTTCTTACTTGCTAATAACTTATGAAGCCTTCTGCTTTCTAGGTTAACCCACTTAATCAGTTTTGGTCTAAAGAGAGGAAAAGATGGCAGAGGCAACTTTGAACATTGATTCTTGAGTCTTTGTGTCTGCCCGATGATTTTTAACACTCATTTCCCAAGTATCTGCACTTTTCAGCACCATCTTGATGTCCTTTGTGTTTCCAGTCAAATTTTATTTTTTAAATATCATGCCCTTTGAGCTTATAACATTTTCCAGTTGAAAATTTGCTTTGGGGACATCAGAGGGCTCAGTTTCTAGAGCTCCTGGGTAAACGACAAGAACAAAAAAAAACCCGTTGCTGTCAAGTCAGTTTTGACCCTATAGGACAGAGTAGAACTGCCCCATAGGGTTTCCAAGGAGCAGCTGGTGGATTCGAACTGCTGACCTTTTGATTAGCAGTCAAATGCTTAACTACTGCACCACCAGGCCACCCTGGGTGGAGGGTGTTAAATGACATAGCTTTTGCCGCATATGTAGTGCTCACAGACTTTCCTCTCAGTAGGTTCAAACCAATCCAGTTTTCTCTCAGAAACAAGTAAATCATAGGTTTGTTGCCCAGTTGTCCAGATTATTTTAGTAGGTGATAGAGCCTGCTAAGTTTTTTGTTTTATATTTCTAAGGCATATTTGTGTGTGTGTGTGTGTGTTTTCAAAGCTTAGAATTTGTTTAAAAAGTTATTTCGGTAAATCTTTTTTCTCCTTCTTCTTCTTTGAAGGTCGCTGGTGTTGTTGGCCGTGCGGATCTCCTGTGTGCCCTCTTCTTTTTGCTGTCTTTCCTTGGCTACTGTAAGGCATTCAGAGAAAGTAAGCATTATGTTTGGCGTCTTCGGTCTGCATCTTCTTCGTGTTTTTGCCCCGTTGAGCAATGTGTTAACAGATGTGAAATGACCAGTTTACATGCATTTCTACCACAGTCACTTTGAGGGAACGTGGGTTGGAAGGTATAAACGGTCTTTAGATACATGTGTTTACTTCACTGCTTTTTTAATAGTACGAAGTTCTAACGGCCGTCTTCACATGGGCAGGGTCCTACTGGCTGCTGAGATACTTCTGCTCTTGGTACTGAAGCACATGTGATTGACTTTTGCTGTTTGAGTTTGGACAAAATTGTAGGAAAAGAACTTTTGGCAAGTATTTTTTTTATTAAAGCCTCTTAGAGAAAAAATACAGAAAATGACTAAAATCTCTAGCTGTCTGTGAACATGTACCTGGACTATGAGGTTTTCATTTTTTCGTTGATGTCAGGACTCAGAATTAAGTACCTTTGTGAAGGTCACACAGCTATTTATGGCAAACTGGGTTCACATTGAAGTCTGTCCAGCTGACCTCAAGGCCAACGTCTAATGCGTTGTACTGCTCTGCTTCTCTGTAGTCCTAGGACCCAATGAGCCAAGCATAGCAAAACAATAACTAAAAGTAGCCAGCAGGTAATGTCACTGAACTGTACCTGTAAAAGTGGTTGAAATGGCAAATTTTATACATATATGTACGTATATATGTACACACACACGTATATATATCTGTTTACAAAAAAAAAAAAAAACCCAGGAGGTATACTACACCTATTAATGAATTGTTAAAATTTTAGATGTGATAATGACATCACACTTATGTTTGGAATAATCCATTTCTTTTGGAGACACACTGAATGTGTATGGATCCAATGTATGATGTCTGGGGTTTGCTTCAAAATAACCTGAGAGGGGGCAGAAATTGTGTCAGAGTACAGATCAAACAAGGCTAGCCGTGAGTTGGTAATTATTTAAGTTGTGATGGGGATTTAGGGGCTCATAAATCAATATCTCCTCTTTTGTCTATGTGTTTTATTTAAAAAAAAAAAAAAAAGTTTTTTAAATAGCCAGGGGAGTTGCCAGATTCATAATCAACAGATTTTTGTAACTTATTTTTTTAATCTTTGAAACATTGTATTCTAAAACAGCTGGATTACATACTTTAGAGTTTGTTTTCCTTCCAGCCTTACGTAAAACAAATGAAAATTTAGTCATTTAATCATTTTAGTAGGGAATTTGTAATAATACAATTTAGAAATTAAGCATGCAAAACTTAAAACGTTAGAATGGGCACCTGGAATAAATTATAAAACATTCTATACAAAAGACTATAGATGATAGATAAACAGTCAGACAATAAAGTGGACGCTTGTGAACTCATCCCCAATTTTTGTAAAAAGTTACCTTTTCTAAAATAAGAATAATTGAAAGATTCTTGCTTCCTCCCCTCTCCCCCACCTGCCCTCACGTCTGAGCCATTGCCCACATGGTGCTACCCCTTAGGCCTCTCCCTTATGTCTCTGTGGGTTTGAGACCCAGGCATTTAGAGGGCCAAACAGCATCCATTCCCTTTTTTCTCCATCCCTGTAACTCCCCTGAGCCCTGGTGGCCCAGTGGTTGGGAGCTGTGGCGAGCTATGACACCAACCAAAAGGTCGGCACTTCGAATCCACCATCCGCTCCTTGAAAACACTAGGGGGTGGTTCTACTCTGTCCTATAGGGTCACTAGAAGTCAGAATCCACTCTACAGCAACAGGTTTGGTTGGGGATTGGTTTTATAAGCCCCGGGACTGTCAGTCTAAAAAATAAATGTTGATGGAACTACTTCCTTTACTCTTTGCCCTGAAGGAGTCTGAAGGGTTTCTGTGTTGAGGCAGAGTTCACAGTCACCAGCAGGAGACCACGCACACACTCTGTCAGTGTGTGGGAAACGCTTTACTCACACAGAGAAGAGACATCTCTAGGCCAGCTTCACTAGTGCGTCTCCCACGGCCAGCAGGCTATCCCGCATGTGGCCACTGTAGGGACAATGTTCTACATTCAGCCATCTGGGCCACGGTACCGGAGACACCATTCCCTCCCTGCTGGGAACAGATACTGAAGTGGGGTTGGCCAGGTGCCATATGGTGCCCCCCCCACATGTGCAGAAGACAGAGAAAGTCACTGTGTGTCCAGAACAGGGGGGAAAGCATCTCTGATACGGGGAAGAAGCTGGGAGAGAGAAAGAGACCCAGTTCCCAGCCTCCTTATCAGAGAACGTTCTGGGCCTAAGGCCTGTACTTAGGCAGCCTGGATGGGAGGCTTAGAGACAGACCATTCCCCCCAACATTCTAAAACAAGGCCCTTTTTAAGAAATGCTAGCTTACATGAAAATGACACACAGTCCAGATTTTTCTCCTGTAGATTTTTAATTTCTTACAAATTAGTGGGAACCCCCTAGCAGACACAGAACAAAGAAATTAGGTCTGAATTATTTAATTCCCAGTAGGTGTTTTTAAAAAGAGCTATAGAACTACCACATGACCCAGCAGTCCCAACCCTAGGTATATGCCCAGAAGAAATGAAAGCAGGAATGCAAACAGAAACTTGTACACCAGTGTTCATTCACATAGCCGACCAAAATGTCCAACAACAGGTGACTGGATAAACAAAATGCTTTATATACACGCAATGGAATATCAGTCAGCCGTTTAGAGAAATGAATTCCTGATTCATGCTCCAACATAGATAAACTTTGAAAAACATTATGCTGAGTGAAAAAAGTCACAAAAAGACGGATACTGTGTGATCTCACTTATATGAAACAGGCAGATGTATCCCTGGGTCGCAAATGGTTAAGCACTCAACTACTAGCCAGAGGGTTGGTGGTTGAAACTCACCAGAAGCCCCTTGGCAGACAGGCCTGGCAGTCTGCTTCCGGAAAATCACCACCTTGAAAGCCATGTGGAGGAGTTCTACTCTGCACACATGGGGTCGCCATGAGTTGGAATTGACTCAACAGCCGCTAAAAGTGACAGCAACAACAACATAGAGACCAAAGTTTATTAGTGGTACCAGGTATGGGAGGGAAGGGAGAGGGGAAGTCATGGCTTAGGGGGTACCGAGCTCCTGTTAACGGTGCGGAACAATCTGGAAAAGGAGAGTGGTGATGGTTGTATAGCATGATGAACGTAATTAATATGACTGAATTATTCATGTAAAAATTGTTGAATCAGCAGATGTTTTGCTATATGTTTTGTTAATGTATTTACCACACACACAAAGAGCTATGGATAACTTTTTTTTTTTTTTCCTTGCAAAACATGTAGGTAGGATCACAAACTGTATTTGTGGCCTGACCAGCCTTCTGTTGCTGTCAGAGGTGGAATGGGGTGGCTTCTCTGGAACTTATAACTCCCCTGAGATAGGAGACAGGCTGGAGGATGTGAACCCAGTAGCTCCAGATTGTGCCTCTGCCCACTTAGAACTGTGTCACACCCTCGTCCCCTCCTGCCTTTATTAGCATTATTTTCTTCTCATTACCAAGATAAGACCACCATTTTTTTTTCCCCCGGTGGCTCTTCGGTTTTCTGACTCAGCACAGGATTTGGGGACGGCAGAATAACCAGTTTCAAATACAGCGAATAGTGGTGGTAGTTTTTCTTCCTGAGACTGAAAGTTAGGTTAGTGGTAAGGCATGTCTGACCTTTCCTGGGGTACAATGGCCCAACCAGTGATGATCGTTAAACTAGAGACCCTCAGCTCCCAGATATATGGGGAGCATTGCACCTGCCCCAGCCACATAGTGGGTCCAGCACTATCACGTAGCTGTTCCGTAAGACTGTGAACCAGTTATGGGGTGGGAGTGGGGAGGGGTCCACTTACTGCCTCACCCTTGTGTACATTGCAGAATAATGGTATTTTGTGTTCTTAAGTTGGCAATTAAATCTGAATTTACAGCCTCATAGGATAAAAATGTATCAATAGTCATATTTTTTAATGAAGAAAATAAAAAATTACATCCATTAGATCTTCTCAAAGACCACTCTAAAGTTTCCCAAAGGAGCTTTATGAAGTATCATTTTATTAATTTTAAAATATTCTCAATTTAAGTAGTTCTTGCCCCCTGAGGGACTGGATTGCTGGGCTAAGGGCTATGGGACCATGGTCTCAGGGAACATCTAGCTCAATTGACATAGCATAGTTTATAAAGAAAATCTTCTGCATTCTACTTTGGTGAGTAGTGTCTGAGGTCTTAAAAGACTGTCAGCACCACAAAAAGACAAACAACCCAATCAAGAAGTAGGCAAAGGATATGAACACGCACTTCACTAAAGAAGATATTCAGGCAGCTAACAGATACATGAGAAAATGCTCTCGATCAAATTAAAACTACGATGAGGTTCCATCTCACTCCAACAAGGGTGGCATTAATCCAAAAAACACAAAATAATAAATGTTGGAGAGGCTGCGGAGAGATTGGAACTCTTATACACTGCTGGTGGGAATGTAAAATGGTACAACCACTTTGGAAATCTATCTGGCGTTTTCTTAAAAAGTTAGAAATAGACCTACCATACAACCCAGAAATCCCACTCCTCAGAATAAACCCTAGAGAAATAAGAGCCTTCACACGAACAGATATATGCACAGCCATGTTTATTGCAGCTCTGTTTACAATAGCAAAAAGCTGGAAGCAACCAAGGTGTCCATCAACAGATGAATGGTTAAATAAATTGTGGTATATTCACACAATGGAATACTATGCATCGATAAAGAACAGTGATGAATCTGTGAAACATTTCATAACATGGAGGAACCTGGAAGGCATTATGCTGAGCGAAATGAGTAAGAGGCAAAAGGACAAATATTGTATAAGACCACTATTATAAGATCTTGAGAAATAGTATAAACTGAGAAGAGCACATACTTTAGTGGTTACAAGGAGGGGAGGGAGGGAGGGTGGGATAGGGTTATTTACTGATTAGTTAGTAGAAAAGAACTACTTTAGGTGAAGGGAAGGACAATACTCAATACACGGAAGGTCAGCTCAACTGGACTGGACCAAAAGCAAAGAAGTTTCCGGGATAAACTGAATGCTTCAAAGGTCAGCGGAGCAAGGGCGGAGGTTTGGGGACTATGGCTTAAGGGGACTTCTAAGTCAATTGGCAAAATAATTCTATTATGAAAACATTCTGCATCCCACTTTGAAATGTGGCGTCTGGGGTCTTGAATGCTAACAAGCGGCCATCTAAGATGCATCAATTGATCTCAACCCACCTGGAGCAAAGGAGAATGAAGAACACCAAGGTCACACAATAACTATGAGCCCAAGAGACAGAAAGGGCCGCATGAACTAGAGACTTACATCATCCTGAGACCAGAAGAACTAGATGGTGCCCGGCCACAACCGATGATTGCCCTGACAGGGAGCACAACAGAGAACCCCTGAGGGAGCAGGAGATCAGTGGGATGCAGACCCCAAATTTTCACAAAAAGATCATACTTAATGGTCTGACTGAGACTAGAGGAATCCCGGCGGTCATAGTCCCCAAACCTTCTGTTGGCCCAGGACAGGAACCATTCCCGAAGACAACTCATCAGACATGGAAGGGACTCGACAATGGGTTGGAGAGAGAAGCTGATGAAGAGTGAGCTACTTGTATCAGGTGGACACTTGAAACTGTGTTGGCATCCCCTGTCTGGAGGGGAGATAGGAGAGTAGAGAAAGGTTAGAAACTGGCAAAATTGTCACGAAAGGAGAGACTGGAAGGGCTGACTCATTAGGGGGAGAGTAAGTGGGAGTATGTAGTAAGGTGTATATAAGCTTATATGTGACAGACTGACTTGATTTGTAAACGTTCACTTAAAGCTCAATAAAAATTATTAAAAAAAAAAAAAAAGACTGTGAGCAGCCATCCAGGATACTCCGCTGGTCTCACCTCTTTGGGAGCAAGGCAGAATGACAAAAATTAAAGATACAAGGGAAAGATTAGCCCAAAGGACTAATGGGCTGCATCTACCACAGCCTCTACCAGAATGAGTCCAGTACAACTAGATGGTGCCTGGCTACCACCACTGACTGCTCTGACAGGGATCACAATAGAGGCCCCGGACAGAGCTGGAGAAAAATGTAGAACAAAATTCTAATTCACAAAAAAAGACCAAACTTACTGGCCTGACAGAGACTGGAGAAACCCTGAGAGTATGGCCCCCGGACACCCTTTTAGCTCAGAAGTGAAGTCAGTCCTGAGGTTCACCCTTCATCCAAAGATTAGACAGGCCCATAAAACAAAATGAGACTAAAGGGGCACACCAGCCCACGGGCAAGGACTAGAAGGCAGAAGGGGACAGGAAAGCTGGTAATAGGGAACCCAAAGTGGAAAAGGGAGAGTGTTGACATGTCGTGGTGTTGTTAACCAATGTCATAAAACAACATGTGTACTGTTTAATGAGAAACTAGTTTGTTCTGTAAACCTTCATCTAAAATGCAATAAACAAATAAATAAAAGTAGTTCCTGCCTATTCGAATAGATTTCAAAGGCATCAGAAGTCTTTTTTGAAGAAAGTACTAAATGTTGATAGATTGAGCATGCAGGACCCATCACTTAGGAGATATAATAGAACTTCTCACTACTTCTAAAGATTACTCTTGTGAAATAATAGAAAAACTATCCTGAGACTAAAAATTCATCTGTCCAGGGAAATGGTACATTTATTAGCCTCCTTAAGTGGAGTATTCTCACAGACTGGTGAAAAACTAAAGAAATTATATATTATTTTCTTGGATTATTTTATTAACCTTTTCTGTGTTCTCATTCACAGATTTATATATTCTGATATATGTATCTATTTTTAATTCATTTGTAAATTACAGAATTATTTCCAAGAGACATCCATACAAATATAATTTTTTTATACAACCTTTGAAAACTAATACCAAAATTAAAGATTCTTAAATGTGTGATGGTATTTTCAATTGATGAGTATGTTGATTCATGAGAAACTGGCGAAGTATATTTCAGTAGTGATATAAATATATTAGCTGTATTAGCAATATCACCTTTTTGTGTAGAGTAAAATTCTTCTAGCATTAATTAATGTTTATTTTGGAACTGGAAAGAAATTGTCCTTTAATGATAAATATGTAAATTTTTTCAAGAGATTTAGCCTGGAAATATTTAATGTTTGTAAATTGATAGCAGTTGTATCTTTTGGCTTCTGTGGAGACTCTTTTAAGAGTATGAATAGATTTTCGTTTGACTGAAGTTACCTTGTGTCTACATGGTACCCCAGCTTCCCGAGATCTAATCTTCCATTAATTTGAACCCTTTCCAGAAAAAGGGCAGAGTAGATTAAAATGGAGCCTGAAGTACCATTATTGAATGTTTTGATCCAAGATTCTATGGAAGAATCCTGGTCAAAAGAGGGGAAAATTTGGAACAGAATTTCAAATTTTCATGGAATCCAAACTTTCTGGAGCCATTGAGGCTGGATGAGCCCCCGAAACTATGGCCCTGAGATAATCTTTAAACTTGAAACCAAAACTATCCTCAGAAGTCTTCTTTGAACCAAAAAGTAGCTTACCTTGATTAGTAAAGTACATCTGCTTTGAGCATTGCGCTCTTTTTTAAAGAATTATCTATGTGAGATCAAGTTGACAGCAGCACTTGAAAGGTTAGACAGGAAGCTTAGGGAACACTGAGTTTCTGTTAATGGTGGTGGAATAATTTGGAAAAGGATAGTGAGAGCGGTAGCATAACTTGAATGTTATTGAATTGTACATACAGAAATTGTTGAAATGGTTTATCTTTGGCCGTGTATACCGTCACCAAAAAAAAACTAAAGCCTGAGGAGTCACCTGTACACAGATATCTAGTCCTTTGCAGTCGTTAGCAGCTTATTTAATCTTTTAAGAAATACAAAGCTTTAGGAGGCCACTCCTCTACACGCATCCTTAGTGTCTTGACCCTGAAATTTATTCTTGGCCATGGACTTTTTCGTTCTTTCTCTTTATTCATCTGCCCAGGCAGACTTTGAGGTAGGGATCATAATTGTTTTTCTCGGGAGTTTAAAATGGGTGGTTTAAATCACCCACCCCTTAAGCCATATTCTCTGTCATTTTGAGGCGGCTTTTGTGACTGTTTTCAGTTAGCGCTCATTGTTTTGTCTCATAGGCTATCGATAGCATGATTGCATCCTGCCTCCCGATTTTGTTGCGGGACTGGAGGCATAAGCAACTGGAATCTTGAGAGAGGAGCTTAGACTCATTGTTAGTAGCTCATTTGGGGAAGTCTCCTGAGCTCCACACGTAAAGCAGTTCTAGGACTCCCCCCACCACCCCCCCACCCCGCAACAAGAATGTGCCCTGAGCCTCACCCACTGTAACTTCAGGACGGAGCAGAGCAGGATAGGACACTGTGACCCCGGTCACTTACTGGCCACTGTGTCTCCTCTTTACAGCTTCCAGACCCCTCTTTGTCTCGTTACACCAGTGCCGATATGGTCTGGTAGAGCTTTCCTCTGCTCTGTTGACAGACGTACTGTGTTTGCAGTAGTGTTTCTGTGTCTCTGCTCTTTAGGACTCCTTTTTAAATATTCTGAGAATAGAATCTGCCTCTCTGTGTGCAGATAATAACGCTTTAAAATAGTCCTTAAATTTCATGTTAATGTTCAGCTTCATACATATGATGGCCAAGAATCTTTTTTAAGAGGAACAAACTTTTTGCAATTAATAATACCTTTACAGAGAATAAGCAATAAGAGCCTTGTGCGCAAAAGTAATTCTGGTTAAGGCATTCATAAAAAGGCGTTGTTTCTGGCTCTGTTCTAAAATGGTGTACCAAAACTAGTTGCCGTGGAGTTGTCTCTAACTCATGGCACCCCTGTGTGTGTCAGAGCGGAACTGTGCTCCATCAAGTTTTCAGTGACTCATTTTTTTAAAGCGGATGGCCAGGCCTTTTTCCAAGACAACTCCCTGTAGACTCGAACCTCCAGGCTTTCTGTTAGCAACCGAGCACTTAGCCATTAGTTCCACCCAGGGTGGCAACTAACAACAACATGACAAACTTTAAAAGCAGTAGTGTTCATTTCTTTTTCTTTTCTCCTAAATTTTATTTATTTTGTTGTTGTTGAGAATATACACAGCAAGACATACACCAACTCAACAGTTTCTACATGTACAATTTACTGACATAGATTACATTCTTTGAGCTGTGCAGCCATTCTGATCCTCCTTTCCTGATTAACTTTTTCCTCTTCGTGCTCATCCCATGGCAGCACTCAGGAAGTACCATCTTCTTTTCATGGTGTGTTTATGCAGATTAGATGGCTGCGACCTTTGGACTGCTAATTTATTTCATCTTCTCAAATTTCCTTAAATCCAACAGAGCAGAACTCTTGAAACTACTGGATATTCAGATGTATACA
This sequence comes from Elephas maximus indicus, assembly GCF_024166365.1. Taxonomy (NCBI): domain Eukaryota; kingdom Metazoa; phylum Chordata; class Mammalia; order Proboscidea; family Elephantidae; genus Elephas; species Elephas maximus. Next base: position 65,452,575 of record NC_064841.1, on the reverse strand, counting down.
TTTTCACTTGGAGTTTGAGTCACATTAAAAAATAACCAGACTTTTTATTTTCCCCTGCCTTTTTTTTCAGTCAGTATAGAGTGTACAAAAAGCTAGGTGGTATAAACACATGTATTTATTGTCACTGTAATAATGATTTCTGGCTGCAGTTGCCCGTGCTATTCCGTCTGTATGTGAGTGTTCAACAGAGAATCAAAACTCTTTTGTGGCAGAAGTAAATCCAGTATTAACTGGATACAAATGATACTGCTATTTAAAGGTTACGGAGACTCCATGGTAAGAGGGCTTGGTCTTTGTACTTTTTGGATCTGAGCATAAATTCAAAGAAAGATCTAGCATTCATTACGCATGAACCTGAAATTCAAGAAAGGTTTTTACAGAAGAGCAGACTTAATTTTATTTTATAAGGAAACAAAGACTTAAGTAACTGAAATTAGTGATTTAACTTGTTAAAATGCTCTTTTAGAGGATAAATTTTGGTTTTGGTAAAAAGAACCTCATTAGCTTTCTCTATAGATGAGGTGTCTGTATGACAAAGCTCTGGGCAATTTTTAATTGGCTTGAGTTTATTAACAAGCAATTCTGTGCTCACCTCTGGAATTCTGGCATTTTCATAAAATGAAAAAAAAAAAAATCTACTCAGTAACATTTCTGGGATTCTGCCTTTTTCCCCCATAATGCTTAAATAGAATGTCTCCAAGCAAATCTTCTGCAGCAGAATCTTTTTTAAAAAAGAAAATATTCTTATAAAGGAAGCATACTTTTTTCTTGTAAAACACAAAGATGAAGTCTGCCGATACACTGGTTATATTTCTGAACCCTCAAAACAGAAAGCGTTATTCTGAGGATGAGATGTCTTGTCGGTATTTCTCTGTCTTATAAAGCCTGGTATTTCAGCTTGGAGACAGGTTAATCTCTCTGCATGATAAGCCTGCCGGGAGAGCCAATACAAGTTTCTTTTCTAAATAAATACCTTAAACTCTTTGTTTAGTGGAAGTTAGGACTAAGAAGAGAAATTGAATTAATTGCATGTATAATGAAGAAGAGAAGGTCTTTTCCAGAGGGGAACAGATTTGCTACATACCTAGAGTAACCATTCAGTTCTTCAGAATATAAAAGACAACATCTGAAATCTCAGTTAAGTTCATAAACCCTGTATTCCTTACCATTGTCCGTATTATAGATCAGGCAGGTAAAATAACTCTTAACCTTGAGATACCATTTCCTTATATTTTCATTCTAATTAAAGACCAGTTTTTCCTTGATTTATAATCAAGCAACTTAAAAAAAAAAAAAAAGGGTGATTGTGTAACTCATGTAGTAAAGGACCCTTGCTTTCAGATTTGGGGCCATTGCCAGCTGAATTCTGGCAGTGGTATCCGTGTGTATTCTCTTTTCTCTATCTTAATGGTTTTTGGTTCCTACATTATTTGATTTTCCCAACACGGTCCCATATTTTAGAACGGCAATGCCTGGCTTCTTTCATTCCACACGTGGCCACACTCCTTGTCTGGCTCCAAATTTCTGAACGTGGATCTCATGCTCGTTGTGTTGTTCTGGCAGATAGAGCGCTTGGCCACCTGTCAGGGTGGCACGGTTCCCACACACAACATGACGTGCCAGTTTCAGTGTGGCGAAGATGCCAGGCATAGAGTGGTGAAGAAGGGTGTCTTGTACAATGTGATGCTTTTTTTGAAAGAAGATCTTCCCTCTGGAAAGCAGTGCCGGATCAGAGGCACAGGCTTCATTAAATTGATCACATCTGTTGGCACTTGTGGATGTTCGTGCTGACAAGTGTCTCTCTGTTATTGCATTTGGCTCCCCTTGCCCCGCCCCCCACCTTCTCCCCTCACTCCATCAGCCTTTGCCTCCATTCAGGGATGGTGCAGACCCTGCTTACTGGTTAACCCCCGCCCCCCGCCTCCATTTACCTAAGTGACTGAATTATCACAGATGATAGGGATATACACTGAAACAAGAGAAGCATTTTCTAGGCAGATCTCTTTATTAAGTTCTGGATGGTAGACTGTTGATGTTTGCAACAGAGAACTCTGTGTGAGAGTAATGTCCTGAGATGCCTACCCGGAGTTATGCACAAGTTAGAATTCTCTACCTTGGGAAGATTTTGCTGAATAAAAATATTCATAAATACAATGGCCCTGGAGGTATCTGCCTCAGGATGTATTTTTAATGTTTTTAACAGTTACTTCTAAGTAAAATGAAAACAATCCATTTTTCCTTTGCCCTTTTTTATATTCTCTATGTATTTTTTTTTTTTCATTTTTAACTGTTTATTAAAAAGTCTTTTACATGATGGAGATTCTTCCCGTGTGGGAGGGCCTAAGGACTGAATTACAAGTGAGAAGACATGACCCCCAGCTGCGTTTGTTCACACTGAGCAAGTTAGCTTTTTTTTAATATTAAATTACATCTCATAATTATATAAGAAATACAGTAATATAATAAGACTTCTGATAGACGTGCAAATAAATGGAACCATTCATTGATTTAATAAATATTTATCCAGTGCCTGTTATGTGCAGGTCAGCCTGTTGTTATTTCAGTTGTCTTATGAATAATGCTCAAACTTGGAAATAAAAGAATGGCTTGCATTTTGAACATAGCTACAAAAATGTAAAATCCATATCCATCCAGGCTGTGCTGTATTTTGGCCATTATTAGCAGTAGTCACCTTGACAAGCCAAGACTTAAAGTAAATCTTAATTTGGGGAACTATGTGGGTAAAACTACGTATCCTGGAGTCAGTTGTATTTACTTTTCCCAGTTGATTCTGTAATTTTTTATAAGGTCTTTGTTCACCCCCAGTACTGGAAACATTTTGACAATTCCGTATAGGTTAACCTTGATTTAATCATGTACGTACATACCATACCTTTGTAACAGACTATGCCTTTGATTAAAAATACCTCTTAATCTGAAAACCCTTGTCAAATTAAGCTTTCCAGTTTGCGTTCTGGAAAAATCAAAATGCGTGTGCACGCCCAGCCTTAAGACTGCTGATAAGATATTGTGTGGCTGATCTGGCAGGGCTCAGGGGAGAAAGAGTTGCAGTTAAACAGGCAAACTCATCTTGTATTTGCTGATTTTTTCCAAAGACACACTTGAAATACAAATAAAGTAACTTGCAAATCACTTAATCCATAAACGTCCACTGGATACGTGAGAGGTGGATCCTTGACCACATGGCCGCAAGCCAGACGTGTGATTTTAAATGTGAAATGAACTTTAATAATATTTTTTGTTTAGCCCAATATATCAAAAATATTATAATCTCAACTTGTATTCAGTATAAAATATGAGATGTTTTACATTCTTTCATACTGAGTCGTCTAAATTGGGTGTGTATTTTACACTTAGGCGTGTCTCATCTGGCACTAGCTAAATTTCAGGTGCTCTTTAGCTGTAATGTAGCCCTTTTGGACAGCTGTTGCAAGCCCTATAGCTAACCCAGGTTTAGAACTCTGACCATGGAAATGTTGCCTTTGATCTGAAATTGCCACTTTCAAGAAGTGACACTTAATATTTAAAGTACTTAATTGTCATTGAAACTGAAGAAGTCTCTTCAGCAAAGAAACGCTACATTATCTTTCACCTGTCTTCATACTGGGTGTATCTGAAGCAAAATCTAAGGTATGAAATGAAAGAATAGAATTCTTCCGGAAGAATTGAGAGAGGGGATTTGGGAGGTTTAGAGACTTCTGGGCTCCTTACAGAAGTTTAAGTTTGAAGACGTGCAGTGGAATTATGGCGCGAGTTTAGCGAGAAGATTATCAGTAAACCTGAAGATTTTATTTTCTGAAGAACTTTTATATATTCCTGCATGCAGCTAAATCTCACTGATTTCACCATCTAAGGAGAAAAACCATTTTAAATTAGGCTGGGTAAATAAAATATGATCACATTACTTTTACATCCATGTACTAATTTTTTTGTGTTAATAGAGTACCTTCAAGTACATGTCCTTCGAGGTGTTTTAATGGAGGAAATGGGATTTCTTTTTCTAGTGAAGTTCCCTGGTCTATGGGGGGGGGGGGTGATATTAATCTATGTTACATTCCAATAAAATATAAGCTAACTTAGTTTTTCTAGGAAGAATGTAAAATGTTCAAGGGACCTGCTTTTAAAGTTAAGAACAGGAAGTCATACTATGTTAGTTAACAAGTATGAACATAAATTGTGGGGGTTGTTGTTAGGTGCCTTCAAGTTGGCTTCAACTCACAGCAACCCTATGTATAACAGAACAAAACGTTCCCCAGTCCTGCACCAGCCTCAGTCATTGCTACGTTTGAGCCCAATGTTGGCAGCCACTGTGTCAGTCCATCTCATTGAGGGTGTCTCACTGTAGGAGTGGGGGAAGCTAAAAAAAAAAAAATTAAATCCAGGTAATGGGTTAGCAAGGGGGAGTCCCCTTGGTTTCTAGTGAATGAATGAACCTCATGTTTAGACAACATGAGGACTTTGGCCTGAGTCCTTAGCCACCATCTCCTCATGCTGGGCCTGGTGTAGGGCTTGGAGCTCCGTGGCAATCAAACTAGGCAGAAAGGAACATGGGAACTAGGGGTGGGAATCTGTAGATGAGACCCTTTAGTAATTAGTAATAAAGGCTTCTATTTACATATGAGGAGCCCTGGTGGTACAGTGGTTGAAACAATCGACTGCTTACCGAAAGGTCGGTGGTTGGAAATCACCAGCAGCTCCGTGGGAGAAAGGTGTGGCGGTCTGCTTCCGTAGAGAAGCCTTGGAAACCCTATGGCGTTGCTATGAGTCGAAACCAACTTGACAGCAGTGGGTTTGGTTTTTTGATTTTTGTTTACATATAAATTGCAAAAATGGAAAAATTCTTAAAGTCTGACACAGATTTAGAAAAATGTATTATGGGGGGCAGGGCTAAATGAACCATACATTTAGATAGATCAAACAAGGCTTAAGAGAGTTGTCCACCATCCGTATCTTCAGTTATATGGCAGAAGACGCAGGCTTCTCTCATGCTGTGGCATGGTACATTGTGAGCTGTGATCACCTATTTTTGCAAGCCGGACCCACGTGCTCTACTGCTAGAATTGATGGAGGTCTTTACAAAATCACATCCTAAAAGAAGTTCATCAATATGCTAACTTCAAAATGATTATTGCCATACTTGGTCTTTTTTTTTTTTTTTTGTACTCTAGATAAAGGTTTACAGAACAAACTAGCTTCTTATTAAACAGTACACATGTTGTTTTATGACATTGGTTAACAACACGACGACATGTCAACACTCTCCCTTCTCTACTTTGGGTTTCCTGTTACCAGCTTTCCTGTCTCCTCCTCCCTTCTAGTCCTTACGCCTGGGCTGGTGTGCCCCTTTAGTCTCATTTTGTTTTATGGGCCTGTCTAATCTTTGGATGAAGGGTAAACCTCAGGAGTGACTTCGTTTCTGAGCTAAAAGGGTGTCCAGGGGGCCATACTCTCAGGGTTTCTCCAGTCTCAGGCCAGTAAGTCTGGTCTTTTCTTGTGGGTTAGAATTTTGTTCTACATTTTTCTCCAGCTGTGTCCAGGACCCTCTATTGTGATCCCTGTCAGAGCAATCAGTGGTGGTATCCAGGTAACACCTAGTTGTACTGGACTTAGTCTGGTAGAGGCCATGGTAGTTGTGGTCCTTTAGTCCTTTGGACTAATCTTTCTCTTGTATCTTTAGTTTTCTTCATTCTTGCTTTCTCCCGAAGGAGTGAGACCAGTGGAGTATCTTAGATGGCCACTCACAGGCTTATAAAACCCCAGACGCTGCTCATCAAAGTAGAACGTAGAACATTTTCTTTATAAACCATGTTACGCCAGTTGAGCTAGATGTTCTCTGAGACCGTGGTCCACACAGCCCTCAGCCCAGCAATTCAGTCCTTCACGGAGTTTGGATGCATCTCTGGAGAGTCCCTGACCTTGCCTTGTACGAATTGTGCTGGCTTCCCCAGACCATACTTGTTTTTTTAAAGCTTTGGTGCTTAATGAATGCTAGCAAACGCCCAGTACGTAAGCACTCCAATGCAATCATGCTTGATTGGAAAGGGTTGTTTTTGTTGTGGTTCTTACTTGTGATTTTTTTTTGTGTGTGTCGGGGGAGGAATGACAAACATATAATGTAGTTTCTGAAAGTAAAATTATCCTCAATTTGCTTGCCGGAACTAAATATATTGATATATAACAGTTTTCAGTAAAGAGATCTTGGCTTTCCGGGCACTGTGCCAGCTGAACAACTTGGAGAGATGCTGCTCTAGGGCAAAACTAAGACCGGAAGCTAAGGGAGGCAGGCCTGGGCTCAGTAGAAGACGAGATGTTCTAACAACCCAAAGTTTAAAAATGAAATTGGCCATGTTATGAAAAGCTAATACGCATCACTGACATTACTGAAGTCAAGACCATGTGGCCACCAGCTGGAGGCCTTTTGGAAGGGTTTCCAGCACGGCAAGGGAGCTTATGTATCTGCAGCCTCAAGAAGCATATGACTGCCAAGAAGCACTCTCGCTCTTGATATTTGTGGTTCTGTGATTGTCACTAGTGTAAACCTTATTGTGCCCTTTTTGGTAGATAGTAGATAGTCACTTCATTCACTGAATATGTAGTGGTTTTCCAGCATCAGCTGCCGCTGATTCAGTCAGTAGAAAAGCCTAGCGGCTCCTACAGGCCAGGCATGGTGTTGGGTATACCACTGTCACCATGCTTACAATTTATGGTGGTTCTTCCTGACTTTCGAGCTCTGATGGCGCAGTGGTTAAAGATCCTGGCTGCCAACTGAAAGGTCAGTGGTTGAAACCCACCAGCGCTGTGTGCGAGGCAGATATTGGTAGTCGGCTTCCGTAAAGATTACAGCCTTGGAAACCTTATGGGGGAGGCACTATTAGTTGCTGGGGGTTTTGGTTTTGGTTTCCAGACCTTTAGCTGCCTCAGAATCACCTGGAGGGCTTGTTAACAGTTCATTGCTGGGCCCCCGCCCTGGAGTTTCTGGTTCAACAATTCTGGGTGGGGCCTGGAAGTCTGTGTTTCTGACAAGATCGTGGGGCAGGGGTGGGGGTGGGGGCAGGTCCATGAACCATATTCGGTAGCACTGGTGTAGGGCAGGGGTTCTCAACCCCGGTGGCCCAACAGTTAAGCACTTGGGTGGTAACCGAACGGTTAGTAGTTTGAACCCACCCAGCGACTACACAGGAAAAAAACCTAGTGATATACTCCTGTAAAGACTACAGCCTAGAAAACCCTTTGGGGCAGTTCTGCTGTGTCACATGGTGTTTTCTATGAGTAAGAAATCGACTCAGTGACACTTAATAACAACAATACGGGACATATGGCAATGTCTGCTAACATGTTTTGTTGTCACAACTGGGGGGGGTCACATCACTACTGGTATCTAATGGGTAGAAGCTAGGGATGCTACTAAACATCCTATCATGCTCAGGGCAGTGCAATAATGAAGAATTTTCCAGCCCAGGTGTCAATGCCAAGATTGAAAAACCCTCGACTAGGGAAATGACAGAAAAATATGTATCTGTGATAAATAGTGTGTGAACAGTATTTTTAATACGATATGATAGCAGTTTGGGATGCTATAGCTGGGCCTGACTTAATCTAGGAGCACAGCAGTGAATAAGACAGCCCTTGTTAGGGACTCTGACTTTGGAGCTCTGGTAGTGCAGTGGTTAAAGCGCTCAGCTGCTAACCGAAAGGTTGGGTATTCAAAGTCACCAGCCAGTCTGAGGGAGAAAGATGTGGCAGTCTGCTTCTGTAAAAGATCCCACCCATTGACATGGAGCCAATTCCAACTCATGGTGACCCTATAGGGCTGGGTAGAACTGCCCCATGGGTTTCCAAGGAGCAGCTGGTGGATTCAAACTGCCAGCCTTTTGAATAGCAGCCGTAGCTCTTAACCACTACACCACCAGGGCTCCACATAAAGACTACAGCCTTGGAAACCCTATGGGGCTGCAAGTTCTACTCTGTCCTATAGGGTCGCTATGAGTTGGCATCAGCTAGACGGCAGTGGGTCTTTTGGGTTTGTTAGGGCTTACTGTTCTATCTGTGGGAAAGAAGTGAATTGAGAAAGCAGATTCTGCCTGGGAGGTTGGGGATGGGCTTCCACAGAGTGAGTGACGTTCGACAGCTTCATAAAATGAAGGGGATTTTGCCAGGGGCGTCCTAGCCTAAGGGAACGAAGGGAATTAAGCCAAGCCAAGAGAGATGTTGAGTTGGCTGGTGTGTCTGGGACATAGACCTGGTGCCGCCAGATTAGGAAGGGCCGGAGTGCAGTCTCAGAAGGCTGACCTTTGTCCTGAAGCAACAAGAAGGATTTATGAGGTGCCGGAATCCATGTGAATGAAGCTTTTCTGTGTACAGCCGGCCTCGTGAAAAGCTTTCAAGTGCCTCAACTATAATAGCCAAATAAAACATTTTTTGTACTGCTTCATATACAGAAATTTCCAGGAAAAGCCAAAAAGGTCAGAAAATGTTAGCCTGGACATTGCTTCCGCTTGACTTTGCTAGGTGAGCCTGTGAATGAGGCCATTTTCCCAGCCAGCTGACTGGGCCCTGGGGCCCAATCGTGACTTGGAAGGCAAGCCAGCGCAGCTGTGGTGGGCAGTACCAGAAGTTAATCCTTGTCACAGTTTAAGACTCCAGGGGGTTCAGCTGGGTGCAGGCCCGGTCAGCTTGAGAGGAATCCCAACCTAAACTTAGAGTGGTACTGAGGTTAAGAGTGCCTTTCACCCCACGAATCCCACAGGCTGTTCCAGGGACCTCAGCTGTCTTTTAGGGTTTCCATCCTTGGAACTTGCTGAGCTGTTCTCACATACTCACAAGACTTTGTCTCTTCACTCAGGGTCCTCATCACACACACAACAATTACTGGTTTACTGATCAAGGAGTTGTTAATTTTCTAATGAGAATCAAGGTGTATTTGTTTAATATATAATGTGCCTGGCACACTTTGTGACAAGGTAACTAGGTCAGCCATCCTCTTGACTAATGCATCAAATCCTTACTGGAAATTCCATCTCTGTCTAACCTGAGGGAGTCTTGCTGATTCATAGGTGAAAAAAAAAAAAAACCTCCAAAACATTGAATGGTTTCTGTGGTCCCACCACTATACCATGTGACTTTTTTTAATGTTCAGTTATTAATACATGCACATGGCTTCTAAAAATTAAAAAGGTACTAAAGGTTATACAAGGAGCCCTGGTGGCACAGTGGCTAAGTGCTTGGCTGCTAACCAAAGGGTTGGTGGTTCAAACCCACCACCCACTCCGTGGGAGAAAGATGTGGCAGTCTGCTTCCGTAAGGATTACAGCCTTGGAAACCCTATGGGGCAGCCTACTCTGGTCTAAAGGGCCACTATGAGTCGGAATCGACTTGATGGAAATGTTTTTGTTTTTTTTATAAGGTTATATACGGTGAAAAGTAAGACTTCCTTCCTCCCCACCCCAATTTTTCTTCTTAGAACTCCTCAGAAACTTCTGAATCAGTTCGTGTGTGTGTGTGTGTATTTACCAGAGATACGCTGTGCATATACAAAAGCATATTTATGTATTTTTTAACACATATGAGCAGGTATTCTTATATATTTTTTCCTCTCAAATACATCCTGACGTAGTTAATGTTGCCCCCATTTTTTTGATGAGGATATTGAGACTGAGCACAGAGGACTTACTCAAGGCCACATAATAAATGGCGGGGCTGGAATGCAGGCCAGGAGTTCTGGTCTTAAGCAGAACTGAACCAAGATTCATAGATGCCCCGGGCAAGCTAACGATTAGATTCCCCTGGCAGGTTCAATTTTGCCCTACTTCAGACCTGTATTTTTAAAAATGTTTCTTCACCATTTACTTAGATGAGGAGATGAGGGCTTTGGAAAGGAAGAACAGAAATGAGTAGCATGCATGGTCTTTCCTCTCTTCCCAAGCAGTTCAGCTCAGGCCCCCAACTTGCACCAAACCTAAAAACCAAACTGGTTGCCATCAAGTCAATTCCAGCTCCTGGCGACCCCATGTGTGTTAGAGTAGAACTGTACTCCATACGGGTTTTTAATGGCTGTGATCTTACAGAAGTGAATTGCCATGCCTTTCTTCCACAGTGCCACTGAGTGGATTTGAACCAGCAACCTTTTAGTTAATAAACCTGTTGTTGTTGAGTCAGATTCTGACACATAGCGACACTATAGGACAGAGCAGAACTGCCCCGCAGGGTTTCCAAGGCTGTAATCTTTATGCAAGCAGTTCATCAGGCCTTTCTCCCATGGAGCAGCAGGTGGTGTCAAACCACCAAACTTTCAGTTAACAGCTGATCCCATAACCGCTTTACCAGCAGCCATGTGTAAATCGTTTGCACCACCCAGGGGCCTGTAAATTGCACATACCACTCACCAAAACGATGTGTAACGAGACCCCACATTCTCAGAAGGCAGTGAGGGGGCCACCAATTATTACACGACCTTACTCCTACCCTGAGCTTCTTATTAAAAGGTCCACCTCGCTAGTGATGTTCTGGCTTCCTATTCATGCCTGAGTCTTTGTGCAGATTGGCAGCCCAGCCTGGCCTGTGCCTTTACCTGTCCCAGGTGCCAGGTGCCAGCCCTCCATCAGTAGTTGTGCATCCTTTGTAGAGGTCAGAGCTGTTCTACACTGACAGCGGAGTGTACACATCTAGAAGAAAGAAACAAACAAAAAACAGTTGCTGTTGAGCCGATTCCAACTCGTGGAGACCTCATGCATTATAGAGTAGAACTGCTCCATAGGATTGCTAAGCCTGTCTTCTGAGGCACCTCTGGGTAGGTTTGAACCGCTAACCTTTCATGTAGTAGCTGAGGGCTTGTTTTCGCCACCCAGGGGCTCCTACATATCTGAAGTCACCCTCCTACTCAGAGAGCCTAGCCCTCTGTCCCTGCAGTAGTAGAGACTCACAGAGCTGGCTCAGACATTCCTGACACCACCATCGTGATAGAAGCAGCAACTGTTGGGGTCCATCTTGAAACCAGATGGGTTGGTCGATATCTCAGTGGGAGTTCTCACCACCACTTGTCAGAACAGCCTGTTAGGTGATTGGCAGTTTGGAAAGAAGGAACTGCCCCATGAAGACTCTGATGTGGAGGCGTGTTTGTGGCCAGGGCTTCCTTGGATGCCCCCTCAAAAGTTCTGAGCACTGATAGGTTGAGCCTTGCATGGGGAAGTGTCTACCATTTATGGAGCGTTGTCTAACCGGAAGTGCAGGCTCTAGCACATGTGCCCACATGAAAATGCTGTCAGCAGGCCAAGATCTGGTTTTCAATTGTGTGTATACCAGTTGCACGATTAGAATTCTAGTTCCTGCAGCTCCCAAGATCGAGCTGTGTTGCTTGGCTTTTACCTTTATCGTTTCTCTTCATTGGCAGGTAGTAAGGAGGGAACGCATTCTTCTACCTCCTGGGTGTTGCTGAGTATTCTTTTGGGAGCAGTGGCCATGCTGTGCAAAGAACAAGGCATCACCGTGCTGGTAAGGCCCAACACCCACTCAGGCAGGTGTCTCTTCCTAGAGAGACATTGTAGGCTAGCCCTGCCTCTGTGACCTCCCCTACTTCTGCATCCCTTTGCCGACCCGAAGACACAGACCTTTCTGGACCAATTACTTGTGCTGTCATGATTCTGGCATTTCAGATGGGTAATTGACTGTCTCTGTTGATTATCATTAGCAACTGGTGGGAAGGGTGAGTGAGCAATTCTTAAGGAGCTGTGATCATTCATTCTTATAGAGGTCCTGTAGAAAAAGAGAAAAGAATGCTTTCAGTTTTCTGGGATCCTCTCAGCAGTCCTGAAAACAACAGAGGGCTAACCACAGTAATGTTTCAAATCCTGGATTTGGAAAGGGTAGTGGGTAGTTTAGAAATGAAGAAATGGTAGCTCAGCCATTCACTCGATCCTCCTGTGTGTACGCATTCATTTATTTTCTCTTTCTCTGAACCTCACCTGTGTTTATAATTGATCTCCGGGTGAGGATGAGACTTAAACCAACGCTGGCACCTAAATGTTCTGTATTCATGAACGTTTCAAGTAAAATTAACACATCAGATTTTACTCTAGTACTTAAAAGATGGCGTATGATAACATTTCAAGTGGAGCTTTGTTTTTAAAGGGTTCTTTTGAAGCCTGGTGTGGCTTTCAGTCATGTATTTTAATTTTGGGCCTTAAAGTTTTTTTTATATAGTATACAGCACATATGTCATAGTATTTTGGCTGGTTTTTAGTGTGTTTTGGAGCACATTTCGTTTAGGATATATAGGTAAAACCCAGATGTTCAACTTCAGGAAAAGAAAACAAACTCAATCTATTTTATATCTTAAACTCTAATCTTTGAAATCAAGTTTCCCAACCATGTTTGTTTTTATAACTACTCTTATTTTTTTTTATTTAGAAGTAGTTTACATCCAATAAAACACATAGATTTTAAGTGTATGGCTTGAATTTGGACAAATGTATATGCCTGTGTAACCTTCAGAAACTCTGGTGGTATAGTGATAAAGTGCTACGGCTGCTAACCAACAGACCAGGGGTTGGAATCCACCAGGCCATCCTTGGAAACTCTATGGGGCAGTTCTACTCTGTTCTACAGGGCCCCTATGAGTCAGAATCGACTCAACGGCAGCGGGTTTGGTTTTGGTTTTGTGTAACCTTCATCAAGATATACAAGATTTTTGTCACCCCAAAAGAACCTTTGTGTCTCTCTCCCTCCCAGACGCAGCCTAATAGTGTTTTTAAAAATGAAAATAATCAAAAAGTCATTAAATAACGGCAACTTTAAAATCACCATCCTGAGTGACAACATGCATATAGCTAGAGACTAGGATAAATTTGTATCTTATATATAATTTTTATATCATAAACATTATCTGCAAGAGGCTCTATATGTTTATACAGATATTATGTATATATATATATTATATCTTGATGAGACCGGTTATTTCCTAAAATTCTATCTCAAAGATAAACTATTGTTTTAGTCCTTTAATCAAACCATTCAGGTTCATTTATTGAAGAACTCCTGTGTTTGAGGTACGTGCTATGTATGCCCTGTGAGGAATGCATTATACTTCATGCCTCGCATTCTGACTCTTCTGACTCCAAACCGTGTCCACACAGCAGCCAAAATCATCTTAAAACCTAAATTGCACAGATCGCTTCCCTCTTTAAAAGCCGTCGATAGCTTCTCACTGAGCTTCGCCCAGAGCACAGAGCTTGTCTCACGCCTCATGCGGGCACTGTGTTTGTCCCTACAGCGCGCCAAGCTCTTTCTGCCTCAAGCCTTTGTAAGGGCTGTTCCCCCAGCCTAGAGAGCCCCTTCCTCTCTTCCTTTTTCTCCTTTAGTTTGTAGTTTTTTTTTTTTTATAGCAATAGCTTGGGAAGCGAACAGTAGTTAAAGCTATTTAGAGTTTGACACAAATTAAGGTTAAGGTTAGCAGTTTCATTAGGATCTATGTATAAGTTTAAGGTTAGCTAGCAAGGAAATGATACCATAAGAATTAGTATGGCCAGATACTTGAATCTCATGAGCTCTGCTTTTCTTTTAAACCAAGGTTTCTCAGCCTCCGCATCATTGATATTTGGGGTCAGATAATTATCTGTTGTGGCGGCCTGTCTGGTGCATTGTAGGATGTTTAGCAGCATCCTGGCCAGTATTATTCCCTCATCTGTGATGATCTAAGGTGTCTGCAATCACGGCCAAATGTGCTCTGAGGGACGAAATCGTTCCCTGTCGAGAACCACTTCTCTACACCCTTCTCAAAGTGTTGTGTTGTGGACCACCAGTATCCACATTGTCAGGGAACTTGTTAGAAATCCAAGCTCTCAGACCCCACCCCAAGCCTGCTGAATCAGATTCCTCACTTTAACAAGGATCCCGGGTGGTTCCTATATACATTCATGTTTGAGAAGCATTAAAAAATTATGTGGCATTTACGTGAATAGAGATATGTGGAAATTTAGCTGTTTTTGAAATTTTGATGTAACTGTTGACATTTTGATGACCCACGTACATGGGAAGGAGCAGAGAGAGAGTGCCAGTCTCATGCTTGGCTCAGTCCTCATGACCACAAGGCCCCATCGCCCCTTGGTGACAGCTCTGCAGCTCAAGGACAGGAAAATGCAGCGTGAGGAGGCAGCTGCAGTAAACAGGGAGCATCTACATTCTAGAAAATGGCTTGCACTCAGGCATAAACAGTCTTCTGCTGTAAGATCGTGCATCCCGTGGGTGGGTAAAATCAGGGCTCTTTGAAATGATTAACCCAGCGCTGGCCCGTGTACTGGATAATGAATGACTCCCAGCATTTGTGGAGGAAGGTTAAGTAGAGATGTCATCCTTCCTTTGAAAACCTCAAATTACTACTGGCTTCTGGTGATTTATGATTGTCTTTGCCACAAAGCCCCATATTAGAAAGACCCAAATCATTTAGGGGCAGTTTTAACCATATAAATTGTGGATAGTCTGACCTCTTTATCCAGGCTGGCCAGGGAGTTCTGCTGGATGAGGCTGCCTAGAGCAGTGACATTTGCAGAAAGTCCATGGCAGGGTAGAGGAAGAGATCACAGATCTTTCAGCCTTAATTATAGGTATAATAGCTGCAAAGGCAACCCTCACCTGCTAGAGGAAACTATTACAGTGCTATTGGAGACTTGTTGGTACAGGCAAGAGGGGACATTGGTGGTTCACTGGTGAAGTTCTCTGTTTCCATGTGGGAGACCCGGGTTGATTCCCAGACAATGTACCTCATGTGCAGCCACCACCCATCTGTCTGTGGAAGCTTCTGTGTTGCTATGATTCTGAACATAAGTGTAAGCAAAGCTTCTAGACTGAGACAAAATGGGCAGAAAGACCTGATGATCCACTTCCATAAATCAGCCAGTGAAAACCCTATGGGCCGCAGCAGTCCAATCTACAACCCATCGTGGGGATGGCACAGAGGACCAGGCAGCATTTCTTTTCATTCCATTATGCGTGAGATCACCATGAGTTAGGGAACAACTCAATGGCAGCCAACAATGACAACAATAGCATAGGTGGAGCTCCAGTATCAGACTCCCAAAAGTCAGTGGTTTAATGTAATTGAAGTTATTGCTTATTCACCGAACAGTTATGGACAGGGCTTCTTATCAATAAGGGGTGGTTGTCCTCCACACAGTGAACCCAGGCTAATGGTGGGTCTCCTGTCTTCAGTGTGTAGTTTCCAGAGTCACCCTACTCATCTCCATCATAGCCAGCTCTAAGGGGGAAGCTGAGTGGTGGACCAAGTTCAGGTCGTATAACCAAAACGCCAATGATATCTCTTACTTCTACCCATGTCTGCAGACCACAACTCAGTCACATGGCCCCTCTTCACTGCAGAGAGGCTGGGAGAGGCATTCTAGCTGTATGTCCAGCAAGAAGAGGAAGCTAGTGAACAGCTAGGTGTTTGCCTCAGAGATCTCCACAGCTCCATGAGACATTATTTATGTTCTACTCCCACTTGTACTATACCCTTCAGACTTGCCTAAATAGTCAGAACTCAAGTTTCTTAAGGTTTAATTACATGTGTGGCTGGATTTATAGAGGTTGATGGCTGCTTTTATCTTCTTAGACATAATTACTTCCTAGGCAGCTATTCTATTACATGAACTGAAGTTTACAGTTACCAAGAAAAAGGCGGGGGAACGGGCACTTCTAGGGTTGGGGGAGAGGACAGGCACCTGTAGGGAATTTGTTCCTGGGAAACCCAAATTCCTAGCTGTACTGAATCTTATTGTAGTCTTATATGCGTATTATAAAATTATTACTAATGGGGAATTACTAGATAAAAACTTTGATACATTACCATGAGCTAATTTCATAGAAAGAATTCTTTTTAGAGCCGAAGAGGTCTTCTGTGATTATCTGATAGATTCCATTTTTCAGAAAAATTGTGAAGTATAATTGCTACCAAATTAGAGTTAAGCTTTCCCACCCTTGATTGCCTTGCTTTGCTTTCTTAGGGTTTGAATGCAGTATTTGACATCCTGGTGATAGGCAAATTAAATATTCTGGAAATCATCCAGAAGATACTACATAAAGACAGGTCATTAGAGGTGAGTGTATACTTTTGTCTCCAGGCCAGACATCAAAAATGTCAAGTACCAGCTGATTTTAAATGCCATTTACAAAGTATGTCTTGTGCTTTTGAATTCCAAAATAGCCAGCCCTTTAAAGTACAATGTCAAAGTTGTTGGGGCAGAAATGCTGTACATTTGTACCTGGCTTGGCCACCGTTCTATTTGAAAACTTATGACGTCAGCGACTCTGCGGTTTCCTTCCAGAATTTTGGCGTGCTCAGGAACGGGGGCATCCTCTTCAGAATGACTCTCCTGGCCTTGGGGGGAGCAGTCATGCTCTACGTACGTTGGAAAATCATGGGCACAGGCCCACCGGCGTTTACAGAGGTGGACAACCCCGCCTCGTTTGCCGACAGTGTCTTGGTCAGGGTGAGTTCTGGACCTCTTACCATTTCAATTATTTTCTTTCCCCACCTCATTCCCAGATCCTTCATCCCTCCTCTGCATCTCAAGTCCTCACCCACAAAATTTTTAATAGATGGGATGCTTGCGTGGTTGTTTGCTGTCACTAAGGATTATTCTAGGATGAAACCGGATTTTGTTTTCTTTTTATTGTTAAAAAAAAAAATTATATATATATATGTGTGTATCTAGAACACAGCATTTGCCAAGTCAGCATTTTTCAGGTGTACATTTTAACAACATCAGTTACGTTAACCATGTTGTGGAGCCATCATCTGTCGATGGCAACTTTCTGATTGCCATAAACAAAAACCCACCGGTTCCCAAACAATGACTCCCCCTTTCCCCTCCCACCTGCCCTTGGTAACCACTAATAAACGCTGGTTTCAATACATTTGCCTATTCTTGTTATTTCATGTAAGTGAGATTTTGCACTATTTGTCCTTCTGCGATTGACTTATTTCACTCGGCATAGTGTTTTCAAGTTTCGTTCATGTTGTAGCATGGATGGAGGACTTTGTTTCTCTTTATGGCTGAGTAGTACTCCACTGAGAAACTGGGTTTTTATCACTAGGGATTGAGATAGTGTAAACTCCTTGTGTACCTTTTGTAATCATAAGAGGGGTGGTTCCTTCCAAGGTCAGGTTTCCTACCCGGCTTGTTACCCTTGTCTCCTGACCCCATTGCTTTTGTTATAAAAGCAATTGATGTGGCCGAGTTAAAACAAAATTCAACAGTATTACTTGTGTTTCTGAAAGTCTAGCAACATCAAGACTCTCTTGATTCTTTAAATTTGCCTTTTTAAAAGGCGAGGATGTCAAGCTGAAAGTTCTTAGCTGTGTGTTTCATAGAAACAGAAATCAAAAGAATGACCATAGAACCATGCTCTTATGTGATTAGGGACGTAGATGACCCCTGGGCCTCCGATTTCCTGAGTTACAGACTTGGGCATTACTAAGTGAATGCGGCATCGTTTGGTCAAGAACATAATGTGGATAGCCTAGTCTGGTGGCTTTGCTGTATTTTTATCTATTAAAATCTAATGCATTTAATAAATTCCAAACAACATGCCCAGTATAGAGCTAGGCAATATTTTATACGGTGTCTTTCCTTGAGCAGAAGCATCTGAGTACTTCAAAAGTGAAATTAGGATATGTATATATTTTTAGAGTTCAGTGTCAAGTAAATGTTTGTTTTCCTTTTGACTGACAGGCTATAAACTATAATTACTACTATTCATTGAATGCATGGCTGCTGCTATGTCCCTGGTGGTTGTGTTTTGATTGGTCCATGGGCTGCATCCCCCTCATTAAGTCAGTCAGTGACTGGAGAATAATTGCACTAGCAGCCCTCTGGTTCTGCCTAATTGGCCTAATATGCCAAGCCCTCTGCTCTGAAGACAGCCACAAGAGAAGGTAAGAGGCGGCGCTGAATTTTAACTTCCACACGGGGTTGAGTCCGAAGCATTTTGCTAAATCCGGCACTGATCGTTTTAATGAGTCTGTGGAAGTCACCTCTAAGAATGTTTTTTTCAAGTACGTATTTATGGCTTGGATCAGTTCTGTCCATTGGGAGGCCCGTCGCCTAGCTTCAGCTAGTGGGAGTGGACTTGGAGGAGAGGGTATGGGTGACTACTTCATCTCCCGCCCTTTCTCCCCATGAAGTAGCATTTTGAGATCCTTTTCACTGTAGGTGGTAAAGAGTAATTCATGGTCAGAACAGAGTGTAATTGGTGTGCGTTGTGCCCATTGTTTACAATCCTCTTTCAGAAAACCCTGGCGGGTGCTCTAGTGGCTCCTTCTGTGGCTGTTTGGTACGCAAGAAGCTGCTGCCCCAAAGAGGCCATTGTTTATCTTGCAAAAAAAAAAATGGGAAAAACAAACGTATTTCATGAAAAAGAAGACTAAGATGATTTTATTTAAGCCTAAGCGTTTATGGAATTAAATTAGTAATTTCTCAAACCAAATTAAGTTTTAAATTTAAATTTACCTGTGTCTTCAATTGTTAATTCTAAAGGACAGCAAATATTAGTCCCAGTTTACGTATGTAAGTGAAATAGGATTAAAAAAAAAAAACTTTGAGCACAAGGCCCAGGAAATAGCCTCCAGATTTGCCTTGGCTTCATAATTTATCCCCTTGGATTATCTGGGACGTTGGAAATAGTTGGCTAGTTCTAGAAGCTTTCGATACTCAGATTTTGTTTTGTTTGATTGAAAGTTGTGGTGATCTCACGACCAAAAATGATACTCATTTCTATCAGATTTTATAAAGTTTGAACTAGTTAAGTGTTATTTTTTTTGTTACCTTAGGGTGGGGAGGAAAGTGCATTTTTTCTATGTAAACTATATTTTACTCTTTGGGCCCAGTATCCATTGAGCTACTCACTGAGGAGGAGTAAGGCCTCACAAATGTAATCCTTCTGACTTTATTGATATGGCTTGTAAGCTTTATCCTTATCCTGGATGATAAGTACCTTAGTGATATTTGTTTTATCCCAATTTTGCCAGGCCAAACACCTCCTACTCACGACGTTTTTTACTGCTTAATGATACCTTTTCTCAGTTGAAGGCATGAGGTTGGGGGCGGGAAGGTCTTTGCATTAATTTAATGTTAAATAGGACCTTTTTCTGGAGAAGTCTAAGAGTAGCCATTTTCAATATTTTTGTTTTCCAGGGTCCTTACACTGGGCCTGGGATTTCTCGTTATCCCATTTCTTCCTGCAAGTAACCTGTTCTTCCGAGTGGGGTTTGTGGTTGCAGAGCGAGTTCTCTACCTCCCCAGTGTTGGGTACTGCATGTTGCTGACGTTTGGCTTTGGAGCGCTGAGTAAACATACTAAGAAAAAGGTAATGACCCAAGAGTGGCGCCATTTAAGGTGGTACAAACGGTTAAGAGTTTGACTACTAACCAAAAAGTTTGGCAGTTCAAATCCACCCAGACCAAAACCAAACCAAACCTGTTGCCATCGAGTCGATTCCATCTCATGGTGACCCTGTAGGGCAGAGTAGAACTGCCCCATAGGGTGTTCAAGGAGCAGCTGGTGGATTCGAACTGCTGACCTTTTCGTTAGCAGCTGAACTCTTAGCTACTGTGCCAACTGGGGCTCCAGTCCACCCAGAGTCATCTCAAATGGAAGGCCTGGCGAGCTGCTTCTGAAAAGTCAGTGGTTGAAAATCCCATGGAGCCCAGTTATAGTCGGACACACATGGGGTCCCCATGAATCAGAATTGGCTCGAGAGCAGCTGATTTAGTTTTTGTCTCTTTTTTTGTATTTGTTTCGGTTTGGTGCCATTTATGACCAAAATTATTGGATGGATTTTGACTAATGATATCTACCATGTCTCTCTGTTCTTAAGAAACTCATTGCTGCTCTCGTACTGGGAATTGTATTCATAAATATGCTGAGATGCGTGGTTCGTTGCAGCGAGTGGCGGAGCGAAGAACAGCTTTTTAGAAGTGCCCTGTCTGTGTGTCCTCTCAATGCTAAGGTACATTGACTGCCATGTTGCCTTTTTTTTTTTTTTTTTTTTTGATGATTTTAAGATTCTTTAAAGTTCCACCTTGCCACAGTGAGTCAGAAGGAATAATTAAGTCAGACATTATCAATGAAACCGCAGAATACTTAAACAGTGTCTTATCCATGTTCCAGTTGAGTCATTCACCCTTTGGGTGGTTTTTACTGAAGCAGTCTGATAGAAATTTATTTCACTTGGGTTCTTGAAAAACCAAGCTGTTCATTTAACCAGCTCTGTCTCCTTGGATAAAACTAAACTTTTGAACTTTTAGGGCCTTTATCTGTAAAATGGAGATAATACCTATCTCCTTATGGGTTCTGGGTACCTATCTCCTGGGTTTGCTGTAAAGGCTTAAGGACATACTGCATCAGAAGTGCCCTAACGTGGTATTTTAGCATGTAGTTGGTGCTCATTTAGTTTTGGTTGTCATGTTAAATGACAGGCTGTTGTTAGTTGCTATTGAGTCTGTTCTGACTCAGGGTGACCTTAGGTGTAACAGAACAAAACAGTGCCCCATCCGGTGCCATCTTCCTGATTGCTGAGTGACAGGAAGGGAGCGCTGTTTGCTCAAAAGAGGGGAAAGGGATTTACGTTCGAGAAATTATCTGTTGGTATAAATTATTGTCAAATAATGATACATTCTATCCTGGGTTATTAAAATTGAAGGTGCCTAGGATGAATACAGGGGATCTTCTAGGGGGGAAAAAAAAAGAGCTCTCTGGGGTTCCATCTCATTTTTACATTCTGTATGTAAAGAAAAGCAATGATGTCAGGCAAAAATAAGTAAATAAATCTAGTGAACAGTTGATGTCTTAT
The DNA here is from genome assembly GCF_024166365.1 of Elephas maximus indicus. Classification (NCBI taxonomy): domain Eukaryota; kingdom Metazoa; phylum Chordata; class Mammalia; order Proboscidea; family Elephantidae; genus Elephas; species Elephas maximus. Next base: position 65,431,716 of record NC_064841.1, on the reverse strand, counting down.
TGTGGCCCTGAAGTTGAGTAGTGTAGAAAGTGCTGACTCCTTGTTTATCTTTTTTTACATTAAAAAATCCTGTTCCTTTTTTATAGTTAGGAGATTTAATAAAACGACTAATTACTTCTCAGTTTTATCTTTGATTTGCTGACCTATCAATTTATTTATGCCACTAAAAATAGATTGCCTGGGTTTTAATTTCATAAATGTTAATATACTTGCTTTATTTTTACTTTTCCGTTTGAATAGCAGTAATTGCCCCTTCTATTTATATACTTCTTCCCCACAAGGGATTCAGATTTCTCTTTTGAGGCTCTGTAATTAATCTCCATTATCCCCTCTAAGGCCTTTAGAGAGAGGGTATTATTTTATGTTTCCAGATGGGAGAAACTGAGGCATGGAAAGATTAAAGTGACATCCTATAGGCTAGTAATTTAGGTGGCTGAGCTAGACTGGTGGTGCTGGGCCCCAGGTTACTCTAGTAAATGAGGGGTTAAAGGGACATATGTGGTGCCTGAGCCTACAAGTCTGCGCCAGTGAATAATTTCACATTATAGGCTAGAAAACGCAGGGTGTGCACACGTGTGCATGTACATGCTTTTTACATATGTGTGTCGTTTTCTCTTTTTAAATTTAAGACATATATACAAGACCTCATCTTCAAAATGGACTCAGTGGTGACAGTCCTTTCCAAGAACTGTTTACAGTGATGCAATTCAGTATAAACGAGATACATATGTGTATAGAGAGAGAGCGAGCCCTGGTGGCATAGTGGTTAACAGCCTGGCTACTAACCAAAAGGTCAGCAGTTCAAATCCACCAGAAGCTCCTTGGAAACCCTATCGGGCAGTTCTGCTCTGTCTATAGGGTCACTCTGAATCAGAACTTGACGGCACCTAACAACAACAACGTGTTTGTGTGTGTGTATGTGTGTATATATGTATATATATGTGTGTGCATATATATATACACACACACTTTCCACTTTAAATTGAAGTGTCATAAAGTTGTCTTTATTATCCTTTTTGGTGGGGGGAGGAGTTAGATTGAGCTTAGGGAAGAAATCACTTTAGGAAAATACTGTTTGTTCAACCCCATTGCGGGGGAAACCTTTTCCCAACTAATCTCCACTTGATAAAAAAAAAAAAAAAATTGATAGTCCTTCAATATTAAGGAACCAATTGGCAAACCAAACCAAACCAAACCCCTTGCCATCAAGTCCACAGAGTAGTACTGCCTCATAGGGTTTCCAAGAAACAGCTGGCGGATTTGAGCTGCCGACCTTTTGGTTAGCAGCCATAGCTCTTAACCACTGCACAATTAGCGGTCCTGAACGGTTGGCAACCAGCTGTAAATTAGGTCCAGATTTACAAACCAAGACTCATCTTTTTCAAAAGATTGCAATATTCATGTAGGTAGTACCTGTGCCTGGGCTGCATTTGAATTGCCCAGGATGCCTGGCTGACGTAAGTACTTAGTATTAGTACTGCTTGAATTCACCCAGAGGGAAATTCAATTCACTGAGCTGGCTATGATACTCGATACCAAGTATCTAATCATATTTATACTTCATTTTCATTCTGAAGGCTTAAAAGTATTTTGCAATTAGTATCAACTCCGTAATACAATTCTAAATTCTTATAACAATGAAAAGTATCATATACCACAGTGAGCTTGTACTTAAGGAATGACCCAGGATGAGTTATGGAGTTTTTATGTGCTTAAGTTTTTTTTTTTTTTTTTTTTTAAGTTTAATATCAAATATTGGCAGAATTTTTGCAACTAACAAACTGGCTTTTGCACTGGTGTTAGTCCTGCATTTCGTTATTCTTTTACTTCATTTGCACTCACAGGTTATTGGGCTGCCAGGGTTGTTTTTCTCTTCTGCTTTCCTGTCCTGGTTCATAGCCTCAGGATACATCATAGGAATACAAAGGCTGGAGGGAAAATGGAAGAATAATCAGGCTTTCTCAGTCTTTACATCCATGGAAACAAAAATCAGTCATTCTTCAAACACCATTTTAAGTAACGGGACTTTAAGGGTTTGGTTTGGTTGTTTAACAAGGGGTTATCTAGGCAGCTATTTTCTATTCAAATAATTCCCCCTATAACCCACAGGTTAAAGCTGACCGTTGAGTATGCTTGTTTACCAGCTCTTAACTACAGAAAGTTTGCCTGCAAAGGCTGTATCTGATTTTTAACTTGTTCTGTTTAAATAACCACAGTTTGTATTTCCAAAGTACCCTGTCTTTCTCCCTTGGTCTTCTAGTCTGGGTGGAGAAGAGAACACTGTCTATACGGCAGAGGGCAGTTGAACTCTTTGTCTGAGCTTTTTACTGAGGAAACAGGATTTCCCATAACAAAGGGCAACAGCGGGAGTGTGGGGTGGAAGAGGCGGGAGCCCAGTTGAAGTCGAGTCTCGAAGCTGTATTTGTATTCTTGCCACCACAAGGACAAGGCTGGCAGGTCAGATTCTCCTGCCTTCCTTTTCTTTGTCATGAGAGGAGACGTGAAGTCATACATCCAGACTGGGGGGTGGGGAGCGCAAACCCTCACCATTTCTAGCCTGCTTTTTAAAAAATGTGTGCTCTAGTGATAGCATCAACGAAGCCTCTTCCAGGTGATAATTTGAAGGTGATAGTACCGGGAAAAAAAAAAAAAAAAATTTTTTTTTTTTTAGTACCGGGAGCCCTGATGGCACAGTGGTTAAGAGCTATGGCTGCTAACCAAAAGGCCGGCTGTTCTATTCCACCAGCCACTCCTTAGAAACCCTGTGGGGCAGTTCTACTCTGTCCTACAGGGTCACTGTGTGTCAGAATTGACTCGATGGCAATTTTTTTTTTAAATACCTATTAATGAACAATAATTTGGTTCAGAACGTTTAAATTATACTCTGTGGTGCACAGTCGTGCATATTTATATCAGCTATGATTCCCCAGCTTGTGATTCTCTTTGTCAGACTCATTTATGTCATAAATGAATATACTCTAAAATTGGCAGGTTAGAAATACCCCTGTTACATACGTGCTTAAAGAACGGTCATACCCTTTCAGGCACATTAGCATTTTTGAAGTACAGCTGTAATTGTAGGTTAAGATTGATAGCCAGGATATAGTTATATTTTCACAGGCAGTTTTGAGGCAGTGTTCAAAGGTATTGTGAGTTGAATGTGTTTAAACCATTAAACATGATTTTACTTTAAGGGAAAAATGGTACAAATGAATGGGTGAATCTAGAAGTTACCTCCAGTAGCTGCCCCATCTCCACACAGCACCCTTATACATGGGTATGATACAGTGAGAAGAACCACAGGCTTTGGAGCCTGGGCTCAAACGCAGCGTCACAACCTTGGGTGAGACACTTAAGAGGTCAAAGCAGCTGATCAACTCAGAAGGGATGCTCACAGCCCCTCCCTGGCAGGGCTGTTGTGAGGAGGAGAGATGAGGCGGATACGATGCCAGACGCTACTCCTGGCATATGGGTGATGTTAGCACGCACCAGCTCCCAGTATTACTGTTACTATTATTAGTCACTCTTCCTGTAGCTGATTTCATGAATGCCCTTAACCTCATCTGCTCTGAGATGCCTTTGCATCCTCAGGCTCCACAAGGGGCTTTTTGTTCCTGGATGCATACTTTTGATAATAGTCCTAATGAGCCTGTGTAGTCTCACTGCCCGGCTCTGTGTTCTGCTACTTTCTTTGCAGTTTATTCTGAGCCCAAGAACAGCTGAGAAATGCCACCATTTGGCCTCTCATGTGCATGTGGGTTAAGATTACCTGAGAGTTTCTGGTAGGCTTGCAGCTCCCTGGCCTGTTTGCTTCTAGCCTGCTTTACAGCCCTCTTCTCTCAGTCAGTTAAAAGTGCACTTCTCATTCTCCCTGTATATTGCTCCATGCCCTCTTGGTTTCTTCTGCTTTTAGTTTGATTGTTGTTGTTATGTGCCATTGAGTTTGTTCCAACTCATAGCAACGCTATAGGACGGTGTGGAACTGCCCCATAGGGTTTCCGAGGAGGGACTGGTGGATTTGAACCACCAGCCTTTTGGTTGGCAGCCAAGCTCTTAACCAGTTTGCCACCAGGGCTCCTTTAGTTTTGTTAGAAGAGTATAACAAGGTTACAGTTTCAGAGGAGCTCCTCCTCCATTTGCTCACTCTCTGGGTGATTGCACCCAGTCATGGCTCACTCTCGCCATCTACGTGTCCCTGCCTGCCGTGGGAGCAGCCCAGCCTGCTCTTCTCCTGAGCTCGGGTCTCTCTACAGGACTTCTCAAAGGACTTCAAAAGCAGCGCGATTCCCAGTTCCCTCCCAGATCACCAGTTACATCCCTTAAAAGCCGTTGCCATCTGTTTCGTTCTGAAACGTGTTGCTCGTTGCTGTCGAGTTGGCTCTGACTCAGGGCAACCCCGCGTACAACAGAACAAAATGTTGCCGGGTCCTGCACCACCCTCACCGTCGTTGGTATGCTTGAGTGCATTGTTGCAGTCACTGTGTATTTTGAGTACCTTCCATCCTGGGAGGCTCATCTTCCAGCACTGTATCAAACAGTATTCTGTTGTGATCCATTGGGCTTTCATGGGCTAGTTGTCGGCAGTAGATCGCCAGACCTTTCTCCGTAGTCTCAGTCTGGAAACTCCGTTGAAACCTGTCCACCATGAGTAACCCTGCTGCTCTTTGAAATATCGGTGGCATAGCTTCCAGCGTCGCCGCAACATGCAAGCCACCACAGCACAATAGACTGACAGGCGGATGGTGGTTTGAAAGTTAGAAACCTCAAATTTATTCTAGACACGCTCCTCCACCATCATATCCAGTACATCGCCGATTTCTGTGATTTTATTTTTTCCTTCCTACATCTCCCTCACATTCTTCCACTTCTCTCACCACCACCACTGCATCAGCCTGCGGATATCCCTGGACCGCAGTCTAGCCTCTCACTGGACTCCGGGTATTTGCTTCTGCCCCACTCCTGTTTTCTACAGTGCAGCCAGGATGATTTATTTATTTATTTATTTATAGTAATTTTTATTGTGCTTTAAGTGAAAGTTTACAAATAAAGTCAGTCTGTCACATATAAGCTTATATACACCTTACTCCATACTCCCACTTACTCTCCCCCTAATGAGTCAGCCTGCTCCCTCCTTCCAGTCTCTCCTTTCGTGACGGCTTTGCCAGTTTCTAAACGTCTCTACCCTCCTATCTCCCGTCCAGACAGGGGATGCCAACACAGTCTCAAGTGTCCACCTGAGGATGATTTATTTTTAATAAATGTAAATCGAATGGTGCTTCTCTGCCAGCTTCCTACTCCTGCCTTACAGACCCTGCAGGGGACTTCATCACGTTGAGGGCAAAGATGAAACCTCCTGCCATTGCTCAAGATTCTCTGCAGGCCTGCTCCCACAGGGCTTTCCAGCCCTCTTCTCCTCTGCCCTCTGCTCTCCAGGGACCAGGCTTCTTGTAGTGGCTCAGACACATCAGGCGTCCTCCCAGCCCAGGATCCCTGCACGTGTTGCTTCTTCTGCCTGGGACGCTCTTACTCCACCTGCAGCCCCTTTCCCTAGGAACCCCCACTTCTGATCGTAGCCCCAGGTCTCTTCTTAAGGGCAGCCTTCCCTGAGTGTCTCAAACCAGCACCTGTGATTCCCCTTCCTTCCGAGCCCTTGGTGCCGGGGATCTACAGTACTTTGCTCATGATTGTAAATCTAGCTGATAGCACAGTGCTTGGTGCCCGGTTGGCACTGAGCCATTTCCTGAAGGAATGAGGGAAGGATGTTATTAGCTCTGAAGTAAAATGCTTATAATACTACAGGGGAAAGGTGTCCAACAAGAAAGGGCTGTGTTTGTTTAAAATGGCTGGGCAGGCTAATGGTTTACGGGTGATTGAACTTTTGTTATCAACTACTACATATTATTACTACTTAACAGGGTAGTAGTAATAGTATGTAGCAGAAGGGAATTTGAGGGTTTAGTACTAAAAATAAGGAACCCTGGTGGCACCATGCTTAAGTGCTCAGCTGCTAACTGAAAGGTCAGCGGTTAGAACTAGCCAGAGGCTCTGTGGGAGAAAAAACCTACCAGTCTGCTCCCATAAAGATCGGAGACCTTGGTGGCATAGCAGTTAAGAGCTACGGCTGGTATAAAGATTACAGCCTAGGAAACCCTATGGGGCAGTTCTGTGTCCGGTGGGGTTGCTATGAGCTGGAATCTACTTGACGGCATACAACTACAACAGAGTAGTAAAAACCCAGGTTTTTAATTTTCCAGTTTTGTCTGGTAAGCTCCTTAATTACTTCTCCTTCTGTCATACTTTAGTCTTACTATCTGCTCATCACCTCCCTTTCTTTCTGATCTTTTCTGACAGGGTGGCTGATTAAAGTACAAAAAAGCCCCAGGCCTACCCTCTGTAGAATTTTAGCTGAGGCTCTGGGTGGGTGATTTTTTTAAATACCTTTACCTTTAGTCTTCAGTTAGAAGGTGTGCTAGGTACCCAGACTCTGAACAAAAAAATTTACCTGCTGATGGCCAAATTGTTATCTGCATTTTCAGGTTCACTACAATGTTGGCAAAAACCTGGCTGATAATGGCAACCAAACGGCTGCCATCCGCTATTACAGGGAAGCTGTAAGGTACTGCACGCATATTGTCTCACATAAGAAATGTCTTAACCTCCTAAGATTAAACACCTGTCCCCTTTAAGGCCCTGCCTTTAAGACAGCTTTGCCAATCCCTGAGAGTTTAGTGAAAACTGCTAAGCATTAACAGCTGCCTTGGTTTCTCTCTCTGCTTCCAGATTAAATCCCAAGTATGTTCATGCCATGAATAATCTTGGAAACATCTTAAAAGAGAGGAATGAGCTACAGGAAGCCGAGGAGCTGCTGTCTTTGGCTGTACAAATACAGTAAGCACTGATTTTATAATTACACTGGTGACAAAGAGACTGGTTCCTGCGTTCCCTGGTCTAAGCCTTCCTGCTTCTTGTTTTTGTTTTTGTTTTAAATGCTCTGCTAGACCAGACTTCGCTGCTGCGTGGATGAACTTAGGCATAGTGCAGAACAGCCTGAAGCAGTTCGAAGCAGCCGAACAAAGTTACTGGACAGCCATTAAACACAGACGAAAATACCCCGATTGTTACTACAACCTCGGGCGTTTGGTGAGCTGATGGTGCTCTTGTGCCTGTGGAAGGAAACATGGGTTTTTGTTTTTGTTTTTTCCTGCCTTATTTAAAATAAAAATGGCAGTAATAACGTATCTAGCACTCTGCATTTTATTATGTATTGTCACATATGTTTGTCTCATTTGAAGATTGCTTTTTGGTTTCTTTATATGTAATTTTCTTAAGCTCTTATTGGAGAGCAATCCAACTCAAATTAGTCATGCTTAAGAGATCACTAAAGTAGTGAGTAGCGTCTGAGGTCTTAAAAGCCAGTGAGCGGCCACCTAAAATACCCCGCTGGTCTCACCCCGTCTGGAACAAGGGAGAATGAAGAAACCAAAGATGCAAGGGAAGGATTAGCCCAAATGACTGGTGGACCACAAGTACTACAGCCTCCACCAGACTGAGTCCAGCACAACTAGACGGTGCCCGGCATCCATGACCGACTGCCGTGATAGGGATCACAATAGAGAATCCCGGAGAGAGCTGGAGAAAAATGTAGAACAAAATTCTAACTCACAAAAAAGGACCAGACTTACTGATCAGACAGAGATTAGAGAAGCCCCTGAGAGTTTGGGCCCCCCAGATACCCGTTTAGCTCAGTAATGAAGTCACTTCTGAGGTTCACTCTTCAGCCAAAGGTTAGACAGGCCAGTGAAACAAAATGAGACTAAATGGGCGCAGCCACCCAGGGGCAAGGACTAGAAGTCAGGAGGGGACAGGAAAGGTGGTAATAGGGAACCCAAGGTTGAGAAGTGGAGAGTGTCGACATGTCATGGGGTTGGTAACCAATGTCACAAAACAGTATGTGTACCGTTTACTAGTGTACTATTTTGTTCTGTAAACCTTCATCTAAAGTAGAATTAAAAAAAAAAAAATCACAAAAGTAATAGGTTAAACAAAGGAGTAAATTAAAAAAATTTTTAAGTCCCTTGAGCCCTGTAAGACAATACTCCAAGGAGTAACTTGATGCTAGACATCAGTTTCTCTGATTTTAAAACATGGATTGGCTACAATGAAGATTAAGAAAACAAACCCATCGTGTGATTTCTGAGCTTCCCGTAATCTCCTTCCTCACAGGAACTGCTCCTTTGATTTTCTTGACAAAGAAAATGAGACCTACATACAAATACCAACATTCTTTAATTGAGAATGCTTATCCTTGCCCTTCAACCAACACTTTGATTTGGTTTTAAGAAACCAGATAGATAATGTTGTTGTCATTAGCTGCCATCAAGTTGGCTTCTGATTCATGGAGACCCCACGTACAATGCAATGAAATGGTGCCCAATCTTGTGCCATCCTCATGACCACTTGCAGATCCGACAGTTGTCATCTATAGGGTTTTCACTGGCTGATTTCTGGAAGTCAATCTCCAGGCCTTTCCTGCTAGTCCATCTTAGTGTGGAAGCTCTGCTGAGATCAGCCCCACATCATCACAACAACACACAAGCCTGTACTTACAGACGGGTGGTGGCTGCACGTGAGGTTCATTGGTCAGGAGTCAAACCGGGGTCTCCCGCATAGAAGGAGAGAGTTCTACCATTGGCCCACTGCTGCTCCCTTCAATAGATATGATCCTAGTATATTTAGTTGTATAACATAAAATGACTAAGGGGGAATCTTTTTGCTCATTTTAGCCAAACTGAAACATATGTATGGTGACATGATTTTTTTAAACAGACTTATATATAGTTGAGAGAGGAGCCCTGGTAACACAGTGGTTAAGCACTCGGCTGCTAACCGAAAGGTCAGTGGTTCAAGCCTACCAGTTACCATCCAGGAGAAAGATGTGGCAGTCTTCTTCCGTAAAGGTTTACAGCCTTGGAAACCCTGTGGGAGCAGTTCTACTCAGTCCTACAGGGTCGCCGTAAGTCGGCATCGACTGGACAGCAGTGAGTTCATATACTGTTGAGTTTTTAAGGTTTTATCCAGCTGCGCATCATAAGTAGGGTTGCATCTCGTTTGTTCTAAAGAAATGCCCGTTTATGCCCATTTCGAAGGCCTGAAACGTCTTGCTGTCATTGAGTTCTTGTGTTCACCAAAACCAGTGGTTCCCAAAATGGCTTGTGCATCCAAATCATCCCATCCCAAATTTCGGGACTCAAAAGCCCCATAGGGAATCAGTATTTAAAACAAAACAAAATTCGCTCCGTGATTCCAACACCTTGTCTGCTTTTGGGAAGCAGACCCAATCTGAACATTGATCTCACGGACCCATCAGGTCAGAGTCGAGGGGGACTGTGTGGGAAGAGCAACCTAGAAAACAGGAACTGCCTTAAAGTTACTGAAAACCAGACTTCCGTTTCTAGCAGGATGTGAGCATCTCTGGTCTTGATGTCTTTTCTCAACTGAGTAGCCATGATTCTGTGAGTCGGAGAGGCGGAATTTTATCAATGACGGAAACAAGGTGACAGGGACGTGTGACTAGCTGCTGCTATAGTTTTACTTCTCCCACTTTGCAAATTTGCGGGAAATGCATGTGTGATTAAATCCTAAAGTGAAGTGGTTTGAACGCTTTTATTACTTAAAATATTCAAAACGTTCTCCCTATGATGTGTCATAGGGAGATACCATCTTTATATGCTTACCCTGGTGTGGAAAAGCGGAATTATTTCCCCCTGGGCACAGAGGGGTGGTGGCAGTAATGTGACCCGATCCATGGAGCAGCAAGATGCTTGAGTAAGGAGGATTGGATGGCGAGATACGCCTGTTGCCCCACATAGCTGTCTTCAGAGCCACTTGACCTTTAATGATTTCTGTTTCCTTTTATGTTTTAAAATTCTGTGCTTTATGACCCAGTTATATACTTTGATATTGAGACAGCTACCTCTATGGAACCTGAAGATTTGAGGAGAGTGAAAACTATTCTGGTGAGAAGTTGTTCTCACTGGGGAGGGCAGTAAAACCTCAGCATAATGCTAGAAGTGGAGACCAAAAAATTCAGTCACATGAAATGCAGGGTTGATCCTTACGAAGTTAATGAGCTGAGAGTGGGCTGGAGGATGGGAGCAAATTGGGTATTACTGCTTCTGTTTGCCATGTCTATTAAACGAGTAGAAAGGAGCCTTGGTGGCTCAGTAGTTAAGTGTTTGGCTGTTAACCGAAAGGTTGGCAGTTCAAATCCACCCAGAGGCTCCGAGGGAGAAAGACTTAGCAACCTACTTCCATAAAAGTTACAGCCTAGGAAACTGTATGGGGCACTTGTACCCTGGCACATGGGGTCACTGTGAATCAGAATCAGCTGGACGGACCTAACAACATTAAACTAGTACTTGAGGGACATACTATCCTTGATATCCTTATGAATTCTTTTTTTCTTTCTTTCCACCCCTCCTACCCCCACAGGAAGCTCTTCCTTTACACTATTGCTTATAAAGTGACTGTACCTGCCTACAGCCTCCTAAATTACACTTTAAAGCTCTACTACTTAGCAGTCTTGCTTTCTCTATTCCCTCTATCCCCCCAGTCATTTCCTGTCACTGCAGTTCCTTGGGATTTAGAGACTAGAAAATTTATGCCAAATGAACCTTCTACAAGAGTTACACCCAAAGAAAGGAGAGTAGGATATAAACTTCAGGATTTTATCGCGTGCTCCATTCCCTGGAATTTCTTGCCACTTTCACTCAGAAGATCATCCGTAGCATGAACGTACTGAGACTCGTACCGCTCTTTGTTTATGTTGTTTGCTAGTTCCGCTTCTTGAAATGATCTTCCTATGTTCTTTCCCACCAACTGTTCTTTCTGGTTTAAAGATTTTGCTCTCCATTGTTATTTAATTATCCAGCTTAAAAGCCTTAAGAGCTTAATCTTTAACAACTCAACCGGTACATTTATATATTGGTGACTAAGAGAAACTTAATAACTTAAAAGTTCCTTTTTTAAAAAAATCCTCTTTTGTCACTCTTCAGTAGTTGGAGACAAATTCGTTTTGATTTCTGTACCCAGTTAAGAAGGGAATGAAATGTGGTTCTCTTACAGAATAGGAAATTGTGAAAAGCCTGGATTATTTTTGGGACATATTACTGATACTAGAAGATTTCAGTAATAGTGACTGGTCATATAACTAGAGACAGTTCATCATTCAAGGACTGAGTGTCTCTATCAGTCGGGATCCAGTCAGGAAAACAGAAACCATGCTAGGTATTTTAAGTAGAGAAGATGTAATACAGGGAATTGGTTGGATAGTTGCTGGAAGACTAGAAGAGCAAAAATGGAAAAAAAAAAAAAAAATGGAAAGGTGATATTAACTCAGGCTCCAAGATAAAGGAAATAGCCACTCCGCCACAGGGCTGGGAGAACAAACAGAAGGAAGTGGTACTTCCAGAATTTAAGAGCTTGGAGAAGGGCCCACCATCTATCTCAGTAGCTACTACCACCTCAAGAGCTGAGATCATGGAGGAGGGGCACCCCTTCTAGAGCTGGAATCCTGGAAAAGGACCACTGCCTCCAGTACTGGGAGGAGGGGCATAGCTACTTCAGAGGCACAGCCAGGAGGAGGCAGAGAGTGAGGGGGAAAGGGCTGCTTCTCCCTTCCCACCATCTGATCTCCACCTGTAAGACCAATTGGTAGAAACTTAACAAAAAGCCGTGTGGCTAAGGAGCCTGGGACATGGTGGGCATAGGACTGAGAAACAATAAATAAATAGCGCACACATTATCCGTCTACTTTCTGGATGGATGGTTCTCATTAAATCACCCTTTGCCTCTGGTTCCCTTAAAGTGTTTGTTCACTTTGTAGAGATGCTGTAAAAAGGGTAGAGGTTGAGACAAAATGAAAGTAAACGCTATCTGATTCTGTCGTTTTTCTTCGGTGAGTGATAAAAATATCTAAAGACACTGATTTGCAAAATAAGCTACCTTGGCTTTGCTGGGTGTGTTAGAAAGAATGTCATCACGGATTTCGGCCAATGACTCATGCATGCCATTTGCTGGAGAAAATTGACTAAGAAATTAATAGAACACTAAATACAGACAGTGAAATGTTGGTATAATTAAGCACACCAAATCATTTTAATTCTTTGAACTTCTTACCTAATTTCTTCATTTGTTGTTGTTGTCATTAAGTGCTGTCTAGTTGGCTCCGACTCATAGCGACCGTATCTACAACAGATGGAAACACTGCCCGGTCCTGTGCCATCCTCACAATCCTTGCTATATTTGAGCCTGTTGTTGCAGCCACTGTGTCAATCCGTCTCCTCAAGGGCTTTCCTCTTTTTTGCTGACCCTCTACTTTACCAAGCGTGATGTGCTTCTCCAGGGACTGAACCCTCCTGATAACATGTCCAAAGTATATGACATGAAGTCTCACTAGCCTAACCTCTAAGTAGCATTCTGGTTGTACTCTTCCAAGACAGATTCGTTCATTCTTTTGGCAGTCCCTGGTATATTCAGAATTCTTCCCCAACACCGTAATGAAGGCACCAGTTCTTTCTTGTTCTTCCTTATTCATTGTCCAGCTTTCACATGCATGTAAGGCAATTGAAAATATGGCTTGGGTCAGGTGCACCTTAGTCTTTAAAGTGACATCTTTGCTTTTTAACACTTTAAAGAGGTCTTTTGCAGCAAATTTGCCCAGTGCAATGCATCATTTGATTTCTCAAAGGCTTCTTTCGTGGGTGTCGATTGTGGATCCAAGTTTATCATTTAAGGGATAAAATATTGCAGCTTGAATTTCTGAGTGTCCTGGAAAATTCCGAGAACATCTTTAGTAAATGGATGTTTGTAAATATTTCCATAATTCATAAAACCTTTCTTTTTCTTGCATAATATGCCACCTCTTTGCTATGTGGGTCATAGGGCAAGTCAAAATGTTTCTGTCTAATGAAAAGACAGACTTGACAGTAAATACTGAAGTAGCTTTAAACGCTGAAAAATTTAGCATTTGTACTTTTTCCAGAGTTGAAGGTATCAAGTACATTCAGATGAAATGGGAATATAAACTGCTTCTTGCTAAAAAATCCATCGTTTGTTCCGTCTGCGTACTTTTTATTAGCTATGCAAATTGAGAGCTAGCTATTTTGTGCTGCTATTGATGTAAAACAAAATTCCCTCTCAAAAAAAAAAAAAAAACCTCCATAAATGGGGTAAACAGGCCCCATTTACCAAGGGGTTTTACATTACTGCATAAGACTTTTCCAAGGTGTTTACAAAGTGTTTCCGATAGAAAATATTTGTATTTTTACTTTAAGTTTAGGCGTAGGCAGAAAGAGACTACTTGACCATTCTTTCCAAGTTGGATTTGACACAAAGAACTATTAATCACATAAAATATTTTGTTTACTATTCTAGATAACACTTTATCAGGACTCTATGAAATCTTTCTGGAAAAAAGACTTATGATTGGGTGTCTGTCTTCAGCAGTCTGAAATATGATTTGGCACTAAATAATAGTCATTGTTAAGAGGTTGCCAGTTCCAGAGCTAAGTTGCTTGGTTCTAATTGCTGCTCTACCATTTCTAAATATGTGCCATTAGGCAAGTTATTTAACCTGTCTATGACTCAGTTGCTCCATCTGTAAAATGGGAGTGGTAAAAGTATCTAGCTCAATGGGATTGTTGTTTTGAGAATTGTTGTCATTGCTGTTAGGTGCCATCGAGTCAGCTCCAACTCATAGCGACCCTGTGGACAATAGAATGCAACACTGCCCAGTCCCGCACCATCCTCACAATCATTGCTATTGTGAGTCCATTGTTGAGTATTAAATGAGTTAATACACTGAAATTAAAATCATGAAACAGCTTAAATGTCCATCAACAGATGAATGAATAACCAAAATATAGTACATACATACAGTGGAATACTTCTCAGCCATAAAGAAAAATGAAGTCCTGAGATATGCCCCAACATGGATGAACCTTGAAAACATTATGCAGAGTGAAATAAGTCAGTCACACAAATACCGCATGACCCCACTTTGATGAAATATCTAGACTCGGCAGCTGTATAGAAGCCAAAGTTTATTAGTGATTACCAAGGTTGGGAGGAAGGTGGAAAGGGAAAGTCATGGCTTAGGAGGCACTGAGCTTCTGTTAATGGTGGTGGAATAATCTGGAAAGAGGTAGTGGTGATGTTTGCTCCACATGGTGAATGTAATCAGTGTCACTGAATTGTACATGTAAAAAATGTTGAATTGGCAAATATTTTCATCGATCTAGCTATATGAAGAGCCCTGGTGGCACCATGGTTAAGAGCTACAGCTGCTAGCCAAAAGGTTGGCAGTTCAAATCCACCAGCTGCTCCTTGGAAACCCTAGGGGAGAGTCTTTTCTTTTTACCACAATAAAATAATTAAAAAAAAAAAAAAAGAAATTAGAAGCTCAGTAAATACAAGTTTTTTGTGTGAATTTTGTTTTTGGTCATAATGTCTTGGGGGGCGGGGAGGTAGAAAACCTGGAGTACTGATTCTGTGTGGGGATGTCTGTGCTTTCCTTCCAGTATGCCGACCTCAACCGCCACATGGATGCCTTGAACGCGTGGAGAAACGCCACCGTGCTGAAACCAGGGCACAGTCTGGCTTGGAACAACATGATTATACTCCTTGATAATACAGGTATAGAAAGGTGAATTAAATACATCCGAGGACGTCGTTCCGTAGCACACTGTCACTGAAAAATTAGGAAGGGTAGATCACTGTGCTTCCCTACCCCCCATCCCCTGTTTGTGTTAAAGTTTTAAAAAAGAAAAAAATAAGGTTAAATATTTTGTATTACAAAAATGTATTTTCTTCTAGAACATGGAGTTTCCTTTCACATGTTGGAATGTGTTTGGAAAGATGACACTTCACTTAGAATTGGTGTTAAGTTTTGGGGAAGATGTACAATAATGCCTCATTCTTCTGAAGCCTGTTATCTGGCAATCCCCATCATCTGGAATGCTGGAAGGTACCCAGAACTAAGCACAGATGGCTTCTGGGCTTATGAAATGGATCTTGCAAGATGCTCGATAAAGTTCATGGACTGTGCTCAAAGGAAACACCCTGCAGTCGATACTTAGAGCCACGCATTCTGATTTTAGGTGCTTTGCTAATGGACTTGGTTTTCTAGTATCTTAGCCTATAAACCAACCAAACCGGTTGCCATCCAGTCAATTTTGGCTGAGACGACCCCATGTGTTGCACAGTAGAACTGTGCTGTATAGGGTTTTCAAGGCTGTGACCTTTCAGAAGCAGTTTGTCAGGCCTTTCTTCCAAGGCTCCTCTGGGTGAGTTCGAACCACCAACCTTTCAGTTACTAGTTGAGCACTTAACCATTTGCGCCACCCAGAAACATTTCTTAGCCCAGTTAGGAGTTACTCCTCTCCCCTCGTCCTAAAAGTCCAGACATCCTTTAAGAAATGATATTTTTAATTTGTCAGAACTTAAAGCTGGTAATTTAAGCCATTGGAGGGAGCCCTGGTGGTGCAGTGGTTAAGAACTCGGCTGCCGACCAAAAGGTCGGCAGTTCAATCCACCAGCCACTCCTTGGAAACCCTGTGGGGCAATTCTGCTTTGTCCTGTAGGGTCGCTGTGAGTCGAAAGCAACAGGCTTGGTTTGGTTAAGCCTTTGGAGCAGTGTGGGGAATGGATATACACTTATTTCTAATAAAAATATAGAATTTGTACTTCAATACAAGAAATATTCAGTTATTAAAGTGTTACTGTGATCCTCTCTATTTGCAGACTTGTTTTCTCCAGTTTGGGTATAAGTGATATCTTGGGGAAAATAAAAACTGTTTTATATCCTTTTACAGAATTTAATCAAAAGCCGTTTGTATATCAGAATTGTGCTGAACTGCAGTGCTTTTGCCACTGATACGATCATGTATGTGTGTGCATGTGAGAGGGAGTGTGTGTGTGTGTGTATTACACATTGCACATTGGTTTCCTTAGGTGGTTTATCATAATCATATGGGTCGGAATCGACTCAATGGCAATGGGTTTGCTTTAATCGTAGAGAGAAACTAAAATGTTAACACATTTTTTTATTTTTCTACCTTTTCCTCACAGGTAATTTAGCCCAAGCTGAGGCAGTTGGAAGAGAGGCGCTGGAATTAATACCTAACGATCACTCTCTTATGTTCTCGTTGGCAAACGTGCTGGGGAAATCCCAGAAATACAAGGTGTGTAAGCTGTAGTCCGTTATTTCGTACAACTAATGCCAGCATCTGACAGAAGCCATAAATGTTAGTTCTGCCCAGTTAAATTCAGAATTAGACCAGAACGGTAGTAGCAGTATACCAAGAATGGCTGGGTCAGTTTGCTTCCTGGACAAGTTCCCCAGAAGACAGGTTTGCAGGTTCAAATTCAGTGTCCTTTCTCATCCAAATTTCCCAACGTCACTCAAACATGGGGAGGGGCAGAGAAGCTCAAGGGAAGGGCAGTGAAAAGAAGAGAGCTGCTGAGCAGTCGGCCTCATTTTTCGTACGCGGCTAGTGGAGGAGGATGACTTCAAGGGCGGTGCTCACCGTGGTAGACAGCCAGCCCTCGGCCTGGCACGGGTGCTTGACTCTGTTCGTTGTGGCTGGGCTGGAGCTCTGGGTTTGTCAGTGGTGTTTTCTACAGAAAGAAAATAAGTCAGCCTATGCATGGTTGGCTCTTATGCTTTGAAGTTTTTCATCTAGAGTAAGTTATAGGTAATATGTGAAGTCTTAGAGGTTTCTGACCAAGGAAAACAGTGAGATACTCTAGCTGTTCTTCAGTTGGGCTCCTAGGATTTGTCAGGGGTAGATCATGAATCAGAAGGTGCATAACTCCCTATGTATTAAAGCACATACACAGTGTCTGTTGAGTCACGGAGGCCCCACGTGTGTCAGAGGAGAACTGTGCTCCATAGGGTCCTCAGGGGCTGATTTTTCGGAAGTAGATCACCAGGCCTGTCTCCTGAGGCTTCTCTGGGTGGTTTCGAACTGCCAACTTGTCGGTTAGTGGCTAAGTGCCTAACCATTGGCACTCTCTATGGACACCTCCTGTATGTCGAAGGGGACTTAGTGTTTCTGATATCAGTGATTCTCAAACTTTAATTTTATATATGAGAGTCACCAAGGGAGCTTGTTAAAACATAGACAACCTCCCCACTAAAAATACAGATTCCCTGCACCCAACTAGAGACAGTGTCTCAGCGGGTTGAGTAAGGCAAAGAATGTGCACTTTTAATATCCTAGGTATTTTTAACATCCTGGATATCAAGACACCGGTATTACAGAAAACATGCTTTTAAACGCAGTGCCTTAGCTGTTTCCTGAAAGAAATATGTTATGTAAGAATCAGGGATGGTTATCTTCTTTTGATCCTGAGGCTACTGACAAAACATTAGGCCTAAAGCTAGTGCTTAATTAGTATTTGTCCAGTGCTTTTTGCTTCTCTTGTTTTATTCAGGAGATGTCTATCAGTATAATTTTCTGTGACAAAAATAAGATATTTGATGCATTTCTCTCATTTTTGAGTGCCAGGGGGTAGAATAGCTTCGCTAGACATTTTACCATTTCTGGATTTTGCTCCAGAGATGGCTTGTTGAGAGGCTGAGTTTTGTTTTCTGTGGCTCTCCTCCTGGAAGACAGAGAAGGAGGTGAGATATCTGAGTTTCCTTCCGAGGACCTGTCCAGCCGTCTGTGTCGGCCTAGGCTCGGACGGAGTGTCAGTTCTCCTCCAGCGACGCGACTACAGTGCGCCTTCTTCAAAGTGCAGCTTATATAGTCACTGTGCTGATTTTTCTATCAATCCACTGTCTGTAAACTGGAATTCCTATTAAAGTGGCAGAACCCGGGATTCATTTGGGTTCTAGTTCGCATTCTTTTTTTCCAGATAAAGTAGAAAGCACTCCATAAAACAGAATGGAGAGATCAGTTCCCCACTTCTCTACACATTGTACATCCTAATTGCCTAGGCCAGGGCACCACCTCAGATAAGGAAGCAGAAATGGAAACTGAAATTAGCAAACTTACTACGTCCTCTAGAAGAGCCACCGAGAAGAGGGAACTTGATGTGACTCCTCGTGTCACTGAGCACTAATTTAATATATTTTTTCAATTGAGGATTTGGAATTTTTAACAACTTTTTTTCTTTTTTAATAATGCTCAAATGATATCTATAGCTATTGATCAGTTACTTTGCTAGTGCAGTTTGTTTCAGAATAAGGTGAAATGAGTGCTTGGTGGGATGGTCTGCAGAGGAGTCTGTTTTAATGGGGGGCACTATGATGGTGTATCGTAGGGGCAGGATGAACGGACCCTCCAGCTCGGTAATCATCCAGCCAGTGACAGGTGTCTGCTGTCTGTACAACTCACTTTTTACCTAGTCACTTACAGTTTCATACTAATGTTAGCGTTTTTTGTTGTTTGTTTAACTTTAGCTATTGATAAGTTAATGGTAAATAGCTAATGGTTGGTAAACTGTAGCATTCTTGAGGGCAGGGCTCAGTCAGTCTGAAGCCCTATTTTTCTATCTCCATTGCTGTCCCAATGCTGATGGATATTCATTAAGTGCCAAGTTAACCCCAAAACTAAACCTGTTGCCATCAAGTCAATTCTGACTCATAACAACCCTATAGGACAGAGTAGAACTGCCCCATAGGGTTTCCAAGGAGCAGCTTGGTGGATTTGAAATGCCAACCTTTTGGTCTGCAGCTGAGCTCTTAACCACTGCACCCCGGGGCTCCAATAGTGCCAAATTAGTAGCTGTGAAATGATTGAATGCATCTCACGTTCAGCTCTGAAAACAGACTTCTAGAATCTGTTTTGAGACTTTGTGGTGCAGAGTGAGTGTTCTTGTTAGGTGGTGGTTGTGTGCTGTGGAGTTGATTCCAACTCATAGTGACCCTACAGGACAGTGTAGAACTGCCCCATAGGGTTTCCTAGGCTGAAATCTTTATGGGAGCAGATTGACACACCTTTCTACTGAGGAAGGTTCGAACCACCAACTTTTTGGTTAGCAGCCAAGCATTTAGCCACTGCATCACCAGGGCTCCTCGTTCTCATTATACTGTGTAATTATGGGACATCTTCCTCCCCTCCCCCTGCCCCCAGCAGCCCTTTTTTCATAGCAGCAGTCACTTAACCACCTCAGGCCTCAATTTATTCATCCCTAAAACCGAGATGACCTTCCCCCACCTCCCTGCCTGGGTGATATGAGAAAATGCACAAGAACGTAATTTACAATGATAATATGGTAAATAGATATAAAATAATAATTTTAGTTTAGTGATCATTAAATGAAACCCTAAGGATCATTAAATCGTATTAGAATTTATAATACTTTGCCATTTAATTTTCCACTGGGGTTAATGTGGTGGAGCAAAAAACACAAAAGGAATGTTTTCAGTGCTTAAAATGTCACCCTCGTGCTGATTTCTCTCTCCATATTTCCACTGGCCCTATGGTTTAAGAACAGTTGATATTTAGAGAGCAGTTTCTCAGTCTCCAGAGCCCTGGTGGTGCAGTGGTTAAGAGCTCGGCTGCTAACTAAAACAGGTCAATGAGGCTGTATCAGTGTAGGGTGTGTCTCGAACCCTATCACTTTTGAGGTCTAAAAAGAGCAGATTACCTTTGGTGTTCTTCGTTCTCCTTTGCTCCATGTGTGTTGAGACCAATTACAACAAGCCCAAGAGACAGAAACGGCCACACAAATCAGAGACTACATCAGCCTGAGACCAAAGAACTAGATGGTGCCTGGCTACAACCGATGACTGCCATGACAGGGCATACAACAGAGAATCCCCGAAGGAGCAGAACAGTGGGATGCAGACCTCAAATTCTCATAAAAAGACCAGACTTAATGGTCTGACTGAGACTAGAAGGACCCCAGAGGTCATGGTCCCCAGACCTTCTGTTAGCCCAAGACAGGAACCATTCCCAAAGCTAACTCTTCAGACTGGGATTGGACTGGACTATGGGATAGAAAATGATACTACTGAAGAGTGAGCTTCTTGGATCAAGTAGACACATGAGACTATGTTGGCATCTCCTGTCTGGAGGGGAGATGTGAAGGCCCACGGGGACAGAAGCTGGCTAAATGGACACGGAAATATAGGTTAGAGAGGAGTGTGTTGTCTCATTAGGGGGAGAGCAACTAGGAGTATATAAAAAAAAAAAAAAAGGAGTATATAGGAAGGTGTATATAAGTTTTTGTATGAGAGACTGACTTGATTTGTAAACTTTCACTTAAAGCACAATAAAAATTAAAAAAAAAAAACAGATTAGGCACAGAGACAAGCCAGCACAAACTGGGGAAGACAAGCACCTGTGAGGATTGCTAAGGCTCTGAGGAACGCTGGGGTTACCGAAGCTGCGACAAAGATCTTCCACCAGGGCCGACAGAGAGAGCTCCTTCCCCTACAGCCAGTGCCCTGAATTCAGACCTCTAGTCTCCTGTACTGTGAGAAAATAAATGTCTTCTTTACAGCCACCCGCTTGTGATATTTATGATACAGCAGTTCTAGGAAACTAAGACTCTGATTAAAAGGTATCTGAGTATGACTGTAGAGGAAGTGGGTCACTGCCCGTGTGTCTCTGAGAACAGGTGAAAACAGCAACAATAAAAAAAAAAAAAAACCATGAAACCCATTACTGTCGAGTTGATTCCGACGCATAGTAACCCTATAGGACAGAGTAGAACTGTCCAGTACGGTTTCCAAGGAGCGCCTGGTGGATTCAAACTGCCGACCTTTTGGTTAACAGCCATAGCACTTAACCACTACGCCACCAGGGTTTCCAGAACAGTTTAGGCATCTTTATTTCTCCGTGTTTTGGTGGAGAGGGGCGATCCAGCTAGCAAGAGCTCAGTGAAGATCGGGTAAGAGAACACTTTGCCCAGCTTCTTAGTGGCCTGATGGGAAGTGAGTACTATTTGGTGGGAATGCCAGTCCATACGAGAATCAGTTCACATCCAGCAGGGGAAGTTGGCTGTGGTTATATACAGTGCTGTGACAGCGTAGGTGACAGGTGGCCATTTCTCCCTCATTCTTTCTGCTCATTCTTTCCCGGTGAATGGGCTGCTCCTGGTTTGCTGAGGGTGTCGTGGGTTCTTGGGGAGGTTAAATAGGCCCCCAGCTCCTCTCTTGAAAGTCCCGGAAATGAATTCACTGATGCTCAGTGAAAATGATGCTTTCACGGATGTCCCCAACAACCCAGCCCTCTCCTGTCCTTTTGACCTTCCCTCATCCTTCACTGTGCCCTAACTACACGACTTGCTTTGTTGTTGTTGGCTGCTGTCAAGTCGGCCCTCAACTCGTAATGACCCCTTGTAGAACAGATCAAAACCCTGCCAGGTCCTGTGTCGTCCCCATGATTGGCTGCAGATTGGACCACTGTGGTCCACAGAGTTACCAGTGGCTGGTTTTCAGAAGTAGATTGCCAGGCCTTTCTTCCTAGATCTGAAAGTTCTGCAAAACCTGTTCAGCATCATAGCAACACACAAGCCTGCACTGACAGGTGGTGGCTGCACACAAGGAGTTGCACCCAGGTTGCCCCCACGGAAGGCGGGCCTTCCCCCACTGACCACCAGTGCTGACCTCAAGAGTTACTTGCTTCAAGTTTCAGAATTTCAGCCATTTCAGGGAAGCAGATGGTAGAGCTCTTAGCATATTCACCCTCTCTGGTGTCGCTGTTGCTTTCTGTTGGCCGTTGTCTGCTTATTACTGCCCTTTGTCACCTTTGTCCTGTCACCTGCCTCCCTCCTGGCCCTTTGGGGCCTCTTCTCAACAGTGCAGGGTCCTGCTGGGCCTCTTGCGTGTTTCTGGGAGAAGAATAAAACTAAACTAGTTGCCATCCAGTCAGTTCTGACTCATGGTGACCCCCCGTGTGTCATAGTAGAACTGTGCTCCATAAGGCTTTCAAGGCTGTGACCTTTTATAAGCAGGTCACCAGGCCTCTCTTCAGAGATGCCACTGGGTGGGTTCCAACTGCCAACCTTTCAGCTAGTAGTTGAGTGTGTAGCCCTTTGTGCCACCAAGGGACTCTGAGGGAAGAATAAAGTACAAATGAGAACGTTGAAAGTTTGAAAACCGTAGGCCACAAAGCTGAACCATGTTGTATCATATGCAATATTTTTTATGTATTCTGCTTTTTAGGAGTCTGAAGCTTTATTCCTCAAGGCAATTAAAGCTAATCCAAACACTGCAAGTTACCATGGTAATTTGGGTAAGGAAACTTTTCATTTTTAATCATACTGAAGTTCTATGTAATTTTAAGGAAACTCATGCATTCCTGTAAAGTCAATGTTTGGAGAGTGGTTTTTTGTTTTCCAAAATCTAGCCCGTATTGTATTCTATAATCTCCTTTGAAAATACATTTAAAAATATATATATCACAATAAAAAGGTAGCTAAATATAGTCATATTTACAAATATTGTTGCATAACTAGAACAATCCCAAAATTCCTCACTCAATTGCCCACCTTCTTTTGATTAAAACTAGGAGTTTCACTTACTGTGTGAAGGGTCCTAGACTGTTAAGCTGAAAAGTACTTTGTGAGTTTGAGGTCTTGCTTACCTCTCTCCCCTCCTTCTTCCAGAGTGGACCTTCTCTGCTCTCTTATCTTCTCGTGGGCTTTAGCTAAAGATGCAGTTAGAATTACTCCCTCGAATTCCTTTCTTCCATTTGCACATCTTAATATTTAAGATTTTTAGAGCAGAGCATGTTGATTTTAGAATCCTCAGTCATGTGAATATTTTTCACCAAATGGGATCCTTGTGGACACTGTAACCTCTCATCACAAGCCATGCAGCATCAACGGTTGATGTTTCGCCCTTGTAGAAGGTTAGTCTTACTGATAAAAGCATTGTAGCAATCAGAGGCTTATACTCCTAAAAATTAGATTTATTTTCACCATCATTTTATGACCAGGTCTTGAGGTTAGAGCCCTCATTTCCAGCTGGCAACAAACAAGTGATTACTTTGCCAAAAGGTATAGAACCAAAAAAAAAAAAAAAAAACCAAACCTGTTGCCGTTGAGTTGACTGCGACTCATAGGGTTTCCGAGGAGTGGCTGGTAGATTTGAACTGCCGGCCTTTTGGTTAGCAGCCAAACTTTTAACTGCTGCGCCACTGGGGCTCCAAAACGTATAGTGAAATCTTTATTTAAGATAAGTATGCTGGACTTTCACGTAGCCAGGGCTTTAAGTGGTGTCTGCAGGCCAGCCATACCTGGTTGGACTTCCAGAAAATTGCATGGCTGCGTGGAGAAATGGAATGGACAGTTCTTTTGACTTTATGTAATAGCTTTACCGCAGGCAGATGTATCGTATCTAGTGATCTGAAGAACCCCAGGAGTAACTGGCGTTGGTTAGAAAGGCCAGTCACCAGGGAGTGTGATTACAATAAATAAAGTCTGTGGTACAAACAATATTTTCTTAAACAATGATTTTTGAAAACTGTTTGCAAAGGTTCTGTCATATTTCTTTGTATAAGTGATCAAGAATGCTGCAAGTTATTCAGAAGCATTTCCAATAAAATTTATCCCTTGCTGTTTCAGCTGTGCTTTATCATCGTTGGGGACATCTAGACTTGGCCAAAAAACACTATGAAATCTCTCTGCAACTTGACCCCAGTGCACCAGGAACTAAGGAGAATTACAGTCTTCTAAGAAGAAAGCTAGAGCAATTGCAAAAAAAAGACGTCTGATCCTTTTTCCTTCTTTTTTTAAAAATTCGTGCGTGTGCATGCATGAGCCATATCATCGATAATATTACCTGGTTACACTTAACCATTTAAAAGGTGTAGACATGTTGTTGCTTACCTTATTGTCTTTTTTTCTATGAAAAAAAAACACACGCAAAAAGATTATAGCACCAGCAATATACTCTTGAATGCTTGATGTGGTTTTTGCATTGAAATTGTGTTTTTTCAGACAACTCAGGCGTAAATTCTAAAACTCCAAGAATGAAGCCTTTTTTAGTTAAAAAGAAAAAGAACTTTATCTTGAGCGGCTTTTAGTAAAATTCAACCTGCGTTTGGGATGTGAGCATTGTTGAGTATAGACAGCACTATTAACCTTCTGTTGTAACCCAGAAATGACAAACGGACTTTGACAATTTATAGGAATGTCAAATGTGTCTGTATATGAGAATTTTTATTTAATGACCAGAAAGCATAAATTAAGATTTTGTTCTAATTCCTTTTTTAAAACAACATACTATGAGCTTCGTTTGTAAGGAAATATTTGTATTTTGAGGTTTTGCACAGAGCAAATAATTGAATGAAGGGGGAAAATTTCAACATCTAGAATATCTGTGTACTTTTTTCCTCTTTTAGAAGAAGTTGACTCCTGCGATATTTTTTGGCTTCTCCAACTTGTGCAGTCTCGGTATATGGGAAATTATATAGTGTTCTACATAAACTGTCGCTGTCAATGGCAAATTCAAGTCCTGCCTTAGGCAAAAGCAGGCTGCCTGACGTTTTAGTGTTTGTTGTATCCAGCATTAAAAGGGCTACACTTCCATGCGAGTTGCTTTGTAATGCTTTCAACTGTAAACCAGTTTTCCATTTTCCTTAAAGGGACTGCAGAAATTATTATATATCCACAAAATGCAAGAAGTAAAATTCCTCTCAAAAGGTGCCACATTTGGGGAATTTGTGGTATTTTTAAGAATTGGATTATTTTCTTAGGACCATGATAGTCATGTTTTTTTGTTTTGTCCTTCCATAGATGCTGTTCACCTAATGGTTTATGCAATCTCTGTAATTTCTTATGCAGTAAAATTATTACACAAAACTGGTGTGAAAATGTCAGATTGCCTTCTTAATAGATGATTTTCAAGTCAGCGAACTTTGTGTCCTACTTTCCCTTAAAATGAAATCGAAGTGACCAGTTCACCTTTTCTAATATGTGCCTTCTATTTGGTTTTAGGGATCATGAGTAGAATTGCGCTATAGAGTTATCCAAGTTCAGAGAAAGGGGTGAATAGACCCAATTCAGGTGAATTTGTGAATTCTACACTTACCTTTTTTAGGGGCTGTCTTAGTTATCTAGAGCTTAGGATTTACAACATGTATTTGGGGTGTGGGACACAATTCAATCCATAACATTCCATCCTTTGGCCCCCGCAGAATTCAGGTCCTTCCCATATGCAAAACACATTCACCCCGTCATATTGTCCTCAGTCTTAAACCAACTCCAAGTCCAAAATCGCATCTTCTGAATCATCTGAATCAAATGTGGGTGAGACCTTAGGCATATTCCGCCCTGGGGCAAAATTCCTCTTCACGTCTGAGCCTGTGAAATCTAGATTACAAGTTATCTGTTTCCAAAGTGCAGTGGTAGAACAGGCACAAGGTAGACATCTCCTTTACAAATGGGAGAAATTGGAAGAAAAGAAAGGATAATGGGCACCAAGCAAGTCCAAAACCCAACAGAACAATTTATATTAGCTTGCAAGGCTTGAAAATAATTCTCTGTTCTTTGGGACCATCTGAGCAATGGCCCTGTCCTCCAGACTCTGGGTGTTGGCCACACCCTCTGGATCCTGGGTGGGGGCCCCTCAGCCTGGGCTTCAGCTCTGCCTCCCAGGCCCACTGGGATGGCAACTTTGCTCCCTTGACTTTGGGTAGCCCCATTCTCCCAGTCCATCTGAGTGGCGATTCCACCCCCTCTGCCCCAACAGGCCCCACTTTTCTGCCCCTTTGACATGGTAACCCTGCCCCTTCAGCTTTGGGTGGCAGCTCCATTCCCCTGGCGCACCTTAATAGCAGCCCTACACTCCAGAACCAAGTTGGCAAAGATTCCAACTCTTTGAAACCGAGGAGGCTGTGTTCCCTCCCTTTGAGATCCAGGAGGCTTTGTCCCCACCCTTTGAAACCGAGAAGGCCCTGCTTCCTGTGTTCCTTCCAACAGTTCTACTGATTTCTGAGCTGCTCCAGGGATGGTCATTTTCTTGAAGGATAAAAAATGTAGCTCCTTTGGCCTGTTTTCTGCCTGTGGAATTTCAAGAGGCAGATAGCGTTCTTTCATTTTGTACTTTCTCTCTCCCCTTCAGTCTAAACTGACTAGTTTTCTGTTGGGTTAGTTAGTTAGATCCATCAGTCAC
Organism: Elephas maximus indicus; assembly: GCF_024166365.1. Taxonomy (NCBI): domain Eukaryota; kingdom Metazoa; phylum Chordata; class Mammalia; order Proboscidea; family Elephantidae; genus Elephas; species Elephas maximus. The sequence goes on along the minus strand of NC_064841.1, from coordinate 65,405,579 downwards.
AGGTTTAATCTCTTTAACAGAGATTATGTAGCCATGTCCTTGGTGAACATTCTAGGACACATATCCTTAGTTTGTACAACAGAATTTTCCACATCTTTAAGTTCTGTTTTCATTTTGCACTGTTCAAGTCCATTTCTTTCGTCTTGAAACCACATGGCACCTTTAAGATCTTGCTTAGAACTAAGTTCATCAGCCAAATATCCAACTTTATCATTTAATAAGTTCTACCTTTCATCAAACATTTGAACATAATTCAGACAAGTTCTTTGCCACTGTATAAAAAGCATCACCCTTCCTCCATTGTCCAATCACATGTTGGTTTTCTTGTAAAGCCTCACCAAATGCACATTTAACATCCACATTTCTAGCAACGTTCTGTTGCTGGTGCCATATGTATTCTCTAACACAGTAGCAACTTTCTCTAAGGCTCTCCCCACTTCTTTCTGAGACCTTGCCAGAATTGTCTTTGATGTCCATAATTCCACCAACAGTCTCTTCAAGGCAATCTAGGCTTTACTATTACCCTAAAACTCTTCCAGCCTCTACCCGCTACCCAATTCCAAAGCTGCATCCACATTTTAGGTATCTGTTAGAGTAATAGCCCACTCCTGGTACCAAATTCTGTCTTAGTTATCTGATGCTGCTTTAGCAGAAATACCACATTGGGTGGCTTTACAAACAAATTTATTTTCTCACAGTTAAAGAGGCTACAAGTTTACATTCGGGATGCTGGTTCTAGGGGAAGGCTTGCTTTCTCTGTCAGCTCTGAAGGAAAATCCTTGTCTGTCTTGAGCTTCTCCTTCTGGATGATCTTCATGTGGCTTGGCATCCCTTGTCCCCCATCTCTCCTCTGCTTGTTTAACCTCTTTTATATTTCCAAAGAAATTGACTTGAGATACACACTACACTAATCCTGCCTCATTAGTGTAACAGAAAGCTCATTCCCAAATGGGACTATAACCACAGGCGTAGAGGTTAGGATTTACAAAACATATTTTGAGAGGACACAATTCAATCATAACATGGGCAGACCTGTGTAGAATTATAAATTTGTAATTCAGATTTACAGTGGTTGAGATGCATCAAAACAAAAAACTGTGTTTCAAACATTTCTTAAATGGTCCCAAAATAACAGTGACAATTTATATCTCTCTTATGGACAGAAGCTGTCTATTTATGCTTCTATAGCGTTTAGTTTGGCAGATAATGCACTGTACACTTTGTTGATTTTTTTTTTAATCAAGTTATTTCTTTAAAACTGTACTGGTCTTTTGAGAGTAAAGAGATGACATTTCTTGAAAAAGGCCCTTCAGGATTCATTTTTTGCTACTGATACTAAAACTTTACTGTCAAATCAAGATATACAAATCTGGGATCCCTGCTTACAGAATTAACTCCCTTAACATTCACTGCTTTATCCCTCAGGAGTTCCATTGCAGCTGTTTTCTTTCCAGAGAAAACAGTCATTAATTTGGTGGATATTTCAGGAAGTCTTTTATCTCCACAGATTTTGGGAGTGTACTACGTTGGCGGCTCTTTTCTTCCTCCTTTTTTTATTTTAAGCCAGCAACCCTCTTTATTTCTTGGGTTTCCTTCTCCACAAGACTGAAGTGGAAGGCTATGTCCCAGCTCCCCTCTTATTTGATAAAATCATTTTTTAAGTTTTAACGTTTCCATTGCTTATCACAGTTTGAGGTCAGGGAAACCAAAACAAATATGGGTGTATTCGTTTCCTTGGGATGCTGTAACAGATTACCACAGACTATGTGGCTTAAAACAACAGATGTTTATTCTCTCACAGTTCTGAATACTAGAAGTCCAAATTCAGGGCGTCAGCAGGGCCGTGTTCTCTCTGAAGGCTCTATGGGAGGATCGTCTTCCCTTGACTTCCAGTTTCCAGCAGCCCCAGGCTTTCTTGGCTTGTAGATTCACCCCTCCAATCTCTACCTTTGTTTTCACATGGCCCTATGTCTCTCTCCCTGTGTCTGTGACTCTTGTTTTGTAAGGACACCAAAGACAGAGCCCTGCGCCAAGACATTGAATATCTATGTCCATGTTATATTCGCATCCATCTGTTTGGACTTTGGAGTGACAAAACTCTGATTTAGTTCTTGACTCTCTCACTTAAAGCTGTGACATCATGAACAAGCTATTTAGTATTGCTTAAAAACCCATTGCCATCGAGTCTATTCCAACTTACAGCGTCCCTATAGGACAGAGTAGAACTGCCCCCATACAGTTGTCAAGGAGCACCTGGTGGATTCGAACTGGCAACCTTTTGGTTAGCAGCCGCAGCTCTTAAGTACTATGTCACCAGGGTTTCCTTACTATTGGTTAGGCCCCTATTTTTCATCTGTAAAATGGGAATAATAAGACTGCCCTCGTAGTAATGAGGTAATTCTCTTGACCCAGTAGACTCTCAATAAATGATAGATTCAATGTTTGGAGTAGGGCTTATGTTTGGAGTAGGGCTTATGTTTGGAGTAGGGCTTATGTTTGGAGTAGGGCTTATGTTTGGAGTAGGGCTTATGTTTGGAGTCGACAATCTGGGCTTAAATTTATTCCCTTGCTCATTCAACAAATACTAAGTTCCTACTATGTACCAGGCAGAGCCCTGGTGGCCCAGTGGTTAAGAGCTACCGCTGCTGACCAAAAGGTTGACAGTTTGAATCCATCAGCTGCTCCTTGGACACCCTATGGGGTAGTTCTACTCTGTCCTATAGGATCACTGTGAGTGAGAATTTACTTGACAGCAACAGGTTTGGGTTTTTTTATGTACCAGACCACCACCCCATCTGTTAGTTTGTTGTACTGTGGTGGTTTGTGTGTTGCTATGATGCTAGAAACTATGCCACTGGTATTTCAAATACCAGCAAAGTCACCCATGGTGGGCAGGTTTCAGTGGTGTTTCTAAACTAAGGTAGAGTAGGAAGGAAGGCCTGGTGATAGGCTGCCGAAAATTTGCCAATGACAATCCTGTGGATCGCAATGGAATATTGTGTAATATAGTGCTAGAATATAAGCCCCCAGGTTGGAAGGCATTCAAAAAACACAGAGGCCACAACAATGAACTTGAAGGTTGTGAAGATCATGCAAGACCAGGCAATGTTTGGGTTGCCATGAGACGGAGTCAACTCGATGACAACTAAACAACAACAATGTGTCAGTTTCTCTCTAGGCACTAAAAATACAATGTGAGTGGATGTGGACATGGTCTCTTGCCCTCACGAAGCTGACAGTCCAGTGAGAGACAATAATTATATAATAATAGAATTAATAACTGTGAAGAGGGAGTGCTGACCTAGCCTGAAGAGTCAGGAAAGGCTTCCCTGAGAAAGTGACTTCTGAACTGAGATTTGATGAAGAGAAAGAAGATCACCCTAAGCCAGTGGTTCTTTACCAGGGGAGATGTTGCCACCAAGGGAATGTTTTGGCAATGTCTAGAGATATTTTTGTTGTCACGGCTTAGAGTGGCATCTTGTGGGTAGAGGCTAGAGAAGCTGCTGGACATCCTACAATGCACAGGATAGCTCCCCACAACAAAGAATTACCCAACCCAAAAAGTCAGTAGTGCTGAGGTTGAGAAAACCAGGACTAGACAGAAGACACAGCATACTCAAAGGCCCTGTGGTAAGAAAGCCAAAATACCTGACAAGCAAAGTCCAAAGCGCAGGAAGCACTTGATGGGGTTGGCAAAGGTGACTAGAGCCAAATCATGCCACAGTTTGTAGGCCAAATGGTCTTCATCTTAAGACATGGAAGGGCTTAAAGGGGGAGGAGTGTATGATCAGGGTTATATTTTGAAAAAATGAGTTTGACTGTCAGGTGAGGAAGGAATTGCTGTAGGGTGCCGGCGAGTTGATTCCAACTCATAATGACACCATGTAATGGAGGAGAACTGCCCCATAGGGTTTTCTAGGCTGTAATCTTTTGGAAGCAGGTTGCTAGGTCTTTCTCCCATGGGTGGCTGGGTGAGTCTGAACCACAATCTTGTGGTTAGCAGACAAGTGCCTAACTGTTGCACCACTCTTGCTCCTTGGGGCAAGAATTGGAGGGAGGCAAAGAGGGAATGAGCAGAGCAGTGAGGAAGCTATTCTAGGTGTCCAGGGTAAGATGATGGTGACTTGGTGTGGAGCAGTAGTGGAGCTGGAAAAATATGGACTGAACTGAGACATTTAGCAGTCAACTTGCTGATGGATAGGAGGTGAGTTGGTGAGGGAAGGAGAGGTGTTACGGATTATCATACAATTAAACACAAAAGCCACTGAGAGAGAGAGGCTGAATATAAATTAGAGCAAGCTTGATGTTCTGGAGAAGTCAGGAAGGGGTAGGATCCAAAATCAGGTGGAGCTGGGCCCTTGTTGTTGTTAGGTGCCGTCGAGTCAGTTCCAACTCATAGGAACCCTATGCACAACAGAACGAAACACTGTCCGGTCCTGTGCCATCCTTAAAATCATTATGCTCGACCTCATTGTTGCAGCCACTGTGTCAATCCACCTCGTTGAGGGTCCTCCTCTTTTCCGCTGACCCTGTACTCTGCCAAGCATGATGTCCTTCTCCAGGGACTGATCCCTCCTGAAAACATGTCCAAAGTATGTAAGACGCAGTTTCACCATCCTTGCCTCTAAGGAGCATTCTGGCCGCACTTCTTCCAAGACAGATTTGTTTGTTCTTTTGGCAGTCCATGGTATATTCAATATTCTTCACCAACACCACAATTCAAAGACGTCAACTCTTCTTTGGTCTTCCTTATTCATTGTCCAGCTTTCACATGCGTATGATGTGATTGAAAATACCATGGCCTGGGTCAGGCACACCTTAGTATTCAGGGTGACATCTTTGTTCTTCAACACTTTGAAGAGGCCCTTTGCAGCAGATTTGCCCAATGCAATGTGTCTTTTGATTTCTGCTGCTTCCATGGCTGTTGATTGTGGATCCAAGTAAAATGAAATCCTTGGCAACTTCAATCTTCTCTCCATTTATCATGATGTTGCTCATTGGTCCAGTTGTGAGGATTTTTGTTTTCTTTATGTTGAGGTGTAATCCATACTGAAGGCTGGGTCCTAGAAAAGAGGATATAAAGCTTCTGTAGGTAACGAGGTCCAGATGGGGACAGATAGAGACATATTTGTACAACCGTACAGTTGGCCGAACTTCACTTGCAGCATTCATTAGTCATAAGAATGTCACCCTTTCTCAGCTTCAGTTTCTTCATACAAAAAATAGCAGCTAAAAAAATAATAATAATAGTTAACTTAAAAAGTTGTTGTGAAGATTAAAGTTAGTATAATAAAATGTCTACAGCTATACTGTCCAGTATGGCAACCACTAGCCACATGTGGCTATTAAGCACTTGAAACATGGCCAATCTGAATTAAATGCACTATTAGTGTAAAATAATAAAATTCTGAAGACTTGGTATGAAAAAACAACGTGAGATATCACACTAATAGTTTTTATATGGATTACATGTTGAAATAATAATATTTTAGATAAACCAAAACCAAACCCACTGCCATCGAGTCAATTCCGACTCACAGCGACCCTACAGGGCAGAGTAGAACTGCCCCATAGAGTTTCCAAGGAGCGCCTGGTGGATCTGAACTGCTGACCTTTTGGTTAGCAGCCATAGCACTTAACCACTGCGCCACCAGAGTTCCCAATATTTTAGATATACTGGGTTAAATACACATATTAAAATTAATTTCACCTCTTTTACTTTTTAATGTGGCTACTCAATTTGAAATTACACGTGTGGCTTGCTTTTGCTCACTTCATATTTCTAGTGAACGGCGCTAGTCCAGAGCAGAGTAGGAACTGAGTATATGGTGACTACTCAGCAATCTAATTGATTAAAGAAAACTATTGCATTTAATTATTACAATCTAACTAACTGGAAAAAAAAATTTAATGGACACCTACAAGTTCCGTATTTCTTATCTTTGTCCCTAAAGCTTTCATATGTGGATTAGTCAGATGCCCTTCTGAAAACGGCATACAGCATGGCAATCAAGATGACATGATTACCAAATAGCCATAGCTGATAAGGGAATGTTCTTCTCTGTAGAATAATTAGAGTTAATAACTGTTGCGAGAATGACAATTAGAAAATCATTTGTTTTGTTTTGTCCCCAGTGAACTAATTGATTCAGACAAAGATCAGCAATGAATAAAGCCATTAGATGAAAGGCTGATGGGAAACTTTACACTGGAGGGACCAGGCTGTTAGCAGCTGAACCCCCTGGTTTTAGCATTAATAAAAGTGGGACACCGAGATATTCTGTGCCACTGTGATGCAATGTAGAGTGCACAGAGCCACACAAGAAGCATCCTTATAAAACATAGACAATTCAGTTTGAATCTAAGCAATTTTTACCTTCTTTGGGTCCTAATTTTAAATAAAATACTGCAAAATGACATTTTGCTAATGTTAGATTTACTGCAATAATGGTATTATGGTTATGTAAAAATATGTATATATTTTTAAGTAGAAATACATACTAAGTCCGTAGAGGTGAAATGATATGAGATCTGGATCTCCTTCCCTACCCCTCTCCCCAAAAAGGCAACAAGACAAAAAGAAAGAAAAGGAGGGAAGGAAGAAAGATAAAAGGGGAACGGAAGGAAGGGAAGAAGGAGAGGGAGGGAGGGAGGAAGGAAGAAGGATGGAAAGCTGGAAGAAAGGAGAGAGGGAGAAAGAAAGGCAGGGTTTCATGATTTGCCAGTCCTGGTAAAGAAATGAGGTCCACATGACCTCTGTCCATCTCAGGGCTCATAAAACATTGAATTTTTCTCTTTGTTGGGCTCCTATTATAAAAGTAATAAATGCTCACTAAAAAATCAAACAAGTGAATATAGTAAAAAGTAATAGTCTTCAGCTCCATTTCTTCCCTCCCAATCCTACTCCCAGAAGTAACCACATTAAACACTCTGGTGCATATCTTCCCATTTCCTGAGCATATACAAGTTTAATCACCTTCTCTAGAATCTTGTCTAGGATAACTGTCAAGGTCACTTGTCTTTTATCAAATCTACCTTTAAAAAAAATTATAGTCATATATGTAACTCTTCATTCTTCCAGATCTGTCTCTCCAAGTTTCTCAAAAGACTACAGATAGTAAATGATCATACTTGGCAAGTTCTCTGAAATCTAGAAGGTCATTCATTCATCCTAGGTGTCTTAGTCATCTAGTGCTGCCATAACAGAAATACTACAAGTGGATGGCTTTAACAAAGAGAAATTTATTCTTTCACGGTCTAGTAGGCTACAAGTCCAAATCCAGGGTGTCAGCTCCAGGGGAAGGCTTTCTCTCTGTGTTGGCTCTGGAGGAAGATTCTTTGTCATCAATCTTCCCCTGGTTGAGGAGCTTCTCAGGCACAGAGACCGCAGGTCCAAAGGACGCACTCTGCTCCTGGTGCTGCTTTCTTGGTGGTATGAGATCCCCAACTCTCTGCTTGCTTCCCTTTCCCTTTCCCTTTCCTTTTATCTCTTATAAGATAAAAGGTGGTGCAGGCCACACCCTAGGGCCTGAGCAAGGATGTTACATCCCACCCTAATCCTCTTTAATCACAGGCAGAGATTATAATTTATAACACATAGGAAAATCACAAAACGAAGGACAACCACACATGGCCTAACCAAGTTGACACATATTTTGGGGAGACACAATTCAATCTGTGACACCAGAAAAGAGGCCTGAATTCCTTTTAAGCAGTTACATTCCCTCTTACAATCTCATGCTGAAGGCGTGCTCACTTACATGTCCGCTAGTTAGTTGAACCAAAACCAAACCAAACCCGTTGCCATCAAGTCAATTCTGACTCGTACAGCCCTATAGGACACAGTAGAACTGCCCCACAGGGTTTCCAAGGAGCGCCTGGTGGATTCAATCTGCCCACCTTTTGGTTAGCAACTGAACACTTAACCACTGCACCACCAGGACTCCCCCAGTAGTTGAGGCAGTGGCTATTGGCTGCAACCTCCTCAGGGGCTGAAACCTTGAATAGCAATACCTGGCCTCTCCAGGTAGATGCTTGGGCTTCCTCACAGCATGGTGACTGGAGTCCAAGTGCATATGTTCTAAGACAGCTAAGCAGAAGCTATGTTACCTTTTCTGACCTAGCCTCAACAGTCATGTAGTGTCTTCTGTCATAGCTGCAGGTCCCTTCCGATTCAAAGGGTGGGAACATAGACCTCTCTCCTTGTTAGAAGGAGTATCAACATCACATTGTAAGAATAGCATGTGGAATGGGAAATCTTGTTATAGCCAGCTTAGAAGATACAATTTCCCACATAGGTCTGTAGTAGCAGTTAACCTTGTAACTAGTCTAGTCTAGTCTTTGGGAGTTCAAATTGTCAGTAAGGCAAGTCTGGGTCCTGATAGAGGCTCTGCTACATACGACGTCCAGCAGATGTTCAGATTCCTGGAGCATCCTTCATTACTCTATGTTGTGTCAGTGCCAATTTTATGATTTGTATTTCTCCCACCACACCAAACAGATGGTACTAAACCCCTGCAATAATATCACAGCTCTCCATTTCACCTTTTATTCTCCTTTGGTGAGACCCCATAGGGCCATAAATTTCCACACAGGTGTCTGTCTTTTGGACTAGCGTGCCTTCCCCCCTCAGTGTTCTCTTTCTTTTAACGGAGTGTAATTTTCCAAAGCCAAATTCTGTATTGACTCATATGCTACCACATTTTGGATTGATATCAACTATATTAGATTATTTTTAATCTTTTGTTAAGACTTTCTTTTATTGCTTTTTATTTTGAGATAATTGTAGATTCATAGCAGTTGTAAAAAAAAAAACATAATACAGAGAGACCTTTTATACCCTTCACCCAATGAAAACACCACATATAACTAACGTACAATATTACAACCAGGAAACTGACCTTGATTCAATCCACTGACCTTATTCAGACTTCACTAGTTTTGCATACACTCATTTTTGTGCGTACATATTTAATTCTGTGCAATTTAATTCCATGGGTAGATTTGTGTGACCACCACTACAGTTAAGATACAGAATAATGCTGTCACAGGAATCCTTCATGTTTCCTGTGTTATGTTGTTATTGTTAGGTGCCTTCGAATGGATTCCTGCTCATAACGACTCTATGTACAACAGAACAAAACACTGCCTGGTCCTGTGCCATCTTCACAATCGTTGTTATGCTTAAGCCCGTTGTTGTAGCCACTGTATCAATCCATCTCATTGAGGACCTTCCTTTTGCACTAACCCTCTGCTTTACCAAGCATGATGTCCTTCTCCATATACTGGTCCCTCCTGATAACGTGTCCAAAGTATGTGAGATGAAGTCTCACCATCCTTGCTTCTAAGGAGCATTCTGGCTGTACAGTTTGCAAGACAGATTTGTTTGTTCTTTTGGCAGTCCGTGGTATATTCAATAATCTCTGCCAGCAGCATAATTCAAAGGAGTCAATTCTTCTTTGATCATCCTTATTCATTTTCCAGCTTTCACATGCCTGAGGTGATTGAAAACACCATGGCTTGGGTCAGGCACACCTTAGTCCTTAAAGTGACATCTTTGCTTTTTAACACTCCAAAGAGGTCTTTTGCAGCAGGTTTGCCTAATGCAATGTGTCTTTCAATTTCTTGACTGCTGCTCCCATGGCGTTGATTGTGGATCCAAGTAAAATAAAGTCCTTGACAACTTGAATATTTTCTTTTTTATCATGATGTTGTTTATTGGTCCAGTTGTGAGGATTTTTATTTTCTTTATATTGAGATGTAATCCATACTGAAGGCTGTGGTCTTTGATCTTTATCAGGAAGTATTTTAAGTCTTCACTTTCAGCAAGCAAGGTTGTGTCATCTGCATAACACAGGTTGTTAATGGGTCTTCTTCCAGTCCTGATGCCGCATTCTTCTTCATATAGTCCAGCTTCTCAGATTATTTGCTCAGCATACAGATTGAATAAGTACAGTGGAATGATACAACCCTGACACACATCTTATTTTAAACCACACAGTATCCCCTTGTTCTGTTCAAACTACTGCCTCTTGGTCTATATACAGGTTCTACATGAGCACAATTAAGTATTCTGGTATTCCCATTCTTCAAAACGTTACCCGTAATTTGTTATGATCCGGTGGCATAAACCCCACTGAGGAGTCACTAGGAAGGACATAGATAAGGCGAAATTAGGATGCACTTACCATATTGGAGGCGTCCCTAGGTGGGGCCTCGGAAGAAAGGCTTGGTAATCTACTTCCAAAAAATCAGTCATTGAAAACCCTATGGAGCACAGCTCTACTTGGACACGCATGGGGTCAACTCATAGACAGTTGTTTACCATATTGGCCCAAGGATCTCAAGAACAGGGTAAACTTGATTTTTGGTAAAGTGAGACTTTTAATATTACCTTAAATATTCACTAATAAACACCAAATATGGTTATTTAATATTACAGCCCCATTTAGAAATCCCAGTCTTATGTCCAATTATCTCCCCTATGTCTCAAATTCTACCAGGAAGATATTAATTTAGGCCATGGTTTCTTTTATGATAATTTCCACAAAACACAAATAGGACGCTGGTCTCTTGTTCAAAGTAGAAGGAGCAGGGGCCTTGGGTGGGACCATAGGGTTGGGCTGAAGGAGATAAGGAAAGATAATGGTGGAGGCAGGAACAAGAGAATATATCTCATGCTAAGGCTCTTGACTGGTTCTTCTATCTTGTTCTAATCTCTTTTCTTTAAATTTATAGAAATTACAGTTTATCTTACCATTGGCTATTTCTGAGTAAAAAGAAAATTTATCTTCTAGTAAAAAGTGGGGAAGAGAGGGACTTTTCACCTCCTACTTTGTAAATCTCTGTATTATTTGAAATAAACTCTTCCCTGTTTGGTGGACTTTGACCGCTTGTCAAAAACCAGCTGCCCATTGATGGATGCATTTACTTCCGTGTTCTCAATTCCACTCCATTGGCCTGTGTGTCTGTCACCGAACCAGTACACGGCTGTTTTGATTACTGTGGCTGTACAGTATGTTTTGAGGTTGGGAAGTGTGAGGCCTCTCACTTTGTTCTTCTTTAATATTGCTTTGGCTATACAGGGCCTCTTTGTTTTCCATATAAAGTTGGTGATTCATTTTTCCACTTCAGTAAAGAATGTTGCTGGGACTTGGATAAGGATTGCATTGTATCTATAGATCACTTGATGTAATTTTTCTTTTTAAGTAAAGGAACTACGTGTGACATCACAAAGAAAACTGTATTCAAGAGAAGTCTTTTTCAGGACAGCCAGGTATTTGTAATAAAGCCACAGTAAGTTGCTTTGATGGAAAGGAGAGACCATAACAGAAACTCAAGTAACAAACCATGGTTGCTAAATTGCTTTGCACGACAGAGGAGAGAGGTGCTGGGGAGACTGGAGGCTCCAGAGCTATGCTGAGAAAAAAAGAACTCAGGAGAACAGGAGCATTTTTTAGATTGTTGATGATGGGCATGCAATATAGACTTCTAAACTACACCTTCGACATATTCACTAACGTGTATACTCCTCACAGATGTTTGTGTGACTCTCTTGGGGTTGTTAAGAAATAGCTGACATTTGGGTTACATAAAGCTTGGTTGTGAAAGGAAAATCTGTGTGACACTTGGGTTTGAACCCCAGTTCTCCCATTTACCAGTTGTATTGTCTTAGGCCAAAGTGAAGTATCATAATGACATGTGCAAAGACCTAGAGTTAGAAAACCAAAAGGGAAGAACACTCTCGACATTTCTCAAGCTGAAAGAACTGAAGAAAAAATTCAAGCCTTGAGTTGCAATAGCAAAGGACTCTATGGGTGAAATACTGAACGATGCAGGAAGTATCAAAAGAAGATGGATGGAATATACAGGGTCACTGTACCAAAAAGAATTGATTGACATTCAATCATTTCAGAATGTAAAATATGATCAAGAACCAATGGTACTGATGGAAGAAGTCCAACCTGAACTGAAGTCATTGGTGAAAAACAAGGCTCCAGGAATTGATGGAATATCAATTGAGATGTTTCAAAAAATGGGTGCACAATTAAAAATTGGGCAAAAGATATGAACACGCACTTCACTAAAGAAGATATTCAAGCAGCTAACAGATACATGAGAAAATGCTCTCAATCATTAGCCATTAGAGAAATGCAAATTAAAACTATGATGAGATTACATCTCACTCCAACAAGGCTGGCATTAATTCAAAAAACACAAAATAATAAACATTGGAGAGGGTGTGGAGAGATTGGAACACTTACACACTGCTGGTGGGAATGTAAAATGGTACAACCACTTTGGAAATCGATCTGGCATTTCCTTAAAAAGCTAGAAATAGAACTACCATACAACCCAGAAATCCCACTCCTCGGAATATGTCCTAGAGAAATAAGAGCCTTTACACGAACAGATATATACATACCCCATGTTTATTGCAGCACTGTTTACAATAGCAAAAAGCTGGAAGCAACCAAGGTGTGCATCAACAGATGAATGGATAAATAAATTATGATATATTCACACAATGGAATACTACACATCAATAAAGAACAATGATGAATCTGTGAAACATTTCATAACATGGAGGAAACTGGAAGGCATTATGCTGAGTGAAATTAGTCAGATGCAAAAAGACAAATATTGTATAAGACCACTATTATCAGATCTTGAGAAATAGTTTAAACTAAGAAGAACACATTCTTTTGTAGTTACGAGAGGGAGGGTCAGAGAGGGTTATTTACTGATTAGATAGTAGATAAGAACTACTTTAGGTGAAGGGAAGGACAACACTCAATACAGGGGAGGTCAGTACAATCGGTCTGAACCAAAAGCAAAGAAGTTTCTTGAATAAACTGATTGCTTCAAAGGTCAGCGGAGCAAGGGCGGGGGTTGGGGAGTATGGCTTCAGGGGACATCTAAGTCAATTGGCAAAATAAATTCTATTAAGAAAACATTCTGCATCCCACTTTGAAGTGTGGAGTCTGGGGTCTTAAACGCTAATGAGTGGCCATCTAAGATGCATCAACGAGTCTCAACCCACCTGGATCAAAGGAGAATGAAGAACACCAAGGTCACAAGGTAATTATGAGCCCAAGAGACAGAAAGGGCCACATGATCTAGAGACTACATTATCTTGAGACCAGAAGAACTAGATAGCGCCTGGCTACAACCAATGACTGCCCTGACAGGGAGCACAACAAAGAACCCCTGAGGGAGCAGGAGAGCAGTGGGATGCAGACCCCAAATTCTCATAAAAAGACCAGACTTAACCGTCTGACTGAGTCTAGAAGAATCCTGGCGGTCATGGTCCCCAAAGCTTCTGTTGGCCCAGGACAGGAACCATTCCCGAAGCCAACTTATCAGACATGGATTGGACTGGACAATGGGTTGGAGAGAGATGCTGATGAGGAGTGAGCTACTTGCATCAGGTGGACACTTGAGACTATATTGGCATCTCCTGTCTGGGGGGGAGATGGGAGGGTAGAGGGGGTTAGAAACTGGCAAAATCGTCACGAAAGGAGAGACTGGAAGGAGGGAGCGGGCTGACTCATTAGGGGGAGAGTAAGTGGGAGTATATAGTAAGGTGTATATAAGTTTATATGTGAGAGACTGACTTGATTTGTAAACTTTCACTTAAAGCACAATAAAAATTATTTTTAAAAAATGGGTGCAGCACTGGACGAGCTCACTTATCTATGCCAAGAAATTTGGAAGGCAGCTACCTGGCCAACCGACTGGAAGAGATCCATATTTATGCCTATTCCAAAGGAAGGTGATCCAATCAAATGTGGAAATTATAGAACAATATCATTAATATCACACGAAAGTAAAATTTTGCTGAAGATTGTTCAAAAGCAGCTGCAGCAGTATATTGACAGGGAACTACCAAAAATTCAAGCCAGATTCAGAAGAGGACATGGAACCAAGGATATCATTGTTGATGGCAGATGGATCCTGACTGAAAGCAGAGAATACCAGGAAGATGTTTACCCATGTTTTATTGACTATGCAAAGGCATTTCACTGTGTGGATCATAACAAATTACGGGTAACATTATGAAGAATGGGAATTCCAGAACACTTAATTGTGCTCGTGAGGAACCTACACACAGATCAAGAGGCAGTCATTTGAACAGAATAAGGGGATACTTCATGGTTTAAAGTCAGAAAAGGTGTGTATCAGGGCTGTATTCTTTCATCATACTTATTCAATCTGTATGCTGAGCAAATAATCTGAGAAGCTGGACTATATGAAGAAGAACACAGCATCAGGATTGAAGGAAGACTCATTAACAACTTGCTTTATGCAGATGACACAACCTTGCTTGCTGAAAGTGAGGAGGACTTGAAGCATTTAGTGATGAAGATCAAAGACCACAGCCTGCAGTATGGATTACACCTCAACATAAAGAAAACAAAAATCCTCACCACTGGACCGATAAGTAACATCATGATAAACAAAAGATTGAAGTTGTCGAGGATTTCATTTTACTTGGATCCACAATCAACATGCATGGAAGCAGCAGTCTAGAAATCATAAGGCACATTGCATTGGACAAATCTGCTGCAAAAGACCTCTATTAAAGTGTTAAAAAGCAAAGATGTCACTTTAAGAATGAGATGCGCCTGACCGAAGTCATGGTGTTTTCAGTCACCTCATATGCGTGAGAAAGCTGGGCAGTGAATAAGGAAGACCAAAGAAGAATTGATGCCTTTGACTTATGGTGTTGGCGAAGAATATTGACTATACCGTGAACTGCCCAAAGAACGAACAAATCTGTCTTGGAAGTTGTACAGCCAGAATGCTCCTTAGAAGTGAGAATGGTCAGACTTTGTCTCACGTACTTTGGACATGTTACCAGGAGGGATCAGCCCCTGGAAAGGCCATTAGGCTTGGTAAAGTAGAGGGTCAGCAAAAAGGAAGACCCTCAACAATATGGATTGACACAGTGGCCACAAAAATGGGCTCAAACATAGCAACAATTGTGAGGATGGCGCTGGGCCGGGCAGTGTTTCATTGTTATACATAGGGTCACTATGAGTCGGAACCGACTCAACGGCACCTAACAATAATTGTCTTAGGCATAATTTAATCTTTCAGTATTTGAGCCTCCTCATCTGTAAAATTGGGGGATAATACCATCTTTTTTCTTAAAAGCCCTAGAACAGTGATTGGCACATTAAAAAAAAAAAAAAAAAAACTCATTGCCATTGAGCACATTCCAACTCATGAGGACCCCATGTGTTACAGAGTAAAACTGCTCCTTAGGATTTTCTTGCATGTAATCTTTATGTCAGCAGATTGCCAGGCTTTTCTCCCACAGCACTGCTGAGTGGGTTTGAGCCACCAACCTTTAGGTTAGTACCCATTGCTGTCGAGTTGATTCTGACTTATAGCGACCCTATAGTCAATCGCAAACCTCTTGCACTCTGCAGGGACCTTCTAGCACATAATAGCATTCAATAGTTGGGGGAATCGCCCCTTTCTTGAGTTTTTTAACTTGTAACCAAATGACCCAGAAACAACCTCAGATTTATATTTTTATCACTTATTTTCTAAGTCTAATTAGCTCAAGCACTTTTAATATTACATTTTTATCAAAATTATCTTGAGTGTCTTATATTTCTACTCGTTTTATTTTGAAATACATGGCATTTTTCAAGGACTAATTTTTTAATAACACTTACTGCTTTCCAGTTGTGATAAGTGTTTGAGAAAACATTTTCTCTCTATAGATTTAAATTGCACTTTTATTCATCTTTAAAACTGTTTTGTCTCAGCAATTAAATTTCAGTAGCATTAATTCTGGAGGCTAAATATGAGATTTGTCTTGAGAAATTTAAAAACGACTAGTTTTTAGAACTTTATGATAATGTAGATTATTAAAAACAAAAAACCCCGTGGCTGTCGAGTCAATTCCGACTCATAGCCACCCTATAGGATGGAGAAGAACTGCCACATAGGGTTTTCAAGGAGTAGCTGGTGGATTCGAACTGCCGACCTTTTGGTTAGCAGCCGTAGTTCTTAACCACTGTGCCACTCTTTATAAAACTTAGTGCTGTTGACTCGATTCTGACTCATAGCAACCCCATAGGGTTTCAAAGGCTGTAATCTCTGTGGAAGCAGACTTCCACATCTTTCTCCGGAAGAGCAGCTGGGTGGTTTTGAACCATCAACCTCTTTTTTTTTTTTTAATTAACTTTTATTGAGCTTCAAGTGAACGTTTACAAATCAAGTCAGTCTGTCACATATAAGTTTATATACATCTTATCCTTACTCTCACTTGCTCTCCCCCTAATGAGTCAGCCCTTCCAGTCTCTCCTTTCGTGACAATTTTGCCGGCTTCCAACTCTCTCTATCCTCCCATCCCCCCTCCAGACAGGAGATGCCAACACAGTCTCAAGTGTCCACCTGATATAATTAGCTCACTCTTCTTCAGCATCTCTCTCCTACCCACTGTCCAGTCCCTTTCATGTCTGATGAGTTGTCTTCGGGAATGGTTCCTGTCCTGTGCCAACAGAAGGTTTGGGGACCATGCCCGCCGGGATTCCTCTAGTCACAGTCAGACCATTAAGTTTGGTATTTTTATGAGAATTTGGGGTCTGTATCCCACTGCTCTCCTGCTCCCTCAGGGGTTCTCTGTTGTGCTCCCTGTCAGGGCAGTCATCGATTGTGGCTGGGCACCAACTAGTTCTTCTGGTCTCAGGATAATGTAGGTCTCTGGTTCATGTGGCCCTTTCTGTCTCTTGGGCTCTTAGTTGTCGTATGACCTTGGTGTTCTTCATTCTCCTTTGCTCCAGGTGGGTTGAGACCAATTGATGCATCTTAGATGGCCGCTTATTAGCATTTAAGACCCCAGATGCCACATTTCAAAGTGGGATGCAGAATGTTTTCATAATAGAATTATTTTGCCAATTGACTTAGAAGTCCCCTTAGAGCATGGTTCCCAAACCCCCGCCCTTGCTCCGCTGACCTTTGAAGCATTCATTTTATCCCGGAAACTGCTTTGCTTTTGGTCCAGTCCAATTGAGCTGACCTTCCATGTATTGAGTGTTGTCCTTCCCTTCACCTAAAGCAGTTCTTATCTACTAATTAACCAGTAAAAAACCCTCTCCCTCTCCCTCTCCCTCCCTCCCTCCCCGCCTCGTAACCACAAAAGTATGTGTTCTTCTCAGTTTATACTATTTCTCAAGATCTTATAATAGTGGTCTTATACAATATTTGTCCTTTTGCCTCTGACTGATTTCGCTCAGCATAATGCCTTCCAGGTTCCTCCATGTTATGAAATGTTTCACATATTCCTCACTGTTCTTTATCGATGCGTAGTATTCCATTGTGTGAATATACCACAGTTTATTTACCCATTCATCCGTTGATGGACACCTTGGTTGCTTCCAGCTTTTTGCTATTGTAAACAGTGCTGCAATAAACATGGGTGTGCATATATCTGTTTGTGTGAAGGCTCTTGTTTCTCTGGGGTATATTCCGAGGAGTGGGATTTCTGGGTTTTTTATGGTAGTTTTATTTCTAACTGTTTAAGATAACGCCAGATAGATTTCCAAAGTGGTTGTACCATTTCACATTCCCACCAGCAGTGTATAAGAGTTCCAATCTCTCTGCAGCCTCTCCAACATTTATTATTTTGTGTTTTTTGGATTAATGCCAGCCTTGTTGGTGTGAGAAGGAATCTCATCGTAGCTTTAATTTGCATTTCTCTAACGGCTAATGATCGAGAACATTTTTCATGTGTCTGTTAGCTGCCTGAATATCTTCTTTAGTGAAGTGTGTGTTCATTTCCTTTGCCCACTTCTTGATTGGGTTGTTTGTCTTTTTGTGGTTGAGTTTTGACAGAATCATGTAGATTTTAGAGATCAGGCGCTGGTCGGAGATGTCATAGCTGAAAATTCTTTCCCAGTCTGTAGGTGGTCTTTTTACTCTTTTGGTGAAGTCTTTAGATGAGCATAGGTGTTTGATTTTTAGGAGCTCCCAGTTATCGGGTTTCTCTTCGTCATTTTTGGTAATGTTTTGTATTCTGTTTATGCCTTGTACTAGGGCTCCTAGGTTTGTCCCTATTTTTTCTTCCATGATCTTTATTGTTTTAGTCTTTATGTTTAGGTCTTTGATCCACTTGGAGTTAGTTTTTGTGCATGGTGTGAGGTATGGGTCCTGTTTCATTTTTTTGCAAATGGATATCCAGTTATGCCAGCACCATTTGTTAAAAAGACTATCTTTTCCCCAATTAACTGACACTGGGCCTTTGTCAAATATCAGCTGCTCATATGTGGTTGGATTTATATCTGGGTTCTCAATTCTGTTCCACTGGTCTCTGTGCCTGTTGTTGTACCAATACCAGGCTGTTTTGACTACTGTGGCTGTATAATAGGTTCTGAAATCAGGTAGAGTGAGGCCTCCCACTTTCTTCTTCTTTTTCAGTAATGCTTTACTTATCCGAGGCTTCTTTCCCTTCCATATGAAGTTGGTGATTTGTTTCTCTATCACCTTAAAAAATGACATTGGAATTTGGATCGGAAGTGCATTGTATGTATAGATGGCTTTTGGTAGAATAGATATTTTTACTATGTTAAGTCTTCCTATCCATGAGCAAGGTATGTTTTCCCACTTAAGTATGTCCTTTTTAATTTCTTGTAGTAGAGCTTTGTAGTTTTCTTTGTATAGGTCTTTTACATCCTTGGTAAGATTTATTCCTAAGTATTTTATCTTCTTGGGGGCTACTGTGAATGGTATTGATTTGGTTATTTCCTCTTCAATGTTCTTTTTGTTGATGAAGAGGAATCCAAGTGATTTTTGTATGTTTATCTTACAACCTGAGACTCTGCCAAACTCTTCTATTAGTTTCAGTAGTTTTCTGGAGGATTCCTTAGGGTTTTCTGTGTATAAGATCATGTCATCTGCAAATAGAGATAATTTTACTTCCTCCTTGCCAATCTGGATGCCCTTTATTTCTTTGTCTAGCTTAACTGCCCTGGCTAGGACCTCCAGCACGATGTTGAATAAGAGCGGTAACAAAGGGTATCCTACCATCAACCTTTTTGTTAGGAGTCTATTGCTGCAGATAGAAGCAAACAAAGGCGGAAAGAACATGGGACCAGGAGCAGTAAGATCTATCCTAGGGCTACCTACACTGACTTAAACCATTTTTCTAAGCCTTAACAATTCAATTAGATACGAACAATTCCAACCCTGCCATTAGCTACCTGGTACCTGGGATAATAATTTAAGTCACTTAATTAACCCATGTCTCGGTTGCTTCTCATAAAAATAATGTTTGCTGTTGTTATTATTGCCTTTGTTCTTAATTTCTCTTCTAGAAACGGAAAGTGGTCTTCGCGCAGTTTTAAAATTTTTTCTTGTGCTTTAGGTGAAAGTTTACAGAGCAAGTTAGTTTCTCATTAAACAGTTAACACAGAAATTGTTTTGTGACATTGGTTGCCAGCCCCATGATGTATCAACACTCTCCCCTTCTCCACCCTGGTTTCCCTGTTTCCATTCATCTAGTTTTCCTGTTCCTTCCTGCCTTCTCACCTTTGCTTTTGGGCAGGTGTACCCATTAGTCTCATATACATGATTGAACTACAGAGCAGATTCCTCATGAGTCTTCACACAGTTTTAGATGTTTTTTTTTTTTTCCAAACCTAGATCTTATACAGAAGTCCACAGTAAAAAGTTATAAAAGCTAGTTGCTTTGATTGCTTATATAAATCCTCAGAAAAACCTGTTGTGGGATGTACGATT
The DNA here is from genome assembly GCF_024166365.1 of Elephas maximus indicus. Taxonomy (NCBI): domain Eukaryota; kingdom Metazoa; phylum Chordata; class Mammalia; order Proboscidea; family Elephantidae; genus Elephas; species Elephas maximus. Next base: position 65,385,824 of record NC_064841.1, on the reverse strand, counting down.
ATTTGAAATTTCAATACCCTTGTGGAAATAAAATATTTTGAAGGTTTCTAGTCCTAATGTATGGAACCCTGGTGCTGTGACGCTTTAAGCACTCAATTGCTAACCTTTCGGTTGGGGGTTCAAACCCAACCAGTGGTTCTGTGGGGGAAAGACCTGGAGATCTGCTTCTGTAAAGATTACAGCCAAGAAAACCCTACAGAACGAACAGTTCTCCCATCACACGGAGTCACTATGAGTCACAGTTGACTTGACAGCACACGACAATAACAGCGCCAGTGTGGCCTGGTAAAGTGAAAAGTACCTCGGACGGAAGAAGTAAAAACCTGCTTTGACATTCTTCAGGCTGAAATGACACAGATGAAGACAGCTGCAAAGTTAACAGGAAGCAATGTTTCTTTCAAGGACACACTAAAGTTTTAGTGTCTCCTGGCCCCCGTCTTTGAGTGGTTATTGCTTTCTCACTGAAAACCCTTGTTCCGTAAAAGCGCTGACTATCAAAAATGCTGCTGTTTGAAATTATCAGTAAGAATGATAATTTGCCAGGCGGAACCAACTTACTTTGACATAAAGAAGTAGCCTTGATTTCCAGTCCAGGTATAGAGCTTCTAATAAAAGATTTCCAGACACATGGTTACCCATCCATCTTAACTTTGTGGTCTCCAAGGAGATAGGACTCTGGCTCCACATCATAGCGCAGATTGGATGCTAAACCCTTTGCCTTCAGCCCTGTTTTGCTTGAGCTTGTCAAAACACTTTAAATTTTTAAATTTAAATTTCACCCAAACTCCACCTTTCTCTGCAAATCTTATCGTTATGTATATCTGTAATGCTTTCAAACTACATAGGTGCGAGGCAGTGTTATGTATGTTTCTGTAATACTCGCAAACCACATACGTATAAGGCGTTGCTATGTTTGCCCCCGTAATGTTCTCAAACCACATATGCATAAGTCACTTATAATATGATGTAAGAAGTAGAAAATTCCTGAGTTTAGAAATAGAAAAAAATAGAAGTATATGAGGTATGTGGTAAACAACCTCCCTAAGTTGGCTTGGAACCTGCGATAAAAGAAAATGTAACACATAGTTAAATCTCCGTAAGGTGGTTTTGAAACAATAGGTATATCATAAACAACCCCTTAATCTCCGACCTTTTTGAAAAGATGCTCATCTCTGACCTTGGAGAGATGTAACACATTAGTCTTTGTTAAATATGACATCGCCTAGCCCTTACCGGGTGAGGCCAGGGTGAGAAAATCATATACAGACCCTGGAGAAAGCAGAGGCAAAGTATCACTCTCTAGATCCTGACACTCTTCAGAAAGGAGACCCTTCCAGAGGTGTAGGCTGAGACTTTACCCACTGCTGCCACCCCTGGACTCCAGCTACAAGGGTTCTCTGCTAAGCATGAGCCATGGTTAAGCCTTTCCTCTGAGACCACTTACTAAAGGTAAAAACCTGAAGTCTAGAAATTTGGACTGTAGCCATTGGACTAACCTTATATTATCCTGATTCTTTGGTCCTAATTGAATGTCTTGTGGTTTTACGTGCATGCCTTGCCAGGACTATCATGCAATAAACTAAATGAGTTTAGCCATGATACATGTGAGCATTTATTTATTTTGAAATTAAAACCCACAGGACATTTATAATAAATTTGTCTTTATCTTTGTTTGGTGAGGCAGACCAGGGTTCCTCTCAGTGCATCTTCCTCATTGCAATGAGCCAATAAATCTGGCTTTCTCTGACTATAGTTTTGTACCTGATGGTCTTTGGTTGATTGGCCACATGCTAATCATGTGACCTTGGTAAGCCATGTAACCTCTTCACCTTTCCCGTCAAATAGAGGAAATTCTCTGCCTTGCCTTTAAAATGTGCGGGAAAGAATTGAACGTGATCATGTATATGAAAGCCCTCCAAAACTCCATAATTACAGGGATAGAAGTATTCCTTGGAACTTCTACTTTTAATAAACAGGTTCAAGCATAAAAAAATTTATTAGTCCTGATAATATACATCTCAGTGTACACTATTCAGTTTCCCTGACTTAGCTGTCACGTTAATGAACAAGGGTTTTATGTTCGGCTGGATGTGTTCAAATCTTGGCACTCTTGTTTACTGTCTTTGAGTCAGTTATTTAGCCTCTCTGAGCCATTTCATATGTAGAATAGTAATGATGGTATCTACTTCATACTATTGTTTGAAGGATAAAATAAGAAGGGTTATATTGTGCCTGGCACATAAGAGTTGCTGAATAAGTGTTTATTTCCTACATCTATGGCTCAACATACTCAAACTATATTTAATTTTGTAATATCTATATTTCAAGGCATCAGGTTAGCATTATTTCCTTTAAAAAGTTAGTCTATGCATAGCAAGATCTGGTCACTTAATTCAGGTTTGAATTTAATGGTAGTAATTTTTTTAAACTTAGCTTCATCAGTTGGTTTACTCCACTTGTTAATTTCTTTGCCATGGAAATTGTTTAGCAGTAAAACCTGTTGTTCCAAGTAAAATAACCTGACAAGATTTAAAAAAAAAAAAAGTGGGGGTGGGGAGAGATCCTGCTACAGCAGATTTTTACAGCCAGCTTTGTAAAATGAAGGTAAGGAGTTCAATTTGCAGAATAGTTACCTGCCTGCAGTACGGTATTGTATCAGCTCTGAGTGTGTATGCTCAGATGTGACACCTTGGTGATGTGTCTGCCCTATGAGATGCATTCGCAGGTATGTGTGAGTGGGGCCTAATTTCTAAGAGTAGGCGTGTGTATGTGTGTGTCTGTGTCCAACATGAGGTCAACACTGTGCATGGGTGTCTGCGGGTGCTACGTTAGAGTGTACGTGTCCATAGCGGGTGTGGGGGGTATCCAGATGTGTGGAGGTGGTTGTGTTTGTGTTTGCTGTGGTGCGTCCCCGGATGTACAGCATCCAACGACAAGTCAGACTGGGCTTGAATCCTCAGGCGTGCGGCGTCGGCGTGTGTCTGCCACACGTCGGTCCCGGCGTGTGTCTGCCACACGTCGGTCCCGGCGTGTGCCCAGGTGTGCACGTCTGCAAGCGCGCGGTGCCGGGCGAGGGGCGTGGCCAAGTGCGAGCGGCTGGCGGCGCCGCGTCCCGCCTCCAGGTGGCGCCGCCCGGCCTGGCCTGTGGCGGTGCCCCGCGCAGGGGTGCCGGCCCCTGCCCGGCGATTTCCGTTCCTCTGTCCCGGTCCTACGCGGTGACGGCTCCGCGCGCTCTGCGACCGGCCCAGCGCGCAGAGCGGAGGGCGGAGCGTCGGGAGGCCCCAGGTGAGGCGCTGGGCGCGGGGTGAACCGATGGGCGGGGAGGACGCGGGAGCCGCCCGCAGGCACCTCCCTCTCCGGGGGTCTCCTGGGGACCCCCGGGATGCGGGGCATCGCTCCCTGCACGGCGCGTCCCGTCCTGGCCTCACGTCCTGGAGCAGCGGAACCCGCAGGACGCGGGTGGCCCGGAGCCGGGCGAGGGAGGAGAGGCAGGCCTGGGGCGGAGCCTGGTTGCCAAGTAGGGAAGCCGACGGCCTGCCGATCCCGCCGGAAGGAAGGGGACGTTGGAACGGTGAACACTTGCGCACAGCTCGCCAGCGCACGGTGCAGCGGGTGCAGTTGCCAACGTGGGCGATTGGCAGAAAACGTTAGAAACGGGCTTCACGTAGAGAAGCGTCTTGCTCTTAATAAAGAAAACTTAATTGTTGCAAGGGTAGTTTAAAAGGATCTCTAAATTGAGTGAGACTAGCATTTTTTAGAAGTTTCTGTTTTTAATTTTAGAGGTTTCCTGTTTTTGAGATCAAAAGAAACCTATGTTTTGTGAGTTTGTGGTCTTAGGTTTCTTTGGAGCTATTAGTGAAGCATCTGAATTTTTTGAGATATTTTCCAATTTTAGTAATATTGATGACTAAATATACTTACTGCTATTTCACCCTTAGCAAAGGTAACACCATAGTCTCACTCTAAACACAAAACAAGTATGCAATTTGCCGAACAGAGATTCTTGACTCCAAGCTTGGTAATTATTAATATTGAAATGCTAAGAATATGTACTAGACTTGTAGCAATTTTTTTAATAGCAGATTTTTCATTTTGTTAAATGTCCTAGAGAGAAATCATGAATTAAAAACTAAAGAATATACCTAAATCAGTTGGATCGATATGTATAAAGTGTAGGTTTTAAAGACATACACGCACGTGCACACACGCGTCTTCATATACATTATCCTATAATGGAAGACTGTTTTCCGTTGTGCCATTGAATTTACTGAAATGCTAATATGGAGAGCTTCTGCAGTTTGCCCTCTTTTGAAAAAATGCCTTGTTTTCTCTGAAACTGTTCCCAAGAGAAGCCAGAAGTTCCTGAATAAGCAGAATGTTTGCCCTGGTAAAGAGCATTTGTATTTTAAAAGCTGACTTGCAAAGTTCAATTAATTTCTGATTGGTGGATTTTTGTACAGAAATATTTTTTAAGTAGTTGACCTCTCTACCCAGGGCCTTAACTATTAATACTAGTCCTGAAGAAGGTGGTTATTAGTGGTTGCCATGGAGGCTGACACTCCTGGTTGACTGCATTTAGTGACGGCACGTTACTTACCTTCTATTATCTTCAATTTTGTCATCAGTATAATAGGGCATATGGAGTATTTGGAAACCCTCGTGGCACAGCGGTTAAATGCCATGGCTGCTAACCAAAAAGTCAGCGGTTCGAATCCCCCAGACGCTCCTTGGAAGCCTTATGGATCCGTTCTACCCTGTCCTATAGTGTCACTATGAGTCGGAATCGACTTGAGGCAACAGGTTTTTTTTTAATATTTACCTCATAGGTTTGTTTTGAGAATTAAATGCATACATTTGGTACATTAGTAAACACTCTGTTAGCAACCACATCATCTTATTACTTTATTATTATTTTCCTTTACCACAAAAGACAAGTGGATCTGAAAGGTTTTTAATTCCTTGTGATGCAATGACCCCTTCTTCTATTATTGCATGAACCCCCATTCATGAGCATTATATGGAAACTACTGTTGAAGAATTGCTGTCTGAAAGACTTACAGTTTCTAGTCAAGCTTATAAAGAGCTTGGAAGTCATCACTCCCATCCTCACAACAAGATAAAAAAGCTGAAAAATGAAAACCAACAACTTTTCTTAGGTCCATCAGAGAATTGGGGTCACAAAGCAAACTGCTGGCCCCAAACTGGAGAGACAGGCAGATATGAAGATTCACCTCTTACTGGGAGCAGAAACCTCCATCTCTAGAGGGTAGGAATACTGAAAGGGTAATTGACTAATTGCTGGAGACTGGGCATGGAGATGGACTGACTTGAGAGATGAAAAACTCCTGGAGGCCCAGCCTTAGGGGGTCCTCACATTTTCATGAGTTTTATCTCCAGAAACCCCACCAGTTCTTACTGTGTTGTGAAGAAAAATCCGCTTGTGCTTCCAGCAGGGCTGGGACGGGGGGACAAGTATTCATTTTGGAAATAGTGCTGTTTATTCTTAAGGACAGCCTGCTTCAAGGGAAACTATTTTACCAGAACCTGATCAACATGGAAGAAGGGAAATACCGTACTCCAGCCCTTCTAGCTTTTGAAGTTGGGAGAGAATTGCCCAATTACATCCCCTTCTAACCTTGCATGTGGAGACCAGGAAACATCCAACTCTGGTCCTCTCTAGCCTTCTTATTTCACCCAAGGGGTTAAAAAAAAGGATGAGAAGCACTTGTAAAGTCACAACACAGCACAACACAGGGGCTCTGGCTCATTAAAAGATTGAGACCTAATCAAAGGATTATAGACTTTCTCCTTCCTCTATCTGTTACCACCACCTCAACATCAACAGGGCTTTACAGGGGATTACAACAGAAAAAAAAAAAAAAAACTCAGTTCCTTTTACCTGATGCATAATGTCCAGCTTTCAACAAAAAATTACTAGATGTGCTAAAACCTAAAACCCATTGCTGTTGAATCAATTTCCACTCGTAGCAGCCTTATAGGACAGAGTACAGCTGCCTCATAGGGTTTCCAAGGCTGTAATCTTCATGGATGCAGACTGCCACATCTTTCTCCTATGGAGCGACTGGTGGGTTAAAGCCACCAACCTTTCAGGCAGCAGCCAAGTGCTTAATCATTACACCATCAAGGCTTTCATCCATTAAACCCATTGCTGTCGAATCGATTCCGACTCATAGTGACCCTATAGGACACAGTAGAACTGCCGCATTGGATTTCCAAGGAGCGACTGGTAGATTCGAACTGCGACATTTTAGTTAGCAGCCATAGCTTTTAACCACTGCGCCAACCAGGCTCTGACAAGGCATGCTAAAAGGCAAAATAAAACTGCCTGAAAAGACAGGGCAAGCAAACATCAGAACCAAACTTGAATAATGGCAGAGACTTTAGAACTATCAAACCAGGAATTTAAAATATCTATGATTTATATTGCTAAGGGCTCTAATGGATAAAAAGGACAACATGCAAGGATAAATGGATTATGAGCAAAGAAAGGAAAACTCTAAGAAAGTATCAAATGAAATGGTAGAAATCAAAAGCACTTTAACAGAAATGAAGAATTTCTTTGATGGGCTTACCAGTAGACTGGACATGGCCTAGGAGAGAATTAAAAGAAATGAAGATAAGTCAATAGAAATGTCCCAAACTGAAAAGCAAAGAGAAAAAAGAGAACAGAATATCCAAGAACTGTGGGACAATAACAAAAGGTGTAACATACGTGTAATGAGAATACCAGAAGGCTAAGAAATAGAGAAAGGAATGCAAGAAATATTTGAAGTAATACTGGCTGAGAATTTTCTGAACTGGTTGACAGACATCAAACCACAGAATCTCAGAAGACAAGCAGTATAAATACCAAAAAAATCTACACCTAGGCATGTCATATTCACAATGCAGAAAATCAAAGAGAAAACCTTGAAAGAAGCCAGTGGAAAAAACTCCTGTAAAGGAATAAGGATTAGAATTACATTGGCCTTTCTTTAGACACCATGCAAGCAAGAAGAGAGTGGAATGAAATATTTAAAGTGAAACCAAAACAAAAAAAGACCAACTAGAATTCTGTACCAAATGAAGTTATCCTTCAAACCTGAGAGAGAAATACAGACTTTCTCAGAAAAACAAAAACTGAGGGAATTTGTCACCACTAGACCTGCTTTGCAAGAAATGTTAATGTAAGTTTTTCAGAGAGAAGGAGAATGATAATAGGTCAGAAACTCGGATCTACATGAGGAAAGGAGCATTTGAAAAGAAATAAATGAAGTTAAAATAAAATACTTTATTTTCCTTATTCTTAACTGATCTAACAGATAACAGTTTGTTTAAAATAACAATAATATGTTGGATGATTATACCTTATGGATAAGTGAAATGTATGACAGCAGTGTTATAATGGACTGAAGTGAGGAGTTGGGAATACCTAGGTTAGTTGTAAACTCTAGGGCAAACTCTAGGGCAGCCACAGGGGGGAAAATTATATATATATTTAAGAAGTATAAGTGATATACTGAGAGGGAAGAAAATGGAATCATACAAGATGTCTAATTAAAATCAGAGAAGTAAAAAAAAGTGGAAGACAAAAAAAGAGCAAGGGCAATAAATAGAAAACATAAATATAGTAGATATTAATTCATTAATCTTACATGGAACATTCACCAAGATAGAGCACATCCTGGTCTATAAAACACACCTTAACACATTTAAAAGAATAGAAATCATACTAAGTATCTCATAACACAAAGAATTAAACTAAAAATAAAGATAGCTAGAAAATTCTAAAATCCTAGGAGATTAAACAACATGAGTCAAAGAAGCATCAAGAGAAATATTTGAAATATTTTGGACTAAATTAAAATGAAAATACAACTTATCAATATGAGGTGCAGCAAAAGCAAAGCAGTGCTTAGAGAGAAATATATAGCCTCAAACACATATATAAAGAAGAAGAAACATCTAAAATCAATAACCTAAGATCCACTTTAGGCAACTGCAGATAAAAAAAAAAAAAAATCATTGCTGTCGATTGGATTCCAACTCATAGTGACCCTAAAGGATGGAGTAAAACTGCCACATAGGGTTTCCAGGGAGTGGCTGGTGGATTTGACCCGACCTTTTTGGTTTTTTTTTTTTGGTTAGCAGCAGTAGCTCTTGCCCACTGCACCACCAGGGCTCCACCTAGAGGTAGAAGAGCAAATTAAATCCAAAGTGAAGAGAAGGAGGAGTTTGGGTGATGCAAATGGCCAACAGGTTGGTGGTTTGAGTTCACTCAGACGTGCCTGGGAAGAAAGGCCTGGTCGTGTACTTCCAAAAAAATCAGCCACGGAAACCCTGTGGAGGACAAATCTGTTCTGACGCACATGGGGTCGCCGTGAGTCAGCACTGAGTTGACAGCAAATGGTAGACAACTGGTAAGCAGAAGAAAGAAAAAAATAGAGCAGAAATCAATGGAATTGAAAAGAAGATTAGAGAAAATCAGCAAAACTAAAAGCTGGTTCTTTGAAAAGATCGTTAAAATTGATAAACCTCTAGCTAGGCTAACGAGAGAGAAAGGGAAGATAAATTACTAGTATTAGAGCAGAATAGACACAGAGACACACGCAGACGGAAGGCAGATGCCATGTGAGGATCATCTACAAGCAAAGGATTGCCAGAGATTGCTGGCAGTCACCAGAACCTAGGAGGGAGACCCATAGAAGAATCAGTGTGCTTAAGAACCTGATTTAGACTTTGAGCCTCCAGAATTGTGAGAAAATCAATTTCTGTTCATTCAAGCCACTCACTTGTGATACTTCTGTTACAGCAACACTAACAAATTAAGATAACCAAAAAAACCATTGCCATTGTGTCGAGTCTGACTCCTAGTGACCCTATGGGACAGAGTAGAGCTGCCCCATAGGGCTTCCAAGGAGTGGCTGGTGGATTCAAACCACCCACCTTTTGGTTAGCAGCCGAGCTCTTAAGCACTGTGCCACCAGGGCTCCAGTAAACTAAGATAGGTTATATCTATTAAATAAATTGAATCAACAGTTAATAACCTTCCCAAACAGAAAGCAACAGGCTTAGATGGTTTCCCTGGTGAATTCAACAAACATTGAAAGAAGAATGAACACAAATCCTTTTTAAACTCTTCCAAAAAATAGAAGAAGAGGGAACACTTCCTAACTCATTCTATGAGGCCAGCTTTACCCCAATAGCAAAAGCAGAGAAAGACATTACTAGGAAGGAAAATTACAGACCAGTATCTCTCATGAGGAAACCCTGGTGACGTAGTGGTTAAGTGCTATGGCTGCTAACCAAAAGTCGGCAGTTCAAATCCACCAGGCGCTTCTTGGAAACTCTATGGGGCAGTTCTACCCTGTTCTATAGGGTCGCTATGAGTTGGAATCGACCCGATGGCAAAGGTTTTTTTTTTTTTAATATATGAACATGGATGCAAAAATCCTCAACAAATCAAATACAGCAAAGTGTAAAAAATTATACAGTATGACGAAGTACATTTTCTCCCAAATATGCAAGGCTGGTTCAGCATTCACAAATCAATCGATGTAGTCACATCAACAAGCTAAAGAGGAAAATTCATATGATTAGATCAATAGATGCAGAAAAAGCATCTGACAAAACTCAGCACCCATTCATGACTGAAAAAAACCTCTCAGGAACCTAGGAATAGAAGTGAAGTTCCTCACCCTGGTAAACAGTTGGCTCTCTGCTGGGGACAAGGCAGTTCTCTGAATGAATAGAGCAGAATTACTCAGCAGTGTCAGTTGAGGAAAAGATACCCTAGAAACCCAAACCAAGGGAGAGTCAGTCCTAGAGGGAGGCAGAGTCGTATGTAGATCAGAGTGGGGTCTAGATGAAGAGGGAGTTCTTCAATGTGGTGTTGGGATGGCACACTCCTACAAGGACAGCATCCTGTGAGGGCCCTCAGGCAAAGCTGCACAGGCCCCCGTGGCATGGAGGGTAGTGGGTAGCCGTAAATAAAATAGAACAGGGACAGTGTCCTATTCTGTTTAAGCCACAATATTTAAGTGTTTTAAATTATTTGTTCGTTTTTCTCTTTATTTTACCTAGTAAGATCTCTGGAAAGTTCCCACCTGTATCAGCTGTCTGAAGTGGCATCACTGGAAGGTTCTGTGCCCACATTTCACCTGAGCATTGAAGAGCAGTTAGGGCACCCCTGCAGGCTGGCTTGGTGGTATAGAGCAGCAGTGTGTGAAGACGGAGAGGTCCCAAAGAAGGGGGAAAGTAAGGGGGCAAAATCAAGTGACCTTATTCAGCAGCCTTCTGTAGAACATTCTCCATCCAGGATTAAACCTTGCTCATTAGAGGTTTATTAAGAGAACCATAGCTTCTGTTAAACAAGACCATCCAGCATCTTAAGGGATACATTCTTTAACTGAAAGTCTGTTGTCAGCTAAACTGCTCAGGGCAATAAAGCCTGGTTTTAAAATGGAAGGAGCTGCCCCTGGTCTCAGATCTGTATAGGCAGAGCTTACTCTGTGTAAGGTGGTGTTATACTCCTCTACTAGATTTACAGAAAAGACTCGGTCATTAGAAGTCTCAGGTGGCTGTGGCATTGGGAGGTAACGACGTAGTAAACAGCTAACATGAAGAAGGGAAGAGTTGATGCCAGATGGGCATTGTGCTGGTGACGCACAAGAGATGAATTCTCCCTGGAGGACTTCGGGGAGGTTGCCTTTAGGCTGAACCTTGAGTGGGGAGTAGAATTTTAATAGGCAGAGGAGTGAAAATTTTATAAGAAGGAGACCAAAAAAAGCCAAACAAACAAATCACATCCGTTGCTGTCGAGTCGATTCTGACTCATAGGGACCCTGTAGGACAGAGTAGAACCGCCCCATGGGGTTTCCAAGGAGCGGCAGCTGGTAGGTTCCAACTGCTGACCTTTTGGTTAGCAGCTGAGCTCCAGCAGAACACCATGAGCCAAGATAGGAGGCTTAAAATGCAACTGTGTTCAGAGAATCCCTTGAAACTGGTATGCTAAGACTGGACACTCTGGTGATGAACTTTAATGCTTGATCAAGGTTCAGGTTTGTTTTTATTATGAAACCGTTTAAGCAAGCATAAAAGTGAACATACAAGGAACTTCAAACAAAAGTAGAGGGACTAGATAATGAACTTTCATATACCCATCAAGTAAATAGAGCAATGCTTGTTTGGCCATATCTGCTTCTCATTTTTTAATTTTTTTTCCTGAAGTAGTTTACAGTAAATTCCAGACAACATGACATTTCATTCCTGAAGAGTTCAGTAGGTACCTTCCAAAAAGACATTTTCTTATATAACTAATATCATTGGCACACCTAATGAAATTGACAATAATTCCTTAATGTTTTCTGAAACCCAGTTAATATTTTTGAGGCAATCATATTTCCTGGATTGCCTCAAAAATGTGCTTACTTTTGCTGTTTGTGTGCATCAGAATCCAGACAAGGCCCACACATGGTGTTTTGTGGCATGTCTGTTTTTAACTGAGATCAAGAGTTTAGAAAACTTTTTCTGTAAAGGGCCTGATAGTAAATGTATCAGGCTTTGTAGGCCGTGTGGTCTGTGAAGCAGCTACACAACTCTTCTGTTGTTGTGCAAAGTAGCCATAGATGATAGGTGAATGAACGAACGTGGCTGTGTCCCAATAAAATTTTATTTTCACGTTTATGTTTTGTTTTAAAATCCGCTGGTGGGTTCGGTTTCTCTGAGGGACATCGCTTTCTTTTATGGCAATGATTTTATCGATGTGACTTGGTCAGCTGCCTCTAATTTGTTTGGTTGCTTTTTGTGCAGCGTGGTTTAACTTGCTCCTCTGTGTCCTATAGTTCCTGTAAATTTGAAGGTTGATCTAAAGGCTTAATTAGGCTTAGATTCACCATTTTTGGCAATATTTCAGAAATGGTTTGAATGTCTTTTTTTTTTTTTTTTAATGTGAATTAATCTGACTTTAAAAGACTTGGAAATACTCATCTAAAAAGTTCAATATTCCTAAAGTAGGCTTTGCCTGATGGCTAAGATTATACTTTTTCTTTCTCTTCTTATCTTACCTGTAGGAGAGGATATAGCTGTTATTTCTCAAGGAGCTCAAGAACTTTTGTAACCTGACCCTATGAATACCAGTAAATTTCCATTAGTCCTTAAACTAGCCCACGCCAGAGCTGGCCCACTCTGCGTGCACAGAAGGGCGAGCTGTGACTGCTAACTGACCTCAGTAGAGAATGTAGCAACAGGTGGAACGAGTCAGAAGAAAAATCATCACTTGGACCCTATTCCGAAACGAGAGGTCTGACAAGAACCACGTCACCTCCTGTCTCCTGGCCGCCTTCTACGTCTGCGCGGCCACCATCTTGGCTGCCCAAATCACGTATGAGCCCTGCTTCGACATAGTTTAGGGAGTCAGATAATTGGCAAGTCTGAGCACAAGGACCCACCTTCCCGGGTTTGGTAACAGTTTGAAGCCCTCTGCCAAGTCAGTGAAAATTTCTACGAAAGGCATTTTGGGGCCTCTGTGGATGGTGGATCACATTTTTTCACTGGAAATACCTTCTCTGGGCCCATTCCCAAGGTCTGAGATAGCCTCCAACAGGGTGTGGGTCACTTGTTTCTATTTTTAAACCACTCTTAAACACTTTCTTTACGTGGCTTCTTCTTCATCTTGTCCCTCAGGAGGATTGAGAGCTGGATATTTGGTCCACAGGTGTTTTATGGTCACTCTGTAAAACAGAGATACTTATCCTCGTGTCCCATGGAAGAATTCTGAAGCCAAGAGCTTTTAAAACTCTTAGATGCGCTGTGGTGCTGGATTCCAGGGTAACATAGATTTGAAGAAACAAGCTTACTGGTAAGAATTGTTTTTCTCTCTGTTTTAGAATGTTCATTGTGCCTGAATTCTAGAGCACCAGAGGAAATATGTTGACAAATAGTGACAATTTGAAGTCTTTTTTCTCATTTTAGAATAGTAAGGGAGAAACCCATCATTGTTCTGTTCATTTAATTAAGCAATTGTGCATTAAGTTGCCCTGGGCTTAGTTATATACACAAGGTTAAAAAACAAGGTTAGCATTAGTAAATACAGTAGGTCTTAGAACTTATATTCCTCACAAGGGGAGACGGGCATTAGTGTTGTGGTCAAGGGTACCAACTCTTGTGTCAGATGGCCTGGCTTCAAATCCTGGCTCTGCCACTTACTAGCTGGATGATTCTGAGCTTTTTAATTCAAAAAGTGGGAATAATAACAGTGTCTACCTCATAGGCTTATTGTGAAGATTAAATGAGAAAACCCACAAAAAGAGGTTTGCATAGTATTTGGCAATTAGTAAATGCTCAATAAATGTGAAATTTAAAATAACTTTAATAGCGATCAAATGAAGACTAAGGTGGAGTATGACCAAAAAAAAGCCCATTGCCTCCAATGTGATTTCAACTCATAGCAACCCCGTAGGACAGAGTAGAACTGCCCCATAGGGTTTCCAAGGCTGTAAATCTTTGTGGAAGCAGACTGTCACAGCTTTCTTCCAAGGAGCCACTGATGGGTTTGAACTGCCAACCTTTCAGTTAGCAGCCTAGAACTTAACCACACTGCTCTACAGGGCTCTTTGGAGATGTATAGGTGAAGCAAATGTATAAAGTGAGTTTCATGACCCAGTCTTAACTGGTTAAGTAGGGACTGGGGAGGACTTTTCTGAGGAAAAGACTTTTGAGATGTGGGATATGGAAGGCCACATTTTTTAACCAAATGAAAGTTGGTAAACTGAAAGGGGTTGGAGGGTGGACAGCAGAGAAGAGGCACAGTCAGAGCCCTTGCCACTTCATGAGGTATGTCCAATTTTGTGTTTGTTTTCTATTGCTGGCATAACAAATTGCCACAAACTTAGTTGCTTCAAACAACACAAGTTTATTATCTTACAATTCTGTAAAGCAGAAGTCTTACATGAGCCTCACTGGGCTAAAATCAAGGCATTGGCAGGGCTGTCTTTCCTTCTGGAGGCTCAAAAATCTGTTTTCTTGCCTTTTTCAGCTTCTAGAGGCCACCCACACACCTTGGCTGATGGTCCCCTTCTTCCACCTTTAAAGCTAAGCAACCTTAAATCTCTCAAAACTTCCTTCTGTCATCACATCTCTCTCTCTGACCCCAGCCAGGAAAAGTTCTGCACTTTTAAGGATTGGGCCTACGTGGATAATCCAGGATGATCTTCATATCTCAAGATTCTTCACTTTAATCACATCTGCAAAGTCCCTTTTGCCATGTAACGTCATGTTCACAGGTTCCGGAGATTAGGACTTGGACATCTTTGGGGGCCATTATTCTGCCTAGCACAGATTTGAAGAGATGAAAGAAGGCCAGCGTGGCTAAAGCACTGGCAAGGAGGAGATGGAGCTATGGAGAGAGTAAGGCAGAAAGGGCCTTATTGGTCGTGTTAAGTATTATAAAGTTTATCCCAACAACAAGAGAAGGTCTGATGAGATTTAGTGCCCCAAACCTGGAATCAGCCATTTTTCCCAGGAGCTCTTGTTGCTTTGTTTTAAAGTGGAAAATGGTATTTAGAGACCATGATCTGGGCCCTAAGGGTGCTCATTGCCACTGGGTTGGTGGTGGTTTTTAAGCTATTTCAGTGGACAAAGATAGCAAAACACATTGTTCCAGATAAAATGTTTTCATACTGATAGCTCCAAGCCCATTTACAGGTTTTTATTTAACCTTATAGATCTTATATCCGTACCTTCTCCCGTGCCAGAAATCTGTTCTCACCAACACTAGCATAATTTATTCAATCATTTATTTATGACATTATGAACTCATGGATATTTATTTTATATTTTGGGTTGTAATCCAATACTGTTACTTATTTCCTTGTTCAGATTTTTCCAGCTTTGACCATAGCCCCTTCCTCCGTCTTCAAGACAGCAGTATACATCTTCAGATTTCTTTCTCTGTACCTCTGTTTCCCTGTTTTTCTCTAGTTCTCTCCCTCTCCTTTGCTTCCATCATCACGTCACTCTCTCTGACTCTGGCCCTCCGCCTCCCTTTTTTGTCGATGTTTTATTGTGGTAGAAATACACGCAACAAAATGTTCCAGCACAGCTGCTTCCGCAGTTACAATTCAGTGACATCGATTACTGTATTTTTATGCAAATAGTGTACGTGGTATACTTTTTTTTTGCCAACCACGTAACCCCCTGCACATTATTTTCGTAAGCGTGCTATGCCAATTTCTGTGGGTTATATGTGTGGGCATGTCATTTATGTGGGTGCATTATTTGCGAAAAATACGGTACATTTTTCATGTTGTGCCACATTATCACTATCCTTTTCCAAAATATTCCGCCACCATTAACATAAACTTAGTGTCCCCCAAACAGAAATTTCCCCTCTCCTTCTCCCTTCCACCTCTGGTAGATATTAATAACCATTGGTTTCTATACATTTGCTTATTTCATATAAGTGAAACGATACAATATTTGTTCTTTTGCGACTGACTGATTTCACTCAGCATAGTGTTTTCGGGGTTCATCCACGTTGGGGCCTGTGTCCGAAATTCATTTCTCTTCACAGCTGCGTAGCATCCCATTGTAAGTATAAACCACATTTGGTTTAACCAATCACTTGTCGATGGACATTTTGATTGTACCTTTCGGCTGTTGTGGAAAGTGCTGCAGTAAACACTGGTGTACAGATTTGTCGGTATTCCTGCCTTCACTCCTAGGATTTAGATTGCTGGGCCATATGGAAATTCTACGTTCAACTTTTTGAGGAGCTGCCAAACTGTTTTCCACAATGGCTGTACCGTCTTACATTCCCATCAGCAGTGAATGAGGGTTCCAGTTTTTCCACAACCTCGTCAGCACTTGTTTTCTGTTTGTTTTGTTTTTTATTGCCATTCTAATGGGGGTGAGGTGATATCCCATTGTGGTTTTGATTTGAATCTTCTAATGGCTGATGGTGTTGAGCATCTTAGCCGTTGCTTGTTGCCTTCTGCTTCCCTTTTATAAAGATTGTTGTGATTACATTGAGCCCAACTGAATAATCCAGTATCATCCCCCCATCTCAAGATCTTTAATCACATCTACGAAGTCCCTTTTACCACGTAAGGCAGTATATTTCCAGGTCCCAGGTATTAGGATGTGGACGTCTTTGTGGGCTGTTATTCAGCCTGACTCCCCTTGTAACGCAACAGCCAGTGCAGAATCAGAGCAGCTCTCCAGACGTCGTAGTCACAAGTTCTAATACTAGATGCTAGTAATGCGCCCACTCTGAGGCAGGTGAGCGTGATCCAGACTTGAGGACCCCACCTCCTCAGCATTGGTATGAGGGGCTTCCGAGTGACAGGAGTCTTTGGCACCACATGCCGAAATGCTGTCCCTAGTTCAGAGCTCAGCTGAACTGCTGTCAGAGCCTCCTTTGATTCATTCTCTAGGCCCACATTCTCACCACAGGTGGGCCCAGTCCTGCCTCTGCCTTGATGGTGTTCTTGTATTGCCGCTGTTTTACCTTTTTAAATTTTATGCTCTGTTGCCACATGTTACACTTTTCCATACTAGCTTTAAGCACTGCCAGACTGTGAACTCTGGATGAGAACCATGCCTTCTTCATTCTGATTCCCCCATAGTACCTTCTGAGTCGTACTCAGTCGGCCATTGCTGAAAGAAAGAACATGTTTCCTGTGAGTTGGGGGAGTTCTTATGGCACTTTGATATTTTGAGTTTATGCTGGAATAAATTAGAGTGAGAAAGAGTAAATTAGAGAGAGCTTCTCATATTATGCTGTACTCCTGTCCATGTGCTCAGATTGCTACATCTGCTTTTAAGCCTTGTCTCTCTTCTCTTCAGTGTTAATTACCTCTTCCTGCTGTTGTCATCTGTACTTAGGAGTATGCAGGGGATAAACTAATGAGCATTAATATTTCTAAATCTCATGATGGTTTTACTAATTGATGAGCATTAAATGAAATTCGAAAAAACATTCTTTGAACCATCCGTTTTTAGAATAATCATAACTGCCTGCTCTGAGTTACTCTTTTTCCCTTGATTTGGTTTTCTATAAAGTTAACATGCAGATTATAAAAGTCTAATAAAAATTTATGTGGGGAAATTAGCATCGTTTTATAAATGAATAAAGAATGGTTTGGTGGCATTCATGGGAGTATTTACAAAAACTAACTCGTGGTTAACTTGAAGGTTATGTGAAGAATTGTGCAAGATATTTTATGATAGAAGTCAAGTTTTTGCTCACAGATAAGCCAGGTGCGCCAGCGCCCCAGGGTTCCAGGACTTAAGATCAGCCGTGATACAATGTGAATAAATGGGCTATAAGAAATTTCCAGAAGCTAGATTACCTGCTGCATCATACTAAGTTTCTTTCTTTCTTTTTTTTTGGTCACTTTACATCTGTGCTAACTGGCAAATGTCTTAAACAAACTGAACAAACGTTGTCAAACACCAGTGGTCCAGGTTTCAGTTTAGGAGTGGCGTAAGCGGGTGTTTTAATTATGTATCTTTTGCAGAATATCTACAACAAGAGCACCTTTAGTAACTTGTTCCCCGAGAGATGGGATTAGTGCCGTAGTGTTGAAGAGAGAGAGGGGTTTGTATAACTCCAGCTGTTGGAGAAAGGAAAGAGGAGCATGTTCGGTGCTCAGAGATTTTTCTGTGGACTCCCAGGTTTTACTATTGCCTTACAGAATGATGACTTTCAAAGTCAACTTTAATCCCGGACTCAACTCATAAAACATGTGCTTCTTTCCCATCCTTCTCCTCCTGTTATTTTGAGTTACTCCAGGGTAAATAACACACCCCATGAAGAAAAGCAAGAGAAAATGTTGTTTCTTCCCTTTATACATAACAATTAGGTACAACTTGTCCTTGACGTTAGCTCTGGCCAAAGTGCATCCTCGGGGATTGTTATGGACTGAATTGTGTCCCCCCAAAATGTGTTGTAAATCCTAACCCTTATACCTGTGGTAAGGAGCCTTGGTGGCGCAGTGGTTAAGTGTTCAGCTGCCAACCGAAAGGTCAGTGGTTCGAACCCACCAGCTGCCCCACGCGAGAAAGATGTAGCAGTTTGCTTCCATAAAGATTACAGCATTGAAAACCTTCTAGGGCAGTTCTGCTCTGGGGGGGTGACCATCTCCTGATCAGCTATTCAAAACTTATGGGTGTCAGTGAACAGCCCTTCCTCCTTTCCCCCACTGAGATAATGCAGTAAACGTTTTTGAGCCTCTCAGAGGGCAGTCATCTCTCCCTAAGGCACATGCTTTACGTCGTGTCCATCAGCAGACTTAATAGCTGGAATTTAAAGCCAGGAATTTAATTCAGAGAATGAGTGTGTTGGTGCTCTTGTCCTTACCTTTACCTTTTATTTCTAACCCAATGTTTTAGAGCAGCTGTATGGTCTCATGTTTTCTTTCATTATTATTAGAACTTAGATACAGTAAAATTTACTTTTCTAGGTGTGTCGTTATGTGAGTTTTAATACATGTAGATTTGTGTAACCATCATCTGAATCTGGATACAGAGCAGCTTCATCACCCAAAAAACAACTAAAAGCCTTCTTAATTCTTCTCCTTTGTAGTCAAACCCTTCCCCAACTCCTAGCTCTTGAGAACTACTGATCTGTTCTCTATCCTTATAAGTTTTGCCTTTTCCAGAATGTCATATAAATGGACTCACACAGTATGTAACCTTTGGAGATTGGCTTCTTTCCCTCAGGTAATGGCTGTGAGATTCATCTATGTATTTATCGTTACCACGGTTTGTGTATCTGTTCACACCTTTGAAACCAAATGAAACCTGTTGCCATCAAGTTGATTCCGACTTGTAGCAACCCTGTAGGATGCAGTAGACCTGCCCCAGTAGGGTTTCCAAGGAGTGGCTAGTGGATTCAAACTGCCGACCTTTTGGTTAGAAGCCATAGCTCTTAACCACTGCGCCACAAGGTTTCCATTGAAGGACATAGTTATTTATAGTTTTTGGTATGAATACAACTTCTGTAAACATTCATATTCAGGTTTTTGTGTGAACAAAAATTTTCATCTTTTTAGGGTAAATACCTAGGAGTAGGATGGCTGGGACATATGGTAAGTGTGTGTTTAACTTTATAAGAAACTGTCTGATTTCCAGAGTGACTGTACCATTTTGCATTCCCACTAGAAGTTTATGAGAGAGTTCCAGTTGCTCCTTGTCCTAATCAGCACTTAATATTGTCAGTTTTAAAACAATTTAACCATCTGTTAATTGGAGTGTTGCTTTTATTTTTAATTATCTTACTCTAGTTGTTTGAGTACAATTTTATAAAAACTTTTGCCATTTTTGAATAAATTTTATATACCTGTTATAAAGATAAATATATCTGATTTTCTGATGATTTACCACATTTAAATAAAGTAAATATTTTATACTGAAAAATAAATTAAACTCTGGGTATTATATAGGTTCTGAAATCTCACCAACTGACAAGTCGTACTACATAGTAGTATCTGAATACATGCTGTGTATTGCAATGATCCCTTTGATTATATACATCTTATGTGTGTCCAGGTCCTCTTTTACCATTAGTAACTAATAGTGCCATGATTGCTTTTGCCATCAGTTTTATGCTAGATTTGATTGATGAATATTTAATTACATAAGAGAGCAATTTCTTTGAAAACCATTTTAACTGTAATGAAGACTGTTTCTCTTTGGAATGACAGTTTAAAAATTAACTGCTCCAGTGTGTCTGAAGCAGTAGTAAAAGCTTGCATTTAAAAACCTTTTTCCTTATCAGAGCATGTTGAGCTCAAGAAAGAAAAGAAAGAAAACCTTTGAAAATTCTGCTTGTGAGATAAAGATCATGGGTTTCTCTCTTTGGATGATTTAAGTAGGAACCATGGGAACTGGCCACTATGGCTTGAAAATGTGGAGTTGACTTTTGGATAATTACAAAATGCCACTGTTTAAGTTGTTTGTCCGGTACTCCTTCCCTTTGGTAAAGCTGTAAAAGTCTCAGAGTACTGGATGTTACTGATGAGGGAGGCCCTGTCTCTACATTCAAGTTGCACCCATTAGCTACTGTGGTTGGAGCTTCCTGCTGGTGGCATTATCTTTTAAAAACAAGGAGTGGTACAACTATGGGTCTCTACTTAGTTGGGGCAAAAGAGAAAGAAGGAAACCAAAGACTCAAAGAAGAACCAGTCTACGAGACTAATTGCTTGCACGAACCATGGCTTCATCTATCCCGAGACTAGAAGAACTAGATGGTGACCAGCTACCACTACCAGGGACACAATAGATGGTCCCAGATAGAATGGGAGAAAAACGTAGAACAAAACTCAAATTCTTAAAAAAAATGCCAGACTTCTTGGACCAGTAGAGACTAGAGGAACGCTTGAGACTATGGCCCTGAAATACCATTCAAACTTTTACTGAAGCCACTCCCAGAGGTTAACTTTCTGCCAAGTAACAGATTGGTCGTAAATAAACAATATCCCTGTGAGTACTGTGCTCCTTTAAAAAAATCATCTATAACAGACCAAAGGTGGGCAGGGAAGCTAGATTAATGGAAATGAAACAACCAGGACAAAAATAATGAGAATGTTGACACATTGCGAAAAATGTAACCAGTGTCACTGAGCAATATAGTATGTATAACCAAAAGAAATTAGGAATTATTAAATGGGAACGTAATTTGCTCTGTAAACTTTCACCAAAAACACAATAAAATATTCTTTAAAAACAAACAACAACAACAACCAAGGAGTGGAGGAATGGTGGCCACATAGGTTTTACTTCGAGACTGTAATCTCACTCTCCCTTTTTGGTTCTGAAAATTTGCTGGAGAGGTAGACCTATGGACAGATCTTCTTTTCTGATATAGGGACGTTAGAAAGAAAGACTAAGCCTGACAAACGAGGACAGGATAAATTGACAGACGGGTTTTTGAGGTTGTCGTGATCTAAGGCCTCAGAAGGAAAGTATTAGATTTGGTTGAAAGTGTTGAAGAAATGGCATGGATTGCTGCTGTGAAATTATTTTTGGTTTAAAACTAATGTGTTAATTGACGCTTAGGTCAATTAGGATCAGAATAAATCAAAAATAGTGAAGGATTAGTAAAATGTTACCTCCATTGGATCCAAGTCTTTGTCTTTTTGTTTTAAAACTTATTTATGGAGCTACTTTTTAAACTTCATGCTTGTTGATATTGTTTTAATAAAGTTTTACGTGTGTGTGTTTGTATGTGCGTGTGTGTACGTACGCACACACACGAGGGTGAGTGTGTGTTTGAAAAGGGATAGTGGAAATGTATTGGGGCCTTAAAAATTGGGGCCTTAAATCCCGGGTTTTAGAATACCTGACTAATACGCCTGCTGCCCCCTGGTGGCAACATGTCACACTGCGTTTCAGAAGTGAGAACTGGAGAGCTAGGTCCATTGTACTGCCATGTCCAGAGGGTTGCAGAGGAGACTGGGTTTCTCTTTTCCATTCCTCTCATGATTAACTGTCTGTATGACCTTAGGTAAATCACTTAGTTTGACTGAAGTCTAAACCTTACTTTCTTCAACTTTTAACTTCCAAAGCTTCTTTCTGCTTTAGCATCCTATGATCCTATACTAGCAAGTAGCAGCGAAAGATGTCAAGGTCTGTTTTTTTTCTCTAGCGGTTGTATCATAATGAATGTGAGGTGTTTATTCAAGAAAAGACGTTCTAGCATATGTCCTGAATCTTGATATGGATGCAGTTTTTGGCACCCAACCGTATAGACCTGTCTGTAACACAGTCAGTAGTTAATCATCATGGTGACCGTTCATTACTACAAAAGCTTAAAACGTCTTTCATTTTTGCCATACAGTGTTTACTAATGCAGAAAAGGGTTTATGCATTTTTTTCTGTGCGTAAAAGGGTAAGCTTCATTAGAAAGAACACCAGTCAACCATGCCGGATAACTAGGATGTGGCTGTTAGTATGGTTAAATAAGTTAAAAAGGAACGGATGTTTATTGGACACCAGCTGTATGCCAGGCACTACTATAAGATATCTGTAATACATTCTGTTATTTACTCCTTATGATAATTCTGTGATTTACTTTTCTCTCAGACCAAACCCAAACCAAACCTGTTGTTGTCGATTCTGACTCATAGTGACCCTATAGGACAGTGAAACTGCCCCATAGGGTTTACAAGGAGCAGCTGGTGGATTTGAACTGCTGACCTTTTGGTTAGCAGCCAAGTTCTTAACCACTATACAGAAAAAAAAAAGGTGGTATTAAAATCACCAAATGCCAGTATTTTCATACATATTATCTCAGGTAACGCTCACAGCATTACTGTCCCCACTTTACCAGTGGCGTAACTGAGGCTCAAAGAGATGAAATACCTTGAACAAGGTTACATAGCTGAAAGGTGGCAGGGTTTTTACCTACGAAGTAGAGCAGGTCTTGTTCAAAAGTGTGTGTTCTAAAACTCACGTTCTTAAGTCCAGACTTACTGGACTGGTTGAGACAAGAGGACTCTCTGAGACTATAGCCCTGAGATACTCCATAAACCTTGAACTGAAATTCCCCCTGAGGTCACCTTTTGGCTAAATAACAGACTGGCTCGTAAAGTAAAGAATATTACCAGTGAGTACTGCACACCTTTAGTAAAAAATCTCGTATATGAGACCTAATGGTCAGCAATTGCTGTAAAGCAAGGATGAAATGGTAAGGGGACAGGGAAACCAGATTACTGGAAGCAAAACATCCAGAAGGGAGTCAATAAGAATGTTAACACCTTGAGAAAAACATAACCCATGTCTCTGAACAATTAGTAACTGTTAAATGGGAACCTAATCTGTGTAAACTATCACCGAAAACACAATAAAACATTATTATTATTTTTTAATCAAATAACTATATAAAGGACAGATCCCCTCACTTGGAATAAACCCATATTAAAATGGCAAATAATGGGTGTTTGTCTATCTGCACCATGCCTTCTCCTGATGCCAGGAATAGAGCTTTACATCTATGATCTGAAGGATACTGGGAACGATATCAAGAAACTAAACTGTGGTCGTAATTTATAAACAGAAAAACTTCAGTAATGTCTTCCTATTAAATGCAGCCTTTAGATTTCCTTTGCAGAGTAAGAGCATCGATTCAAATCAGTTCATCTGAACCAGACCACCAAGTCTTGCCTCCTGGGTGATGTTGCAAAGTAAATCTCCCTCGGACTCCCCAGAGAGTGATTTTCACGTGCCAAGTCCCGTATTTCTGAGGTTATCCTCCGCAGTGTTACTGTTTCCCTCTTCCAGCTGCAGTGTTTTTCCTCCCTCCCTTTCCTTTGGATTGGCCAGGGACTGGGGCTGTTTCCATTGCTCTTTGCTCCTCCGCTGGCCCCCTGTGGCTGTCCCATGCCTTAGCATCTTGGGCTGGAGCTTTGATCCGCTACCTACAGTG
The DNA here is from genome assembly GCF_024166365.1 of Elephas maximus indicus. Lineage (NCBI taxonomy): Eukaryota > Metazoa > Chordata > Mammalia > Proboscidea > Elephantidae > Elephas > Elephas maximus. The sequence goes on along the minus strand of NC_064841.1, from coordinate 65,362,396 downwards.
TTTTCACACAGGTGAAGGCCTACAGACCATCCTGGTAGGTGGTGGTTTTCTTGGAGACTCAGCAAGCTCTTGGAAAGGCTCATTCCAACATTTTCTCACATAACAGATTTTTAGATTAACGAGAAGTAGTGTACATTAGTTAAGTAACCATTTAAGCCTCTTTGTGAGCTTCTGTGCATCGAGCTCTGGTGGCGCAGTGGTTAAGGGCTACAGCTGCTAACCAAAAGGTTGGCATTTAGTGGAAAGGCATTACCAAGTTTTTCTATTTATAAATTATGATAGTTCAAATCCACCAGTTGCTCCTTGCAGGCCCTATGGGGCAGTTCTACTCTGTCCTATAGGGTCACCATGAGTTGGAATTGACTCAATGGCAATGAGGTTGGGTTGGTTTTGATTTAAGAGTGGCTTACCTTAAAAAAAAAAAAAAATTTTTTTTTTTTTTACCTTAGAAATAAATATTAGATCCTATCCATGGGTGGAGCCCTGGTGGCGTAGTGGTTAAGAGCTCGGGTGCTAACCAAAAGGTCAACAGTTCAAATCTACCAGCTGCTTCTGGGAAGCCCTATGGGGCAGTTCTACTCTGTCCTATAAGGTCACTGTGAGTCAGAACCAACTCGACGGCACCTAACAACAATAACAAAATCCCTAGGTGGCACAAACAGTTAAGTGCTCATCTGCCAACCAAAAGGTTGGCAGTCATAATCCATTGAGCAGTGCCTCCGAAGAAGGTCCTGGCTATCTATTTCTGAAAGGTCACATCCATTGAAAACCCTATGGAGACCCGTTCTACTCTAAAACACATAGGGGTCACCATAAGTCAGAATCGTCTTAACAGCAACTGGTTTTTATCCCCATCAGAACTTTATAAACCTAGAAATGTGTGAGAATCAAGAATGCTTCCAGAGATTGACTTGAGGATTTCAGTAACTCCCGAAAGCAGAATGTCGCCAGTAAACATAAAAAATGGGAGTGGCAGAAACTGTAGGTTGCCACCAAATACCCATTCTCCTCACCTTCCTTAGTGACCACTCCCCAGTTTTATTTGAAGTGACCATGTGACCAAGTTATAGTGAACAAGAGGTAAGCAGAAATGTGTGGAACTTTGGGGGAGGTTTTGAAAAGGGCCCTATTTCCTCCTCTTGTCCTTCCTTGTTCCTACTCCTTCACATGCAGGCATTATGAATGGAGCTCCACCAGCCATTTTCCCTCATTAGGGGACCTTGAGGATGAAGCCACATGCTTGCAGTAAGGAGCCTGGTGTGCTGGGTTTCAGAAATGGCCACAGATTCTTCCCATCCCCTGAGGCATTCATCTTTGCAATGTAACTGCAGCTCCTGCAATAATAGATGAAGTCTGTATCTTCAGCCCTTGAATCTGGCAGGGGCTGAGGAGACTGTCGCTGGGAGGGACAGCTCTGTGTGCAGTGTGGAAGTAAGAGCCCGAGAGGGGTGTCCTCAGGAGTGATCCTCATGAGTGTGTCAGAGCCTGAGCGGGGAGAGGAGGGCTGCGTGCAGGGAAAATGGTGGTGGCTCAGATTGGAAATTAGTTACACATGGAAAGACTGACCAGCTACGTAACTGTATTAAAGATAACGTGAGCCAGGTTTCCCACTGTCAGAGAAGAGTTACATACAGGAATGTAGAAAACTAGAAAACCCTGTGGTGTGGTGTGTATGGATTGGATGGATTGGTGTAACTCATAGTTTTCAACAACTATAGATTTTTTTTTTTTATAGATACGTAGATGTGAATACCTGTACGTGTATGTATATTTATGTGTGTGTATCCAAATGTGTATATGTGTGTATATATATATATTTTCCACTGAGGGGACCTAGAAGCAGGTACACCCAGTAACAATGAGCACACCTATCTCCCAGATCTTGGCTTCTAAATACCATTTTCCATTAAAAGGAACCAGGGCTCCTTGGAGAAATGGGTAATTCCAAGTCTGGAACAGGGAAAGTTCAAGATGAGCCTAGAATAGCTTGTGCCAGGACGCAAGGAAAGTGGTCAAAGAATGACAGGGACAGGCCAAGAGAACAGAGACACCTGCCTGAATTAGCTCTGTGTCCAGCCTGGGGACAGTTTGAATATCAGAGTGAATAATGTGATAGTGTTAGATTATAACTTATTTAATAAAATAGAAAGCCATAAATCCATACAAATAAATAAATGAACAAGTGTCAAGTTTGATGATAACTACTTACATAGTTTCAAAGTACATCCTTACAAGGTGCTTACTAATTACAAAGTGGGGGAGGGGGACTCATGGTAGAGAAGCCTGGCAGTCACCACCTTAATCAAGTGATCAGTGAACATCGTCCATAATGGGACATTTTGAAATCATTTGCCACCTGATAGGCAGCAGTGAGCACAGCACCATTTCCTGCAAGCCCTGAATCTAATCACAGGTTACATTTGACAAAACCGAATTGAGGGGCAGTCTGCAAATTAAATGGCCTAAAATCTATAAAAGGTGATGAAAGTCAAAGAAGACTCAGGAATTGTTCTATACTGAAGGAAACTAAGGACATGACAAGAGTGGTGTCACTAGGGTTGATGTCACCCTGTGTGGTAACTCATGGTGTCACACCCCCCTCCCCCAGTGGGCAGGACCAGCCCGTGAACCCCTTTGGTGGGCAGAGGGCCCTGCCCCACCCCTGCCCAGGGTGACCCCTGCACGCCCCACCTCCCTCATCTCCTCCCTCTCCCATTGGCCAAGGTGGAGACCCTCCTCCCTCCCAAAGGCGGGTGCTGCAACCCAGCCCACCCTCACCCTGACTGGCCGGTGACGGGGGTGTAACAACTTAGCGCACTGGGTGACGAGTGACACCAACCCTAGTGACACCACTGCCTTGGCCGGGTCACCCCCTTTCCGCCACCACTGCAGACCGTTGGGTTGTTTTGGCGTCACCCCTCTGTGTCAGGGTGCCTGCAGCCTACATGCTCCACGTCTCCCAACCCCCTAATGATGCCACTGTGTTGACAACCAAATGCAGTTGTGATTCTCTACTGGATCTTTTGCTACAAAGAGCATTATTAGGACAATTGACAAAAGTTAAAAGGGGTAGTAACATATCTGTGTTAATTTCCTGATTCTAAGTGTTGTAGTCTCACAGCAGTCAAGAGCTATGGCTACTAACCAAAAGGTTGGCAGTTCGAATCCACGAGCCACTCCTGGAAACCCTATGGGGCAGTTCTACTCTGTCCTATAGAGTGGCTATGAGTTGGAATCGACTTGACGCAATGGATTTATTTATTTTTTTAGTGTGGTTATGGCAACTCCTGGCAACCTCACATTGCCCTGAGAATTGACTCAACAGCCAACTGGTTGGTGGTCTTAGTGTGGTTATATAAGAGAATGTCCTTGTAGGATATAAACGTTAACATGTTAAGGGGTGTAGGGGCACCAAGTTGGCAATTTACTTTTAAGTAGTTTACTCTCTGAGAAAACATTTACTGAACATTCGCAACATCCAAGGTTCTACGGTTTAAAGTTGAGGAGCACAAGTGGCTGACAACCAGAGACCACAGCAGCCAGGAGGAAAGGGGCAAAGGGCTGCGGGGTTCTGTGATCACAGCGGTCAGGAGGGATTACACAGAGGAGATGACGTTTGAGGTGACCTGGAATTGTTGAAGGAAAAGTAAGATTTTTCCAGACAGGATGTTGATTAATTAGGTGGAAAACAAACAAAAAACCCACTGCCGTGGAATTGATTCTGACTCACAGCGACCCTATAGGGCACAGTAGAACTGTCCCATAGGGTTTCCAAGGAGTGGCTGGTGGATTCGAACTGCCGACCTTTTGGTTAACAGCCTGAGCTCTTAACCACTGTACCACCAGGGCTCAAAATCAGTGGCTGAATACAACAAACATGACCTCACAGGAATTTGAGAGCTGCTTAGCTGAATGGTTCTGGCTCAGGGTCTCTCACAGGTTGCAATCAAGGAATTGGCTAGGGCTGTGGTCATCTCAAGGCTTGACTGGGTAAGGACCCACCTCCACGCTAACTCACGTGACGGTTGACAGACCTCAGGTCCTTCCTGGTTCTTGGCGGAGACCTCAGTTCCTCTCCACATGGGCCTCTCCATAGGCCCGCTCACAACATGGCAGCTTGTTTCCCTCAGAGTGAGGGATCTGACAGAGAGAGCAAAGAAGAGCCCCAAGGTGGAAGCTGCAGTCTTCTTTATAACCTAGTGTCTGGAGTGACATTCTGTTACTTCCGCCGTATCCTCTTTGTCTGAAGCAAGTCTGTAAATCTAGCGTGCACTCTGGGTAAAGGAACTACACACAGATGAATGCCGGAGGAGGGGCATCAGAGGGCATCTTCAAGGCTGCCTACCAGAGCCCCACACAGCCAGGGAAGGGGAGTGGCACGGTCCTGCGTGCATCCTGGAGAGATCACGCCAGCTTTGGTGGCAGGATGGGCTGAGGGGCAAGCCTGGTGGCCCAGAGACCAGTTGGGGGATGGCCATCCAAGATATAACTAAGGGGAGAGGAGGGAGGGACCTCATTAAAACGAGCTGCCATTAAGTTGACTGTGGCTCATGGCAACCACATGTGTGTCAGAGCAGAATGTCTCCATAGGGTTTTCAGTGGCTGATTTTTTAGAAGTTGATTGCCAGGCCTTTCTTTCAAGGTACCTCTGGGTGGACTCAAACCTCCAACCTTTTGATTAGCAGCCGAGTGCATTAACTGTTTGCACCACCCAGAAACTCTGAGGCCTCATTACCAACATAAAAACTGGGCTGAAGAGGTCGGGGCGGGGGGTGGGGAGGAGGGTGTGGAGCACTAGGTGGCTTGAATGCCTCCCAGGTTACACACATGCTCCCAGACACAGACATCATCTCCAGAATCTTCTTTTTTCTTTTTTAAAACATTTTTGGTGAGAATATACACAGCAAAACACACTCCTGTCCAACAATTTCTACACATAATGTTCAGTGACATTGGTTACATTCTTCACATCGTGCCAACATTCTCGTTATTTCTGTTCTTCTTGCACCATTCCCATTAACTTAGTCTCACTGCCCCCATCCCATCCATGCTTTACAGTAACTGTTGTCCATTAGGTCTCATGTAGATAATGTTTTAAAAAAGCACAGTACTCAAGGGTGACATCCTTTACTTTTTGAGCTAACCTATTTCGTTAAAAGGTAACAGTAGTCTTGGGAATTCTTCCAGTCTCAGTGGGTCCAGTTCTCATTCACATTTTCCTCCCTTTCTGTCAGGATCCATCTGTTGCGTTCCTGATCAGAGTGTTCAGTAATGGTAGCTGGGCACCATCTAGTTCTTCCGGTCTCATCTCCAGAATCCTGTGATGAGAGACCTACCATTTAAAAAGCAGTAGGGCCATCACTGCTTTTCTCTTTATTGTTTATTGTTAAGTCAATCAGTTCCTGGACTTCAGTGGTGAAAAACCAGCTTCTGCAGAGAGGGTTTTCCAGAATGCCTTTGGTACCTGAAAAGGAGTGAGCTATAGACAGTTATCACGTTTTATAATTTTCAAGTTGTAAAATGTCAGGGCTGCTATTTTTTTCAGTTGTATCTTTTAAGTGCTACTGTGCTTCGACTGAGGAGCCCTGGTGGTGCAACAGTTAAGCACTTGGATGCTAACTGAAAGGTCTGAGGTTCAAACCCACCAGCAGCTCCTCTGTAGAAAAGACCTGGCAAACTTCTCTCATAAATGTTACAGCCTAGAAAACCCTATGGGGCAGTTCTCCTCTCATTTAGGGTTGCTATGAGTCAGAATCTACTTGATGGCACACAACCGCTTAGACTCTCAGCAGTTACATGAGCAAAAATGAAAGTTGCTGGGGTTGCCGTCTAATGCATCTATCAGGTAGGTGTTGTTCCTTTACACGTTCATATTCACATTGTTCTTGACATAAATTGCAACTCATCATCCATAATGCACTCCAATTTTTTTTTTCATTTAATAACATGTCCTGGGAGTCCATCTATGCTGAGTCGTATGTATCTGTCTTATTTTTTCCAACTGTTGTTGTTGTTGTTAGGTGCTGTCAAGTCAGTTCTGACTCACAGTGACCCCATGCACAACAGAATGAAACACTGCCCGGTCCTGTGCCATCCTCAAAATTGTTGATATGCTTGAGCCCATTGTTGCAGCCACTGGGTCAATCCATCTCATTGAGGGTCTTCCTCTTTTTCACTGACCCTCTATTTTACCAAGCATGATGTCCTTCTCCAGGGACTGATCCTTCCTGATAACACCTCCAAAGTATGTGAAATGTAGTCTTGCCATCCTTGCTTCTAAGGAGCATTCTGGTTGTATTTTTCCAAGATAGATTTGTTCGTTCTTTGGCAGTCCATGGTATGTATATTCACTATTCTTTGCCAACGCCACATTCAAAGGCATCAATTCTTCTTCTGTCTTCCTTATTCATCATCCAGCTTTTACATGCATATGAGGTGATTGAAAACACCGGTGGCTTGGGTCAGGTGCACCTTAGTCTTCAAGGTGACATCTTTGCTTTTCAACACTTCAAAGAAGTCTTTTACAGCAGATTGCCCAATGCAATGTGTCTTTTGATTTCTTGACTGCTGCTTTCATGGGTGTTGGTTGTGGATCCCAGTAAAGCAAAATCTTTGACAACTTCAGTCTTTTCTCCATTTATCATGATGTTGCTTATTGGTCCAGTTGTGACGATTTTTGTTTTCTTTGTGTTGAGGTGCAATCCATACTGAAGGCTGTAGTCTTTGATCTTCATCATTAAGTGCTTCAAGTCCTCTTCACTTTAAGCAACCAAGGTTGTGTCATCTGCATGATGCAGGTTGTTCATGAGTCTTCCTCCAATCTTGATGCCCTGTTTCTTCTTCATATAGTTCAGCTTCTCGGTTTGTTTGCTCAGCATACAGATTGAAGTTTCTAAAGGATTGTTTCTTTCCTTCCTGAAATTTCCTCTATTTTAAAGCCCGACGTGAGCACAAATTGCTTTTAAAAATGAAGTCTTCACAGAAACTTTGGGTTTTTAATTTAGGCATATCATCACCAAGCCAATCTAAACAAGGTTAACTGTGAATTTTGGAAGCAGAGTCACACGGACAGTTGGCACCGGGTCACATTTTGGGGTGGGTGGAGAGGAGGATGGGCTATCATTTGTGACATAACATCCAGGGAGAAAAGGTATTTGATGGCTTTATTATTCTAGGCTTTTCCATGTATCATTAAGCTCAAAATTAAAAACAAACCTAAAAACCATGTTTTAAGCTTTCCTGATCCCCAGGAACGGTATCTGTAATAGCAGCTGTGGAGGGAGTAGGATCGTGCTTGTGCTGGGTGTGACTTAGACCTGTGGGCTCCCCTCTTCCCCATCCCTCGCAAAGGCCCGGCCACCACCTCGTTCTGGCACCTACGGCGTGGAGCACTTAGAGACATGGACTGTGTTATGCTGGTGACACCAGGTGTTGAAAGTAAAAAATGTGATTTATTCCACCTTTTTAAAATGGTCGGTCTTGTTGCCTAATATTTCTACTTAGGTAGACTTTGAATCACAGGAGAATGAAAACATGATGCCCTTAGAAAATTTGTATTCCCCGTTATTGTTTAGGGTATGGTCTCAGTTACATTAAAGGGTGGGGGAGATTTAAAAGGCTAATATGCGCTAAAGGATCCCTCACGGCAGAGTGGTTAAGCGGTTGGCTGCTAACCGAAAGAGCTTTGGTTCAAACCCACCAGCTGCTCTGCAGAAGGGTGTGGCAGCCTGCTTCCATAAAGATTACAACCTTGGAAACCCTATAGGGCAGTTCTACTCTGTCCAAAGAGCCACTGTGAGTCGGAATGGACTCAACGGGTTTGGTTTTTTGGTTTAGTTTGTGCTAAAGGCGGAAAGGGCTATCTTTTGGCTGTACTAAAAAAAAAAAAAAAGCTTTTTTTTTAATTGTGCTTTAGGTGAAAGTTTACAGCTTGAATTAGTTTCTTATACAAAAATTTATGTAAAAAAATTTTTATATTATGTTTAGTTTTATGTATTTTGTTTTCATTTTTTGTATAACTTGGACATCTGAAGCATTTTTTTTTTTTTAAAGAAGATATGTCTAAACTAATGTTAAATTTTTAATACTTGGAAAATGTGCTTTTCTGGTTAATTGAGCTTTCCATTAGATGAAGGTTAAGTGGAAATATTTTCTAGAAAATCTTGTGAAAAAGAATTAGTGTACTCTTCCTGGTTTTACAGTATATTTACCATGGTAAATCCTCTGTATTCAAAACTTAGTACGTCTTCAAGAGCATCAATATAAAGTTGGAAGACCTCGCCCCTTCCCTAAACCACCAGTTTCCCAGCAGACTGATCACCAGAATCACCAGAGAGATTTTAAGACTATTTTATTTTAAGTACAGGTTTCTGTCTCCCCAACTCTAGATTTACTAAATTAAACTCGAGGCGAGAGGCCCAGGAATATACATGGTGCAGCTTGGCCGGCATTTCAGGATCTCCGCCAGGTTTGGGAAGCTGCGGCTGTAGAATCAAGTCTGCCCCCAGCCCAAGACAGGAGGCTCCTTTCTGTAGGACCTGGCGTCCCTCCGCCATCCTGGCCACTGCTCCCTCGGGCCAGCCGTGCTCTGGGCTCCCGCTGTGCCTGCTGGGCTCCCTACGCTGTCACACTTAGGTGCTCCCTGCCTGGGAGCCTGTCCTCCTCCCCTCCTTCCTAAACTCCTTCCTAAACGCTGAACTTTCATTCTTCAGGGTCCAGTTCCCTTCTTGGCTCCTAGGAGGGGCCCTACTTCCAAATCACCCAGAAGCAGAACCCAGCTCTCCCCTTTCTGCCTTTCCTGCCACTTTGTATGCCTTCACGTGGCATAATTTATCTGTCTTTTTTTCCAAAGATTTAATTTTTTAATTGAGATTTTTTTTTGTTGAGGTGACATTCCCATAACATCAACCCTTTTAAAGCATACATTACAGTGGCATTTAGCACATTCACAGCGTTGGGCAGTCATCACCTCTGTCTAGTTCCAAAACATCTTTATCACCCCAGAATGAAACCCTTACCCATTAAGCCAAAACCAAACCAAAAACGGTGCTGTGGAGTCAATTCCAACTCATAGCAACCCTACGGGACAGAGCAGAACTGCCCCATAGGGTTTCCAAGGCTGTAATCTTTACAACGCAGACTGCCACATCTTTCTTCCGAGGAACACCTGGTGGATTCCAACCACCAACCTTTCGGCTAGCAGCCAAGCACTTAACCTCTGTGCCACCAGGGTTCTTCACCCATAAAGCACTTACTTATTATTCCTGCCTTCTCCAGCCCCTGGCAACCACCAATCCAGTTTTTGTCTCACCTATACTGGATATTTCCTATAAAGAAGTCATACAATATGTGGCCTATCTGTGTCTGGCTTCTTTTCACTCAGTGGAGCCCTGGTGGCATAGTGGTTAAGCATTTGGCTGCCAACCGAAAGGTCAGCAGTTCCAGTCCACCAGCTGCTGCTTGGAAACCCTATGGGCCAGTTCTACTCTGTCCTATAGGGTCACTGTGATGGTTAAGATTGTGTGTCAACTTGGCTGGGCCATGGTTCTCAGCGTTTTGGCCGTTGTTTAATGTTGTGATCACTTCCCTGTTGAGATTTGATATGTGATCACCCCCCATAATGGAATCTGAGTGGTACCGGTGGAGACAGGGCCTGTGGCAGCTCACCACACCCTCAGCCTCTATCTCCGCCCTCCGCCACCTACTTCCTTCCTGCTGGCCTTGCAGGTGCTTTTGACTTGTTCTGGATCCTGCAGCTGCCTCTTGTTGGTCTGACCTCAGGTCTTGGGACTTGAGCTAGCAGCTTACCTGCTGATCTTGGGATTCCTCAACCTTCACAGCCTGTGAACAAGAGCCCTGCTCTCTGACCTGCTGATTTCGGGTTTGCCAGTCCACGTGGCTGTGTGAATCAGGAGAAGCCCCTATCTCGATCCACGGACTTGGGACGTTCCAGCATCTACAGTTGCATAAGCTGTTTCTTTGATATAAATATATATGTAAATATATGTAAACACACAGACACACACACATATATATGCTTTATACTGGTTTTCCTTCTCTAGAGAATCCAGCCTAAGACAGTCACTATGAGTTGGAATCAACTGGACGGCAGTGGGTTTGGTTTTCTTTCACTCAGCATAATGTTTTGCAGGTTTGTCCATGTTGGAGCGTGTATCAGTGTATCTTTTTTTTTTTTTTTTAAATCCACTCACACACCATTTTCAACCACAGAGTTCCTCAAGCACTTGTCCTGGCTTCCATACTAGACTTTGAATTTGAGGGTGGAGCTTGAGTCTGATTCATCCTCACGGTGTCAGCACACCCTGGGTGAATGCCAGGTGTGCCATCGTCCAGCACCTTGGGTGGCAGCAGTGAGCCAAATGTCTGCTCCTCCACGTCAGTCATCCTTGTTTCTCTGTCATAGTGAGTGCACAGCACCTGTTTGTGGAATAATGAGTTATGATCGCTGGATATCTCGTATTTATTATCAGGGAGGAGTTTTCTTTTTAAATTTTTATTGTGCTTTAAGTGAAAGTTTACAAATCAAGTCAGTCTCTCATACAAAAACTTATATATGCCTTGCTAAAAAACTAATGCCTTGCTATGTACTCCTAATTGCTCTCCCCCTAACGAGACAGCACACTCCTTCCCTCCACTCTCTCTTTTTGTGTCCATTCTGCCAGCTTCTGACCCCCTCTGCCCTCTCATCTCCCCTCCAGATAGGAGATGCCCACATAGTCTCATGTGTCTACTTCATCCAAGAAACTCACTCATCACCCGTATCATTTTCTATCCCATAAAAAATAGTCCAGTCCAATCCCTGTCTGAAGAGCTGGCTTTGGGAATGGTTCCTATCTTGGGCTAACAGAAGGTCTGAGGACCATGACCACCGGGGTCTTTCTAGTCTCAGTCAGACCATTAAGTCTGGTCTTTTTATGAGAATTTGGGGTCTGCATCCCACTGCTCTCCTGCTCCTTCAGGGGTTCTCTGTTGTGTTCCCTGTCAGGGCAGTCATTGGTTGTAGCCAGGCACCATCTAGTTCTTCTGGTCTCAGGCTGGTGTAGTCCCTGGTTTATGTGGCCCTTTCTGTCTCTTGGGCTCATAATTACCTTGTGTCTTTGGTGTTCATCATTCTTTGCTCCAGGTGGGTTGAGACCAATTGATGCATCTTAGATGGCCACTTGATAGCGTTTAAGACCCCAGATGCCACTCTCCAAAGTGGGATGTCAGGGAGGTATTTTGAAACAAATATCTACTCAGAGGTTGGTTGGTTGTCATTTATTTCTTGGTGATCAAAATGGAGCATAGAAAGTAAATTGGCTAATTGAGAATTCCATGGATGGGAGGAAGGAACGCATTCATTTTCCCCACATAGTGCATTACAGGGAAGGAGAAAGTTAAAATGTGTCCTTTGCTGTTAAATTAGTAGGAGAGAAAATAACAGGAAGTAAGGCAGAATGTGGTCCGCATACTAAGATGTCAAAAATCAGAGATGGTGGAGGGAGACTCTGAGCTAGGATGTAAAGGGAGGGTTGGATTCGGCCTAGAAGGTGTAAATGTGGTATTGTGGGGAGTAAGAAGGTGGGGAAGCTAGTGCAGGGAGCATCAGCAGAACAATTCGGTGGAGCATAGGCTACAGTTTAATCAGGATATTTGGGGTTCAGTGGTAGAATTCCGCCTTCTGTGGAAGAGACCCAGGTTCGATTCCTGGCAGTGCACCACATGTGCAGCCACCACTATCTGTCAGTGGTGGCTTGCGTGTCGCTATGATGTTAAACAAGTTTCAGCAGAGCTTTCAGACTAAGATGGACTAGGAACAAAGGCCTGGTGGTCTGCTTCCACCTATCAGCCGATGGATCACAACAGTCCAATCAGCAACCAGTCATGGCGATGGTGCCTTTCATTTTTTTTGTGTGCATGGGGTCGCCATGAGTTGGTGGCAACTTGAAGGCAGCCACCAACAATATAAGATTTTATTATGATTCAAGTAATACAACTATAGGTGTGGGCTGGGGTGGCAGTGGAAGGGGCTGGGATATTCATGACTTCATGTAGTGAAGGAAAGGGGAGAAGACCTGGCTTGGCGAGCAAAGGAGAACATCTGGTTTAAGTGAGATGGGATTAGAAGAGTTGAGTGGGACGCACAGTGAAGTGTAGCCCAAGGCCTGAGTGTACTGGGTGGAGGCTAAGATTCAGGTCTCCACATACGAAGAATGAAGAGAGAGATGGGCGCCTCCAGCGGAGTGGGTTTCATATCAATATGAACGTATGATTTAGCCAAGCAAGACTGTGTAGACTTTGCTTGCAATTCAAGGTAAATAACTCTTTGACTTTGCTTCATTTTTCAATGTTTAGGGGGAGGAGGGGATGGGACCACTTTTCCCTGGTAGTTAAGCGCTCAAGAACTCAAACTCTGTAGTCAAGACCACCTAGGTTCAGATCCCAGCTCTGCCCATTAAAAACCTGTTTGATTTGAGGCAAATTGCTTAAGCTCTCTGTATCCCAGTTTCCTCCTGGGTAAAACAAAGATGAATATACCTACTTCATAGGTCGCTGTGAGGATTAAATCAGTTAGTATAAAAATAAAGTGTTTAGAACCGTGTGAAGACGGGACAGCAGAAACAGAGATTGGAGTTATGCTAACACAGCCAAGGAATGCCTGGGACTTGCAGAAGCTGGAAGAGAAAAGAAAGGGTCCTTCCCTAGGGGTTCAGAGAGAGCATGTCCCTGCGGACACCTTGATTTCAGACTCTTCGTCTCCAGAACTGTGGAGGACTAAATATCTGTTGCCTTAAGCCACCCGGTCTGTGGTCCTTCGTTATGGCAGTCCTTGGAAAATAAGACAGGTGTCTGCATATGCAAGGTGCCTTGATGGGTGGTCTACCCGAGTCTTCTCACAGGCGTCCTTTCCACCGTACCTCTGTGAAGGACTGTCGACTGGACAAATTGGAAATTGACCTCAGAGGTTAGGCCCTTTGCCAAAGTCAGGAGCCCAGACCTTTCTGATCTGAAGCCGTGCACCCTACCTGAGCCCCTGCACTACTGCCCATTGAGGCCCCGTGTGGAGGTGTGAAGAGCGTCCACGGCAGCGTGGCAGACACCAGAGCCTAGTTCTCCTCAGGAAGGAAGGCTTCCTGCACAGATGTGGTTTTCTTCTGAGGCCAGCTTTCACTTAACACGCGAAAGAGGACCAACGGAAGAATGTCTGACTTGCACTGCGTGTTTCAAAATGCCACCGTTTCTGTGTTAACAGCACCAGAGGAGATGAGACCACATCTCCCAGCAAGCTCTAAAATGGAAGAGAAACTGGAGTCATGAGGCAAGAGATAGGTCATATCTGAACATTTGTATTGGTCAGTAACAATCAGCATTAAGCAGCTATTTAGTGCAGAAAAAAAAAAATTTTTTTTTTTTTTATAGCTAATATAGATATCTTGCTTATATCAGAAAAAGAAACTCGAGGAAATTATAAAACAAGGCTCAAGGAAATTTTGTAGATAATTAATACAAGAAATATAACTTTAAATACTGAACCTGAAGAGGTTAAAATGGCCCAGAAGTATTAATGTTTAATGAGACATAGGTGAGTGTAGTTCAGAAATTACCCACCAGCGCAGAGTCAAAAGTCAGGGAGAGTGCTCGCTTCAGCAGCACATATACTATCACTGGAACAATACAGAGAAGATGAGCGTGGCCCCTGCGCAAGGATGACGTACAAATTCGTGAAGCGTTCCATATTTTTTAGATAAGTGGTAAGTTTGCTGAAGGGTAAGATGGTACACAGCACTGGGGAAGTCAGCACAACTTGTACAAGGCAAGGTCATGGAAGCCTCATAGACATATCCAAACTCATTGAGGGACCCAAATACTGGGCTGAGGGCTGGGGATCATGGTCTAGGGGAACATCTAGCTCATTTGGCATAACATAGTTTAAAAAGAAAATGTTCTACGTCCTACTTTGGTGAGTAGCGTCTGGGGTCTTAAAAGCGTGTGAACAGCCATCTGAGATAATCCACCGGTCCCACCCGATCTGGAGCAAGGAAGAATGAAGCAAACCAAAGACACAAGGGAACAATTGGTCCAAAGGACTAATGGACACAGCCTCCACCAGACTGAGTCCAGCACAACTAGATGGTGCCTGGCTACCGCCACTGACGGCTCTGACAGGGATCACAATAGTCTCAGACAGAGCTGGAGAAAACTGTAGAACAAAATTCTAACTCACAAAAAAAGGCCAGACTTAATGGTCTGACAGAGACTAGAGAAACCCCGATAGTATGGTCCCCAGACACCCTTTCAGCTCAGTACTGAAGTCACTCCTGTCTCTCAGCCAAAGAGTAGACTGGCCCATAAAATGAGACTAAATAGGCACACCAGCCCAGGGGCAAGGACAAGAAGGCAGGAGGGGACAGGAAAGCTGGTAGCGGGGAACCCAAGGTCGAGAAAGGGAGATTGTTGACACGTTGTGGGGCTGGCAACCAGTGTCACAAAACTATGTGTGTTAATTGTTTAATGAGAAACTAATTTGCTCTGTAAACCTTCATCTAAAGCACAATAAAAAAATAAGTTGGGAAAAAAAGGAGTGAGTGTGTCTTGGGACTGTTTATGTCGAGGCAGTGTGTTACTCAGGGCAGTCTGGGGGCCGCGTTCTTGTGAGGAAATGAAACCTCTCCCTCCTGAGCCCTGGGACTGGGGCCTGGGTTGTTGGAGACACTCCTGAGTTTGACTCATTTTTCCCACATATATATGCATCATTCTTATTAAATCATATATCCTGGCTCTTGAGAAAATACCTTCACTGAACTTTAAGACACTGTGTCTCAGGAACACACATATACTCACAAAAAATGCCTAAGAAGCTAGGAAAACAAAGATAGACTATGTGAGCAAATAGAAATGTCTCTAACAAAAACCTGAGGCAAGCTAGCGGGACTTAACCTGGTCAAATGATGGCAGATATAGAAGAGTCCTTAACCTGATTTAGGTTAAAACCAGGGCTTTGAACCAGTTCATTCCGGTCTGAACCCCTGCTGAGAATTTGCCTTTCTACCCCAGATATACTGAATCAGAATCTAGTTTAACAAGATCCCCAGGTGATTCTTATGTATAATAAATTTTGAGACCCACTGCTCTACCAGTGGTTCTCAGAATTGGTCCCTAACCAGCATCATTAGCATCTCCTGGCAACTCGTTAGAAATACAGAGTCTCAGCAGGGGTTCCAGGGGAAACAAACCACTAGGAAGTCCTGGTTAAAACAATAGAAACAAATACTTGTCTAATAGACATTGTGTACCTGAAACCATACCAGGTGCTTGATGTCCTCATTAAACCCTCACAAGGGCCTTGCTGAGAAAGAGGTTTTACCCAGCGAAGAAGTGGAGTCTCAGAGAGATTAAGTAAAGACAGTAAAACCACACAGCCAGTAAGTGAAAGGACTGGGATTTGAGCCCAGGGCTATTGATTCCATGCTGTCTCTGGAAATAGAGTTGAGTTAAGCTCCCCTAGGGTAAAAGCTAAGAAAGGAGACCACGAAAAGGTTTTTTTGGGCACCTTCATTCAGACTTGAGGAGAGAGGAACAGATGAGCCAGCCTGGCAAAGAAGATTGGCCTGTTATTTACGGAGCCCTGACATACTAATAAATAAAATAAAATTGAGGTAGATGAAAGCATTTTGTTCAGATATTGATGTTTGGTCAGCTTAAAAAAAAATCAGCCTTATTGATTTACATGCAATAAAATCCACCCATTTAATATTAAAGCCCAATGAATTTTGACAAATGTGTCTACTTATATAATCACCACTACAATCAAGATACAGAACATTCTATACCAAAAAGTGCCCTCATGTCACTTTATAGCCAGTCTTGCCCCGTGCCCAGCCCCTAGCAACCACTGCTCTTGTTTTCTGTCCCTGTGCTTCGCCTTTTCCAGAATGCCCTGTGAATAGTACCATACCATATGTATGTATTTTGTGTCTGGCTTCTTTCACTTAGCATAATTCATCTGAGATTTATCTATATTGTTTTATCTATATACCTTAATTTGTTTATGCATTCCTGAGTTGATAGACATTTGGGTTGTTTCTGATTATTGGCTATTTTGAGTAGACTTCTAAAAGCACATACAGGTCTTTGAGTGGATATTTGAATTCATTTATCTTGAGTAAATACCCAGGAGTGAGATTGCTGGGCTGTGTGGTAAATGCGTGTTCAGCTTTATTTATAAGAAACTTTCATCAGTGTGTTTTCCAAGGCTGCTGTATCATTTTGCTTTCCCAGAAGCAATGTATGAGAGTTTCAGTTATTCCACATCCTTGTCAGCACTTAGTAGTCTTTTCAACTTTAGGAATTCTAGTGGGTGTATATCTCATTGTGGTTATTTGCATTTCCTTGATGACTGACGACATCGAGCATCTTTTCATGTGATTATTTGGGATATATATGTATAATATATACATACACATATATACATGTATGGAAACCCTGGTGGCGTTAAGTGCTACGGCTGCTAACCAAAAGGTTGGCAGTTCGAATCTGCCAGGCGCTCCTTGGAAACTCTGTGGCGCAGTTCTACTCTGTCCTATAGGGTTGCTATGAGCTGAAATCAACTTGATGGCAGCGGGCTTGGGCATATATATGTGTATATATGTATGTATATCTTCTTTAGTAAAATGTCTTTAAATCTTTTGTCCATTTTTTAATTGGATTGTTTTTCTTCTTATTGAGTTGTAATGGTTCTTTGTATATGCTCGATACAAATCCTTTATCAGATACAGTGAAACCCCTGAAAGCCAGAACTTGTCAGGACTGCCTTGTTTTTCCGGGTCTGGCAAGTTTTCCACCTTTGACAGGATGCAGTCTTAGACTTTTCTGTCACTTCTCTGTTGAATTTTCCTTCTCTGGCAGGTTTCCATCTTACACAGGTTCCAGCTTTCTCAAGTTTTACTGTATTTGTTTTGCAGATATTTTTCCTAATCTGTGTTTACCTTTTCATTTAATTAACTTTATCATTTTTTTAAAAAATACTGTTTTTTAATAGAGGAAGTTTTCAATTTTCATGAAGTCCAATTTATCCATAATTTATTTGTGCTTTTTCTTTGTGTCCTATTAAAAGATTTTCTTCTAGAAGTTGTAGCTCTCACAGTTGAGCCTATTTTCAGTTAATTTAGGCATATCTCTTGGTTTCTTTTAACTTGACTTTCCACAGTGAAACATGAATAAATCAGTTTTTCACTTTTCCTCCTTCTGTCTGCACCATTCCAACACCTCTTAATTCTGTGCAGCACTTAAGTCTCCTTGTCTTGTTCACTGTGGTTTCCTGTGCATAAGTCTTTCCCTGAGAAATCAGTCCTCTACTCTGTAACTGTGCCAAAAAGCCCATTGCCCTTGAGTCAATCCCAACTCATAGCGATCCTTTCGAACAGAGTAGAACTGCCCCATAGAGTTTGCAAGGAGTGGCTGGTGGATTTGAACTGCCAGCTTCTTGGTTAGCAGCCAAATGCTTAACCAGTAACTATATGTATTTTTAGATTTTAATGTACATTTCATTAGTGTATAACATATGCCAGAAAAGTGTAGAAATCATATGACCCAGTGCTGTCGAGCCAATTCCGACTCATAGCAACCCTATAGGACAGAGTAGAACTGCCCCATAGAGTTTCCAAGGAGCGCCTGGTGGATTTGAACTGCCAACCCTTTGGTTAGCAGCCATAGCACTTAGCTACTATGCCACCGGGGTTTCAGAAATCATATAACCTGATGAATTTTCATCATGTGAACACATCCATGTAACCAGCACCTAGATCAAGAAACAAAATGTTGTCGGTTCCTCAGAGGTCTCATTGTGTCTCATTCCAGTCATTGCTTTCCTCCCAAAGGTAACCTGTCTCTTGACATCTAGCAGCACAGCTAATTTTGACTGTTTTTACCTTTATAAATACCTACAAGGAGCCCTGGTGGTACATAATGGTTAAGCACTCAACTATTGTCTGAAAGGTTGGCAGTTTGAACCCAATGATTACAGCCTAGAAAACCCTATGGGGCAGTTCTGCTCTATCACATGGGGTTACTATGAGTCAAAATTGACTCTACTGCACCTAACAACAACAACAATAACATAAATACATACATAGATGAATGTTTTGTTTTGTATCTGAATTCCTTTACTCAACATTGCTTGTTAGATTCATCCTTATTGTTGAGTGTAATATTCTTATTGCTGTAAAGTATTCCGTTGTATGTTGTTAGTTGTTGTTAGGTGCTGTCAGGTTGGTCTGACTCACAGAGACCCTGTGTATGATAGAACGAAACATTACTAGGTCTCGTGCCATCTTCACAATCAGTGCTATGCTTGACCCCATTGTTGCAGCCACTGTGTCAATCTGTCTCATTGAGGGTCTTCCTCTTTTTCGCTGATCCTCTATTTTACCAAGCCTGATGTCCTTTTCCAGGGATTGGTCCCTCCAGATTACATGTCCAAAGTAAGTGAGACAAAGTCTTGCCATCCTCGCTTCTAAAGAGCATTCTGGCTATACTTATTCCAGCACAGATTTGTTCTTTCTTCTGGAAGTCCAAGGTATATTCAGTATTCTTCACCAACACAGTAAAAATTCAAAGGCATTAATTATTCTTTGTTCTGCCTAATTCATTGTTCAGCTTTCACATATATATGAGGCAATTGAAAATACCATGGCTTAGGTCAGGCACACCTTAATCGTCAAAGTGACACCTTTGCTTTTTAACACTTTAAAGAGGTCTTTCGCAGCAGATTAGCCCAACAGAATACATTGTTTGGTTTCTTGACTGCTGCTTCCATGGGCATTGATTGTGGATCCAAGTAAAATGCAATCCTTGACAACTTCAGTATTTTTTCCATTTATCGTGATGTTGCTTATTTGGTCCAGTCATGAAGGTTTTTGTTTTCTTCTTCGTATTTTTTTTTTTATTGTGCTTCAAATGAAAGTGTACAGTTAAAGTTAGTTTCTCATACAAAAATTTATACACACATTGAGATTTTTGTTTTCTTTACTGAGATGTAATCTACGTGGAAGGCTGTAGTCTTCAATCTTCATCAATAAGTACTTCAAGTCCTCTTCATTCAGCAAGCAAGGTTGTGTCATCTGCATATCGCAGGCTGTTAATGAGTCTTCCTTCAATTCTGATGCCAGTGTTCTTCACGTAGTCCAGAGTCTTGGATTATTTGCTCAGCATACAGATTGAATAAATATGGTGAAAGGATACAACAACCCTGACGCACACCTTTCCTGACTTCAAACCACGCAGTATCCCCTTGTTCTGTCTGAACAACTGCTTCTTAATCCATGTACACATTCCTTATGAGCACAATTAAGTGTTCCGGAATTCCCATTCTCCACAATGTTGTCCATAATTTGTTAGGATCCACACAGTTGAATGCTTTTGTGTAGTCAATAAATCATAGGTAAACTTCTTTCTGGTATTCTCTGCTTTCAGCCAAGATCTATCTGACATCAGTAGTGATATCTCTCGTTCCAAGTCCTCTACTAAATCTGACTTGAATTTTGGAAGTTCCCTGCCAATGTACTGCTGCAACCATTTTTGAATTATCTTCAGCAAAATTTTACTTGCATGTGATGTTAATGATATTGTTTGATAATTTCCATATTCCATTGGATCACCTTTCTTTGGATGGGCACAAATATGGATCTCTTCTGGCTGGTTGGCCAGGTAGCTGTCTTGCAAATTTCTTGGCATACATGCATTTGTTGAAGCATCTCAGTTGGTATTCTGTAAATTCCTGGAGCCTTGTTCTTCACCAGTGTCTTCAGTGTAGCTTGCACTTCTTCCTTCGGTACCATCGGCTCTTGATCACATGGCTGCCTCCTGAGATGATTAAACGTCAGTCAATTCTTTCTGTACTAAAAAAAAAAACTTTTCCTTTTTTTTTTTGTACAGTGACTCTGTATTCCTTCCATCTTCTTTTGATGCTTCCTGTGTTGTTCAATATTTCGCCCATAGAATCCTTCAGTATTGCAACTTGAGGCTTGAATTTTTTTTTTCCCCAGTTCTTTCAGCTTTAGAAATGCTAAGTGTGTTCTTCCCTTTTGGTTTTCCAACTCCAGGTCTTTGCACACTTCATTATAATACTTAGTCTTCTCGAGCTGCCCCTCAAAATCTTCTGTTCAGCTTTTTTTTTTTTCTGCTCAGCTCTTTTACTTCATTATTTCTTCTGTTCACTTAAGCTACTCTGCATTCAAGAGTAAGTTTCAAAGTCCCTTTTGACATCCATTTTGGTGTTTTCTTGTTTTTTTAATGACCTTTTGCTTTCTTCATGTATGATGTCCTTAATGTCATCCCAAAACTCTTCTGGTCTTTGGTCATTAGTTTCAGCGCATCAAATGTGTTCTTGAGATGGTCTCTAAATTCAGGTGGGATATACTCAAGATCGTACTTTGGCTCTTGAGGTCTTGTTTTGATTTTCTTCAGCTTCAACTTGAACTTGCATATAAGCAATTGATGGTCTTTTTCACAGTCAGCCCCTGGCTGATGATATGGAGCTTCTCCATCACTCCTTTCTACCGATGTAGTCAGTTTTATCCCTGTGTATTCTATCCAGCAAGGTCCACATGTATAGTTGTTTATATTGTTGAAAAAAGATACTGCCGATAAGTAAGTTATTAGTCTTACGAATTCTATCATGTATTCTCCAGCCCTGTTTCTATCACCATGGCCGTATTTTTTGACTACTTATCCTTCTTTGTTTCCAACTTTCACATTCCAGTCACTAGTAATTATCAATGCATTTTGATTCCATGTTTGATCAATTTCAGATCGCAAAAGTTGGTAAAAATCTTCAATTTCTTCATCTTTGGCATTAGTGCTTGGTGTATAAATTTGAATAATAGTCATATTAACTGGTCCTCCTTGTAGGGATATGGATATTATTCTTTAACTGACAGCATTGTACTTCAGGATAGATCTTGAAATGTTCTTTTCAATGATGGATGCTGTGCCATTCCTCTTCAATTTGTCATTTCTGGCTTAGTAGACCGTATGATTGTCCAATTCAAAATGGCCACTATCAGTCCATTTCAGCTCACTAATGCCTAGGATATTGATCTCCAAGCATTCCATTTCATTTTTGATGACTTCCAATTTTCCTTGATTCATCCTTCATACTTTCCACGTTCCAATTACTAATGGATGTTCGCAGCTGTTTCTTCTCATTTTGAGTTGTGCCACATCAGCAAATGAAGGTCCCACAAGCTTTACTCCATTCATGCCATTAAGGTCGACTCTACTTTGAGGAGGCAGCTCTTCACCAGTCATTTTTTGAGTGCCTTCCAACCTGGGGGTCTCATCTTCCAGCACTATAGCAGACTTTCTCTCCTTCCCCTAGACCCTGGTAACCTATAATAAACTTTTATCTCTACACAGTTGCCTATTCTAGATATCATGTAAGTGAGATCATACAATAGTTGGCCTTTTGTGTCTGAATTATCTTATTAACCCACTTTTCCATTGATGAAATTTGGGTTGTGTCTAGTTTTGGGCTGTTACTGCTACTTTTGATGAAGTCCAGTGTGTCCATGTTTTCTTTTGTTTTGTGCTTTTAGTGTCCTGTCAAAAGATTTTCTTCTAGAAATTTTAGCTCTCACAGTTGAGTCTATTTCGAGGTACTGATAGGAATGTTCTTATAAATATCTTTTTGGTCAACCTGTGTATACATTTCTGTCAAATATATGGTTGAGAATGGAGTTGCTGGGTCTGGGTGTACGTATATGTTCAGCGAACTTCTGTAGAA
Source organism: Elephas maximus indicus (assembly GCF_024166365.1). NCBI lineage: Eukaryota > Metazoa > Chordata > Mammalia > Proboscidea > Elephantidae > Elephas > Elephas maximus. Next base: position 65,340,615 of record NC_064841.1, on the reverse strand, counting down.
CTTTAGTAGATACCTCCAAACAGGCTTCCAGTGGGGTTGCAGTAGATAATTTTTTAAAAACACAAATCTCATCATGTCATCTCCCAGGCTTAATACCCTTTAATTACCACCATCACATACAAACTGAAACCCATACTCCTTGAAGTGATATATAGGGTCCTTCAGGATCTGGGCCCTGCCTCCCTCCTCAGCCTCTCGCCAGTGCTCCTGGCCTCACTAATATTCTTCCCTACAGGTGTCCCTGCAGTCCGCCTCACAGGCAGCCAGGGCCACCACATATGCACAGATCACCCTCTTCGCCACTAGCCAGGCCCCATACCCCCACCTGTGCCTACTTCCTGTTTATCCTGTAAGACTGCTGCTCAGGTAAACAAAACAAAACAAACCCATTGCCATCCAGTCCATTCTGACTCATGGCAACCCGTATGACAGAGTAGAACTGCCCATAGGGTTTTCTTGGCTGTAATCTTTACAGAAGCAGACCACCGGGCCTTTCTTCCACAGTACCACTGGGTGGGCTCTGACCACCAGCCTTTCAATTAGTAGTCAAGCGCAAACCATCTATGCCACCCAGGGACTAATTTACTCAAGGAGTAAATTAGTAAATTGCATGATGCCCTGATGTCCAATGCATGTCTCTCACTGTCCTTACCACATTGTACCTTATGACCATCTTTTAATGTATCTGTCTCCCCCCTCGGACTGCAAGCTCCTTAAGAACAAGGACTGTTTGTCATTTATCTTCATATGCTTAGAACTTAGCACAATGCCTGGTCGCTAGTAGAAGCTCAATAAATACTGGATGGATGAATGAATGAACGAATGACCTTTCAACAAGACTGGAAGTACTGAACATATAGCAGATGATATTGGGGGTGCCTCACAGGGAGAAACTTGGGCAGGAAACCTTCTTCCTTCTTGGGTGCTAGTGCTGGGCAGGAGGTGTAAAGCCCCGAGGGTGCTTCTCACTCTGATGGCCCCACATCTGGCTCCAAGACCTCAGTGAGACAGGCTCCTGCTGCCTGGAGAACTGAGTCTACTCCAGGATGAGGTGGGGGAGGTAAATCCCTTGACTTGAAAATAACTGCAATCATTGTTGTATGGAAACGAATATGGCAGTAGGGTGGAACAGAGTGCAAAATCTGCGCGAGTTTTGAAGAAAAACCACCGGACTGAAAAGGGATTGTTACTAGCTTTTTTGGGTGACCCTGTGATGGTGGGGTCCTCCTCCTTATTTGGGGAGACTCTGGCTGGGAGTTGGAGAGGCATGATTCAGGAATTCCAGTTCCACCACCTCCACTTCTTCCTCACCAGGTCCAGATGGGATAACTGAGTCTGGGGTTCTTGTTTTATGGGCCCTTTCAAGTGACCGGCCAAGATGTGCACGTTGTGAAAGGGCTTCAGCTAGGACTTTAGTTGACCCTCAGGTATGTTGTGGGTTTTGAAACCTTATCCTCTGGGGGAAACTATTTTTTCCCCTCTCTTTTAGTGAATTCCTGGGATTGAGTGAAATCTTTTAAAACCAAACCAGACAGAGGGGAAGGAGACAGCAGCATCTTGGAGCTGGCCACATCAGCTGGTCCACATCTGAAGAAAGGAGGGTTCCTTGGCTTCTACCGATGAGGGGCAGAGAGGAGTTTCTTTTTCTCTTCCCCTTGCTGTTTACATATGTAACATGGTTTTGTTGGTTTGTTTTCTAATTAAGAAGGTGGTGAATTGGGCAAGGGACATGGCAAAGCTCCTATAGACCTCCCTGCCAAAAAAAAAAAAGGTGTTGAACACCTAACGATTTAACGAATCTATTTGGACAGTTCAATTAAGACAATGGTTGAATAGAGACAGTTGTATCTTCACTGAGTCCTTCTCTTTATCATGACTGAAATACTGAAGAACACTATAAACTTAAAAAAAAAAAAAGTTTCCTTAGTAAAAATGAGAAGGTACTGTTCTGTTGTTTTTGAAACAAGTTTATTTGAAAAAACGCTTAAAATGAAGGTAGCACACATCTATTCTCTATTACCTATGAAGCAGTAATCTTTTAACAAGGGATTTTGCTATTCCAGGAGAGGACCATGTGTTGTCTTTTAAGTGCTTTTTAAAAGCCAAGTATATACGCAAATATGCATGTTAGCAATATGGAGGGTCCTGGGCTCCTCTTGCAAACTCTAGAGACGCCAAAGGGTTGTAAACTCAAGAGGGAAGATTGGTGTGTTTGGCTTCAGCCTAGAAGTCCAGTCCCTGGCTTTTGTCAGCTGATCCCAGCTCTAATGTAGCTTTTAAAGGTGGGACTTTTTTTTTTTTTTTTTTAGATGGAGGTAGAGTGTATAATACGGTCAAGTTCCATTAGCCCACTGCATCCAGTTTCCTTAGGAGCCCTGGTCACGCCAACTCAACCTATTTTTCTAGAAGTTTTGGACTCTTAAAAAATTTGGCTGCCGCTGGCAAACAGTGACCAGCTGTGTGTCGAGAGCTCGCAGGAATGTCAGTAGATGGATCTGTTGTTGTATGTAAGACATTTAAAGCATGTTTAGTAACATGCCCTTAATCCCCGCCCCCCCCCCCTTACTTGTAATTCAGTCTTGACTTCTCTCTCAGCTGTTTTAGTTGAATTTAACTTCGGGTAATCATAAGAGCACTGGAAGGATTTGAATGCTTCAGGGACAGATAATTGAAAAAAATAAAACCATCAGGCTTAATGTTGACTTCTGTGCTTTTATTATTATTTTTTTTTTAATTTTGCTTGAGATGAAGGTTTACAGAGCCAATTAGTTTCTCATTAAACAATTAATACACATTGTTTTGTGACACTGGTTACCAACCCTGCGACGTGTCAGCACTCTTCCCTTCTCAACCTTGGGTTCCCCATTTCCATCCATCCAGCTTACCTGTCCCCTCCTGCCTTCTTGTCCTTGCCCCTTGGGCTCGTGTGCCCATTTAGTCCCATATACATGGTTGAGCTACATGTATTGTTGTTTGTTTTATGGGCCTGTCTGATCTTTGACTGAACCTCAGGAGTGACCTCAGTACTGAGTTAAAAGGGAGTCCAGAGGTCATACTCTTGGGGTCTCTCTAATCTCTGTCAGACCAGTAAGTCTGGATTTTGTTTTGGTTTTTTTTTTTTGTGAGTTTGAATTTTGTTCTACCTTTTTCTCTAGCTCTGGCCGGGACCCTCTTTTGTGATCCCTGTCAGAGCAGTCAGTGGTGGTAGCCAGACACCATCTAGTTGTTCTGGACTCAGGCTCGTGGAGGCTGTGGTGGTTGTGGTCATGTTTTTACTTTTAAAAGACTTATTCCTTCTTTTAAAAAACCTTTACAGATGGAATTGTGTGTATGTGTGCATGTGTGTGTTGGGGGTGATATTTACTTTCCTGCGGTACACTAATATAGGCAATTTACTTTTCCAGGTTTGTGTTCCTCTTTTCTATCTGCCCATCCCTTTCCCAACCCCAGGTAGTCAGCATGTTTCCAGAGGATTTAAACAGGTTTTAGTAATATTTAGTAATATTCTTAACAAACTGTGTAGGTAAGTCTGTTGCTGCTGGAAGAATCATAGCGTGATCTCCCAAGCCTCCTGGAAATGAAATTTGGATTGTTCCTTGCGCTGTTTATTGCTGTTGGCACAGAAGACTAGGGCATCGCCGTACAGCCAACTCTTCCTAGTTTTCAGTGGCCAGCTGGGTTTGTGGTTTCCTTTGGCTCCTGATTTCATGTTCTGGGGCAGTGGGGTGGGGGACAGTGGGCTGGCAACGTTAACCAACAGTGGGAGCCAGTGTCAGGTTTGCACTAGACAGACTAGCAGGTTCTACATAGTGCTCAGGGGACCCTATCCTCTGGATTTGTAGTGTAAGTGGCGTTCCTAGGGGTTCTAGTTTGACATCTTGCATTTGTATTTGGCAGTCATCTTCCAAAGTATTCTCGCTGACTATTTCATTCTGTTACCTCTCCCACGTTGTTGGGAGGGGGCCTTGATTGGCCATGCTATGGATCCTCTGTGTCCCCAGGTCACTGAGCCCAGAACGCCCCTGCAGTCTCCACCACCCTATTGATCATGCCCTACTGGGCCTGAGCGGGGCAGGCCTTCCTCCTTTCTCTGGTGGGCAGCAGTAGCTTAATCTCCAATCTCTTGGCTCCCTCCCCAGAGCTCTTTTTAGGTGACTTGTCCCTTCCAGAACAACCATATGGTTAAATGTAGGGCACATTGGCCCAGACCTAGCTAGGGGCCTCACCTGTATTTTTAACTGTTTTAAAAACTATTTTGTTCACTTTTCAGTAGATTTTGACATCTAAATTGATTATATTAGAGTTGTTTAAATAGATACATGTTCCATCTTTTAGAGTATTGTGTTAGCGAACCACCTGTAGGAGAAGAAAATGGCTTTGTGTGATATTTTGTAATCTTTCTGTGCTGCTTCTCACTTAAGTTTGAGTCCCCAAACTCTTTATTTCTCACCTAAGAAAGCAAGACAGTCAAAAAAAAAAAAAAAAAAGTTAAGTTGTATCACCTTAAAATGTTTCTAAGAAACAAAACCTTCTAAGTAGTACGCTAATGAATAGAATCATGCCAGTTTCAAACCCAGTTAGTTGAGTCATTTCAGACCTAAAAGTTCCAACAGAAAAGAAACCACGCTCTAGAAAAATGAATTTAAGAAACCAGTAGTATTCACAGCCCTCCACTGTTTTCTGCCAGATTTGTCATCAGTTGAGAAGAAGAATGACCTTTTGGGGGTAGACTGGAAGTTATCTGGGTAGTCCCATGTCCCCCATGTCATGGCAGAAGTCAAGGATGGGTTAGGATAAAACAAAGAATCTTGGGTCTTCTTGACCAGGAGAGTTGCTCCAGCCAAAATGAACATGTTTTGGGCAACTGCCAGCGTGCGAGTTAAAAACCACACTTTCCTCTGGCAGGCTTGGAAAAATATCCTAAAAGGAAATCATTTTCTACCTTTCTTAGTAGCCAACTGTGGGGAATAATGCCTAGTCATCACCAGTGTGGCCTGGCTCTGGTGAGTGATGAGAGCTTGCGGACTCCTCAGCGGTCACCCTGGACCACACCTCCCAGGCGGTTTGACCTTTGCTCTGCCTCCTTTCCATGAACCATGCATGTTGAGTTCCAGAAAGTGGTTGAGTCTAAGGATGGCCACCATAGATCTTTTAGGAGAGACACTTTAGAAATACTCAGATGCTTGTGGAGATCCTAAGTAAAAGATTATAAGCTTTTGCTTTTGATTTGGGGTTGTGAAACACGTGAAACTCAAGTAAAAATATAAACTTATACTTGCGGACTGAGTGACCTACAAATTGCTTCCTTCTGTGATCTCACTTAGTGTATTTTCATAGCAATCTTATTTGGATGTAGTATTTACATACAGTAATATAAGATTGAAGTTGTCAAGGATTTTATTTTACTTGGATCCACAATCAACACCCATAGAAGCAGCAGTCAGGAAATCAAACAACGTATTGCATTGGGTACATCTGCTGCAAAAGACCTCTTTCAAGTGTTAAAAAGCAAAGATGTTGCTTTGAGGACTAAGGTGCACCTGACTGAAGTCATGGTATTTTCAGTTGTCTCATATGCATACGAAAGCTGGACAGTGAGTAAAGAAGACCGAAGAAGAACTGATGCCTTTGAATTATGGTGTTGGTGAAGAATACTGAATATACCACGGACTGCCGGAAAAAGGAGCAAGTCTGCCTTGGAAGAAATACAGCCAGAGTGCTCCTCAGAAGCGAGAATGGAGAGACTTTGTCTCACATACTTTGGACATGTTGTCAGGAGGGACCAGTCCCTGGAGAATGACATCATGCTTGGTAAAGTAGAGGGTCAGTGAAGAAGAGGAAGACCCTCAAGGAGATGGATTGACACAGTGGCTGCAGCAATGGGCTCAAGCATAGCAACGATTGTGAGGATGGCGCAGGACCAGGCAGTGTTTCGTTCTGTTGTGCACTGGGTCGCTGTGAGTCAGAACTGACTTGATGACACCTAACAGCAACAACAGTATTGGCATGTTAAATGTACAGGTTGATGACCTGACAAATGTGTATGCCTGTGTAACCAGTGCCCCAGTCAAGATAGAGAACAGTCCACCGGCTCAGAGTTCCCTTTTGTCCTCAGCAGTGAGCGCTCCTACCCCGCACCACTGATTTGACTGCTGCCCTATAGATTCGTTTTGCAGGTTGTGTATTTCATGATTACAGCTGTCAGTGGGGTGCAGGGCAGGGGGCTGAGACCCTCAGATAAATGGGTGCATGGATGCTTGACGGGTCCTCCCTGGGTATGGGGACAACTCTATCCTCCACCCTGTTCCCAGCTGGGAGGCCAGGAGCTGTGAGGGAGTGACGGGCCCAGGTCACACAGCTAGTGACATCTGGTGTCTAAGGGTCTGGAGCACCTCGCTCACCCTGGACCTTGCTTCTCTGAGTGGGCATCTACAGGAACTGTGGCAAAGCCATGGGACTGGGTGAGATTCTGTGGACTTGTGCCCAGAGCAACATGTGGTATTTTTGAGTGACAGAGAGAAACTGAGACTCCACACAGACTGAAGGCTTAGAGAGCTTTTCTGGACTGAGAGGAGGATAAGCACTTAGTTTACTGCAGCAAGTGTTTATTAAATGTCTGCTGCGTAGACTGAGCTGTGCTAGATGGCACAGAAGATGTGAATGAAGAGAAAATGCGACCCCCCCACCCTCAAGAGCTTGTGATTTAGGGAAATGCCTAGAGAACAACTGCATGCAGGGCCTAGTGCCAAATATGGTGGCGTGGTAGGCAAGAGCTTGGCGGCTTACCAAAATGTTGGCAGTTCGAATCCACCAGCTGCTCTTTGGAAGCCCTATGGGGCAGTTCTACTCTGTCCAGTAGGGTCACTGTGAGTCGGAATTGACTTGACAGCAATGGGTTTTATTCAAAAAGGAGGAGAAATGTTCAGTTAAATGTGCTAAAATATGAATGGAAACGGGGAACCCAAGGTCGAGATGGAGAATATTGACACATTGCAGGGTTGGCAACCAACGTCACAAAACAATATGTGTATTAATTGTTTGATGAGAAACTAATTTGCTCTGTAAACCTTCATCTAAAGTAAGAAAAAAAAAAAATGCCCCTTACCCTCCCCCGCCCCAAAAGTGCTAAAATATAAAGCTTTTTTCTTTCTTTTGCAGACTCTTGACTTATCATGGTGGGTTTTTATTCAGTATTTAACGTTCTAAGTAAATTTAAATCCTTAGCGTGAAGTTTGTCATTCAGCTCTATATAAAGTGTACATGCAAACAGAAGAGCCTGTAACTCATCTGTGGAGTTGCGGAAATGAGCACAGCGTTTCGTAGCTCCTCCGCGCATACGTATGTTGTCCGTACCAGACACGGAACTTCTGCACGAAACCAGCTCAGCTTTGTCCACCTTGCATCACTACTAACGCTCTGCCTTCAGCTCCGCACGAGCGAGGAAGGACTGAAAGGAGAAGGAACCATGGGCTGCTCTATTTTTCCCTCGCTTCTTGTCATCATTTTCAGTGTACATGGTTGGCTAACCCAGAGAATGAGAAAGGCAGGATATGACAGGGTTCCTTGTCGTCTGTGACTTCCTCCTGAGTTGGAAGCAAGTTCTACTCTGAATGGGAAGTGTGGCCTCTGGGGCTGTCAGCACCCCTGCTTGTTCAGTCGTTTATGTAACAGGCTTATCTTTGAGTCTCTGAACTCTTCCTCTCCCTCGTGGGACTCCTGGGGCTCTCAGATCCTGGTTCCTCAAGCTCACTCTATGCAAACGGGCACAAGGAGAGTATCTCTCTGTCAGTGCATACTCCATTGTCCCACTGGACTTCACTTAGGAGACACAGGTTCGAAGGTGAAATTAAGAACGTCAGGGCAGCAACAGCAGAGCGTTAGGCCAAGCTCAGGACCCTCCTGAGCGCAGGCCCTGTGCAGATGCACGGATGGCACACCCAGGAAGCAGCCTGATCCCATGACACGCGCCGTGAGCAGGAGCTTCTCCAGGGCACCGGGCCGGAGGGCCTGATCGGAGGTCGGGCGCTCAGAGAATGCCCGTGGGCGGCTTGAGGCTCTTGATTGTGAGGACTGCTCCCCCGTCTCTGAAAGCCACAGACTTGGGAGTCTCTGGGAGGAAACAAATCGAGTCTGGTGTGGGAGGTGGCCCGAGCCACTGCCGTTTGGGGCCTCTGGTGGCTGGAAGCTGTTGCCTGTTTGACGTTTCAGGGCTGGAGCTCTGAGCATTCTTGGAGCAATGAGAGGACCACTGTCCTCCCAGGGCTGTGAGAGGACCTTTCTAGGGCCATACCCCGTGGAGGTCAGGAAAGAGGGCGTGAGGCACACAGTCTGCTTTGTCGCTTTAAACTGGTGACCTTGTGTGAGTCACTTCATCTCTGTCTTACTTTCCTCATCTGTGGAATGGGGTAGCGCAAATGGCTAAGCACTCAGCTGCTAATTGAAAGATTGGCAGCTCACATCCACCCAGAGGTGCCCCACAGGAAAGGCCTGGTGATCTACTTCCAAAAGGTCACTGTAATTGAAAACCTCACGGAGCAGTTCTACTCGGAAACAGAGGGAGTCGTCGTGAGTTGGAATCCTCTTGCCAGCGGCTGTTCTTTTGTTTTTTCAGAATGGGGGAGGGTCTGGCAGTGGGGGGTAGGTATCTTACTGTGTTGTTTTGAGCATTAAATTGTGAGAATGTGAGTGAAGCGTTTACCACAGTACCGGGCACCTAGTAAATGCTCTCACTTGGAAACCAGGGCGGGGCCCGGTGGGGCGGCAGGCGGAGCTGGTGCTCCTGGCACCAGGCTCACAGGGCCCAGGGGCTCTGTGATGAAGAGCTTTGGGGCCTTCTCTTTGGGTGTCATTGGAGCCCTGGTGGCACAGTGGTTAGGAGCTCGGCTGCTGACCAAAAGGTCGGCAGTTCGAATCCACCAGCTGCTCCTTGGAAACCCTATGGGGCAGTCCTACTCTGTCCTATAGGGTCAGAATCGACTTGACGGGAACATGTCTGGGTTTTGGGTTGGTCTTTGGGTGTCAGGCCTGCTGGGAGCACTGAATGCTGTCTCCATAGCCCGGCCAAGCTCTTGGCCTTGGCGCCCACCCAGCCCTCTGCTGACCTTTCTCCCACTGGCAGCCAGCAGGGCCTGGCACCACCTCTGCTTCCCAGCTGCGCCTGGTATCTGGGGGCTGTGCCTCGGCAGGTCTGTTTTCATAGATAGTTGAGCCCTTTTCCTGACACAGGGTTTTGGGATTTTCCAACTATTCCTTACCATATTCTCAAAGTGGAAAGGGGTGGGGGGGTAGATCTCTCTGCCTTGTAGGCCACTGTACATTTAAAAAACAAAACATTGCCATCAGGTCGATTCTGACTCCTGGCGACCCCATGTGTCACAGAATAGAATTGCTCCACAGGGTTTTGTCAAGGCTGGTTAGGGAAGTAGCTCACCAGGCCTTTCTCTCGAGGCACGGCTGGGTGGGTTTCAGCCGCCAGCCTTGTGGTTAGCAGCCTAGTGCAAACTGTTTACACCACCTAGGGACTGCTGTCTGTGTGTTTTTTATTTTTTTCTTTTGTATGTGTGTTTTTTAGATAGTAGCAAAACTGCCTTTAAAGTGGTAGGGCATGCTTTTATTTTTGGAATGGTTAAAGAGTGAAGATCTGGGATGGTTACTGGTGCAGCATTCCAGGGGGGCCCGGGTGGCATCAGGGACCGTGAAGCGCTTGTTTGTTTTCACAGGCCCACACGTGATCGTTTTGAAGCGAACAACTGCTGAGCAGAGACCCTAACCTCTGAGTTTCAAAGGGGCCACCATTTCGCTGGTGCTTCTGTGGTTAATGGAAGAAAGGTGTTTTGCCCTCAACTTTTCCGGGGGATTCAGTGAGTTGGGCAAGGGGTCAGCCTGAGCAGGAAGCCCTTGTCTTTGCTGTAAAGAAAATAGCCAGTAACAAAAGGCGCGCATCAAAGCGCCAACAGGATGCCGCCTGGAGCCCTCGCGGCTGCGCGGCGGCTCCAGGAGAGGCCGCTCCGAGGGAGGAGGCCGCCAAACGCGCAGCCTTCTGCAGGCCCAGCTCAGGTTTAAAGTTCAAGGCATTTTGTTTTTTCACCTGTTTCCTACAGTTTCAAGAAACTTCTGAAGAATTAATGCGTAACTGTATCAGACAGTCGGGCTTTTTCTCAAGGGAAAATAATGCTACAGTAGCCAGGGAGAGAAGTAGCCACTTCGCTGAGATGCGAGGAAGTTGCCCTGAGTCAGTCGTCTCTGGGGAAACGTGCACCGCGTCACACAGGCTTCTCACCACGTTTCCAGCGCGCTTAATAAGGCCGGCCTGCCCAGCCTGTGGCCGCCGGTCTGCACGGGAAGCAGCCAGCAGCAGTTCGTTTAGCTGAAACTGGAATTCCCAGTCACCCTGCCTTCATGAAACTGGCATGGGGCAGTTTTGAATGATTAAAGCTAATTAATGCAGCAGAATGCAAATACAGGGGCAAGAGGGAGCTGCCCGGCCAACTCTTGCAACCAGGCGTTTCTGGTTCTGTGGCAGTTTGTCCTCCATCTAGTAGTGAATCCCAGCTGCCTCTCTGTACCCCCCCGGAGTCCTGAGCCTCATGCTATGCAAGTCCAGCCGTCTTACCTTTGTGTTTCCAGTGCAGCCATAACTTGACAAGCGACAAAAAGCGCTGCAGTGGCTTGATGATTCATCACTCAAGAAAACAGACGGTTTGAGGTGATGGCACAGACTGTACTAACGTTTCCTGGTGTCATGAAATTTTAAAATCATACAGGGTGATTATTTTACAGAGGTGCCTTTCTTTTTTAAAGTTGTTTTCCTATTAAAAGCTGGTGTCTGTTGGAAATCCTTTTGCAAATTAGTTTAATAAGAGTTAAGTATTTGCGCTTTTGGTTTACCTGGCCTGTGTCTGCATGGTTATGTGTGTTTGTGGCTGTGTGTGTGTGTTTCTAAATACGGATTAGGCATATGTAGTCGTTCTCATTTATAAACTATCCTAATATATTCTAAAATTGAATCCTGTCTTTTACACTTTTACCACCAGGTGGCCAAGAAAAAAAATTAAGCAGGCAAATCCAACAATCATGCAAATGACTTGTAATCACTTGGTTTCTGCTTCAGCATTGAAATATGAAACTAAGGACAAAATATGTTTCAAGAAAGAAAACTGCTGAATAAGTCAGACATTTCAAGCAGCGCCAGGCCAGAGGGACATTTACATGATTGTTTTTGTTTTCTTAAATATTTACAGTGTTAAACTAACCCAGTGTTGCTGAACAGAAACTTTCTGGAACTATGTCTGAACCTGTTCCAGGTCCAGTGCTGCACGTGACTCCTGCCTGTTTGCCTTTGGGAACCAGGGTTTGGCTTCGGGCTCTCCGATTCCCAGACGAGGTGGCTGAGTCCCCGCCGCAGCAGCAGCGCCTCCCACCTGCCCCCGTATAAGTCCGTCAGTCACAGAGATGCTGCTGGAGTCTCCTTTAGAATCAGCCCTGAGACCCTAAAGTCAGAGTCTCCAGATTGAACGTTAATGTCTCCCGTGTCTTTTTCGTTGATTCTGTGTATTAATGGGAAGATGTTGTTGTTAGTTGCTGTCGAGTCAGTTCCGATTCATGGGTGGCCATGTGTGCAGAGTAGAGCTGCTCCATAGGTTTTCAAGGCTGTGACCTTTTGGAGGCAGATCACCAGGCCTGTCTTCCGAGGTGCCTCTGGGTGGGCGTGAACTAACCTCTCAGTTAGTAGTTGATTGCTTAGCTGTTGGTGCCACCCCGGGACTCCACGTGGTGGGATGCCGAGGGAGATCCACGCATGGGGGATGCTGCCATAACAGGGTGGAAAACACCTTGAGGCTTATTTCCACGGAATACTCAAGTGAGAGGACAGCATCGTGGGGAGAAACCGTGTCGTCTTCCCAGTGTTTCTAAACCGTCTTGAAGAGAAGAATGTCTCCTGTCCCAGGGAGGCAAAACCCACTGACTTCCTCACCAGGGCTTCGTGTGGCTGCTCAGTATTTTTTGTGCGTTCCGGTCTCCCCTTAACTTCTCTCATTTATTAATGTTGACAAATCCACTCTTGGCTGTGAACCATTTTATTCACCATTTGTTTTTCTGATTCAGAGTGAACCTGAGTGCCTTAATCCTCAAATGGGAACTAATTGCTTGTTTCAGTGCTTAGCTCTGATCCTTTCTCAGTTCCCCCGACAGGGACGAGTTTCTTCCTGAGGGATCCGTGCTTGTTGTTCAAAACACAGTCAGAAAGGTAATGATTTGGGGGTGGGGGGGGCAAGGAGCCAGAGATGCAGAATTTTAATTTTCTTTTTTACGTAAGTAGTGTTCTCAAACTAATTTTATGTTATAAAGGATATACTCGTTGAAGTCAATAGATAAAATGTAGAAAATGATCATTTGGTCATTCTAGCAGGCCACGTTATTTCCCAGAAAAGAAGTTTAACTTTTATTGCCTGGTTTTCTTTTACTGTCTTCTGCAGAAGAAAGTTACTGATTTTCCAGAGTTTGGAATTAACATTCTGTGTCTGGTTTTGGTCTTAATCATGATCACTTATATGGAGTATCTTGGCTCCAAAAAATTATTAAAGCCACAGTCAATACTTGATATGGCTTAATTCCCTCTCCGACTTAGTATACAGAATATTCATTAATTTTTTTCTTTTTTCAGGGGCTTCATCGGAAAGAATATAGCTAGTAGATATTTTTGTTAAGATCTTGCTAAAGGGTGGAGTTGGAGTGGAAGACTGAGGAGGGAGAGGGGTGAGAAGGGTGGAGGGCAGGAGGGAGTTCCCTGCACATAGTCTGCGTCAGTAACGAGTAGCTCCTGGGTAGATGTGATGATCCCTGCTTTATACAGGAAGAAGGAGAAGCTCAGCGAGTTAAAGTAACTTCCCCAAAGTCCTACAGTCGCTGAGTGGGGGAGGCAGGGATTCCATTCCAGGCCCTCATTATGCCACAGTGCAGAGTTTTGCACATATTGTGCATCTTGTCCTTAAACAGCCACCTAAGACTGAGGATGCCCACCCTGCCTGAGGGTGTTTCCTTGGGGGCTGGGACCACCCACTGTCTGATCCCACAGGCCTGGGCTGGCCATTCATGTCATGGTTCAGGCCTACCTGGAGTCACAGACAGAGCTACTTCTAAAGGGTACTTTTCTTTTTGCTCTGGAAAAGCACAAATGGCTCACCTTCAGCTATTTCTATCCACTGTCTACTGTCTGTGGAGCAAATAATCTGAGAAGCTGGACTATATGAAGAAAAGCGGGCATCATTAACAACCTGAGTTATGCAGATGACACAACCTTGCTCGCTGAAAGTGAAGAGGACTTACGGCACTTCCTGATGAAGATCAAAGACCACAGCCTTCAGTATGGATTACACCTCAAGATAAAGAAAACAAAAATCCTCACAGTTGGACCAATAAGCAACATCATGGTAAATGGAGAAAAGTCTGACGTTGTCAAGGATTTCATTTTACCTGGATCCACAATCAATGCCCATGGAAGCAGCAGTCAAGAAATCAAAAGACGCATTGCATTTTGCAGCTAATCTGCTGCAAAAGACCTTTTTAAAGTGTTGAAAAGCAAACGTGTCACTTTGAGGACTACGGTGCACCTGACCCAAGCCATGGTGTTTTTGATCACCCCATATGCATGTGAAAGCTGGACAATAAATAAGGAAGACTGAAGAAGAATTGACACCTTTGAATTATGGTGTTGGCGAAGAATATTGAATATACCATGGACTGCCAGAAGAACGAACAAATCTGTCTTGGAAGAAGTACAGCCAGAATGCTCCTTAGAAGCAAGGATGACAAGACTTTGTCTCATGTACTTTGAACATGTTATCAGGAGGGATCAATCCCTGGAGAAGGCCATCATGCATGGTAAAGTAGAGGGTCAGTGGAAAAGAGGAAGACCCTCAACAAGATGGACTGACACAGTGGGTGCAACAGCGGGCTCAAGCATAACAATGATTGTGCGAATGGTGCAGGACCGGGCAGTGTTTCATTCTGTTGTGATAGGATCTCTATGAGTCGGAACCGATTAGAGGGCACCTAACAACAACAACAACAATTTACTAAAACAAAGCTCTTGGCATTTCACCCAAGACTCTGCCCAAACCCAGTGCGGTGGAAAGAACCGGCTGTGGTCGGGGAGGCTGGAGGGCGGTTGAAGATGTAGAATGCAGCATAGCCTCAGGCATCTGGCCCAGGGCGGGTCCATTCTGGGACTTCCTGGTACTCCTCGGTTCAGGCTGCAGTTCTGAGAGGCCTCTGGTCAAGGTAAAAGACCCCACATATCCTGTTGGTGGTGACCCTCACAGCAGCATTTAGAGACAGGTTGAACAAGACAGAGAAGGAACAAGAGGAGAGGGAGGTGGGGCCTTTTTGAAACTGTCACTGCAGTGCCTGACTCCCAGGCTAGTACTTTCTAGGGTCATCTCCCCCATGACAATAGGTCAGAAGATCGGAATGGCAGAAGCCATGGGGCCTTCGGAGTCCGGCAGACCCAGGTTCAAGTCCTGGTGCTCCCCCTCACCAGCTCTGTGACCAGCCCCAGCATCTAAGCTGCCTGACTTTGCTTCCTCATCTGTTAAGTAGGGATAACACCCTCTACTTTACAGAGTTGTGAGGATTAAGGAAAATGAGGTAACACATAGAACACGTACCACTGGTCCCGGGACACACAGATGATGCTCAGTAATGCTGTGTACAAGGCCCAAAGCTGCTTTCTCATGCGTGGCCACCACTTGAACCTGGTCATCACTGGAAATTACCCCCCTTAGAATCGTCATCCTCTAAACACCTTCTCTGACCACAGTTTCTCGTCCTTCTACCTCTCCCACTAAGCCTTCCTGTCTACTCTTGGATGATGTATTTCTTTTTTTTCTCCCTAGCTGAACCTCTGTAGTAACAACAACAATGGCCATTACTGAGTACTGGCAGTTTACAGCTTTTTCCAAAGTCCATGCTTTTTCCAATGACTGCTACTCCACCCCTTGCTCCGTTTTGCAAGCGCTCAGCCCTGGTGGCACCCTGCCCCGTACTAAACAGATGTCCCTTTTTATTTTAAGGAAAGGCCACG
Source organism: Elephas maximus indicus (assembly GCF_024166365.1). Lineage (NCBI taxonomy): Eukaryota > Metazoa > Chordata > Mammalia > Proboscidea > Elephantidae > Elephas > Elephas maximus. Next base: position 65,325,533 of record NC_064841.1, on the reverse strand, counting down.
CGGCCCAGCAAGGACATCCCTGACCAGGCTCCCCCTTCTGAGGCGAGACCCCACTGTGCTCTGCACTCTCCCACTCTGTCTGCTCTGTGGCTTTGAAGCGGCCTGTTCACCTGTCTGCCTCTGTCTTCCTTCCCCTTTAGCTTCACAGAGGGCAGGAGAGAGGGCCTTCATCTTGTATTCCCGACCCTTAGCACAGGCCCTCTTGGTCCATAGGCAGCAACCCTCAGTGCTGACTGGATTTCTCTGCCCTGCGGTTTCTGGTTTCGCCTAGTCTTTCCCTTTGGCCCCTGTCTCAGCAGGAGACGTGAGTCCTCCCTCTGAGGCACACTCCCTCTCCCCACCCTCTGCCTGCTCTTTCGGTCACCCCCACAGCTCTCTGGTGCCACAGCCACTGCCTTACTGGTAAAACATCTTCAACTCAGCCATTCCCTCATTAAATATATTCCCCACTCTTCTGAGGGTGCGGCTCCCTTTCTGTCGCACAGCAAACCTCTGAAGGGCGAGGGCCCTCTGCCCTGGGGAAGGGGAGTGTGATGCAGGGAAAAGCTCCGGAAGAAGACAGTGGGAGGAGCAGGCTTCCTAATCCCTGCTTCCTCCCTAACGCCACTCAAATGACCCATAAAACCAAAAAGAACAGGAGTGGAGATGAGAGAGAAACAATTGTGGAAGATGGAAAGCAGAAATGAGTGGTAACCGATTTCACTACCTGGAGAACCAGAAACCAAAGTTCCTGCGTGGGAAGAAGCCACCGAGAGGCTGGCTGACTGGTGCCCAGCACACCAGGAGAGCTCAGTATTGCTGGCCACAGGCGGTGAGGCTGGGGCAGGGCAGGGACAGGAGGAAGGCTGTAGGTCTGCGGGGGCAGAGCCGTCTCCCCATCTCCCCTCAGCCCTGGTGAAGGCAGGTGGGTTACTGCTAGCGAGGCTGAGCAGGAAAGGCTTGGTAATGGGGCCACCAGGCCCAGCTGAGGAAGGCTATAGGTCTGCAGGGGCAGAGCCGTCTCCCCATCTCCCCTCAGCCCTGGCGAAGGCAGGTGGGTTACTACTAGCAAGGGTGAGCAGGAAAGGCTTGGTAATGGGCCCACCAGCCCCAACTGCGGAAGGCTGTGGGTGGCATCCTGAAAATGGGGGTTGAGTGAAAGTCTGCATACCTCCAGATTCTGTTATTTAAGGGTCCCCAAAACCAACCCCAGTGCCCCTGCCATGAGCGTGCCTCTCGCTGGGCTCTGTCCTTCTCAAACACAGCTCCAGTCTCACTTTTAAATTGTGCCTCGTCCTTCAGTATGAAAGGACAGCCGAGGACTGAAGGATTGGAGAAGCCTCTTAAGCAGACGGAGATACCAAAACAAAGAGAAAAGAGGAATTTAGGAGAGGCAGAGGCGATGCAGGGAAAGAAGACAATTTTTAAAATAACCCACGATCATATCTTCAGAAATATAAGAGATAATATTGTGTGTGAAAGAAAAAGATGCTAAAGAATTTTATAGAGAAGAAGAAGAAAAAGATCTTGGAGATAACTATGACAGAAATAAAAATTAGTAGAAGGATTGGAAGGCAAAGCAGATTATGAAGAAAAAAACCTGGAAACAGGAGAAACGGTAAGAAAATTACAGGATTGAGCCAAGATGTCCAACACCTGAGTACTGGGAGACCCCAGACAGAGAACAAGCAGGAAGGAGGCGGGGGGGGGGGGAATTCCCTACAATCTAAGATACGAATTTTCAGATTAAATGGAGTCTAGCCCAATGAATGGGAAAAAAAAATCTATAAGATACAAAAAAAAATACAACATCATATAATTTCATAGTCAAAAGACCTTCAGAGCTTCCAGAGAAAAACTCAGATCATATACAAAGGATTGGTGAATCACAATGCTGAGAACAAGGGAGATTGGAAGACAGTGCAGAAGTGCCTTTGAATTTCTGAAGGAAAATTATTTCTAGAATAAGCTGCAGCAAAATGAGGGCGTCAACCAAGAAAGGGTACGTGGGACCCCAGAGGCAGGGACCCCCGTGCAGGGGAGGGAGATGCTGCTGGCTGCTGGGCAGGAGGCTCCGGGGAGAGATGACTCCAGGAGAACGGAGCTCGGACGGGAAGAGGGGTGTGAACATGCTGAAAGGGTTTTTACGGTTCAAAAAATTTGAGGCTCAATTACTGTCATAGAAACTTGAGCAAAGAGGGGAAGGAAAAAAAAACTAATTTTTAGTTCCAAGAAAAACAAAAAGTTGTCCAAGAAGAAATTCAGTGATGGTACACTATGTGCCTTAGCCGAGTATAGTATTTACATAGTTCTAATACCGAACTGAGTATGATCTTAACCAATGCTGTGTTGGGAAGATGGCGGGGGCGGGTGTGTGTGTTTGTGGGGTGGCTAGGGGGGTCCAGCCTTTGGCCTCCGTAGTAATAACAGCAGCCAGCGTTTAATGGGGGGCAGTGGTGGCTCAGTGGTAGAATTCTCACCTTTCATGCAGGAGACCTGGGTTTGAATCCTGACCGATGACCCTCATGTGCAGCTACCGCCCGTCAGTGGAAGCTTGCGTGTTGCTATCATGCTGAACAGGTTTCAGCCGAGCTTCCAGACTAAGACTAGGAAGAAAGGCCTGGTGATCCACTTCTGAAAGTCAGCCAGTGAAAACCCTGTGGATCACAACATTCTGACCTGCAACCAATCACGGGGCCGATGCAGAACGAGGCGGCATTTCATTCAGTTGTGCCTGGGGTCACCATGAGTCGGGGGCCGCCTGGTGGGCAGCTAATGACAACATTTAATGAAGGCTCCGTAAGCATGCCAGGGTCGGCGTCCGTGCCGGGGTCGGCGTCCCTGCCCGGGGTCGGCGTCCCTGCCCAGGGTCAGCGTTGACACCTCCCACGCATTGCCTCATCAGAACTGACAGCCGTCCTGAGGCAGGCTGCCATTATCCCTTCATTATGTAGTTGAGGAAACTGAAGCACAGAGAGTTTAAGTAGCTGGTTTAAAGCCACACAGGTAATAAGTGATAACGCCAGGGTTGCACCCCAGGCAGTTTGATTTTAAAGTCTGTGGGTGAGTTCCAGACCTAGAGAGATGTCAGGGTGCCTGGAGAGAGAGGAGGTGGCAGCCTGCAGGGCACTGGGATGGAGAGGGTGAGAGAGCTTTAAGCAGATTGACAAGGACCCTCTGGCTGCTGTGTGGAATAGGCTGTAGGGGAACAAACAAAGCAATGGAGGCCCAGTTAGAAGATGGTGCAGCAGTCCTTGGACCAGGGGTGAGAATGGGTCAGATCCTGTTACCACTTGAAGGAGTTGACAGGTCTTACAGGAGGGCTGGAATGGTACGAACAGTTAATGTGCTCAGCTGCTAACCAAAAGGTTGGAGGTTTGAATCCATCCAGAGGCACCTGGGAAGAAAGGCCTGGCAATCTACTTCCAGAAATCAGCCATTGAAAGAAAACCCTATGGAGCACAGTTCTACTCCGACACACACACGGTTGCCGTGAGTCGGAATTAACTCGACGGTAGCTTGTAACTTGGAACTAGAGGATTGGATGTGGGGTGTGGGAGAATCTGTCAGGGTGATTCCTCCCAAATGACTGGTCTCCAGGCTGTCTCATGGCCAGATCCAAACCCACCATTGTCTCAGTTCTCATTTTTCTTGATGGCTCCTCAGCCGTGCACACTGGGTCTCCACACCCCACTGCTCAGTCCCTGTTCTGTCCTGTCCCTCTGCAGACTCGTCGCAGAGTCCTCTCCTCACCCCTCTTGTCTTCTCAAGACTCACCATCTACCAATTGCACTCTCAATTCCTGTCACCATTTGCACCATGCTCCCCATCCTCCTAGTCATGGGCTTCAAGTGGCCTGCTCCCTCCTGATGCTCACCAAGCAGCTGAGTCCTGTTGGTTTTAACTCTGACTTCAGATCCCAGGCACGCTCCCCCACCGTCAAGCCTGCACCTCTCTAATCTGTCCTCCCCACTGCCGTTAGAGTCACTGTATTTAGAGCTCAGACCACCTTCTCTATTCAAGGTGCCCAGTGCTATCAAATGCCACCCCGGCCCCCAGTTTTCCCCCTCACAGCAAGCCTTGTGTCCTTCCCATGGCAAGCCTTTCCTAGTGTGGCCTGCCTGAGACCTGTGCAGCACTTGACATTCCATGGGCTCGTGAGAGGCAGGGAGGACAGGCGGAGGGTTGCACACTAAGCCATCAGCACTGTGGAGGTCCACTGAGGCACCCATCCTTACCTCCCTGGAGAGGGGAGACAAGCCTGAGCCCCCACTGCATGTCCCCTGATGGCCCTCATTTTGCTGAGAAGACAGAAGTCATGTGAGTTAGGCTTGAGTTTTCCAACATGCACACAGCTATTGGTGGCAGAGTTCTCTTGACACACCGGTGTCCTCGGGTCACCCCACAACGTTATGGGCCGCTTATTGGCCGATGCCGGGGGACAGACATGTTTCTGAACAGGCAGTGCCGTTTCCAAAGCTGGTCTCAGAGAAGCTGCCACAAGCCTTTTATTAAATAGTGTTGGGCAAATAGGACAGTGAGATGCAAGGTTCTGAAGAGAGAGACCTCGCCCCCTTTTAAATTTGTTTCCATTTTTGAGTCACTTTCACACAAATCACTTTTGTTGATTATGTAACTTCTCGTGGCCCAGACACAGGCAGCAAACATTCACCTTCACATTCGAACAAGGTTGCTGCAGTGAGTCACAGTGAAGCATCGCTCCCTCCGTGACCTTGAAGCTTTGCTAGGCCATACTGCCAGGACCAGAATGTAAATTTAATGCTGGAACCTCAGCTCTCTCTTGTAGCTGGATTACAGGTGACTATATAAATTTTCTTAAATATATCTAAATTTTCTATAATCAGCATTTACTGTGTAATTCTTCAAGTCCTTCTAGAAAGGTTGAAATCTGTTATTTCTGGAAAATGGCACTTCTGTGGGACGTGATCCCAGGATAGGCTGTGTCCATCTGCAAACAACTGTGCTCCTAAAACCAACGTCCTTTACCAGGAAACAGCCAGAAAGGGTGGTCGGCATTTCCAGGAGCCTCAGAACCCACCACACAATAACCAAGAGGCGTGGGTCCTGGGTGCCAGGAGCAGAGGCTCACTGAGGTTGCTCCCACTAGATGGGGTAGGGCCAGAGACCTCCGGGTCTCCTCTGGGGCTGCGGCAGTTGAGTTTCTGAGCAAAGGATGGCATGTACTAGTTGACGCCTAACTAAGGACATTTTTACTGCAGACGTTTGATTTGAGGAAGTACCTGCTCAGCTGTGGCTCTGACAGTGAGACTTAGGGGCTGTAGCTGCAGCACCAGGCTGGTTGGGAGCCTCTGTGAGACCCAGGTCTGCTGTTTGAATGAGAAGTTCTGTTGAAGAGCCACGGGGAGGCTGATATGCCCCATCTTCCTGGCACAGAAGATGGGTATGCTGTGTGTGCCCTGTGGCTGTGAGTACCCAGTTCAACACTGGGGGGCACCATGGGCCCCAGAGCCAAAAGCAGAGCCATCATCATGTTTTCCTCAACTACATGCAAGATTATAAAGCCATAAACATTTGCCCCTTTCGCTAGACCAGGGGTCGGCCAAACCTGGCCCAGCAGATGTTTTTGTGTGGCCTGCATGCTAAGAATGGCTTTTACATTTTTAAATGGTTGAGGGGAAAAAAAATAAACAAACATAAGGCTATTTTGTGACACATGAAGATTACAGGAAATTCACATTTCAGTGTCCATAAAGTTTTATTGGAACACAGCAGCTTTTCGCTCCAGCGACAGAGCAAAGTAGTTGTGACAAAGATCACATGGCCTGCCAAGCCTGAAATATTTCCCCTCTGGTCCTTTATAGGACAGAAGAGGTTTGCAACCCCAACTCCAGACTGAAAGCTTCTGTTCATTTCTTTGACATGGATAACATGTACCCGCTTGTGTTTTCTCATTTGTAGCTTCTCTAGCCAAAATGGCCCAAGTCTTTGTGTATGGGACCCTCAAGAGAGGACAGCCCAACCACCAGGTCATGCTGGACTGTACCAACGGCTCATCGGCCTTCCAGGGCCGGGGCCGCACGGTGGAGCCCTACCCTCTGGTGATTGCCGGCCAGCACAACATCCCACATCTGCTGAACCTCCCTGGAAGGGGACACTGTGTGGCTGGAGAGATTTACGCCATTGATGACCAGATGCTGCAATTCCTTGACGAATTTGAAGGCTGCCCAGACATGTATCAGCGCACTCCCGTGAGGATTGAAGTTCTGGAGTGGGAAGGGAGAGCCAGCGCCCCTGAGGAGATGCCAGCTGCTGGCAGGATCGTGTGGTGTTTTGTGTACAGCACAGCCAGCTACTCGCCAGAGTGGCTCCATCTCCCGTACCACGACAGTTACGACTCTCAGGGGAAGCACGGGCTTCCTTACAATCCACGGGAAAACAGATGAAAGCAGAAAGGACGGAGATGGCCCTGGTGATGGCGAGGTGAAGTCATCGTAATCTGTGCTCGCTGAATGCAGAAGCCGAATGGTGCCTTTCTAAACAAGTATTTGTAAAACTCAATCTTGCCGTGGGGGGGAGGGAATCTTTCAGTGATTTTACAAATAATTTTGACATGTTAATAACCAGATCCTACCCCACAGTCTACCCATTTGTATTTGTTAGCTGCTGAAAACATGTAGCCTTGAATGTATTTGATAAGAAAAATTTAGGATTTTAATTCCCCCAAATGGCATTTAGATGGAACTCATGTGTTATCATGCTTTTTTGGTGGTGGTTGTTTAGCTTTGCTTTAATCTGAAGATAATATTTAAAATGAATGTAAAGACCTTGTGTTGCGGCTAGATTTTAGCAGCACTACTGTATTGATTCTGGCCTGTAGCACCTAGAATTTTTTTTTTTTTTTTTTTTAATAAAAGCAGACTTTGGATGGCTTAATGTAATGAAAAAAATTCCTCAAGAAAAATATGCTATAGAGTATATCTAGAATCATTTGTCCTAATTTTCAGACTGTACTTATGCAGAGACTATTAAAAATGATAATTTAAAATTAAATGTTTTAGAAAATAAAACTGTTTATGCTATTGTTGGCCTTTTTGGGGTATACTTACTGGGTAGAATGTTCTTTTCACTCTAATCTGGCAAAATCATGAACACTTACTTGCTGGTACATACAGCTGAGTGCCTGGCTTTCCAGTGGAAATTTACCCAAGCCCAGCTCACAGCACCAAGGCCCCATTGCTGACTCCTGGAGGGGAACGGCATTGGTGTGGGCCCTTCAGAGAAGAGCCAACACATAAGTAATTTGTTCTTCAGACCTGACAGAGAGCTTAGCTTCCAAATACAAACAGCACTTCTTAAAATAATTTTAGCAAGGCACGAAGTACCAATTACCACCCGCCTCCGTCTGATGTTCTGTCAGTGGGGACGCGAGTCAGCATACAACTCTCTGCTGCTGCTCACCAGCAAAGTCTGAAATGTGTTCCAGGACTCTGAGGACTAAATGCAAATACAGCTGCTGGTCCTCAGTAACCTCGCCTTCTGCTGGGAGACTGCACTCTGTCTTCAACTTAATGGTAGACTGTGATCGCTGACTGCATCTGGCGTGAGCGGTATTTTTAGCCTGGTTTTCTTCATTGGGAACTTGCTTCACAAAAACACAAGACCAGGATCAGCTGATGGGCTTGTGGTAGCAGCATGCACTGGCCTTGGGAGTGAGGGTGCACCCTATCCAAGTCCCGGCCCGGGGCGTGGGGAGGCTGTACACCATGCTCCCGCTCAGGAGAGTTCTGGCAACACACAGGGGCATTACTTCTCCCCAAGGTGACGTGCCGGAGGAACCACTCAGATCCAAGGCTGCTGTTGGGTGTGCTGTTGAGTTGATTCCAACTCACAGCGACACTTCATGACAGAGAATTGCCTCATAGGGTTTCCTGGGCTACAGTCTTCACGGGGGCAGATCACTAGGTCTTTTCTCCCCACAGTTGCTGGGTGGGTTCAAACTACCGATCTTTATATTAGCAGCTGAGGACTTACTTACTTAACCATTTTATCGCCAGGGTTCCTTTAGATCCAGAGCTACCCTGTTTAAAGCCATCATGGTAAGGGGGTTATCAAAATAAAAACACTATACAATCTTTAGAAAGTTATGAATAATCAGAAACGGGTTAGGTCCTCAATATGGAAGGAGTAAGGTCATCAGGTAGAAGATGGCCAATGGTAATCTGAGTAAACTGAAGGCAGAGGACTGGAAGTTTATGTCATTTTAAAAAAGGATCACAGTGAAATGCTAGTATTTAAAGTCTTCTGGCACAGGCTATTCTCTTGTGTACATTGTCTTCATTCAGAAAAAGGGCAAACTAATATTTAGACAAACGCTCAGTTTTATTGATTTAGTTTTGACACTAGGAAATCTCACAGCAGAAGTACAAATGATATGTACAAGTATTTATATCAATAAAAATTTCCATTGGTGATTTTTTTGGCAGAATGCTGGTTTTGACTATATGTGGAATAAATATGACCGTGTAAATCTGCTGCACAGGAGCCTTCCTGTAAAATGCTTGACTCAATTGAGTGTGAAAGAGTAATAATAAAAATGGCTAATTAAATTGGGTGATGACTGAGAGGCTATAAATACTTCATTCCAGCTCCACCAGCAGGTCCCCTTCTCCAACTGTGTCTCCAGTTTTACAGTGCACGGATTTCACCTTGAATTAAAAAAAAAAGAGGCGAGAGTAAGCATTATTGAGTAGAACCTGGTGGGAGGCAGCCTCCCAAACTGTACCTGGACATGAAGAGCTGGCCTCGTCAGGCTCTGGGGCACAGATGCAGCCCACTCAACTCCTGCCTAGCCCAGAGGGAGCCTGAGACTCACCTCCTAGAGGCCAGGCTGGGCCTCACCCCATCCCCTGCCAATCTCCCCTGTCCTTGCAAGCCCACTAGCCCAAGAAGTGCTTTTCCAGGGAGGTTCTTGCTGCACTACCCCTCTGGCACCTTGCAGAAGTCGGGGTTTCTCGGTCTCGTCCTAAAAAGTCTAAGACATTTATGCCCACCCAGCCCGGCTACTCTTTCTTATGAATTTAGGTTGAAGAAATGCTCTTTGAAAGTTAATGGTGTGCTTGGTTTAGCTTTAAAAACAATACAAAATTATACAATATTTAAAACAGGTACTGATTAGAGGAGAAACTCCCTAGCATGATCATAGACTTCTTCGGAAGGGAAATGAAACACTCAGATGATCTGTGGATGGACGGACTGTGCTGTGTGGCGCAATACGCCTTTTCATTCCACCGATTTCTCCCGTTCCCAAATCTGTGTTCAAAGATGTAAACTTAGCAGGGACAGGGGAGGCGTGGGGAAGAGACAGCCATCTGACTTGGAGGGTCTTGCTTGGGCATGAAAATGAACAGTAGGTTAACCCTAATTGGCTGTATGGGCAGTTGGCACCCAGGAAAATGCTGGCGAGGTCTGATTTGGTGCACTCACCGGTGTCCTGTGACGCCATTGTGAGCTGGCTATGAAGGCCTTTTCCTCCTAAATGTGAGCCCGGTGTTTTTAAGAATGATGTGAACCCATGCAATGAGTACTTCAGAGGCCTCATCTGGCAGATGCTTTTTCACAACCCCAAATTCTCTGATGTTTGTGTGTGATGTATTTTTAATGATGGTGCAGTTACCAGAGTGGATGGTCTGCTTCCACCATGAACTGTTCTCCGGGAGGAAAGATGACCCTCCCAGCCTCCAGGCTCGAACAGGGCCTGCTCCTCTGGGCTAGGCCATCTGACCACTCTTGCTATGTCCTGTTGGTTTGGAAACGAGATGTGGGGGTGGGGGCAGGAATGGGATGGACAGGACAGACTCCAGCTAATCGAGGTTGGACCAAAGTACAGAATTCACTGAGACCCCACCAGTACCCCCTGGAAAAGCAGCTGCTGATGGCAAGGGGGCAGTGTGGTGTCTACCGGAGACCCAGGCCACAATGAAGGACATGTACCGACAGATAGGGCCCCACGTTCCTTCGAGAACGAGGACCACTACCTCTTAGTCCAGCAACATGGCGGCCCTTGGCACACAGCTGACATTTACTCTGGTCACTAAAACCCTGGCTAAGTCTCATCATGGACGGAAACCCCGTGATGCTAGTGTGGCGTAAATGCTACATAAATAATCCCAATGAACAAATGTAAAAATTTGATATGAACAGAAACCAACATTTCCTTGTTTGCTTTCAAAAAAAAAAAGTAATCGGATTTAGAAACCAGAATTTCTAAAAACCTACAAATCTTATCATTCAACTCTCCCCCAAACCCCATGGTGGGTGAAAGTGCTTGCACCCCTCCTCCGGCCCAGCCAACCCGCTCAGGGGCCACCAGCCAGCCCAGGGCCTCTGCACTTCCTGCTGAACCTGACGTGGGGTCCTCCTCGGCCTGTTCTCTGACAGTCGACTTCACTTCCTTCCGGGGTGACAGACCATGGCACAGACAGAGGCCGTGTCTCTGACTGCACACTTTTTTGTGAACTGATGGCGGATGGTATTTCTCTCTGCCACAGCACACTATGTCCCCGTGGCTTCCCAGGAATACAGGACACAACCAGCTCTTGTGCTGTTCCCCATCATCATGCTCCCAAACCCAGACATCCTTCGGAAATGCATCATTTTACTAACAGTGTCTTTAATTTACCCTCAGGGACAAAAATGAAGTTATTGCTTAAAAGGACTTCTCTATTTTCTCCCAGGAGAAAACACATTTAAGAAGTTTTGCTTTGAACAAATTTTAGCACGAACACATCTTCGCCTCCCCTCCCCTCCCTCCCTCCCAATCATTAAGTCCCACATGTGTGCGTGGGGGCTACTCTTGATCTAAAATTGAATTGTTCTCTTTGTGAAGAAATTATCATGAAGAGTTGCATTAATTTTTGCAATCCGTAAAACCATTTCCTTCTGTGTCACCTAAGTCTCAGATAACGAATTGCCTCCAAGACAGATGTAAACATTAAAAATTAAAGATTCCTTAATTTGAAAGACATTAAGGCGAAGAACAATTGTTCTTTGACTACCTGACATAACACGCAGAGCCTCTTCTGGAAGGCCGGCTCAGTGTGAGGCAGGGAGGTGTCCGTGCAGACAGGGTGAGCTCCCCCACCTCTGTGCCCTCATCTGTGAAGGGGAGGGTGGACGGGACGGTCGCCATGGTCCCTTGCAGGCTTAACATGACTCAAAGGTGTAGGCTGTTTCCTGTTTCAGAGCCAGCCTAATGTGCGGCTCACAGGGACATACCTTTCCAGTTTTCCCAGCTGCCAGGCTGTTCTGCATTTTCATGGCTTCAATCACACAAATCTCCTCACCTTCTACTACCTGGGAAATGAATAAAAAATGGAAAGAAGATTTAAAAGCATTCTCATTTTGCCAAAACGCTCAAGTGGAGTCATTATTCAAATTATTTTTCAAATACTCTGAAGTTGTATACCAACAGCCTCAGGTGCTTCATGTTCAAAGTTCGCCATCAGGGGGTTCAGAGTTCATCTTCAGGGGAGAGCAGAGAAAGGCCACTAACTTCATCACCATTCAGTCCAGGTTAGAAAACAGAAGTACCTACTGTGGGAGGTGCTGGTTGTGGGCTTCCCCTGGGAAGCTCTGACTCTGGCTTTGCCACAATCTGAGATGCTGTAAAAATAGACTGTTTTTCCATTTATATGAAATGTCCAGAATAAGCAAATCTATACCGACAGAAAGACTGGTTGCCTAGGGCAGGCGGGCGCTGGGTAGAAAAGGGGAGTGACTGCTAATGAGTGCAGGGTTTTGGGAGAGGGGGGTCACTGAAATGTTCCCAGATGGACCGTGCTGATGGGTGCTTAACTGAACATACTAAAACCACTGAATTACACATTTTAAAGAAGTGAGTTTATGTATGTGAACTGTATCTCAGTAAAGCCCTGGTAATGCAATGGTTAAGTGCTCGGCTGCTAACCAAAAGGCTGGCAGTTCAAACTCACCCAGCTGCTCCTCAGGACAAAGAGCTAGCAATCTGCTCCTATAAAGACTGCAGCCTAGAAAAAAACCCTACGGGGTTGTTCTACTCTGTCGCATGGGGTTGGTATGAATTGAAGATTGACTCAGTGGCACCCAACAACAAAATTTTTATAAACAATGAGTGTTTCTGTCTGCAGACCTGGTGGACTGGGACAACAGCTTAGCATCAGGCCATGAGAGCTACTGTCCCATCCTTCACAAGATGAGAAGACCGACGGCGAGCAGGCTCCCGGAAAGCCCCTTCCAACGCAGGAAATGTCTTCTAGAGCTGTACCCACCCTCTTGCAGAGACTGCGGTAGCTCCCAAAGGCACACACCCTCACTCCGTGTGTTCTGGTGTTTGCCTTTCATTAGGAGGGAAATCCAGGCTGAGCCGAGTATTATAAGCCCATGCGGGTGAAGCCTGAGGCTTCCATCCAGCAGTCATCTGTGACCGAAGGCCCCTCTGTTTATTCTCTTTTCTGCCCTTGCTGGAAGAGCATCAGGGAGCTGGGCTGGGTTTTTCTCCGACCTTTGTGAAGCCGGGCCTCCCGGTCTTTGAAATGGGAGAGGTTAGTTTCCTAGGGCAACGAGCTCTTTGGGGTACGGGTGGGCATCCCCGTGTGGGACCTCCGCACGTTCTCCCCGCCATGGCGTGCACATCCAATGCATCCAGTGCCTGGAGAATGTTCCTTCCTGTAATCCCCAGATGATCTCAAAATCCCCCTCCCGGCCCCCCATGCGGCACAAGCTGTCTTGCTGGCAATGGCGAGTGCCTGGGAGCCCCATGTATTCCTCTCCTCTGCTGTTCAGGTGGTGGGTTGTTTTTTCCTGGCACAGAAATATAGGAAGAGAGGGAATGCCAAAGCTTGAGTGTTGGCACGGAGGAGAGACGCTGTGCGGAAGAGCTGGGCCTTCAAGCTTTGTGCTCACTGCCCTTTTTGATTCATTTTCACCTGGCATCTGCATTCCTTGGAGAGGGAAGATTCCAGTGTGAGGGCTGTTCTTCAAAATGCAAAGGGACAGAGGCGAGGGTGGCGAGGAGGCAATGCAGACGCTCCAGCCAGCCATGTCAGACCAGTGACTCTCTCATGCAGCAGCTTTAGAATCTTTTTCCTCTTTTCCAAGGCAGGCAGCAATCAGGGCAAGTTCCGTGGAAGCAGTGCCTGCCATTTTTCTTCACGTGTAAAAACCCTGGTGGATCCAGACTATGGCTTCTTAGACAAAAGCTGAAGGTCCAGGACTCATGGAAACAACATCCCTACCCAAGGACTGGGCCCTTTGGGCATCAGGTCCAGTGTGGCTTTCTGGGAAATGGACCTGAAATGCAATGTATACTCCAACCAATAGTTAGTAATCAGTCCTTCACCTCTGGGCTTGGTAGCTTCCTCCTTCGCAGATGGAGGAGATGGATGAGGACCACCACAGTCGCTGCCATGTCAGCTTGTCTCCCCACCTCCCGCCCAGCCCAATAATCTTCCTCTGCTGGCATCCTGAGCCACGGGGTTGCTCAGAGCCCCCTCTGCAACCCTGGCCCCACCAGTCCCTCATGGGTGGCACAGCCCTGCCCCTCTGTCAGCAGGCATGGCCTCTCACAGCTGCTCACCCCTCTGCAGCTGCCCGGCCCTTGTCCCATTGCTCAGACAGAGCCCCTCACTGTTTCTTTATACGGATCTTCAGTTAAGTGAATCAGTAGTTAATATGCAAATATAAAAAAAAATGAACCCAAGAGATTTCCAATGGTTACACGAAAGGGCCAAAGACTAACATGACGAAGAGGCCCCAGAAGACACGCTAAGCTCCACTCCAGGCTCTGGTCAGGCCTCCCAGGCAGTCAGATTCCAGCCATCAGAGCTGGGGGCCGTGGGAAATGAAGAATGAGTTTCTGGGGCCCATGACTGCTGCCCACTGACTACTCTTCCTGGCTAGCTTTCTGAAACACAGGTGAATGCCAATACCAGATGCCCTACTAGTAATCAGGAAAACAAAACCTCTGATTGAGCCAGGTAATCAGGAGAAGTAGAAAGGTACCAAAGTTAAAACGCAATCTCTCCGATTGTGTGATGCTGATAATTTGATTAAAAGGACCTCAAAAAAGCATCTCTGGGTCCGAAGTGACCCCACCTCTACACTACCTTCACTCTGGCCACCTGCAGCAAAGCGCTGAGCCCCAGAAGCAAGTCCGTGCAGCCTGGCCTTCTTCTCATCCCTTGTTTTCTCTCCCTCTTCCTTTCGGGGCGTCTACTGGTCTATGGATATTACTCCTCTCTTTCCACTTAGAGCATCTGTTTTATAGATGGTTTTCACTCGTTCATCCCTAGGAAATAACTTTTGGGAGTTGGTCCTGGAGAGCCCATGAAATAGTGAGAGAAGTTTTGTTCACTGGACTCATTATGCCAACATGAATACGCACAGGAGTTTGATCTAATTTTGAGTTGTTTGATTCCTCAAAAATCCAAGCCAGAGGACCGAATAACAAGGCAAATGTTATGTCAGAGTACACACCTGAAGCTCTGCTCAGGCCTCTATGGAGCAGGTGGCTGGAGGTGGGAAGGTGGGCTTTGCCGATGGCCCAGCACCGTGCCGGGGCTCCGGTTTCCAAAATACCCAGACGGCATGACAGCGCTCTGATAAGACACAGCTGCAGGAATCTGGAAGCTTCGTTGTTCACCTTTGTCTGCTTCTACAGAAAACACTGCCGTCTCTCCCCTGCTCCCCCCTTCCCCGGAGCTGTGAGGGAGCAAGGCAGTGCGCCCGCCACAGGCAACCCTTCTGGATCTCCCCTGGGTGCTCAGAAAGCGGGGTGCTGACTGAGTGCACAGAGATGGCTCTTAAAAACGCCGCTGCAACAAAAGCACTGGCATGCTACTGACGGGTCTGTGGGAGCGCGCTCCTCTCCACTGTTGTGAATCATCCGCTGAAGACTTACTGGTTGTGACAGGATGTCTCCAATGTTAGGCTTACAAAATGGTCACAAGCCTCGCAAGTCTTTTTGATAAACCCGGTCGGCCTGATGTAGTTCTCCGCTCGCCGTCTAATTGGTGCAAAGTTCGTAGGCCCAAATCCTGTATCTTTCATCCGGCTTATTGAGTCTTCTCCTTTGACACAGGGTCAAGGCTCCCATTCGCATCCGATTAGTGGAGCGGCACTCATTAAGCAGGAGCTTGCCTTGCACCAAAATGAGTTAGCTGGAGAGAGAAGTCAGCCCATTTACTCAGCAGATTTCAGCCTGTTCAGGGGACCTGAGTGTCACACAGCATTGCTCTGTGCTGAAGAGTTTCAGGCATCTCCAGCTGATGGTTAATTGTGAGTGATGGGAAATAAGGCCCAGTAAAGCCAGCTGCTTGCCATGGTCGGCAAAATGGCTATAATGGATAATAATGGATATAGGCTGCCAATTTTCCAGTTTTACTGGCAAGTCTTCCAAGTGTAATTAAGGGAAGTTATAAATGATATGGAAACCTATCAAGTCCCATTTATTTTCAGAGGACTCTTTCCCCAGGGACTTTTATCTTCAAGCTTATAGCATGCTTTGTTGTGCTAATAATTTTAAACCACTTCTTATTTCTGATTAAAGCCCCCAATATCCTTCCACCAAGTTCTCTTCACTCCTCCCACAAAGATTAAAAGACCCAGAAATCTTCTGCTCATGCCTCCTTCTGGAAAACACGCTAAGACTGAGGCACGCTGGGCAACGTGTATCATTCAAACCTCAATCTCAAGTAAGGAAGCTTGAACAAAGTACAGGAAGAGAAAGAGGGAAAAGGAAAATTAAAAAAAAAAAAATCTCCACCAAACATAAAAGGAAGCCCCCCAAAGTACAGACTTGAAAGCAGCATTCACAACCACATAGTCCTCAGGAGGCGGTGTAGCTCGCTAATGTTATTTGATTTGGAATAAAGGCATGAAAATGATGGCAAAGGCCTAAAATCGGAGCTGTAAAGGATGACTGCACAGTATTCCATTTCTCAATTTCATCCTTCAGAGCCACAAAATGGGGGTGATACAGTGACTGGATGAGATTTACAGTAACAGCTGTGGTCTTCCCACACAAGGGAGGCCCTTCTAATGGGCTCAGGTCTGTTTTGAACAGACGGGGAGCAACAAAACAAGGTTCCCTGTTAGGAATGTGCAGTCGTATTTCTGATCAAGAAAATGATTATGGGAGTGAGATTTCCTTTAAGATGGACCCTACCCTCTTTTGTTGTCCAAGTCCAAGGCTGTTTGAAAGGGGTTAGCATTTAAACATAGAAAAGAGGACCTCAACGGCATACAGCCCCCGCCCCCCACAAGCAACTGTAAAGAACGCACAGGAAACGGTGCCAGTGGCATATGGCTTTCTACTGTGCTGAACATTCAGACAAAAGACAGGTTCATCAGTCACTGGAGTATCTGGGTAAAAAATTAGCTCCTGATGGATGGTATTTTGAGCTTACCTGCTGCTCATACATTACCAGAGAAACATGGGTTCTGAAAGCCACATGACATTAGAAACTGCAGACCATGAAATATGACACGTGCAGAAACACACAATGCCGGCCAGATTATACAATATAATAAATAAGCTATTTACACCCTCGGCCTAAAATTGGGCCCACTGCAAGGAGCCCCGGGTCACTTCTACACAGGCCAATTAATGCACAGCGTCTGTGGGGTGGAAGCAGGGCAGGAAGCACTTCCGAATGATTTTAGCAATTAAGAGAAAACTGTTTCCTGCCCGTTCAGACAGCAACTGTTTCAATGCAAGAGTGAGCACCAAATCGCTGTATGCAGCTGAAAAATTAAGTCTCCTTTTTGGGGGAGAGGGGTGGGTGGGAGGAAGAATTTTTATGGAAAAAGGAGCCTGCTTTTGTTGTCCTACATTCTGGTTTTTCTGCCAAATTAGACAGAAGGCTCGAGGGCTGACCGGCCTGCCGCGGTCTCCCCTTGTGCAGCGCAGAGCCACCCGAAAAACATGGATCAATATCAACCCTGCTGACTATGCCACAAAAGTGAAAATCCTTCAATTACATTTTCTACTTAGAACACAGGTGCTTGAATGCAATGCATTTTAAGGGCCTTAGATCTGAAGAAAGGCACAGTTAACAGCAACAAGGGAAAAGGCATCTCAGATTTGGTTAAAACGCACTGACGCAATCTGATTAGAAGAACTTCCTCTTTCTGAGCTGCTAAGATAGGCTGGTAAATACCCCTGATATTTCCTGCAGGAGAAATGTGTATTCACAGCCCAACATCTTCCTGTGATGAGAGGGGGAGAAGGGGCTCCAGGAGGCTGTGCTGTATTTAAGCAATGACGGCACCATCTTCACATTATAAAGAAAGAGATGCCACGCGACAGAAAGAAATGATGCCAAATTCCTTATCTTCACTTTAAGGCATCCTTTAATGGGTTTGGGGGCAAGCTGAAGGGCATGTGGGAGAAGAGTCCCCGTACTTGACCAGGGCTGCTGCCCCTGTGTAACCTGAGGTACACGCTTGCCCCAGGTTCACCTCTGCATCCCGCCGCTCGCCTCTCGTACTCTGGCTCCCTGGGATGGGGCAGTGGGCACTGAGACAGGGGCTTAGGAAGGAATAAAGAGAGTTGTGGCCAATACAAAATAAGTCCAGTTTTGTTTTTTTTAATTCCTTTTAAAATGGAGAAAAAATTCATTCCTTCCTGCCTTCTAAGTCAAGTCCAAAACTGGAGCCAAAGCCTAGAGTTACAACCAGAACTGGCTAAAGTTGGTATCGTTGACAATGACCTTTAAGACGTCCATCTGGATTCTACACCTCTGTGAAGGACTCAGTTGCAAAGCACTCGGTGCAATGCTGAGAAAAGAGATTTTGAATCTTGGTAGAGGTTGAGAATTGACATCTTCAAACATGTTCAAAACAAGGATAGCAGCAAACATACCTCTAATCTCAAGTAGATCATTCCTTGAAAAATAAAATCAAAAGTTAAATTTGCAGAAGATTTTGCCATAAAATATTTAATATTAAAGTTTATTTACTAATCTATAAATGTATGTTATATTGATAATCATCACTGACGAAGTTAAACTGTAAAAATTGCCAGACTGTTACCTCCAACAGACATTCACTGTAAAATTTTGAAAGAAATGCTCTCTGGAAAAGAGAAAGAAGCCAAGTTGAGGAGAGCGGCTACGTCTGGAGAAGGCGGGGCAGGCCGCGGACTGGGAAGGGGTATGCCAAGCAAGCTCACTGGACCTGCAATGTTTTATTAAACAAAATCCAAAGCAAAAGTGACAAAGGTAAACAGAGATCATGAGTGCTTGCCCTGTTATCCTTGATAGCTTTCTGTGTATCTGTAGTATTTCATAACTAAAAGTTTTAAACTGTTAAATAGGGAGTGCATGACTCTATACATGCTTCAGAATACAATCTGAGGTTTGGATGGAAAACGGGCATTTTGTCAAAGGAACTGCTTGAATGACCACTGCTATAAAATATGTAAGTTTAATTATTGTAATTATTTTGTGATTGTAAATCAGGGTGTCCAGGACCTGGAAAATCTATCCAACAGCCAGGCTAGTTGGTCTGCCAGGGTGAGATGTGATCACTGACATGCGGCTGCGTGAGGCACACAAGTCTGCCAGACAGACACACCTCGTCGGGAAAGCCCGCTCCCACCCTCTCATCTAAAAAAAAAAAGAATACCTAAAAGCAAAGGAGTTTTCAGAGCTTGCCTAACACGGTCCTTTTCAAGAAGTGAAAAATAAAAGTCTCCCACCAAGTTTCCACGACGGCACTGGGTTCATGGGTTGGTCACCAAGTTTATTCGTGATTTCCTCAAGATTTGCTATAAGCTGAATTAGGGGATGATCTGGAGACAAGGGGAGATGTGACTGGCTGTCCCAGTCTGCAGTGGGCATGTGTGTTTGTGGCCGGCTGGCCCTCCATCTCTTCAGGAGCCCTACCCCTCCAGTAGCACACACTGTTGGCGGGGGGGGGGGGGGGGTGGTGGGAGAGTCAGGGTGACATCTGGGTGATGCTCCTACTGATTGTGACAAATGCTATATTTCCACTGCTGCACTTTTGGGTGGACTCTTATTTCCGTAAGACACTGTTCTCAAGAGCAGTAATCCCAAAGACCTAATTACACCTCTGCTGAAGGTCAGTGCCATTACAAAATGTATCTTCCTCATCTTGGCCCCCCAAAACTACCTCTAAGTCTGTCTTAATAAAACAGAATGGGCAAATGGCAAGAAAGAGCAGTAAAAGGTACTTAATATCAATCTATTATTTTACCTGATTTCACAAACTAATAAGAAAGAAAGAAAGGTCAATGGGCAGACAGCTCATTTGCGGTGTGTGTCTCGCTTATTTTTTTTTTTATGTATTAAATAAGAAGAACACTTCTGATGCAAATCTGGGATGATCGCAGAACCTAAATGTAAACTGGGGATGAATCTTAACTAAATGTAATGCTACAGCATTCCTTTGGGATGGATCTTTTTTGTTTTGTTTTGTTTCTGATTATCAAAATGCTAACAAAATAAATGTGCTCATAATAACTTTATTTTATACTTCAAATCTCAAAGTGAAAACTGTGCAATAAACTCAGCAAATGTAAGTCAAACACTAACATGAGGAAAAAGGCATTCAGCCATTATTCTGAAAGAATATATATTTTTAGTCAGGAGTATAATAAAGATAGAAGTTTAAAAATAAAAACAAGTTATAAAAATGCTAACTTTGGTTACAGAAGTGCCCTCAGTCTATGACAGTGTTAAATACATAGAAAAATAGGTATTTTGCAAAGTGAAATGAAAATCAGTCATTGCACAAAGTATTTCCAGACGGCATATAAAATTGTCAAGTCCCTATGTATTCTTTTTTTCTGATTTAAATTTGTGATTCTTGATTTGAACAATCCACTGCTACTTTTTTTCTTACTGTTCGCTTGCATTCATTTTACTGTATTTATTAACTAGCATCCAATCCCCACACAGTAAATACACTTGCTCAAAGAGACTAATATGCAAACATCTAGAAATTGATTTAACTGCTCCATTTAATGGTATTTGATAGGCACTGAAAACATATTAGGAACTTCTGCTGAGTGAAGTCTAAAAATTCACTGACGGTAAAACATATGTCCTGAGCTATGTCCTGAGCTTAGGCAGGAAAAGTGTTTCAAAGGAGTCAGCTCTCAGACCATCACAAACAAAGCTCCCTGAGGGCATTTATTACATCTAAGCAGTTACCCCAAGTCGCTTTTTCCTGAGGCTTTTTTTTTAAACTCTGTTAAAATTGTTTGCTTCACAAAACAGATTTGTTATGCATTATTTATGTGACACTTATATAGAACATACTATTGTTTTACTTGGCAAAATATAAGTTACAGATCACTGAAATTTAAACTATAAAAAAGAACTTTTCAAAGACAAACAGAACACTTGAAGGCCCATGGTTGTTTTTAGATCATAGTTTCCCTTGAAAATACACAGAGATGACTGATTCCATTCTTTCTACTGGTAACAGCAGGACCTAGCCCCACCATTGTTATTACTGAGGAAAACACAACAGGCCTGGCAGCGTTAAAATAATTTAAAACCGTGAATCTGAAAACCTAAAAGTAGTCTTTTCTCGCAATGGTCTGAAGTAAGTGCCGTACTTTAGGTCCAAGGAGAGTGTATGGCATTGTAATTACAGGAGGCAGAATTTATCTGCAGAGTTGTTCTAAGAGCCAAGGATTAAACTTCTTACCCTGCATTTGGTGTAGGAATTAGTGGTTTGGGACATTTTTCACAAATAGCGGCTGAAGAGAAAACACTTCTACTGAAATGCAATGGCACGGAAATGGCAAGGAGGTTCTGCAAGGGCCAGGTGGCATGGAAGCCGGAGGGAGGAAGAGAAGAAAGCCTATGCTCTACCTGAGCAGCCTAGGAACAGCTGGACAAATAACATTTATAAGCAAGGTGACTGACCCAGAGATCACGAGCCAGTTCAGAGGTGCCCCCACCTTAAACACGTGCACACACGTGCAAACAGTTACCTCCGGGACAGGGCTCCTGTGCTCTGACTTGCAGGAAAAGATCAAATATAGTCCCCAGTTTTCCACAGTAACATGTTTTTAACAGTTCCCAAATTAAACTATTCCAGAATACCCACATTTAATTATTGGTTGTTATTTTCAATATCTGAGCTACTCCAAATGAACCAAGGACTAATATCACATTGTTTCTTTTTACTAAATGTCTTGTTTTCCCACAACATTAAATTGTTAACCAGGAAATGAAAAATATGAAGGCTGAATATAAACCCTTTATTATATGGAAAAACGAGGCTTGGAGAAAGCAGTGGTTGAAAAGCAAGAAGCCTGCGTTCATCTCGATCCTTGGCGCCCCGTTTACTGCCCCTGAGCAGCTACGTGAGGGGAGTGGCGCCCACAGCTGGCTGGAGGGCCAGGACCGTAGGCCGCCTGAACCCTTCCATCCTCCACGCTGTTAGCAGGAGCCACCTCCCTCCTGCCTTGCTCATGTTTTGGCCCAGGTGTCGGAAAAGTAAGGATTTAAGTTAAGCTCTTATCTTTTTAAAAAGCACAAATGTGATTTTGTAACTAAAGCCACACAATTAGGACTGACAAGCTCAGAATGGTAGTATACAGATCACATGGCTTCTAAGAAAAAGCTGAAGAAGGAAAATGAAAAAACAAAACAAACCCTTCACATTGTTTACCAACCTATACTTCTGGTCACTAGAGGATTCCACTGACCTCTCTGAGAAGGTAGTGTGAGTGTAAGCTTCTCAGTGTCAAGGCCAGGGAGCGGTCGACCTCTTATGACCCTGCTCCTCTATAAGGAGGATATCCAAGATGCCTCCCCCCAATTTTCCACACACGTAAATAATTTTATGTATCACCTCTCCCAAATCAGACAATCTTAATGAGGGCTTTATTCCTGAAATGGCCATGTTGTCAGAGTAAAAGTAACAATTCACAGCAACTTAGCCTCCTTCAGGCTTTTCTAGAAAAGCTGGTAGTTCCAAGTCTATACCACCAGGAAAAGCAATTGTCAAGTCAGTTTTCCGACTTCACATGTCCATTTCAGGGCTAATCCTTTAAATAACGAAAACCGATCATTCCTTTCGTACTATTCATTTACAGCAGATACCTTTCTATAAGCCAACCGCAACCACATGCGTTTTTCCCAACATTAAAATGATATTCTATTTAAGTTAGCAAATAAGGAGGCAATTTTAATATAATCTTTACAGGAAAATATGTAAATCCCAGTAATTTAACTGACATACAAATAGAATCGCCATATCATTCACTGAAAACGATCACGTTTGGCTGTTACCTTCTACCCGGTAAATAAAAATGCAAGTATTCAAGTGCCTCTAGAAGCCCTCGGGTTGCATCTTAAATTGTTTTCTTTTCACTCTTGCTGTAAATCGAGAGATTTCTATTCACACTCTGGGAAAACGCATAGCCCTACCAGTTTGCCCTTAGCAGATCACCCGGAAACTGAACGTGTGGGGTTAGTATGGTAACTTTCACTTGTACTCAGTGACGCGAGGTCCAAATGAAAAACCTCCCCACGTGATCCTGACTTTTACTAGTCAAGTTATGGAAGTGCTCTGCTGCTATACAGATTATGGAATTAACCTTCCTTAATTCTCCTTCCCAATTAGACATTTATTCCAGACACCACGCAAGAAGTTCCCCACGGGTGTGTTATTTCTCGGCATGAGTTAAGGCCCCAAGTGCTTGAGAATAAATAGAAAATTTTAAGTAAAATTCCCCCTAAAAGAATCTGGCTTTATTTCTGTTTCAGTCACAGATTTTTTGGGAAGGGAGGCACTAAAAAATATTATTACTAACCTCATTTCAATGTGAAACAGATAAAGAACGCACAAAATCTGGTGTGCTGTCTTACGGGGTAGTCTGATTCAAGAAAGAGCTGCAAAGAATGTGATCACACTGTCCACCAGTCGTTCTGGAAAGAGACTTCTGAGACCTGCTGGCTCCGGTTCACGTCCCACAGCCCTGTTACCTACCATGTCTCCTGGCTGTACAGAAACGGCCACCACCACTCCAGGCATTGGGGACCTCAGAACACTGCTTGTGTCTTCAGCCACTTTTTCCAGCATAAACTTGCTCAGCTCTGCAGCGAGTTTGCTCAAGATCCGCACCTTATACTTTAAGGGGAAAAATAAACAAATGCGTGAGAGAGTGTAAACGATGAACGTTTCCTCAAAAGTAAATTCAAAACCAGTTTTTAACTTTTAAATGTAAATTATAATAATATCTTTGAAGGCAAAAATAACTTTTAATTATTGCACACCAAACAAAATATATGGATTTGCTTTGGCATGCCTTATGAGTCAGTTAAGAAATTTCTTGAAATAGGCACTACTAAAGTAATTCATTAGCAATTAATAGAAATCACCCCAAATCGTTAAGAAAAACACCTTGAAACTTTAAACAGAATTTTGCTTGAATTCCTTTCACCACTTATCCCAATTAATGCAAATTTCACGAGCTGGGTCAGCTGAAGGGATACCTGACCGAAGGGATACAGGGGTGACATTGTGAGACAGACACCAGTAGATGGCAGCAGGTTTCTGTCTCAAAATCTACCCACCAAAAGAGGGGAGCTGCACTATTTACCAATAAGTTAAGACAAAGGGTTTCAGTATTCATTTTGGGTAACACAATACTTAAAATTCAAAAATTTTTCCTAGTAAACTGCTATATTCACTACTGAAAAAGTGAGCTTTTCCTTTTTGGGCACAATACTGGACAGTCAAATGGAACAAGGTGGCTAGGGTAGAGAAAGATGAAATATAATTGGAATACCTTCTGCATTAAGAGACAATAGAATCAAGATTTTAAAAACATTGAGCAAAAACAATACGCACAGCAAAGTATTTTCCTGGCATCTTTTATAGGTGGTTCTCAAACAATCAGGAGCATATTAAAACAGTTTGGTCACATAGTCCTATGAGAATTCTTGCCCACTAGGAAAAATCCTAAATCTCAGTAGATAAATATATAAGCCACAATTTGGTCTATCCAACCAGAAACAAGGTAAATGGTTTGAGGAAGTATGACTTGGTAGAGTTGGAACCACCACCTGAAGATCTGAGGATTCTGACCAGATTGCATTTATCTCGGGTAAGATAGATGCGGCATTCGAGACAGCTTCATCTGGTTCAAAAAACGCTCCTGTAACTCAAAGCCTCCTATGGGCATCATGGCTGCAGGGATGCAAAGCCCAAACATAGTCCATTCTTCCATTCTGCACAGAGATGAGGGAAATCCATCTGTAACTGTGCTCTTATCTGAAAGGCGGCGGGGGGGCCTGCTGAAGACAGAGCCCAAGTTCCAAGGAGATCTGCGACATGGTGACAGGGTGGATAATAACATCTTTTTGCATGTTTCTTTACTCCTGAGCGTGTGTTTTGCAATCAAGACGTGTAAGTGTCTGCCCGTTTCTGAAGGATATGATCCTTAAGTGAAATTACAGTGCAAATAAAAGCTTTCTGCTCCTATTAAAATTCATCTGAGTCATAAGTGGCCAGGGAAAAAAGCCAGGAGAGTGCATTCTGCTGTCAGTCTAATAAACATTCTGGGCAGAGGGACTATTTATCAAAGATGAATTGTACCTCAAAGTCCTTCATTAAATCTATGGCGGGGGGGGGGGGCGTAGTGAAGAGAGAGGGGTGAATATAATTATACCAAATTGCACAGTTTTAGTATCTATGCTCCGTCTCCTTGGGGAAAAAATAATCCAGCATACTAGAGGCATCAGAGTCAACCAAAAGTTACCTTTCTAGCTGGCATCACCCTGGGACACTTCTTCTATGCAATTTATTAGTATTAGGGCCTAGTTGCTTAGTCTTCAGTGAAATACACACGTCTATTTTTTCCTGTCTTTTGCAGAATTCAACCTCAAAATGTGAATTCTCAATTCAGGAAAAGTATCTATACATTGAACATAACACGATTTACTACATTTCAACAAGATGGACATATTTAAAAAAAAAAAAAAAAAAGACTTCTGTTGTATCACAAACATGCCTTAAAAAGAATAAAGCTCCATTTTGCCCCAGAAATGAGAAGATCCTGACCAAAACTCTATCCCTTTACTGTTGTTATAATTTTCATATCTTTTGGATTCCTTTCTCTGTAGGGCTCCTGCTTTGCTTGGAAAGAGATGTAAAAGGCCACAAAAACTCAATGCCTTTGGATGCTGTCTTTGTTACTGATGAGATGTTCCTTTTCCTTTTGTATTTGTTTATTGTTCTGAAATCTGTTTGGGGGATAAGCGACTTATTGTAATCCCAAGTAAAAAAATAACAACAGAGTAAACTCCTCAGGAAGGGCCTTGTTGGAAATAGTTGGCTTAGAAATGACCTTCCTGAATAGAAAAAGAGGAGGCAGAGAGAAGGTTCCCTTTTTAAGATTACCTTTGATGTTATCCTGACCCCATCAGAGCACCCACAGAAACCCGTCTTCTTAAAACAATCTCTTGGCTCACCAGTGCCGCGTTACACAGGGGTGCTTGCCAGGATGGGATTTAAGCAGAGTGCAGCATATGGGCCCATCAGAATGAACTGCCTGGTGAGAACCATAAAAGCTTTTTGATGCCCCAGAAAAGAAGTCATTTAAGATTGTACACAAGGGCTTTCAAAGCTTATGATCAAAACTGCTATATACTGGTTCACTGGATTCTTAGGGGCATGCAAGCAGAGCAGAGCTGACTAGTTTAGAGATTTCAGGAAAGCGCTCCTACCATTTGGTTTTATGATGACCATTTAGATTTTTCTAATGAGTTCTGTAAAATTTTCCTGGGATAGTTTGTTTCAAAGTTGGGCTGTTGCTGTTTTAAAGCAAACA
The DNA here is from genome assembly GCF_024166365.1 of Elephas maximus indicus. Classification (NCBI taxonomy): domain Eukaryota; kingdom Metazoa; phylum Chordata; class Mammalia; order Proboscidea; family Elephantidae; genus Elephas; species Elephas maximus. The sequence continues at coordinate 65,299,717 of NC_064841.1, read as the reverse complement.
AACCACCAAGTTGATGTTTTAAGGTAAGAGTCCAAGATTTCAAAGGCTAGTTGATAAGAAAGAGAAGAACAATCCTAAAAGAAGCCATACGGTTTTCATCCTCCTAGGTCATGAGAAACATCTGCTGGAATGATAAGAAGATGCATGTTGCTGGTGGTGGGCAGCTCTAAAGCCAGAAGTTGATTACCTCTGGTTTCATCAGTAGATGTCATTTCACTCTGCAGGGCTTAGCGAAGTATTCTCTAAGCCAAAGTCAAGTTAGTAAAAAGTTCCTGACAAACACCTCATGGGGTAAGTCAGAAAAGAAAACAGGTGCTCTCTCGGCCTGGCCTAGCCTGGCTCCTCAATTGATACATGACAATAACTGGAGGGAAGGAGGTAATATCTAATAACCTAACTATGGTAAAATGACCTCAAATTAATTTTACAGTCTCTGCAATGTCCAACCATGTCTAATGAGAAAATCTCTCTAAAAAGATTAAAAGAAAGAAAGAAAAAAGAAATGGAATCATATCAGACATGAAAGGATATGGAAGAAAATGACAAGAGATGGTCAATAAAATGGAACACAATAGAACTGCTTTTTTAAAATCAACAGGCAGCTTTTAGCCTGGAATCTGATGCAAGAGAAAAGGCTGAGACGACTGCAGTTGTTGGGGGAGGAGGAGGGAGCCAGTCATGGTTTGGGGAGGATACGTGCATTGTTATTGGGCTTAGTGAACAAAAACCTGCCTGCCAATGGGCACGCCCAAGTGAACACTAAGCCCAGAGCTAGGTGCTCCAGGGACAGCAAAGATCACTTGCTATGAGGTATATACACTACACTCAGATGGTCATACAAAATGCCATCCTGCTGTTTCCTCTGTTAGTCTGGTACGTGAACCTCCTTATGGAGTTTAAATCCCTGAGCTTATTTCTAAAGACTCTAGATTTACCAGCGATTTTACAGGACAATCAAGCCCACGTCCTAACAGGTTGTGTGGTTTAGAGGTCTGTGGACTGCTCACAAGTCGAGGACTTTCTTCAGCTGTGAATGCAGAGCCTCTTGCGTCATTTCTCTTCAGCCTGGCTCTGCTCGCGTCTCCACTGCTACCTCATTCTTCCAACGACATCCAGGATACGGAACGGTCGCTGACCTGCTTGCGTTTTCCCGTGTCAACTGTTGGCCATCTCGGTCAACATCTGAGTCAAGGGTTTATGATGAATATCTTTACCGTAAATTACTTTAAACATCCTGTAGCACTAACCAAATACTGTACATCCACCCTCACTAAACAAGGCACCAAATACGTTTCTTCAAAGACAAGGATCTCTTCTTGTTCAAGATTTTACACCTTTTGGCCTCAAAGGTCTTGAACGTTAAAACTGTCTTCACATCGACAGTGTGGCAGTGAGAGTTAATACTCAACTGTTCCCCTAAATGTCTACTTTCCTAACTCAGAACAGGGGAAAAATCATCAGAAAGGACTAGCCACAAATACGATGCACCTGGACAAACGTCAGGGTGTCAGAAAAGGTTGCAAAAAACACTAAATATAAATTAAAACGCTTAAGTAGAACTAGAGTTGTTAATTCAACCGTTTTCCTCTCCTATATTCTTTGGGATATACACAACTAACACATTAGGAAAACATGAGTTACCAGAGCCATGCAAGCCACATTCTGTCCCACTTTGGCATTTAGTATTGGGCTCAACAGCTCAATTTCCCAAAAACCCAAACCAGCAAAAATCTCCAAAAAGCAATGTTAAAAACATACAGAGTGAAAGCCTGTGGATGTCCTTCTCCTGAAGTTATCATCAGCCAGGCAGGGAAGGTGAAGGAACAGACAGCAGTTAAAGGGCTGCGCGAGGCCAGCCGAGCTCGGTACAGCTGCAGTGGCTGGAGCAGCCTGTTAGCATAATGCTGTGACAACTCCATCAGCGCAGTCTCAAGGTAGCTGTCAATCAGGATGCATCATTTAATCCAACAGCACTCGGAGGACTTTCTCCTGCAACCCACATGACAGCATATCTACAGCTCTATTTATATCAGCGAAGCAGTTGTGTTTACAATGCTGTTGTAATTAGAAAGGATGCAACAGGCAGCAATATTACTGAGATTTCCATTTCGCAGTATTGCCCTGTAAAGTGTGATCTTGCTTCACAGAGTCATGCTAAATGACAAAAGGCTATTTTCTTCAATCTCCCAGCTCCGACAGCACTTCATTTGCAGCTATCTATAATTAGATTAATGGTGCAGTGCTGTACAAAGCAGGCCCACTTCACATCAGATAGCATATGAATTAGGACAAACACTTATTTCCATTTCAGGCAGAGAAAGCAATGACTGGGGTATTTAGCATACCCTTTATGGTGGAATGAGATGTTAATTGTGTACCATTACCTCTAAACTGCTTGCTTGTTGTATAAATCACTGTGCTAATTGATGCAGAGATAGAAATGTAGCCACAGGCAAGAAAGCAAAGGAATGAGAGCTGAAGATGGCGGCTAAAGGATTATCGAGTGAAACCATATGGAGATGAGGTCCCTTTGAAATCTCTGCTTTCTGCCATGAGCAGTTTTTCTCAAGTTCAGGAAAACTCTATACTACAGGAAAGAAAAATTGTTTTTCATTCCTTTTGAAAAGCCCAAATTTCTTTTAAAAGTTCCTGGCTGCTGGAAACCCAAATAACTACACATATATATGCAATTAACCTAAATATACACTTATAAAAACATGGAATGTATAGTTTTCCAATAGAGCTCCCTGTCTGTTTGACTCACGGGTTGTTAGTAAGTGACACTTGTAAACTGCCTGAAGCAGATGTTTCTCACCCAACCACAGCGCAGAAATAAATTCTTGCCCAAGACTGGAAGTTGTTCTTTAAGACAAACGAACAACAAAAAAAATCGATGCTGGGTTAGCTCTGTTATAAACTCTAATTAGGCAGAAGCTCTTAATAAAGACAACAGAGCAGAATAAATTCCAACAGGACAGAACCGTTTTCACCCGCAAGTGAAACAACAATCTTAACCGCACCACCAAAGCCGGAAAATCCAACTGTTGCAGTTCACGATTTCATGCCGATGGGAAGGAACTAGGAAGGAGATGATTTTCTTTTTTTCTCAAAAACAAACAAAAGCACAGAGAAATTTCAAAGCTTCAACCTTTAATCGGAAAGCCCGGCTCTTCTTTTTAGAACGTCCTATTCACCACTCAACAGCTCTTATTAGGCAAAGGGCAAAATGAGAGTCTCAGAAGAACAAATACAGAAACCAAACACTACACACAAAAAAGCCAAATGATTAGTGCTCCACAGATGAACGTGCTCTTTGGAAGTACATGTACCCCATGTACGTGATCACATTTTTTTTTTTTATTGGCAAGGCAACAGTAAGGTGCAAATTACTGCTGTGCACTTTTTCACAAATTCAGCTGCTTAGTAATTAGCACTGTTGTAACAAAATTTTACACAGAGAAAAAACGCAGTGGGTCAGTTAATAGTTCAAATTCTCAACTTGAGGGTAACAGTTAACATATCCATCCACCCATCGCAAATGCACAGCTTAGCCCTGTGAGATAGGAAATGACATTAACTTACAAGAAAAACAGAACCTAGAAGGACTTGTTCGAGCTATTGCCATGGACACCTGGGGGAAAAGACCAGAGACGCTCTGTTGGGAGCAACAGCCTTACAGCTACCGGCAGGCAGAGCGGCCCTTGCTGACTGGCCGCTCACCTGAAGACACCTGCACCGAAACCTCGGCCCCAGCGGTTTACGGTTTGGGTTATTACACTAAATGATGCCTTAAAAAATATGAAGAAACATCAAGGGCCCTTGGGATGGAAACAAATGGCAGCAAAATAAATAGTGTGAACCGCCCTGCAGTAACACCTCCCAAGTGTGCAGCTAGTTGACATAAAGGGAAACGCGCTGCAGAAAAGAGCGCGAGGCTCTGCTCCCGACCAGTAATCACTTGTTCGGGCCGTTTTAACCGGAGCATTACAGCCCGCAGCAAAACGCCAACGCGGCCACCACCCGCGTGTCAGCGGTGCTGGTGTGAACGGGAAAACATATGGTTTCTGATATTGTGTCCCAGTTCCTCAGCATTAGCTCCTTTAATTGAAAAAGGCAGTTAAACACAAAGTAAATCATTCAGTTAGCCGGGCTGTTTAATAACGTATAATTGATAATGTCAATATGTCGCCGCAGCATAATATGTAACTTTCAACACTCTGCTTCCATTTATGAATCAATCTATACTCGAGGTTTTATTTTCTATTGCTAAGCTGGTCCTTAAGTCTTTTGCTAGACCAATGTGGCACAACAGTAGCAAGCAACCATCTTATTAAGGGCAGTTTTTGAGGGAAGAAAACAACAAAGGAACAGGAATCCATGAAGCCCACCGTAACAACTCATTTTTCAAAATTCTTACTTAAAAAGGGAAGGTTTCCTTAGAGAAAGGAAGAATTACCTTAAGGCTGAGATCAAAATGCTTGGAAGGCATGAGCGAGTTAGTAAGTCTGCATGTACCTCCTGCTTTTTCCAAAAAAGACGATCTCCTCTGGAGAGGAAAAGACGGGCATGTCTGTCAATAATGGAAAACTCTACCCTAGCTTTAGGCTTTTTTTTAAATCAGAACTACAAGGCTCCTTCCAGTTCTAATGTCCTAAGAAAGCAACTTCTCTTTTTTAACAAGAGTGCCAAAATTAAATTGAAAATTAAACATCAAGCCCAACACTCAATAAACAGTATTTACTCATGGAAGTGGCAATCAAGAAATCAAACGATGCATTACATTGGGCAAATTTGCTGCAAAAGACCTTTAAAGTTTTAGAAAGCAAAGATGTCACTTTGATGACTAAGGTGTGCCTGACCCAAGCCATGGTCTTTTCAATTGCCTTATATGCAGGCAAAAGCCGGACAATGAAAAAGACAGAAGAATTGATGCAAATTATGTTGGCAAAGAACACTGAATACAGCACGGACCGCAAAAAGAACAAACAAATCAGTCATAGAAGAAATATAACCAGAATATTCCTTAGAAGTGAGGATGGTGAGACTACGTTTTACTTACTTTGGACACATCACCAGGAGAGACTAATCGCTAGAAAAGGACATCATCATGTTCGGCAAAGCAGAGGGTTAGCAAAATGAGGACAACCCTCAGTGAGATGGATTGATACAACAGCCACAACAATGGGCTCAAATACACCAATGGTCACGACGACAGCACAGGACTGGCAATATTTTGTTCTGTTACACACAATGTCACCATGAATCAGAGCCAACTAGACAGCAACTAACAACATGCCCTCAGTTCTGCTCCATTGATGCTCCTTTCCTTGTAATTTGAATTGCTCATATGATTTAAAAAAAAAACAAACTCAAACCTGCTGTCATCAATTCCTACTCAGAGCAACCCTATAGGACAGAGTAGAACTGCCTGCCCCTTAGGGTATACAAGGAGCAACTAGTGGATTCGAACTGCTGACCTTCTTGTTAGCAGCTGTAGCTCTTAACCACTGTACCACCAGGGCTGCAAATGATAAGACAGGCCCACAATGCTGGAAAAGAAACAAAGCCACTGTACAGAGAGCCAGTCCCACTCCTAGTCTTCTAATTATTACATGGCTATCACTGACAGAAAGGGTAATAGAGTAAAAAAAACAAACCGGTTGCTGTCGAGTCAATTCCAACTCATAGCAACCTTACAGGACAGCAGAACTGCACATAGGGTTTTCAAGGAGTGACTGGTAGATTCAAACTGCCAACCTGTTGGTTAACAGCCGAGCTCTTAATCACTGTGCCACCAGGGCCCCAACAGTAGAAAAACCAAAACCAAACCCATTGCTGTCGAGTTGATTCCGACTCATAGCGACCCTACAGGAAGAGCAGAACTGCCTCCCCTCCCCAGTTTCCAGGCAGCGGCTGGTGGAGCAGAGAGCAAGTCGGCCATGATGGAGGTAACGTCTCTGGAGCTCAGCATGCTGGTGAAGCTGCATGCAGGTGTCCTGATGACAAAGGGGGTCCGGCCTCTGCTTAGCCCAGGTGCCCACAAGCTGTCTGACAAGTAGGGACATATGCCATAAAGGTAATTGCTGGAATAAGTGGCACTTTCACGTCCACAAAGGCAAGTCCATTTACAATTTACTGTACGGAAGTCACAAAATAGAACCTGTGCCTTCTGTCTGATCAGGAGTCTCTGTGACATGCTATGACTGTAATGAGTGATTTTTTTTCTTTTTACACAAGAAAAATATTATAGATCTTTGAAAGCCCTGTACCCAATTACATAACAATACCAACATCTGTTAGCAGTACAAGCTGTTTCTATTCCACATCCTGAACTGTTTTATGTAATTACAAGTTTATCAGGTATTTGGTAAGAAGGCACCTTTTTTAAGCGCTATATAATTTGTGGTACAATGAGGCGTTCTCTTGGAAATCTGTAATTAGGGCAGCATCAGCTTACAGAAAAGTACAGGAAATATTATAAAAACAATTATGTAAACAAGCACATAGGTAGGGAACTATACCATTTTGCTATGGTCCCCACCCCTCTCTTATTCCTCCTCTTCTATTTGAATTGTTCTTTGCTCGTCCTAAGTTAAAGTAATGCTGTCATAGGGAACAGAATAAGTGATCTTTGATGGAGAAGATGGAGAGGTTGGCCTCACTTTGTCACTTCTTTGTCTTGAGTAGGAACACTAGAGGGCTGGAAAGTGTGCCAATGCCCGTGACTAGTCAACAACACTCTGGCCTTCACACAGATTCTTTTTATTAAAAGATTTTTACTAATATTGATCCACTGAAGAAACCCAGAATCTAATATGGCAAAGTGCTGGCTTGTATTAGACAGGAATTCAGAAACTAAAACATATAAAGGCCAAACACCAAAACTAGAAATGATTGTGATACTGTGTAATGAAATGTAGGACGCAAAAACAAAACAGAAAACAACCCAACAACCCTCCACACATTGGTCCAAAGTCACAGAAATGGGGATGGAAATCAGGGGATCACGCAGCAGTGTTATAGTTGGTTTCAATTCTGACATATCCTAGAAGTTTACTGTGGATTCTTACTGTTGCATTAAAATTGGAAACAAGTTGGCCATAGGTCCCTGGGCTACTACATGGATTTCTGGCCTTCTGTGTACTGTGCATTATACAGGACCTAGAATGCGGAAGGTAGATGGCACCTGTAAAGTCACCTGGTCAATCTGGAGAAAAGAGATGTGGCCCTCATGTTGGACGCAGCAAGGGAGCGTGAAAAGCGTGAGCCTTTGAAGCCAGATGACCTGGGTGTGACAGTCCAACTTTTTGGTGAAGTGACCTAACTTCTCAGAACAAACTTCTTCATTTGTAAAATCAAGATAATACCTGTCTTGAATGACTGTTTTGGGGATTAAATTTACAAATACTTGCAAAGTACTGAATAAGTATTTCCTATCTCCTTCCAGAACATGTCTGATGATCCATCTATGAGACAGTTGTGGATTTTATTTAAAAAAAAAAAAAAAAAAACTAAGAAGAAGAAAGAAGGGCTAAAAGGAAGGAAGGAAAGCTGCATATTGTAGAACAGTTCAGATGAGCAATGTCTGATTGTTACCGTTCTAGCTCTATGGTTCCACATTTGGGAACGAACACATTAAATTCCTCAAACACTGCTTCTGGTTCTACGATCAAGGAAAGGAAGTTGGTTCTGACAGTAAGAGAGCTTCTAGGTCAAGCAGGGCAGGACTCTCTGGTGATCCTTTCCTTAGACACTTCAAGAGGAAGGTGTAAAAGTAAAAAAGGTAGTGAATTGGAAAAGCAGTTTGGTTCATTCATTCACAAACCATTTATCAAGTGTATCTGCGCAATATAGGAATACAAAACTAGAAGGAAAAAAAATGGCTCCTGACCTCACACACCATGATCTTGCCAAAGAGGGAAGACCTTCATGAATAACACCATACAAATTTATGAGTGCTGTTGGAATGTGATCAACATGAGGTAGACTTTTTGTTAACAGCCTCTCTCTCACCAAAAACAAAGCAAAACAAAACCTCTCAAGTAAGGAGGCTATAGAGAGTAACGCTTTACTTCCAGCTGTCAGGAGTCAGACCACTGAGCTTCGACCCCTAACTGCCAGCACTTGGAAGCTTGGGAAAGTCACTTAAACTGTCTGTGCCTCAGGTTATTTATAAACTGTGGATCATAACCACCGCTACTTCAAAGGGTGGCTGTAAGAGTTAAGTGAAGTATTACTGTATGAATCCTCAAAACACAGTAAGTGCTATGTAACATTTAATAATAAAACCCACAGCCGTCGAGTCAACTCCAACTCACAGCGACCCCACAGGACAGAGCAGCCTCACAGGGTTTCCAAGGCTGTAAATCGTCATGGAAGCAGACTGCTGCATCTTTCTCCGGCAGGGCAGCTGGTGGGTGCAAACTGCTGACTTTTTAGTTAGCAGCCAAGTGCGTTAACCACTGCACCACCAGGGCTTCTACATTTAAAATAGACATTATTATTACTGTTTTTGCTATTATTATTAATACACATCTATAGACAGAGGGGGGTCCCTGGGTGGCATAAGTGGTTGAGCACTTGACTACTAGCCAAAGGCTGGTGGTTCAAACTCACCCAGAGGCACTATGGAAGAAAGGCGCGGCAATCTGCCTCCACAAAGATTACAGCCAAGAAGACCCTATGGAGCGCTCTACTTTGTAACACACAGGGTCGCCATGAGTCAGAATCAACTCTTTAGCAACAGGTTTGGTTTTGTTTTAAGACAGGGGAGAAAGTAAGTGAAAATGTACACACTAGAATACCTGGGCATGTTCCCTGGAGGGAAATGGAGGCTTCTCTGCGTAGGCCTAGAATTCATCGAAACATAAGGATCTAGAAAATTCTCTTTTTCTCATGCACATGCAAACATAGCTTAATTCTCACAGACTGTCTCCATTTGGAACCTCTTTGTTAACATTTTTAGCCTAGTAATTTGACCTTCTATTCAATTCTTATATGAGCGTTCTCCTGACTGAGAACTTTGTCCTATCTATGCCGATCTGACTGTGACAATCAGAGCAGCAGAGTTCATGCTATTTTAGGACTATGCTCCTGATTTCTCATGGCAGAAGAATTCATATTTGAGGAACTTGAGATTTTACAAGAAAGGGAGTTGGGGACTGAGACTGTAAGTGAACCTATCAAAGTTCTTATAAAAATTTTAAATGCATTTTATTGGAGGTAAAAATAGTTATAGACTTGTTCTAACAAGTCCTACAATAAAGAGGTTATATAAAAAAGCTAATACTCTCCCTTCTCTCCTCCAATCCCACTACCTGAGGTAATGTTAATTTTTATTGTGCATCTATTACTCACACAAATCTATGGAAATACAAATACACATATGCATTCCTAAGAAATATTTACATTGACTAAAATAAAATAAAACAAATAAAATAAAATAAAACAATGAAGACGGCTCATTGAAAAAGGAAGAAATCAGTGATACTTTGACAATTCAACATCTGTGACTCACTATGACCTTTTAAACACGGGGATGCTTAACACAGAAAGAACTTCGGATGATGTTTTTCTTTATACATACTTGCTCATCTTAAACCAAAAACCAAACCTAACTTGTTACTGCGAGTTGATTTCGACTCATAGAGACCAAAATCCCCACGTGTCCCAGTGTTGTTCATAGCCTTCCTCCATGAAACACAGACTCTGCTCATGACAATCCTAGAATGTTGCAGGGTAGCCGAGCTGGCCCTGCCAGTCCCTTTTACCCAGAATTCGGCTCCTCTCTCACTGACAATTATCAGGTTCAGTTGTAAATACAACTTTAACACAAACACAGCAACTTCAAGGTCCTGCTGGGTGGTTTACCTCAGCTTCCATGGTTGTGCCCAAGGCTGCTCAGAAAGAACACGTACCCTTCCGTATGCTTTACCTGCCTCTTCTCTCAACTACAATTTCCTCTTTTCCCAATTCTCCCTAACAGTGTGGTTGGCTCTCTGTGTATAACAGAAAACTCTGCCTGGTTGCAAGGGCTCCACTATAATTTTCCCTAAACCTGCATCCTTCTTCACTGTCATAACAGTGTTTATTTATCTCATATACTAATGTTCATACCAACACCTCAGATATCAGGAACCAACATAAAGCTCTCTTAACTTTATAAATAGTAACCACCCAGTGTTTCTGAGAATCTAGGCTGCCAGAAATGGCATTCACTGTAGTACGATTAATTGCCAAAATGTTTAGTCATAGGAAATTAGGACTGTTTCCTATGGGCTAATTTATGTGATAGCTGTCTAATTAAATGGAAAAATGCCTGCCCTAAGAAATTTATCATTATATTTAAATAATGCTACACAGTAGCCCATGAAATAACACTGGGGAACATTTCACTGCATGTACAATCTAGTGACCAGGCGCGCCAAATACCAAACATTTCTGACTTACCTGGAATTCTCTTCTCTGAAAGTACAAAATGGCCAGTGCCCCAAGAGAGGTGAAATGATGGGGTTCGAAGCATCCTCATTGCCTGGTATCTACCTTCGGGATTTGCCATGGTTGAGGGTTTGGGCCTCTGATTCACAGGCTGAGAAACTAGAGTTCATCTATATGCTTAGAATGGACCATTCTCAGCTAGATGGACATACTCTTGTCAAGTTCACAAGAAACTGATGTGGAAACCATCTTACGAATTTGCAATCAGAAATACATTTGTTAGGGAAATGAGGGCATTCCTTAACTGTAGTATGGGTATATAAATTATGGCCAGTAGTTGTTTGGTAATTATGGAATCAGCAGACGAGGCATGAGCTGATCCTAGGACGTGTTCTTCCACTAAGGGATCATAAGCAAAGGTCCTCAAATGTGACTGAGCAAAAAAACCACCTGGAGGGTTTGTAAACACACAGGTTGCTGGGTCCCCTACCAGATATTCTGATTCAGTCTGGGTTGGGGTTTGTATTTCTAACAAGTTCCCACAAGATACTGAAGCTGCTGGTCTGGGGACTACATTTTGAGAACCATGGGCATGTCTAAGGTACTCTTCACTATTGGAATAGCCTTTCCAAGGGGTCTTTAACTCATGTCACTGAGAAACTTTGCTCTCCCCTGGACTCAGGTGAACATATGTCACCCAAGAATGCACTTCTGATCCTTGTTCTAGGTAACAAAAATGTGTTCCTTCTGAGGGACACATTTTTTCTTCATATATGATAAACGTAAGATGTTATAAGTATTATTCTGGTACTGTATAAAACTGGGATCAGATTCTAACTTTGCATGACCAAAGGAATGTCACTTCACTTCCTAAGCCCCAGTTTTCTCATCTGTTAAATGGGGGAGGATTTTGGCTGTCTTGCAGGACTATTTGAAGATTTAAATGAGATAATGCGTGTGAACGGTCTGGCACAGTACCTGGCACACAAGGTGTCTGGTAAATGGTAGCTATTATCATGATCCTGCTCTTCGAAGGAAGATCTTTCAGGTCTCTTTTGCATACATTCAGTTTTAACTATTTGATGTCTCAAACTCTGGGGAGTGCTTTGGTGTCGACAGTTAGTACCCCCATTAATTCTTCTTTCATTCCAATGTTGCTGTCCCTGATTGAGGTCATATACATGATTAGAACAGTCAGGCTAGGCGGGAAACACGTTAACACAGGTTGCAGGCGTCTTCAGTTCCAAAAGTAAGCTTCTGAGGCTGGAGAATAGCAATGTACTCAAAATGTCTTCTGGGAGAGGAGTTCTCTTCAAATGCCTGAAGATTTTAGATGGGCTGACACCAGCCATATCTGTCAAATAGCTGGGCAACTAGAGGAGCATCTCTTGGTTTATTTGAAACTATGAGGAAGCCAAAAAGTCCTAGAAAAGTTGGCAAGGTACCTTCAAATGGACTGCGTATGTTACTACACGAACTTATTAAGTGTAAGTCCCTTGAAAAGCAACTTTAATCTTAAAAAAAAAAAAAAAAATTATATCCCAAAGGAGGATTCTGGTCTTAACAAATGGGAAAAAATGTAAATGATCACCGTTGCCCTTGGTCTGGTGTCTGCAAGAGAAGATTATATACCAAAAAGTTTGACTTTCAACATTATTATAATCTCCTTAGAATATGTAGTCTGGTGACTCCATTCATTTTAAAACAAATCACTGAAATCTGAAGAAAAAGGAGTAAACCAGAATTGTTTGACTCCCCTTCTGGATGTGGGATGTCATTCCTGCCAAATTACTTACTTCACTTAAGTTCTTAGGAAGAATGGCCTAAAGATGGATTCCAAATATAGTCTATCTTATCTTAAAAAAGAATCTGTTGTTTCTTCCCCCCACAAAAACCAGAAGCATTATTTAGTTAGATATTCCTTCAGAACTCCATGTTAGAGACTCTTAACCTGAGGACAATAAAATCCTAGACCCTTCAGAAAATTTCAAGCAACCTGTGTGTTGCTTACGCATACCTTTTTCTTTTGTGACAGAAATTTTTTTTTTTTTACAATATATTTAAGATTCGTTTACATCAGGAAGTATGACCAAGCTCACAAAGGCTTTGATTTTATTTTTATCATTATCATGATGGGACAAATGTGCTTCTTTGTATGATGAAGGGCCTTGTCATGGAGGTATGAATGCAATGGACACCAGCTGTCATGGACTGAACTGTTTCCCCCCAAAATATGTGTCAATTTGACTAGGCCATGATTCCCAGTATTGTGTGGTTGTCCACCATTTTGTGATCTGATGTGATTACCCTATGTGTTGTAAATCCTGACCTCTGTGATGTCAGGATTAGAGGCAGTTATGTTAACGAGGCAGGACTCAATCTACAGGATCTACCTTGAGTCAATCTCTTTTGAGATATAAGAGAGAGAAGTGAGCAGGGTGGAGAGGGACCTCATTACCACCAAGCAAGAAGAGTCAGGAGCAGAGCACATCCTTTGGACCTGGGGTTCCTGCACTGAGAAGCTCCTAAACTAGGGCAGGCTGATGACAAGGACCTTCCTCCAGAGCTGATGAAAGAAAGCCTTCCCCTGGAGCTGACACCCTGAATTCGGACTTCTAGCTCCAAAGCTGTGAGAGAATAATTTCTGTTTGTTAAAGCCATCCACTTGTGGTATTTCCGTTATAGCAGCACTAGATGACTAAGACACCAGTCTATCTTGGAAACACACTGGATAGTGTGGCTCTTTTATCATGAGAAGGCCTGATATGAAAGGCTGGAACTAACTTGATTAAAATATTACAAGTCCCAAGCTAAAACGATGTTTTAAGGCATTGTACAGGTTTGCGTATTACCCTGCCAAATAAAAGAAGTCCACTAGTACTGGAAAGACCTTGGTGAAGCCCCGTGGCCTGGAGAGAGTGTGCCTGAATCAGAAAAAAAAATAAAGTAAAACCATTTCTCTATCAAACATTAAAACTAATCAACATCAGAGTTATAAATATTTCATTAATATCTTATATCACTGGGAATGGACAGTTATAAACCATTTCTCCTTGCCAAATACCTGGAGGGAACTACAACTACCACCCAAAATAGCAGCTCCTAGTTTTCATCAATTATGTGAACAATGATGCTGACAAAGAAGAAATCTTATTTTCTAAGCCTCTTTGGCAAACTGCAAAGGTTACTGATATTTTAGAACTGGTGAAATAGTTCTATGTTAAGCAGTGGGATAAAAAATCTTTGTTCTAAGCAGAGGCGGCGCACCCTTGATTTTGCTGCTTCGGTGAACGGGCTCTACTTTGCCCCACTGCTCATGGTTTTCTACGATGGCATGAATTGACGTCAGTGATTTTGCTCACAATGCTGGAAGAAGTTTTGTTTGTTGACTTTGCCAAATTTTCAGAACCACAGTGGTGAGTCACTGCCTTGTTATGAGGTTTTTTTAATCAAGAAGATATAGGGGAATACAGATATAAAATTTTTCTCTAAGATAAAAAAGTATCCTGATATAATAGAGTTTAATCTTTAAAATAACCCTGCCTGGGAAATATCACTTAGAAAATGGTTCAACAGGGAGGAGTTAATTTTTAAGCATGCTTAAAGAGTAAATTTGGCAACAGAATATTCTCCAGTCATAAAAAAGGAATGACATGAAAGAAGCCAGTCTGAAAAAGCTACATACTGTTGTGATTCCAACTGTACGACATTCTGGAAAAAGCAGAGCTGTAGAGACAGTGAAAGATGACTAGTTGCTGGGGGGTCAAGAAGGAGGGGGAAGGATTACTGTATTTTTATGCAAATAACACATGCCTTCTATGTTTGTTTGCCACTGCTCCCTCCCTCCCCGCTCCCCAGATACTTTTCACAAATGGCTGCTATGCCAATTTTTTTTTTTTTAACATGTTAGTGTAAAAAAGTTAGCATAGAGTGCTGAGGAGACTACTTCACAGGGGGAAGTGAGAAGTTGGCACCCGCTATTTGCGTCAAAATATGGTACTAGGTGGAGCTTGGGCATTTTTAGGGCAGTAAAACTACACTGTAGGATTCTGTAATGGTGAACACATGACGTTAAGCATTTGTCAAAACCCACAAAATGACTGTACGACCCAAAGAGGTAATGTAAACTATGGACTTCAGTTAATAACAATTTACTGGTTTATCAATCATAAATGTACCACAGGAGTGCAACTGCTAATGGGAAAAGAAATGCACAGGCTACAGAGAGCAGTGGGTATACGGGAACTCTCTGTACTTTCTGCATAATTTTTCTGTAAACCTGAAACTGCTCTAAAAAAATTAAGTCTACTTAAAAAAAAAAAAAAAAAAATGAAGCACTGATACATGCTGCAATGTGAATAAACTTCAAAAATATCATGCTAAGAAACCAAACACAAAAGATTGTATGACTCCATTTACATGGAACACCCAAAACAGGTACATCCATAGAGACAGAAAGCAGATTAGTGGTTGCTAGGGGCTTGGGGAGATGGGGGAATGACTGCTTAATGGGCACAGGGTTTCCTTTCGGGATGATAAAAATGTCTTAGAACTAGACAGAAGTGATGGTCACACAGCGTATGACTGCACTAAATTGTATACTTCACGGATGCTGCTGATTGATTTGTGGCTTTACTCCTTCCTCCCTCCCTCCTTCCCTTATTTTTGGGTACATCTTCCCCACTGGTGGCGCAGTGGTTAAGTGCTACCGCTGCTACCCAAAAGGTCAGCGGTTTGTATCCGCCAGGCGCTCCTTGGAAACTCTATCGGGCAGTTCTACTCCATCCTATAAGGTCGCTATGAGTCGGAATCGAGTCGATGGCAGTGGGTTTTCCTCCCCATTAGACAATAATAACCTCAGTGAGAGTAGGGATCACAGTGCATGGCACATGGAAGACACTCAATATTTATGGGTGAATAAAGAGAGAAAATTTATCATCTTTTTGGCCAAGCTAAACATGTCTCCACCCTAGCAAGAAGAGGCAAAAGATAGCTAGCTGTTAAAAGTTCCAGTGCTGAAGAACGTGTTTCCACGGGCTAGAATTAAGAGCCGCCATATCTGGCGATTTCTCTTAAGGAGACCTTGCAGAATTCTGTTGAAAATGTATTCTTCCCTAGACATCATTCAAATTTAAACAAAGGTCCACAATTCTTTTCTTCTTTATAGTATTAGTAATGTTCACCTTGCTAAAGGTGATCTCACTGACAAAAGAACAAAGGAAATGATGTGGCACGAGTTTAATTTGAAGACTCTTGGTCAATCAGCAGTTTCTTGACCCAATCCTGGAAAAGTCAGGGCAGCTCTCATTGTTTCTGCTGCCACATACCTTGGTAAATTGCAGTTAGTTGTCATTAAAAACTGTAAACTGTCTGGGTGTCAAAGAGTGTAGAGAGTTACACTGCTCTAGCATTTTAACTGCTGACTTAACCCAAACACTAGTGGGCTTCCCAGACAAGTACTTCAAAGCCAAATCCAGGTTACCACACTCTTACGCAAATAACATGCACCTTCTATGTTTGTCAGTCAACCTTGCCCTCCCCACCTTGAGGTATTTTTGTAAGCGCGCTATGCTAATTTTTTTTTTATAGCAATACCTAAAAAAAATGGTATAGCGGCTCTTATGAAAATACCTGTTGGGGAGGGCACAGTTGGCAAACAAATGTAAAAGGTACATGTTATTTGTGTTAAAATATGGTACTTTTTAGTTTTATTTGTACAATTTGTTCATATTCATTTTTACACTCAAAAATGAGAAAAAGAAATGGCACAATTTTTTGCAAAGATGATTTTTATGAAATGGAAACCAATTTCTGGTACAATAAATTGTGAAAGGATCCTGATGATGTAACATCCATGACTATCAACTACTCTGGTTTTCCCTCTAATGTTCTGTTTCTCTGCTGTTTTTGGTTCTGTGTTCATTAGGGGAGAGAGGACAATGGAATTCAGGAACAAAAGACACCCACAGCTCCACAGAGACCAGCCTCTGCTCCTAGCTTCCCACAGCCTCTATGACCAGCTAGTGCATTCAGATTCCCATCCTGGGATTCCATGAGATCTTTGTCCTAGAACTCAAGTTACCAACCAGTTGTAGTTTCCTGAACACATTATGTAGTTTCATGGCTCCATGGCTTCTATAATTGTTGTTGTGTGCCACTGAGTCGATCTGGACTCTAAGCGACCCCACGTGACAGAGTAGAACTGCCCCATAGGGGAGCTCTGGTGGTGTAGTGGTTAAGAGCTCGGCTGCTAACCAAAAAGGTCAGCAGTTCGAATCCACCAGCTGCTCCTTGGAAACCCAAGGGGGCAGTTCTGCTCTGTCCTATAGGGTTGCTATGAGTCAGAATTGACTTGACGGCAACAGGTTTCGTTTTTGATTTAGTGGTTATGTAATGGAATATTGCTCTTTTTAGGAAATACACACTGAAGAATTTAGAGGTAAAGGGACATTGTTAGCAACTTACTGAAATAGTTCATTAAAAAAAATTATACATACACACACAGATAGGTGGATGATAAAAACTTAATGTCTGGGGAATCTGTGTGAAAGTATATGCACTTTTTTTTTTTTTTTCAACTTTAAGTCTGAAGTTGTTTCAAAATGAGTTAAAATACAACACAGTACAAAACCGTAGAGTGTTTTCATTTTACATGAGAATAAGTATGGGACTAAAAACATGTATACTACATCTGGGTAGATGAGAAACTCTGCAGTAATTACTTTTAAAATGAAATCAGTGGTTACACAGAGCGCTAATTGGAATTTGGCATAATTCCAGGTCACTGACACTATTTCCCAAATTAATCCAACACACTGGACAGCAGAGCAATGAAAGGTATTTTCTTTATTGCGTGATTGTAAATGAGATGCGAGGATACTCCAAATAACGCAGAAATGTCTACCTGCTTTACAAATAAATATTTTTCTCACAGGCTTTACAGGCTTAAAAAATCATCTCTGCCTTAAAGGCAATTATCCTCTATGAAGTAGAAGTTAATAGAAACATAAAGGATGATATGTAGTGCTGGTGTAAAAATGTTTAGTCTACTGATGCTCATTGCTAAGGGAGGTATCATCTCTATGATGTTGGTCATTTCAGGGTAGATATTTCCTACAATGATTAAATTAATTGTGCTAGCTATCCCCCCAAACAAACAAACAAACAAACAAACAACCAAACCCACTGCCATCGAGTCGATTCTGACTCATAGTGACCCTATGGGACAGAGGAGAACTGCCCCACAGGGTTTCCAAGGAGTGGTTGGTGGATTCGAACTGCCAACTGATTTAGGAAATAATATTGGAATCATTATTCCCTATCCTTGATCATAAAGAATGTGACCCAGCTGGAGCTGGACTCACAAAGACTTATCAGTTGGGCCCTGGGTACAAAGACAATAAAAAAAAGATAATCTCGGAAAACATCTTTTAGGGACTCTTTCACATAAACCATTCAAACAGAACACAAAAGACTTTTCCACTTTTATCTTTTTCTATTAGCATTTAGTGAATAGAAAATTGTTGGACCAATGAAGACCCTCCTGACTATCATTACTTAAACTGTACAAATGATTAAGAAAGACAATTCAAAATGTAGGATCAGTTTCTAGCCAATCTATGAAAAGGTGAAGCTTTCAATGGTTTTGCCCATTTTGTAATGTTAATATATACTGATGACTCTGTAATGTTCCTTGGACTTGGGCAGACATGGCTGTGGCAGCATGCTTGTCCATTTTCCCACTCTTGGCTGTTCTGTAATATTTCCTTGGATTCGGGCAGACATGGCTGTGGCAGCATGCTTGTCTGCTTCCCACTTTGCCTTTTTTTTTGGAATATATGCCGAATAAAACTTTCTTTTTACTTTTTTAAACTTTGTGATTTTTTTCCCTACAACATGACCTTTGGGTTAGCAGTCTGAGCTCTTAACCTCTGTGCCACCAGGGCTCCATGCTAGCTAAAGGCACTACAAAACAAAAAAAGAATAAGACTTCGTCTCTACTACCAGGAAGTTTACAATTACATGTGGGGATCACGCACATGTAGAGATGAATCTAGGAACCAGACGTAAAGTGGAGCCTGTTGAGGGATGTGAGAATTGCCAGGAACGACAACGGTAGGCAGCCCTCTATGAACAACTGAAAGGCCTACGTGGAGGGAAAGGAATTGGTTTATATGGCCCACACACTGAAGGTGAGCTTACAGGACATTAGATTTCAACCAAAACATAAAGAAATAATCTCTCATATAGTTCTCTAACAGCAGATGAGGTGGCCTGTGAAGTAGTGAGCTTCTTGTCACTGGATAGTCAAGTGTAAGCAAGAAAATCTTATAGTAGCAAGGCTGATCTAGGCAGTGTTTCTAAGGCAGTGCTTCTCAATAGCAGCCCTATGGACAGGTTTCTTACCAGCAGCACAGAGGAAGAAAATTCTTTGTTGTGAGAGCTGTCCTGTACATTGTAAGATGTTTTCAAGCAACCTGGCCTCTACCCACTAGATGCCAATAGCATTCCCGAACCCCAGATGTGACAACTGAAGAAGCCTCTAGACATTACCAATGTCACGGGGGCTGTGAGGGGGAGAGAAAATTGCTCCTAGTTGAGACCCACTACTTTAAGGATCCTCCTAACAGCAAATTTCTGAGTCTAAGTGTTGAGAAAATTAAATACTATAGCATTTCAGCGGGAGGGCCTAAGGTAACCAGAGGAGGATATATGGAGAAGGTAGGATTTGAGGTGGGTCTTGGAGTAAAATATTCAGAATAAATGTAGAGGAAACAGCAAGCCTTCTAGGTGTAGGGATGGTATGAGTCAAGATGTGGAGGCGGGAAAGAACAGGGCTGAAAGGGATAATTAGGGAGCCAGTTGGCCAAACCAGAAAGATTCAATAATAGATAAGGCTAGAAGTATCTGCAATGTGCTGGAGGAATTTCAAATCTAAAGTTCAGATTGCTTAGGCAGTCATCTCGACCCATCTGTGTCACAGGAAAGTTAGTGTTAAGTCAGTGCTGGAAAACAATGTTCTGTGACAAGGACAAGATGCTGGCAAGTTAGGCAATATGCCATCTAATCCACAGTCTGTTTAAAAACACACTGGCTGTGATGGTTAACGGTATGTATCAACTTGGCTAGGCCATGATTCCGAGTATTATATAATCACCCTCCATTTTGTGATAACACGTGATTATCCTCTATTTTATGTGTTATAAATGTTAAACTCTATATGTTAACGAGGCTGGATTAGTGTGGGGTGTATCGTGAGTCAAACCCTTATTCAAGTCACATCCCTACTCAAGTATCTGATGTAAGGGGAGTTTCCTTGACGGTGTGGCCTGCATCCAATATATATGGATGCTCTGGCAAAGCTCTAGCTCTGGATCCTGCATCTAGCTTGTCATCATCTGATCTCGGGTTCTTGGGACTTGAGCCAGCAGCCTGCCATCTGAACTGCTGATTCTGGGATTTGCCAGCTTCTGCAGCCCTGTGGGCCAGCAGTCTGCCATCTGGCCTGCCGATTTGGGGTTCATCAGCCCCCGCAACCACAAGTCAAGAGTAGCCTCTAGCCTGACGTCAGACTCACGCCTGACTCCACAACCGCGTGAGCCATTTTGAGATAAATCTCTCTCTCTTTCTGTTTCACTGGTTTTGCTTCTCTAGAGAACCCAGCTTAAGACACTGGCTTTAGAGTTAAGAAATTATTTTAATGTTTTCTTTTTGTACACAATTGCTCTCCATAATCCGAATTACCTAGATCTAACTCTAATTTTAAAGTGGGAGTAGAGAAGGGGAAAGCAAGCAAGAAAGTAGGGGAAAAGAACAGCTTCACCAGCCACCAGAATGAAATGAAATCATGTTTTGTGAAAGATGGCAGAATGTTTACATTCTGCTATATTCAAGCCACACTCACATGCCAGGAAGATTAGAATCTGCAAGTGCACAGATGACCAACACTTAGGCCTTAAGTTTGTTTGGTTCTATATTATCCAAACCTGGACTACAAGAGGGATTTCTAGGGGTCTGAGAAAACTGGGGTTTTAGCACATGAGGTGGGGAAGAGTTTGATGGAAGTCAGAGTTAGCCTAAAGGACCAACTGCTCTGAAGTAGGTTGGCTCTCCTAGTGGAGTGTGTGGCTCAGGTGTGCACAGGCTTCTGGAGAGGCACCCATTAGGAAGGGTCTGCTGGCATCTTGAAGGCACTATAACAGCTTCTTGTAATGGACCTTCCTCCAGCTGTCAACAACCGGCCTGACGGTCCACAAGGCAGGGGCCAACGCACATCCCTCTGTCTATCCCACCGGCCGCTGGAGTTCCAAGTAGGCTAGAAAGGACCCAGAGTTGCAGTTAGAAGTTGAAATGGGGTCAACTTTAGGGCCCATTCATGTATGTACTCAAGTATGTGAGACACAAAACACCCTTCTGCTTCTGCCACTGTCTTTTGCGGCTTAGAAAAATGGTAAGTCTATTTAGTCTATCCTCAGCTACTGAGGAGCAGGAAACTGCTGGCTTTTTGTCAGAGACATATTGAACCACCTACTCTCCAAGTAAATGAACCTTTTCTAAGTAATTCTTCCCTGGCATTCCAAAAACCTTCTGGGATGGGACCTCCAACTGACCTTGGCCCAGGTTCTTTCTGTGTAGTAACTACGCATCACTGTTAGGGTCACCTAACGTTTCCAGCTTTTCTCTCAAGGAGGCTCAGAAGCCACTTTATTCTCCTCTGATTAGACTCAGCTTCACTAAAATATTTTTATTTAAAAAAAAATTGAGAGGAAGAGGCCCAAATATTTACATTTAGAGGTGATTTAAAATAAAGGCGTTACAAATGCAAATGAGTTTGCACAAACGGAGAGCTTTCAATCCCGGGCCTCCTGCTGAGCCAGCCAGGAAACTGCAGCACCTTCTGCCAAGCATCTCACATTAAATGCAGGCGCTTTCTCCAGGGCTAAGAAAGTTATTAAGAGTGTGAGCTTTGGCCATTATTTCACAATTGAGTTAACCTCTATCCCAAGGGCGACATTTTGCAGCTGTTTGTAGTGAGTCAGTACTTTCTCTCCATTCTTCTTTTTTTGGGGGGTAAATTACCCTTTACATTTTGCCTTGACTAGAGGCTAAAGAACAAAGTTTGGGTGTGCTTCTTGCTGTTATGACTAGCTGTGTGCTTTTTTGAAGGCAGAAATGCAAATGGTAGTCATGTGATATCAGTTCATCCAAATTAAAGTTGAGAGATAAAATAACGATAAGGAACACACACACAAAATAAATAACAATGCTACTTCTTACCACTGAAAACATCCTTCAGGGAATATTCAGTGGTAATGTATAATTTAGCCTCATAATGTAGAATTTATTTTCCCTAAAATTAGCGATGGAAACACTGGTGACGCAGTGGTTAAGAGCTACAGCTGCTAACCAAAATGTCAACAGTTCGAATCCACCAGCCGCTTCTTAGTTACCAAAGTGACATCTGCACTTTTCAGATACTTAAAAGATGCTTTCGGTAGCAGATCTGTCCAGTGCAGTACATTATCAGATTTCTTGACTGTTGTTTCCATGGCATTGATTGTTAATCCAAGTAGAACAAAATCTCTGACAACTTCATAATGTTATTTATTGGTCTAGTTTCTAACGAGCCAGGTGACTCCAACTCTGATGTTGTAGTGGTTAAACAGGGCTCTGGATCCTGACAGCCTGGGCTTGGTTACTTTCCCTGATCCCTGGTAGCACAGTGGTTAAGAGCTATGGTGAGCTACAGCTGCTAACCAAAAGGTTGGCAGTTCAAATCCACCAGCCGCTCCTTGGAAACCCTATGGGGCAATTCTGCTCTGTCCTTTAGGGTCACTATGAGTCAGAATTGACTCAATGGCAACAGGTTTTTTTTTTTTTTTGGTTTGGTAGCTCAGAATTGGTTACAAAATGCCCCCACCACAAAGAACTACCTTCCCGTATGATTTAGATGAGACTTGTTCTCCACTCTTCCTCATGACTCCATAAGACTACCTTTTCCCATATGATTTAGATGAGACTTGTTCTCCACTCTTCCTCATGACTCCCATAAGACTCCCTTGTCTACCTCTATGATGAGATGTTTCTCATTAATTGTCCTCCCCATTGCAACAGCATGAATAAAGTCATCTTCTTAATGGTCTAGTGCATTTTGTCGTAAGTTTGACTGGCCTTTCTATTCCCTTTTGGTTAATGTTATTTGAAACACTTGCCATTTCACAATATTTTAGTATACCCAGATTTTAGTATATATATGGTATAAAATATATACACTAACATATATATACACATACTAATACACATACATATATGCGTGTGTGTGTGTGTGTGTTGTTAGTTGCTGTTGAATTGGCTCCAACTCAGGGTGACCTTATGTATAACAGAACGAAACACTGCACAGTCCTACAACGTATATTCTGTTGTACATGGGGTTGCTATGAGTCAGAATCTACTTGAGGACGCCTAACAACAACAATATATATGGAGCCCTGATGGCACAACGGTTAAAGGCTCAGCTGCTATAATGTTGGTAGTTCAAACCCACCCAGCAGCCCTGAAGGAGAAAAGACCTGGATATCTGCTTCCATAAAGATTGTTGTTGTTAGGTACCATCAAGTTGGTTCCGACTCATAGCAACCCTATGTACAACAGAATGAAACACTGCCCGGTCCTGCACCATCCTCACTATCATTGTTATGTTTGAGCCCATTGTTGCAGCCACTGTGTCAATTCATCTTCTTGAGGGTCTTCCTCTTTTTTGCTGACCCTCTACCTTGCCAAGCACGATGTCCTTCTCCAGAGACTGGTCCCTCCTGATAACACGTCCAAAGTATGTAAAATGAAGTCTTGCCATGCTCACTTCCAAGGTGCACTCTGGCTATACTTCTTCCAAGACAGATTTGTTCATTCTTCTGGCAATCCATGGTATATTCAATATTCTTCGCCAATACCATAATTCAAAGGCATCAATTCTTCGTTCCATCTTCCTTATTCATTGCCCAGCTTTCGTATGCATACCAGGAGACTAAAATTACTATGGCTTCAGTCAGGCACATCTCAGTCCTCAATATGACATCTTTGCTTTTCAACACTTGAAAGTGTTCTAGGAAACCCCATGGGACAGTTCTACTCTGTCATATAGGGTCGCTATGAGTCAGAATTGCCTTGACGGCACCTAACAGCAACACATGTATACTACACACACACACACAGCCCACATTAACTTTTTTATTGCATGTATTAATACAAAAAGGAGAGGGTAAAATTAATTTGCATCTACAGCTGATCACCTAGAGGTAGCAGAGTGAGCAAGTTTTTCTATAAAGGGGCCAACAGTAAATATTTTAGGCTTTGCAGGTCACACTGTCTCTGTTGCAACTACGCAACTCTGCCATTGTAGTGTGAAAGCAGCCACTGAGAATACATAAACGAATGGGCATGGCTGTGTTTCAATAAAACTGTACTCACAAAAATGGGGAGGGGCTGTAGTTTGCCAACCCTTGATCTAGAGCAGTGTTTCCTATGGTATCCCAAGGAACACTAGTACTTTCAGGGGATGTTAACAGATAACGTGAAAAAAAAATTACAGTGCAAGGAGGGGCAAGGGGCTAATTCATGGTAAAACACAGTTTGGAAAAGTTGGGAAACACTTACTACAACACTTCTTGAAAACTAAAAGCTAGTGAACACTGTGAATCTCTAAGGGATACCAGTTATTTTTCAAAACCTCAAGTCAGAGAGATACCGTAGTTCTTAAAAACACTGAAAACAATAGTGTCTGCATGTTTTAAACATGGGGGGGATCGCCTTTCTAAAATGTATTATGTAATTTCTACTTCCAGAAGTATATATATATTTTAAAAAAAAAAAAAAAACCGCTGCCATGGAGTCGATTCCGACTCATGGCAACCCCATAGGACAGAGCTGAATTGCCCCATAGGGTTTCCAAAGTGTGGCTGACGGATTCGAACTGCCAACCTTTTGGTTAGCAGCCGAGCTCTTAACAAGTGTGCCACCAGAGCTCCATCGAAATATAATACAGAGAACATAATTTATTATAGTTGAAGAAAGGTCACTACTAGTCATCTACTCTTACACTTTCAATAAGGTCATAATTTTTGGGGGGGGAGGGGTCTTTTCTAGGTTATCAGAGTTTCAGCCTATTCTGTGTTTTTTATTTTATGGTAAAATATATACAACTTAAAATTTGCCATTTTAACCATATTTAAGTATACAATTCAGTGACACAATGTTGTGCAGCCATCACTACTGTCTACTTCCAAAACCTTTTCATCACGCCAAACAGAAACTCTGTACCCATGAGGAATAACTCCCCATTACCTGCTCCACCAGTCCCTGGTAGCCTCTATTTTGTCTCTATGAACTTGCCTAGTCTAGATATTTCCTATAAGTGGAATCATACAATAGCCTTTTGTGCCTGGATTCTTTCACTTAGCATGTTTTCAAGGTTCATCCATGTTGTGGTACAAATTAGAACCCATTCTTTTTTAAGACTCAATAACATTCCTTTGTATATAAACACATTTTGTTTATCCATACATTTATTGCTGGACACTGGGTTGTTTCCGCTTTTAGACTATCATGAGTAATGCTGCTATGAACACTGGTGTACAAGTATCTGTTTGAGTCCTTGCTTTCAAATCTTTTGGGTATATACCTTCAAGTGGAATTCCTGGGTCATACTATAATTCTATGTTTAACATTTTGCAGCCGCCAAACTTTTTCACAGCGACTACACCATTTTACTTTCACACCAGCAATGCATGAAGGTTCTAATTTCTCCACATCCTCACCAACATTTGCTATTTTTCTTTGTTTTTTTTTTTTTTAAATAGCCATCCCAGTGGCTGTGAAATGGTATCTCAGTGTGGTTTTGATTTGCATTTCCCTAATGACTAATGATGTTGCACATTTTCTTATGTGCTTATTGGCCATTTTTATATCTTCTTTGAAGAAGTATCTATTCAAACTTTTTCTTGATAACATCCTTTCATGCACAAAAGTTTTTTATTTTGATGAAGACCAATTTATCTATTTTTTCTTTTGTTACTATGCCTTTTGTGTCATATGTCAGGAATCCATTGCCAAATACTAGGTCCTGAGAATTTACCTCTATGTTTTCTTCTAATAGTTTTATGGTTTTAGCTCTATATTTAGATTATAGATCCATTTTGAGTTAATTTTCATATATACTGTGAGGTTGGGGGCCAACTTTATTCTTTTGCATGTACAAATTCCGTTGTCCCAGCACCGTTGTTGAAGAGACTGCTCTTTCCCCATTGAATGGACTTGGCACTCTTGTCAAAAATCAACTGGCCACTGATGCGTGCGTTTATTTCTGGGCTCTCAAGCCTATGCCATTGGTCTCTAAGTCTATACTTAAGCCAGTACTACATGGTTTTGATCACTGCAGCTTTGTAACAGTCACAATATTTGAAATTGGGAAGTGTCAGTCTTCCAACCTGGTTCATATTTTTCACAATTGTATTTGGGACCCCTTGCAATTCCATACGAATCTGAGGCTGAACTTTCACATTTCTCAAAAAAAACCCCCAAAAACAAAGGGGGGCTGTTGGACTTTTGATAGGGATTGCACTGCACCTATAGATTGTTTTCGGTAGTACTGTTATTTTAACAATATTAATTCTCCCAATCTATGAAAGCAGGATGTCTTTCCACTTAATTTAGGTGTCCTGTAATTTTTTTCAGCAAGATTTTGTAGTTTTCAGTATATAAGTTTTCACCTCCTTGGTTAAATTTAATTCCTAAGCATTTTGCAGCCCTAGTGGGGAAGTGATTAAGAGCTTGGCTGCTAACCAAAAAGTCAGCAGTACAAATCTACCAGCTGCTCTCTGGAAACCCTATGGGGCAGTTCTATTCTGTCCTATAAGGTTGCTCTGAGTTGGAGCTGACTCCATGGCAACAGGTGTGGTTTAGTTTTTTGGTGAATGGAATTGTTTTCTTAATTTCTTTTTTGGATTGTTCATTTGTATAAAAACACAGCTGATTTTTGGATGTTGACCTTGTTCCTTATCACTTTGCTGAATTCATTTACTAGCTCTAGTGTTTTTCTTATGGGTTCTTTAGTATTTGCTATGAACAGAATTTTGTCATCTATGGGTAGAGATGATTTTACTTCTTCCTTTCTAATTTGAATGATTTTTATTTCTTTTTCTTGTCTAATTGCTCAGGCTAGGACTTCCAGTATGATGCTGAAGAGCAGTGGTGAAAATGATCATCTTTGTCTTCTTCCTGATCTAAAGGAGAAATTTTTTAGTCTTTCATCACTGCATATGTTAAAAAAAATGGGTTTTTCATAAATGCCCTGTATCATGTTCAGGAAATTCCCTTCTGTTCCTAGTTTGCTGAGTGCTTTTATCATGCAACGGTTTCTGCATCAAATGAGATGATCATATGGTTCTTTTCCCTCATTCTATTAATGTGGTATATTACACTGATTCATTTTGTATGTTGAACCATTCTTGCATTCCTGGGATAAATCTCACTTGGTCATGGTGAGTAATTCTTTTAATATGCTGATGGATTTGGTTTGTTACTATTTCGTTGAGGATTTTTACATCTATAAACATAACGGATATTGGTTTATAATTTTCTTTTCTCGTGATGTCTTTATCCGGCTTTGGTATCAGTGTAATGTTGGTCTCATAGAATGAGTTCAGATGTGTTCCCACCTCTTCGGTTTTTTTAGAAGAGTTTGAGAAGGATTTACGTAAATTCTTCTTTAAATGCTTAATAGAATTCATCGGTGAGGCCATCTGGTCCTGAACTTTTCTATGTTGGGAGATTTTTGATTACTAACTCAATCTCTTTAGTAGTTATAACTCAGTTGAGATTTTACTTCTGTTTTTAAGTTCTCTACCATCCTAAAAAAATCCTGCTACCTTCTAATTCCTAATTTAAAAGGTCCCAAGGCAGAAGTTCTTATGGTGTTCCATGAAATAAGCCCTGGTAAATGTTAATCGGTGCTCAGGGAAAAAAAAGATCCAGTGGTCAAAGTAAGTTTGAGAAATATTGCATTCCATACTCCTCCTTGGAGATTCAAATTGAACATCAGGTTAGTAAAGACGGAGAAGTCCTGAAGTAAAAAAAATATAGTTTAATTTAACCCAATACCTCCCAAATTTATTTGGAACACAACATCTGAAGTAATCCCATTTACACTGTTTGGCAGAAAATTTCATAGACACACACATATATACCAGGAAATTGAAATTATTAGAATTCTAAGTAAATGGAAAGCCAGTAAACTTAGAGCCATGGACTTGATGATACTACTTCAGTGATTTATAAGTTTTGGTTTTGTTTTCAGTTATTCCAGGTAAAAATACGCATGACAAGATACTTCCAGATGCCAGAAGTCTGGAGTATTTATCCATTAAAGAAATGTTCTTTTTCCTTTTCGGCTCCTTAATAATAATCATGCTTTACTATTAAGTTCACACTTTTATACCCTAAATTTATTCCTTCTATTATATTTTATTTATTTTTATTATATATATAGATAATTATTTATACCTATAATAATACTGAAGCCTCTATGTCTTACTCTCATTATTTTCTTTTTCAATAATCATTATTTTTTATTTTAGCTCCTTTAAATAGTATAATCCTTTTCCTTTAATGTATTTTTCAAATATGTTGCTGAATATATAAGCAATATAGCCTCATTATAAAAAATCAGATGCTACCAGAAAAGCATGAAAACAATAAATGCCCTGTAATTCCACCCAGGTTTAACAGTTACTAATACCCCTAGGCTCGTTCTTCCCAAGGTTGTGTTTTTAAAATAAAATAGGAAACTAGACATACCATTTTAACCTAATTTTTTCATGTCACAATGTAGTTCATATTGGATCTCTCCATGTTAATAAACAGTGACCTAATCATAATGTTAAGGGCTGCATATTAATATTCTACCATATGAAATATAGTTTTCAAATCAAACTCCTGTTGATGGACAGTCAGGTAGTTTCTACTTATTTTGCTAATACAAACAACACTGTGATGGATATCATTGACACATTTCTTTGGGAACTCATCTAATTAGTTCTCATGGTAGACTTTAGTCAATATACTTTTTCCATCTAAGTCATCCTCAGTGGCAATATGCAGTATTATGTAAGCTCCTGCCTCCTATCCCTGGCACTGGATGATTCAATTCAAGGGCAACAAACTTTAGATTATTTTAGTGATCCATTATACATCATAGTGAGAAAAGGTGAAATGGGCCAAATTCCCTCCCTCAGGAATGACAGAGAATCAGACAGTTTACAAGGAGAACATGGTTTAGAGAATGGCGGACGAGGCCATGATAGGCCTTAAAAGGGTCTTTGCAATCCTCAGTTATAAGGCAGAAATTGTAGATAGTAGAGGAAGTAGTTAGTAAAGGACATCATGTTTGGTAAAGTGGAGGGCCAACAAAAAGGAGGGAAACCCTCAATGAGATGGATTGACCCTACGGCCACAACAATAGCCTCAAACATACCAGCAATCATGAAGATGGTGAAGGACTAGGCAACATTTTGTTCTGTTATACATAAGGTCACCATGAGTTGGAGGTGACTTGACAGCAACTAATTATAATAAATAATAGAGGAAGTGAAAGTCACAGTTGGAGAGAGACAGGCTCCTGAAGAGGAGCACTAGAGTGAAGAAGACCCAGGAGCTATTGGTAACGAGGCTTCTGGAGCACAGCTCTTGCCATCAGGGAGCCCTGAATTTAAGCCTTGTTTCTGATAGTAGCTATGTAGTTGTTGGTAGTTGCCACTGAGTGGATTCTGACTCATGGTGACCCTATGTGTGTCAGCATAGAACTGCTTCATAGGGTTTTTAAGCCTATGACCTTTCAGAAACAGACTGCCAGGCCTGTTTTCCAACGTGCTTTTGGGTGGGTTTGAATCACCAATCTTTCAGCGAGTAGCTGAGCACTTAACTGTTTGTGCCACCCAAGGACTCTAGTAGCTGTGTGACCCTAGGAAAATTATCTAACCTTCATCTCTACGATGAGAATAATTAACACAATTTAGCTCACGGAAGGATTAAATGAGAATATAATCTAAAGGGCTTCAAACACAGTGAGTGCTCAACATAAGCCAGATCGTACCATTACGGTTGCCTCATCCTTATGATAATCTGAGTCACACTGTATCCAGAAAACCAGTAGGTAATGCACTCCCTAGAGGCAAGGATGGCGAGACTGCGTCTTACATACTGTGGACATGTTGTCAGGAGGGATCAGTCCCTGGAGAAGGACATCGTGCTTGGCAGAGTACAGGGTCAGCGGAAAAGCAGAAGACCCTCAATGAGGTGGATTGACACAGTGGCTGCAACAATGAGCTCAAACGTAGCAACGACTGTGAGGATGACGCAGGTCCAGGCAGTGTTACGTTCTGCTGTGCAGAGGGTCCCTATGAGTCGGAACCGACTCGACGGCACCTAACAACAACAACAACTAGGGCCTGGATAAAGGCCACTGCATACATATCCTTATAATAAGTTTAGGAAACCTGAATGAGTCTCTTGCAAGTAAAAGGACCTCACTAAAACAATTCCTTAAGATAAAGTCCTAGAGTTGGGATTGCCAGGTCTAACAGGAATATAACTCTTTTAGAGAAACTCATATTATGGGTTATCCATACAGGATATGGGTGTGGCTTAATTTTTCTAAAAGAACTGACTCATATAATGGTTAAAATTTTAATTAAAAAATGCTTGATATACATGTATTGACTGATTTATAAATGCTGTTAAAATAGGGTCATGTTATCTGTGTTCAAGTTCAATATGGTCTCAGTATCTACAATTAGAAATGTACTGAGCACCCTGCCTCACAACCAGAGGTACCATGGTGAGCTGATTGTGGGCAAATACTCAAGGAGGCAAAGGATGGGGAGAGAGAGAGAGAGAGAGATGGCTCCACCAAGCAGTGCTTTAAAGAACCAAAATGGCTAGTGCAGAAACACGTGCTCCATCATAAACCCTTGCTTCCATTATCATTAAAGCAACAGGGGTGGAACTGTTTCTTCCTTCTCTACATCCATGCTTCTCTTTCCCCCCCTGCTCCCCTGGCCTCTCTGCTTAGATCACTGATCTTGGATTAATCCTTTCCCCTGGATTTTAAATTTATTTCAGAAAGAGAGAGGCGTTGGGGAGGGAAGAAGAGTGAGCGCATGCACACACACTCTAGAGGAGAGAAGGAAAGGAAGGGGAAGGGAGCCACTGTGAAATGGTCTCAAACCTGAATTTCTTACTGGGAGAGCCTCTTAAAAATGGATACGGCCAGGCTCCACCCAGACCCAATGAACTGCTACCTTTAAGATTTCCAGGGAAAAAACAATGGGTTCTTTCTGAATTCCATGAGTTACTTGCCTCTATGAATATCTAGAAATATCTGGAAGAAACTGATGTAACAGTGAGCTCTCCATTTCTACATGTGCCAAATATATCTACAGGAAGAAAAAGAAAATTCAAACGTCTCCGATGCTCTCTTTGTAACCTCAGTCAGGCTTTTATCTCAAAGACATTGAACACATTGTTTAGAAGTTTAGAACAGAAGCGATCACAATACATCAAAAAGTTTAGGGGCATTTTGATGAGTTTTTCTATTCCTCTGTTGGTAAATTTAGTTTTCTATTTTTAGAGAACATAATCTCTATGCGCACTGCTTACAGCATCTAAACACTTTCCTTAACGCGGGTCAAAGTGTCAAGGGTTTCATGAGAACCTCAATCAATTCCTGCAATATGTACACTGTGGATTTGCTAATGACTTAAAATAGGGACATAGTTCTTCCAGTTTCGGCTTTAGGGTCATAAACACAAATGACCACCTGAGACCACAGAGAACAGGATATGAGCTACTTATAGTAATACTGGACCAGGGAACAAGAATAGCAGGAAAGCTGCATATTTTCTTGTAGTGAGGTCCTTTGAAGTCAACTATTTATTAAACATTATATTATAGTGCTTGAAACAAAAATCTTTGAAGGCAGGTTATCCTACTCTGCACAGTGTCCCACTGCTAACGAATTGCTTCCTTTTCCTCTTAGGTTTTGTTTTCCCATTTGTGAAACTGAAACCCAGACTGTTTTCCTCCATCTATGAAACTAGCTGGAATGAAGCACTACTTCCGGCAACACTGTCCCTCAAGAGAAAGGGCATTAAAAACATAAACGGTAAACCCTCACTTTCTCAACATCGTAATGTTAAGAAACTGTTTATCAACAAGCTGCTATGTAGATAAAGTGAATCTGCTTCTCGGGAATAGAAAATTGTTATAATAAGTGATGAGAAAAAATGATAAAAATGACAAGGATTCAAATAGGACTTCACTTTTTATTTAAAAGCAAAATTTACCTATTGTATTTCCTATTTCATAACTATGGACTAATTTACTTGGTTCAGCTAGCATTCTTCTACTTTTCAATTAATTGACTACATACACCAATAACAGTTTCATCTTAAAGAAGTGTTCAAAGAAAGAGCAAGGGTGCTATAGTTTATTCTTCCAAATCAATCATTAAGTAAGAGTCCATGCCTGGGGAAGGAGTAATGAGAAGTGGAACTCCCAATGGGCTAACCCATGTGGTAAAATATAAATAAAAAATGATCTGGTAGAATCCTGGCCCACTCACCAAAGGTGTCTACATCTTTGTATTTGCTGAGAGTAGAAAAGGACAATGCCAGTATTGGACAGATTACTGGGGTCTGTGTCAGGGTGGCTGAGGACGGCAGGAAGCTTTTTAAAATCTAGAAATACATCAAAGGCCTAATGCAGATTAAGCCCTGCTTCTTCTTTTTTTTTTTTTTTCCTGCAAGGTTCTCTTTTGTTCCTAATATAAAGACTTAGACGGTACGTCTTCAGATCAGAAAGCAGGTTGTACTTTTAATGATGGATTAAAAATTATAAAAGTAAAAGATGGCTTTACTCGCAGTTCTTTTTTTCAGTGATAAAGGTAGGAAGAGACCAGTCTAGGCCAAATTTATCTCTTGCTAACCTTCCAGTATGTTGAGTAAGCCGTATTATTAAAAAGTCAAATGTGGTTGATGTAGCCACTTTTTCTGTTAAGTACATTATTAGCACATTCCAAAAAACAAAACCAAACCTGTTGCCGTTGACTCGATTCCGACCCATAGTGACCCTACAGGACAGAGCAGAACTGCCCCATAGGGTTTGCAAAACTATAATCTTTACGGAAGCAGACTGCCACATCTTCCTCCAGCAGAGGGGCTGGTGGATTCAAATCCCTGACCTTTCGGTTAGCGGCCGAGTGCTTAACCACTTTGCCACTGTAGCTCTTCATTAGATTATATAAAATAAACTTGTGCTCACAACAGGCTTTTCAAAATAATAGAGAAGCTTGTCACATCAGTAGAGTAACCATTTCTAAACAGACTAATTCTTCCACAAAGAAAACAAGAGGCCACTGGGCTCCCTAATAGCTTACCTCTTTACAAGCTTTTTACATCTGCACCCATCCTTAATTCCACCCCTCTAGCCTAGAGCTGAAGGAGCCCTGGTGGTACAGTAGCTAAGTGCTCAGCTGCTAACTGAGAAGTTGGCAGTTCAAACCCACCAGTGGCACTGCAGGAGAAAGATCTGCTCCCGTAAAGATTTCAGCCTAGAAAACCCTATGGGACATTCTACTCTGTCCTATAGGGTCACTATGAGTCGGGATCAACTAGACAGCACACAGCAACAACAGCAGCCTAACAAGGATGGTACTACTGGTTCAGTTATAGAATTCCCGCCTCTGTGCAGGAGACCCAGGTTGAATCTCAGGCCAAGGCACCTCAAAGCACAGTCACCACCTGGCTTGTATGTTGCCGTAAAGCTGAACAGGTTTCAGCGGTGCTTCCAGACCAAGACAGACTAGAAAGAAAGGCTTGGTGATCTGCTTTGAAAATCAGCCTATGGTTACAAGCCTAGAGATTCAGCACTCTTGTTAGGCATTCCACTTGAACCTTGATTTTGTTCTTTCCTAGGAACTACTGCTCCTCCGGGCCCCCGCTTCATCAACTATACCCTTTTTCTTCTCTACTAGCTCCTTCTCCTTCTCAGAGCCCTGGTGGCACAGTGGTTAAGAGCTTGGCTGCAAACCAAAAGGTCAAAAGTTCAAATCTATCAGCCGCTCCTCGGAAACCCTATAGGGCAGTTCTCTGTCCTAGAGGGTCGCTATTAGTCAGAATCAACTTGACGGCAACAGGTTTAGCTTCTTTTCTCCAGCCTAAAAACACACTAGAGTCATTCCAACAACAACAACAACAAAAATCCTCCCTTGACTCAGCATCTCCTTGGTTACTGGCTTCCTTTTCACTGACACAATCTTGCCTTGTCCACTCACAATCGAACCTGCCACAAAGTGGCTTTTATCCCCAGAGTTCTACCTCGCTGACAACGTATCTGAGGTATTTACATGTTATATTTCAGGTAAAAAGATGGAGTGTCACAGAAATGCTCACATTAGAATGAAGAGAGAATACCAGACCCATTTATTAAAAAATGCACTTTCAGGACACAGCATAGCCACTTGCCATCAGGTTGACTCAGATGCATAGCGACCCATGTGCGTCAGAGTAAAACTGTGCTCCACAGGATTTTTTTTTTTTTTTTATAATCTTTATTGTGCTTTAAGTGGAAGTTTACAAATCAAGTCAGTCTGTCACACAAAAACCCATATACACCTTGCTACATACTCCCAATTACTCTCCCCCTAATGAGACAGCCTGCTCTCTCCCTCTACTCTCTCTTTTCATGTCCATTTCACCAGCTTCTAACCCCCTCCACCCTCTCATCTCCCCTCCAGGCAGGAGATGCCAACATAGTCTCAAGTGTCCACCTGATCCAAGAAGCTCACTCCTCACCAGCATCCCTCTCCAACCCATTGTCCAGTCCAATCCATGTCTGAAGAGTTGGCTTTGGGAACGGTTCCTGTCCTGGGGCAACAGAAGGTCTGGGGGCCATGACCACTGGGGTCCTTCCAGTCTTCAGTCTGATCATTAAGTCTGGTCTTATGAGAATTTGGGGTCTGCATCCCACTGCTCTCCTGCTCCCTCAGGGGTTCTCTGTTGTGTTCCCTGTCAGGGCAGTCATCAGTTGTAGCCGGGCACCATCTACTTCTTCTGATCTCAGGATGACGTAGTCACTGGTTCATGTGACCCCTTCTGTCTCTTGGGCTCGTAATTGCCTTGTGTCCTTGGTGTTCTTCATTCTCCTTTGATCCAGGTGGGTTGAGACGAATTGATGCATCTTAGATGGCTGCTTGCTAGTGTTTAAGACCCCAGACGCCACTCTTCGAAGTGGGATGCAGAATGTTTTGTTAACAGATTTGTTTTATGCCAGTTGACTTAGATGTCCCCTGAAACCATATCACTATATAAAGGGCCCTACTCTCCCCTTTTTATGGTAGAAAAATTAGGATTGTCCAAAAAAAAAAAAAGACATTCTAGGCATTACAAGCAATCCTATAAAAGCAGTCCAGTAGAATTTCCCAATAAAGTGTCTATGCTTTTGGGACAGGCTAAGAAAGTGCAGAGACTTACTGACAGTGACTTTTTAAATTGTGAGGCTCACCACTTGTGGGGGTTGGCTGTGAAGAGGTAGGAGGGGCCTCTTGCTTCAGGTAGTTTATCCTAATAAATGTGGCAAGTGTCAGGGGAGCAGCTCAAAGGAGCTGTTTTCTCCTCTTATGAGAACTGGGTCAGAGGCAGTGAATGGGATGAGGTCTTTCCATTCCAAGTCAGGATCTCCTGGGCTCTCAGATTCCCCAGGGCTGCCTTTTCCCACAGGGAGGGGGCGGGGTAGAGGTCTCCTGGACACCTGTCCTGTGTTAACCAGATTATTGAGAAGCTGCGGTCCAGAGAGTGGGAGAGAACAGATCCTCCCTAGAGAAGACTACGGATAGACTCCCCAAACTCCTCTGTTTTCCATTTCAGCCCAGGGAAGGAGACAGCTGTTTGTGCTCCTGGTCCTTACGGCTACAGCTGTGACAGATTGTTCCTCAGAGAATTCTAAGCTCTTCTCTGGGGGACAAGACAGAACTAGGTTGTTGAAGACAGGCAATTTCCTGGGTCAAAGAAAAAAGAAATCCACAAGGAAATAAATATGAGTCCTGTGACCTCCCATTCTTCTTCAGGGTAAATGGCAATGAATTGCAGGCTTCAGAGCTAGTAAGGACAAGATAGACAGAGACCAGTTCACAGTTGATAATTTGCTAAGTGGCAAAAGCCTTCAGTGGCTGATAACCTCAGTTCACCAGTTAGAGCTGATAATAACACTACAGAGGCAATTAGCACATAGAGCTCTGCACACCTGACCTGCAGGCAGCAGCTTTATCAGGTGTGAGCTGGTAACCTCTCCTCAGTGATCTCTTTGTAGAGAACAAGAGGGCTACATTTAGTCAAGAGAGGAGATGAGCGCCTGTTTCTTTCCCTGGCACCAGGAATAAGGGAAGAAGACAGTATGAGCCAAAAAAATGCTAAGAAATAACCAGCATCAGAGGGTAAAGGGCTACTATGGGCTGAAAGTCTACTCCCAAAGGAGTTCACAAATCAGTTCTCCTAATATTTTGTCTCTGTTTTGATTTTATGGATTTGTTTATAATAGTCATGAGATTTCTCTACATTTTGTTCTTCAAACTTGTCATTCAACAAGGAATACCACCATTCTTTTAGGAAGTATCCTTGATATACTGTCCAGATGGTTAAGAACAAAATAAAACAAAGAATACGTGCTTAATGGTTCCCTTGCCTTCTTTTGCATGACTACCTCCTTACTTTCAAGCACTGCTATCTCTCACCCGGACTACCTTACTTGCCTCCTAACTGATCTCCCCATATTAGTCCTGGTTCCCTCCAATTCATCCTCAAGCTAGAGTGGTCTTTTCTAAGCACAAACTTTATGATACCATAATGCTCCCAACATTTTCTCCCATCCCTTGTCTGAAATCCTTGAATGGTGTTAGGGATTGACCTGTATCCCTGTAAGGACAGAAACAAATTCAAAATAAGAGGTTTTAATTCTTCTCATTGAAAATAAGGGAAGTGGTACCCCTTCTACCCTCATCTTTCAGAATTCACTTTAGATAACTTGTAATTGTAAATTCTTTATCTGTCTTTGTGAAAAGTATACACGATTAAATCCAGGATGTTTCCTCAAGTGCCTGGGAGCCATCTCTTTTGAAATGGAATCATCAGTGAAGCTCATACCCCTACCTCTCAGTTTCTTGGAAGGAGAGTAGCATAACTTCATATATCCTGCCACAAAGATATTAGAAAATCTGCAAGTTTATCTTGATATTGTTTTCAGTAACTTTTCCCCAACATCCCTCCGAAATGTATGTTGGAATCCTAATCCCTATACCTGTGGATGTAATCCTGTTTGGAAATAGGGCTTTCTTTGTTATGATAGGAAACCCTGGGTGCAGTGGTTAAGACCTCCGCTGCTAACCAAAAGGTCCACAGTTCAAATCTACCAGGTCCTCCCTGGAAACTCTATGGGGCAGCTCTACTCTGTCCTATACAGAATGGGGTTTTGTTTTTTTGTTTGCTTTTGTTATGATAATTAGATCATTCAGGAGTAGGGTGGGTTCTAAAACTAATCATTTTTCTTTTTCTGAAGTATAAAAAGAACTTACTAGATAAAGAAACACAATGTAGGAACTAAAGAATGCCTGGGTACCATGAAGAAAGGAATAGCCTCCAGAACGGTGAGAAAACACATTTCTGTTCTTTAAAAAACACCTACTTGTGGTATTTATATTTCAGCAGCACAAATAGGTTTTTATTAAACGACCTGCTCTGGGGTGGGGTCCAGCAGTTGTTAACAAGCCCTCCAGGCAATTCTGATACACATTACTGTGTAAGAAGCTCCGCAGTAACAGACAGGGCCCCTCTGCTCCAGGACTCCGCACACGCAGGCCAGAGGTTTTCCTCCCTTCTTTATCTATTTAAGCACCATTTCCTCTGGATGCATTCCCTAACCTCCCCGTCTGGTCTTTCTGCCATGGTCCTGTCTCTCCCAAAAGGCTCTCACAGAGCTTCTTTCTCTCTCTTGGCACTTGTCCTAGTACTACTTGTTCCTTTGTTTGTGTAATTATTTGATTAGTGTCTATCTTTCCTATCAGAATGACATACCTGGAAAGTGTAACTAATTGTATTCACTATTGTATCCCCAAGGTGCCCTGGTAGTGTGATGCTTAAGTGTTTGGATGCTATCTGAAAGGCTAGCAGTTCAAACCCATCTGGGGCTCCTAGGGAGAGAGATCTGGTGATCTGCTTCTGTAAAGATTACAGCCAGGAAAACCCTACAGGGCAGTTCTACTCTGTCACATGGGTCATTATGAGTTGAAATCAACTCAACAGCAACTAAGAACAACAACATTGTATCCCCAGCACCAAAATAGTATTTGGCACATAACGAACAACAAATACCTAATAAATAAATGACTAAGCACTGGAAATTGGAGAATGTTTTTTTCAGAGGTAGGATTTGTGGGAACCCTTTCTCTACTCGAAATAGTGAAGTAATCTGAAAATAAAGTACCAAGGTCTGGGCCTTAGACCTGCTGCTCAGTAATAACAGTGATAATAAAGCGAACTATGTGTCATCCACTGCACTAACCTTTACACACTTAACTCATTTAATCATCAACGGAAGCAGAGAGATGATAAGTAGCTCTCCCAAGGCTACATGCAGAAACCCAGATTTAGACTCAGGCAGTCAGGCTCCAGAGGTCAAGCTCGTAACCATTCTGCTGTGCGGCCTGGCAAGGGGAGTAGAGATATCCAGCGGACAAGGAGCTCCAGCTCAGGAATCTGTGGTACATAAGAGCTTCTAAAAAGTAAGGACATCTTCTCATCTCTGTATTCTAGCACTGGCTTGGAGACTGTAACCTATATTATGTCCACGATGGAGTCACTTACGCTAAGCCCCACGTCAGGAAACCAAAACCTAACTAAGTTTCTATCTCCTGTAAATGTCTGACCTTCCCAAGAGCCAAAACCTGTCAACCAACCTGTACTTGCCACTTCAGCTATAGTGTATGACCTGCCTACGAAAGTTCCCAATATGCCATTTAAGGACAGTAACTTAGAACCAACCAATCACTTTTGCCCAGTGTTACTTCTTTGTTCTTATACAGCTTGATTACGTAACTTTTGTTGCTCCCACTTGTCGTTCACAGCTGACTTCCAGGACAGACATCCCCCAATTCATGAAATAAATTCCTAAATGAAGTCAATGAGTTCAAACAACATTTTGTTGAAAATTTCTTTTAAAAGTCCCCATCACAAAGTAGGAAATCTTGGTGGCATAGTAGTTAAGTGCTACGGCTGCTTACCAAAAGGTCGGCAGTTCGAATCCACAAGGCATTCCTTGGAAACTCTATGGGGCAGTTCCACTCTGTCCTATAGGGTCGCTATGAGTTGGAATCAACTTGACAGCAACACGTTTTTTGTTTTTTTTTTTTTTTTAATCACAAAGTATTTGTGTAACAA
The DNA here is from genome assembly GCF_024166365.1 of Elephas maximus indicus. Taxonomy (NCBI): domain Eukaryota; kingdom Metazoa; phylum Chordata; class Mammalia; order Proboscidea; family Elephantidae; genus Elephas; species Elephas maximus. The sequence continues at coordinate 65,260,745 of NC_064841.1, read as the reverse complement.
ATGTTGTGGGTTGTTGGCTGGAAGGCCAGACTGTAGAAAAATGAAGATGAAGATGACTACAACCTAGAGTAGGGAGGAATTCTAGAAGTCTTTGAAGTCCTGTGCAGAGAAAAGAGCCTGGAAATTCAATGGGTAAGGGAAGGAAGTCTCTTTTCTCCCTTGAATTCAAGGTATGTGCTACAGAAAGCAGAAAACGGAAACCCAAGTGGGCCTCACTTAGGGATCCTTACCCTTAGCCAAATTTGTTAAAAAAGCAAGAGGGAGGGTAGTATACCTACGTAAAAGCTGAAAAGAAAAATTTTTTGTTTGCTTATTCTATAATACAGTTCAGATACAGCATGGTGGAGGCGAGTCCAAGACGGCAGAATAGTCAGCTGCTTCCTGTGGTCTCTCTTACAACAAAGACCCAAGAAAACAAGCGAATCGATTATATATGACAATCTAGGAGCCCTAATCATCAAAGACAAAGTTGAGGAGTCGGACTGAGTGGCCAGGGGGAAGGAGAGGCAGTTCAGAAGCAGCGAAGACGTGCCAGTCTTGAGGTAGCCAGCGCCCTAAGGGCTGGGTCAGCCAGCGCATGCAGGCTGAGATGAACAGTAACACTTGGGACACGTTTTACCACATCCAGAGAGACTGGGAGGCAGAAAGTCTGCACAAGCCTCCAGAGCCAGGGAGAAGCAGCACTGGATCTGCAGTCTAACCTACCTCACAAGATCAAAATAACCCCTCCCCCTCCAGGGCTTTCACAGCAGAGAAGTGCCACTTTCCCCTCACCCACCCCTCTCCCTCCTCCACTCTGATACCAGTCTGGTGGTATTCAACAATTGCCACGCTTCCTAAGCCAGAACTAAGAGCTATTTCTCCCAAACCAGTCTCAGGCTTTAAAAAATCGCCACACCCAAGCCAGGAACTCAGGGCAGGAACTGCTCCTTTGCCTAGGCACTGGCATAAGAGGTCCACGGCCTTTTAATGCCCTTCACCCCTACCTAGACCTGTGAGGGCCGATTCAACACCGTAGGCCCTCATTAGCACAGAACAACAGGGTATATACCTGAAACCTATTTTCAACTGCAGCAGCCAAGGGGGAGTTGCAGATTCATGACATTTGACACTGCCCTACCCATTAAACAGGGTCCTAACCCACCCACATCAGGGGCCTGAGGGCTGGCGGTTTTACCCATTCCACCTAGCCACCTATGACAAAGGTCTGAGAATAAGTGGTGCCTCCCAGTCCTTACAGCCAACGGCATTGGGTGCCCAAAGTCGGGCTGTAAAACCCACCCACCTACATGCTCTATAGGACAGGGACATGATGCCAGACCCCCCACCTTGCTCAGCACATAGCCCCCTACTGCAGCCAGATACCTGTACCTGCTCTAATCACCCCTATGCAGCCCTACCTGTCTAGGACTGTAGGTTAGAGTCTGCACCACACACTCGGTGACCAACGACCTGGACACTTGAGCTGAATCCATACAACTAAAGTGAACAGACTCCTGGGCTCACACACCTAACACCAACTCTAACCACCTGGTGACAGGATGTGAGAGCTTCAAAGACAACAATAACCAAAGTAGCTCACACACCCAGCCTACTTGGGGATATCAAAACAAAACAAAAAGCTAGGACACAGTAAGTAAACATACAATAAGTAAATATAATCATTTATCGATGGCTTGGAGACAACAGTCAATATCAAATCACATAAAGAAGCAGGTCAAGATGGCTCCAGCAAGCAAACAAAACAAAGAACCAAGAAACCTTCCAGAAGAAGAAAAGGTCTTGGAACTACCGGAGTCAGGATTCAGAAGGTTAATATACAGAGATCTTCAAGAAACCAGAAGGAGATCAGGCAAAACTCAGACCAAGCCAAGGAACACACAGACAAAGCAACAGAGGAGTTCAAGAAAACAACACAAAAACAGAATGACAAATTTAACAGGCTGCTGGAAACCACAGAGTGACAACAACTAGAAAGCCAAAAGATTAACAATAAAATTTCACAATCAGGCAACTCAAGGGGTCATAGAAGAATTGAGGCAATGAACGTTAGAATTAGTGATATTGAAGATAAAGCCCTTGAGACCAAATTTTTTTTTGTGGAAAAATCAGATAAAATAATTGGAAAAAATGAAGAAACTCTAAGAATCATGTGGGACACTATCAAGAGGAAAAACCTATGAACAGAGGGGATAACAGAGAATACAGAGAGAGCTGTTAAAGATTTGCTACCAAAAAACTTCCATGATATCATGGAAGACGAGAAGATACCTATCCAAGAAGCTCACTGAACCCTACACAGGGTAGATGCCCAGAGAAAGTCATCAAGACGTATTATAATCAAACTTGCCAAAACCAAAGACAGACTCTTGAGAGGCTAGAGATCAACAAAAAATCACCTACAAAGGAAAGTCAATAAGACTAAGCTCAGACTACTCAGCAGAAACCATGCAGGCAAGAAGGCAATGGGATGACATATATAAAGCCTTGAAGAAAAAAAACTGCCAGCCAAGAATTATATATCCAGCAAAGCTGTCTCTCAAATATGATGGTGACATTCGGACATTTCCTGATAAACGGAAGTTAAGGGAATTTGTAAAAGCCAATCCAAAATTACAAGAAACAGTGAACAGATATAGCATGGTAATAATCATAATACCATCTGGGGCTACTTTTTGCTATCAGAGTGGCTTACATCCTTCACCAAAAATAAAGACATTGACTATGGATTTTCTTATTAATGTAAACCATTCTAGAGTAATGTGGCCCAAAATTGCTATGACATAAGATCTATTAGAAAAACTACTTACCCAAATAGGACACATCTTATTCTCCTTTAAAGATCAGAATTCCCCTACATACCAACCCCCCAAACATATATAAACCTAAAATTAAAAATTCTACAAAGTATTCCTGAACCATTCAGATAAATGGGCTATAGATTTCAAAAAGTCAGTTTCAAAGGCTGTAGAAATTACATTTATTGGTGAGAAGTGAAAGTTGTATATGTATCAAAAGCATAAACATACAGGAAACAGTACAAGTTTCAATAGTATTTTCTTACTCATTGTACTTCCTGTAGGAATTACAGACTCTAGATCTAAACTGGCTGCCCTTAGAAAACAACTATAACAACTAGAAAGTTTCCAGGATCATAAAGGTGAATAAAAGTTTATTCTTGAATGTAAATATGGTTCCTCATGTCAGTTAAATTTACTGAGTGGTTACTTTGAGCCAGGAAGTATGCTACATGTTACACATGCACTATCTCATTTAATTTTCACAACAGCCAGTGAGAGAGGTAGTAATTATTACTCTCATGTTGCAGACCAGGAATCTGGGCATAGACAGAGTAAATACGGCTGGGATCAAAAATCCAACAAATAAATGTCTGCCTGACTTTTAAAGCATGTGACCTCAACCATTACACCCTGGAAATTACCTTTTTTATACAAATGGATAGGAAATACATAAAGAAATAATAACTATAAAATTCAAAAGAGGAAGCAAGATACCAAAAACCAAACCTGTTGCTGTTGAGTTGATCCTGACTCATAGCGACCCTATAGGACAGAGTAGAGCTGCCCCATAGAGTTTCCACAGAGCACCTGGTGGATTTGAACTGCCAACCTTTTGGTTAGTAGCCGTAGCACTTAACCACTACACCACCAGGGTTTCCAAAAGTAAGATAGTTACATTTTAAAAACGGTTCTTTAAAAAGGAATAATAAAGTGACAACTTCAGAACCTACCTTCTTGTTCAGCTTGCCTGCCCCATTCCTCAACCTGGTACTCTGTGGACTGGCCTCATAGAGGGCTATGTTCTGCTATGAGGCACTAAGAAAGGTGATTTTGTGCACATATGGATTTGGAATTTAGTTTCCCTCTATACACCAGCTGGTTGTTTGTGATTTAGACTTCTGCCCTATTGAAATTTGTCTATTTCTCCAGCACCCAGAACACTGTTCGGCACATAATAGGCATCCAACAAATGCTGGATGAACAAGCAAATGAATAAATGAAGAAACAGATTAAAAATTTCCTTAGTAATGCAATGTAACAGTGGTGGGTTGCAGTGCGGTGAATTAATATGGCCCTTCTAGCCATAGTCTTCGTGACTCTCACACAATGACTGGGTGAGACTATGGAAACAAGGTGCTGTGGCTCACCAAGCGGATTGGACAGCTTGCTGCTAATGCAAATAAGGTACATGGAACCCTTGTTGGGGTGGGACCATGCAAATAAGGTACATGAAACCCTAATGAGGGGATTGGTCAGTTTTGCCATCCAGCTAGACTTAAAGGGAGAGAGAAAGACAGAGAAAGAGGAACAGGGAAGACAGCGAGTGCCGGAGGCACAGCAGTAGGAAGAGCGATAGCAGCACCACACGGCAAGAACCATGAGGCTGGTGAGAGACAGCTGTGATGGGCTTACAGACCCATGGAGCTAAAAGCTGTGACACTTGCCTGACAAAGCCCGATGGCAGAGGGCGAGAAGAAGCTCTCCTGATCGAGAACTGTGGCCTGAGTTGTTCCTGTTACCTCTGAGTCATTCCTGATCCCAAGTTTTCCCTATTACTTCCCTAATAAACCACTTAACTGTTTAAGTATTCAGTTCTGTGAGACACTGCAACGAATTACAGAAACAAAGATGGGAGAGAGAGTGCTGAGGGGAGAGGGAGCAACTGACATGAGAGATGATAGAGTGGGACAGCAGTCTGGAGAAAGTGGACATTTGGGACATCTTTAATCTCCACCTCATTGGAACCGGTTTTGCGCTGACCCTTATTAAAAAAAAGTATTCATTTATGTGTAGACGAGGATTTTTTCTTCTCAGCTTCTGCTAATTTTGAACTAGTGACTTGGAAAGATACTTAATATGTTTTTTTTTCTTCACAACATTAGTGCTAATTAAATACAGTGTCCATTATTACATCCCTTACAAACACAGGCAGGCGGTCTACAGAACAGGATGAATACTTAAATGACTAAGGAATTAAAGCACTGGTATTTGATGCTTTGGCAAATATTTTCACTATCCGCGTTTCCAAGGCAAAATATCAGCTTACAGGCAACAAAAAGACTGCTCAGTAATGTGCAAAAAACATTATCATTTGGTTTAAATCTTAAAATGTTATGACTCCTATTAAGAAATTATATGAATAATGTTAACTTTCTCTTCTGCACTGATTATTCTTTTTCCTTCTCTTTATAGCACAGCCTTCCTGAACAGTATGTGCTACCATTAAAAAAAAAAAGCAAAAAAAAAGGGCCTAGAAAAATTAAAGGAGCTGCTTATATCAAAACATTTTATTTGAGAAAGGAAGAGACAATGTAATAGAAAATATACAATAATTAAAATGTATATGCTTTTTGTTTTTTAGGGGTAAATTTATTTTTAAACAACAACAACAACAAAAGTAAAACAACTTAATACATAGTTTTACTACTTTTGCATCAACTACAACTTCTTGGAATCAAGAAGGAATTCTACCTAGAGAGTATTTAAAAACAAATCCCGTGTTCACACTCACTAATATAGCTATAATTTAAAAGACAAATAATAACAAGTGTTGGTGAGGATGTGGGGAAATTAGAACCCTAATACATTGTTGGTGGGATTGTAAAAGGGTGCAGGCACTGTGGAAAAACAGTCTGGCAGTTCCTCAAAAGAGTAAGTGCCGAGTGACGGTATTACCCAGCAACTCACTCTTAGATATACGCCCAAGAGAGCTGAAAACACACGCCCACCCGAAAACCTGTATACGGATATTCACAGCGGCATCAGTCAGAGCAGCAAAAAAGTGGAAGACAACTCAAACACCCATCAACTGATGAATGGATAACAAAATGCGGTATACCTATATAACATCATCTGGTAATAAAAAGGAATGAAGTACCCACACACATTCCAGCACGCATGAACCTGACGAATATTATGCTACATGAAAGAAGCCAGTCGCAAAAGACCACATATTATACGATTCCATTTATATGAAATGTTCCGAGTAGGCAAATCTACACAGAGAGAAAGCAGATTAGTGGTGGTCAGGGGCTGGAGGGGTTGGGGGGAAATGAGGAGTGGCTGCTAAAAAGTACAGGGGTTCTTTTTGGGGTCGTGAAATGTCCTAACATTGACGGTGGTGATGAGAACTCAGCAGATGCAGTGAAAACCGATGAATCGCACACTCTCCCTGGGTGAACTGTATAGCGTGTGAAGTATATTTCAATAAAGTTTTTTTTTTTTTTTAAACAGTCTTTAGAAGTAGCCATTCAAAAATTCTCTATGAATCAAGCACTTGATGTATTCTGGCCACAGCCAAAAACTATAAAAGGACACATGAGAGAGGAAAGCAGCAAACAGTCCAAATAACTACCACAACAAAAGCACAGCAATGCGGCCAATAAATCCAAGGGAACTGATTCCAAGAGCTAATACTTCACATTCTGCAGTAAGCAGGAAGTTGAATAACCAGTCAAAAAGTTATTTTTTATACACATGAAAGAAGAAAAGTGAAGCTTTTAACTTAGAAATTTCACATGAGAAGTCAAATTAACTTATTTGCATTTGAAATTAAAGAACAAAAGAGGTTTGGTTTACAGTGGTTTTGACCTATTTTAGACAGATATCTATTAAATATTTATTAAAATGCTTTAGCTTAAAATACTACTATAGGCACGAGAAAGAAAACAAATATGAGCAATTCACTTCTTTACCTTCTGTTCAATAAACTCTCCTTCCCGTGGCAGGTGGTGCAGAGAGCTCTACGCAGGGGGCTAACCAAGACTCCCTCAGAGTAATTGGAAAGCATCTCTGCATTTTCATCCCGGAAACCACAAAAAAGTCGCAGTAAGCAGGACGTATAATCTTGATCATTAGCACTGAGCCTGTAGCAGAACAATGTGTTGTCCCCAGAAATTAAGCTACAGGACGCAGTATGATGGTGTAAGAAGCCACTGATGTCTCCCCAGATGAGAGGAAAAACCCAAGGAAAGCAAGACAAAAAAGGAAGACAATGATGATAATAAGTTGCATGTGTGATTTTTTGCTACTGTTGTGAGCAAACTGCATACTGTGACACAGGGAATCATTCTCGGAGCTTGATGGTAGTAGAAGAGACCTTTGAGGTCAAGGACCCCAACCTTTCATTTTACAACAAAGAAAACTGAGGGTTAGAGAGGTCACACAACCAGTTTAAAGCATAATGAGGACTAGAAACTAGATCTTCTGACTCTGAGGGCTCTTTCCATGAAACATTTTTTTTCTGTCTGCATATATTTACTACTGAAAGTGTTAACTAAGAAAAGAAATATTCTTAGGAACTCCTGTGAGCTAGACTTGTAAAAATCCACCTAGGTGTGGTATAGTTAACTGTGAAGTAAAGCAAAAGACTAGCTCTCTAAGTGCATGACCAAAGAGTTTGGGAACAGTCAAAATTCCAGTTGAAGTGCCTGGAGCATCAGCCTAAGTGCAGCAGAACAATACTTGTACACGGTTTAGGTATGTGACTATAGAGACCTGAAGCCTGGTCACCTGCTCTGAGACCTGTCTATGGAAAGCTGAGGAAAGCTGCACTGAGCCACAGGGAAAGGGAAGGTGGTGGACATAGAGGGTGTTCTTGTTGACGGTTAGAAGCAATGCCCCAGGTTTCAGCCTGGCATAGATACATGTCTCCCTTTGCTCTGATCACCATGTAAATCAGGCTAGTTCTGAAAACTAGTTTAGCTTCCTGATTATTCTAATACTATCAAATCAATCAGTGTCCTGGGAAGCAGGCTGAAAAGATTTTGGTCACTGGAAGAAATATTCCTTACCTCAAATTAATAAGCACACTTTTTGGTTTACACATCAGCTGCTTGTGAGTTAGTTACTGTTGGTCAGTTCCCTGAACTGACAAGGTAAGACCAGATCTGCACAACCACTGAGGACCAGACTGTCATTAGGCTGTGATGAGTCACTGTGGCGATAAGCCTACAAAGCTCCTGCCTGGACCGTCACTCTTACCTCCTATCAATCCCATCTTCAAACTGTAGGAATGACCACCTGGACCACAGGCTTCATCTGAAGCTCACACGTGCTGTGTGCACACATGGGGCATACAGCACGTATTTATGGAGGCTTATTTCCAACAGATTAATACAATCAATGTCTAATCAATTTCTATTCCAAGTAAGCCATGCCATTTAGAGAGATGATCCAACAAGAAAACTCTACCCAAGGGCAAGCTTGGGCTATAAAAAGTTTCTTCTTTTTAAACAAAAATATACATACAACCAAAAATACAAAAAAAGGATATCAAAATCAATGTCCTTTGGATTGTAACTGCAAGTGCTGATTAAAGGACAACCTCAATTTATAGGAATGATATGTTGGTGCTAGGATAGATCATGCGCCCATATGTTAGTCATAGGAGCGGATAAGAGCGGAGTAATGTGGACTATGCATATAGGGGACCATTAAGAGTAGGTTTTTGGAGTCTTAGATAGCTTTTGTGAAGGGCTGAGGTTATGGTCGCAAAGATTTATACGCCTTTCCTGTACAGTTACTGCCTAGACCAGGGACTTTTAACCTTGGCATTGTTGACATTTTAAAACCTGTTGCCGTGGAGTTGATTCCAACTCATAGTGATCCTATAGGACAGAGTAGAACTACCCCACAGGGTTTCCAAGGAGCAGCTGGTGGATCTGAATTGCCGACCTTTTGGTTAGCAGCCAAGCTCTTAACCACTGTGCCACCGTTTTAGGTCAAATAAATATTTGTTGTGGTTGTGGGCTTCATGGGCATTGCAGCATCCCTGGCCTCTACCCTCTAGATGCTAGAAGCCCACCAGTTTTAACAACCAAAAATGTACCCAGACATTGCCAAATGTCCCTTGGGGGGCAAAATTGCCAGTGGTTGAGTCTAGACTTCAAACACTGCAAAATATTGCCAAACCCCTAGATTTCAAAAACCACCTCTGTCATTCCTAAAATCCTCCAACGGGGGAGCTCAAACTTGGGTTCAATAAAGTAGGACACAGAAAGGGGGGAGAGAGGTGAAATACTTAATATCAGATAAGGTTTTCTTATATTCTAATTGGGAGGAAAGGCTTTAAATCAAATAAATCTATTAAATTGTAATTTCAATCCATTTTTAATACCTAGAAAAACTGGATACGTTTATGATTACCTTTTGCAAAAATGGACATTTCTCTCTCTGAATATAAAAGTCATTCACATGTGGAAGCAGAGGAAATGTGAGGTCACGAAGCCCAGGTGGATCTTAAACACTTGCTCCCTGTTGAGTGGCTGGTCTCCAAGTTCAAACACAAAAGAGATGGTTCAGTCCCTTCCAAGCTGCTTTCCTCCAGGAAGCCAGAAGAAGGAAGTGAAAAGGGACACAGGAAAATCTAAATCCATACCACCCAGAAGCTAGTGTGAAGGAAGCAAGGTTTGTGGTTAGGTTAGGTCCAGCTTTAAATCCTATGGCTTCCCTTACTATGTGCCACTCTAAGCAAATCACTTACTTTCTATAAACTTACAATGGAGGTACTATCTCATCTGTAAAATGGGGCTTCTACTAATTACCCCAAATGGCTGTTGTAAGAATTAAATGAGATAACAAATGTAAAGTATCTGGCATGTTACAGGCATCCAAGAGGTGACAGCCACCTGGTCTACCCTTGTTTCAAAGGTTGGTTTAATGAGTAGCTGAGACAGAAGGTGGGTGGTGCAACCTCTTGGACATGGTGAACTTTAAGGGTAATTGTGACTTATCCACTAATTATTTATCTAACCTTTAAACTAGGCAAGGATTTTATTTCAATCAAGGGGTACTTCACAGCTTCACTATCCCCTGATCTTGGTAATTACCCTAGGCAATTAACACTGATACCTTAGTAATTACTGAAGCCGTTCCCCTACAATCTTGAGGATTTACACCATACAAAACATCCAGCTTGGGAAAGCTAGGTATCTGAGACAGTGACTACTATCTGATTTCTCCTGTGCCTTGCCAGACACCCTGCCATACACTTCCCATGCATAAGGGCGAAATGCTGCAAAATTTTAAATAACTATGCAAGTAAATGCTAAATGTAAAAGACCAGAAAAGTACCTCTTCTGTTTCTGCCACAGTGAAGTGATGCTTGTAATGTACTTTATTTGATATGCCCCATAAGGAAGGTTGGACATTTCTCTCTCTGAATATAAAAGTCAGTGGTTAAGCATTCAGCTGCTGACCAAAAGGTCAGCAGTTTGAACCCACCAGCTGCTCCCTGGAAACCCTATGGGGCAGTTCTACTCTGTCCCATAGGGTACCTATGAATCACAATCGACTCTGCGACAATGGGTTTGGTTTTGGGCTTTTGTCAGGAAGATTATAAGACTTTTATAAAACTGAGGACTAAATGAAGAGCAGCACCTTCTGATATGAATTGTTTAACTGTGCAGTGTGTCATTTTTAACTCAGTATGTGAGCGTCTTTGGTAAACAATAACAGTACACCTACTCAAACTGTAAATGGAACCCAAATAAGCAATGCAATGATACAAACAAGAATTTGCCCTAAATTTCATGAATGGCTGTCCATGGGAGACCCGGTTCACGAACCTAAAACAATCAAATGTTTATCCTATCCTCTCATTTTAATAAGAAACACCTAAAACATTGCTCCTAGGCTTAACTCGTAACATCGGTCATACAATATGCTTTTTGGTATCAGTGTCCTACTAGATACTAATTCTACGTACACATAGAATTAGGCCAAATATGTTCCAAATCCTCATCCTGGGGTTTCTGTTTTGTTTTGATTTCTATTAAAAGCAGATTCCTAGGCATCACCTTAGACCCAGGGACTCTCTGGGAATGGAGCCTAGGAATTCCTATTTTTAGGAAGCTTTCCAGGTGATTCTCAGCCACGATAAAGTTTGAGAACCACTGACTGCTTCTATGAGAAAAAAGCTGCCATTTCCACATCATTCTCACTGTAAGTTAAAGAGCAACAATCAGTTCACAGTACAAAAGATCAAGAATGTGTCATCCTATCTCAGAGGCATTAGATGGCTTACCTAAAATGACGTCCCCTCAAAGAAAGCCCCCTAAGCACAATCATAAAATGTACTAGATTAGAAGTATTTCACCCTTCAGCACGAACAGACCTGAAGCAGCCATGTTCAAACACAAGGCCAAGGTTTGCTCTTGGTGAACTTCGTTATTCACTGAAGGAACAGAGGTTCTTAAGAGTCTTACTGCCTCTAGTAGAAGTTTAAATATGTACTTTATATTTAATTATAAATATGTACTTCATACTCATATACATATTAAATATGTACTTTTTATGGAGGTCATGACCATAAGGTGAACAAAAATTTGGCTTTTCAAATGAAAGAGAAAAATGCTTTCCTCCTGAATTTTGCTGTTGACTAAGCACAAAATTGTGGACTCAGTCAAGAGTAAGAAAAAGGAGGGGAAAAAAATGAGAGGCAAAATGAAGCAAAGGGGAGTGTATGAAATAATTTGGAGGACTGTAATAATCATTGAGCTACTATGTGCCAGGTGTCTACTAATTTCAGGCATTTTACAAACATTTTCTCATTTGACCCTTTGTTACATCCATGAGAGTAGATTTATCTATTCTGATGATGAGAAATGAAAACAAGAGAGTTTATGGTTCAATTTTACAAAGCTAGTAAGTAAGAGATCTGAGATTCAAACTCAGGAAGTATTACTTAAAACTTAGTACCCTTATTACTACTTAGTATTCCTCCTCCAACCCTCCACATGCCCCAGTACTTCCTAACATGCTGATAATGGTCTATGGAAATTTCTTGTGAATATAACACTCAGTAATTCCAAATACTTTAAATTAACAACATTCTAAAGAGTGTTGTGTGTCTCATTTTTACAACTCTCAGGTGCTATACAGCACCATATGGTTTAATTATCTTAGAAATATAATAAAATTGAATGAGATAATACATGTAGAAGTGGTCTAAACCCTAAAGCATCATACAAATGAAAGGCATTAAGCTAGTCATTAAAATTAATTTTATTTTGAGGCTCTTTGGCAGATGGTAGCAGGATTTTTGAGACACTTTGATACAATTAGTGCCACTCTAGGATACAATAAAGCATGGTTGAGGTTAAACTAATTTGGCTTCCAACACCACATACAATATAAATTATTTGGACAACAGGTAATGCCAGTACTTCTAAAACAATTCTATTAGACAGGCTAAGAAGCCCAGTCCTTAGATGAGAGCATTTCCATTTGTGGCCTTATCTCTCCCTTCCTCACTGGCCCCCTAGGCAATCTCATCTATTCACAGAGCTTCTGCTATTACCTCTGTATCTTACTGAATCCCCAATTTATACGCTAGCCCTTAATCTTTTCCCTGATCTCTAGACTAGAAATTCCCTTTACATCACAGATAGTTCCACACAGAATTCTCTCTGGCATTTCAAGCGTAAAATAGTCAAATCCAAGGAAACTGGAACCATACGGTTTGGGCTAGTTGGGCAAGTCCCAAAGGTGACCACAGGTGGAAAGCCTAAGCTAGTAGAGCTTAGGGTGGCTGCAAAAGCCAGATGGGACAGGTGGAAAGCAACACGGACCAGTGTGTCAGAAATTCCTAAATCACCACTGATATAGAGAAAGAAATGGGATAGAGAAGGGAGAAAAAGGCAAATAGAGGTAACGGATGATGAAAACCAAGAGATTAATATAAGTCAGAAATGTAAGTATAGGGACTGCTTATGGGTTTATAAGGTATAGAAGACTGAATGAAGAAGTTCTCCAGATATTTATTTTTGGAAGACAATAGATAACCAAAAACATGTATGACAGCATTTACTTCTCAAAAGACTGCTGATGAAGAAAAGCAACGGGAACAAACCTAGTGTGTTTTTCTTTTTGCATTTTCCAATTCTTTGGATTCCAAATGAATGGGGGCTTACACTATTAAAATTTAATACATATAAGTGAATTTTCAGAAGTAAGAGAACTTTTTGATGGTGTTTATATTTTCACAAAGATGAATGATGCAAATTTTGGGTCCTCTAATATCAAATGACAAGATACAGCCCCAGCTCCAGCTCTTGCTAATTAAACGAATCAATTAAGAGACAACAGTTGCAACTGTGTAGCTGCTGTTCTATAGTGGCAATAACAACCCCACGGGGAGGTCTTTCACTGCATTAAAATGCTGTCCTCCACAACTCCATCTGATATTATTACAAAGTTATTTGTGTCTCGCTGTCATATTAGTAGCAAAGGCAAATTATAGAAATATGCAGACCAGAATGGGCCCAGTAGGAGATCAGGTTCAGTTTTCAGCCTCCAAGGGAACAATTGCCGAAATTCCAAAGTTCCCCAAAGTTCTTTAATGGAACTGATAAATCTATCACCACAGCATCCATTTAGAAGCTAGGTAAGGGTCACATATTTACATACTTTCCTGCTAAGCTGATACAATTCAACTAGATGAATTATCATATTAAGTTTACCCTCCTGAGTTAAACTGATGGAGTTCAAAATTGTTTTCAATGGTTGTCATTAATCGCTGTTACTTCTTAAATGCTTACTTTGAAATCTAATTGTGCTAGTGTATCAAGGGTCATATTAATAGCACTCATAATGATAAATCTTTGTAAAACATGTTTATTCTACTGATATTATCACTCAGCCTTTCAAGGCTAATAAAAAATAAAGTATATTTATTATCACTAAAAACTTAATTTAAAAAATCTACAATTTGAGATTTAAATTGGCTTTAAGGACTTCAGCACGATTTGGTTTCATTAAGATCTCTGGCTAGGCTTCAAAGACATATAATTTGATAGTTCTGCAAGAGTCCTTGGGCAAATGCCAACACCACAGCTATGAAGAAGCTGCTCCAACGTGGTCGAGGCTTCTTTTCCCTTTCTGGCAATATGCATTGTTTACAAGAAAAAACTTTGTCTTACTGAGATATATCTGCCTCGATATTATGGTGCTTTAAAAATTAAATATATATAATGGATACAATACAAAAATTTAAAACAGAACGACAACTTCTGCATTCTTAAAGCAGTAACAAAACATTCGCCCCAATGGGAAGCACAGTTCAAATTAAGAATTCTGGTTAAGTAAAACGCTGTAACTCTTCTGTTTTTTTGTGAGTTTATACTTTCTGATGCACACAGACTCATGGCTTTACCAAAAGCAAGCAGGCAAACCAAAAATACAAACAAAGCCCTGAAACTTCCAATTTTAAATAGGCACAGATGTTCTGGGAAAATTCTGGAATAACTAAGTATACTTGGCAGTTACTGCAAAGAGGTTCCTGGATTATGCAGTAATTTGTTCTTAAAGTATTACAATGCTTAACAGCGCGACTTTGTAGTCAGACTTGGGTTTTGAATCCCAGTTCTACCGTTTACTAGTTGACTGGCATAGAATAGTCATTTAACCCCTCTATGCTCAATTTTCTCTTCTGAAAATTAGCCATACACATCATCAGTACTTCAGTATGAGGTAACATATGAGTGGTGATAACAGGCATAAAAATACTTAGAAAAATAAATGGCAAGGCTCAAGTGAGGTATTAGTGAGGCATACAGCTCAGAAGTAATACTCTTCTGTCTTCAACTGTTTATAAAATACATTTATAGGTAAGTTGCCTGAGTTATTTTTTAACTTTTGTAAGTATCAAATATACTTTCATGCCTATATACCAAACCAAAAACCAAACTTGTTGCCATTGAGTTGATTCCGACTCATAGCAACCCTCCAGGGCAGATTAGAACTGCCCCATAGGGTTTCCAAGGAGCAGCTGGTGGATTCGAACTGCCGACCTGTTGGTTAGCAGCTGAGCTCTTAACCACTGCACCACCAGTGCTCTCATGCCTATATAGAGTCCCATATACTCCATTCTGGGAAGAGTAATGAAATAGATACTGAAGGATAAACTGTGGATGCCCTGAATACATACGTATACCCAAGTCAAATGTCTTCATCCACGTCACAGAGGCACAAATTTCATCTCTGAACACTCATTCAACTAATTTGGAAGATTTTACCTTTCATTATACAAAAGCACTATCTAATAATTTTTAAATAAAGCTTAAACAGCATAACAGAAAGGAGACCTTATGATTGAAGTCTGTATAAATGCATGTTTAGTGGAGGGGTGTGTGGAATTTAAGGGCATTCTTCCAAGGCTGGGTATTAGGATAAACTAGGTTATGCTTCAGGAATATATGATCACTGAAATATCAGCCCCCTGAAGGTTGGGGGTGGTGCTCAGCTCCAACAGCCACCCAAGGTTAACACACAGCTTCCATGCCAGACACAGCACAGGCCCAGAGAGTTCACGCCTGCTTTTAGCTACCTCTAACCAGAAGTGACACACATCACTATAAGGAGACAGTTTCCCATGAGTCTGTCACATTTCTGTGCTTCTTGGGAGCAAGGCACTGCTTGTCCTTTGTTCTGGATTATCATTTCAGGTATGTTTCTGGTGCCTGAAGTGGATGAAAGGGAATCAAATTAAAAGGCATTTCCTGATGGTTGAAAAGGAGCCCTGGCGGCGCAGTGGTAAGGCGCTTGGCTGCTAACCAAAAGAGGTCAGTGGTTCGAACCCGCCAGCCACTCTGTGGGAGAAAGATGTGGCAGTCTGCTTCTATAAAGACGGTAGCCTTAGAAACCTCATAGGGCATTCTACCCTGTTCTGTGGGGTCACTATGAGTTGGAATCAACTCCATGGCGTTGCTGATGGTTGAGTCATGGGCTGAGAGCTGAGAAATCCGAGTGCATTCCTTGCTCTACGTTCCAACTAGATGCGAATCCTCAGGTAAGTCAAATTTGGTTTTCTGGTCCATACTTTCCTTATCAGAGGAAGATGGATTAGTTAATCTGTAAGATCCCAATGAGCCACCCATACTTTTCTTTCTCTCCATTTGTTGTTTCTGTATTTGCTTTCTTATTTTTTTCAAGTCTAACATTTATATCCCACGCTTGACAACTTCATTCATTCATTTGGCAAATATTTACTGAATGCCTACTATATGCTAAGAATTGTTCTAAGCCTTGGGTATAGAGTGGTCAACAAAACAAAAAGCCCTATCCTCATACAGCTTATTACATTTGTGGGAGAGACAGACCACAAGCAATTCAGAAAAGTAAAATACACAGTATGCAAAATAGTGATAACAGCTAAAGAAAAAGAATAAAGCAGGGAAAGGGAAAATGCAATGTTGGAAAAGGTGGTCAGAATTTTAAACAGTGTGACTAGAGAAGCCCTTCCTCAGAAAGTGACGGTTGAGTAACGGCTTGAAGAAAGTGAGGGGACCTTCTATGCAAATATCCAGGGCAAGATATTCCTGGCAGAGCGGGAAGGCAAGTTATGCACCACTGAGGCGTGTGCTCAGCATGTGTGAAGAAGAGCAAGGCCAGCACGGCCAAGAGTGGTAGGAGCTTCGGCTTAAACAGGGGAGCTTTTGAGTACTAGAGTGACATGACTTGATTTATATTTTAAAAGGATCACATTAACTGCTTTATTAATGATAGGCTACAAAGAAGGAGGGGCAGAAGTGGGGAGACTTTGGGAACTACAACATTCACCCAAGAGATGACAGAGGCTGGGCCCAGAGTGGGGGTAGTCGGTGTGATCAGAGAAGTTATTGACAAACCGGAAGTGGACTGTGAGAGCAGGAGAGGAAAAAAGGATAAAACCAAGGTCTCTGCTCAAACAGTTCCTGTTTTCAGAGATAGGACTTGCCACTTTCTAAGATGGGAAAAATTGTAGAAGGAACTGTATTTCTTTGTTGTATTATTATTATTATTATTTTTGGTGGGGGGCATGTGGACATCAAGAGCTCAGTTTTAGATGTACAAAGTTTGAGAAATCTATTAGAACTCAAGTAGAGAGTTCATGTAACAGGGACGGCATAAGGGCCTTTGCGGCAAGACAAAGAAAATCAATAGAAGAATCAAGCACTGAGGGGCAATAAACAATTCCATACACCAGATAATGTAATTCCATGGAGCTAATACAGAACCCTGGTGGCACAGTGGTCAAGAGATTGGCTGCTAACCCAGAGGTCAGCGGTTCAAATCCATCAGCCATTCCTGGGAAACCGTATGGGGCAGTTCTACTCTGACCTATAGGGTTGCTATGAGTCGGAATCGACTCGAGGGCAGTGAGTTTGGTTTTTTGGTTCTACGCAGCTAATAAAAAGAATAAGATAGATCTTTATGTACTGACACAGAAAGATGTCTAAGATTTACTGTTGAGTAAAAAGGCGTATGATCCTATTTCCGGAAGAATATATCTACTATTAGTAACAAGTACTTTTAGAGAATAGGACATACTACCTCACATACATTTCAATAATGTTTGAAATTTTTACAGTAAGCATGTATTACTTTATTAACCAGAAAAAGCAAGAATCACTACAAGTGTTAAGTCCAACACTTTACATTTAGGTTATACTGAGGAAGTACCTATGCATATATTACTACGCATATAGTTTATATACATAAACTATACATACACCTTTGTACAGGCAGTCCCTGGGTTACAAACGTCCAAGTTACGGACAATGCATACTTGTCCCTTAATGTCATGTAAATTTGCCCTTACTTTGAAACAAATGAACCAACCCCAACCCACAACAAATTCTTCATCATAGTCACTTTCACTTGCTGCATTTGAAGCTTTTAAATCATTGAAAAGGCTTCGAAGCCTCTTCTTGCTCTAAAGTAAAAAGTAAAGCTAAATAAGAACCATATGCACCTGTTCTGACTTACCTACAAATTCTTAAAGACACACTCAGGAATGAATCTCATTCGTAACCCAGGGACTGCCTATAATGTATACACTATAAAGCACCAAGTAAATGTACATTATTAATATCCTTTCTACCTCAATAGTGGCAAAATTACCCCTCTTTTGGTCCAAGCCAGAGGGCTGCCCTCTGATATTCTCATTGAACTCACAGAGCTATCAGAAATAGCCAATGTGAATTCAATCCTGAACAAGGTGTCCAATGGACACGAACATTTCACAGATTATAGACATGGAGAAATATGCAAATACAATAGCAAGAAACAGAGAAATGCAAATTAAAATTATACGGTACCCTTTGTTTTATCAGCTAAATAATTTTCAAAATGATATTAACTAGTAAAATAAAGGAGGTGCCCTGGTAGTGCAATGGTTAAGCACTGGGCTGCTATGCAAAAAGTCAGCAAGGAGAAAAAAACTGGGGATCTATTCCCATAAAGATTACAGTCTAGGAAACCCTATGGGGTAACTCTACTCTGTCATATAAGGTTGCTATGAGCTGGAATCTACTCGATGGCACACAACAATAAAATAAAACCTCTTTTTGCCAGATACAGTTAAGTAACTTTAAAAATTATAATTAATACCAGGGAGCGTACAGTCAAACTGATATTCCAGTACCTCATCTGCAGTGTTCTAAAGAGGGACGAAATACTTGGCAACATGTATACGGAATCGTAAAATGATTCACAGGGTTTGACTCTGTTTGGGAAGTTTATCTTAGGAAAATAATTCAAAACATCAGAAGAGCAAAACACATGAAGTTGTTCATTAGAACATCATTTGTAATGACAAAAAAACTAGAGGTCACCTCAACACCTAACAATCTGGATTCATGGATAAGCAAAATGTCATATTTATCCCACAGAATATTAAATATAGGTTCATTAAAATGATTATCATAAATATAGCGATAGAGAAAATAACTAATAGAATCTTAAGAAAAAAACAAAATATCAAGATTTCATCAGTTTCATTAGAAATGTGGATTTGAAAGGGCCTAATAAAGAAAGGGAAACCCTGGTGGCACAGTGGTTAAGTGCTACGGCTGCTAACCAAAGGGTTGGCAGTTCGAATCCGCCAGGCGCTCCTTGGAAACTCTATGGGGCAGTTCTATTTTGTCCTACACGGTCACTAAGAGTCAGAATGGACTCGACGGCACTGGGTTTGGTTAATAAAGAAAGCTAGAAAGAAAACTGAGCAAACCAAATCAAGGTCATTAGTTCCAAAGGCATGTTTACATAACATATTCTTATTTTTACTACAAGAACAGCAATAGACAGTCTTCAATAAGAAAGTACTGAAAGTGTTGAATAAATTGCAAATGATTTTAAAACCATTTTCTCTCTAACAACAAGTGACTAAAATAATTACATCATGAAAACTTTTCTCACACATTGAAGAATCCACAAACACACGGCCATTAACAGCAGAATGATGCTATGACAAAGTTGGGTTCATACACATGGACTTAAACTACTTGAATACATTTTTCCCTCTACAAATTAACAGAATACACAAGGTAATGATGCTTTCACACTTACCACTGTGCCAAGAAACTGAATGTCCATGTTTCCACTTGCTTCTCGAGAAAGACACTAGAAAAAAAAGGTATAAAAATGAATTAACCAAAATGGATCACAGACCTAAATGTGAAAACTAAAACCATGAAACTCTCAGAAGAAAACATAGGGATGTGGCTACACAGCCTAGTTTTTAACAACAAATAAGATACTATAACAAAAGCACAAGCAGCAAAAGCCAATAGTTAAATGGGACCTCATAAGAATTAAATACTTCTATTCATCAAAAGATTACCTAAAAAGTGAAGTGACAACCTACAGATCGTAAGAAAATCTTTGGGAACCACATATCCAACAATGGTCTAATAGCCAAAATAAATATAAAACTTCTATAACAACAAAAAGACAAACAACCCATTCTAAAAATGGGCAAAGGACTTGAATAGATATTTCACCAAAGGCCATATTCAAACGCACAACAAGCACATGAAAAATGCTCAACGTCATTAGCCATTACAGAAATGCAAATCGAAACCATAATGGAATATAACTTCACTCCCCTTACGTGGCTACGTTAAAAAAAAGCTGGAAGATAACAAATGTTGGTGAAGATGCAGAGAAATTGGAACCCTTATCCGCTGCTGGTGGGAATACAAAACGGTGGAGCTCCTGTGGAATACAGTTTGGCGGCTGCTCAAAAAGTTAAATATGGAACTACCATATGACCCAGCAATTACTCTCCCAGGTATATATACCCAAGAGGCCTGGAAGCGGCAATGCGAATAGACACATGTACACCAATGTTCACTGCAACACTATTCACAATAGCCAAAAGGTGGAAACAACCTAAGTGTCCATCAACAGATGAATGGATAAACGCAATGTGGTACAGACAAACGGAATACTACTCAGCCATAGTAAGTCCTGATCCATGCTACAACATTGATGAACCCTGAAAACTTTATTCTCAGTGAAATAAGTCAATCACAAAAGGGCAGATATTGCATGATAAAAAGGGCAAGTATTGCATGATCTCACTTACATGAAATAGCAATAGGCAAATGGATAGAGACCAAGTTTATTGGTGGTTACCAGGAGTGGGGGGGATGCACTGTTTAGGAAACAGCGTTTGTCTGTTTATGGTAATGGGAAATTTGGAAACAATTATGGGTGGTGGTTGCATAACATAATTCATGTAATTGATATCGCTAAACTATGTACCTGGAAAATGTCCAATTGGCAAATGTTGTATTTTATATATTTTTATAACAATAAAAAAATGAATTAGCACGCTCACAAAAACTTGTACATAAATGTTCACAGCAGTATTACTCATAATAGCAAAAAATGCAAATGTGTATGAACTGATGAGTAGATTAATAAAATGTGGTATATCATATAACGGGATATTATTCAGTAATAAAAAGAAATGAGGTACTGATACATGCTACAACCTAGATGAACCTTGAAAACATTATGTTGACTGAAAGAAGCCAGTCATATAAAGGACCATGTATTGTATTATTCCATTTATATGAAATGTCCAGAATAGCCAAATACACAGAGACAGAAGGTAGCTTAGTGGCAGTTGCCTGGAAGACAAGGATTGGGGAGAAATGGGTGAATGCTACGGGATTTCTTTTTGGGGTAATAAAAATGTTCCAAAATTGGTTGCATAGCTTTGTAAATAGATTAAAAATCATTGAACTGGACACTTTAAATTGGTGAATTGTATGGTATGTGAATTACATCTCAATAAAATTCTTATAAAGTGAATACAACATACATAGTACAGATATGTTGTTGTTGTTAGGTGCTATTGAGTCGATTTTGACTGAAGGACCCCGTGTAACAGAGCAGAAGTGCCCCATGAGATTCCCACGGCTGTAATCTCCACAGGAGCGGATCGCCACGTCTTTCTACTGCGGAGCTATAGTTACATAGTTACCTTATTTTGAATTTTAGTCAAAAGTAAACACTACTAGTAAAAATAGTACACTGGAAGTAAATCATAGATTTTTTTTTCCCCCAGATCATTCGCACCTGTAAAATTGCTCTATATAATCCTAACTTGTTCATCAAAATTCTTCCTATCCCATGAGGGCCCAGCAGCTTCAAAGATTCCACACACAGCAGGTAAGTAGTTATGAATTTTTCTTTAACATTTCATATGTAATCCTGAGGGATTATTAGTGGACTTCCATCAATTGCAAACCATGAACTACTGCAGATGCATGCGAATTTTATTCTTTTTATGGAAGGAGAGTTTGCCAACTCTGTACTTTACGATCACTAATGCAATAGATCCAGAGTGACCCTCTGGAGTTCAGACTGAGCCCCTGGTTCCTTGACTGAGGGAGGTTAAATCAATAACAAGAAATGAGTTTAACGCACAATGATACCAAACTGCTTACCCCTACCTTCAAATATTGTCAAGTGATTTGACACAATTGTAACCTGTCTAGCATACTGAAGGAAGTGTGGTATGGAGTAGAAAATTCAATATTGGCATGTCAGCACTTTGAACCATTAATTCTACATCTAACAATTTGTCCTAAGAAAAAAATTATGGGTAGGTAGAAAAATATGGCTATAAAAATGCTAACACACTGTAGTTTACCTCTAAAAACTAAAAAATTATCAATAATCTAAATGATCAAAAAAAGGGCTGGTTAAGGAATTATGAGATATCTATGCAGCCATTAAAAAATTTTAGAGACATGAAAAATAAATTTCTAAGTGTGAAAAGAAAGTACAAAACAATACGTTCAAAATAAGCTTCTTATAAAAACAATTCTATATATTATAGAAAACTAGAATAAATAATGCACATAAAATTATCTGTTATTTCTGGATGGATGACATTAGTTGACCTTTCTTCTTTTTTTTTCTCCTTTACTTTTCAGTCAGTTGTTATTCCTATTTTTCTGCATGGTCATGCATTACTTAATAAAGGCAAAAAAAAAAAAAGAATTCAAAATTGAGTAAAACAGATTTTTTCCCTTAGTTTCCTAAGAAGATTCTAGAAAACGAAGTGAAAAAACCTATTTTATTAAGAATTGAGTCTTGAATCCTAGATTCTGAGTCTGACATTTCCACTTTGGTCATCTATACTATCATTGATCCATATCCTATGTATTGATCGTTGCTAGCTAAAGTAAGATTCACTCCATAAGAGACTAAATGAAAAGAGTAAAATTCTAAAATAAATAATTGTAATTCAATATAATAAGCAGTATTAGAGTTCCGTACAAAGTATCATGGGATAACAGAGGCCAGATTAACTAAATGCACAGGAAGATTAAGGAAGACTTGTAGATAGACATTAGAGCTAAGTATTAAAAAATGAGCAGGAATTTGCCACAAAGGAAGTGAAAAAGAAAACTCTTGGACTAATGGGGCAGTTTATGTAAATTTCAGATTAAGAAAAAAACATGGTGAGTGTAAGGAATGGTGAGTAATAGTTTGGAGGGCTAGAGAAAGGGTTGGTTGAAGAAGGGAAGCGGCAAGAACGGAAACTGGAAAGCATTTACAGAGACAGATCGTATCTTGCACAGAGAGAGATTATACTTCACAAAGCTCTTATACTTAAGAACTGAGGTATGTATGCCACGTCTATGTTTTAGAAAGGCTGATGGCCTGGAGTAAGGCTGAGGATACACAGGAATGGGTCGGAGGAGAGATTATGTGGAAAAACTGGCTCTGAATGACCCACACTGAGATGTAGTCTAGTAAAATTATTGGACTTAAAGAAACATTAAAAACAATTCTTTGGTCATTCCAAGCAGAAAGGCCAAATTATCTGTAGTAGTTTTAGTATTCTTACTCTGATATTTGTATGTATCTAAAGAAGAATAAAGCAAATGAATGAGTAATTACATAATACTTTATTATCCCCTGTGTGTTCTTGGAGTAGGGAAAGCAGAGATAAAGATGTAAGATAGAATGGATTAACATTCCTGTACTTCTGAATTTGAATTGAAAGTATCAATATGGACCCACGAAGGATTTTATCAAATATAGAGAAACATATGTCTGTGTGTGTATATATATATATTTAATATATGTATGAATATATAATATCTATATATACCCCCCCAGCATTCACTGAAAAGCCTATTAGCAATGAACATCCCTAGAACTAACTGATTGTTGTCTACAAATACCATTTCCCACTAAAACAAAACAAAAAGCCAACGCTTCTTGGAAAGATGGACAGTTCTAGATCAGGCAGATATGAGCCTCATACACCTTGCCATATGAGAAGGCGAGGGAGCTGTCAGAGACTAGGGTCATGCCAGAAGGACTCAGAAGCCAGCTTGAGGAGACTCTTTCTGGCCAAAGATAGAACAACGTGAGTATCAACCAGGATGACAACTGCAATGGACTAAAGCACATCAGGTAAGCTTAAATACATGAATTCATAACAGATATCAAAAAAGAAAAACAAAAATAACACATCAGTTCAGTCGCTTTTGGGGAATGATAGGGAAATAACTATTTTGAGGACTGATAAAAGGAAAGGATTTATTTATAAATTTTATAAAAGATGGACACAACCTAGGTGCCCATCAACAGATGAATGGATAAACAAATTATTGTATAATTTATCTTTTACAAAAAAAATTTATCTTGTTTTTCCTATGCAAACGGTACTCCTGGGTAATCACAAAGTAGTTGAAGTTTCTCTTTAAAGAATTGTGCAGGCAATAAATGAAGAAAGAATGGCAAGAATAAAATACCATCATTTTGTAAACCTTAATTTATTGACCTAGGCCTGAGCATCAGTGGCTCAAGAGAGACAACCAGACATTATGTACCTCTTATGGAGGCAAAGCACACCACTTACTATGTAGTCTTGCCAAAATTAATGGCACCTGAATCTGATTATACCTCTAGATTCAACTAGTAATTTCCAGGAAATACAGAGGATAGAGAATATGTTAAACTACACTGTGGGGTACAACCACTTTGGAAATCGATTTGGCGCTTCCTTAAAAAGCTAGAAATAGAAGTACCATAAGACTCAGCAATCCACTCCTTGGAATACATCCTAGAGAAATAAGAGCTGTCACACGAATAGATACATGCATACTTTTTTTTTTTTTTATGTTCACTGCAGCACTGTTCACAATAGCAAAAAGATGGAAACAACCTGGGTGCCCATTAACAGATGAATGGATAAACAAATTATGGTACATACACACAATGGAATACTAAATGGAATACTACACAAGGATAAATACAGAACAATGATGAATCCATGAAACATCCCACAACATGGATGAAAATCTGGAAGGCACTATGCTGAGTGTAATTAGTCGGTCACAAAAGGACAAATATTGCATGAAACCACTATTACAAGAACTCAAGAAAAGGCTTAAACACAGAAGAAAACATTCTTTGACGGTTACAAGGGTAGAAAGGGAAGGAGAGGAAAATTCACTAACTAGATAGAAGACAAGAATTATCTTAGATGAAGGGAAGGATAGCACACGATACAAGGGAAGTCAGTGCAAATGGACTAAACCAAAAGCTAAGAAGTTTCCTGAATACGACCAAATACTTCGAGGAACAGAGTAGCAGGGGCGGGGGTCTGGGGATCATGGTTTCAGGGACATCTAGGTCAATTGGCATGACAAAGTTTATTAAGAAAATGTTCTGCATCCCACTTTGGTGAGTGGTGTCTGGGGTGCTAAATGCTAGCAAGCGGCCATCAATTGATTCCAACCCACCTGGAGCAAAGGTGAATGAAGAATACCAAAGACATGAAGAAAATATTAGCCCAAGAGAAAAAAGGGCCATGTAAACCACAGACTCCATCAGCCTGAGACCAGAAGAACTAGATCATGGCCAGCTACCACCAATGACTGCCCTGACAAGGAAAACAGCTGAGAGTCCCTGATGGAGCTGGAGAAAAGGGGGTGCAGAGCTCAAATTCTAGTAAAAAGACCAGACTTAATGGTTTGACTGAGACTAGAGGAACCCCAAAAGACACGGCACTGGAACTCTCTGTTAACCCAGAACCAAAACCATTCCCGAAGCCAACGCTTCAGACAAAGATTAGACTGGACTGTAAAACATAAAATAATAACTCATGAAGAGTGTGCTTCTTAGTCCAAGTAGACACAGGAGACTAAATGGGTAGCTCCTGTCCAGAGGTGGGATGAGAAGGTAGAAAAGGATAGAAGCCAGTTGAATGGACACGGAAAACCTGAGGTGGGATGCGGGAGTGTGCTGTCACATTATACGGATTGCAACTAGGGTCACATAACAATATGTATATAAATTTTTGTATGAGAAATTAACTTGAGCTGTAAACTTTCACCTAAAGCACAATTAAAAAAAAAAAAAAAATGCAATTCCTCAGGGCTACCTCTAGCAGGAGACCTTAACCTAAGGACCTGGACTCCTGGAGGGGTGATGAGGTCCTGAAAGCACAGTCATTCATTCACGCATTCAACAAATACTGACTGAGCACCTACTATGTGCCAGGTGCTCTTCTGGTCCTAGAGAGAAAGCAGTGAAAAAAACACAAAAATACCTCTGTTTTAAAAAAATGGCGAAATGCCAGGAATTGTTGAATATAGGCAGAGATTGTAACAGGTGTTTACTGTACTATTATTTAAACTTGTCTGTGTGTTTGAAATTTTTCATAATTAAAAGTTGGAAGGAAAAATAAAATAAAAAGCAGATTCCCCCTTCCCCCTCTGAAAAAACAAACAGTTTAACTGCACTGGAGGGTTGCAATCAGCTACATCTTGACAATGGTATACTCCATATGACAAATGATTCAGTTTCTTCAAGAAATAAACTAGATTAAAAACCCTTCACAGACATTTCCCTCAAGCTATTACCCCATTTCACTTTTTTAAGACTCCTTGAAAAGTTGCCTATCTCATGGCTTTCACTTCACTCTCCATCTCCTTTGAATATATTTCCATCTGGCTTCTTCCCCTGACTCCCTGTAACCGTTCTTGTCAAGGTCACCTATAACTGGCATTTTGTTAAATGTATTTGTCAATTTTATCCTCATCTTATTCAACACTACATTACAAACAGCTGATAGTTTCCTTCTTCAAATACTTTATTGGCTTCATGCATATCTCGCTCCCCTGGTTTTTCTCCTACATCTCTGGGGCCCTTGGCTTAGTCTTCTTTGCTGGTTTCTCTTCCTCTTTATTCCAATTTCTAGCTGCTGGATTGCCCCAGGATCCGGTCCTCAGCCCTCTTCTCTTTTCCATCTACATTCTTCCTCGGTGTGATCTTATCCAGACCCATGCTTTTAAAGAAAATATACATGGTCTAGGCTATCAGGAGCCCTGGTGGCACAGTGGCTAAAGTGTTCAGCTGCTAACCAAAAGGTTGGCAGTTTGAATCCACCAGCTGCTTCTTGGAAACTCTATGGGGCCGTTCTACACTATCTATCAACTTTATGTTCTCAATTCCAGCTTGTCCTTTGAGCTCAAAACGAATAAAGTGGACATCAACGCTTGGATGTTTAATGCACATACCAAATTTAACCAAATCTAAAACAGAATTTTTGATTTGTCTCCCAAAGCTTGCTCCTCCCCTGGTCTTCCCATCTCAGTAGGTAAGTAACACCATCATTCACCTGTGGTTGTTAACCCTTAATTCCTTAACTTCTCTCCATCTGCTATGCAATCAGTCAATCTTTTCTGCTATCCCTTCATCCAAGTAACTCACTTCTCACCATCTTAGTCTAAGCCAGGACAGTAAACTTCTTCTGTAAAGGGCCACATAGCAAACATTTTAGGTTTTGCAGACCCAGAGGCAAAAATGAGGATATTACACAGCTACTTACAGAACAAGAGAGAAAAGAGGTTTCCACAACTTTCTTATTGACAAAATTCAAAATATAATAAATGGTTTACTAATGAAGAGAATGGAATTTCTTTTTTAGGGATAACATTTTAATTGGGGTTCAAAACTAGCTCCCTATCATCCAAAATCAACTGCAAATGTTTATCTGTCGATGCTGATCTTTAATGGAATTTCACATTTTTCAGCTTTGAAAATGTCTTTTCACACAGATAAACCAATCTTGTTGCCATCGAGTCAATTCCGACTCATAGAGACCCTAGAGGACACAGCAGAACTGCCCCACAGGGTTTCCAAGGAACAGCTGGTGAATTCAGACTGCCGACCTTTTGGTTAGCAGCCGAGCTCTAGGTACTGCCAAATACTGACATCAGTCCACAAGCATATAATTTTACTTGAGCATATTCATCACTTGGAAGGCACTGATAGAATTCTGTTAGATTCTTCCCTTGATATTTGCCTTTCAGTATGGCATTAAATTGCAGTTTAATCACTTCCAGTTGAAGGATAAGCAGACACTCCTCAATGTACAGCTAAATGGATTTGAAAATATGGAAAATTCCTTTGCGCTTGCATTGAGTTCCAAAAAATGCTGCTATAGCCGTAGTTCGAGCTTAGAAAACACAGCCGCTGAAATCTGTGTGGGAACGGAGATGATCTTGGTGTAACTTGACAGTACAGGAAGTGTAAAAGCAGCTTGACATTACTTGTGATTCAAACAGTGTAAGTTGTCCAATTGACTTTAGCATAGCATAAGTTTTGCATGTAAGTGCTGTTTTGCCTTGCAACTGTAGGTAGAATTCATTAAGAAATATTAACCAACCTGCGGCTTAAGCTAATTGCCAAAGTCATTCAGCGTTCTCTAATAGTGGTTGAAGGCAGTTCTTTGTGTTCAGAAAAAGTTCAATCTCAGATTTGCCTAAGCTAAAAATATTACAATAAAACTTTACACCGCTAAGCCACTGAACTGCCATGTGGAGCAAGTCAAGATAGTTAGCTTCTACTTCTGATCAGCAGTCATAGACAGACAATAACAAATGAATGTGACTGTGTTCCAATAAGCTTGCATTTATGAGCACTGAAATTTGAATCTCATATACTTTTCATGTGTCATGAAACGTTACTCTTTTGATTTTTTTTCAACCACTTAAAAATGTATTAACCACTCTAAGCTTCCTGGCTGTACAATCACAGGCAGCTGGTGGATTTGGCCTGCTCCTGGTCTAAGCATTCAGCACCTCTTACCTGGATTACTACATTGGTCACATAAATGATTTTCCTGTCTCCACCATCTGTGACTGCGGTGCAGTAAATTATTTAACATGGCTCTTCTAGCCACAGACTTTGTAACTTCCACCAAATGACTGGATGAGGACTATACAAACGAGGTGCTTGTGACTCACAGAGGAGATTGGGTAGCTTGCTAATAATGTAAAAAAGGTTCATGGCACCCTTGTGGGGCAGTGGGACCATGTAAATAAATTGTGTGGAACCCTAACAAGAGGACTGGTCAGTTTTGCCATCCCATTAGGCTCAAAATGAGCCATCCCAGAGGCAGGAAGAGAGGATCTCAATACCACCAAGAAGGAAGAGCCAGGAGTGGAGCGTGTCCTTTGGACCCAGAATCCCCGTGCTGTGAACCTCCTAGATCCAGGAGACAGAGAGAGGAGCTGTAACATGGGAGACAGTGGAGCAAGAGGGCAGGGATTAGGAGACGGCATGGTGGGATTTCCCAGCCCACAGAGTGAGAAAGCTGCGAGGCTTACTGGCTGAGCACGGTGCCTCCGGGTACTTATTGGCAGAGCTAAAACGGCTCTGCAACACTTGCCTGAGCAGGGCAGAGGCCAGGCTGAGGGGCCGAGGGCCAGAGAGAGATCTGCCTGCTGCGTGGCTGAGATGAAACTGTCCTGATGGAAGAACTGTATCCTTAGCATTCCTGAGCCTGAATTATAACCTTCCCTAATAAACTCCATAACTGTGAGTATGGTCTGTGACCGCTGCAACAAATTATGGAACCCAGCAGAGAAGTAGAGAATGCCCTGGGAGGGACAGCTGATGTCAGAACTGGTGAAACGGCTACTGAGTAGAGGCATGTCTGACCCCCACCTCACAGGAATCAACTTCAGGCTGTGGAGGCTGAAAATGATTCTCTGCCCCCCTTGTGAAGTTAGAGGTCAGACGGCACCCCCACGCCATTTTAACAGTGGTCCATTCTCCTCACAGCAGTGATTTTAAATCACATCACACATTCTTCTATTTAAAACCCTCCAAAAGCTTCACAATGTGATGTAAATAAAACACAAACATTTCGGCTAACAAGGATCCCCTGTGGTCTGGTCCCTGCCTATCTTTTGCCAGTCTCCTTAACTCTCCTCAAGACATTGGCCTTCCTTCTACTCTCCACACGTGCCAAATGTGAGCCTGTCTCAGTGCTTCTGTACTTGCCACTCCTTCTGCTTGAGACTCTCTTCCCCCAGATGTTTGCATGGCTGCCCCCTTCTCCCGTTTCTCATCACAGGTCTCGACTTAGTGTTAGCTATTCTGAGAGGACTTCCCTGACCACCCTAGCTAAAGCTATCCCCTTCTATCACTTATTCTATTTTATATTCTTCATGGACCTTCTTAGCACTCAAATTATCTTATCTGTTTCTGTGTTTCCATGTTTGGTTACCTTCATCCCCGATTAGAATGTATGCCTTCTTCACTGCTCTATCTCCAGAGTCTACAGCATTGCCTAGGTCGCTGTTGGCATTCAGTAAGTATAAAATACCTTCTACTTACGAGACACTCAAAAAAATAATAGTTCCTTTTCCTTACCCTACAAGGGTCAGACTCATTTCCAGGCAAATACAAGTAATTTTGCAACATATAAAATGGAAATAGATTTCAAAACTTAGATTTTCACATTAAAAAATATATAAACCATAGATATAAACACCAATACACGTTGTCCTTGACTATAAATTCAATTTAAAGCAAGTATCAATTACATAAATAATGACTATAGCCTGTGTTTTTTCACCACACTACTTCAATTTGTGTGCTTGCTTAAAAAAAAGGAAGAAAAATGTGTCCAAACCTGATACATTTCAGCACAAGAATTAGCATTAATGGGAAGCAGGAAAATAAAATTTAATTCAAAACTGGAATTTACTTCTACACAGGAAGCAGAAATATACACTTTTCCCACAGTCTAGGTTTAAGACAATTAGGTTTTGGAATCCACAGAGAACAAAGTCCCCTCTGCCTACAATGAGTCTGAGGAACGCCAAAACAAATACGGACTGACCACTTGATAAGCTAACAGCAAAAGGAAAGATTAAATTTTATTTTCCTAAAACTATTCTACCCCTATTGAAATATTTTCTTCAAATATTTTACCTCTTTGCCTTTTTAAAATGGCACTTCATAGCTTGATTAAAAAAAAGTTCCTTCTTTTCTTATTTTGACAGTCTGCTCCAACATTTAAAAAATACCCTCCTTTTTTTTCCTTAAAGAATGTGTTAGAAGACTTTGTTAACATTTATTAGAATTAAATTCATATAAAATTAGTTACATATAATTCAGACAAGATTAGGTTACTAAGAAGAAAGCAAAAACATTTAAAAAAAAAATCAAATGTTCCAAAAATATCTTCCTAGAATAATAAAATCAGAGGCAATTTCATCTTTAAAAGTAATCTCACTGAACACTAAGAGAAAGAAAGAGTAATAGTTTTCCTTTTCCCTCACTGATTTCCAAGTTGATAACATGTTTTAAAGGCCATTACTATGGGATTTGGCTTATCAGTCTCCAGTGCAGCTGCTGGTACTCTTTTCCATGTTTACTACAATCAGTGTTGATACTATTCAAAATTCTCTTCCTCTGGCAGCCACTAAAATATAATTGTCTAGTTAACAGATAGCAGAGGAGAAAAATTGTGTGTGTGTGTGTGTGTGTGTGTGTGTGTGTATGTGTGTGGTGGGGTGGGGTGGGATGGGGTGGGGGAAGAGGGAGCACAGAAAAACATTTTCCCATTATATAACATTTAAAAAAGCAACTTCAAGTCATACAACATACGCGGATAAAGACCAAGAAAACTGCTAAGCTTCTAGGACTGCATTATGAAAGCAGGCAAAATTAATATTCTAAATTAGAGTTGTAAATAAATCCCAGCTGCTAACTTGTGACTGAAGTTTTTGAAGCATAGTGAAGGGAGTTCTTTCTGTTCGATCGGTGGGCTTGTTTCTGAGATGTGCACCCGTAACTGACGTGTGCAGCAACGGGAAGGGGAGATGGGTAATAATTACTCTTTCCATTTCTACTTCTTTAGAAAAAAATACCAACTTCTACTTATTCTAACTTACATATTTATATATCTTATGCTTTGTAAATAGATGGTTTCACTTTACGTTTGGTTGTTCTAGAATAACCACATGCATACAGAACAAAATAACAACTAATTACTTCTAAGGGTGGGGGTGGGGAGAAACATTTCGAAAATATGGGAAGCATTTATTTTAGAACTAAAAAGCATAGGACGATTACTTCTGAATCTACTCTTTTGGTACTGGTAAAGTATAAACAAGTGTAAGCCATTTCTTTGGATTAAAGGTAGATTTTAAATTAAAACATTTATTTTAGCACCTATGCATGTTTATTAGGATCAAAACTAAAGTCTGTTCTCAGACGGTGTGGGAGTTGTTATCTAGATAAGCATTTGTAAATATACCACACATAATTATGCAACCTGCAAACACAAGAAAATTTCTTTCCATCGTATTCATGTGCCTATATAATATTCTGTTTTATATAGGCCTACCGAGCCTGTTAAGTTAGGATATTACATAATCTATTTAACACTGCAATCAATTCACAAGTAATCCATTTAATCTGGTATTCTATCCTAAAAAACATGAGATTCCTGGGACACTATTCCAAATTTGTCTGCTTTAACATAGAAAATTAGTTCCGCTTAGTTGCATATCAATGACCTATTCAATACAGAACACAGTACTGCTGCCATCAGCTTTACACTGTTATTTATAATACATTTACCTTCTGTCACAAATATTTGAACAAGAACATGAGAAATCAAAAGTCCTTCAAAGGTACACCATGAGTAGCTTCACATCGCACAGATGCAGAAATTGTTAGACCTTAGCAGGATCTTCAGAGATTTCCCAAAGTATCTGGCTACTCTTCGGGTCTGCAGATGACCTGCTGTGAGCAGGTGGATAGAAGAAATCATGCCACACAAAGCAACAGACCAATGGCAGTCACTCTCCTCTGCTTGCAAATGTTCAAACAACGTGACTGTGTAAAATGAAAATCTAGTATGTAAAATGCTAACCAGAAACGATGCATTAAATCTCAGCAGACAAAGTACATTCTAAGAACTGGAGAACTGTTATGAGTTGTTCAAAGTAAAACTGAAGAATCTCTTTCAGGGTAAAAAAAAGATTACTTCACAGGAGTACAGTCATAAAAAAAATAGCAATAACAAAAACAGCTCCTGCTCATCCACCACGTCCCACACTACACAGGCGCTGGAGGGCATGAACAAAGCCAAGAGTGGTCTGAACGCCCACAGAGCCACCACGTCTTCTGTTTTGTTTCAACATCTTAATGATACACCACAGGCAGAAAATCATTCTACTTAAAAAAAAACATCGCTCCAAGTTTTGATAAACTTCTAATGAAAAAGCCTCTCAGCTAGAAGATAAATTTAACCTGTTTAAAAATGAATTCAATTAATCTGTTCTAAATTTTAAATTATAAATACCAAAACTTTGGTTGAATCATGGGAAACAGTTTAAACACCAATATACGCTTTTCCTTCTATAAATATACTATGATTTACAAAAGGCTTGATTTCTGCGTTGCCCAACTCAGCAGCCACTAGCCACATGTAGCTACTGAGAACTTGAAATGTGGCCAGTGTGATTAAGAAATGGAATTTTCAATCTTATTCAATTTTAATTAATTGAACTTCAAATTAAAAAAAAAACTGAAGCAGTGCAAAATATTTTTCTGTTAAACACAATTTCATTTTAATTTTTCCATTGCTTAAGATATTAGTGTTCAGTTGTCATGCACCTGTAGAATGTGTGTGTCATTTCTTGTATGTCATTCATTAATTTTTTATATTGTTTTCATGTTCAAATGATAACATCTCAGATATACTGTTAAATAAAATATAAAACAAAAAAATAAACCCATTATCATCGAGTCAATTTCCACTCATAGCAACCCTACAGAACAGAGTAGAACTGCCCCATAGGGTAGCCAGGGAGCAGCTGGTAGGTCTGAACTGCCGCCCTTTTGGGTAGCAGCCAGACTCTTAACCACTGTACCACGTGGGTTTCCAAATAAAATATATTAAGTAAATTAATTTCACTTGTTTCTTTTTACTTTACACATATATTGTGTGTGTGTATATGTATATATATAAACCCTTTGCCACTGAGTCAATTTCAACTCATAGCAACCCCACAGGACAGAGTAGAGTTGCCCCATAGGGTTTCCAAGGAGCGGCTGGTGGATTTGAACTGTCAACCTTTTGGTTAACAGCCAAGCTCTTAACCACTATGCCACCATGGCTCCCTGTATGTATATGTGTGTGTGTGTATAAAATATGGTTCATACTGTAAGATTATAATCATATTATAATATGGTTCATATTATATTTCTATTGGACAATGCTGTTTTATTTCAAAACTTTTTAAATTGGTAATTTAGAAATCAGAATACATCTTTCCACCAAAAAAAAAAAAATAAAAAAAAGACCATGAGAAATGATTATTAGGCTCTCAGATCATACCATAAGCACCTGTGTCTATTAACGTCACTACTGACACACTCTACACGTGCAATGTAGAGAAACACTGCTGCAATGCTGGTAACCACACAACATAAAAAAGAAACTATGAAATACCATTAATTTGGTTTCTTTGAATGATGGTATTTGAGGAAAAGTTGGTTCAATTACTAGAGGATAAAGCCTGGTTCTTTATTATAAATTATTTCATTTCAAAATACATGACCTCCTTTTACTAAGAGATACATCACTGGCTCTGTCCTTTAAAGTTATCAACAATGATTAGAATTTTCTCCAAAGTATGATTTTCTTCAAGTCAGAAAAGGTAATGCAGCTAGATGGGCATACTGGAGTAAGTGATGGTGTGAAGCAGACTTAATGGAGCGATGAATAATTAGTGACACAGGGTAAGAGAGAGACCAGTGGGAGCACAGACCTCTGAGCCAGAGAAGAGGTCATCAGAACTCAGGCCTTCATCTACACCTATCAACAGGTGGTACTGCTGACCTAAGACAGGTCAGGTGCTTCCCAGGGCAAACCGAGGAAAATTGAAAAGACATTTACTCGAGTGGAAAGAAAAGTACTTGATAAGAAAGATACATTTGTAGGCAGGTTCTCTAGAGCCTTCTTGTTTCTTTCTGCTCTCACAGAAACTACCATGAACCTGTATCTGCAATGATCCTTCAGTTACACTGTCTAGTAGAGTATCGGTTTTGCAGATGTTGAGAGGTCAGGAATTAAACTGCTGAGAAGGCTTTCTTATGCAGCAAAGGCAGTGGAAATCAAAGTTAATAAATCAGGGAACAGTTTAGACCAATTAAAAGAAGTTAGTAACCTATGAAATTCATTATACAAAAGATGGCACATGCCAAAATAGAATTTGTTTTTATTTTTTATTAAGCTCGTAAAACCCTGGTGGTGTAGTGGTTAAGAGCAAGAGCTGCTAATCAAAAGCTGGGCAGTTCGAATCCACCAGGCACTCCTTGGAAACTGTATGGGGCAGTTCTACCCTGTCCTATAAGGTCGCTAGGAGTCAGAACTGACTTGACGGCACCAGGTTTTTTTTTTTGTTGTTGTTGTATTAAGCTCATGAGGTTTACCAATGAAAACCAGGAGTGTGAACAGACAGGGTGATCTGATTGTGAAGAGAAATAGGGAGACAATTCCTAAAGCACATATGCTGCCTCCCCAGCCATTTTATCATCCAATCAGATCAAGATGTTAAATGCTAGTTTTTACATAGTCACAGGGTTTCAGCAATAAAATGAAATAGCTGTTAAGTACCCACACATCCTGAAGTAAGATGCCAGACTAGGCTAACTAGTAGAATGTGAAACCAGCAATATATAAGAATATACATGAATACAAGAGAAGTTAAAAATTAATTAGAGGAGACTGAATCCTTAATGAGAACTGTTTTGGACAGTTGTCAGCTTGCTTTATGTTCAACCTCTGCCCCACCACTCCCACAGGAGTGGAACAAAAGGGGCCCATTCTAGGTTTACCTTAAACCTAGTGACAAGAGCTTCATGACAATCACTGAGTTGTCCACGTATCCCCTTGATTTTGAAGGACTCCGAGGTGAGATGGAGCAATCCCTGACTGGTGGCAGAGCAAGAAGAAGCTTGTACTTCAGGAGTTTGGTGAGCAAGGATTTATACATATTTTCCGTGGCCCAGACATGGGCCATACAGAAGAGAACCAGGCTGGGTCATTATGACCCTGCCCCAAAGGAACATCTGGAGAGAGAAAGCGGAATCAACAGAAGGGTTGGCTGCTGGAAATCAGGAGTGTGAAGGCAAATGGAAAAGGCATAGCCTAAAAGGTTACCATGATGAGACCCAAAAAACCAAACCCACTGCCGTCGAGTCGATTTCGACTCATAGCGACCCTACAGGACA
Organism: Elephas maximus indicus; assembly: GCF_024166365.1. Classification (NCBI taxonomy): domain Eukaryota; kingdom Metazoa; phylum Chordata; class Mammalia; order Proboscidea; family Elephantidae; genus Elephas; species Elephas maximus. The sequence continues at coordinate 65,224,875 of NC_064841.1, read as the reverse complement.
GATTAGAACTGCCCCACTGAGTTCCCAAGGAGTGCCTGGCAGATTTGAACTGCCGACCTCTTGGTTAGCAGCCGTAACACTTAACCACTACGCCACCAGGGTTTCCAGAATGATGAGAAATTCTCAGCAATTATGCGTCTGAAAAACCCACAAAAGTATCCTAGAAGAGAACCAGCCACCTCTGGACATGTGTCATGTCCAGAAAGCGAAAATGCCAGGTCACATCTGTCCCAGTCAACTTAGTTCTTCTTGTCTTGTACCTCATGTCTTTATCCCATACTGCAAGTTTGGAAAGATCTAACATAGCAGCTATCAAGTAAGGGAGGGTATAAAGCAAGGAAGAAGAAGCAATGGGCTCATCTTCCCGACTAAAGGATTCTCAGTTTGAGGTATTACTGAGTTCACAGAGGAGAGGTTTTACGAGTTTTGATGTTAATGAACTAGACATTTAACACACCCTCTACAAAGCAAATATTGCTCATTTATCACTTGGAGCCCTGGTGGTGCAGTAGTTAAGAGCTATGGCTGCTATTCAAAAGGTTGGCAGTTTGAATCCACCAGCTGCTCTCTGGAAACGTTATGGGGCAGTTCTACTCTATCCTATAGGGTCATTATGAGTCAGAATCAACTTGGTGGAAATGGGTTTTAACTGAAAAGGCTATAAGAACTGTGATTTTACCTAAGAAAGGGGAAGAAGTGAGAGAATGAATTTGAAAGAGCAGTTGTAAGAAAGCTTCTATTTGTGAGGAAAAAGCTCTGTCTCTGCAGTGAACTGATTACAAAGTTGGCAAAAACAGATAAAGGAAAGGCAAGTATTGGGCACTCTGAGTGCTTCCTCAATTACTATTTAAAAAAATCCTGTCGAAGGTATAGAAGAGCCATGGAAAAAGAAAACACTTCTTAAAAAAGTGGGTTTATTCAGTTTGATTTAGAATTCTGAATTTCTATACTTTCCCCTCATTTTTTTAGAGCTTAGTTTAGTAGATGAGTGGTGGCTTGATCTATAAAAGCAAAGATGGCATGGTTGACTTTCAAAAGCTTGCCTTAAAGGGGATAACCACCTAGGAACAACAGGCAAGGGTGATAAAAATTTACATAAAAAAAAAATTAAAGACAAACGGTTAAAACAGAGACCTTTGGTATTTATTGGGGATAGGATTTTGCAATCTTTATGGTTCCCATTATACACCCAGAGTACCAAAAAAATTGTGTAAAAAAGGCCCAAAGCCCATTAACTGGGGAAAAGACAGTCTTTTTAACAAATGGTGCTGGCAAAACTGGATGTCTATCCATAAAAAAATGAAACGGCCCATACCTCACACCATACACAAAAATGAATTCAAAATGGATCAAACACCTACATATAAAACCAAAACCTATAAAAATCATGGAAGGAAAAATAGGGTCAGTACTAGAGGCCCTAATATACAGCATAAATAGGATACAAACCATAATTAACAATACACAAACACCAGAAGATAAGCTAGATAACTGGGAAATTCTTAAAATTAAACACTATGCTCATCAAAATCCAACACCTCTACAACAAAGGGACAAATAATCCAATTAAAAAGGTGCAAAGGATACAAACAGACACGTCATCAAAGAAAACATTCAGGCAGCTAACAGACACATGAGGAAATGCTCCTCATCACTACCCATTACAGAAATGCAAATAAAACTATAATGAGATATTATCTCACCCCAACATTACTGGAGAAAATAAAAAAAAACCGAAAATAATAAGTGTTGGAGAAGCTGAACGGTGACTGTAACTGTTATACATTGCTGGTGGGAATGCAAAACACTTTAAACATTTTGGAAAATGATACAGTGTTTCCTTAAAAAGCTAGAAATAGAAGTACCATATCATCCAGCAATCCAACTCCTAGGAATATATCCTAGAGAAATAAGAGACATATGCACAGAAATACACATATGCACAACCATGTTCACTGCATCATTATTCATAATAGCTAAAAGATGGAAACAACCTAAGTGTCCATCAACAAATGAATGGATAAACAAACTATGGTACACACATACAGTGGAATACTATGCAACAATGAATGTGCGAAACATCTCACAACGTGGCTGAATCTTGAGGGCATTATGCTGAGGAAATAAGTCAGTCACACAAGGACAGATACTGTACGAGATCACCATTATAAAAACTCACGCAAAGGTTTATGCACAAAAAGAAATTATCTTTGATGGTTACAAGGGGGGGGGTGGAAAAGGAAAAACACTAACTTTAGATAAGTGGTAACTTTGGGTGAAGGGTAAGACAGTACACAATGCTAGGGAAGTCGATACAACTTGACCAAGGCAAAGTCATAGAAGCTTAATAGACACATCCAAACTCCCTGAAAGATCAAGTTACTGGGCTGAAGGCTGGGGACCATGGTCTCAGGGGACATCTAGCTCAATTGGCATAACATAGTTCATAAAGAAAACGTTCTACGTCCTACTTTGGTGAATAGCATCTGGGGTCTTATAAGCTTATGAGTAGCCATCTAAGATATTTCTCTAGTCTTATCCTGTCTGGAGCAAGAGAGAATGAAGAAAACCAAAGACACAAGGGAAAGAATAGTCCAAAGGACTAACGGACCACAACTACCACAGCTTCTACCAGACTGAGTCCAGCACAACTAGATGGTGCCTGGCTACCACCATCGATTGCTCTGACAGGAACCACAATACAGGGTCCTGGGCAGAAATGGAAAAAAAAAAAGGTAGAACAAAATTCTAACTCATAAAAAAAAGTCCAGACTTATTGGCCTGACATGAACTGGAGAAACCCAGACAGTACGGCCCCCAGACACCCATTTAACTCAGTACTGAAGTCACTCCTGAAGTTCACTCTTCAGCCAAAGATTAGACAAGCCCATAAAATGAACAACAGTAACACATGGTTCAACCATGTACATGAGACTAAATGGGCACACCAGCCCAGGGGCAAGGACAAGAAGGCAGGAGAGAACAGAAAAGTTGGATGAATGGAAATGAGGAACCCAAGGTTGAGAAGGGGAGAGTGTTGACATGTCATGGGGTTGGCAAACAATGTCACAAAACAACATGTGTATTAACTGTTTAATGGGAAACTAATTTGCTCTCTAAACTTCACTCTAAACTTCACCTAAAGCACAATTAAAAAAAAAAAAAAGAAAACTATGTTAAGTTTTTATCATGAACCTTTCTCAAACCCAGCCTCCTTTTTTTACACTGCCAGCACCCCAGTTTAAGATCCATTACATCAGGAGTGAAGTTACATGACTGTCTTTCTAAATGAACTCCTTCCCCACTTTCACCATCAACCCCTTAACCCATCCTACATTATGAAGGCATTTTGATGTAGATTACTTTCTTCTGCGAAAAGTATCAATGGTTTTTCCATTGCTTATTTAAAAGCACAGGCTCTTTAACTTCCCATTTGCAATCTGATTCTTCCAACATAGTTTTCTACATTTGCCTCTCATTCCTTCCCTATGGGAACGTTTCCCAATCAACGTCCCACTTCAAGAACATGCTTTTCTAAGGGTGGCTCAAGTATCATCTCACACACACGCATGCACACACCCTCCCTTTTTCAGTGGCTAAGGATTACCTAGGAATTTATAAGTGAAAAATGGGAGGGAATGATTGGCAGAGAGCACCTGGAAGCAAATACAGTTACCAGAGTTTCACATTAAGGGAAAAGACATCTTTTTGTTTACAATTAATTAAGAACCATTTTAGAGAAACAGTAAGCCTTTGAAAGAATTTGGGAGTTGTGAAGGAGAGAGGGTGGCAAGATTCTTCTTTAGTTACCATCAAGTTGATTCCAACTCATGGCAACCCCATGTGTGCTGAGGAAAACTGCTTCGTAGGATTTCCAAGGCTGTGACCTTTAGGAAGCTGATCATTAGGCCTGCCTTCTGAGGTGCCTCTGGGTAGGTCCAAACCACCAACCTTTCCACTAGTAGTCAAGTGCTTAACCGAGCTGGAAAGGGTAGGGGGTGGAAAGCTAGGAAAATGGAAGGAAAATGTGGCCATTTATTAAATAATGCTGGCACAATTGGTTATCTTTTTTTTTAATTTTTGTTGTGCTTTAAGTCAAAGTTTACATATCATGTCAGTCTCTCATACAAAAATTTATATACACCCTGCTATACACTCCTAATTGTTCTCTCTGTAATGAGACAGCACACTCCTTCCCTCCACTCTCTCTCCTCGTGTCCATTCGGCCAGCTTCTGGACCCCTCTGCCCTCTCATCTCCCCTCCCAACAGGAGATGCCAACATAGTCTCATGTGTCTACTTGATCCAAGAAGCTTGTTCTTCACCAGTATCATTTTCCATCCCATAGTCCAGTCCAATCCATGTCTGAAGAGCTGGCTTTGGGAATGGTTCCTGTCTTGAGCTAACAGAAGGTCTGGGGACCATGACTTCTGGGGTCCTTCTAATCTCAGTCTGACCCTTAAGTCTGGTCTTTTTATGAGAATTTGGGGTCTGCATTCCACTGCTCTCCTGCTCCCTCAGGGGTTCTCTGTTGTGTTCCCTGTCAGGGCAGTCATTGGTTGTGGTTGGGCACCATCTAGTTTTTCTGGTCTCAGGTTGATGTAGTCTCTGGTTTATGTGGTCCCTTCTGTCTGTTGGGCTCATAATTACCTTGTGTCTTTGGTGTTCTTCATACATCCTTGCTCCCAGTGGATTGTGGCCAATTGTTGCATCTTAGATGGCTGCTTGCTAGCATTTAAGACCCCAGATGGCACTCTCCAAAGGGGGATGCAGAATGTTTTGTTAATAGATTGTATTATGCCAATTAACTTAGATGTCCCCTGAAACCATGGTCCCCAAACCCCTGCCCCTGCTACATGGGCCTTTGAATTTGAAGTTTTCAATTTAGGAAACTTCTTTGCTTTTGGTTTAGTCCAGTTGTGTTGACCTTTGTGTGTTATCTTTCCCTTCACCTAAAATAAAACTTATCTACTATCTAATTAGTGAAAACCCCTCTCACTCCCTCCCTCCCTCCCCCTTCTCATAGCCATCAAAGAATTATTTTCTTCTGTTTAAACTATTTCTCCAGTTCTTATAATAGTGGTCTTATACAATATTTGTCCTTTTGCAACTGACTAATTTCACTCAGCATAATGCCTTCCAGATTCCTCCATGTTATGAAATGATTCATAGGCTCATTATTACTCTTTATCAATGTGTAGTATTCCATTGAGTGAATATACCATAATTTATTTATCCATTCATCCACTGATGGGCACCTTGGTTGCTTCCATCTTTTTGCTATTGTAAACAGTGCTGCAACAAACATGGGTGTGCATATACTTGTTTGTGTAAAGGCTCTTATTTCTAGAAGTGGGATTGCTGGATCGTATGGTAGTTCTCTTTCTAGTTTTTTAAGGAAATGCCAAATCGATTTCCAAAGTAGTTGTACCATTTTACATTTACACCAGCAGTGCATAAGTGTTCCAGTCTCTGTACAATCTCGCCAACATTTATTATTTTGTATTTTTTGGATTAATGCCAGCCTTGTTGGAGTGAGATGGAATCTCATTGTAGTTTTGATTTGCATTTCTCTAATGGCTAGTGATTGTGAGCATTTCCTCATGTATCCGTTAGCTACCTGAATGTCCTCATTAATGAAGTGCCTGTTCATATCTTTTGCCCATTTTTGAATTGGGTTGTCTTTTTGTAGTTGAGTTTTTGCTGCAGCATGTAGGTTTTCGAGATCAGATGCTGATCGGAAATGTCATAGCTAAAAACTTTTTCCCAGTCTGTAGTAATCTTTTTACTCTTTTGGTGAAGTTTTTGGATGAGCATAGGTGTTTGATTTTTAGGAGCTCCCAGTTATCTGGTTTCTCTTGTGCATTGTTAGTAACATTTTGTATACTGTTTATGCCATGTATTAGGGATCCTAATGTTGTCCCTATTTTTTCTTCCATGATCTTTATTGTTTTAGATTTTATATTTAGGTCTTTGATCCATTTTGAGATAGTTTCTGTGCATGGTATGAGGGATGGGTCTTGTTTCATTTTTTTGCAGTTGGATATCCAGTTATGCCAGCACGATTTGTTAAAAAGACTGTCTTTTCCCCATTTAACAGACTTTGGGCCTTTGTCAAATATCAGCTGCTCACATGGGTATGGATTTATGTCTGGATTCTCAATTCTGTTCCATTGGTCTATGTATCTGTTGTTGTACCCACACCAGGCTGTTATGACTACTGTGGCAGTATAATAGGTTCTAAAATCAGGAGGAGTGAGGCCTCCCACTTTGTTCTTCTTTTTCAGTAATGCTTTACTTATCCAGGGCCTCTTTCCCTTCCATATGAAGTTGGTGATTTGTGGTTATCCATTTTTTTAAAAAAAGAAATTGGATCTCTACCTCATGCCATACACAAAAATCAACCCCAGGTGGATTAAAGATTTAAATGTGAAAAGCACACCTTAAAAAGTTTAGAAGAAACTTCACACCCACTAGGATGGCTAGAATCAAAAAGTCAGATAAAAAGCGTTGGCAATAATGTAGAAAAGTTGGAACAGAACTCTCAGACACTGCTGGTGCAAATGCAAACTGGCCCAGCCACTTTGGAAAACAGTGTGACAGTTCCTCAAATGGTTAAATGCAGCACTACCATATGACGTAGCAATTCCACCCCAAGAAGAACGGAAACAGAGGTTCACACAGACACCTGTTCATGAATGTTCAAAGCAGCATTATTTACAATAGCCAAAAAGTGGAAACAGCACAAATGTTTATTAATGGACGAATGGATAAACAAAATGTGGTATATACATATAATGGAATATTATTTCGTTGTAAAAAGGAATGAAGTACTCATACATGCTACAACATGGATGAACCATGAAAACATTATGCTGACAGAAGTCAGTCACAAAAGATCATATACTATATGATTCCACTCATATGAATACGGAATAAGGAAATAAGGAAAGGAATAAGAATAAGTAAATCTATAATGATAGAAAATAGGTTAATGGTTGCATAGGGGCAGGGGCTTACTGGTATGGTAGCTAAAAGGTATGGGGTTTCTGAAGGGAAGAAAAATGTTCTAAAACAGACCGTGGTGATGGTTACACATATCTGTGCATATATAAAGAAAACGTTAAATTGTACACTTTAAATGGGTGAATTGTATGGCATGTGAATTATATCTCAATAAAGATGTTGAAAATGAAATTGAGGATTAAAATTGGTTTTTAGGTTTAGAAGAAAATATAGACAAGTATCTTTCTGAGCAGGAGGTCTGGTGGAGCAGTGGTTAAGTTGAAAGGTCAGCAGTTCAAACCTATGAGCTGCTCTGCAGAAGACAGATGTGGCAGAAACCCTGGGAGGCAGTTCTATTGTGTCCTACATGGTTGCTACGAGTTGGAATCAACTTGACAGCAGTAGGTTTGGTTTTGGGTTTTATCTTTATGAGCTTGGGAATAAAAAGAGATCGTTTAAACAAATTCTAAATACCCAAACCATAAAGGAAAAGGTCAAAAACTCTGTCATTAAATCCATGACTGAAAACTTCACTTGGATAACCTGAAATGGTAAACAGACAAGCTTCAAACCAGAAAAAGTTATTTGTAACACATGTAACTAACAGAAGATCAGGGTCACATGAAGAACTACGAATCAATGAGAAAAACAATCTAATAGAAAAATGGACAAAAGACATGAATAGATACTTTGCAGAAGAGAGAACAGTATGGTCAATACATATACATTTAAAATATTATCATTAATAATCAGGGAAATGCATATTAAAACCACAAGGAAATACCATTTCAACCCACCTGCCCAGAAAAAATTAAGTAGTCTGGGAATATCAAGTGTTGTCTACGAATGAAGCAAAACTGTTAAGGGCAGATTCCCGGGTTCAAATTCTGGCTCTTCCAATTACTAGAAGAATGCCATGGGGATGCGATTTAGCCTCTATAAGCCTCAGTTTCCCTAATGGAAAAATGAGGAATAACACCAGTACATGCCTTACTGGATTGTTGTGAGAATTAAATAAATTAATACATGTCTCTGGCATAGTAAGTACGCAATAAGACTGGCTTGTTATTCATATTATTAGTATCATCGTCATTATCATCACTGTTAATGGACACGTAAATTGGTACAGCCACATAAGGAAAACCATTTCCATTACTGTGTAGCATTGAAGGTGCCTAGTCCCTTCAACCCAGCCACTCCACTCCCACACATACGCCCAAGAGAAATTCTTGCTTTAAGAGGAAGCATGTAGCAGAAGAATGTTCACAGAAGCACTGCTTGTGAGAGTAAAATAATGAAAACAATACAAATGTCTACTTAGGAAGAATAAATAAATTGTGGCATATTAATATGATGTAATAAAATATACATGGGAATAAACTAAAGCTGCGTGCATCAACGTGGATGAATCTCAGAAACATAACATTGGAGGGGCAACTCACAGAAGGATATATAGAGGATGGTATCAATTTATATAAAGTTCAAAAATGTGAGGAGGAGTGCGCATGCTTATGGAGTATTGAGTTTCAGTTTACGGTGACAGACAAATTGCATTGATTAAGGGAAGGGTTGCACAGCCGATTATTGTAATTGCTGTCAGTAAGTTGTACACCTGCAAATAGTTGAAATAGCAGAAGCTGTGTGATAGATATACTGACAATGACAGAAAAAAAAAGGGTAGCTGCCGAGATGGCTTACGTACAACCATGGGATTTGGTTCCTTGATTCAGAAGTTTAGGGTAATGGTTTCATGGGACATCCCAGTTAACTGGCCTAATAACATGTTTAGTGCTTTTGTTCTACCTCCTAGTTTGTTGCGTAGTGCCTGGGGTCTTAAAAGCTTATAAGCAACTCTCCAAGGTACAATTGGTTTCTATTCGCCTGGAGCACCAGAGGAAGAAGGAGAGGCAGGAATAGGAGGAGGAAATGGAATGTATGGCTAATTGCCTCCATGAACAACTGCCTCCTTTGCCCTGAGACCAGACCATCTGGATGGTGCTTGGCTACCATTACTGATCTTTTTGATCAAAGATTTCACAGAAGGATACTGACTAGAACGGGGAAAACGCAGTAAAGGATTTCAAATTCTCATGGAATCCAGACCTTCCGGAGCCATGGAGGCTGAATGGACCCCTTAAACTACTGCCCTGAGATGTTTTAAGCCTTAAACCAAAAATATCTCCTGAAGTCTTCTTAAAACCAAGCAATAGTCTAGCTTAATTAGCAAAAAATGTCTGCCTCGAGCATTATGCTCTTTTAAGATCTATCTGTATGAAGTCAAATTGACAATAGCAACTCGAAAGATTAGACAGGAACCTTAGGGGGCAGTGAGTTTATGTTAATGGGGGGAGGGACTCAGTAAAGGAGGGTGCGAACAGTTACACAACTGGAAGAATGTAATCAACATCACTGAATTGTACACATAGAACTGTTGAATTGGTGTATGTTCTATTGTCTATGTTCTCGACAACACAAAAATAAATTATTTTTTAAAAAGTTAAACAATATACTGTTTATAGTTTTACTATATGTAAATATCCCCCAAAAAGGCAAAGGAATGATAAATAAAAAAATCAGGAAGGTGAGCAGGGAGGGAGAAGGATTTAATCAAGGATGATTTAATCAAGGAACAGCACAGAATATTGGTAATGTTTTTCTGTTTTTTTATCTAAATGATGAATAAACAGGTTTTTGTGTTATTCTTTAGCTTTTATATAGTTTATAAGTTTAAAGTTTAAATTTACACTCAAAATTCCAGGGGAGGGGGAGGAGAAACAGCAGTTATTACCGTAAAGTCAGTTGAAAAATACTGCAAGTAATATTCACTTCATAGTTCTCTAAATTTACCATGAACAACTGAAAAGACAAATACAAACAAAAAACACAAAATAGCATTTTTTTAAACTTGTAAAATTCTTTAACTATTTGCTTGGAGGTGCTGAGCTAAAACTCTGGAAGGAATGCTGCTCAGGAAGACAGCATAGAGAAACAAGGAGTTAGGGATAAACTTTTGAGATCTGCCTATGCTTAAGGGTAGGCAGAAGAAAAATCAACAAAGAACACTGTGAAGCAACCAGTATTCCTCCTGTTGTTCTTCCAAACTCTTCATCGCACAATGCTCCTCATCCCCACTGCTGCTAGTATAAGTCCAGGCAAAATGATTTTTCACCTCCATTACTCTACCAGCCTCCCAATTTGTCTCTCTGCCTCCAATCTCATTCTTCGTCAACCTACTTTCCACAACGCAACCAAAGAAAAGCTCTTTCTACACTACAATTCTGTTCACATCATCCCATCCCCATTTAAAACCTTTCCATGGATTTCCATTGTGGCACATTGGTTAAGTGTTCAGCAGCTCACCAACAGGTCAGCGGTTCAAATCCATCCGCTGCTCCTTGGAAACCTGATGGTGCAGTTCTATTCTATCCTATAGGGTCACTATGAGTTGCAACAGACTCAGGCAACAGGTTTGGTTCTTTTTTGGTAAGGTTAAAGTATAATTCATACTATATGATTAACAGGGCTTCAAACGATTTGGCTCTAGCTAATTCTCTGATCACAAAGGTTTAAAGCAGTGGTTCTCAAACTATGCCCACCCCCCCAGACGAGCAGCCGCAACATTACCTGGGAATGTGTGAGAAATGCAGACCTACCCAAGACCTGCTAAATCAGAGACTCTAGGGATGGATCTCAACAATTGGATGGATTCTTTCCAAATGATTTTAGTTTTTAAGAAGGCTTCCAGTTGATCCTAAATGAGACTAAACTTTGAGCATCACTTGTTTAAAACATGAATAAGAGCTGAATTATTTTTTGAAGAAGGCTGACAGGGAAAATTGAAAAGTACTATGGCATAGTAGTTAAAAGCACTGTCATAGATTGAATGATACCCCTCTTCCCCCAAAATGTGTGTATCAATTTACCTGGGCCATGATTTCCAGTATTGTGTGGTTGTCTTCCATTTTGTGATTGTAATTTTATGTTAAAGAGGATTAGGGTAGGATTGTAACACCCTTACCCAGGTCACATTCCTGATGCAATGTAAAGTGATGCTCAAAGTTTAGTCTGGAAGCCTCTCGAGTTGAAGAACTGAAGAAAGAATTCAAACCTTGAGTCGCAATATTGAAGAATTCTGTGGACGAAACACTGAACAACGCAAGAAGTATCAAAAGTAGATGCAAGGAATACAGAGTCACTGTACCAAAAAGATTTGGTCAATGTTCAACCTTTTCAGGCAGTAACATATGATCAAGAACTGAAGGTACTGAAGAAGTCCAAGCTGCACTGAAGGCATTAGCAAAAAGCAAGGCTCCAGGAATTGCCAGAATTCCAATTGAGATGTTTCAACAAATGGATGCAATGCTGGAAGAGCTCACTCGTCTTTGCCAAGAAATTTGGAAGACAGCTAGCTGGCCACCTGACTGGAAGAGATTCGTATTTGTGCCCATTCCGAAGAAAGGTGATCCAATAGAATGCAGAAATTATCAAACAAGATCATTAATACCACACACAAGTAAAATTATACTGAAGAGAATTCAAACATGGTTGTGGTAGTACATTGACAGGGAACTGCCAGAAATTTAAGCTGGATTCAAAAGAGGACATGGAACGAGGGATATCATTGCTGCTGTAAGATGGATCCTGGGTGAAAGCAGAGAATACCAGAAAGATGTTTACCTGTGTTTTATCGACTATGTAAAAGCATTCGACTGTGTAGATCATAACAAATTATGGATAACGTTGCAAAGAATGGGAATTCCAGAACACTTAATAGTGCTCACATAGAACCTGTACATAGAACAAGAGGCAGTCATTCAAAAAGACAAAGGGACACTGCACAGTTTAAAATCAGGAACGGTGTGCACCAGGGTTGTATACTTTCATCATACTTCCTCCATCTGTATGCTAAGTGAGTAATCCGAGAAACTGGACTATATGAAGAAGAACACAGCATAAAGATTGAAGGAAGACTCATCAAAAACCTTCATTATGCAGATGACACAACCTTGGTTGCTGAGAGTGAAAAGGATTTGGAGTACTTACTGATGAAGATCAAAGACCACAGCCTTCAGTATGGATTACACTTCAACATAAAGAAAAAAAAATTCTTACAACTGGACCAATAAGCAACATCATGGTAAATGGAAAAAGACTGAAGTTGTCAAGGATTTCATTTTACTTGGATCCACAATCAACACCCCTGGAAAGCAGAAGTCAAGAAATCAAGTGATGTATTGCATTGGGCAAATCTGCTGTGAAAAATCTCTTTCAAGTATTAAAAAGCAAAGACGTCATTTTGAGGACTAAGGCACATACGGCTCAAGCCATGGTATTTTCAGTCATCCCGTATGCATGTGAAAGCTGAACAATGACTAAGGAAGGCTGTAAGAAGAATTGATGCCTTTGAATTATGATACTGGCAAAGAATTTGAATATACTGTGGACTGCCAGAAGAACGAACAAGTCTGTCATGGGAGAAGTACAGCCAGAATGCTCCGCAGAAGAGAGGATGGCAAGACTTTGTCTCATGTACTTTGGATATGTTATCAGGAGTGACTAGTCCCTGGAGAAAGACATCATACTTGGTAGAGGGTCAGCGAAAAAGAAGAAAACCCTCAACAAGATGGATTGACACAGTGGGTGCAACAATGGACTCACATAGCAACAATCGTGAGGATGGCTCAGGACCAGGCAGTGTTTTGTTCTGTTGTACACAGGGTTACCATGAGTGGGAACTGACTTGACAGCACCTTACAACAACAATATACCTGTGTTAGGAAAAATACTTCTGAGGGTTATTCTAAATATGTATTCAGTATTGATTTCCCTATAAACTCTGCATATAAAAATGTTATCAAGACAACTATCTACACAGTCATTGAAAAGTATGCTAAAAATATCAGGATGCAAAAATTTACGTAATAGGACTTTGTTTAGTTTTTCGCTCCACTCACTACAGAGAGGTCATATTATGATGCCCAAATGAAAACCCATGAATGCCTGAACCACAGCAAATTCAGTGCAGAGTATGGTCTACTGAACATAAACAAGTGTAGAAAAGTCATATTTTTTAAGGTATAACAGTAAATGAACATGAGTGGTAGGAAATTATGCAGGGACTTTTAAGGGTCCCAAAGTGCTGTACCTCATAGTTTATATAGTTATGAAGACAGAAAACTTGAAATACAACAGGGACTAAGAATGTGAAACAAAACATGAGAAAAGATGTACTGCGGACAAGTCACAAAAACAATGTGAAAGTATGGGGCTCATGACTGAGAGTTCAAGGTCTCTTGGAACCACAGAGATAATATACCAGTTTAATCTGACCTGAAAATCAGGTCATTCATCAAATCTTTACTGGGGGATTCTAGAATCCTCCGCCCCACAGTTTCAAAAAGAGGTATACGAATTTGGTGAAGAGTGGTTTTTATCTGTGATTCTCTTGATTTCTCTAGGTTTTAAAAATCAGTACCTGTGTAGAATTAAGTAAAGAGATTTCAAAAACATTTTCATAAAAAAAGAAAGAAAAAGAAAAAAGAATGAGCAGTAATGCTATCGGGCTTTATGACTCTCATGTGCGTGTGACAGCCACATATTCAATTTCTTTTTTTTTGTTTTTTTGGTTTGTTTGTTTTTTCCTGGTACCCTAAATCTCAGCTATAAGGTAAGGTGAAGGAATTTGGCAGAATCTCTGGTCATAGCTTTCTACTTTAAAATGGAGGCCACTGATTATAAAGAACATTCTACTAACTCTGGATTTCAAAGCATCTCCTCAATGCGAGAAATTTTATATTGGGGGAAAATGGAAGGTTAACAAATCAAGATTACTGAATTTTTAAAAGGTTTCAATGTGTCAACCTGAACGACTCATGTTTTTGCTGATCTAAAACACTACACAAGTCCACAGAAAAGGAAAGGAGGGTGAGAAAGTAACTGAAAACCTTCAGTACCAAGGAAACTGCCCATCTTCTAAAATGTTCAGAAAAGCAAGCAGATGCCTTACTTAGAACTGTGTATTGTATATATATATATTTTTTATTATATAGTGTCCTTCATAGATTGCCTGAAAAAAAAGAAAAACTTAATTCCTCACATAGAAAAATGTTTCCAACTATACAAAGTATAAAATACAGCTCTTCCCCGCTAGGTCTGTAAATATTAACCACCTACGACCTGGTGAGGATTTTGAACTTTATGGAAGCCCGGTAAGTAAATCATCAAAACACTTACCTGTATAGTCCTCTGAGTGCCATCAACGTTGACAGACAGCAAGGGTGAAGCCAGGTTCCACGTACTGGTCACATTTAGTTTCGACCCATCAACTTCCACCTGTTGTGACACCAAATAAGACTGTTACCATAAAGAAAGACAGAAAACTGATCTCAAGTTCATTGCTGCATACAAAGCAGCAGCCATTTTAAACAGATGGCTCCCAAACAACCTGTCATGTTTACTGCTCCAGCCATGAAAGACAGGGTCCAACAACAGAGTCTTCTCAGCCATCTCTGGGGAGAGGTGAAGGACCTGTGAACAGCTGCCTCCGGGTACTGAGGTTTCAAGTCATTTTCAGTAAGTAACAAACAGCCTTCTAAGTCTAAACCTATCTGGACATGCTACATTTCCTGCAATTAGACAAGTAATGCATATAAATTTCAGTGACATTTTGCAACCCACACAACAGGACTTGCATATAATATCCTCTCCAAGGACCAAAGAAGAACTTTTTTGTGTTGATTTTAACGAAGGACTATGCATTGTTATCTTAATTAAACAGAAGCTTTAATTAGGCAAAATTCTTTGGTCTTGCATGTCCAAAGTCCATTCAAACCTTGCAAAGTTCTATTGATCATAAATGACTAATTTCATGAAGCCAACAATCATGGAGATGCCAAAAAAAAAAAAAAAAAAAAACCCAAAACCATATTCATTTAAAGCAGAGATATTCTTAAGAGAAATAATTTAACTTTCAAATAATATAAAAGTAATTGAAAGAAAAAAAAAGCTAATTTAACATAAAAAGTACTATTGATGATTTCTTCCTATTCACTCACTGATGAGTATTCCTTAACTCTTAAATATGAGAGGCAGGAAGAAATTACATTACTATTTGAAGTCTACAATAGATAGTCTAGCAAAAGAATAATTAAAAGTTTGTTCAAGTTGTTCAAAACAAATCTCTAGCAGAGCTAAGGTATAAAAAATGATCCCTAAAAATCTCCCCATCATTAAATTCTTATAAAAAGACATTCATTCATTAAAAGATATAGACTTATACTGCTTCGAAGTACATATGTATATGTGCATATGTTTGAATACATATTTATTTATGTGTATATATTTTCACCTGTAGTGAGACCAAAAAGTTTAGAAACAAAGATGGGTTATTGGCTATATAATAAATATCGGTAGGACATATATCATGAATTCACTTGTGTTTCTAGATCTCCTGATTCCCTATATATATATATATGGTAATTATTTAGTAATGAACCAGACCAGTTGCTGTTGTTGAGTTCTGACTCATGGCGACCCCGTATGTGTCAGAGCAGAACTCTGCTCCACAGGGTTTTCAATGGCTGGTTTTTCAGAAGCAGATCACCAGTCCTCCCTTCTGAGGCACCTCTGGGTGGACTTAAGCCCCCAAGCTTTCAGTTAGCAGCCAAGTGAGTTAACCTTTCGCATCACCCAGGAACTGCATTCAGTAATCAGGAAGAAAGAACACTGCCTTTGGAGTCACACTGACTTGGACCTCACCTGACTTTGTGGATTACTAAATTAAGGTTATTTACTAAGCCAGAGTGATTTAACCTCTCTGAGTTTCAGTGTTCAAACTATAATACAGTTAAAAAACATCTATCTAATAGCTTGCTATAACGATTAAATAAGTTAACATATGAACATCTCTACCGATATTCTTGTCATGATAGGTCTTACACAGTTTTCTTCTTTCTTCCTTCCTCTAATGATTTTATTACCCTTCACAGTTTTAAAGTAAGTTCAAAGAGTCATACTACCTCATAAATTATTTAGTATTAACACATTGTACAGTAAAGACCTAAGCAGCAGAAGGGCTATAGTTGTGATTAAAGCAGAACTAACATACTTTTTACATACTTTAAAATTTTCCTATTTAACTGTCCCAAATTAAATATTCCCTTATGTAATGAAACATTTCCTAGAGAAGCTCTCAATGTTAGCTTTGAAATTGAGCAAAGTGAGGCGTGAAATTGCTTCTAAATTTAAAAGGTTATGAAAGCTCAATGATCAACTTATTAAAAATTTATTAAAAGAAGAAAGTTAGAGCCTATAAAGATTTTTGAATGATAATAATTTAAAATTTGTACTGGACATTAATTTCAAATCAACAGAAATGACAGAATGATCCTGCAGTAGCCATCTATACTGCATATGAGGAGGAACTGAGAAAAGAGCCCAGTCTACTGAAATAGTATTAGAGAAGGAGCCAATTTACTATGACTGGAGATAATTCAATTCCATTAACTAGGTTGATGTAAATGCATTTGCTTCCTCTACCTCTCCTCAGTATGGAGTTTCTATTTCTAGTTGACTAATCTAATTGTACTGTCTTTTCCAGAGGCTGCTCTAAGTTCTTTTGGGAGGAATTAAAAAATGAATAAATTAAAAAAAAAATCAAGCTTTCCATTTAAAAATGGCAGTGGAATCATGCAAAATAATAAGAACCATAGTGAGCTATCACTTCACAATCACTAGGACGTCTATAATCGAAAAGACAGGTAGGAACAGACACTGGCCAGGATGTGGAGAATTGTGAACTTTCACACATTGTGGGCAAAAATGGAAAATGGTGCAGCCTCTTTGGAAAACAGTATGGCAGTTCCTCAAAGGATGAAACATAGAGTTACCATATTATCTAGTAATTCCACTCCTAGGTAATATACCCAAGAGAAATAACAACATATGTCTACACAAAAACTTGTACACAAATGTTCAGAGCAGAATTTGTCATCATCTCCAAAAAGGTGAAAACAACCTAAATATTCATCACCTGATGAACGGATAAATGAAATGTGATATCTCCATACAATAGAATATTTTTTGGCCATAAAAAGGAATGAAGTACTGATACATGCTATAAGGATGAACCTTAAAACCATTACGCTAACTGAAAGAAGTCAGACACAGAAGACTAAATATTACATGACTCTATTCATATCAAAGTCCAGGAGAGGCAAATCCATAGGAACAGAAAGCAGATCAGTGGTTGCCTAGAGCTGGGGGGTATGGGAGGATTAGAGGTTTACGATTAAGGTTTATAGAGCTTCTTTTTGGAGTAATAAAAATGTTCTAAAAGTTATTGTGATGATTGTTGCACAATTCTGTGAAAAATTTAAAAGCTAATAAATTGTGCATTTTAAATGGGTGAATTGTATGTTATATAAATTATACCTCAATAAAGCTGTTAAAAAATGAGAGTAACAAAAGAAAAAAGAGGGACAAAAATTTCCTTCTTCAAAACTTGGAAGTAGTGCTTTTGTTGAGAGAAATTAAAGAAGACCTAAATATATGGAGGCATATATTGTGTTTATGGTTGGAAGTGTTATCATTAAGATGTCAACTCGCCCCCAAGTTGATCTGTATATTCAATGCAATCCAAATCAAAATCCCAGCAGGCTTGTGCTGTTGAAATTGATAAACTTATTCTAAAATTTAGATGGGAAAGCAAAGAATCTAGAAGAGCCAAAACAATTAAAAAAAATAAGTTAATCTGGAGAACTCACACCACCTGATTTTAAGACTTAGCACAAAGCTACAGCAATACAGTATAAGAACAGACCTAGACATTAATAGACCAAGAGAGTTCAGAAAGTGTCCTACACATAAATGTTTAATTGGTTTTTGTTAAGTGCCAAGGTAATTCAATGGAGATAGAATAGCCTTGTCAACAAATGGCAATGAAACAACTGAATATCCATATTTAAAAATAAGAAGCTTGACCCCTACATCGCCTTATATAAAAATCAATTCGAAATGATTAAACCTAAAACTATAAAACTTCTGGAAAAAAAAATGAGAGAAAATCTTTATGACCTTGGGATAGGCAAAGATTTCTTAGGCAGGACACAAAAAGTACAAATCCTACAAGAAGAAAATGGATAAACTGGACTGCATCAAAATTATAAACCTCTGCTGTTTGAAAAGAAAAAATATCAAGGCACAGGTTGGGAGCAAATATTTGCAAAACACATATCTGATAAAGAGCTTGTATCCAGACTATATACAAAATACTTACAACTCAGTAAGTAAACAACTCAATCTCTAAAAATGAGCAAAAGATTTGAACAGATACTTCATCAAAGATGGAGGAGTGATGGATGAGAAGCCCATTATAAAAGGCTGTACATCATTCAACATTAAGAAAAGGAAAATTAAAACTATAATGAGATAGCACTACACACCTATCTGAATGGCTAAATTAAAAAGTGCTAATACTAAATGCTCACAAAGATGTAAAGCAACTGGAATTTTCATGCACTGTTAGTAGGAATGCAAAATAGTACACCCACTTTAGAAAACCCAAGAGAAGTGAAAAGATCTGTCCACACAAAGACCTGTACAAGAATGCCTACAGCAGCTTGTTTATAATAGCAGAATACATATACCTCAATGTTTATATTAGCCCCAAACTGGAAACAACCTAAATATCCAATGAAATGATTAATAGGTAAACAAATTATGATATAGTCATACAATGGAAAATGAACCAGCAATTAGCCTCTTAAAAGCAATACACTAGATGAAAGAAGCCGGAGACAAAAGAGTATATACTACATGTATTCATTTATGCAATGAAAAAGGCAGGAATCATACGAGTGGTTGCTAGAGGCTAAGGATGAAGGGGGAGAGACTGATTAGGAAAAGGAAAAAGGAACGTTTTTGGGCTAATGAAAATATTCTAAATCTTTATTTTGGTGGTGGCTATACAACTGTATACATTTGTTAAAACTTATCAAACAGTACACTTTAAAAAGATATATTTTTCTGTACATAAATTAAACCTCAATAAACTTTGACTTTTAACAAAATTAAAACACAGGGATAAAATCTGCCAAATACTGGCAATAGTGTTTTCAAACCACTTTTTTATTTAGCTTCCCTTACTAATAAACTGATTACTATCCCTGAATTCTCTGCTACTGGGGTCCTAGGATGGCTGGAGGCAGATGTAAACTTGAGAAAGACAGAGAAAATTTCTTACAGACAAAAAGGTGAAATTTTTAAAAAGCCCCTTCCAAGCCCCTGTGGAGTGTATGAAGGAAAGACACAGAGGAAGAACGAAGAAATCAGATGTCAGAGTCCTCACAATCTCCTTTTCTATGTGGGTTCTTGGGAACAGAGTTGAGGGGTGGCAGTGGGTAGAGACTGTTGAAAACGTTCTGACAGGTATCAAGAACTCTAAAAATATTTGGGCTGGAGTTCTACTTCCAGGATATAGTCTGGGGGAGGCTGCAGGCTTCTCATAAAGGGCAGTACATTGGTCATGACATTCCCAACATGGTGTGGGAGCAACGGCACAGTATGGATGGAGAAATAGGGCTGGACAGATGAACCAAAGTACATCAGGATAGGAATCCAGAAGTTTCTATGTGTTTGTGAGATGACTATTGAAGGTTTGGATCAGGATGAAGACCATACAGTTTAGGGGACTTCCTGTAGGTAAATAATAGGGTCTACGGTCGCTATGAGTTGGAATGAACTCAACGGCAATGGGTTTGGTGTTTTTCATGTGTAGGAGAAGCCTTTACAACGCCTTCAAAGCCCAGATAGGATCAATCATTACTCAACAGTCACCAGGCCAGAAGCTTGCGGTAAAGACTTATAAGACAGTGCGTGTGTGTCTGGATCCTCCTCTTTGCCTCCACAGCTATGAGGTGGGTCTGACCACCATTCCCAGTTGGCACCCACTCACATGTACCCAGACTCCATCTTGATGGAAGCTGACAGGGAAGGAATCTGAAACACTACGTTACCTGAAAGAGACTGTTTAAACAAAAAGTGGCTAAGATCCTGTTTGTTCACAAATTTTTCCTCCCTCTTCCCCCTATTAAAGGTAGAGAATTTATGAGGAAGATAGTATGTGATAGAAAATTTAAATTACTATATTTTCATTGTACACATGATAGGTAATGTGTAAAAATTTGGAATTTCACTATATAATTCAAGCGAAGAAGCTATCATAACTCCAAATCATAAACTATGAAGCACATCTGCAAGTTTTAAATGAGGAAAGGGAACATGCTTAGTCATCACATGCCTTCCTTGACCTCAAGCAGTAAACCGACGTCTCCATAATTCTAACAGTACCGTAATGATTCTATTAATGCTATCATTAGATGAATGAAATGTAGGTCTAAGTATAAGCCATAGGAGAGGTAGAAAACAGTTTAACACCATAGAAAGGTAGGGGCAGATGGAACTGAAGAATTCTTGTTACTGTGTCATATATAGGAAACCCTGGTGGTGTAGTGGTTAAGAGCTACAGCTGCTAGCCAAAAGGTCAGTGGTTCAAATCCACCAGATGCTCCTTGGAAACCGCATGGGGCAGGTCTACTCGGTCCTATAGGGTCGCTATGAGTTGGAATCGACTATGGCAATGGGTTTGGTTTGGTTTTTGGAATGTCATATATATTGCTTGCACCTACTTCTTTAGCCATGGATAACTGAAGAAGCAGATGCAGAGCTGAGGTGGCATTTTATTAATACAACACAGAGAACCTGACATGAAGAACCCACCTGCCTTTTCACTGCCAAAAAATAAGGAGAACTGAGCCCTTGGGCAAAGGAAATAACAGATCTGGTGAGAGGGTATTCAGGTAATAAGCCCGAGGGGAAGCTGTAACCTTGCCTGTGCTTATAACTCCACTTTCCCCCTATTAAAACATAAACAATATTCAAAAAACAACCAATACTGGATCTTTGCATACAATGTACAAATACATTTTTATAAAGAGAAAAGGTAAGTTAAGAGCTTAAAACACAAGAATAATTACTCAAAGAAACACTGGAAGAGTTCAGAAAAATAATTCTCCAAAGTCTCAAAGGCAGCTGTAGGAAATACGACCCCTCTTTTAAAAGAAAAATGAGTTCAAAGAAGAAAAACAAAGGTTCAAAGGAAGGATTATAAAACAACAGAAGGAAATGAACATCAAGCTGGTAGAACTCAGAAAAAAATGAAGAGAAAAATAACATTATAGAGATAAAAGTCACATTAAGAAGCAACCAAAAATAGACTAAATGTGACTAAAGAAAAAAAAAAAAGACAAGGACATGGAGAATATGCTTTACGAGATCATGTAAAACAAAAGGAAAACACCAACAAAATAAAAACAATTTATAGGGAAGACAATAGCTACAAAGGAGAGAAAAATCAAATGCAAAGAATGAACAATAATCTTCTTCAGAAAGGCTTGAAAAGCAAAAAGAATGAATATAAATTCAAAGATATGAGAGGATAAAAATTTTCAGTAAAGACTTGAATTTGTAGACTGATATTCATTGAACTTTAAGACTAAAGAAGAATTATGTGGATATTAAGGCAGAAATAAGAAATCATGTACAAAAAAGAAAAAGCTGAAGTTAGTCTAATTTCTTAAGAGCAATACTGATACAGAAGACCTCAGAGCACTGTGGTCTAAATACCAAGGGAAAGAAAATGTGGCCCCAAAATTTTATACCCAGCAAAGATATCCTTAAAGTGTATTGTATAAATATATTTTCTCTAGCATGTAAGAACTTAGCATCCCTACTTTAAAAAATGAGGCATTTCTATACACATACTGATGTGAAACTATCCCAAGAAAATATAGAATAGTGTATACAGTGTGTCACCTGTAAAAATAAAAACTACATATATATATGCATGTGTGTGTGTACGTCTTTAAATGCATAGAATATCTCTGGACAAACACATAAGGGGAGCACAGTGGCTGAGAGACGAGGACAGCAGGGAGGCTTAGTTTTTACTGTAAACCCACTTGTACTTTATGAATTTTGTCCTGGATGCATATAGTATATAGAAAAAATTAAGTGGGGAGAAGGATAAGCACACTAAATTTTTCTTTTCTTTTCTTTTTTTTTAATAGTATGGGATCAATAGCTACTGTCAACTTTAGACATCTTATTGTGGATTTACTAATTTTATCTATAACAACCAATTTTATAATGAATTTCAAATAATGTCTCTTTCTTGGCTTACTCTTTCATTTGAAAATGAAGGATCTAAACCAGCAATGTTGAAAAGTTCTCCTAAGTCTAAAATTCAGAAAATAACCAATGGTTTTATAGCTGCAAAGCCCTTTTATTTAAGATGTATTTAGAAGTTAATTTTGTTGTTGTTGTGCTTTAGGTGAAAGTTTACAGCTCAAGTTAATTTCTCATTTAAAATTTTATACACATTATTTTGTGACATTGGTTGCAATCCCCACAATGTGACAGCATGCTCCCCCTTCTCACTCCAGGTACTCTGTGTTCATTTGTCCAGTTCCTGTCCTTTTCTGCCTTCTTGTCTTGCTTTTGGACTAGAGTTGCCCATTTGGTCTCATATATTTGATTAAAATATGAAGCACCTTCCTTATTTGTTGTTTTATAGGCCTGTCTAATCTTTGTCTGAAAGTGGGCTTTGGGAATGGTTTTAGTTCTGGGTTAGCAGAGTGTCCGGGGGCCATAGTTTCAGGGGTTCCTCCAGCCTCTGTCAGACCAGTAAGTCTGGTCTCTTTTCATGAATTAGAAGTTAATTTCTGATAAGGCAATTTACAATATTAGAAAGGGATTTTTGTTTTGCTCAAGTACCTCTGTTTGGGGCTGGTAGTATCTAAGATCCTTCCTTTAACAGATAATAACAGCTAACAAAGTAAGTCAAATTCAGATGCAACTTCTCTATTTATATATACTAACCTAAATATGAAGACTTCATAATTATGTCCTTACTTAAATAGGCCAGCACTCAAGTGCATCAAATTTACATTAATTACAACATTAATACTGTTGCCAGGTAGCTTTCTCTCTTACTTTACCAAAACTGAAGCCATGAGACCTAAGTCCTCTTCTTTTCCTGCATCATCAACCATCTTCTTTCCTTTATTCATATCTCATTTCTCTTCTGCTTCTTAATTTCAGCACTTCCCATCTTAAAGTCTCCACTGGCTACTTTCCCCTGCTTTCAAGCATGGACAAGACTCCCTTATTTTAATAGCATATGTGTTTGATCCAACATACCCTCTAACCACCAAACTATTTCTCTTCTTCTCTCTGGTAGCTTCCAGCACAAGGGGCTCTGTACCTATTTTCTCACCACACACCTTTCCCCATAACCTTCTACAATCTACAGAAAATCTTTATTTTGAAAGGTCACAAATACTCAGCAGTAATTTTAATGCTCTGTTCTTATAACTACTCTTTACCTCTCAGTAGCACTAACAGTACTGACTATCTCATCATCCTTCCCTCCTCGAACTCCTCCTTGTGCCAGACACAGAGCTACATGCTGGGGACAAGGCGGGGGGTGGGGGGGGGAGGGAGTACAGGAGACTTCCTGAGGAAGATAAACAGGGAATCTGAGTTAGACTAAAATATGAAGGAAGCCTTCTCTGAAGAGGTGATATTTAAGCTAAGATTCAGAGAAGAAGTAGGAATTAGACAGTGTGGTGATGGGTGGGTGGAGGGTGTTCCAGAAGAAATAACGTGCAAAATCCTTGAGGCAAGAAAGAGCTTTGCTTACATGAGACCAGTGAGTTTGAACACAAAAACAAAGGGGAGAATGGCACCCATAGAGTGTGGGGAGCAATGGCAGACTAAGGCAGACTAAAGGGTTTCAATTGCAAAGTGACACCAGCAGATCTATAGTTTTAAAGGTCATCTGGATACAGCTTGGAGAATGAATGAGATGGAAACAAGAAGAAAAATCACAGAGATCAGGATTAGGGTACCGGCACAAGAGAGAACTAGACGGATAATCAGAAGTGATAGCAATCATGGAGCCTAGCCCGGTGCCGTCGAGTCGATACCGACTCATAGCGACCCTATAGGACAGGGTAGAACTGCCCCACAGAGTTTCCAATCATGGGAGGAAAGTGGAAAGTGTAAATCCAACAATAAAGATGAAATAGGTACTTAGGAAAAGGGAAAAGAGTAAGTTTATTAGTGACACACAGCACACACAGCGCTGGACATCATGCACAAATCATGATACGAATCTGCCCTTGATATGATTTTCTCCAACAATCCTCAGCTGCTTTGATGTAGCCATAAAGAAGGTAGGGGGCTGAATTCATTTAAGTTTTTAGGACTGATGGAAAAATGAAGGGGTGAAAAAGTTAAGGGCATGTGTAAATAAATGATTGCAATTATAGGCCAGGGAATCTAAGTTGGGTAGAGGATGTGAAAACTGGAGTGGGGTCCACGAATATAAGGACTGATGGTTGAACCTGAGGTAGAGAGGGAAACCATGAACTGGTTGCTAATATTCCACTGCATGGGGTGGGGTGGGATGACCTGAAGGTTGCCAAGATCGATGACACGAGTTTCAAAGATAAAAAGGTTTTTAAAGAAGGGCAACAGTGGTCTAGAAAGACATTGGGAAGAAAAGCAAACCCTACTTCCCATTTCTGAGGTACATACATGAGACATGGAAGGGAAAAAACAAAGAAAAACACTACCTCGAGGTTTCAGTTAAGACAAGTAAGTGGCAGAACATTCAGAGAAGAGGTTGAGAATAGAAGGATGCTTGGTGATCACAAAGCAGGACGTACAGAGGGCACCGTAGAAAGATCTGACAGGAAGTGGAGAGCTTATGTAGTAGGGTATAGGAAATAGATTTAGGAAATAATGGATGACTTGAGGGGCTCTCAAATTCCCCAACTTCTCTCCATCTTCACTGCTACCAACTCAATCCAAATCTACCATTGTCTGTCACCTGGGCTACTATAATGACTCCAAACTAATCTTCTCATATATATTCTTACACATCTCCAACTGCTTCTCACTATAGCTAGAATAATTGTTTTTTTTTTTAATGTAAAACTGATCATGTTCTACTCTCCTCTACCACTTTTAAGATCCAAATCCCTACCATGGCCTACAAGGCTCTGCCAAATTTTGTCAAGCTTCCGTATTCTCTCCTGCTCTTTAAGCTTTAGCAACTCTGCAGTAGCTGTTCCCTCTGCAACTTCCTCAGGCTAGACTAAATCAGGCCCCATGTTACATGTTCTCATGACACCTGTATTTTTTTAATCTAGTTTGTAACTAAAATCTACGTTTACTTGTGGAATTGGATGAAGAGCTGCATGAGGGCAGGAGTTCTATTCTGCTCGTCATTGTGTCCCTAGCACAGTATCTAAAACAGAGTTGGGGCTCAACAAACGATAGTAAAGATTCGTTGAGTGAGAGGCACACAATATTATGTTGTGTTCGTATTTTGGAGGAGTGTGGGTACTGAGCCCTAACAGGATTCACTGTGATTTGGATGTGAGGACCAGGCTGTGAGGACAAATGATAGAACCTGTGCTACTCCACAGTCAGCTGCATGGTCAGTATTAGCAGACGCAATGAATGCTATCAGTTATGTTATCAGTGAGCCATGAGGCAGAACATGGCTCTTCATCAGAGGGAGGAGGTAGGCCTGTGGTTGGCTGCAGTATTAAGTGAGTCGTGTAGGTCTAGGTCCGGTCAGGTCAATGGTCCTCACCACCATACTACCTATGGCCACTGAGTCTGTGCTCTTAGTGGCCTCACAAATATGGATGTTCCCCAAGATTTAATCCTTGACCTTCCAGCATGCCACACTCATTTCCATAGAGCTCTGTCTCATTTAATTCCGTGATTTTATCATCACCCTATGCTATGATATGTACTGCTGTATCTACCTAGAACAGTCTGTTCACATCTTTTGCCTAATCCTTAACTGGACTGTCATTTTATTATTGAGTTGTAGGTACTCTTCATATATCCTGGACACTGCCCTTCATTAGATACATGTCTCGTGAATATTTTTCTGCCCTAGGGCAGCATTTTTCAACCATTTTTTCATTATTCCCCCTAGCCCCAAGGGCCTTTTTAAACATGAATTTTTTCTTGATCATCCATGTACCATCAGAGTTTAATACCACAGATAAGTTATATATCTGTTTATGTACTGTGACCTTTTTATGTACTTTGCTCCCCAAAACGAATTTTTGTGTTTATACTCTTTTCCCTAAATGATTTGCCCTAGATTTAATACTTCTTTCCTCTTCCTCTTAGTACCTATTTGCTTCCATTACTATAGAACTCAGTGTTTATGCTTATTGCCTACTCTAATTACTGAGTTTTTGAAAGGCAGAGACTATGTCTTATTCACCTGGATATTCATGATACCTAACACCAAGTCTACATAAAGAAATTGCTCAATGCATTTTTAAAAAAATATTTTATTGTGTTTTAGGTGAAAGTTTTTGCAGCAAATTGGATTCCTATTCAACAATTCACACACAAATCATTTCATGACATTGGTTACTATCCTCACAAGGTGTCAGCACCCACACCATTTCCACTCCACCTGCCCCTTTTCCAAGTCCTGGTGGCACAGTGGTTAAGAGCGCGGCTGCTAACCAAAAGGTCTGAAGTTCAAATCCACTAGCCGCTCCTTGGAAACCCTATGCGGCAGTTCTACTCTGTCCTATAGGGTTGCTATGAGTCAGAATTGACTTGACGGCAATGGATTTTTTGCCCCTTATCCATCCATTCAGTCTCCCTGCCCCTCCTTGCCTTCTCATCTTTGCTTTTGGGTAAATGTTGATCATTTGTTATCGTATAGTTGATTGTTTAAAGGAGCACATTCCTCACAGGTGTTATTGTTTATTTTTTAGGCCAATCTATTATTTGGCTGAAAAGTGACTTCTGGGAGTGGCTTTGGTTCCAGGTTAACAGGGTATCTTAGGGCAACAGTCTTGGGGGTTCCTCTAGTCTCTGTCATTCTAGTAAGTTTGGCGTTTTTTATGTTGATTCATGTTTGTTGAAGAAATCGACTATTGAAAAAATACTAAATCAATTTAGTGAAAATATATTTTGTGTATAGAATAACTGAAAAAATGATATAACGAAAGAAGCTTATCAAATTTAAAATTAACACTCTTATCTATTCCCATTTACTAACTCTTAAACTGATCATTTAGAAACCAGAGATTATGGGGCAATAAAGCCAGTTTAAGAATGACTGAATGGAAATCATGCCAATTTTTGAAAAGTATAAGCTCCAAAAAAGAGTTGTAGTACTGCAACCTTTAATGTAAGGATATCTCTCACTATTACGTTATCGTTTCAGAATGTATTGGAAACCCTGGTGGCATAGTGGTTAAGTGCTACAGCTGCTAACCAAAGGGTCAGCAGTTCGAATCCACCAGGTGCTCCTTGGAAACTCTATGGGGCAGTTCTACTCTGTCCTATAGGGTCGCTATGAGCTGGAGTCGACTCAACGGCACTGGGTTTGGTTTTTTTTTTTTTTTTTGGTCTTTAATGTATTTACTTAATTGATTTGAACTAGTCACGGCAGGGCTATGGTGGGTAGAATTCATGAAATTCATTTCAACATGCTCTATTTTCTGAAAACTTTCCCCCAGCTTAATTAAAGAGATCAGTTTAGTTAAAAATTATCCATAATAAGAATATGACGTCAAAAACAATAGTTCAAAAACTTGATTTCTTTCCTATTTCAAGAAGCCATTTTCCCACATTTAATAATCTACCTCTAACTTTGTATTCCATTAAAGGTATTTAACTGCATTTCTGATATGAATAATGCTGGTGTGGAACATTTTCCACAAGTTGTTTGGAACATTCAATTTTCCTATCTACGTAATCAAAAGGGAAAAAGAGAGCACACACCCTAAATTAATTTGACATTTGAGAGAGATTACTTACATCCTTTACCATTTACAAAAAAAAAAAAAAAAGCACTTCCTCAGAGTTACCTCATGGCACAGTTAAAATATTACAGCTCCTGAAACCCTGGTGGTGTAGTGGTTAAGTGCTACAGCTGCTAACCAAATGGCTGACAGTTTGAATCTATCAGGTACTCTTTGGAAACCCTAAGGGGCAGCTCTACTCTGTCCTATAGGGTCGCTATGCATCGGAATAGACTCCACGGCAATGGATTTTTATTGCAATAGGGCACAGTGGCACAACGGTTAAAAGCTCAGCTGCCAACCAAAAGGGTCAGCAGTTCAAATTCACCAGCCACTCCTTGGAAACCCTATGAAGCAGTTCTACCCTGTCCTATAGGGTCACTGTGAGTTGGAATCAACTTGATGGCACTTAACAACAACAATAATATTGCAATAGTCACCGGCTTAACAACTTTTAAAAAATTTTAATCAACACTAAAAAAAAAAAAAAAAACCCCACTAATCAACACTAGGAATATATTAATCGACACCATTAATCAACACTAGGAATATAAAATTCGTTAAGACAAAATATTTCTCAAATAGCATTTCTAAAAATAATAAAAATTTGGGGAATGATCAGCTGTACGAAGTACTTTGATTCATCAGGTCAGTGTCTTTTGTTATACATGTATTCTATAAATGTAAAATAAGGACATGGTTATTCCACCGTTTTAAAGAAATTTTGTTCACATTACCTTGCTTCTGGGGCCCTGGTAGCACAGTGGTTAAGAGCGTGGCTATTAACCAAAAGGTCAACAGTTCAAATCCACCAGTCGCTCTTTGGAAACTCTACAGGGCAGTTCTACTTTGTTCTGTGGGGTTGCTATGAGTCAGAATCCACTCAATAGCAAAGGTTTTTTTTTGTTTTAATCTTGCTTCTATTTCTGAAAGTCATGAAGGATAAAAAAATTAAAATGCCATTATAACAAAATATGTACCACTGTAGGTAAAAAGGAAACACCGGTGGCATAACGGTTAAGTGCTACGGCTGCTAACCAAGAGTCAGCAGTTCGAATCCACTGGGCGAGCCTCAGAAACTCTGTGGGGCAGTTCTACTCTGTCCTACAGGGTCACTATGAGTCGGAATCAACTCGACGGCAGTGGGTTTGGGTAGGTAAAAAATCAAGTATGTTGACCAAATTATACTTAATTTTTAGAAAGGAATAACTAGCTCCTGCTCCTTTAATAGGCCTTCATAGTATATCTTAAAAATGATTCAATTGCACAAAAAGTACAAAAAGATCTGCAATTTTATTTGACCATTAGGCTGGAAAGGATCCTGTTGTTAGTTGCCACCAAGTCCATTCCAACTCATGGTGACTCCATGTATACAGAGTACAACTGCTCCACAGGGTTTTCAAGGCTGTGATCCTTTGGAAGCAGATTGCTAGGCCTGTCTTCCAAGGTGCCGATGGGTGGGTTCAAGCCACCAACCTTCTGCTTAGTATCTGAACACTTTACTATTAGCACCACCCAGGGACTCCTGTTTTACCTGAGAAATGAATACTGAAGCAAGTAACTTACAATTAGTAGATCTACTAAATAATAGGAAAACTGTGTGCTTCTTACTGTTAACTTCTTAACTTTTAGAATTTTTTAAAAGTATATTTGTGCTTCGTATATCTAACAGCACAGTTTATATAGTTTATAAACTAGAGTTATGTTAGATGGATTCCAATTTAATTAACGCCATGGTATATAAATTCCTTCGTTGTTGGGGAGTGTGATATTGTAGTCCATCTATTCGATATAGAATTGAATAGTCATGTTTTTTGTTAGCAGTAGTTAGAGATAAGATAGAGAACACCTTCATCCGTAGAATAGTCTTCTTTTAAGATACAAATATGTGGCATCTACTATATATAAGAACCACACTTTAGTGTTTACAGTACATTTGTTACTTCTGCTTTTGACATACAGATTTAAGCGAAATACTCTGAGAAGAACTGAAATGTAGTTGCTCCTATAAATTAATTAAATGGCTCTTTAATTTCCTTATATGTCAAATAGGGGGAGGAGAAATTTGGGTTGGATTATATTATTTCTAGGATCCTACTGGCTCTTTATAAAATCTAATAACTTCAAGTTACTTGCTTCAACATTTATTTCTCAGATAAGACATGATAAAAATGACACAAATATTTTTATTCTAATAATTACATTAAAATAATATTTCAGTATGAATGATACAATATGCAATATAATCTTGTATTTTAATGTAACACAAAACTAGTAGGTTTTCTTTATTCGGCCCTTTTATCTACTAAAATATTTTATTATTCTAAAATATAGTTACGATACCTCTAGTGACTTCCAGAGGGAAATTAAATGCTCGTTTTCTAAAAATAAAACAGATGCTTTTTTTCTGAAAAGAAACCATTCTTCCTAAGTTTGTTCTTTATCACTACCGCCTTGGAAACACTCTTTTATTTCCTTCCCAAACCTATACATAATAATGACAAAAACACCAAGAGAAATCAGGTGTAACGGTGGCGAAGATCTGTCACTCTGTCACAAAAGATTATATTAAATATGCATGTGTTATAAATGTAATTAAATATATCGCAAAGGATGTGAATTAAAAAAACAAATTTTAGATACTGATCTACAATGAGCCAGGCTGCTTAGTTCTGCTTAATTATCGCCTCATTAATTGATCAGCAACAACTTTAATTTCTGTTTCATGGTTTAGAAAAATCCTACATTATTTTGCCCACAGTTTAATTATAATAGTAGTTTCCTTTGGATTGGTGTGATAAGGTCATTCTCTGAAGATAACACTGTAAATTGTATCAGTGTAATAGTGACACCGCTATGAATAACTCTATAGGTAGAGGAGTTTAACTGAGAAGCAAATGAACCTGCATCTTCCTCTCCTACCAAATCATACAGGTTCTGCAAGAACACAATGAAGTGTTCTGGAATTACAGTTCTTCGTAATGCTATCCATAATTGGTTATGGTCCACAAAGCTGAATTATTTTGCATAGTTGATAAAGCACAGGTAAACATCTTTCTGGTATTCTCTGCTTTTGGCCAAGATCCATCTAACATCCGCAATGACATCCTTTATTCCATAGCCTCTTCTGAAACTGGCCTGACTTCTGGCAGTTCTCAGTCAATGTACGGCTGAAGTTATTTTTATATTACCTTCAGCAAAATTTTGCTAGTATGTGATACTAATGATACTGTTTGACAATTTCTGCATTCTGTTCGATCGTCTTTATTTCAAATGGGCATGGAATTGGATCTCTTCCAGTTGGTAGCCCAGGTAATTCTTGACATAGATGACTTAAGTGCTTCCAACATTCTTCTCAAGTGGTACTCTGTCAAATCCTAGAGACTTCAGTGCAGCTTGAACGTCTTCCTTTAGTATCAGCGGTTCTTAATCATATGCTATCTCCTGAAATAGTTGAACATCAACCACTTCTTCTTGATACAGTGACTTGGTGTATCCCTTCCACCTTCTTTTGATGCTTTTTGCATCATTCAATTTTTCCCCCTTCAACAATGCAACTCGAAGTTTGAATTTTCTCTCCAGTTTTTTCAGCTTCAGAAATGTCGATTGAGTTCTTCCCTTTTGGTTTTTCTAACTCCAAGTATTTGCATATTTTATCATAATATTTTACCTTTGAAATCTTCTGTTCAGCTCCATTTGGTTTAGCTATTGTGCACTTAAGAGCAAGTTTCACACTCTCTTCTGACATTCATTTCATTATTTTACCTCTTTACTCGATGGCAGTGGGATTGGTTTTGGTTTGGTTCTTGTCTTTTTTATGACCTCTTACTTTCTTCATGTCTGACGTCCTTGATGTCTTCCCACAGCTCTTCTTGTCTTTGGGCATTAGTGTTCAGCACATGAAATCTATTCTGGTGGACTGCACCAGGTGACATTGTCAGAGGGAGTGACATCAAAATGACTGTCTATAAAATTTTTGTGCACTGTTTCAGCAGAAATTTATTATGTTTTATAAAGCTATCCCTGTAAGACGGGGCTAAGAGGTCGGAGAAGTCAGATGCTTCCGGTGAACCCTCTTACAACAAAGACCCGAAAAAACAAGTGAAAAGATTACATTTATGACAAGCGAAAAGCCCTGAACATCAAAGGTGCAGTCAGAAAACAGACTGAGCAGAAGAAGAAACAGTTCAGAAGCGGAGAGGAGGTGCTGGACCTGAATTGCTGGGAACCCTCAGGCACCATTTCCGGGAGTGGCTGCAGTAGGATGGGGGTAGCATTTGGCCACAGTTTCCTCAGGGAGAAACATCGAGACTCAGAGGAGAACGGCACTCTCTGCAAAAGCTTAGTACCTGCGTATATTTTACCATGCCCCCCTCCAAAGCCGGCTTCAGTGGCTGTCGATTTCCCTGGGCCTCAGATAGGTCCCGTTGCTCACACTGAGCCATTCTCCCAGCCTTGGAGAAGGAATAAATTAACAATTAGGGAAAAGATACTCTGCCAGCTCCACTGACCTGGGGAGCTCAGGACAGAAGCGGCTCCTGTCCTGGCATAAATGGTCTGTGGACTTTGAATATGTTTCCCCCCTGCATGGACATGTGTGGGCCTATTTCAGGAGAACAGGCCCTTGTTGGCAGACTGCAACTGTTTCAGCTGTGTGGTGGAAAAGTGGGTGTTTGACGTTTGACATGACTTTGTCTATTAAACAGGGTCCTCACCTATCCGTATCAGGGGCCTAAGGACTGGTGACCACTCAGGTCACCCAGCTACCCACGACTGGGGTCCAAGGATAACTGGCACCTCCCAGTCTTTACACCCAAAAGCATTGGGTGCCCAAGATCCATCTGCAGAATCCATCCACCTACGCACTCTAGGGAGGAGGGACGTGATTTCCTCACAGACACTCGGGGGAAAGTTGTCAGCCCTCTGCCTTATTCAGAGCATGACCCCCTGCTGCAACCAGATACTGGTGCCTACACGAATCACCCCTACCCACCTAAGACTGCAGGACAGAGCCTGTACCATACACTTCATGACCAACAACCTGGACACCTGGGCTGAATCCATACAAGAAAAGTGAATGAACTCCTAGGTTCATATACCTGGTAACAGCTCTAGCCATCTGGTGACAGGACGTTAGTGCTTCAAAGGTAAAAATAATCAAGCTAGCTCACTCAAGCAACCTATTTCGGCATATCAAAACAAAACACAGCAAGAAGCCAGGATACAGTAAGCAAACATAAAATAAGCTAATACAACAACTTATAGATGGCTCGGGGACAACAGTCAATATCAAATCACACAAAGAAGCAGACCATGATCGCTTCAACAAGCTCTCAAAACAAAGAATCAATGGATCTTCTGGATGAAGGTGATATCCTGGAATTACCGGATGCAGAATTCAAAAGATTAATATACGGAACTCTTCAAGACATCTGGAAGGAGATCAGGCAATACGCAGAACGAGCCAAGAAACATACAGATAAAGCAGTTGGATAAATTAAAAAGGTTATTCAAGAACATAATGAAAAATTTAATAAGCTGTAAGAAAGCAGAGAGACAGCAATCAGAAATTCAGAAGACTGACAAATAAATTATAGAATTTCACAACTCAATAGAAAGTCAGAGGAGCAGAATTGAGGAAGAAGAAGGCAGAATTGGTGAGACTGAAGATAAAGCACTTGCCACCAATATACGTGAAGAAAAATCAGATAAAACAATTTTAAAAAATGAAGGAACCGTAAGAATCATGTGGGACTCTATTGAGAGTAATAACCTACCAGTGATTGGAGTACCAGAAAAAGGAGCGATAACAGAAAACACAGAGAGAATTGTTGAAGATTTGTTGGCAGAAAACTTCCCTGATACGGTGAAAGATGAGAAGATGTCTATCCGAGATGCTCATCGAACTCCACATAAGGTAGCTCTTAAAAGAAAGTCACCAACACATATTATAATCAAACTTGCCAAAACCAAACACCTAGGGATAAATGAAAAGTCAATTACAAAGGAGATTCAATAAGGATAAGCTCGGACAGTTCAGCAGAAACCACGCAGGCAAGAAGGCAGTGGGATGACTTACATAAAGCACTGAAGGAAAAGAATTGTGAGCCAAGGGTCATATATCCAGCAAAACTGTCTCTCAAATATGAAGGTGAAATTAGGACATTTCCAGGTAACCAGAAGTTTAGGGAATTCGTAAAAACCAAACCAAAATTACGAGAAATACTAAACGGAGTTTTACGGTTAGAAAATCGATAATATGGGATGTCAACCCGAGACTAGAAAACCGGACAGAGCAGTCAGATGTCCATCCATGTAGGGAATCACGAAAATCAATCAAGATAAAAAAAAAAAAATTCAAAACAGAGAAAGAGCGATGTCATTACGTAAAAGAAGATAATATTAAAACAATAAAGAGGGACTAAGAAATATAGTCACAGATCTCACATATGGACAGGAAGACAAGGCGATACAAAGAAATAAAAGTTAGGTTTAAACTTACAAAAACAGGGGTGAACAGTAAGGTAATCACAAGGGAGACTAACAATCCTACTCATCAAAATAAAACACCAGAAAAAAATAGAGACTCGGCAGAAACAAAATCAACTGCAACGAATGAGAGGAAAAGGCAATATATAAAGATGAGCTACTCAGCACAGAAAATTAAGTGTGAAAAAGAAACTGTCAACAACGCACAAAAAAGGACATCAAAATGACAGCACACAACTCATATCTATCTATAATTACTCTGAATACAAATGGACTAAATGCCCCGATAAAGAAACAGAGAGTGGTAGAATGGATAAAAAAACCACGATCCATCTATATGCTGCCTACAAGAGACACACCTTAGACTCGGAGACACAAACTAAAACTCAAAGGATGGAAAAAAATATATCAAGCAAATGACAATCAAAAAAGAGCAGGAGTGACAGTATTAATTTCCAACAAATTAGACTTTAAAAGTTAAATTCACCAGAAAGGACGATGATTAAAGGGACAATACACCAGGAAGATATAACCACATTAAATATTTATGCACCCAATGACAGGGCTGCAAGATACATAAAGCAAACTCTAACAGCACTGAAAAGTGATACAGACAGGAACACAATTATACGAGGAGACTTCAATACGCCACTTTCAGTGAAGGACAGGACATCCAGAAAAAAGTTCAATAAAGGCACGTAAGATCAAAATGCCACAATCAACCAACTTGACCTCATAGACATATACAGAACACTCCAACCAACAGCAGCCGAGTATATTCCAATGCACATGGAACATTCTCCAGAATAAACTACATATTAGGTCATAAAGGAAGCCTTAGCAGAATCCAAAACATCGAAATATTACAAATCAACTTCTTTGACAATAAGATTCCCTGAGGGAGCAGGAAAGCAGTGGGATGCAGACCCCAAATTCTCATAAAAAGACCAGACTTAATGGTCCAACTGAAACTAGAAGGATCCCGGAGGTCATGGTCCCCATACCTTCTGTTAGCCCAAGACAGGAACCATTCCCAAAGCTAACTCTTCTGACAGGGATTGGACTGGACAATGGGATAGAAAATGATACTGGTGAAGAGTGAGCTCATTGGATCAAGTAGACACATGAGATTAGGTGGGCAGCTTCTGTCTGGAAAAGAGATGGGAGGGCAGAAGGGGGCAGAAGCTGGCCAAATGGACATGAACATAGTGGAGAGAATGAGTGTGCTGTCGCATTAGAAGAAGAGCAACTAAGAGTATATAGCAAGGTGAATATAAGTTTTTGTATGAGAGACTAACTTGGTTTGTAAACTTAACCTTAAAGCACAATAAAACATTTTTTAAAAATCCCTGTAGTTACTGATGACTGCCCTGACAGGGAACACAACAGAGAGCCCCTGAGGGAGCAGGAGAGCAGTGGGATGCAGACCTCAAATTCTCATAAAAAGACCAGACTTAATGGTCTGACTGAGACTGGAAGGACCCCGGTGGTCACGGCCCCCAGACCTTCTGTTGGCCCAGGACAGGAACCATTCCCAAAGCCAACTCTTCAGACATGGATTGGACTGGACAATGGGTTGGAGAGGGATGCTGGTGAGAAGTGAGCTTCTTGGATCAGGTGGACACTTGAGACTATGTTGGCATCTCCTGCCTGGAGGGGAGATGAGAGGGTAGAGGGGGTTAGAAGCTGGCGAAATGGACACGAAAAGAGAATGTGGAGGGACAGAGCGGGCTGTCTCATTAGGGGGAGAATAATTGGGAGTATGTAGCAAGGTGTATGTAAGTTTTTATGTAAGAGACTGACTTGGTTTGTAAACTTTCACTTAAAGCACAAAATTAAAAAAAAAAAAAATCCCTATAGTTAAGTATAACAACAAGAACATTTTTCTAACCCCAACTTACATGCATCAATATATCTAGAAGGCTAAAATTCTACGCTAATTTACTTTTTGAACTTTCTAATGCACTCTGGACAGCGCCGTCATTACTGCTCAGTGACAGTCCTGCTTTGAATTACGTGGTCCCACCTGCATGCACTACAAGTGTACCCGGGCTTGTCACCTCTGTGGCGTTTTTATAGTTGGTGATTTTGTCAAAGTTTCTGGTGTTTTAGCTACAATATTGCGGCAACTAGTATTTGTGAACCTATCTCAATAATTTTTTGAGAATGAAGTAGTAATTAAAGGAAAAGAAGGAGTGATATACGGGAATAACAATTTACAAGTAACATTAGTACAAAAAAACATTACTAAGGATTCTGTATGGTCTGGTGCAGGAGGAGGTACGTGGGAGGGGGTGACACCATGAGTTGCCACACTGGGTAACACCAACCGTAGTGGTGACACCGCATTAATAGCAGCTGAAATCATTACTTAACACTATGTGGGGGATATTCTACATCTAGTCAGAACAGACACAAATACCCACCCTAGTAACTATGATTTTCACTCTGAGAGTCACTCCTTTCGATTAAGGCAGTATCTTCAGGAAACTCCTATTAAAATCCACACTGCCTAGATGTTAACTCATTTGTACACGAGCAGATTAGTTTATTAGGTATTAGTTTTCACTTTAAACAGGTAACTTTTTTTTGGTCCGAGTTAAGTGCCATAATTTGACTGGCCTTCATTTTAGTTGCTATGACTGGCACTATCATTTCTCTCTTGTTTTTCTGCTGATTCCTTCTGGTATTTTCTTTCCTTTTTTTAAATTGTGCTTTAGATGAAGGTTTACGGAGCAAACTAGGTGCTCACTGAACAATACACATACTGTTTTGTGACACTGGTTACCAACCCCATGGCATGTCAACACTCTCCCCTTCTCCACCTTGGGTTCCCCGTTACCAGCTTTCCTGGTCCCTCCTGCGTTCCCATCCTGTGCCCCTTTAGTCTCATTTTGTTTTACAGGCCTGTGTAATCCTTGGCTGAAAGGTGAACCTCAGGAGTGACTTCATTACTGAGTCAAAAGGGTATATGGGAGCCATACTCTCAGGGTTTCTCCTATCTCTGTCAGGCCAGTAAGCGTGGTCTTTTATTTGTGAGTTAGGAATTTTGTTCTACATTTTTCTCCAGCTCTGTCCAGGACCCTCTATCGTGATCCCTAGACAGGTTAACTTTTCATAAAAAGAACTAAGAGAAGAAAAAAAATAAACGTCCTGGAAAGTAGGAGCCCTGGTGTCATAATGGTTAAGCGCTTGGCTGCTACTAACTGAAAGGTCAGCACTTCGAACACACCAGCTGCTCCTCGATAGAAAGAACTGGCGATCCGCTCCCATAAAGATTACAACCTAGGAAACACTATGGGGCAGCTCTACTTTGTCCTGTTGGATTGCTATGAGTTGGAATTGAGTTGACAGCAACAGGTTTTGTTTTTACGATTTATTTATTAAAACAAGCTTTTGCATTTCACCAAGACTCCAATCATAACCCAGCGTCACGGAAAGAACTGTGAGTCAGAATCAACTTGAGGCCACACAACCACAACAAGGCAACAGTGGATCCCCTTGCATATTAAAACAAACAAAACATCCTTTCTGTTACGGAAATTCGCAAACATACACAGAAGCAGAAAGAATAGGCTAATAAACTCCTATATATCTAATAGCCATCTTCACAAATTATCTACTCATAACCAACCTTGTTTCATCTATGTCCCTACCGATTCCTTTCCCATACCAAAATTAGCCTAAACTACTGTGACGCTCATCAAGCTTTTGGCAAGAAATTAATCAAATAGGTTAATTTAATATTTGGTAATAGTTATCTCCTTTTTATTCCACACATATGCTTTGGTTTCTCTGAGCACTGGGGAGGGGGTAAGGTGGGTAATAGAGCAGATAGCTATAAAAGGTTACCTGGAAAACAATCAGTAATCACATAAAACCCACCCAAAAACACATACGCTACATATTCTGCTTTGTACAATTTCTATTCATTGAAGGATGAGGTCAGAATAAAGTGTTCCTGTTAGTCTGGGTCACAAAAGTAATTCAAGATGCATATAAAAATGCTTATTATCATTCGAGTTCTCTAAATCCATTCAACCATTCAGCCCTTTGCTTTCTGATAAGACTGCCAACAACTATGCCAATTAGTGTCAATTGCAATGTTAGATTTTCTAACATCTGCACCTGCCTACCAGTTAGTTTAGTGGGCAGAAAGACAGGAGTGATGGTTAAAAGTTTCAGCAAGGTTCAACCCTGTTTCTGAGTTAACATTTGCAAGTCTACAAATTCAGCAAGAGGCTTAAAAAAAATACAAACATATTTTTGCAAATTGATTTCTTTTGAGGGTTTTTTTCTTTTTGGAGGGAGAGAGTAGGGTTAGCCACTGTATTGTAAGCAAACACAGTAAATAATTTTTTTTCAAAGCTCTAAAGTTTTCTAGGGAAAATCTAAACCATAAAAAATGAGTGACTTATAGATTTACTTCAAAGTTTCTCCAATGCTAAATTTATGCATTCCATTTAAACACTTACGACTAATCGTAAAAAGAAAGCATTTATTCATATTATGAAAGGGCTAATTACTCATTTTAGGAAAAGATTTTTTAAATTAATTTTAGATTTTGTAAACCACAACTTAAAGCACATATAAAAGCACAATTTTTAACTTGGAAGAAATCATGAACACCTGGAATTACATTATGTATCTTCATGTTAGTGTATATTTTGTCTTTATTGTTTTATTTTCAGTAATTGTAATAAAAAAGCAGGTAATATTTTTGAAAAATGCAGAACAAAATATAGCAATCTTTAATTTATCCTCAGGTCAAAATGCTTCATTTTAGTTTATTATAATTAATAGCAACAGTATTCTGTTTTAATGTTACAGTTGAAGCAAACTGCACGTAGCTGATGAGAGCTATCGGGAGCAAGATGGTGGTTAAAGACAAAGCTGATTACTAAAGAGAGGTGAAAAATCACTCGTCAATATCTGTAAGTATGGTAGAGACATATAATGTAGCACATTCTATCTAGTGTCATCACTTAAATTGCTACTTTTCCTGAACAATCTATTCTCCAGCTCTAGCAAGTAGAATAAATGGTAATTTTACCTGCCAAATTTGGCACAAAAAAGGACAAGCAACTTCATTAACAGAACAATGCTTTCAATATGATTTTCTCCTTTTCCACCCAGTGCCAAATAGTAGAACAATTCAAATCAAGAAATCAAAGCAAAATTAGCTCCTCTTGTTAAAGTTTTACATGCTTGAATAAGCAAATGATATATACAGAATGCTAGCAAGAATAGTTCTCCTTGTAAGTTCGTGTATTTCTTGTACTGCAGCTTAATTACAGGCTGGAGTACTATACTCAAGCCAAGAGCGAAACACCTCCCCATTGAGGTAAAATTCTCAATGTGTTGGGTGGTATGATTGTATGAGAATTTGAAGCCCAGTGGAATAAATTAAACCTAGAAAACTTGATTTAGATTAAATTTTTTGGTTAACCCATCAGTTAATGCACCTAAACCAGTGGTGTAGAGTAAAACAGAAAAGACTCTTCTTCAATCTTAGATACGGTAAACTAATGGAAACAACACTTACTACCAGCAACCTTGCCAATTCCTGCTGGCCCAACCATTTCCTTGGTGTTTTCAGTAGCTGGTTATAAACAAAATCAGAAGTTCTTTTAAACCGTGTTTCAAATCTGATCATAAAAATAACAACCACTCTTCTATGAATCACACTGAGCCTGTATGATTAAAGAAATCTATTTGCCAGTAATCCAGTTGCCAAGTAATCATTAGATTTTAAAAACCAAACATGAGTACTTTTTGTCAACTGGGTGAATTTGGTAGCTACTGACAAGTTTGTCTACAGCGAGTTATTTACAAAAGAAGACTGTGCTTTGTTTAACCTCCATCTGGTTTCCTTACTCGTGTTCCATATGATGCCATACATCATACATGTAAACACAATCAGCAGTTTTTATAAAAAGCCAGGCAATAGAAGGGGCAATAGCAACAATATGCTGGAATGGCAAAGATGGCTAAGAGCAAACACAGCCATACACAGTCATACCCATAGTTATTTGCACTCAATTTTAAAATATCAAGCAATATCTACTTTTTTTTTGAGGTTTAAACACTGAATTAGAAACCAATGGTATGGCTTAATTTAAACATTTCCCCTGTAGAAATAAAAATATCTTTAAAAAAGAAAACAACACTAAATCAAAATAGAAATTTTAATAGCACTGCTACTCCAATTATGAATGTGTCTGGTTTTCTTTCCATCTTGTCTAACTTTTTGCCCCCTCTTCAGAGACACGAGTCTCCATCAAAGAAAAGGAACATGTTCTGAGTACCTACCATCAACCAGGTATTTTAATATACATTAAACTAATTTAATCCTCAGAACCCTGCAATGTAAATGTTATTAACCACATTTTGTAGATGACAAATCTGAGGCTCAGAGAAGTTAAAATAATTGCTCCAGGTTCCATAGCTAGTAAAGTAGCATATTCAAACCCAGGTTGATCTGATTGCATCTCAACCCAGCCTATTTAGATATTTGTTGTCAAGTTCATTTAGATGTTTGTTGTCAAGCAAGAGGCACTATTTTATTGCAAAGAATGGTCACATATTAATCGATGTGGTAAATCCATGATGTCTGGCCTTTATAACACTCAACAGAGTGCTGACAGATAAGGAAGAGACTCTTAAGTGAGAGGCACAAATCCCCCAAAGAGCAGAAGCCAGTCAGCCCAGCACCTTAACAGTATAGGCGTGCCCTATAGTGGGGAAAGCAGGAACTGCAGGCTCATGCGGGCTTAAACCACAACCAGTGATCTGAGGGCCAAAAGCAGGAGGAAAAGGGGAAAGCAGGAACTGCAGGCTCATGTGGGCTTAAACCACAACCAGTGATCTGAGGGCCAAAAGCAGGAGGAAAAGGGGAAAGCAGGAACTGCAGGCTCATGCGGGCTTAAACCACAACCAGTGATCTGAGGGCCAAAAGCAGGAGGAAAAGGGGACAGCAGTGATCAGTCATTTGACAAAATTTCCCAAGTGAACCACCAAAAAATGAAGATCACCTCCGCAACCACTTCTCAGGTATTCTGTTGTAATCTCAAAAAGGGCTTCATAAAATAAATAATACAATGCTAACAAAAGACACTATACACCGGGTCTGAGAAGGTTAATCTGCACTGACAAGTTTTGACAATCTATGGGTGTACCTTTTATTTTTCGTGATTATTTTTAAAACTTTGTCAATTTTTCATATAAAACTTTCTGCTTTCAAAGAAAATGC
Organism: Elephas maximus indicus; assembly: GCF_024166365.1. Taxonomy (NCBI): domain Eukaryota; kingdom Metazoa; phylum Chordata; class Mammalia; order Proboscidea; family Elephantidae; genus Elephas; species Elephas maximus. The sequence continues at coordinate 65,183,212 of NC_064841.1, read as the reverse complement.
TAGTTTCGGTTTCTTTAAAATAAGCAAAACGTCGATGTACAAGGTGGGAGAGAAATAATTTCTTGAGGGCTTACTACATGCCAGCCATTATCCTAGATCCTTTACATATGTTATCTCATTTGGTTTTCACAAAAACCCTGGAGGACAGTATTCCTGTATTACAGATGAGGAAAACTCAGGCTCAGAAAAGATAACCTCTACCAGATTCCACAGCCAGTAGCTTCGGGGTTGGTATTTAAGCTCCAGCCCATACGATTCCCCTACACCAGCACTTATGTATTATGACTGAAGTGACTCAGAGAAGTTAAGTAACGGTTCCAAAATGGTATAACTGGTAAGTGACACAGGAGGTTTATTTGTCTTCAAAGACTGTCATTTTAAATATAACATTACATTTATTGTCTTCCACCACCCCTACCTAACCACAAACCAAACCTCGTTAGTAAATGCTGGTGCAACGTCAGTAAATTTTTATAAAATGAAGACAATGGAGCAAGAACATGATGACCTATGCTTCTATGTCCAAAGCGGCTGATCTTTCTTTTTTCTAAAACTATCCAGATTACATAGGAGAAAATGTGGTCAATATGTCACTATGGGGTCGCTATGAGTAGGAATCAACTCAACGGCAACGGGTTTGGGGTTTTTTGGTTTTTATGTTACTTATTAACTTTAAATATTATGAATAGGCTTCCCATACAAATTATCTTGCAAATTGATATAAAAGATAATTCACGAATGTTCTGCCCCTTGCATTTGATATATTTTATATTTCTCCCAAGATTCTTAGAACACATAATAAAAATCTTGTGAAATCATCACACTGTATTAAAGGTAGAACCATTAAGAGGACACCTTAAATAAATCACCCATTTTTTTAAATTACATAAATTTAATAAAATATTCTTGAGCCACTTCCATAATTCTCCCAACACCAGAAGTTCCAGAAAACATCCACAAGTCACAAAGCACATAAGCGAGAACACAGAGACCAACATCCACTCTATGTCGCTCCTTTCAATGCAATCACTTTCTGACTTATTGCTACCAACCAACCAACCCAGTGCCGTCGAGTCGATTCCGGCTCACAGCGACCATATAGGACAGAGTAGAACTGCCCCATAGTTTCTAAGGAGCGCCTGACAGATCTGAACTGCTGATCCTTTCGTTAGCAGCCATAGCACTTAACCCCTATGCCACCAGGGTTTCCACAACTTATTGCTATCATTGCTAAACACATTTGAAAAAAAAAAAAAGGTTTTTAAGCCTTTGTCGATCTTTTAAACCATTTTCAGTGGTGGCAGATCTCCAACCTCTGAGTTTTAGAAATTGCCACAACTATGTGAATAAGGTGGGAGAGATCAGTTATAGCTAAGAAACAAGGCAGAAATATAAACCTGAAATTCAAGATATTCTTGGATGGAATACGGAAACAAGACGCCAAAAGAATTCATAGAATATATTACCGGGTATTTTCAAGTGTGATCTGCGACTTTGGAACAATTTTAAGCTTGAACAGTCTAAAATAACTTTTCCTTTCCTTAAAGGCAAAGAGTAATAAGAAGTTAAAGAGTATCTTTTAGGATTTTTATACAAATTAGAATTTTAGACCAAAGGAACTTTTAGAGAAGCAAACCTGTGCCCATGACTAACAGCCCAAAGAACCCCTCAAGCATTTCATCCAAAATACAATGAACGAACAGCGTTCTGGGACAGACTGCAGCCCCCTGAAATGTAATTAGGATTGTGGGCACAGAAGATAAAAGCTGCCTTGATGATGAAGCAGACAAGACCTTAGACACACCAGCTGGAAAAGAAAAGAAAGCATTATTTTCAGGACAAATTCTAATGAACTGCAAAGGTTTAGGGATAATTAGAGGAAAAAGAAAAAACTAGAAGTAGGGCATGTTTTTACTAAGAGAATATGTTTGCAGTCTTTCAACGTATTTATCGGCGTATACCGTGACCCCATGCACTGTAGACAAAATGCATCCAAACTCAATTACTATTTGAGTTACGGCAACATTTGTTAGTTGGTTTGCTCTCTTTCTGTGGTTAATGTTTTAAGTTTCTGAAACACCCAACTACCCTGTTAACATGTTAAGTTGCTGGTTTTACGTTATATTTGCTTTCAAATTTCAGGTTTAGGAATTATTCCACAAGTTTATGCCAAATTTTTAGTTCCTGCCTCTCATAAGCAAAACATGCAAACACACAGCTGCGGTAATACCGCTGACGGAGTGAGAGCTATTCCACAGATCTTTGACTTCACCAAATACCCAGCACTGATAACAAAAGGAACCTCGGTGGAGAAAGCTATGTTTTCTTAATAGTAACAGTTGTATAAACATTAGGTCTTCTCAGTTAAAGGGAAACCAACATCAAAAAGCAGTAAAACATAGAACCCTAAACCCTTCTTTCTTTGAAGAAACCCGTTTGAAGCGAGGTGTTTCTAGTTATGCGTGAATGAAATGAGAATTCAGCTGCGACCAACGGACATCCAGCCCTATGATGGACTACTAATTAAATCCATCTGAGAAGCTGCATCTGAAACTCCCTCACACATTTCAAAGAAAAGCACTAGTCTGCCTTGTGCAAAGACATCAAAACATTCAGTCACAGCTGACGCACATGCAGGCACTACAACAATGTTATTTTTATGAACTACAAAGCTCCAGAAAGTAATGTGAAAAGTTTACACTATTTCATTAACGAGACTGGAAAGTCAGAGTTAAGGCAGAACGTTTTTACTTATCACTCTCTGCAATTTCTTTCTGGGCTGCAGCTAGAGTTACGCACATCTACGAGACCTCAAAGAACAGGAGATGCCTCAATATCCAAACTGTTTCTTCTATTTCCTGAGTGGAAGTGGTTAAAAAAAATTAACAAAAGAATTAGTCATGGTCACACAGTTGACTATTGCTTTTCTGATACATATAACCAGGGTTTTGATGTTCACTTAAGACTCTTCAGTAGTTAACAAAAGCCAGAAGAAGAAGCATAAAACTTCACAAATTTGTTCATTTTTACAAAAACATTCCTTTTAACAGATGTAATTTGGGCTAGGAAGTGGTAAAAGAAAATCAGATTTAGAATTTGGCATATTATTCCAACAGAATAAAGCAGTCTTAGTGTCTATCCTAACAAGTCTTTTTTTTACTTTCTGTAATTGGTTATGATGAGTTCATACAATTCTATTGAGTAATCATTTCTTTTTTTTTTTCCTTGAGGACAAACTCCCTAAATAGAAGACCTTCAATACTTCAACCATCTTTTTTATCTATATATATATAGATAGATAGATAGATAGATAAAACCGACACCATCTACATAAAAAACCAAAAACCAAACTTGTTGGCATCAAATTGATTCTGACTCATAGCAACCATCTACACAGTTGATAAAATTCAGAGTTTCTTCCCATTCCACAGTAGCTCAAAGAAAGAAAAGAGCCGGGCCAGCCATCAGACATGCTAGCGCCTCTAGTTTTGCTTTTCACTCACTGAGTCACCTTGGGTGAGTCACCCATTCTTCCAGGCCCAATGTGCTTTCTCCTATTCACTGAGGACTTGGCTAAGGGGACCAAATTCTTTCAAGTTTTAAAATTCTGTGATTTTTTTCCTTCAAATGTGAATTGATCAAACAGAACACTAATTGGGTTCTCTTTGAATCCCTACTATTATAATAGAAATAAGCTAGCTCCCTACTTCTCTGCCACCTCCACTGCCCCCAGAAAATGTCTGGCCATGCCACAACTGTTTAATAACTCCAAGATTTCAGTTCAGAGGAAATTTTATGGCAAAGATTAAATTCTGGAAACAAATACAAATCGCTATACCATAACCATAAGCCCACTGGAAAAAACCCATTGCCACTGAGTGGATTCCGACTCGTAGAGAACCTACTGGGCAGAGTAGAACTGTCTAATAGGGTTTCCAAGGAGGGATGGTGGATTCAAACTGGTTAAGGAAATTCAATACTTCAACCACTATTTTCAGTATGTCTACAGATAATTTTACACTCAAGAATGCACGTTCAGTAGTAGCAATTGCTCAAAAACAGGGCTGTTCCTGGCATTAGTATATGCAGGAAAACTATAACTTTCATCCATGTGTGTGCCAGCTGAAGGGAATTAAACATTGTCATAAGGAATGTGAAGGACATAAACACAGTGATAGGACGGCAAGTAACTAAGAGGCCACAAAAGGGGTCTAAATCTGTCCCTGTTTGCCCATGTGAAAACAAGAGTAGCAACAACAACAAAAAAAAACCCTCTCACCTTAGCAGAATTAGTGAGTAATAGGAGTTTGATTGAATAGCAAATAAGAGTTTACTAAAAATATGAAGTGAATTTATTCATTCATGACAGTGATCAAAGTAATTGTTATAATAATACCTACAGGATATTAATTTGGACACACTTGACACGTTAGCAGTCGTAGCTCTTAACCACTGTACCACCAGGGCTCCCTCTGTCCTTCAGGTTGCATTATGATTAAAATTAGAATTATAACAGTACTTGTGCCTTCTAGGATTGGTGGAGCAATTAAATTAGATCATACATGCTAAGCACTTAGTACAGTGCTTGGTATACATTATACTCAGTGAACGTTGGATATAATTGCTATTAAATAACACACTATGCTTGAATTACTCAAAATAGTGCTTGACATACATAAAATGCACAATATTTATAAACTAATCTTATTACTGGTCAATAAATTTTAGCTTTATCATCAATTTCCATGTCTAGCTGCATCTACCTCTTCAGTATCTTCCATATTCATCTCTTTTTCTCCACTGCCATAATCACAGCTTGGGGTAATACCACCTCCTACTTGCACTACTACAGCCTCCTCTAACAGGTCTCTCACTCTAGTCTTGCCTGTTCCAATCTATTCTCTACATTGCAGATGGAGTGAACTTTCTAATTGCAATTGTGAGGAATTCCCGTATGAAGGCCTTCTACAGCTCTCCACTGCACTGCAGACAAATCCAGACCATTTTAACAAGTTTCCACAGGATCAGGTTTCTGTTTATATCACTATGACTCTTTCCCTCCTTTCCCTCAAGTTTTACCTCTCATCCCTTCCCTCCCTGCCACCAGGTCCCCTACTGCAAGCTTCCCATCCACCAGTCATACAAGATATCTTTTATTTCCTCAGACATATCACACACTCTTTTAGCTTTTTATATGCTTTATAGGCCTTCAAAGCTCTGACAGTCTTGCCCTACTCCACCCTCCATCTTTGTTCTTTAGGTCTCAGGCATTCTTTCCTTCAGGAAGCCTTCCCCGAGCACGCCTGCGTCCAGGGAAGGAGCTCCTCCTACGTGTTGTCCACAGTGCTCAACTCTCCATGTCAGAGCACTCAGGTGTCCTACTCTACTGACACAGCTTTCATACTTGTCACCCTCGACAGACTACAAATTCTATTAGGAGTCAGATATCATCTCTCTTGATTACCACTGAGTCTCCAGGACCGAGATCATAGTTGTTATTAGCTGCTGTCAAGTCTGTTCTGACTCATAGCGACCCCACGTACAACAGAATGAAACACTGCCTGGTTCTGCACTATCCTCCCAATTGTTGTTCTGCTTGAGCCCACTGTTGTAGCCACTGTGTCAGTCCATCTCGTTGAGGGTCTTCTTCTCTTTTACTGACCCTCTACCAAGCATGCTGTCCTCCCTCCAGGGCCTGGTCCCTGCTGATGCCATGTCCAAAACACGTGAGATGAAGTTTCACCACCCTCACTCACAAGGAGCACTCTGGCTCTACTTCCTCCGAGACAGGTGTGTTCATTCCTCTGGCAGTCCATGGTATATTCAATATTTTTCTCCAACATCATAATTCAAAGGCCATTAATTCTTTTTTGGTTTTCCTTATTCGTTATCTAGCTTTTGCATGCATATGAGGTGACTGAAAATACCACGGCTTGGGTCAGGTGTACCTTAGGCCTTAAAGTGACATCTTTGCTTTTGAACACTTTAAAGAGATCTTTTTGCAGTAGATCTGCCCGATACAATATGTCATTTGACTTGTTGTCTGCGGCTTCCTTGGGTATTGACTGTAGATCCAAGTAAAATGAAATCCTTGACAACTTGAGTATTTTCTCTGTTTATCATGATGCTGCTTATTGGTCCCTAGCAGGTACTCAATAAATAGCTATTAAATGATATCACAACTAAAGTGATAAATGTATGTTGTTGTTGTTGTTGTGTGCAGTCAAGTTGTTTCTGACTCCTAGCAACACTACAAGACAGAGTAGAACTGCCCCGCAGAGCTCTCTAGGCTGAAATCTTTGCGGGAGCAGCTTGCCAGGTCTTTTCTCCCACAGATCGGCTGGCTGGTGGATTCCAACCACCTATCTTTTGGTTGGCAGCCGGGTACTTTAACCATTTTGCAACCAGGACTCTTTGATAAATGTATAGTGGTTATAAAAACATAAAAATTCATCTAACAGTTAAGGCATTCAGTAAAGGCGCTTTATCTTTGATTGCCATTTCTTTCATTACTCATTTTATTTATAAATAAGTTAGATGGATCAATCATATTTTAATTTTTTAAAATAACTTTTAACGCACCACTAGACTGTTTTAGATATTTTACAAATGCTTATATAGTTGAACCGAACTAAAGCCGGATATCTGGTGTCAACATTGAAAGTTTTATTGTTCATAAAATTCTTCAGAGAGTGGTTGAAACCAGGAGATAATTCTAAAAATTACTTGAAGTCTTAATTACAGTATTTGCAGACTCTAATGTAATAACAGTCAATACCATTTAGTGTTTTTCATTTCCAAAGTAAGTGAATTTTATAACTTATTTCTGTTCTTCACTTAGTCACATAACAAGTTACTTAACTCTTGAGCACAACATGACTGAGTCATTCAAGAGGATACAGGTGTGACTGTGCACCCAGTTAGACAAGTAATTTTCCAGATTACATGGGCAGGATCCTCACATTTTTATGAAAATTCAGTCCTATGGTTCAAAAATACAGTATGATACCCACTGAACATGGCTGCATTTAAAAAGTAAACAGTCAAGCTGTGCAAGGTTGCTCTTCATACCTGATTTTTCTACAACCTTGTTTATCTGACCCCCTCCTAGCTGGTGTCAAGCTGACTTGGACGAGCTGCTTTTGAAAGGGTATTCTTTAGTCTGAAGAAAAGAACTCACAGTGGTACAGCAAGTTAACTGTTTTTTCTTTTTCCTTAGGAAGAGAAGGGGAGAATAATCTCATTCTACCAGTGATTTTTTTTTTTTAATGTGGTTGGTATTTATTTATTTCTTCTCCCTCCAAAAGGGCACAATGAGCTTGATAAAACTGTTGCATAATTAAATATCGGAAACCAGTAATAGGAGCGAAATAACATCATGTCTTAACCTAACTCCAGTTGAGGTCTATACTCCATAGAAAGAAACCCAAAGTGCCCATGCAGTTTAGCGTGCTGCAGTGGCCAAGGGCATTACGACGGAGGAAAGACCAACCAGGACAACACGGACCAAAGGTAATCATTTGTGAGACCCCAAACTACTGTGGCCATGAACTCTCTCAACTAGCATAAGAAAGACTGGCCGGCTTTGTGCAAACCACCAGGGATATTTTAGGACCATGAAATTACTCTGAATTCTGGGACCCAGAGCAAAACATTTGGTGTGGCTTTCACTCACTACACCTCTTGCTATGAGCAAATCTCTAATTCTTCTACATAGTAATCTCCCCTCTGGGCAATTCATACACCCAAGAAAGGAAACCAGGAGGCTGTTGGAAGGGCTATCCAAACCTCTTCTGACTCAGTTTACTCATTCTGGTCCTTTCTTTGCTTTTTCTCTTTGGTTTTCCCAATTTTTTAACTCAGATGAGATTAATTTCCAGACATAGCCTGCTAAGAAATCTCTAGCAACTAACTCCCGATTCAGAGTTCTCACTGAAGGAGTTACAGTAATTATACACTGTGTACCTACATATCCCTGGTTCGTGCAAACAGTTAAGTGCTCGACTACTAACTGAAAGGCTGGCAGTTCGAATCTACCCAGAGGTGCCTTAGAAGAAAAGCCTGGTGATCTACTTCTGAAAGATCACAGCCATTGAAAACCTTATAGAGCACAGTTCTACTCTCAAACACATGCTCGCTCAGCTGACTATTCCTTCAATGGACAACGGATCAGAGAAGTCCCTTGGCAGGTAATTAAAATCCCACTATTTCAATAGTTGCACATCTTCCAGACCCTTGTACTGTACCTTTTTTAGAAAAAAAAAAAAAAAAATTTTTTTTGATAGGCAATACATAAATGGGGTTCAAAATCCAAAAAGTACGAAAGAAACATATCATGTCTCTTTCATGAAACCTTCTTTTCACTTATGTCATGGGTCAGCCATCCACTTCCTCAATTTAAAGGCAACCACTGTTGTCAGTTTCTTATAGCTCCTTCCAAAGACACTCTACACACGCTATGGATTGAACTGTACCCTCCCCTGCTTCAAAACATGTTGAAGCCCTGACCCCTGGTACCTGTGAATGCGACATAAGGTCTCTGGAGATGTTATCAGCCGGGGAGACTATGGAGTTCCAGAAGCTGGGAGAGATAAGAAAGACTCTTCCCCTGGGGCCTTTGGGGAGAACATGGCCCTGCCAACAACAAAATCGAACTCACTGCTGTCCAGCTGATTCCAACTCATAGTGGCCCTACAGGGCAGAGGAGAACTGCCATGCGTGGTTTCCAAGACTGTAATCTTCTTTATGGACGCAAACTACCACATCTTGCTCTAGCAGATTGCCTGGTAGGTTCAAATTGCCAACCTTCTGGTTAGCAGCTGAGCATTTTAACCACTGTACCACCAGGGCTCCTTCCATGGCCCTGTGGACCCCCTGATTTCAGACTATTAGCTTCCAGAATTCTGAAGTGGTAAATTTCTGTTATTAAAAGCCATCCAATTTGTGGTACTTTTAGGGTCATCGTAGAAAACAAACAGCATATAACAGTATTAAAAATATATATATTCTTTTTTACACAAATGAATGTGCTTTGCTTTTGTCACTTAATAAATGTGCCTATAGAAAATATGCACATTCTTTTTAATGGCTGCACAGTATTTCAAAGTTATGGACATACCACAATTATTTAACCAGTCTCATTTTGATGGGCATTTGGCTTATTTCCAGTCCTCTGCTCTTACAAATAATACCATGGATATTCTTGTACGTCTCCTACTGTAAACACACCCTGTAGCATGAATTTATTTCATCAAATTGCTCTCCATGTAGATTATATCAATTTATACTCCCACCAATAATGTACAAGGGCCTATTTTCCTATGACCTTGTAAAATCAAGAATTATCACGTTTGATCTTTGCCAAAATGTACGTGGAAAATGGTAACTCATAATTTTAACTTAAATTTTTCTTATTAAAAATGTGACATATATATGTATATACATGTACATAGCCACATCTTTCTCCTGCGGGGCAGCTGGTGAGTTCAAACTGCCAACCTTTGGTTAGAAGCCAAGCACTTTAATCTCTGTGTCACCACCAGAGTTCCATATATATATATGAGCTATTTATATTTCCTTTGTTGTGAACCATTTATGAATATTTTTCAGCTGGCTTGGTCTTTTCATATTGATTTATAAGAGTTCTTTATATATTATGGAAATCTCCCCTTTTTCATTAATATGAGTACAAATTCTATGCCTGGTTTGTTGCTTCTCTGTTGACTTTATTTACAGTGACTTTTATATTCTTTCCAGAGTATTTTATGTTTTTAGCATTACCTTGACTTATTTTCCTTATATGGAAAAATAATTTTTTTAAGAAAACAGATGCTTTTGCAAAAGTGAAAGAATTTCAGGTTTACCTAATACAATATTTTTCATGGGGGTGGGGGAAGTCAACATTGATTTCCAGCCTGGCCCCCTCCCCAATTTTGCAGACTAAAATTGAAAAAAAAAAAAAAAAAAAAGTCCATTGACAGAAAATAAGATACTTTCCTCAGATGGCATAATATTTTATGGCTGCTTCGTTTAATATATGGTTTTTTTAACAGGAAAAAAGTCTAAGTGAAAAGAGGAATTAACAAGGAAATCAGTTTATATGACCATGACATTTAATTGCTATCAAAATAAAAAAAATGAAAAAGAAATTTTAAATATATCACATAACTTCAAAAAACTTACCTCTGTATTCTATCCTTTATCATGTACTGTAAGTCAGTTTTCTAACTAGGATTATGACCCTTTATTATAAGCCCCTAATGGTACTATGACATTCACATAAAAACACTACTACAAACATGTTCTTTTATTTTTCTGTCTGCCTCTTGTACACTTCATCCATAGATAATTTTTTAATAAGATGCCTACAGTAGGTATTAATGTAATAGGTAACTGGCCTTGTTTGCTGATGTTCTTTTCAAATTTAAAAATAAGAGCCTATTCTTAAAAACTGACCATAGAGGCAAAAGGATAGATATAATAATAATATTCTAATATTTTCTAGGAAGGGAGTTTCAAACTTATTTAAGAGAACAAACACAATTTTTTATCATGTCCATATGAAAATTCCAATGGCGGCACAATTTAACATTACTCTCCATAAATGTGATACAAGGAACAGGGATTGTGATACAAAATGCAAGCATAGCCTCTTGTTGAAGTAACACTGAAGATTTCTTTACATTAATATTTGAAAATACAAAAATAAAACTATTATGTTGTACTCAAGATTATTTATTGGCACAGTCTAGGTTTATTCAGTTCTTGATTTTTAGGAAAATATTATGCAAGAATAGTTAAGCAGTTCTACTTAAAACCAAATTGTCAATGTGCCCTCTAAATATCAAAGGCAACTGGTTGAGTTTTTTCTTAGTCACGAAATCAAGAACAAAATAAAGTGTATAACAAAGGCGAAAGGATTGGCTATATCAGAGAAAGAAAACTTCAAACAATGCGTATACAATTATTTCTTATTACACATCCATATTTAATTATTATTTTTTATTCTTATGTTTGCTACCATATTCTTTGTTTGAGAAGAAAAATATACAGTAGTAATTTCAATGATATGAATTCTACAAAACATTTCCCTCCCTCCACCACAGGCATCTAAAGATCAGACAATTTTACGTCAACTAAAATGAGCATTATTAAGAAAACAAAATGAAAGCAGGAAGTCTTTTAGATGCAAAGTCTTATCTACCTCAAACCTCATATTGCACTCAAAAATTATTACTTTGACGAATCTGTAAAATCACTGCTAAATATCATTATTTGGTAGTTTAACAATTTGAAAAATATGCTAACATCTACAAGAGGTAATAAGAAACTAAAAATGCTTTACAAGAGCCGCTCTGAATTAGTATCTGTAACTGGAAAAGCAATGTTGTGTACATTTTTGTGACTCATTCACATTCCCGCAATGCCTTACATGCTTCCGTTCAACACTATGACTTCAGCCTTAACTTTCAGCATGTTATAAAGAAAATTCCTTTTATCTTGCAACAAACTATTCTGGTCTAGAAATAAATTTACTATTTCTTGTATTAATAATGATTTATCTGTAGTCTAACACAGCTAATTCTACCATCTCTGAGAATTTTGTCTAGCAAAACTACTTTGTAAAATTATATACAGAGATGTAGTAGTTAAAACCATAGGCCTTGGAATCACACTGACCTGAATTTAATCTCAGATCTGACATTTCCAAGCTGCTTGACTTTGGTTATGTTACTTAGTTTCTCTGAACCTCGGTGTCTAGTATTTGCTTTATACCATGCTTACCACAAAGCCTGACACAAAGCAAATATTCAGTAATTATAAACCAAAGTAATCCATTGCTTCATCAAAACACCCTTGAGTAGGGCTAAAAAAGTATCAAAAAGGAACTAGAAAGAGGTAGAGAAACTCCTTTACTGTTTTTGAAAAATGAATAATAGTAAAATTAAGAAAGCATATGCTTCCATTGTAAAAAATAAAAGTTCATATACACATATATATGATGTTTCTGACTTTCAACAAACCTCGTTCTCCACATTCCAGCATTTTCCCTCACCTATTCACTCTGTGGTTCAGAAGGAAGCCCTAGCTTATACACAAACCATGCTCCAAAATGGCATTCATTAGTCATTTCTCCCAAGATTCTTTGTATTCACTCTGATTCCACTCTTTCAGGCAACTGAGTGCTTTCTTCTTACAGATTTAATTGAAGAATCCTCTATTAAAGTCTTTATCACACTGTTTTTTAATTACTTCCAAGTATGTCTCCCCTTTACCACTGTGATTGTTCACATGGATAGCTCCAAGACTGACTGACTTTATCACTGAGTTGCTGATACCTAGCCCAATGTTTCTTGAATGAAATTATTTGGAAGGTAATATATATCCACCATGGTAACAATGGATATAAATAAGCCCAAAATTATTTACGTAAATATTTGTGATCACCACCCCCATGTGTCCTATCTAATCTTTCGAGTTGCTGTTGTCAATTTGATCCCATACAGATAGTTCATAAAAGAGCACGATGCTCAAGGTCGACATAAGATGTTGTTTTTTTTTAACCCTAGAAAAAAACAATGAGTTTCCTTGACCATACCACATGTTACTTTTGATTTTCTAGATTTGCTTTTTAACCATCAGCACAAAGATTACACTGGTATACCAAAATTCAACACTCTAAGAATTCTGGTTACTCCTAGGTACTTTACAAGGTCTTTAGAAAGGTTTCTGATAATGGCTCACTGTAGCAAAGGATATATAAATCAATACTTATGATCATATATACACCCACTACTCACTTACTGACATGGTTAGGTTCGAAAAACTAGGTCACTATGTAAAAATCAGCATTATGTGAAAATGGAGGTTGACCACATCAGATCACAGAATGCAGGATGACTACATCATTACATAACTGCCAAATTATATCATTACACAACTGCCAAACCACTAAGAATCATGGCCCAGACTAGGTGACACATAACCTTAACCATCACATCCAGTGTTACTCTTGCCTTGTAACTTGGCATTCGTTACTGCCAGACGTACATCGTTAATGTGAAAGATAGTCAGAATTTTTACTATTGTCATAAATGCAAAATGTCATATAACGAGAAAATCAATAAGTGAGGACTTGGTGTAATTATTTTCTAATTTATTAGTAGTTAACGAGAAACAGGTAAAAAAAATTTAAAGTACATGTACATTGCTCGTTTTCCCATCTTTAGGAAGGCCAAATTTTTAAGCTAATTTTTCATACACATCAAGAGTACTCTGACATTTTTCTTCAAAGTTGTCTTCAATATGAATTTAGTCCTTCATCTTTAAGACAGCAAACGCATTAATCTCTTCCTTCTTCATGAACTATTTTGCTCAGTTTTGAGTTACACAGATAAAAGAGAAATGGAAAACATCTTGGAAATTCAGAAGGGAATGGTAAAAGTAATTATAAATAAAAATCAATTTGTTTATGAGGCTTTTGGGTTTATCATCTTCAAAAGCTGAATAATGTTTCAACTTCATTTTCAGATTAATTCTGCCATTCATTTTGACAGTTGTATTAAAAATCAGAAGCCCCTAAAATACATAAAGTACTTCATCATTTCTTCCACTTCTTCACTTTTCTTTCTACCACATACCATAGTTTCTCCATTTTCCAGAATTTTCACCCTCCCTACTTTTCCTATTTTTCACTAGAAATTACTTTTCCTATTTTTTACTAGAAATACTAATTTTCATTACTTTGTATATTTTTCAAATTTGCATAAATGGTATCATCAAAATGTATGCTTTAACAACTTTCTTTTCACTATTATTGGGGCCCACACACACATACTGAAAGCATAACAAGAAGTGTACACAGCACCTTCAGGACAGTCACTACCTCTGGGGAGGAAGAGAAACGACTGGGATGATGTGAAGCTGAGATTTAGCTGTATCTGTATTTTCCTTTTAAAATAGAAGATCTAAACAATTGCTGTACTTCTCTCACTTGATATATTTTATAATTTAATTTTTAAAATGTCAAAGTGCTTAGGTTACCTGAAGCATTACCCAAAAAAAAACACTGCCATGGAGTGAAACTTCCCACAGCATTTCCAAGGCCGTAATCTTTATGGAAGAGACTGCCACATCTTTCTCCCACAGAGTGGCTGGTGCGTTTGAACTGCTGACCTTTTGGTTAGTAGCTGAGCACTTAACCATTGTGCCACCAGGGCTCCTTACTGGAGGCATTACTGTGGTACAAATAAATATAACTTTGCCTGTACTACCTCTGTAGTCATTAACCCAGTCCTAGACTGTAGGCTCTAGGCTAATTTTTTTTTCTTTCTTGATGTTGCAGTGAGCAATCTAGAAAACCAAGTTAATAGAGCTCTCCCCTCAGTCACCCTAAAAACAAGGGTGTCACATTTTTGAAAACTTCTTACAAATAAGCCTTTACTTATTCTACTCTAGTCAATGTGCCCCGTTTCATAATACAGATGTCAAATGAAAGGAGCTCAATCCAAATATGCTTAGGTGGAAGGGATACTCTCTCAGGAGTATAGGCACTTCATTAAGTGGTTGATGCTAAGCCAACAAATACAGGCAGTAGTTTTTGATACTATATACCAAGACAGGTATTTTCCATAGAAATTTTTAGTACATTAATTTTGATGTGTTTTGTGAACAGCCCTGATTTTCTCATGAGTTAAATAGTGAAGTGGTAGGTAAGTACTACAGGAAAAATTTCAAAAGACACCACTTGAGTTTTACCAGTGGTCTATAGTTTTCTAACATGAAATCTGAAACAAGCACAAAGAAATAATAGCTCTAAGAAGTAACCTAGGCAGTTTTCTTACTAAAGCAAGGCACAGCTTAGAAAACTGATGTAGTGGAGTAGCAAACTGCAGTAAAACTTCAGTGGTGATGACTCAAAATAGAATTGAAATTATGCTAAAGTCTACATTTTTGTGAAGTTAACCTTCCCATAGAAGGTTAACTTCACAAAAATGTAGATTTTAGCATAATTTCCCATAGAAAAGTGCTACATTATAATACTAATACTTTTTACTATTCAATTCATATCATTTGCTACTCAATCTGACAAATGGTTAAGTGTCCACTTATACAGCTATTTGTTAAAAGATCATACGGATAGGATGAACACAATGAATCACATAAATATATCATATGACAATTTTTAATTCCATCATAGCTTTTGTTTTAAGATTTTGAGTGAAACGTCTTTCAGTAACCAATACATTAGCAAATTTTGGCATACAGAAAAAAATCACAAAATTTAAAGAAAACCCAGGAGACTACACTTGATTCATGAATTAACCTCATTTGTGACTCTGGCTGCCACATAAAAATGCCAGCTTCTCCAGTGCAACCCCCTAGCACTAACTGGCACACAGCAGGCACGTAATAAGTATATTTGCTGAATAAATGAATTCTCGTTAATCGTTAACTTGTGGTATTTTCTAGCTGAGATCAAGAAACTGCCACATACTTCATGTTCATCGTGTCTTATTCAAATGAAATTATATTATTTTTATATTCATAGACTGCCTAAATCTTCTAACATTATTTCTCCCAAAACAAGATGGTACTTCAACGCAACTTAGCCATGAAAAGAATAATGCAGACTAATATAATATTCATTGTATTAACTATTTATCAGCTTCCTTGGGTTCATGATGAAAATACAAGGGCCCGTAAGTTAAAATATCAACGCTGTATGGTATTTTTCGTGCAATCTCAAACAACAGATTTTAAACATATTCACACTGCAGCATTAACTTTGAAATCTTATTGTAAAACTGTTTACTACAGACCAGAATTCAAACTAAAGCAATTCTGTCGTGCATACTATCCAAGAGGGTTAAGTTCTTAAAAACAAAAAAGATATCACCATAAGGTAAACTTAGCCTTCAAGAACATGAAACCTGAAGATAGTGTTATATGAGGCTTCAGATTACCCATTTTAAAAGAATGGTTACCCCCCCCCCCACCGTTATCAATCATTTGGAACTATAATTAAAGTTACTGTTCCTTTTAACAGAGACAAATGTATTACTTTATCAGTATCACAAAAAGAAAAATGAATAAGGTATGGAGAAATGAGTTTAGAACATGGCTAAATCTAGAAATGTTATTTCCTAATTAGCAAAAGAGAACAAAAAGTTCCATTTACATTCTGTTTCTTAAAGAAAATGAAACAAATATACATCTATGCTAGATTAAAAATGAGAGTCACAGAACAGGTTAAGAATAATTTCAAATATTCATACATAGCTTCAAGATCACCAAAAAAAGAAATAAAACTCACAGAGAATGTTGGCCCACTGTGTGATGCTGTGACATTATGAACTTCATTGTCCAAGTTTATTGAGAGTTCCCAGTTAGCCACTTGTGGTTTAATAACTGGTATTCTGATGTAGAAAGAAAGGAGAAGAATTAATCTTATTCTCTCTGAGAAACTGATTTTCCTTTGACATTAATTTAAGCGTAGGAGGTAAAATTGTCAAAGGCTGTATTTCATAAATTTTTAAGTTTTCAGGCTTGGAAAGAAGTTTTTCAGATTTAAACTAGAAAAGTAAAAGAAATGCAAATATTTCAAAGACAACAGAAGTCACACTTCAGTAACTTCAGGTCCATAGTCTATTCTAAGTACCACCATCTCTTCTGCTAATTCAGGTTGATTTGTTGTGATAATCCTTCACAAATTAACTCTCTTGAAGCAATATTCATCATTTATTTTCAAGATCTGGTTACTCTTCAAGACAATTTAAAAAATTACAATACAATAAACAACTATGCCACACCTTACACTTCATACAAAACCCACAAACCCAGTGCCATCGAGCTTCCATTACGCTTCATGGAGGCATAAAATGAATTACTGATTTAGCATGATTTGAGCCTACAGAATTATTTTGGCTGTATTTTCTCCTTTGTTATAGATGACATTAAAAATATATTAAAGAATGAATCTCTATGTACTCTTCTTGTAAAATATTCTGGAAGTATTCCTTCATGATGTCAATTAGACACAAGAAAAATGAGCTTAGTATATTATCCACTGCCGCTGAGTTGATTCTGACTCATAGCGATCCCGCAGGACAGAGGAGGACTGCCCCATGAGGTTTCCAAGGCTGTAGTCCTTACAGACGCAGGCTGCCATACCTTTCTCCCATGGGGTGGCTGGTGCGTTCAAACTGCCAACCTTTCGGTTAGCAGCCTAGTGCTTATTAACCACTGCATCACCTGGGCTCCTTAATATATTAGCTACCGTATGTTATTTAAAATTAAATTTTCAAAGCTGATTTAAAAATAAATCAAATACCAGCTTAACATGCTCTTATACAATAGGATGACAACATCATAATTTTGTTAAAACACAGTCAAAAAAATAACTAAATGATGTAAGAGTTCAACAAATACTAAGTGATGCTAAGTTTTGGGGCAATGAGGAGAGATAAGACACGGAGAACTTCTACACTTCTATTTCTTTTCTATCCCTGCTTTTAACCATCATCTAAAATCCAAAAGAGGACCCCATATCTTTAAATAATGCTAGTCTTATATAATAGTCTTTCTCTGTGTTTGACCAGTATTACATGGTCTAGAGAAAATGGTTCAAGTAATCAAAGAGAGAAACATTTTTAGAATACAAATTGTTTCCGACAATTTTTTTAAAGTAAAAAAATTTTTATGATTTCTGAATTAACTTAAGTATTGCATGTTTACCTTGCTTAGCATTTTATACTATCTGGATCCTAGACTAAGTCACAGTTCGGAAAAACTTTTGCAGGTTATGTTTTAATTTCAACTCAAAAAACAATTTTAAAAGCATTCTCAGTGTTTTCAATTAAAAAAAAAGTCAGTCACAAAAACCATGATTAAATCACCTTCAGACACAAAAGTGCCTTTAAGTCTAATGGAGGATAATTAATGATTTAGATGAATATTTGTATTCAGCCCACAACTTTGATCTGTCTTCTGATGATGTAGGTTAAGTTTTAAATCCTGTTAATAGTGAAAATTAAGGAAAAAGGAAACAATGCCATCCACAATAATGCAGGCTGTACACATAGGCACGGAAGAGGCATTCATGGAAATGTGAAGAGGACTCAGAGGACAGGGCTTCACATACAGGGGCGCTTGAAAAGAGAGAGAGGGAACTCAGTAGAGGGGGAAGAAGGAAAGAGAGGTATGTGAAAGAGAGGAAAGGGAGGAGATTACTGCTGTACCCCAACTCTGCCTCTATTAGAGCACCTATATTCCACGGGGCATTCATTTGTTTATATGTCTCTCTCCATTGGTCTGTGAGCTCCTGAACGACCAAGGTCTTGCCTTATCCATTTTTATGTCCCTAGTACCTAGTGTTAAAAAGCAAAGATGTCACTTTGAGGACTAAGGTGCACCTGACCCAAGCCATGGTATTTTCAGTTGCCTCATATGCATGTGAAAGCCAGACAATGAATAAGGAAGACTGATGTCTTTGAATTATGGTGCTGGAGAAGAATACTGAATATACCACGGGTTGCCAGTAGAACAAACAAAGCTGTCTTGGAAGAAGTACAGCCAGAATGCTTCTTAGAAGCAAGGATGGTGAGACTTCGACTCACAAACTTTGTACACATTATCAGGAGGGATCAGGCTCTGGAGAAGGACATCATGCTTGGTAAAGTAGAGGGTCATCGAAAAAGAGGAAGACCCTCAATGAGATGGATTGACGCAGTGGCTAACAATGGGCTCAAGCACAGCAATGATTGTAGATGGCACAGGACCGGGCAGCGTTTCGTTCTGTTGCACGTAGGGTCGCTATGAGTCAGCACTAACTCAACGGCACCTAACAACAACATGTAGCTCAGGCTGCAGAGAATGGCTAAGAGATTTGGTAGAAAAAAACCTGAGAAGCAACTACTACGCGCCAAGCACTGCACAGATGGAGAGGCTGCGCTGGCTGGGGGACGGCATAAGCTCTGGAAAGAATGTGACTTTGAGCTCATAGGTTACTACCTGAGCAGCCTTGGACTATGTATATGACCTCACTAGAGTTCACTTTGTTCACCTTCAAACTAGTTTCTCATTTAACAATTAAATCACAAATTGTTCTGTGACACTGGTTGCAATCCCTGCGATGTGTCAACACTCTCCCCTTCTCCATTCCAGGTTCTGTACTTTCATTCGTCCCATTTTCCTGTCCCTTTCTGCCTTCTCGGTCTTGGTTTGGGGCTGGTGTGCCCATTTGGTCTCATATGCATGACTGGACTCTGAAGTATGTTCCTCACGTGCGTTACTGCTTGTTTTATAGACCTGTCTAATCTTTGCCTGGAGGGTGAACATTGGGAGTGACTTCATTTCTGAGTTAAAGGCGGCTTAGGGGCCATAGTCTCAGGGTTCTTCTAGTCTCTCTCAGACCAGTGAATCTGGTCTTTTTGCGTGTGTGTAAATTTGGTTTTTGTTCTATGTTTTTCTACTGTTCTGTCCTGGACCCTCTATTAAATTATGCTCCATTTCC
Source organism: Elephas maximus indicus (assembly GCF_024166365.1). Classification (NCBI taxonomy): domain Eukaryota; kingdom Metazoa; phylum Chordata; class Mammalia; order Proboscidea; family Elephantidae; genus Elephas; species Elephas maximus. The sequence goes on along the minus strand of NC_064841.1, from coordinate 65,163,699 downwards.
GTAAAATCTTTGAAAATACACTAATAGTAATTACTTGGAAACACTGATATCAATTCAACAAGCACAAACATGCTTACAATGATAACAATTACCTAAATTTATATTTTAAAATTAGAAAAGAATTATATTTATCCATTAAATCCAAAATAGCCTCAACAAAGGAGATTTTTATGAACAACTCACTGAACGGTGGGGAAAAAGGTCTTAGATTTCATTCAACTCACCATAGTAAAGATACACGGAAAACAGCTTACTTTACTGAAGTGTGTTTCTAGTGAAAGAGGCTGCCATCTGATCAGAAATTTAATCTGTGCAATTTACTGTTCACCTGCAAAGCTAGTATCAATTAAGCTGCTACTTCACACAAAAAAATGAAAGGTAATTAGCATAAATAGCTATTCACACAACAAATGAAGTAATAGGTCTTACTAACGAGGCCTGTCCACTTTGATTATCATCAGCCAGTCAGAATGAATATGCTCAATAAAACTTAAACTTTTCTGTATTTATGGAGAAAAACTATCAGCTGGTTTTTACTAATGTAAATGCTAATACATTTAACTTACTGGAACCTTTTACTCAAAAAACTGCAAGGAATACTAGCCTAAAGATATTGCCTTTTTAATGCCATTATTTTTGAAGTAGATCTTGTGTGAACTTAAAGACTAACAGCATCTTCAATTATCAAGGATTACGAGTGTCTGAAAATCAGAGCATCACACACTCAGAAAAGTTAGTTTTCAATTGTGGCATTGCCTACTTAGGAGTAAAATGCTGAGTTAAAACAATGCTAATGGTCAAAGAATCATTAAGAAGTCCTTCATCATAACTTTCACAGTGGGTGGTCTGTAAAATGATCAAGAATCATATGCTACATTCCATAGCCACTGAGGTCAGTTTCTGCATACAAATCTCTGCAGGAAGAAAAAGGCCTGGGGAAAGTGGGCCATTCATGTGAACCAAGTTCAGAGAATTTCCAGCACTGTGAAAAGATATGTTATGTAAGCACATAGATGTATTCAGTGGGGGTAGACAGAACAAGCTACATGAAGACTACAAAGGAGCCCTCCCATGGTTCATGAATAAGTCGAGGAAATGATCAGAAAAAAAAAGAGAGAGAGAGAAGTGTTTAGACAGATGGCCCACTTAAAATGCCTGAGACAGGGCATAAGTAATTTTAATGAAACTTTAGATCTAGCATATGAATTGTTTCTTATTTCCCCCAGAAGAGAGAGAGAGAGAAAAAAAAAAAAAACTCCAAGGAAAACAAAAAATTGAGCAATTCACTGAAAAATCCACTTTCAGCACACTGGGATAGAGGAAGAGTTGCAAATTAAGCTTTATTAGTGTGATAAATTCATATAAAATTCTTTGTAGATCTATCATTGGTCATCAAAATGAATATAAAAAGCATGGGATGAACAGATTAAATGAATTTTAAACAGAAGTCTACTGCCAAACCAACAAAAATCTCAGCCTTATTATATGAGAACTTACAACACTCCAACATTAAAGTTCGTCACTGCAGAAGAAAGATAAAAGCAGCATTTTCAGTGAACCTCTTCAAAGCTAGAAATTGTTATAGAGAATAACGAGAACTCTGCCTATATGCAGTTACAAATGTGTGTGTTCAAATATGTAAGATTGTGTAAAAGAATGCATATTACATAATAACCCATTGCCACAGAGTCAATTTCAACTCACTGCAACCCTCTAGGACAGAGTAGAAATTCCCCATAGGGTTTCCCAGGAGCAGCTGGTGGATTCGAACTGTGGAACTTTTGGTGAGCAGCCAAATGCTTAACTACTGCACTACTAGGGCTCCGTCCGTACACTGCTTAGCAGTAGTTATGGATCATTCCCAAGTTTGGTGTTATCAGCATTACAAATAATTACACAAATGACATCTGAAGCTAGAATGAATATATAAAGTTGTTTATAATCATATATATTTTAATATTATGCCTATCTGTTATTAATTGAATTGTGTCTCCCAAAAAGATATGTTGAAGTCTTAACCCTTGTACCTGTAAATAAGACTCTGTTGGGAAATTAAGATTTTCTTCTCTTATGTTAATGAGCCATACAGGAGTAGGGTGGGTCCTAAACCTAATCCCTTCTTAGTAGTATCTTATAAAAAAGCGGACTAGACACAGAAGCACACTAGGGGAAGAGATCAACTGAGGAATCATCTATAAGCCCAGCAATGCCAAGGAACATCCAGGAATACTGACAAGGAAGGACCCTGCCCTAGAGCCAACGCTCTGATTTAGACTTCTAGCCTTCCAAGTTCTGAGATGCTAAATTTCTGTTCTTTAAAGACACCCATTTGTCGTATTTGTATTATGGCAGCACTAAGTAACTCATATGCTATTCCATTTCCTTCTTCCACCAATAAAGGCTTAAGATCTCAATGTAAACGTTGGGCACGATTAGTCAGCAAAAGCAATATAGTATAGATGGCACACCTGCAGCCTCCAGTGTCTGACTTACCAAATGTAAATTCTGGCTGCAACATTTACTAGCTGTATGACCTTTAAAAGTTATTTATTCTCCTTCTGCATTAAATTTCTTACCAGTAAAACAATGATGACATAAATACCTAACTCATATGGTTGACTGAAGAGATAAAAGGTACAAAATGCTTAGACTACTGCTTGGTACATAAATGTTAAAAAAAAAAAAGGCTACCTATTATTACCATCAATGGAGCCCTGGTGGTACAGTAGTTAATACCTATGACAAGCTATGGCTGCTAACGTAGTTCGAATCCACTAGCCGCTCCCTGGAAGCCCTATGGGGCAGTTCTGTTCTGTCCTCTAGGGTCGCTATGAGTCGGAATTGACTCAACAGCAACGGGTTTGGTTTAGTCTTATTATTTATTATCATTATCACCATAATTCGACAGGTACAGCAACATCTGAAATCACACCCTAATGTTTCAGCAAGTGTTATTTTTTTTTAATCATTAATATAGAATACACTGAAATGCAAAAATCCTAAATTCCCCTTCCCAGTAAACCTCCCCGACTCACCCATACAACAGTCAATGATAGATTTGATAAGCTTCTCCTAAAGTCGCAAACGACTCAACGGCAACCGGTTTGTTTGTTAGTTTGTTTTCTGGTTTTTGAAGCATCACATAAATAGACTCAGAAAGTATGTACTCTTTTGTGTCTGGCTTATTTTGTTCAATGTAATGTGTTTAAGGTTCATCTGTATTTTTGAATATTTTATTCTTTTTTATTGCTGAGTAGTTTTCTATTGTACAAATACACTAAAATTACTTCATATGTCTCCTGATGGACACTGGGCATTTTCAAATTAGTGCTGTTATGAACAAAGCTCCTACAAACATTCTTCTACAAGTCTTTTATTTTTTTTTTTAATTAATTTTTATTGTACTTTAAGTGAAAGTTTACAAATCAGGTCAGTCTCTCATATAAAAATTTATATACACCTTGCTATACACTCCTAATTGCTCTCCCTCTGATGAGAGAGCACAGTACTTCCCTCCACTCTCTCTCCTCGTGTCCATTCGGGTAGCTTCTGGCCACCTCTGCCCTCTCATCTCCCCTCCAGACAGGAGATGCCAACATAGTCTCATGTGACCACTTGATCCAAGAAGCTCGTTCTTTACCAGTATCATTTTCCATCCCCTATTCCAGTCCAATCCCTGTCTGAAGAGCTGGCTTTGGGAATGGTTCCTGCCCTGGGGTAACAGAAGGTCTGGGGTCCACGGCCTTCGGGGTTCCTCCAGTCCCAGTCTGACCATTAAGTCTGATCTTTTTACGAGAATTTGGGGTCTGCATCCCAAGGCTCCCCTGCTCCCTCAGGGGTTCTCTGTTGAGTTCCCTGTCAGAGCAGTCACTGGTTGTGGCCAGGTACCATCTAGCTCTTCTGGTCTCAGGATGATGTAGTCTCTGGTTTATGTGGTCCTTTTTGTCTCTCAGGCTCATAATTATTTTGTGTCTTTGGTGTTCTTCATTCTTCCTTGTTCCAGGGGGGTTGAGACCAATTGATGCATCTTAGATGGCCTCTTGCTAGCGTTTAAGACCCCAGACGCCACTCTCCACAGTGGGATGCAGAACGTTTACTTAATAGATTTTATTATGCCAATTGACTTAGATGTCCCCTGAAACCATGGTCCCCACACCCCCGACCCTGCTATGCTGGCCTTTGAAGTGTTCGGTTTATTAAGGAAACTTTTTTGTTTTTGGTTTAGTCCATTTGTGTTGACCTCTCCTGTATTGTGTATTGTCTTTCCCTTCATATAAAACGAAACTTTACTAATTAGTGAATACCCCCTCCCTCCCTCCTCTCATAACCATCAAAGAGTATTTTCTTCTCTGCTTAAACTGTTTCTCCAGTTCTTATAATAGTGGTCTTATACAATATTTGTCCTTTTGCATTTAACTGATTTCACTCAGCATAATGTCTTCCAGATTTCTCCACGTTATGAAATGTTTCATGGATTCAACCTTGTTCTTTATCGATACGTAGTATTCCATTGTGTGAATATACCATAGTTTATTTATCCATTCATCTGCTGACAGGCACCTTGGTTGCTTCCAACTTTTTGCTATCGTAAACAGTGCTGCAATGAACATGGGTGTGCATATCTCTGTTCCTGTAAAGGCTCTTATTTCTCTAGGATATATTCCAAGGAGTGGGATTGCTGGATCGTATGGTAGTTCTATTTCTAGGTTTTTAAGAAAGCGCCAAATTGACTTCCAAAGGGGTATACCATTTTACATTCCCACCAGCAGTGTGTAAGTGTTTCTGTCTCTGTACAACCTCTCCAACATTGATTATTATGTTTTTTTGGATTAATGCCAGCCTTGTTGGAGTGAGATGGAATCCCACTGTAGTGTACAAGTCTTTTTTTAGGACACAGGTTTTTGTTTCTCGTGGGTAAAAATCTAAGAGTGAAACTACTGGGGCAAAAGTTTTAGTTTTATGAAAACTGGCAAACTTTTCCAAAGTATTATAACATTTATATACTCCCACCAGCAACAGAGTTGCTCCAGGCCCTTTACCACCATTTGGTGTTGCCCGTCTTTCTAATTCTAGTCAGACCAAAACCAGTTGCCATCAAGTCAACTTCCATTCATGGCAATCCCATGTACCTTAGAGTAGACTTTCGCTCCATAAGGTTTTCAACGCCTGATTTTTCAGAAATAGATCACAGGCCTTTCTTCTGAGACATCTCTGGGTGAATCAAACTTTCAACCTTTTGGTTAGCAGCCAAGTGATTAACCAACCATTTGCACCCTCTATCCAGACTACTGGGTATCCAGACTACTGGGTGTGAAACAATATCTCATTATAGTTTTCAAGTGTAAGCCCCTCAAATATGGTGAGACTCAAACTCCAAACATCATAATCCATAATGGTTAGCAGCTGAAATTTCAGCTCAGTTCATTCAGCATTCCGTTTCATATACTGGGCTCTCTGTAGTCTTATTTATGCATACATGCTTCAAGGGTCAAAGAACAATGTGAAGGAAGTTAAACTCAGATATGAGACTGCTCTCTTTCTGTTGCCCCCTTTCCTGCCAGTATGTCTACCCCCTCTCAACTTCCAGCAGTTCTGACAACCTTGAATGTCATTCTCTGAAGTCTCCAGCCAATGAGACTTGGCTAGCCGCTTGAGTTCCAGTCATCCCACAATGTATGCACTGGTGATCGCCTTCAGGAGAGAAACCATAGAAATGTGGGCCTCCCAGTGTAACTTCCCTCTTTCATGGGTCAAAATTCACTCAAATTCTGACTGGTTGTATTTGTTATCCAGACTCTTTGGGTTCATATTTTCTTCAGAATTTATCGTTATCTAGAGGAGGGTTAGTTGGAAATACACTGCAAATGTAGAAAGTGAAAATTCTCTATGGAGTTTTAACTTTGGATCATTCACACAGGAAAGAAACGGTGTAAGAATACTGGTAACATATGCGCAGCATTCTAACTCCCAGGTGGTATCCCAGAACCCTTGACATCTCTACTTGCAAAGGCTATTCTTGTAACTACATTGACAGCAGCTGTATAAACATATTTTACAATTACGGGAGGAACTGTTATAAAGGAAGACTCCATCGAGGTCCAAGAAAACTAAAGTGATGTTTCATTTTAATTCCTAAAATTTGAAATTCTATTGTTCCATTAAGAAAACAACTTCTAACTTCATGAACAGCCGTCTCCTTTACCATGACACCAGAACTGGATGGTGTGCAGCTACCATCATGAAATGTTTTGATCAAAGATTCTATAGCAGAATCCAGATCAAAAGAGGGAAATGCGTGGAACAGAATTTCAAATTCTCATAGAATCTAGTCTTTCTGGAGCCAGTGAGGTTGGATGACCCCCAAAACTATTTCCCTGAGATAATCTTTAAAATTTAAACCAAAACTATCCCCTTAAATCATCTTTAAACTAAACAATTTAGCTTAAAAAAAAAAAAAAAGTCTGCCTTTTTTAAAAGAATTATCTCTATAGGATCAAATTGACAATAGTAACTCAAAAGGTTAGATGAGAAGTGTACGGGGCAGTGAATTTATCTTAATGGTAGTGAATTAATTTGCAAGAGGATAGCAAGAATGGTTGCACAACTTCAAGAATGTAATAAATGTAACTAAGTTAAACACGTAGAAATTGTTTAATCGGTATACCTTTTGCTTTGTATATGTTCACCAAAAATAAAATCTTAATATAAAGTACGTAACTAAAAATCTCTGAAACAGCTTTACTGAGACAGAATTCACATATCATACAATTTACCCATCTGAAGTGTACCGTTGACTGGCTTATAGTATATTAACAGAGCTGTGACAGCACCTAACAACAACATGGACATTCATGCAAAATATTTGTGTAGACTTGTTTTTATTTCTTTTGAGTAGAATGGCTGGGCCATGTGGTAATATCTCATGTTTTGAGGAACAGCTAAATTACTTTCAGCTTGTACCATTTTACTCCTAAATTCCCACCAGCAATATATGAGGCTTCCAATTTCTCTACATTCTCGCCTACATTTGTTATTGTCTGTCTTTTGTATTATAGCTATTCCAGTGGGTTGAAGTGGTATTTTATTGTAAGTTTGATTAGCATTTTCTAATCACAAATGTTATTAAGCATCTCTTCATGTTGTTGAGGGCCATTTGCACTTTTCTTCTCTTTTTTGGGAAAAATGTCTATTCATATCCTTTATTCATTTTTAAATCAGGTTGCTTTTTTGTTATTGAGTTGTAGGGATTCTTTATATAGTCTATATACAACTCCCTTACCAAATATATAGTTTGCATGTTTTCTCCCATTTTGTGGGTTGTCTTTTTACTTTCTTGATAAAGTCAGTATCCCTTGGTGTCCTGAAGTTTTAAAATTTTTTATTATGCCCAATTTACCTATCCTTTTTTCTTTTGTCACTTGCACTACTTTTGGTGTCTTATATAAGAAATCACAGTCAACCAACGATAACAAAGATTAATGTCTATGCTTTCTTCTAAGAGTTCTGTAGTTTTAGCTCTTACATTTTGGTCTATAATTTTTTTTTTTTACTTAATTCTTATGCGTGGTATGAGGAAAGTAATCAACTTCATTCCCTTGCAAGTTGATATCCAGTTGTCTGAGCAGTATTAGCTGAAAAGATTATTCTTTCCTCATCGAATTGTTTTCAGATCCCTGTTGAAATCAGCTGGCCATCAATACAACAAGTTTTTTCTGGACTCCCAATTCTATTTTCTGGACTCACAGTATGTTTCAAAATAGGGAAGTATGAATTCTTCAACTTTATTCTTCTTTTTCAAGATTGTTTAGCTTATCTGAGTCCCTTCTATTTTCATACAAATTTTGGGATCAGTCTATATCTGCAGGAAATACAGCCTGGATTCATATAGGGATTATGTTGAATCTGGGGATCAATGTGGGGAGTACTGCCATTTTAACAATATTAGATCTTTTGACTCATAAATATAGATTGTCTTTCCATTTATTTAGATCTTCATTAATTTCTTTCAACAATGTTATGTTAAATTCACAAATATTTTATTCCTTTTGGTACTCCCATCATTGGAATCATTTTCTTAATTTCATTTAAGGTTTGTACATTTCTACTGTATAGAAATAAAAATTGATATTTGCATATTGTTCTTGCTCTATGCAACCTTGTAGAACTCGACTAGTTCTAACGGATTTTTGGTGACTTCCTTAGGCTTTTCTACATACAAGCCCATGTCATCTGCAAAGAGGGAGAGCTTTTTACTTCTTTCCTTAAATCTAGATAACTTTCTTTTTCTTACCGAAGTGTCTTAGCTAGAAACTCCGTTACAATGTTGAACAGAAATAACACAAACATCTTTGTCTCATTACTGATCTTAAGCTGTTGGATTTTTGACAAAAGCTTTCTCTGCTTCTACTGAGATAACAGCTTTCAACTGTGTGGATCATAGCAAATTATAGATAATAGAGCAAAGAGTGGGAATTACAGAAAACTGCTCATGAAGAACCTGTACATACACCAAGAGGCAGTTGTGTGAACAGAACAAGGAGAGATTGCGTGGTTTAAAGTCAGGAAAGGTATGCATCAGGGTTGTATGCTTTCACCATTCTTATTCAACCTGTGTGCTGAACAAATAATCGGAGACTAGACTATATGAAGAAAAACAAAGCATACGGATTGGAGGAAGACTCATTAACAACCCACGATATGCAGATGACACAACCTTGCTTGCTGAAAGTGAAGAGGACCTGAAGCACTTACTGATGAAGATCAAAGACTACAGCCTTCAGTATAGATTACAACTCAACATAAAGAAAACAGAAATGCTTACAACTGGACCAATAAGAAACATCATGATAAACGGAGAAAGATTGATGGGTCAAGGACTTCATTTTACTTGGATCTACAATCAACACCCATGGAAGCAGCAGTCAAGAAATCAAAAGACACGTTGCATTGGGCAAATTTGCTGCAATAGACCTTCTTAAAGTGTTAAAAAGCAAAGAAGTTACCTTGAAGACTAAGGTGCACCTGACGCAAGCCATGGTATTTTCAACCAACTCTACGCATGTGAAAGCTGGACAATGAACGAGGAAGACTGAAGAAGAACTGAATACGCCACGGACTGCCAGAAGAACGAACAAACCTGGCTTGGGAGAAGTACAGCCAGAATGCTCCTTAGAAGCAAGGTTGGTGAGACTTCGTCTCACAAACTTTGGGCACATTATCAGGAGGGATCAGGCCCTGGAGAAGGACATCATGCTTGGTAAAGTAGAGGGTCATCGAAAAAGAGGAAGACCCTCAACGAGGTAGACTGACACAGTGGCTAACAGAGGGCTCAAGCATAGCAATGATTGTAAGGATGACGCAGGACCGGGCAGTGTTTTGTTCTGTTGTACATAGGGTCGCTATGAGTCAGAACCAACTGGACGGCACCTAATGACAACAGCAACACTCAGATAATCATGTTTTTTCTCCTCTAGTCTATTAATATGGTGTGCTGCATTGATTGATTTTTGGATGTTAAACCAACCTTGCATTCTAGGATAAATATCACTTGGTCAAAGCATATAACCCTTTTTAAACATTCTTTGATTTAGTTTGCTAATATTTTGTTGTGCACTTTTGTGTTACACTTATGAGGGATACTGGTCTTTAGTTGTTTTTTTTGTTTTTTTTTGTTTTTCTTTTGATGTCTTTTAGAGCCCCTCTTCAATCCTTGATTTTAGTGATTTGAGTGTTCTCTATTTTTCTCTTGGTCGGTCTGTCTAAAAGCATGAAATTTCTGTTGACGTTTTTAAAGAAACAACTTTTGCTTTTATTGATTTCATGTACTGTTTTTCTATTCTCCGTTTCATTTATTTGCACTCTAATCTTTATTATTCCCTTCTCTCTGATGGCATGCAGTTTAATTTTTCCAGTATCTTAAGAAGGAAGATTAGGTGACTGATTCTACATTTTCTTCTTTTCTAATAAACATGTTCACAGCTTTAGCTTTCTCTTCAATCTTGCTTTAGATACTTCCCATAAGTTTCTGTATGCTGTGTTTTAGTTTTCATTCATTTAAAATATTTTTTCATTTCACTTGTGATTTCTTCTTTGACCCACTGAAAATCTGGGAGTAGGCTGTTTAATTTCCACATGTTTGTAAATTTCCAGAATTTCCTGTTACTGATTTTTAATTTGATTTCATTGTCATAGAGAAACATACTTTGTACAATTTCAATCTTTTTCAATTTATTGAGGTTTGTTTTATGACCTAATATATGGCCTATCGTAGAGAATGTTCTGTATACACTTGCGAAGTTGTATATTCTTTTGTTGTTGGATGAATTGTTCTATAAATGTCTGTTAGATCTATAGTGTTGTTCAAGTCTTCTATTTCCCTCTTAATCTTCTGCCTACTTCTTCTACCCAATATTGAAAGTGGGGTATTAAAGTCTACAACTATTACTGCTGAAATGTCTGTTTCTCCCATCCATGCTCTCAGTTTTTGTTTTCTGTACCTCGGAGTTATTAGGCAGAGATATACATCCATACGGCGATAATTGTTAGATATTTCTGGTGGTTGATCCTTTTATCCTCATAAAATATCCTTTCGCTCTAGTATTACTTTTTCTCTTAGTTTTCCCTGATATTAGCACAGGTACTCCATCTCTCTTTTGTTTACTCTTCGCATGGTAAAACTTTTTCCACCCTGTTGCTGTCAACCTATTTGTGTCTTTGAATCTTTAGTGTTTTTTGTAGGTAGACAACCCGTAGTAGAATCTTGGCTTTTTTTTTTTTTTTTTCTTAACCACCTGCCAATATCTGCCCTTCATTGGAGTGTTTAAACCATTTACATTTAATATAGTTATTCATCAGGTAGGATTTATATTTACTATTTTGCTCTTTGAAGCCCTAGTGGCACAGTGGTTGAGAGCTCGGCTGCTATCCAACAGGTCGGCAGCTCAAATCCACCAGCCATTACTTGGAAACAGTATGGGGCAGTTCTACTACTGTCCTAAAGGGTCACTATGAGTCGGGATCAACTTGATGGCCATGGGCTTGGTTTGGTTTTATTTTGCTTTTTATTTCTATGTCATGTCTTTTTTGTTCCTCTATTCCTCCATTACTGCCTTCTTTTGTGTTAAATAGATATTTTCCGGGGTAGCATTTTAATTTACTTGCTTATTTTTAAAAAAATAGTATTTTACTGTGTTTTTGGTGAAAATACACATAGTAAACTGGGTTCCCATTCAACAATTATTACACAAATTACTCAGTAACATTGGTTACATTTTTCATAACGTGTCAACATTCCCATTAATTCAGTTCTAGATGTTCCATTACCGGTAGTTTCCCAGTCCCCTTATCCTTTCACCATTGCTTTAGAGTAACTGTTGACCATTCGGACATAAAAATGACTTTTTAATGGTACACAGTACTCAGGTGATATTCTTTATTTCATGAAACAGTGTTATTTAGTTGAAGGTTGACCTCTTGGAGTGGTTTCGGTAAAAGCTTAAAGGGTATTGGAGGGCAACAGTCTTGGGAGTTCCTCTAGTCTCTACTTGTTCAGTAAGTCTGGCTTTTTATTAAGCATTTGAGTTTTGTTCTACATTTTTCTCCCACTCTGTAAGGATCCAACTATTGTGGCCCTGATCAGAACAGTCATTAGTGGTAGCTGGGCACTATCTGGTTCTAGTCTCAGGATAGAAGCATCCACAGTTCATGTAGACTGTTAGTCCTGCACCTTAGTTTCTTCTCTGAGTCTTTGGTTTCCTTCTTTCTCTTTTGTTCTGGATGAGTAGACACCAGTAGTTGTATCTTAGATGACAACTCGCAAGCTTTTAACACCCCAGACACTTATCACCAAACTTAGTTGTAGAACACAAACTTCATGAACTATATTATGACAATTGACCAAGTTGTCCCACAAGACTATATTCCTGGGCCTTTAAACCCAGAAAACCAAGCTTGCAACATGTTTAGTTATATCTAAGAGGTGTCTATAACTGTGCCCCCATGAGGTTTATTATATATATGAATATACATGCATATATACATATATATATACACCTATACATACACACATAGAATTCACTTGCTATTTTTGTTTGTTTTACTGTTTTGTTATTTACTATTTACTTGTCTTTTACTACTTTTTATAGCTTTTTTTTTTTTTAATAGTTACCCTGGGGATTACATTTAGCATCTTACATTAACACAATACAGTTTGGATTAATGCTAACTTAATTTCAATAGTATACTGAAAATTTCAGATCCACCAGGTGCTCCTTGGAAACTCTATGGGGCAGTTCTACTCTGTCCTGGAGGGTCGCTATGAGTCGGAATCGACTCGACGGCAGTGGGTTTGGTTTTGGTTATAGCTTCATTTCCACCATCATTCTTTGATGTCTTGTCATACGAATTGCATCTGTATACACTGTGTGGCCATCAAGTAAAATTTATAATTACTGTATCATGCAGTTGTTTTCTAAATCAGATAGGAGAAAAAAAAAAGTTACAAACAAAAGGTACATTTATCCTGTCTTTTGTATTTCCCTATGTAGTTATCTTCATTTCTTCATGTGTTTTCAAGTTACTGTATAACATCTTTTCATTTCAGCATGAACTCCCTTTAGTATTTCTTACAGGGCAGCTCTCCTAGTTCAAGTTTTCTTTATCTGGAAATGTCTTAATGTCTCTCTTCTTTCTTTTTAAAGGATAGTTTTGCTGGACATAAAATTCTTAGTTGACATAATCTTTTTCTAAGCATTTTACATATGCCATCCCACTCTCTTATGGCCTCCGTTGTTTCTAATAAGAGGTCAGCTCTTAATCTTATAGAGGATCCCTTGACGACATTAGAGGTCATTTTCCTCTTGCTACTTTCAAGATTCTCTTTGGTTTTTGACAGTTTGACTATGCTGTATCTAGATATGGATCATCTTTTGAGTTTATATTAATTGGAACTTGCCAACCTTCTTGAACGTGCAGATTAATGTTTTCATTATATTTGGTAAGTTTTTGACTATGATTTCCTCAAATATTCTTCCTGCTTCTTTCTCTTTACTTTCTGATACTCCCACCGTACATATATTGGCCCCCTTGATGGGGCACTACAGGTCTCTGAGAGTACATATTTTTCTTCATTTTTTTTTTCTTTCTGTTCCTCACACTGAGTAATCTCAACTGACGTATCTTCCAATTTGTTGATTCTTCTACCAGTTCAAATATACCATTGAGCACCTATAGTGATTTCTTTTTCATTTCAGTTATTGTGTTTTTCATCTCCAGAAATTTTTTTTTCAATCTCTTTATGGATATCTTCCATTTAGTGAAACATTGTGCCATACTGTCCTTTAATTATTTATTCTTTAGTTCTTTGAACATATAACAGGTAATTTAAAGTTATTGTTCAATAAGTTCAACAATTGGGCCTCCTCCTGGACAGTTTCTTTTGTGTATGGGTCATACTTTCATGTTTCTGTGTGTACTGTAATTTCTTGTTGTTGGGCGTTTTAGATAAAGTAATGTGCCAAATTTGGAAATCAGATTACTTCCCCTCCCCAGGGTTGTTTTATTATTATTTTTTAACTGTTTATTGACTTTCCTGGACTAATTCTCTAAAGTTTGCATTTCCTACAGTTTGCCACTGACATCTCCAATTGATTAACTTAGTGGTAAGATAATGACTGAACATTTCCTTAAATGCCTTGAATCAGTAAGTCCTTTGCCAGTCCTCTGAGTTTGTTGGGATGCGCTTTCAACACTCAGACAGGTTACAACTCTGCCTTACTCTTACTTCATGCTTGAGAGGGGTTTAGGGTCAGCCGGAGGTGAGAGACTGGGACCTTCTCTGGTCTTTCCTGGGGATGTGCAAAACCAGGCACATGCACACAGTCTCCTAGAGCCATAGGAATATATCAAAGCTTTTCGAAGCCCGATGCAGTAGGCTGAATAATGGCTCCTTGAAGATATTAGGTTTTAATCCCTAGAACCTGAAAATGTTACCCTTTGAGGAGAAAGGGTCTTGGCAGATGTGGTTAAATTAAGGACTTTAAAATGACATTATTCTGGATTATCTGAATGGGTCCTAAATCCATTCACAAGCATTCTTATACGAGAGAGGTACAGAGAGATTAGACACATACACGGAGATGATGATGGAAAGCCAGAGGCAGAGACTGGCATGATGCGACCAAGGAATACCAGCAGCCACTAAAAGCTGGACAAGGAATCATATGGATTTCCCCTAGAGCCTCCAGAGAGAGTGTAAGCCTCCCCTGGTTTTGGACTTCTGGCCTCCAGACTGTGAGATACGAGAGTACAAGCATCTGTTGTTTTAAGCCACCAAGTTCAAGATAACTTGTTACAGCAGCCATATGGAAACTAATGTATCCCCTGAGGAAATCTTGTTCCTTAGATCTTCCCTTAAGTTTTTGTCCAGGTTCTTGTTTGCCCCAAGTGGTATTACAACCTTCGGTGACCGTAATGTTAAATAATTGCTGCTGATGGTTTCGAGAACTGTCCTGGGGAATGCGCTTTTCTCACAGACTGAGCTCCAAGGCAGGTAAAATAACAACCCTCCACAAGGAAGCTTTTCCAGGGAGCTACAACACAGGTCAAATAGTGACAATCCTCCAGGGATGGGACTATTTTAAAAGCTCCAAACCAAGTCTGCCCTCTCTGCTGGCTGCAAGGCTGCCAGATACTATGGTTACAATAGTTGTGAAGCAGGTACTTTTCAGGGTTACTGTGGCACTGGGGAGATGGAGATGGGTGTAGGCCAAGTTAAAATGCTACAAACCCTGCTCTTTTTACCCAGGTTCAGCAGGTTTTCTTCAGAAAATTCTCCTCAGACTGCTGCAGGCCTTCACTTTATGTCAAGAGTTCTGAACACATTCAATTTTTACTAGTGTTTTTGTTCCTTTTACAGAGGAGCAAATAAGTCTACCAGTCTGTGAATCTGACCACAACATACTGAAATTTAATTGTCTTAGGATAGTTGTAAAAATATACTATTTAAAAGTCAGTTAATATTACGAAAAAAATTAATATAATATTAATGACTTAATGCTGTAGGAGATAACCACAAAATATACAATCCCCAAAGGTATTACGTTATAAAAACAACTTTGGCAGCAAAAAATTAATAGTTATTAAATATTGAGTCCACAGTAGTTCATTTGGAAGGCTCTATATGCAAAAGGGAGCCCCGGTGGTACAGTGGTTAAGAGTTTGGCTGCTAACCAAAAGGTCAGCAGTTTGAATCCACTAGCTGCTCCCTAGAAACCCTATGGGGCAGTTATACTGTGCCCCATAGGTTCACTATGAGTTAGAATCAACTCTACGGCAACTGATTTGTTTTTTTAATATGCAAAAGCTTACATATATGCTTATGCATAATGAGTCTGTGAAATACGCATTCAAACAAATATTTGCTTAGAATTTATTAATTGTAAGCCATCATGCTTGTGCACTATGGTGGGGTGGGGGGAGGAAAAGGAGAAACAAAGATATACAGGACAGAGAATCTGTCCCATCAGGTCAAGGTCTAACAGAAGAGATAATTACACAACTATTTCTTTTATAATATAACGAAAAAAATGGTATGTGCTATAGAAGATAGAAATAAAGTTAGGTGCAAGTACAGGAAAGTGAGAGCTCAGATCCCACTGAGAGGATTATGAATGGTTTGACAGTGGTGATATCAGGTGGTGTGGGTTTAAGAAGGAAAGACATGCTTCAGTCAGAAAATCTCAAATTTTTGGTCTTCAGGTCCCTTTAAACTCTTTTTATTTTTACTGAATAGTATAGTTAAGTTCAAATTTCCCCTTTTTTCAATTTCTCTTTCTTTTACATATTCAGGGCTTTTCCCAAGGGAACATTAAATTCCCTAAGAAACTTATGACAGACAATACACTAGAGAAAGTTCTGGATTTGAGGTCAGAAAGCCTGAATTGAAAAGTAGCCCATATCACTTACTAAGTATACAGACCACTACACGTCTCTCAACTTGTTCCTCAGTTTATTTAAATCTGGAATGAGAATAATTATATTCATACTGTGTGAAATTTAAATAGGTGATATATATGATAGCAACTAGAAGAGTGTTTGATATTGTATACGCACTAAATCAAACTTTAGTAAATCAGCAAAAAAAAGTTGAAATTATTCGTATTTTGATATTATAATAAAGAATGAAATTACAAATGGATGAGAACGTATTTAAGATATCCAGGTCCAAGCTTGGTAGTAGAAACACATCAGGTACGACAGCAGTGATGCATACCTTACTCATTCCCTGATGGCAAAAATGGGGACAACCTAAAGGTTCAAGGGTGGTTTTGTATGAACAACATAGTATATGTCATTCACTAATTATTCATTCAGTAGAAATGGAGTATGCAATTCCCACAGTGCGGCTGTATACCTGTCACTGGTTTCTTTACTATCCAACCTCAAAGAGAAACTCTCTTCAATGCTTATCTATCAACTATTTCTACTACGAAATTTATTCAAGTGGATATTACTTCAAGAAACATCTATTTGGATCTCAATGTGGGAAATAAAGTCTATAGGCATAAAAAAAATTTTTTTTTTTTTTTGTACACTGGAAATGCCATTGTAGTAAACAAACATATAATGATTACTCCTAAAGACAAAAAGGGCTAAAATTCAGGGCCAAACTAAAGGAAAGTAAATCTTATTAGGTTGGCTTTAAAAAAAAAAAAAAAAAAATCAGTTTTATGAACGAAAGAAAGCCTGAGAGAAATTTGTGTATCTTTCTTGAAAATATTTATCTGGGGATAAATTCTAAGAGTATTTATGACCAAAAATATGTACAGCCCCTCAGTCTGGTTTATGAAGTTTTAGAAAGGACGACAGAGATGGAAGATACAAAAGAAATGTATGATAGTAAAAATTATTTTAATAGAAAAAAACTGCCCAGAATGTTGCCCTGATATGAATTTTTTTTTTCTTTGACTGCTTCTCAATAATTCAGTGCCTTCTCATTGTTTTCAGGATTAAAGCCAAACTCCATTTTTGCTCCTTCAGGCTCATTTCTCTCACTCTCCCCACTACACTTATCCTGTTGTGTTTCAGTTATGCTGAATTTCTTATAAGTCCTCAAACTGTCCAAGATCTCTCTAATCTCCTCTCCTTACAATACCTAAACACCATCTATTCTTCTATCTCAACTCACATACATCACTTTCTGGGGAGCTATCAATGCCTCCCTCTTCACTTCCACTCACCCCAAGTCCACAGGCTGTGCATCTTGCCCATGAATTTCCTCACCTGTTGTACCATCACACCACAATCTGAACTTTTGCTTTGTAGCACTCTTCAGAGTTATTACTTATTTAATGTCTATGTACACCATTAGATTTTAAAAAGCCTGAGGGCAAAGACTAACGTCGCATGGAATGCTGTTTGTTACTTTTTGAATGCCTTGATGATGCACTGGTTAAGTGCTCAGATGCTAACCGAAAGATCGAGGGTTAGAACACACCAGCTGCTTCGCAGGAGAAAGATGTGGCAGTCTGCTTCTGTAAAGATGACAGCCTCCGAAACGCTATGGGGCAGTTCCACTCTGTCCTACAGTGTTGCTATGAGTCAGAATCGACTTGATGGCAACGGGGTTTTACTTTATTTTATTTGGTTAATAACTCTAACTCTGAAGGTAAAAGGTTACAATCATTAAAAAATATATGCTCAGGAAGTCACCCAACTAACAGAGGCTATCTTGCGAAGTGGATGGTTAGAGCACTGGTCATCTAAACCAATGTCAATTAGATACAAAATTATTAGTTAAACATGAGTACTCAAGACATGAAATGAGTGTAACACACTGGGAGAAACCAGAATTTTTAAAGAGAACCAAATCAAGGATGAGAGGATGAACAAATTTGTATACACATAGAAAAGTTTCTTTAAAAATTAAAATAACAAATATTATTTAAAAGAAAAAAACCACAGGTGGCTTTATTCAGAATTTATACTATAGATTACTGTGAAATCTTCAGTGGTTTGTGAAGAAAAATAAACACTTAAACAGACACTATGGTAGTACCATTTAAAGTAAGAATGCTTTCAAACAACATGGATTATTAATTTCTGCTTCTCCTTTTCTTATACATTTTTTTATACTTCTGTGTATTTTCCAAATTTCTCAGAATTTATAAACAGAACAAGTTTCACCCAAAGTATTATTTGGGATAAAGATGAAAAGGTAGCCCTATGGAAGGAAATTCAAATCTATTTAATCCAATTCAAAGAATCAAGATCTAAAAATACGTACTTTCGTGTTCAATCTAATGTTACTATTTACCTACTTATTTTTAGGAAAACATAGTACCCAAAAAAAAACCCAGTGCCAACGAGTTGATTCCGACTCACAGCGACCCTATAGGACAGAGTAGTACTAAAGTAAATTGATGAATCAATTTTAATGTACATAATGCTCAAATTGATATCCTAGAAGAAACTTTTAATCTCATTCTGGTACATTACTTCATCCATCACCAAATACATAAATTGTTATGGTTTTTATATATGCAATAGAGAAAACAGTATTATAAAAAAAAAAAGTATTATACTGAAGAAAAACAAATAATGTCTTAAAGAGACATATTTTGCAAGTTGCACCAATTCCATTACTCTTTAAATTTTTAACCTTATCTCACAGACAAGTCTCTCTAAGCCACCCTTAAATCCTTTTTTGGAACAAGGCCAAGCATAAACATATACAAATATTCCTCCATTTCCTACAGAAAATTGCTTTATACTGGGTTTTTAATAATAATCTTTGAATTATGTAAATTAATCTTTTGACATTTTATTATAAATACAGTCATAGTGTTGATTTAGTTTCAATTCAAAAATCAGGGATTTCATTAGCCTATAAAACATATCCAGAGTTCCAAGTATTGAAGGGGGTTAAACAAGACGCAAACATTTAATGCAACATTAAGCATGTGAAATAAGAACCTGATTGCCTAAAGAAAGCATGCTATGCTGTTACCCTGGTGACAGGTTAAAAAAGGGATTGTGAGCTGAATAGCTGTATGATATGAAATTAAAATGTTTCACATTGAACAATCCAAAATGAATTGGGGAAGGTTAGACTAGAGGAGAGAGAAATCAATTCTCCAATGGCAGTGGTGAATGGCAAAGAAGCATGAATAGGATTTGCCAGTGGGGTGCAACAGCTGCCGACTATCCTGCAGCCAAAGAATTACAATAACACTGATGAAGTGTGCAGGAGCCTTTGGAATCATTGCAGGGACAGAGCAATTCTCCTACAATAATGAGGCTTTTCTGTCTTCCATTCAGCTCTTATGATAGAATCAAAGAAAATAAAAATATTTTAAAATGTACTATTTAGCAATAAATGTATAAATATGCCATTTTATCCACTTAATATTTTGTGCTTAATCTTACATAGATTTCTAAATCATCCAAGACATGGTCTCACATTAAATAACTCGTATTAAATAACTGAAAATATCATAACAGATAGGAAAATGTAAGGCAAACTTACAGGATAATGACTAATATTTTCTCCCCCTTCCTCCTTCCAGGGGATTTATTTGCTTAAACGGAAGTAGGTATTTCCAGAGACATGGTATGACTATGTATGTTTGTGAATGTATGCCCAAAGTATTATCTTATATCTTAATACACGGCCGGTTATCAGAACATCACTCTCCTAATAAGTAGCTTACCTGAAAATGTCTATGAAACAAGTATGATATATAAGTTGTGTTTTATTTTCACAGATGGTGTAAATGTGATATAATTTGACATACCCCTTTTAAAAATTCAGATGACAGTTAAGTAAATAACCATTACGCAAGTGTACAACAATATTTGCTTTTCGTTCAGAGTTATATTTACATGGCTACTTTTTTTCTGTGGTTCTTTCTCCAGTTACCCTTCAATGGTTAAGATCATATTTCAAAACAAATTTTTATCAGCCACTTTAAAACAATAATAAAAGAATGGATTATAAATCTAAACTCT
The DNA here is from genome assembly GCF_024166365.1 of Elephas maximus indicus. Classification (NCBI taxonomy): domain Eukaryota; kingdom Metazoa; phylum Chordata; class Mammalia; order Proboscidea; family Elephantidae; genus Elephas; species Elephas maximus. Next base: position 65,143,692 of record NC_064841.1, on the reverse strand, counting down.
GGAAAGGCCATTATTTTCTAATTGTAAGGTCACAAAGCAAAACAGGTAATTGCATCTGTCAGGTAAAGGAAAAAAAAATCACTAGAAGGTTGATTCTCCATTTTATCGGGAAGTCAAATAAGAAAAGAAAATACAACACAAATGTAGATACAATGACTGCACACAGATAGAATTCAAGTAAACGTAATTTCCCATTACAATTGTGTCTTAGGCTAGGTTCTCTAGGGAAGCAAAAACCAGGAAAGCATATACATAAAGAGAGAGATTTATCTCAAAGAAATGCCTCTCATGGTTGTAATGGCTGCCAAGTCCCAAGTCCATGGGTCAGGTGTCAGGCTGGAGGCTTCTCCTGACCTACACAGCTGTAGGGACTGATGAACCCAAGATGTGCAAGTCAGATGGCAGGCCACTGGCTCACAGGCCATGGGGGCCAACAAATTCCAAGATGGACAGGCAATACAGCAGGCCGCTGGCTCAAGTCTCAAGAAACAGGGGTCAGACGATGTTGAGCCTGATGAAAGATCCACAGCAAGTCAGCAAAAGCCAGCAAGCTTTGCCAGAACATCCCTATATATTAGATGCAGGCCACACCCCCAAGGAAACTCACCTTACAACTGTTTACATAAAATCACATCATGAAAGTGATTGTATCATATCACAAAATGGAGGATAACTACATCATTACATAACTGCCAAACTACACCATTACAGCTACCAAATCACTGAGAATCTTGGCCCAGCCAAGTTGACACACAACCTTAACCATCACATTCCACCTCTTGTCAACTTGGTACCTATATAAAAAAAAAAAATAATACATCCCCTTAAACCATACATAATCTCTAAATAAAGACATACTTGTGCCTAACATAATACAACCAACGTGCATACAACCGAAAACACACTAGCCCAATTTGCATCTTATGTTTTGTAAGTGATGAAAACAAAAATATTTGATGTACATTTACAAGGAGGGAAGGAATACTCATAACAATTACGGTCCTCGTTTCTGCAACTGGTCATGTGGTCATAACTGGTATTTAGAACTACATTCTTCCACCACCATTCTGTATTCCCTTTGCCTTCAGTAAGCAGCTCAGCTGGTCATGGTTCTTTCCCTGATGGGGTGACCCAAACCTTCATTCCTGAAGGGTCTGGGACATTACTAGTCATGTCGGAACTGGGTTGCTGTAGTTTTCCACTGACTTTAATCACAGGGCATGGTAGTACTAACAGATGTCCTAAAGGATCTCCTTTATTCTATACATACTCCTCTTTACCTCCATTATGTAATATCAATCCGATTTCCACTTGAAAATCAGGATCAATCACACCAGCTAATACAGTAAATCCTATCTTCGCCTGTTGAACCACAGCCATGAGGAGCTCAAAGGGGCCAGATGTATTTTTAACCTACAGTTCAATATAACGACTGGGAGCATTCCTCCCTTTGGAACTAAGGCCTCTAGACCCGCGGAGCAAAGGGTCACCGGGACGGAAGCAAAAGTGGTGCCTGGCTAAGAGAGAAACAGTACCATATACTGTTTGTTGGTTCAGAGTATATACAGCCTTCTGGAGAACGCTGCCCCAACCCTTCAAAGTACTGTCGCCTAGCTGACGCCATTACTGTGTTTTAGAAGGCCATTACATCATTCTATCAAGCCAATTGCTTTAAGATGATGGCGGATACGGTAAAACCAGTGAATTCCTGGAGCATGGGCCCACTGCCACACTTTGTTTGCTGTGAAGTGAGTCCCTTGATCTGAGGTGATGCTGTGTGGGATACCATGACAGTGGATAAGACATTCTGTAAGTCCACAGATGGTAGTTTTGGCAGAAGCATTGTGTGCAGGGGAGGTAAATGCATATCCAGAGTAAATGTCTATTTCAGTAAGAACAAAATGCCACCCTTTCTACGATAAAAGTGGTTCAGCGTAATCAGCCTACCACTAGGTTGTTAGCTGATCATCTCGAGAACTGGTGCCATACTGGGGACTCAGAGTTGGTCTCTGCTGCTGGCAGATTGGGCACTCAGCAGTGGTTGTAGCCCAGTCAGCCTCAGTAAGTGGAAGTCCTTGTTGCTGACCCCATGAGTGATTTCCATCCTTGTCCCATGGCCACTTTGTTCATGAGCCCATTGGGCAATAATAGGAGTGGCTGGGGAAAGAGGATGACTGATTTCCACAGAAAGCATCATTCTATCCACTTGATTGTTAAAATCATCCTCTGCCGAGGTCACCCTTTGGTGAACATTCACATGAGACACAAATATCTTCTGGGCCCATTCAGACAGGTCTATCCACATACCTCTTCCCCACACCTCTTTGTCTCCAATTTTCCAATCAAATTCCTTCCAAGTCCCTGACCATTTAGCCAAACCATAGGCCACAGGCCATAAATCAGTATACAATTGCACATCTGGCCATTTCTCCTTCCAAGCAAAGTGAACAACCAGGTACGCTGCTCAAAGTTCTGCCCATTGGGAGCATTTCCCTTTACCACTGTCCTTTAGGGAGGTCCCAGAAAGAGGCTGTAGTGCTGTCGCCATCCATTTTCAAGTGGTGCTTGCATATCGCCCAGAACCATCTGTAAACTAGGCACAAGCATTCTCTGCCTCAGTCAACTCATCTTAAGGAACTTCCCATGAGGCCACAGGTGCAGAATGGGAGAGGGCAGAACATCCATATACACTGGGATGCAGGCCACACCCCCAACAAAACTCCCCTTACAACTGACTGGCTGATCACATCAGATTACATCACAGAGGTGATTACATTATATTACAAAATGGAGGATAACTACATCATTACATAACTGCCAAACTACATCATTATATAACTGCCAAACCACTAAGAATCATGGCCCATCCAAGTTGACACACAACCTTAACCATCACTGACTGAAAGAACGCTTGATAACAGGTTCTGTAGTCAGTCATAATACCTGAAATGTTCCACTAAGTATAAGCACAAAGTAGTTGTTATATAGTAACTCCATACAATCACTGTAATCCCCCACAAAAGTGAATGCTTCATTTTTTTATCTTTTGGGCTTTAGTATTTTCATCAACATCATCATAGCGAAAGTTTTCCTTTTTCTGAGTCTTTAACCTCTGCTCAAATATCAAGAGAGAAACGAAAAGGTCAGAGGCTGGAAAGTAAAAGCCGCTATCTCCTGTATTTCATATACTATCAGAGCTGAAAAGACTGCAGTCGTCACCTAATCCAATACTGCCATTTTTCAGAAGGGAAAACTGAAGTCATGAATTGAAGCACCCTGCACAAAGGTTCGTACCAACTTGATACTTATGGTGGAACTGGGACTGAAACCCAGACTCTTACACCTTGCTCAGTGCTGCTTCCACTACACCATGCCAACCACTCTGGCAATTCAGTGCCAGGTGAAGGAGTGGAAAAAACTGAAGATAACTCCAATTTTTCTACCCTGCATGACTGGATAAAGGGACTGCACAATCACACTGTGGAAAGCCAGTGACCACTAATACAACAGATTCTAATAAAAACTAATTCTCTGGATTTATCAATTCTATAAGAGCAAAATTTTCTATCATAGGTTAATTTTTTTTTAAAGAACTAATGACAACCAAAATGTTAAACAAATTTAAAACCACATTTCCAAAGAATATTTGACGATACACCAAAATGTTGTCAATAAAAAAGCATGTTAAAAAAAGACACCTTTTTAAATAGAATGGCCCATTTTTTCCAAAAACAAAACTAAAAAATAGACTGTATGTATATGGTTTCAAACCCACCCAGAGATGCTGGGGAGTGAGGCCTGGCACTCTGCTTCCAAAAAGTCACAGCCTTGAAAACAACATGGAGTGCAGTTCTACTCTGCACACTTGAGGTCACCATGAGTTGGATATCAACTTGACCCTACCCTCCACTTGAATGCATGCTCCATGAAAGGATTTTTTAAAAATCTTTTTGTTCCCTGTTAGATTCTCTAAAATTTCAAACTCCAACTTCTATAATGATCCATGAACGCCTTTAAAAGACAATGTGAAAACATTTAGTATCTATATCTGATTATCCTACTCAGTGAAGAATGGAAGGATAATCTTTAATAAAGGGTGAAAACAGGGAAACTTTCAAATAATAATAATAGAAAGTAGGTAAATATTTTATATACTTTCAGGTAGGAAGGGTATTTATAAGAATAAAAGCAAGGTAAGGAAGTATAAAGAAAAACATACTTCTTTATATATTTTCAGGTAGGAAGGGTGTTTATAAGAATAAAAGCAAGGTAAGGAACTATAAAGAAAAACATACTACCTGACTAAATAAACATTAAAAACATACTTTAATGGTGTCCCATCAGTTGGAAGCTACAAGATATCCTATTATGTACTTCACTGAAGATGACTGTACCCCAATTTCTTGTCGTATTCATAGCTATTTGGTATAAAGAATGCTATTGCCTAACCTTGATGATTTTCTTTTTGTTTATTCATAATACACTTTCTTGGTTTTGTACAATAATATAGAACTCATCTTTATACACAACTATACAAGAATAAGTTTCATATAATGAATAAATATTTAAAGTTTATTTCCCATGATTTTCACATGAACTCTCAGACAGGACAGAATAGTAAAACCTGTGAGAGTCAGAACTCAACGGGACTGTCTTGTTTGGCTCTCACAAGATCTCCGCCTTTGATAGGGTACAGTCTCACCATTCCTCTATCGTGCTCTATTAGTGGAAGATATTTGAGTTTTCCTTCTCTGACAGGTTTCTGCCTTACTCAGGTTCTACTGCATTTTACTCCCCTTTTACCAGTAAGTTTAAATGTGTGTGTGTGTGCACTTATGTGTGTGTGTGAAATACCCACATACACATACTCATGTATATTTCTGTCCTGCCAACCTTGGAATTATACACATATTATTTCATACGGAGAAAAAATATACATTTATAAATAAAGTAAGCTTCCAAACTTAAAAGAAAAAAAAAACTTCATAATATATACAAAAGTGAATTCCAAATAAATTGACGAGTTAAATGTTATGTTTTCATTCGTTCATTTATAAACTAAGTGTTTAGGATTTCAAACATATCCTCTACGGAACAGCAAAAAGGACGAAGGAAAAATGAAAAGAAGCAAGCTAGGAAGCAAAAAAGTAAGGCCAGCAAGATTTAACGAATTCACTATACACCTGTATGAAAAACACTTTTATAAAACGCATGGAGTCGATATTCACTTTCAAACATTAAAAAACATATTTAATGTACAAAAACAGAAAACAGTGCCTATGACTGCCTCACCATGGTGCAGTCCTGAGGACCGCCCTCTAGAAGGGAGTCAAGAGCTGACTCTGAGCCACTCCTGCTTAAAACACACCAAGGTAATTTGGGGATGCAAAGCAGCCCTCTGCTAGGGAAGAGATTTGGTCATCCGTCATTCTACCACCAGGAAAGCTGGCCTGCCCTCCCTAGCAGTGGCCAATGTTAGGTTAGTCAGAGAGCTTGGCCGAAAAATAACAATCAAGTGATTAGAAAGGTTGAATGATACAACATAAGAATGAATAAAGGACAATTCCCTGAGCTAAATAACTCAACAAAAAAAGGGGATAGATGCAGAAATATTAGTGGGAAAATGAGAAAGTAAAGACATTCAGCCGGGGGAGAAAGGCATCCTCACTAGTGTTTTAAAGCTTGCCAAGGCAAAGAATGGTCTTGAACCAGGGACAATGAGGTAATTTTCGCTTCAAATGATATGAAGCAATTAACATAATTTTTAACAATTAACATAATTTCAGTGACTGATTTCTGTCAATAGAAATGAGTATAAGGATAATTAGCTTTATGGTAAACGAGCATACACTGATGTAAAGAATTAATTCTATTGATGACCACGTGTGTTTCATAGTCGTCCCAAGAAAAAATGCTACTGTTTCGGACATTAACTTTTCTTTTGTGAAAAATGCATTGTTATCTTTTTGCTAACCAATTACTATGGGTACATGTTATTGATGCCTTTTTCCAAGTCACAAACGATGAAAGAGTAAAACCCATAGAGAAACTGGGAAAATAAGACCAGCAGCCAAAACAAGCAACACAAAGGAAGGGCTGGGAGCTCCTGTGCTTGGAAGCACAAACATCACGAGCACACCCATGACATAGCGTTCTGTAGCCACACCTGGTGAGTGACTCTTCAACTCCATGATCAAGCCAATAATAAAAACAGGACTCTGAAGCCAAAAATGTGAACATGCAACTACTCCACACTAGCTTTGGTGTCAGGGGACTCTACACCAAACGAGCAAAAATAACTTCAATTCACCTTGCCTAAATATGTTAACACTTGAAACAAATAAAGGCTGCTTCACAGCATCCACATTATAAAGCAATTACCCCACGTACTTCAACAGTCCCTAAAGAACGGCTGTGTCTGTACCAGCCATAATACCACTACGCATCATAAAATAAAGCGCTAGACTGTTTCCCAAAAGGCATTCTTCAGGATACTAAGTTTTCAAAGTGTTTTTTTGGAAAAAGGTTTTTACAGGAAAAAAAAGTCTGGGTAACACCACAACAATACCCACCCTCCCTTAGAGATTCAGGATGCTCTTTAGTGTACTGAAGTCTCTCAGAGGTTCCTAATTTTAACAAGGAGTTTTCCACATTTAAATGTAGAACTGTTTCCTTGAGTAACACAAAATAATAATAATAATAATACAAACTAACTGCTGTCAAGTTTATTTTGTGTCAGAGTAGAACCATGCTCCATAGGGTTTTCAATGGCTGTGACCTTCCAGAAGTGGATCGTCTAATATGTCCCCTCCCCCAAATTAGTGCTCTACTGAGTACATTTTAGGGAACACTTCCAGTCTAAAATGATGCACTTGATTCTTAGAAAAAAATTCTATTAATGAGTACCAAAGCATGTTCCAAGCATTCACCAACAGACGGCCAAAGCCGTTAAAAACTAAACCCACTGCCATCGAGTCGTTTCCGACCCATAGCGACCCTACAGGACAGAGCAGAACTGCCCCATAGAGATTCCAAGGAGCGCCTGGTGGATTCGAACTGCCAACCTTTTAGTTAGCAGCTGTAACACTTAACTACTACACCACTGCCAAAAGGCTATTAATATTACTAAAGAAGAAACAGCCAAAAAGAAATGTATTGAATTGCTAGGGTTACTACAGGGTCGCTATGAGTCAGAATCGACTCGACAGCAATGGATTTGGTTTTTCTATTTTGGTTAACAGGATAAAATGGTGGCTCTAAGGATCTCAAACACAACTTCCAAAACTGAACTTCCCATCTTATCCTCTCAAAGCTATTCTTGCATTCGCTGTATCGGCGATGGCACTGTCATCATCCACCCAGCCTTCCAACTCCTTAACATCTTCCTCCCCTCAACCTCCTAACTAACTTATTTTTATATACAGCTTCCATCCCTTTAACATTTGTCATCATTCTTCCACCTCTTTCATGCCCTTCGCAGGCACCTATGTTTAGGCTTCCTTTCTTTTTTAACAGCTTTTTTAAGGTATAATTTACATGCCATAAAAGCCACCTACAGGAAGTACACAGTCTTAAGTTTTAATACATTTACACAGCTGCACACCTTCACCATTCTGTAGACTTAGAACACTAAAACGCATTTGTGGTAAATCCCCACTCCCATTCCGGGGACCAGGTAACCATTGATCTTTCTTGTCTTTATACTTTCCCCTCCCCTCTTGTTACTGGTCTTAGCTACCAAGGAGTCAGTGACCTCATGAACAACAGAACAAAACGCTGGCTAGTTCTGTGCCAACCCTATGATGCTGGAAACCCGACCATTGTGACCCGTAGGGTTTTCACGGGCTGATTTTTGGAAACAGAATGACGGGCCTTTCTTGCTCGTCTGGCTTAGTCTGCACGCTCCACTGAAACTTGTTCATCATCATTGCAATGTGCGCGCCTCCACGGACAGATGGGTGGTAATTGAGCATGAGGCGCACTGGCCAGGAATTGAGCCCGGGTCTTCTGCATGGAAGGCAAGATTTCTACCATGGAACTACCAATATCTCATTTCCCTTTCCGCTTTCTTTCTCTTTAGGAGCCCTAGTGGCTCAGTTCTTAAGTGCTCAGCTGCTAACCAAAAGGTCGGCAGTTTGAACCCACCAGCAGCTCCATGGGAGAAATATATGGCAGTCTGCTTCCATAAAGATTACAGCTTTGGGAGCCCTATAGGGTAGTTCTACTCCATACTATAGGGTCACTGTGAGTTGGAATCCACTTGATGGCAATGTGTTTCTCTTTGCATAGTATTTTTTTTTTTTTTAGATGGACGCACATTGTTGCACGTACCAATGCATTCCTTTTCACTGCTGAATAGTATACCACTCTACAGATGTAACACATTTATTAATCCACCCACCACAGTGTACATTTGGATTGTTTCCAGTTTGGGGCTATTATGAAAAATGCTGTTATGAACATTCACATTGTGCTGACATGTTTATTTCTCTTTGGTAGATACAGGGAAGTATTACTAAGTATATATTTAGCTTCTTAAAAAGCTACCACACTAGTTTCTGAAGTGATTTTTCCACTATACATTCCTACCAGCAATGTATGAGGGCTCTAGTTTCTTACTACATCTTCAAAATACCTGGAACTGACAGTCTTAAATTTTAGCTATTTTGGTGGATATATAGTGGTGTCGCTATGAGTTGGAATCCATTCGACGGCAACAGGTTATAGCAGTACAGCACTAAGATTTTAATTTGGAGTTTCCTAATAACCAATGATGTTGAACACCTTTTGATAAAATTCTTTGCCATTCACATATACTCTTTAATGAAGTGTTAAGTCAAATCTTCTACCCATTTTTTATTCGGTTGTTTAACTTTTTTTTGAGTAGTAAAAATTATTTATATATTTCAGAAACAAGTCCTCTATCAAATATAAGTCTCAAAATATATTCTGCCATTTGCTAGCTTTTTTTTTTATTTCCTTGACGGAGTCTTTTAAAAGCAAAAGTTTTTAAATATTGAGGGAGTCCAATAAATCAATTTTATCTTTATTGTGATTTGTCTGTCGTATCCATGAAATCTTTTCATTAACCCAAAATTCCAAAGATTTTTCTCCAGATTTCTTTAAGAATTTTTATATCTTAGCTTTTAAATTTAGGTCTGTGATTTACTTAATTTTTATGAATGGTGTGAGGGAAGGGTCAAGGTTCTTTATTTTTATTTGGGGGGTGGTATATATGGATATACAATTATTCCAGCACAACGTGTTAAAAATGCTATTCTTTGCTCAATGAATCATCTAAGCATCTTCATCCAAAATCAGCTGGCCGTATGTATCCAGGGTGTACTCCTGGATTCTTTATTTTGTTCCTTTGATCTCTACGTCTGTGCTGATGCCAATACCACAAAGATACATGGAGCTCTATGGTAAGCTCTGACAAGAGGTCATGCATAACTTCTCCACCTTTTTTCTTCTTTTCCAAAATTGTTTTCACTATTTTACTATTACTGTAAGTAATATTTGACTACTTTGCATTGCCATATAAAATTTAAAAGCAGGTTATTCATCTAAACAAAGATGCCTGCAGGGATTTTCACGAGGATTATGGTAAATCTATGGATCAGTCCCAGTCAAGAAACATAGTATATATCACCATTTATGTAGGTCTTCTTAAACTACTCTCAGCAATGTTTTGTAGTTTTCAATGTATATGTCTTACACTTCTTTATCATATGTATGCCTAAGTATTCAATCTGCTTTGATGCTATTCTGCACGGAACTGTTTTTGGAATTTCATTTTCAGATTGGTTGTCGCAGTACCTAGAAATACAACTGATTTCTATATACCAAACCAAACCCAGTGCCCGTCAAGTTGATTCTGACTCCTAGCAACCCCACAGGGTTTCCAAGGCTACAAGTCTCTGTGGAGAAGACTGCCACGTCCTTCTCCTGCAGAGCCACCGGTGGTTTCAAACCATGAACCTCTCACTGAGCAGTCCATCACTTTAACCACTATGCCACCAGGGCTCCTTGATTTCTGTATATAGATCTTATATTCTGCAACCTTGCTGAACCTGCTTACTAACTCTAGTAGCTTTTTTGTCATTCCTTAAGATTTTCTACCTACACTTTTACTTTTCCCTTTCTGATTTGAATGCCTTTTATCTCTTCTTCTTGCCTAATTGTTCTGGCCAGAACTTCCAGTACAATGTTGAATAGCAGCAGTGAAAGATGGCACCCTTGTCTTGTTCCCGATCTTAAAGTAAAAGTTTTCGGTCTTTCACCATCAAGTATGATGTTAGTTGTGGGTTTTTCGTAAGTGCCCTTCATACTGAGGCATTTCCTTCTACTCCTAGTTTTCTGGGTGTTTTTATCATGAAAGGGCATTGGATTTGCCAAATGCTTTTCTGCATAGATTTGAGATGATCATGTGGTTCTTTTCTTTCATTCTATCAATGTGGTACCTTATATTGATTTTCTTACGTTGAGTCACCTTTGCATTCCTAAAATAAATCCCACTTGCTCATGGTACGTTACTGTTTTTAGTTGCTCTTAAGTCAATTCTGACTCTTGGTGACCCCATGTACAGAGCAGAACTGCTCCACAGGGTTTTCAAGGCTGTGACCTTCCAAAAGCAGACTGCCATGACCGTCTTCTGAGCTGCCTCTGGCTAAGCCTGAACCGTGAACCTTTTGACGAGTAGTTGACTGCTTACCCACTTGTTCCACCCAGGAATTCCATTGTGTATAATCCTTTTAATATGCTGTTGGATTATGTTTGCTAGTATTTTGTTGAGGATTTTTGATTCTATATTCATAAGAGATATTGGTCTGTAGTTATCTTTTCTTCTGGTGTTTTCATCAGCTTTAGTATCAGGATAATGCTTCACAGAATGAGTTGGGAAGTGTTCCCTCCTCTTCTGTTTATTGGAAGAATTTGAGAAGATTGTGGTAATTCTTTTTTAAATGTTTGGTAGAATTCACCAGCGAAGCCCTCTGCTCACGAACTCTTCTTTGTTGGGAGGTTTTTGATTACTGATTCAATCTCTTCACTTGCCATTGGGCTTTGAGACTTTCTATTTCTTCTTGAGTCAATTTAAGTAGTTGATATGTTTCTAGGAATTAGTCCATTTTATCTGGGTTATCTAATTTGTTGACAAAATTCTTCATAGTGTTTTTTTAATCCTTTTTATTTCTGTAGGGTAGGAGTAATGTTCCCACTCTAATTTTTTTATTTGTATCTTCTTTTTCTCCTTGACAGTCTAGCAAAAGGTCTGTCAATTTTATAGATCTTTCCAAAGAATCAAGTTGTAGTTTTGTTTTTATTGTTTTTCTATCCTTTGTTTCATTTATCCACTCTGATATTCATTATTTTCTTCTTTTTGGTAACACTAAGCTTAGTTTGCTCTTCTTTTAATAGTTCCTTAATATATCCCACAACCCAGTGCCTTAATGTATAGAGTTAGGTTATTGTTTGAGATCTTCCCTCTTTTTTAATGTGGATGCTTACATCAATAAATTTCCCTTCCAGCACTGTCTTCACTGCATCCCTAAGTCTTAGTATGCTTATCCTTTTAATTTTTATACATTTGTAAGTATACTCTGATTTCCCTTGTGATTTCTTCTTTGACCCACTGGTTATTTCATAGTGTTTTAATTGCCAGGTATTTCTGAAATTTCCAATTTTCCTTCTGCTACTGATTTCTAGTTTTATTCCACTATGATCAGAGAAGATGTTTTGTATGATTTCAATATTTCAGTATTGGGACCTGTTTTGTGACCTAACATATGGTCTATCCATGAGTACTAGAGAAGAATGTATATTCTGCTGTTGTTGCGTGGAATGTTCTATATATGGAGGTCTAATGGTTTATAGGGGACCCCTGGGAGCTCAGTGGTTAAGAGTTTGGCTGCTAACCGAAAAGTTGGCAGTTCAGATTCACCAGCCACTCCTTGGAAACCCTATGGGGCAGCTCTACTCTGTCCTATAGAGTTGCTATGAGTCGGAATTAACTCAACAGCAATGGGTTTGGTTTATTGGTTTACAGTCTTGTTCAAATCCTCTATTTCCTTATTGATATTCTATTATTGAAAGTGTGCTGAAATCTCTATTATTGTATAACTATTTATGCCTATTTCTTCCTTCAATTCTGTAAATGTTTGCCTCGCATATTGTGTGACTCCAATGTTAAAAAAAAAAAAAAACTTTTTTTGGGGGGGTACATATATTTATAATCGTTACATCTTCTGGATGAATTGGCCCTTTTATTGTTATAAAATGTCCTTCCTTACCTTTTGTAACATATTTTCACTTAAAGTCTATTTTGTCTGATATTAATGTAGCTACCCTAGCTCCCAGTTGAATACTATTGACATGGAACATTTTTTTCCATTCTTTCATTTTCAACCTATTTCTGTCTTTGGATCTAAAGTGGGTCTCTTGTAGACAGCATATAGTTGGATCATGTTTTCTTTTCCATTCTGAGAATGGCAGGTTTTTGGTGGTGGCTGAAGCTGCCTACTGGGAGCACAGAATTTTGTCTATTTTGCATATGTTTTAACTTCTCTATTTTTTTTTTATAATAAAAAATATAAATGTTTAAACGCTTCCAAAAACAACTAAATGAGCAGAAGAAATATTCACAACATAATGTTTTTTAAAAAAAGGATTCAAACTATATTCCCAGTATGACTCTAAGTATGTAAAGTATATACGCATACATTTATGTTTTAATGTACCTTAGAACAAAATATATCAAAGTATTAAAAGAAGTTATTGACGAGTCATATGATTACAAGTAATTTTACTTATTTGTTTTTAACCCCTCTAAGAATTTTTACCCATAGTAAGTCAACACTCTCTGGAAATAACTTTTCTACATTTCTTAAAGATCAAACCAGTTCATCAATAGGTACACCCAGGATTTCTGAATAATCAAGGTGCAAATAACACCTGAAGGTAAAGGAATCAGGATATGCATATTGCATTTGACAAAAGAATAATAAAAAAATAATATAAGGTATGAAATCCAAGTTTTAAGAGAAAATCTAAATCTCTCCTGAACAGACATTCTTCTAAAACAGCACTTCCCAACAGTACTTGATAAAAAACTGCATTGCCCAAAACACAGTTAGCAACCACTAACCACAGAGCTATTGTGCAACTTGGATTGTGGCTAATGTGACTTAGGAAGTGCATTTTTTATTTAACTTTAATTCTATTTTAGTTAAATATAAATAGCCACATGTGGTTAGTGGCTACCATACCAGACAGCACAGCTTTAAAGAAAAAAAAAAAAGATTCATGGTTCTATTGGCCATTTTCCTCCTCCTTCCAGTCATGCAGTTTTTTTTTATGTCCTCATACCTCTCCTGAAATCTCAACTCAAACATAGTAACAATGACAATAAATCATATAGAAAGTCTCCTATACTTTCTCTCACAAACTAGAACAAATAAAGATTTCCTGTTACTCCAACTAAAATTTTCTGAGTAAAACCTCATTAGCCATTAAGATATAGCCTAAACCCAATCGAGTTTTTCTTCCTTCTATCTAATTTTTCGGGGACAATCTGAGTTTCTACTTTGTGCTTTTCAGAGCTGCTTTGTTACTCACTATCCTTTTTAATCTTTGTTCCTCCCTTGTGGAAAACCAAAAACACGACTTAATCAACAGCATGATTCCCTTACAGTTACTCTGAAGACTACATACACATTCATAATAAATAATTCTGTCACTTAAAAGTATCAGTGTCACTGAGAGTTTGTTCTACCTACTCTGGTATAAAGCATATTTTCCTTTTTGCCTGGAGCTCTAGGAAGCTAAGTGGTATATTTAGGGCTCACAAGTAACTAATTCAATTTGATATCAATTTCCCCCAGTATCTTATAAACTAGTTTCTAATCTTTTAACTGTATAGCTTCATTCCTAAATTTTAATAACGTCTCAAAACTTTTTTCAAGTCTTGCAAAGTAATAGAACAGACACAATAAATACAAACTACTTAAACAGATTTCCCACAACATTTTAGAGTATCTTCTCATCCTTGACAATGTCCAAATTAAAGGCGCCAAGAGTCTTTTTTTGTTTTCTGAAATTATAAATTCATTTGAACAGAAGCATTACCACTTTTCAGCAGTATGACTTTATCATATTCTCCAACAACCCGTAAGAAAATCCAGAATTAAGATCAGCCAGATCTTTCATTAGCTCTTTTCTACGCAGATAAGAAGAATGGGAATTCCAGAACACTTAACTGTGCTCGTGAGGAAACTGTACACAGATGAAGAGGCAGTTGTTCGGACAGAACAAGGCGACACTACGTGGTTTAAAAACAGGAAAGGGGTGCGTCAGGGCTGTATCCTTTCACCATACCTATTCAATCTGCCCTGGTGGCATAGTGGTTAAGTGCTGTGGCTGCTAATCAAGAGGTCCGCAATTTGAATCTGCCAGGCGCTCCTTGGAAACTCTATCGGGCAGTTCTACTCTATCCTATAAGGTCGCTATGAGTTGGAATCGACTCGACGGCAGTGGGGTTTTTTTGGGCATTCAATCTGCATGCTGAGCAAATAATTCGAGAAGCCGGACTATATTAAGAAGAACGGGGCATAACAATCTGTGTTATGCAGACTATGCAACCTTGCTTGCTGAAAGTGAAGAGGACTTGAAGCACTTACTAATGAAGATCAAAGACCACAGCCTTCAGTATGGATTGCATCTCAACATAAAGAAAACAAAAATCCTCACAACTGGACCAATAAGAAACATCATGACAAATGGAGACAGATTTAAGTTGTCAAGGACTTAATTTTACTGGGAATCAATGCCCATGTAAGCAGCATTCAAGAAATCAAAAGACACATTGCACTGGGCAAATCTCCTGCAAGAGACCTCTTTAAAGTGTTGAAAAGCAAAGACATCACCTTGAAGACTAAGGTGCGTCTGACCCTAGCTAGCCATGGTGTTTTCAATCACCTCATATGTACTTGAAAGCTGGGCAATTAATAAATAAGACTGAAGAAGAGCTAACGCCTTTTTGAATTATGGTGTTGGCGGAGAATAGTGAATATACCATTGACTGCCAAAAGAACAAACAAATGTGTCTTGGAAGAAATACAACCACAACACTCCTTAGAAGCAAGGGTGGCAAGACAATGTCTTACATACTCTGGACATGTTGTCAGGAGGGATCACTCCCTGGAAAAGTACATCATGCTTGGTAAAGTACAAGGTCAACAAAAAAGAGGAAGACTCTCAATGACATGGATGGACACAGCGGCTGCAACAATGGGCTCAAGCATAACAAAAATTGTGGGCATGGTGCAGGACCAGGCACTGTTTGGTTCTGTTGTACATAGAGTCGCTATGAGTTGGAACTGACTCGACAGTACTTAACAACAACGCAGATAAGAGTATCAATATTTTTCAGCTCATTTACTTTCTTTTAAATGATCTACAATACCTTGTATGTTCTTCAAAATGTTGTGCTCTTAACTGTGCTGTCACATACAATGATGATGCTATTGCCAGTAATTGGTGTCTCTCTCTCTCTGTTAACTTGTGCCCTGGGGGAAATAAATAATTAATCAATTAATTTAAAAAAAACAAGAATAATGTTAACATCTATGATTCTATCTATTAAAATTATAAGTCAGTCAAACAAATAGTTTATCAAGTGTCTATTACGGAGCAACTATGGGATCAGGTACTGAGGCATGAGAGTGGAGAGGGATGCGAATGGAACAAGATTGTTCAAATAAACCAAAACGTTGCTGGCTAGAGTTTACAGTCTATTTTGGGAAACAAGATCATAAATAAATGCAAAGAACAATTAACAAACAATAAAACCATACACACAGAGATCTCTAGGAAAAGTGTAAGACTCCTGACATCCAATTCTCTTCACATCTACCTCTCCTTACCATTCCCCGCCCTCAATTTTACTTCAAAGGATCAGGATAGAGGGCAAGAAGAGCTAACCTCTGAAGAAGAGTGCTGCTAGGACAAGGTCACTGTTTAAGCCATCTTTTCTAGTGTGAGGTAGTCAAAGAAAATAAAGGTGTGATTCTCCTCCCTCAGTGTAGTCAGGGTTTGTATCTCTCCCTCTCTCTCACTCTCTTTGAACGTCTTATCTTCCTAGCTGGGCCTCGGGTCAATGGTATAGCCTGAGAAGGCCCAGAGCAGACCACTTAGTCTATCTAGCAAGTACTCTGCAGCAGGGAATCCCCCCCTCCATTTGCATCATTCCTAAAGAAAGAATGTGTGAGTCAAGCCAGGATTCCGATGCCCCAGGGTCTGCAGCTTTACATATCCCCTCAAGAGCTCTGCAATCTCATCATAATTTCTAACTATGTTTATTTAACACAGCACTATATCCAGTGAATAGGTCACTAAAAGGTACACTGCAAGCAACCTGAACACTGGATCTTCAGCAATCAGATGCTACTTGTACAACTCAGAAACAAAAAAAGAATCGGTTCTTTAAACTTATTTGAAAGAAATGAAGTAATATGAAAATTATGTCTAAAAATCCTCAAAAGAGAATTAAGAAGAAAAATATTCGGAATTAGAATATAAACACTTTCAAGATCTGCACACTTTTTTTTTTTTTTATAACACGGAGGTACTTTATGTATATATGCAGGCTTCTATGAAACTGAATGGTAGGAAAAGCCCAAGTAATTCATCCCTCTTTGACAAGACACTACATTAACCATAATATCAATGTGGAGTCTAGAAACGGGTTCTGGGAATTAATTAATTAATTAATTAACAACTCAAAAGCAGTCCCCCAATGGCCTAATAAACCACATTTTTACAGGCTTTAAGAAGTTCCTGATTTTTCCCATAACTTAAGTAGTTGAAAATATCCCACATGATTCCAGAATAATTACCTGATATAAGGAGCATTTCAGAAATTTGGTCTTAGTCTTCTCAAAACTTATATAATAAACATTTGTCAAAGTATGGCAAAACTGTTTTCTTAATACTGAGGCTTGTTTTTTGTACTTTCACATCCTCAGGAGGATAGAGAGGAGTTTCCCAGACCCAGAGGTTGTATGACGTGGGATGACATCATTGCTCTGATGTCAACGCATGAACTAGAAAAAAACAACCTGTTGCCAGCCAGTCAATTCCGATTCAGCGACCCTATAGTACAGAGTGGAATTGCCATTGGGTTTCCAAGACTGTAATCTTTATAGAAACAGACTACCACATCTTTTTCCACAGAGTGGCTGGTGGGTTCAAACAGCTGAGTGCTTTAATCACTGCACTACCAGAGCTCCTGAAGGGACCAGTGCTACTTAAACTTTACAGTGTATCAGAATCATCTGGAGTGCTTGTTAAACCAAATTCCTTTGCCTTCCTCCGGAGACTTATTTGCTATTTGGTCTGGGGTGAGGCTCAATAATCTGCAATTCTCACAAGCTCCAGGGTGGTGGGATGCAGCCAGTCTGCAGGTCTCACTTTGAACAGCCCTGCTTTAGGCTCATGTTTATCAAATCGTCTAATACAAACCATTCAGTCAGTCATGAGATCAACTGAGCCAAGATACAGCCAGGAACACAGACATCACAACACTCGGCACACAGAAGGTACTTTTCACGAGCATTTTGTGTGTTTATGAATGTATGTACACATCAAGTCATAACGTGCAATTTATTCCTCACAGTGGGCCGAAATGAAAATATTTTAAAAGTTGCTGTTCTAGACACATATCCACTACCCACTGCCATCGAGTCGATTCCGACTCATAGCGACCCTATAGGACAGAGCGGAACTGCCCCATAGAGTTTCCGAGGAGTGCCTGGCAGATTCGAACTGCCGACCTCTTGGTTAGCAGCTGTAGCACTTAACCACTATGCCACCAGGGTTTCCACAGTACATTTCACAAGCAGGGGGAAAAAAGGCAATACATCATGGGTACGCTTTTAGTGGCAAGATGCTGAATCAGGATTTAATCTGCTCTAATAAATCGCTGCCTGTAGTGACAATATTGAGAAATGAGGATTCCAAATAAGAGCAACCGTCTTTTATCGCATCTAAAAAAGGGCAAACTGGTATGACAGATGTAAACTTCAATCTCTTTACTGATACTAAAATAGATTCTCGAATGTTTCAGTGACTAAACTGCAAATGAATTTCTGTCACTGAGTGCTAAAGACCTGTTTAGTTCTACTACTTTAAACTAAAAATGTCTCAAGCAACTTCAGTAGAGAAACAATGCGGACGATCGACTCCTCCCCGCCATAAGACACCAAATGTTTCTTCCATAGCACTGTCTGACAAATACTTTTCTAGGACCTACAGAACACCTCCAATAGTAGAAAACCCGAAAATCCGTTAAAGGATTTCAAAGTCTTTAGACAGTTACTTCTTTCATCTTTTGGGGGGCTATTGTAAATGGCACTGTTTTCCTGATTTCCCTCTCAGAGTTCTCTTTGTTAGTGCAGAGGAATCCAATTGATTTTTGTATGTTGATCTTGTACCCTGCCACTTTGCTGAATCCTTCTATTAATTCCAGTCATTGTCCTGTGGAATTTCTGGGACTTTCTATATATAGGAACCTATCCTCAAATAGGGATAGTTTTACTTCTTTCTTACCAAGTTGGATACCCTTTATTTCCCTTTTTTTTGCCTATTGTTCTACCTAGGACTTCGAGTATAATCTAGAATAAGAGTGGTAATAAGGGCAACCTTGTCTGGATCCCATTCTCAAGGGTAATGCTTTCAGGCTCATTCTATTGAAAATAAAGGTGGCTATTGGTTTTGCATATATGCCCTTAATTATGTTGAAGAGTTTCCCTTCTACTTCTATTTCACTGGAGTTTTTATCAGGAATGGATGTTTGTTCTCATTAGGTGCCATCAAGTCGGTTCCAACCCACAGCGACCCCATACGCAACAGAAGAAAACACTGCCTAGTCCTGCGCCATCCTTAGAATCATTGTTATGCTTCAGCCCATTGTTGCAGCCACTCTGTCCATCCATCTCATTGAGGGTCTTCCTCTTTTTTGCTAGCCCTCTACTTTACCAAGCATGATGTCTTTCTCCAGGGATTGGTCCTCCTGATAACCCACTGCCATCGAGTCGATTCCAACTCATAGCGACCCTATAGGACAGAGTAGAACTGCCCCGTAGAGTTTCCTAGGAGCACCCGCGGAATTCAAACCGCTGACCTTTTGGTTAGCAGCCATAGCACTTAACCACTATGCCACCAGGGTTTCCCTTCCTGATAACATGATCAAAGTATGTGAGATGAAGTCTTGACATCCTTGCTTCTGTACTTCTTCCAAGACATATTTGTTTGTTCTTCTGGCAGCCCATGGTATATTCAATATTCTTTGCCAACACCATAATTGAAAGGCTGGCAAACATGTGGAAGAATGGGTGTTGGACTTTAACAAACGCTTTTTCTGTATCAATTGAGATGATCATTCGATTCTTTGCCTTTATTTTTGTGGTGGATTACATTGATTGACTTTCTAATGTTGAACCATCCTTGCATACCTGATATGAACCCCACATGGTCATGATATATTATTTTTTTGATGTGCTGTGGAATTGCGTTGGCCAGAATTTTGTTGTGAATTTTTGCACCTATATTCACAGGGGAATAATGGTCTATAATTTTCTTTTTTAGTGATGCCTTTGCCTGGCTTTGGTATTAGGGTTTTGCTGGCTCCATAGAATGAATTCGGGCCTATTCCTTCCTTTTTTATTGCCTTAGTCATCTAGTGCTGCCATAACTGGAATACCACAAGTGGATGGCTTTAACAAAGAGAAATGTATTTTCTCACAGTCTAGTAGGTTACAAGTCCAAATTCAGGGCGTCGGCTCTAGGGGAAGGCTTTCTCTCTCTGCCGGCTCTGGAGGAAGGTCCCTGTCCTCAATCTTATCCTGGTCGAGGAGCTTCTCGGGTGCAGGGACCTTGTGTTTAAAGGACGCACTCTGCTCCTGGTGCTGCTTTCTTGGTGGTATGAGGTCCCCAACTCTCTGCATGTTTCCCTTTCATCTCTCCAGAGATAAAAGGTGGTGCGAGCCACACCCCACGGAAAGGCCCTTTTGGATCAGGGAGGTGACCTGAGAAATCCTTTTAGCCACAGGCAGAGATTATGATGTATTAACACCTAGGAAAATCACAAAATGGAGGACAACTACACATGGCCTAACCGAGCTGACATATATTTTGGGGGTACACAATTCAATCCACTATATTTATGTTTCGGAATAGTTTGAATAGTACTAGTGTCAATTCTTCTCTGAATATTTGGGAGAAATCTCCAGTGAAGCCATCTGGCTAGGGGTTTTTTGTTGTTGTTGTTGTGTTTTTTTTTTTAAATAACCTCTTCAATTTCTTCTTCTGTTATGGGTCTGTTAAGATTGTCTACCTCAATTTGCATTAGTGTAGGTAGGTAGCATGTTTCTAGAAATCTGC
Organism: Elephas maximus indicus; assembly: GCF_024166365.1. Classification (NCBI taxonomy): domain Eukaryota; kingdom Metazoa; phylum Chordata; class Mammalia; order Proboscidea; family Elephantidae; genus Elephas; species Elephas maximus. Next base: position 65,123,256 of record NC_064841.1, on the reverse strand, counting down.
CCGTTTCTTCTAGGTTTTCAAATTTTTTGAAGGGTAATTTTTAATAACATTGTTCTTTTTCATTTCATTTGGTTCTAATGTCACCCATCTCATTTCTTATTTAAGTTATTTGCATCTTCTCCTTTTCTTTTGTCATTTTGGTCAATGGTTTATTGATTTTATCGATCCTTTCAAAGAACCAACTTCTAGTCTTATTGAGGCTATCAACTGTTTTTCTGTTTTCCATTTCCCTTATTTCTAATCTTTACTACTTCCTTTCTTCTGGTAGCTGTGGACGTTTTTTTTGCTCTTTTTCTGTTTGTTCTACTTGTAGGGTTATGGTATTGATTCTGGCCCTTTTTTCTGTTTTGATGTTTGTTTTTCTTTCCATAAATTAACCTCTGAGTACTGCTTTTGCTATGTCCCAAAGGTTTTAATATGTTCTGTTTTAATTCTTATTTGACTCTAGGAATTTTTAAATTTCATTTTAAATTTCTTCTATTACCCAGTGGTTTTTAAGCAAGCTGTTATCCAGTTCCGTGTATTTGATTTGTTCTTCCTGTTACTGGTTTCTAATTTTATAGTGTTGTGATCAGAGAATATACTTCACATAATTTTGATATTTTTTAATTTATTGAGCCTTGCTTTGTGGTCTAAAATATGATCTATTCTGGAGGATGATCCATGTGCATTGGAAAAGAATGTGTACTGTCCCGCTGTTGGGTGGAACGTTCTGTATATGTCTATGAGGTCAAGTTCGTTGATCGTGTTGCTTAGGTCTTCTGTATCTCTGCTGAATTTCTTTCTAGTTGTTCTCTCCATCAAAAGCGGTATGTTAAAGTCTCCTACAATTATTGAGGAATTCTCTATTTCTCTATTCAATACTGTTAGGGTTTGTTTTATGTATTTTAGAGCTACCTTGGTGTGTAAATTTTTATTATGATTATGTCCTCTTGGTGGATTGACCCTTTAATCATTATGTAATGCCTTTCCTTGTCTCTTATGCTGAATTTTGCCTTAAAATCTGTTTTATCAGAGATTAATATTGCCAATCCTCCTCCTTCCTGATTACTGTTTGCTTGATATATTTTTTCAGTCCTTTGATATTTCACCAATTTTTATCTTTGTGTCTAAGGTGTGTCTCTCTTGTAGGGTCATGTTTTCTTATCCATTCTGCCACTCTGTTTCTCTTGAATGGTGCATTTAAACCATTTACATTGAATGCAATTATCAATATGTATGAATTTACTACTGTCAGTTTTTGTGGTTTTTGTTTCTTTGTTTTTGTGGTGTTGACAGTTTCTTTGTTGTGCTTACTTTTTTGTACTGAGTTTTCTTTACAAATTTTCTTCATTGTTGTTGATTTTTGTATCTGTATCTTTATAATTTTCTTCGTTTTTATTTTGGTGAGTAGGTTTACTAGTTTTCTTTGTGGTTAACATGAACATTAACTTCCTAAGTTTAAAACAGTCTGTTATATCTTGATGTCTCCTTGACTTCCTCTACACGTGGAAGTTCTGTAACTACACCATTTATTCCCTCTTCTTATTCTGAAGTTGTCGTAGTTTACAAATTGACATCTCTGATTTCCTGTTTTCAGTCTTGTAGCTTTATTTTGTTTTTGAGAATTCTTTATGTGGGTATGTATCAGGGTGATGTTGTCATGTGTATTAATTTCACATTGTTGTCTGATGTTGTTGGTTTTCTGTCCAAAGAACTCCCTGTAGTATTTCTTGTAAGGTTGGGCTGGTTTTTACAAGTTCCTTTAATTTCTGTTCATCTGGGAATGTCCTAGCTTTACCTTCATATTTAACAGACAATTTCGCTGGCTAATAATTCTAGATTGACTTTTTTTTTCTTTCAAGGCTTTATAAACGTCATCCCATTGCCTTTTTGCCCACCTGGTTTCTGCTGAGAAATCGGAGCTTAGTCTTATTGGTTCCGCTTTGTAGGAGGGAGTTTGTTTTTCCTGAGCTGCTCTCAGGATTCTTTGTCTTTGGTTTTGGAAAGTTTGATTATGATATGTCTTGGTGAAATCTACCTTGTATGGGGCTCCCTGAGCTTAAATGGCTGTCTTCTTGTCTTTCACAATGTTAGGGAAGTTTCCTGTCAGCAAATCTTCAAAAATTCTCTCGGCTTTTTTTTTTTTGGGGGGGAGGGGGTCTCTCTCTCTTTTTAATTAATTTTCATTGTGCTTTAAGTGAAAGTTTACAAATCAGGTCAGTCTCTCATATAAAAATTCACATACACCTTGCTATACACTCCTAATTGCTCTCCCTCTGATGAGATAGCATAGTATTTCCCTCCACTCTCTCATTTCCTTTCGGGTAGCTTCTGGCCCCCTCTGCCCTCTCATCTCCCCTCCAGACAGAAAATGCCAACATAGTCTTGTGTGGCCACTTGATCCAAGAAGCTCGTTCTTCACCAGTCATTCCTTGGAAACCCTGTGGGGCAGTTCTACTCTGTCCTATAAGGTTGCTATGAGTCAGAATTGACTTGATGGTAACGGGTTTTGGTCTTTGGGTTCTGCTTTGGAATTCAGATCATGTATAAATTCTTCCTTGTGATAGTGTCCCACGTAACTCTTAGACTTTCTTCATTTTTCTACATTCTCTCCTGATTGTTCCCCCAAATAAACTAGTGACAAGGGATTTGTCCTCTATGTCACTGATTCTGTCTTCTGCTGATTCAATGCTACTCCAATGTCCTTCCATTGAGCTATCTATTTCTGAAATTTTATAATTAATCTTCTGGATTTCTAGTTGCTGTTTTATATGGTTTCTATTTGTTTTGTCATTTTATTCTTTTATTGAATCCTTCCAGTTTTGTCTGTGTTTTCCTTGATCTCTTTCTCAATCTCTTGTAGGATCCTACATATAAGTCTTCTGAATTCCTTATCAGGTAATTCCATTACCATTTCTTCCTTGGGAAGATTTTCATACCTTTCTAGAATCTAATTTTTTTTGTAGATCATCATATGGAGTTTTGATTTTATTCTAAGTACAATCAGTAGCCATTAACAGGTTTTTTTTTTTTTTTTAACTTTGTGGTACAGTTTACAGACAGTAAAATGCATTCATTTTAAGCATATAGATTAATGAGTTTGACCAATGCATACAGCCATACAAACATCAGCCCAATAAATAGGTAGAAAATTGATTCCTTGTACATCTTTCCAGTCAACTTCCCTTCCTCAACTCTGGCCCTAAGGAACCATTGCTCTGCTGACATTAGATTCTTTTCTAGCTCACATAAATGAAACTATACAGTATGTATTCTTCTGTGTCTCTCTTCTTTCACTTAGCATGATTTTGAGATTCATCCAAGTTGCTGCCTGTATTAGTAGCTCATTCATTTTTAATGCTGAATAGTATTCCACAATATAGATATACCATAATTTGGTTAGTCTTTCATCCATTGAAGCCTTTTAAAATAGGGAAAAGACCTGATTTGGTTTTAAAGCTTACTCCACCTGCTGCGTGAAAAATGAATTGGAAAGGTACAACAGGGTTAGTATGTAAGCCAATAAAAAGCCTGTTCTGAGTCTAGGCAAGAGTATAGTAGCTTGAATTAGGGAGCACTGTGCTAGTTTGATGTTAGAATCAAACATACCTATATCCAATTCCTAGTAAAGTCTACTTCATTCACTTTTCCGAGTGAGTTCTCATCTGTAAAACTCAACACAGAGTTTTCCTCTTGAGGAGTTTTCCTCTTGAGAGAAACTGAGAATACATGCTTATATTTAACCTACCAGAATGTGAGTCCCATGACAGCAGGAAATTATTAAATCCTAAGCACCCAGAACTTTGTCTGGGACACAGTACGTATTTAAATGTTTTTCAATTCTTCTCATCCTTTTTCCAAGGGTGAATGTAAACTATGCAATCTGACACTTTTTTTCTTCTCTTCCTCCAACCCCAATTGAGAAGATGCACAAACATTATTATGGAAGTCTGCTGAATGCAAATATTGTGGAGGCAAAAAGATTGAGAACCTCTAGCCTAGCACACAGGACAAATGCAGCTCAAGTACTCAACCAGCAATTAGTCTTCAATAGGAGAAAAAGCTTCAATTTATTCTAAGTAGAACTTTAGTCCTGATGGCATTCTAAGGTTTTCTCAAACCTTCACAACATTAAAGCTTATGGCCTGTATTGAAATGTCAATGAGTCAGGAAGCAAATGGCTCTTTGGTGAAGACATGGCTGGAAAAAAGTGCAGCTCTTGGTTTAAAATGGCACAGACTTCTTGAAATAGTTTAACCTCTGTATCCGAGTCTGGATGACTGTCTTTGACCTAAAAGGCTCAATAAAGATTTGTGACTGAAAGGAGAAAAACTTCCTCCTCACAATTAACCCTTACCTTCTTAACCTTTCTGGGGAATCATCAAATCCTGAATGTTTATGATCTCCCTTCTTTGTTCACTAAGCCAGTAGTTACTTGTGGTCATATTTATTTAGTAACGTCTACAAGCTTTGTGATATACCAGTATGAACCTGATGCTATTATTCATCTTCAAGTCCCTGAATGATGCAAATGGTTAATACGCTCAACTGCTAACTGAAAGGCTGGAGGTTGGAATCAATCCGAGGTGCCGTGAAAAAAATGCCTAGTAATCTACTTCCAAAAAAATCAACCACTGAAAACTTATGGAGTATAATTCTACTCTGACACAAATAGGGTCACCATGAGTGGGAACTGACTCAACACACAACTAACTGGTTTTGTTTTATTCTGGTTTATTATCCACCTTAACCTGTATGATTCATTCTCTAATAAGCCTGATCTGTTTTACCTAGAAGGTCTTGTCATCTATTTTCAATAGTTATATGGTGGCTCCCTTTAAATTTGGTGTTGTATTAAATAATGCTGATAGGTTTTCTGATGTATGTTTGCTCTGTGGGGTGTGGCTTTGCAGATTGTTGGCTTCATTTAAAGGGTAACAAGGTATGATCATTTTGTTGGGGAATCTTTAGGTAATGTCTCTAGGACTGCTTAGATTTCTCAGAAAGGATATTCTTCTATTGTGCATGAGAATACACATCTGCTGCCAGCATTATGGGAACTAAGTGGGAAACAAAGTTCGGGGGGAGGGGATGTCACAATATTCAGGATGTATGTCCATGTTCACTCAATCCTCTCTCCTGGTGTCCCCCAGTCCAGAGATTATTTTATCCTCTTCACTTTTGACAGGATGGGACAGAGAAAGTCAATTAGTTCTGAAGAATGAGGGAGGGGTATGAAGAAATTCTTGCAGAGATTCTCAACCAATAGTTCAGCTTTTAGGCATTTCTCAAGGGGTCTACAGCTGATAGTTACTGAGACTTTTAAAAGGTTCTGCAGTGATACCAAGAAACAGCTCTGTTTTTCCTACTGCCAGTTTAAGATTCAGCTTTCTTCAGTAGCTAAATCAATTAAAATTCATCTTTCAGCTTTTCATTTTCCAAAATACTTTTTCCTCTCTTTTTCATTGTGGGTTTGTGCCCCTAAAAAACAAAACAAAAAAAAGACCTCAAGTTTGGTAGATTTTGAGCTGAGAAGAAAATGTGCATATTTAAGCTATCATCTTTACCTGAAAGTTATAAAAAGTACTTTCCTCAGTAATCTCCTCAAAAAAGGTATACTTGTGATATGTTCTCTGAATCCTTACTTATTTTAAAATACCTATTTTTCATATTGAAAAATAAAGGATATTTTAGTTGGGTATAATATTCCTAAGCCAGGGTCTTTTCTATGCTGTAGTCTGAAAATTCTCGGATTCTACTTTATTTGCATTTGGTTTGGTTTTCTTTCTAGAAGAAAAAATTAAAAATTTTTTTTTTTGTTCTTGATGTCTAGAGGAATTGTTCTGTTTTATTAATCCTATCTGAAAGTCAATGAGTTTTTCCAACACGTTAAAGCTTTCCTAAGAACAGTGAAAACCAACTCCCCTATTATTTCTTTTAAAGTTATCTTTCCTTTGTCTACTTTTCTTTTTGTGAAACCTCTATTATCTTTTTACATGTGAAAATCTCTTGGATCTTCCCTCCACATCTCTTATTATTTTCCTCATGCCTTTTTGCTACGTATTTTGAGATACTTCTTCCATTTATTCCTTTGAGTCACAAATTTGGTTCTTAGTAGAAACCATTCTTTCACTTTGAAAGCTAAAATGTTTTATATATTTTTTTTTTAAATCACTCTTTTTAATTCAATGGAAACTTTCTCTTCTAATTTAATATCCTCAAGTGCCTCTTACTATTTTTCAGTAAGCACAGTCATCTGCCACCTGTCCTCGGTGATTGTTTTTGGTCTTCCTCCCTAGATGGCTAATCCTTTTCCTTTGTACACTCATGGCTCTGTTTATTCTCAATAATCAGGTCAAAGGATTAGGGTCAGTGGTCTGCTAGTAAATGGGCAACCAACTGATGGAGGGGGAGAGCTTAGAAGAGAAGCCCGGTGTGTCACATTTGCCCATGTCTGATTTGAAACTACCAATGTTGTATCACGAAAAATGGATTAGGAAGAGATACACACAATGGCTCTCATGAGGATAGTACAGGCCCAATACACAGGACCCTTAAAGAAGTTTCACAATAATCTCAACCTTACCTAGTCCTTGAATCCTGTCTCAATTTCCTAAATCAAAATTGATTTCTTCTTTCTCTGCTCTCAACACATTTTGCTTATATCTTATATCTTTATTTAGCACTTATTTTACCCTGTCCTGTATGTACTTAGTTCTTTACATGTTTATTTATCTTAAGATGTAAACTTCTTAAGGGCAGGGAAAAGAAATTATTTATCTTTGATTTCCTTCTACAGCCTACACCAATTATATGTTTAGTGGCTTTAAATAGTGAATTTTTAAAGGTCACAGCTCAGTCAAAATATCATATTACAACCTATAAAGGTATAAAATACTTGACTAAATTCAGTAGGAAAAGAGAAGTGTAAATAATGGCATACTTCCTGTGCTGAATCAAGTTTTTATCAGAAATTTGTAACTTTTCAGAAGAGAAGAGAATTCTGAAAACTTCTTTTTATGGGACTGGAGGCTAAGGTTAGCAAGATAGCAGAAAAGTAAGTCCAAAATGTTCACTATAGGCCAACCGAAAATATAGTGTTCTTCATTTTCCTTCCATTTCAGAATCAAAATATCTTCTTCCTCATTTTCTGTTTATTTTTCAGAATCAAAGGAAAATAAATTTTCAACATCAGAATTTAGCAAGTTGACAAGAAGAACAAATTCTTGTGTATCCTATTTAACTTTAGACAAAACCATTTCAATGTTCAAATCTAAGACTCTTTAGGAAAACTGTCCGTTATTGCTAGGTACCATCAGCTCCATTCTGACTCATACCGACCCTATGTACAACAGAATAAAACACCACCTAGTCCTGCACCATCCTCACGACCATTGCTATGTTTGAGCCCATTGCTGCAGCCACCGTGCTAATCCATCTCATTGAGGGTCTTCCTCTTTTTCACCGACCCTCTACTTTACCATGCATGATGTCCTTCTCCAGGGACTAGTACCTCCTGATAACATGTCCAAAGTATGTGAGATGAAGTCTCACCATTCATTTACATTTCTAAGGAGCATTCTGACTGTACTTCTTCCAAGACAGATTTGTTCGTTCTTCTGGCAGTACATGATATATTCAATATTCTTTGCCAATACCATGATTCAAAGGCATCAATTCTTCTTCAGTTATCCTTATTCACTGTCTAGCTTTCACATGCGTATGAGCTGATTGAAAATACCACGGCGTGGCTCAGGCACACCTTAGTCCTCAAAGTGACATCTTTGCTTTTTAACACTTAAATGAATGTCTGCAGCTGTTTTTTCTCATTTTGAGTCATGCCACATCAGCAAATGAAGGTTCCAAAAGCTTTATTCCATCCATGTCATTAAGGTCGACACTACTTTGAGGAGACAGCTCTTCCCCCGTTTTATTTTGAATGCCTTCCTGCCTGAGGGGCTCATCTTCCAGCAGTGTATCAGACATTGTTCCTCTGCTATTCATAAGGTTTTCACTGGCCAATTTTTTTCAGAAGTAGACCACCAGGTCCTTCCTCCTAGTCTGTCTTAGTATGGAAACTCTGCTGGAATCTGTCCACGATGGGTGACCGTGCTGATATTTGAAATACCAGTGGCATAGCTTCCAGCATGATATAATACGCAAGCCACCACAGTACGACAAAACTGACAGACATGGTAGAAAACTGGCCTAGTCTATAAATAAATTAGAATTTTGGATAATAAACATATATATTAGAAAAATTTAATGCTGTCATAAAAATGGGCACTTGCCTATAAAGAGTGCCTAGGCTAGCTAGACAAATGGGAAGCAGATGGGTAATTCCAAAACGGCAAAATGACCCAGCCTCAAACATATGAAGAAGATCCTAGATTAGCTTTAGTTGCCACTTCCTGCTGTCTCTTTCAGGCACATGTATCAAGCAGTCAAAGTTGATACAGTTTAATATATCTAAGACCCGCTATGGGGAAAAATTGAAAAGTAGAAGAAGAGTAATCTCAAGAAAAAGAACAGGAGAGAGTAGCCATTCTGAAAAGAGTTGATGTGAAAATAACACGAGGGACTAAAATAAGAGGTTCAAAACCAAAAACCAAACCCATTGCCATTGAGTCGATTTCAACTCATAGCGACCCCATAGGACAGAGTAGAACTGCCCCACATGGTTTCCAAGGAGTGCCTGGTGGATTTGAACTGCCAACCTTTTAAGTTAGCAGCTGTAGCGCTTAACCACTATGCTACCAGGGTTTAGACATTAAGAATGGCAATTAGAGGTATGTAAATTTGAAGTCCTTATAGAGAGTATAACAATATATAGCACACCTTGATTGGAACTTTTATTATTTATGAATGTGAATCCTGGTGCAGTTGAAAGAGTACTAAAACAGGAAACAGGAATTCAAAACCCTAGGTTCAATCCCTGGCTTATTTTACTGGACATTTGGCCTTATCAGTTGTTCTAGACTTTATATTCCTTACATGTCAAATGAAGGCCCGTCTAACAATTTATGGCAATAAAAAAAAAAAATCATGTTCCTATCTGGTATATACATAAGAAATAAATTATGGTGTCCATGCTGATAATTACCTACCCAAAAAGAAATATATTAAATGTATCACATTACAATATTTAGATTTTAAGTAAATTTCTGAGTTTTAAGCGGATTCCCTTCTCTAGAGAATTTGAAGATTTTTCTATTGTTGCTAAATGTACCGCACATAGTAATTAACCCCAATTAGAAAATTTAAATGCCACATTTTCTAATATTATGTGACATTTTACCATATGAGCATATATACATACACACAGAGATATACGTGTGCGTGTATGTACATGTGTGTTTTTTATATACCTATATATACACATGAAAACCCTGGTAGCATAGCGGTTAAGTGCTACGGCTGCTAACCAAGAGGTCGGCAGTTCAAATGTGCCAGGCGCTTCTTGGAAACTCTATGGGGTAGTTCTACCCTGTCCTACAGGGTCGATAAGGTCGGAATCGACTTGTCGGCGGTGGGTTTGGTTTGGTTTTTGGATATATACACACATATATAAATGTGTACGTATATGAAATACCCCATACACATACAAAGTTTGTTACGAAGGCTCACTGAAGTTTTCAGCTGTTTTCTCCTTCTCCTTTCTGTTTCATATCACTTTCATAGAAACATAAGTGAAGCAGACATAAAATCATATGGAAATCTTGAGAGTCCATTTCACAGCTTGCTACAATTTTTAATTAAAACTTTAGAAAGGACAAAAGGCCAAAATGTTAAGTTCATAATAGAGTAAACTGGTTACCTGGGTACATGTATAGATATCCAAGGTAATCCCTTCTCACCAATACTATGGATAAGATTCCTGTTATTAATTCAACAAACAATTATTGTACCTATTAAGTTTTAGTTTCTAGGAATACAATAAAAAAGCAATAAACTAAATGGTTTCTGGCTTCATGAAACCGAGAGATATTAATAATCACACAAGAATAAAATTTCAATCATGTTAAGGTTGTGTTTAATTTTATATTTTTAGAAATTCAAAATTTCAGAAAAAGGAATCTGATGTTTCATTAGTTTTCATTTTAAGATCACAAATAGAAGACGTTCTTCATTTCCCTTGGCATCACTGATAAAACCCTGTAACACTAAAGTTTTGAAAGCATGTTCATATCAGCTATCTCCAGTTGGTCTTATGGTAACCATGTATTGCGAATTCTGAGGTGAGAAATTACTTTGTAAATGCATGTAGCAGCACAACTACATAAAGCTGACCTGAGTATATATATAGCTCCTAATATGCCTATGTGAGTCATTTCATGTATTAAAGCACTTTAAACTGATATAGAAAGCACCTGAAATTTGTAAGGGAATATCTAACCTTCATATATCCCAAGTTCAGTAGTGCAGAATGTATAGAGGGGCTTCTGGCTTTCACCTGAATTTCTACTAAGCCTCACATAAATCCTGTAATTTTCCTAATATCACACGTTGACTATGTCTTCAATACTCACTACTCTATTTTTCACTTGATGAGAATTTTTCTACTTCCTCAACACATTCGCTGATAACTTTGCCTTTTTTCTAAAATAATACATATGTATTAATAAAATGGGATGCCTGGGTGGCACAAACAGTTAAGTTCTGGGCTACTAATCGAAAGTTGGTGGTTCAAACTCACCCAGAGGCACCTCAAAGGAAGGCCTGTGGGTCTGCTTCCAAAAGATTGCGGCCTTGAACACCCTATGGAGCAGTGCTACTCCACACACATGAGGTCGCCATGAGTCAGAATAGACTCAATGGCAAGTAACAACAATATTCATAAAACAGATCGAAATCAGGTGCTAAATTTCACATGTTACTCTTTCATTTATCCAAAGTGTCATTTTTCAAATGAAAAACCATCACTTTCTTAGACATTACCATTTTCACTAATACAGTTAACATCTAGTTTTCTGAAATTTTCAGAGCAATTTTTCATGAAGATACAGTTTTTATCATGCAAGAAGAGTTTCTGTATATACCAGTATCATTGACTCTCAGAAACCAGAAAACCGGGTACGCTAATGTTCTGCCTATATGCATTGTTCCAAAACACTTAATACAAAGAATATTCCACATAGTTGAATTCCTCATTCAACAAAGGAACAGATTATCAAATTCATGATATATCTGAGTCACTCATGAATACTTAAAATTATGAATGTCAATAGTCAATGATACTCTAAATATATTCATAAATATAATACAGGGCAAAGTCTTCATTTCAAAATTTAAAAAATGTACATTATGATAAAATATACACATAATAACTTCAACACATTAAAATATTTCAATGCATACAAACCTGTAAAGCCATCGGGATAGACTTCAGAAAGAAATTTAGTGTTGATGTCTCCTTTTATAAAACGTGAGTGGGTTATCACCTCTCGAAGTAAACAAATATTATGTGTAACACCTAAAAATATAATGATTATCAGATTAAATGGGAGAAAAATAAGTTAAAAAAATCTAATTCTTATAATCCGGAAAGCTTTTTCATCGATGTTCTATGATCTAGAAAGAACCACGCAAGATTACTTACCTCAAGTAACAACAAAAACACCTGGAATTCAGGTAGTAGTAAAGCACGAAATGAAGCTTTAAAAGCTTGTGATTTCCCAGGTAATTGAATGGGGAAAATAAATGTCTTTTCTTTCCATAAATAATGGTAGAGCAACTGAATATCCATGGGGGGGCAGAGGGAATGAGCCTCAGATCTAACTCACCATACACAAAAATTAACTCAAAGTGGATCACAAAACTAAACGTAAAACCTGAAACTACAAAACTTCTAGAGAAAATATAGGAGAAAAACTTCTGTAACCGTGGGGAAGGACAGGCAGCAGATTCTTAGGCAGTACACAAAAACCATAAACCATAAAAAGAAAACAAATTATATGTCATCAAAAAAATTTTTTTAATGCCTACTCTTCAAACGACACAGATAAGAAAATGACATGGCAAGTTAGACTGAGAGAAAATATTCACAACACATATATCAAAGAACTTGTATCCAGAATATATAAAAAACCCTTAGAAACCAATGAAAAAAATGGGCAAAAGATTTGAACAGACATTTCACAAAAGAAGATACACCAATGGCCAGTAAGCACATGAAAAGGTGTTCAATATCATTATTGCTATGGATTGAACTGTGTCCCCCCCAAAACACGTATTGTAAATTCTAACCACTATACCTGTGGATACAATCCCATTTGGGAATATGGGTTTTGTTGGGTTAATGAGGCCATATCCATGTAGGGTATGTCTTAAGATATAAAAGAGCAGACTCAGCACAGAAGAAGACAGATGGGGGGGGGGGGGGTGGGAGAGTACTAACACTATCCGAAGACCAAGGAGGCAAATCAATCTACAAGCTCAATGCCAAAGATGGCTGGCTAGAGAAGCTGAGACAAGGATTTTCCCCCAGAGCAGACACTGAGAGCCTTCCCCTGGAGCTCGTACCCTGGATTCAGGCTTCTCGCCTCCTAAACTGTGAGAAAACACATTTCTGTTGGTTGAAGCCACTACTTGTGGCATTTCTGTCATAGCAGCATTAAGAAGCTAAGACAATTAGCATCAGAGAAGTACAATGAGATAGCCTTACACACCAAGTTAAGTGGCGAAAAGTGAAAGGGCTGATAACACCAAGTGACGATGGGCCTGTGGAATAACCGAAACTGTCACACACTGTAGCGGGAAAATAAAACAGCACAACCACTTTGGAATAGGTCGGCAGTCTCTTAAAAAATTAAATATATACTCGTCATATGACCCAGCCATTTCACGCCTAAGTATTTACCCAAGTTAAATAAAAACATATATCCATACAAAGATTTGTAAACAAATGTTAATGGAAGCTTTATTAGCAATAAACAAAAACTAGAGACAAACCTGAATACCCATCAACGGGTGAATGGATAAACATAATGCCGTCTTTCCATACCACGGAATTCTACTCAGCTATGAAAAGAAACGAATGACTAACAGGCGAAACGAGGATGAATCTCAAAATAATTACGCTGAATGTGATTAACTCACTGAACTGCACACTAAAGACTGGTTGAAGCAGCAAGTTTTTATTGTGATATCTATTTTAGCATAATAAAAAATATTTATGCTCAATTAAAGAAGCAAGATGAAAATAATGCAGACTGTTTGAGTCCATTAATACGAAATTTTATAAAATGCAAGCCCACCTACAGTGACAGCAGGCAGACCACACGGCTGCAGGAACACAGGGGCAGAGGGAGAATGAATGGCAAAGAGGAATGAGAAAACTTTGGAGGTGGTGGAAATGTTCAGCATCTTGATAGTGGTGATGGTTTCATAGGTTATCACCTATATGGCAAAACTCATTAAATTGCACACTTTAAATGTTTAAAAAAAAAAAAAAGCACATAATCAAGAAGAAATTGAGCCTAGGACACAATGACTACTTCAAAGTACTGGTAACTGACAGAAATAAAAAGTATTGAGAAAGTTGTAGGATACAAAAAAGTTTTACACAGAAGGAGGTATCTGATCTTGATCTTCCAAATTACAAAGTTGATAATGGAAATAAAAGGTGATGTGAGAAGGCATTTCGAATCCAGGGAAAGTGTGAGTTAGACCAAGGTTCCGTAAGGAGAGCAGGGTGACTGGAGCAAAACAGTGTAAGCAAATGGCGAGGTTTGTTAATTCCTTTCAGTCTCCTTAGCCCACTTCTACACGCTTCTAATCTGTGCCATTATGCTGCACAATAAATCTACAAAGCCTGGTTCCTGATCTTGCCATTCAAGTCTCATAAAATTCTCACTTCTATAAGATAAAATATAATGTAAGCAAAGCATAGGTGCCAGAACCAGACACTCAAGTTCAAGTATCAGACCTGCCTCTTAAGTGGTTTTAACATCTCCAAGTTTTAGTTTCCTCGTTGAAAAAGGGTGATGATAACAAAATCTACTCTGCATGATTATCATGATGCTCAATTGAGATAATGCTTAGTGCAATGACAGGCACTTAAAAAGGTATGTTATTATTATGCTCATTATTACCTTTTTGTATAGGGAAAACACAGGCCATTAAGTCCTCACGTAGATAACAAACGTCAGACAAAGCTGTATTGCATCGGAAGCCTCAGTACTGACCTCCCTAACTTACAGTCTCATGTTCTGTAAGAATGGAGCTCCATAAATCTAATTTTACACCTGTTTCTATCTAGAGGGTATATTCACACTGTAAGGCAGAAGTAGGCAAACTATGGCCTGTGGGCCAAATGTGGTCTGCTACCTATTTTAGTAAATAAAGTTTTATTTGAACACACCCATTCTCACGTTTTTACGTGTTTTTCTGTGGCTGTGTTCATGCTCTAATAGTGTTGAGTAGAAGCAACAAAGACCGTATAATCCGCAAAGATAAAATATTTACTATCTGGCCCTTTACAGAAAAGTTTGCTAACATCTGCTATAAAGTATTAATAACGTTAATATTCTGAGCTAACTAACCTGTATCTATGAGCATGTATTCTACACTTACAGCTAGATATTACGAGAAGGAAGATAAGAGCACACAATATGGTACCTGCTTTGGGAAATTTTCAGTAAGAAGTTATGGATTAAGAAAATCCCAACGAATAAAAAAGGGAGCTAAAAATAAGAAAATTGTGATACACAGACACTGAATAATTTACCTAAGCTTTAGCATATTAAAAAATATGCAAGTAATACATATACAAAATTCAAATTGTGACAGACTACCAGTTTCTCCTAAAACCCACTCTTCTTTTCTTTTCCATAGTAATAGGTTTTTAGCCGGACACAAAACCACCCATTTACAGACTCCATTTCCTCAAATGTCTTATAGCTAGACACAACAAACTGACTAATTTCTAGACAACGGAATGTAAGTTAAAGTGATGTATCCAACTCCTATCTCATCTTCTTTAAAGGAAATTGCTTGCCTTGACTTCCTTTCTTGCCTTCTTCCTCTGGGCTTCCTGATATGGCAGGAATTCAGCTTTGACCAAGTAGAAGTAGAGCAACAAGATGAAATATCTCATGAAAATAATCTCATGAAGCAGAACTGGCCCATCAACATGGATCGGCCAGACTGTTACATCAGGGGTAGAAAAATTACTATCTGATTTGGGAATCTTTGTTACAACAGCATACCCTGTACCCTAACTAACATGTGTATATGGAGAAGGGGGAAGGATATCTCTTCAGTATGATCTCCCACCTCTAAGCTAATCAATGATAATAGCTTAATACATCTTCCAGGCATTTTTCTACATAACTCTTTATACTAGGTCACATTAGCCACCATTTACAAAATTCTGAGCATCTCTATTCCTCACTCAGGAGATACAACATGCCTACATTTTTATAAAAACCAATTCCCAGTCTATTCAACTACCTATAAACATTTAGAGAAAGATCTAAACTTCAAACATTAATACTACTCCTTTAGCTATGCAAACATCCAGTGGAAGAAGTTATCATATATAGATGATGCTGTGATAAATACCTTTTATACTACATGTCCATGACAAATGCACAATTCTCAACCTTGCTTGGCAGGTAATGACTTAGCCCATATTCAATAACCAATGTACCTAAGAGTTTTCATAATTAAGTACATTTCTAGGAGGAAAAAAGTTTCGATGGTGCCACTATATCTAATAAATCATTGCAAAAATGTGGCAAATACTTAAATTTTAGTTTACATTTGGATATATGAAAATGAACAATTGAAGGCATTATGCTAGGAAACTTAGACAAACTAGGTAGGCAAGAATTTAAGACTCGTTATAAAAATTCAGGCTATAAAAATGAAATGAATCCCTTTGTCAAATGCTTAACGAACAGACAAAACTATAGCAGTTGTGAAGAAGAAAAGAGATATGGTTTGTTAGAGGTTCATATGCATAGGAAATGAAAGATTTCATGCTGGGATAGAAAACAAAGGAAGACACCAAAGGACACAGAGATGGGTAGCTGAGGTTTGGGTAATATTATGGAAAAACTTAAATATTTAAGAACTCATTGTTGTGAAAAGTGAATAAATGCCACAGTATATCTATGAAGAGAAGTGACAGAAGGACACTATGACCAAAACGTATACGCGCAAAGGAGAGAAAGGAGCCAGATGGGGCTGAAAAGTCAAATGGGTTTGGTTAACATTTTGAAGGTCAGAGTAGCAGGGACAGGCGTTTGGGAACCATGGTTTTAGAAACCTCTAGGTCAAATGGCTTAACAAAATGTATTAAGAAAACGTTCTACATCCCACTTTGGTGAATGGCGTCTGGGGTCTTAAATGCTAGCGAGCGGCCATCAAAGATGCATCAATTGATCTCAACTCACCTGGAGCAAAGAAGAAGGAAGAACACCAAAGACATATGGTAAAGATGTGCCCAAGAGACAGAAATGGCCATATAAACCAGAGACTACATCAGCGTGAGACCGGAAGAACTAGATGGTGCCTGGCTACCACCAATGACTGCCCTGACAGGAAACACAACAGAGAATCCCTGGAGGAGCAGGAGAACTGTGAAATACAGATCTCAAATTCTTGTAAAGAGACCAGACTTAAATGGTCTGACTGAGACTACAGGGACCCCAGAGGTCATGGTCCCCAGACCCTTTGTTAGCCCAAGACTAGAACCATTCCCAAAGCCAACTCTTCAGACAGGGATTGGACTGGACTATAAGACAGACAATGGTACTGGTGAGGGGTGAGCTTCTTGGCTCAAGTAGACACGTGAGACTATGGGCAACTCCTGTCTGGAGGTGAGATGAAAAGGAAGAAGGGGACAGAAGCTGGTTGAATGGACACGGGAAATACAGGATGGAGAAGAGCAATCTGCTGTCTCATTAGGGGAGAGCAGCTAGGAGTACCTACCAAGATGTGTATAACTTTTTCTATGAGAGACTGTCTTGATTTGTAAACTTTCACTTAAAGCACAAAAAATAATTAAAAAAAAAAAACAGGTTTGGCTAAGAGTTTTATTGTCCATAGACAGATTTTACTTTATCTAAGAACTAAAGTATGTGAAACAGGAAAGATATGTTAAAAAAAAAAATACCGCGGGGGAGCCAAGATGGCAGATAGACAAGACACTTCCGGTGAGCCCTCTTTACAACAAAGACCCGAAAAAACAAGTGAAACGAGTACATTTGTGACAAGCTGGGAGCCCTGAGCTTCAAAGGAACGCTAAGAAAATGAACTGAGGGGCAGGGGGAGGAAGAGACGGTTCAGAAGGGGAGAGGAGCTAATGGACGTGAATCACACGGAACCCTCAGGGACCACTCCAGGAGCGGTGGCGGTGGGCTGGTACTAGTGTTTGGCCACAGTTTCCTCATGGAGAAGCAGCCAGCCACACAGCCTACTCACAACTCCAGAACCTGAGGAGAACGCACTCTCAGCAAAAGCTAAGTACTTATGTATATTTTAATACACCCTCACACCCACAAACCAGCTTCAGCGCCTAAATTCCCTGGGCCTGAGATATACACTGTTGAGCACCTAGAGCCATCCTCTTGGCCTTGGGGAAGGAAAAAATTTGCATTTGGGGGAAAAGATAATTTGCTAGCTCCACTAACCCGGGGAGCTCAGGACAGAAGCAGCTCCTGTCCAGGCATAAACCATCTGTGGACTTTGAGCACCATTCCCTTCTGCATGGACCTGTGTGGGCCTATTTCAGGAGAATCGGCCGTTGTAAGCAAACTCCACCATTTCAGCTGTGCAGTGGAGAGGTGGGCATTTGATGTTTGACATTGCTTTGTATATTAAACAAGGTCCTCACCTACCCACATCAGGGGCCTAAGGACTGGCACCTCCACTCAGGTCACCAAGCCACCCGCGACAGGGGTCCAAACATAACTGGTACCTCCCAGTCCTTACAACAAAAAACTCTGGGTGCCCATGGTCCATCTCCAGAACCCACCCACCTACATGCTCTAGCGAACAGGGACGTGCTTTCCTCAGAGACACTCGGGGGTCAGTTCTCAGCCTCCTGCCTTGTTTGACGTGTGACCCCTGCTGCAATCAAATACTGGTATATACATCTATCACCCCTGCCCCTCTAAGACTGTAGGACGGAGCCTGTACCACACACTTGATGATCAGCTACCTGGAAACCTAAGCTGAATTCATACAAGAAAACTGACTGGACTCCTAGACTGATATACCTGATAACAGCTCTAGGCCTCTGGGGACAGGACGTCAGAGCTCCGAATACAAACATAATCAAGCTAGCTCACTCACGCAACACGTAGGGGTAAAACAAAACAAAATAAAGCAAGAAGCTACAACACAGTAAGCAAGCATAAACTAATGCAATAACTTATTGATGGATCAGAGACCACAGTCAACATCAAGTCACATAAAGAAACAGACCACGATCACCTCAACAAGTGGAAAAACATACCTTGCTCATGGATGTTGTTGTTGTTGCTAGGTGCCATCGAGTCGGTTCCGACTCATAGTGACCCTATGCACAACAGAACGAAACACTGCCCGGTCCTGAGCCATCCTTACAATCGTTATGCTTGAGCTCATTGTTGCAGCCACTGTGTCATTCCACCTCGTTGAGGGTCTTCCTCTTTTCCACTGACCCTGTACTTTGCCAAGCACGATGTCCTTCTCCAGGGACTGATCCCTCCTGACGACATGTCCAAAGTATGCAAGATGCAGATTCGCCATCCTTGCCCCTAAGGAGCATTCTGGTTGTACTTCTTCTAAGACAGATTTGTTCATTCTTTTGGCAGTCCATGGTATATTGAATATTCTTCACCAACACCACAATTCAAAGGCGTCAATTATTCCTCAGTCTTCCTTATTCATTGTCCAACTTTCACATGTATATGATGTGATTAAAAATACCATGGCTTGGGTCAGGCACACCTTAGTCTTCAGGGTGACATCTTTGCTTTTCAAAACTTTAAAGAGGTCCTTTGCAGAAGATTTGCCCAACGCAATGCGCCTTTTGATTTCTTGACTGCTGCTTCCATGGCTGTTGATTGTGGATCCAAGTAAAAGGAAATCCTTCACAACTTCAATCTTTTCTCCATTTATCATGTTGTTGCTCACTGTCCAGTTGTGAGGATTTCTGTTTTCCTTATGTTGAGGTGCAATCCAAACTGAAGGCTGTGGTCTTTGCTCTTCATTAGTAAGTGCTTCAAATTCTCTTCACTTTCAGCAAGCAAGGTTGTGTCATCTGCATAATGCAGGTTGTTAATGAGTCTTCCTCCAATCCTGATGCCCTGTTCTTCTTCACATAGTCCATTTTCTCCTATTATTTGCTCAGCATACAAACTGAATAGGTACGGTAAAAGAATACAATGCTGACACACACCCTTCCTGACTTTAAACCACTCAGTATCCTCTTGTTCTGTACAAACAAGTACCTCTTGATCTATGTAAAGGTTCCCCATGAGCACAATTAAGTGCTCTGGAATTCCCATTCTTTGCAATGTTATCCATAGTTTGTTTTGATCTACACAGTCGAATGCCTTTGCATAGTCAATAAAACACAGGTAAACATCCTTCTGGTATTCTCTGCTTTCAGCCAGGATCCATCTGACATCAGCAGTGACATCCCTGGTTCTACATCCGCTTCTGAAACCAGCCTTAATTTCTGGCAGTTCCCTGTTGATATACTGCTGCAGCCATTTTTGAATGATCTTCAGCAAAATTTTGCTTGTGTGTGATATTAATGATATTGTTCTATAACAATATAGAACAATGCTCATGGATAGGAAGACTTAACATTATAAAAATGTCTATTCTACCAAAACCGATCTATGTATTTAATGCAATTCCGATCCAAATCCCAACAATATTCTTGAATGAGATGGAGAAACAAATCACCAACTTCATATGGAAGAGAAAGAGGTCCTGGATAAATAAGGCATTACTGAAAAAGAAGAACAAAGTGGGAGGTCTTACTTTACCTGACTTTAGAGCCTATTATACCTCCACAGTAGTCAAAACAGCCTGGTACTGGTACAAAAACAGATACGTAGACCAATGGAATAGAATTGAGAATCCAGACATAAATCCATCCACATATGGGCAGTTGATATTTGACAAAGGCCACAAAACAGTTAAATGGGGAAAAGACAGTCTTTTGAACAAATGATGTTGGCATACCTGGATATCCATCTGCAAAAAATGAAACAAGACCCATACCTCACTCCATGAACAAAAACAAGCTCAAAATGGATCAAAGACCTAAATATAAAATCTATAACGATAAAGATCATGGAAGAGAAAATAGGGACAACGTTAGGAGCCCTAATACATGGCATAAACACTATACGAAACATTATTAAGAATGCAGAAGAAAAACTAGATAACTGGGAGCTCCTAAAAATCAAACACCTATGCTCATCCAAAGACTTCACCAAAAGAGTAAAAAGGCTACCTACAGACTGGGAAAAAATTTTTAGCTACGACATTTCCGATCAGCGTCTGATGTCTAAAATCTGTATGATACCGCAAAAACTCAACTACAAAAAGACAAATAACCCAATTAAGAAATGGGCAAAAGATATGAATGAATACACACTTCACTAAAGAAGACATTCAGGTAGCTAACAGATACATGAGGAAATGTTCATGATCATTAGCCATTAGAGAAATGCAGATCAAGACTACGATGAGATTTCATCTCACTCCAACAAGGCTGGCATTAATCCAAAAAACACAAAATAATAAATGTTGGAGAGGCTGTGCAGAGACTGGAACACTTATACGTTCTATTGGGTCGCTATGAGTCAGAATCGACTCGACAGCGCTGGGCTGGGTTTACACTGCTGGTAGGAATGTCAAATGGTATAACCACTTTCGAAATCGATTTGGCACTTCCTTAAAAAGCTAGAAATAGAACTACCATACGATCCAGCAACCCCACTCCTAGGAATATATCCCAGAGAAATAAGTGCCTTTGCACGAACAGATATATGCACACCCATGTTTACTGCAGCTCTGTTTACAATACCAAAAAGATGGAAGCAACCAAGGTGCCTATCAACGGATGAATGGATAAATAAATTATGGTATATTCACACAATGGAATACTACGCATTGTTAAAGAACAATGAGGAATCTGTGAAACATTTCGTAACATGGAGGAACCTGGAAGGCATTATGCTAAGTGAAATCAGTCAGTTGCAAAAGGACAAATATTGTATAAGACCACTATTATAAGAACTTGAGAAATAGTTTCAACTGAGAAGAAAACATTCCTTTCTGGTTATGAGAGGAGGGAGGGAGGGAGGGTGGGAGAGGAGTATTCACTAATTAGTAGATAAGAACTACTTTAGGTGAAGGGAAAGAGCACACAATACAGGGGAGGTCAGCACAACTGGACTAAACCAAAAGCAAAGAAGTTTCCTCAATGAACTGAATGCTTTGAAGGTCAGTATAGCAGGGACAGGGGTTTGGGGACCATCATTTCAGGGGACAACTGGCATAATAAAATCTATTAAGAAAACATTCTGCATCCCACTTTGAAGAGTGGCATCTGGGGTCTTAAACACTAGCAAGCAGCCATCTAAGATGCATCAATTGGTCTCAACCCACCTGGATCAAAGGAGAATGAAGAACACCAAGGACACAAGGTGATTACGAGCCCAAGAGACAGAAAGGTCCACATGAACCAGAGACTACATCATCCTGAGACCAGAACTAGATGGTGTCCAGCTACAACCAATGACTGCCCTGACAGGAACACAACAGATAACCCCTGAGGGAGCAGGAGAGCAGTGGGATGCAGACCCCAAATTCTCATAAAAAGACCAGACTTAATGGTCTGACTGAGACTGGAAGGACCCCAGTGGTCATGGCCCCCAGACCTTCTGTTGCCCCAGGACAGGAACCATTCCCAAAGCCAACTCTTCAGACATGGATTGGACTGGACAACGGGTTAGAGAGGGATGCTGGTGAGGAGTGAGCTTCTTGGATCAGGTGGACGCTTCAGACTATGTTGGCATCTCCTGCCTGGAGGGGAGATGAGAGGATAGAGGGGGTTAGAAGCTGGTGAAATGGACATGAAAAGAGAGAGTAGAGGCAGAGAGCAGGCTGTCTCATTAGGGGGAGAGTAATTGGGAGTATGTGACAAGGTGTATATAAGTTTTTATGTAAGAGACTGACTTGATTCGTAAACTTTCGCTTAAAGCACAATAAAAGTATATAAAAAAAGTAAAAACCAACCCCATTGCCGTTGACTCCACTCCAACTCATGGTGACCCCGTGTGTGACACAGTAGAACTGCTCTATAGGGTTTTCTAGGTTAAGATCTTTACGAAAGCAGATCACCAAGTCTTTCTTCTGTGGAGCCACTGCGTGGGTTCAAACCACTAACCTTTAGGTTAGCAGCTGATCACAAATTGCATGCACTACCCAGGGACCAACTATGACTAGATTTGTGTATTTCAGGAATCATTTCAGGTCCTATGTGGGAAAGTGATTGGGAGGGCAACACTGAAGATGGGAAAAGGAGCTGAAAATTGCAGGACATAAGCTGGAAAATGACGAGGGTTTTGTCCACAGCTAGGATGTTCATGATAAAGATGGAGAAGAGTAGTTTGGATTTGAAAGACATGTAGGAGGTAAATAATAGGGCTTGGAAATTTACTGGATAAAAGGAATGAAGGAGATGAGTCAAGTATAGCACCCACATTTCTCGCTCTGAAACGTGACAGAAGATGACATTTTTAGAGACAGGAATAGGTTTAGAGAAAAAAATATGATTTATTTTGGACAAGTTTGATTTGAGATGCCTATGAGACAACTAACTAATATCTCTAAAAAATTAGAGTTCAGGACATTGATCAGGTTAGAATGTATACATCAGAATACAGAAGTTTTCTAAAGCCAATGAGGTGAGCTTGTACATGAAGAAATCCAAAACTGAATGAGAAACAGAGAAATGCAGAATAAAATTCAAAATATGAAAATTTTTCATATACACTAATAACTGAAGCTTGGAAAGGGAGGAACTGAAAAGGATGAAAATTAGAAGACCAAAGTTCAGCAGTAATTTTATTTAAAAACAAAAAAGTCATTCTTAGGTAAAAATTTCTAATTCAGAACACTTCTATTTATAAAATTTGTTGGTTAAACAATAGCTAATTTAAAAAGGCAGTCTAAGTCTAAGGATTCTTGTCCTTCCCTCCCTGGGTTAAATAAAAATAATACTGTATAAATACTTAATATTTCGTATCTACTTTACTGCCTTTTCTGTTACAGCTTAGTGCTGGTATAAATTTTCTACCTCTCTGTGTGGTCAATTCCAAAACTTTGGAAATTAGAGTCTGTCTTCAGTGAAATATAATATAGATTTCCAAAAGAGATAATGCTAATTTGAACAACAGCAACAAAAGATCAGAGCTTATGACATCTAAAATATTAAAATCCATGCGGTTTTACAGGATAAATGACGTGAGCTATATTTTTATTCTCTATTCAAAGTAGAAGAATGTGCTGTTCTACGACATGTGACTCAATGAAACCAAAGCCAAATATTAATATACATTTTGAATATTGAAGAACAGGCCCATTCAAGTAGACAAATAAAGCACAGATTTTTAAAAATCTTTCTACTTGAATAGTGAATAGAGCATGAAAATAGAGATTTTGGTCTTGCTAAATAATGTTTCAGGAATAAAATTAATACACAAAAGTATTTTCTTTCAAATGTTCCCTGAATCAAGTATCACAGATTACTATGTAAAACCAAGTCATTATCTGTTTGTCTTTCCTAAGGAGTATTCGGTTAAATAATGACTAATGACAGAAAATCAAAATCTAGGTCCTTCAACTAATTGCTCCAGCAACTGCTATACATTAATTAATTCTAAAGCAAAAACCGAGGAATAATCAGAAAATTATTTTACACATAAAATCTCAGGAAGAACAAATAAATGGGACTACTAAGAGATACTCTACATATTTAAATATTACCACTTATACTGAGTTTACTTTCTTTTCAGGTACCAGGAGGGACAAGCCTGTTGACACAGATCCTTATTTAAACACTAAATGGATAGTGGAAGCATTCTTTGAGAGTTAGTTTATAGCTTCAACGATATTCTCAATCACATAGTCATAAAAATTATGCCTAGAAGTTTTACATTGGGAATTTCGGATGACCTCTGCCAAAGTTCACAAGGTCCCATCTGTATGTAAAATCACAACCAGGCCACAGAAGAGAGGACCCCTAGGAGCACTCTCTCCTGACAACCTGCTGGTTCCAAAACACGGGCCAGACATTAGCTGCATGCAGTGCCAGGATCAAACAGAAGCCAACAGGCACTGCTTATTTCATGGGGACGTGGAAATTAACTTTAACCAAATTTCATTTTTGCTCTAAAGGTTCTTTATCTTAACAAAAATTTGCAATCTGCTAAGAAAAAAAATATATATATACACATATATATTTTACATATATATCATACTCAGTTATAATCATATATATATACATATCATATTGAAGAATTAAGCAGTTATCAAACAAGACAGTAAATTGTTCTTCCTGTTTTGTCTTTTATAAAACAAGTTTTTTAAATCTTTTCTACCCCTCTGAATTAGTCAGATGAATGACATGTATGGAAGTAAAAATCATAAATGTATCTCTGTTTTTATTCCTTAAAAATCAGAGTAAATGATAACATTTTGGGGTGGAGGGGCTTTCTCCTCACCGGTTTATTAAACTTTTTATTTTGGAATAATTTTGGACTTACAGAAGGTTTGCAAAAACATTAAGAAGAATTACTGCATACCATTTATCCGGATTCTCCAAATAGTACCACTTTACCACTTTTACTTGCTTCATCATTCATATTCTCTTTCTACGTACACGTATCATTTTTTTTCCCCTTAAATATCCGAGAATAAGTTGGAGAGTCAATGCCACTTGACTTCCAAATACATCAGTGTAAACTCTCTACAGATACGGCAATTGTCTTTAACCACAGCACAATTACCAAAATCAGAGAATCAGCATTGCTAACAGTACCAGAATCTAATCCATAGATTTTATTCAAATTTCACCAATTCTCCCACCGTGACCTATACTAAGAAAGAAAACACATTTGTCTGGTCTAGGATCCAATCCAAGATCCTATGTTCCATTTAGCTATGTGTCATTATCTTCCTTTGATCTAGATAAAAATCTGCTTTTCTTTGTGTTTCTTGACCTTGACGTAGAGGAAGAGTACAAGGATTTATTTTCTAGAACATCCTTCAGTTGGGTTTGTCTGGTGTTTCCTCATGATTATACTCAAGTTCCACAGTCTGGGCAGGAATATCACGGGAAAAATGATGTGTTCTTTTCAGCACATCGTATCAAGGGGCACAGGATGTTGGCTTGTCCTGTAACTAGTGATGCTGGCTTTGATCACTTTGCTAAGTGACATCTGCTAGGTTTCTCTATTGTAAAGTCACTACTTTTCCCTTTGCAATTAATAAGTATCTTGTCGGCAGATACCTTAAAACTATACAAATATCTGTTTCTCATCATATTTTGCCCACTAATTTCAGCACCCATTGATGGTTCTCACCTAAACAAATTATTAATTTGGTGGTTCCCAAATGGTGATTTTTCCACTTTCATAATTCCTTGAAAATTTATTAGTCAAAAGTCTACTATAAGGAAGAGCTGTGCCTTCTCCCACATTTATCTTATCTATTTATATTAATGTGCACTCATGAATTCTTACTTTCTTCCAGGGAGTATAAGCCATTAAAGCATCATTTATTTTGTTGCTGATGTTTTCCCAGATTTGAATGTAAGCTGGTTTCTTTGTCCTTTTGACATGTCATCACTTTTTGAACACTTGGTTACTCAAGATGTTTCAGGCTCACCTTGTGCTTCCCTGGAATCGGCCATCTTTCAAGGAACACTGGCCCCATTTATTAGAAAACGGTAGCTAGAAAAGATCTAGGTGCTTGATGTACTCATTGCTATGGCATGCCCACGTTACAAGACAATCCCCGAAACAAAGAATTATCTGTCCCAAAATGTCAATAGTTCCAAAGCAGAGAAACACCTAAGCTAGCAAATAAGCGTATGTTTGTACACACACATAATAACATATTTACCTGAAACCCTGAGTCCAAACTGATAGAGCCCAATTCCAATCCAACACCACACGGTTCATGCAACCTTTACTCACTTCCACATCAGTACCTCTCTTCTCTGATAGTGAGAAATTTGGTTCTCATTACCCACAATACGTTTATTTATTTCCTCAATCCTGGAAATCATATAAAGCAGCTTCAGAACCACTAACCCATAAACTATATATAAAAAAAAAAAAAACACTACCTAGAGTTCAATATTTGTTTATAGTTATTTTAGCCTGAGGGTATTTAGTCAAAATACTATGTTACACGGGTTAGTTTCTTTTTCTCCCCAACACCGTGGTTATATTATTCATTTCTTCCTGTCCATTTTCTTCTCTTTGTATTCCATTTTGGAGTCCCCCCTCCCTCCCCCCGCCCCGTGCCTTGGTTTGATTGATAGTGCAATATTAACATGGATCTAAAATTGAGAACTACACAAAACATAAAATGTGTAATCAAAAGTCTCTCCCTCTCATCCCTACACTACCTTGTTTCCTATCCCTCAATCCCTTCTATTCTATTCCCTATTTATCTCCTATAGGTATGCAATTTTATTAGCTCTGGTCACGTGTCTGTGTATGTGTATGTATGTAAGGTGTGTTTCCATAAATGAGCACATACATGTATGCTTTCTTATTTCCCCTAGTTGTCCACCAATATCTATTCTCCTTTCCTTACTTTAATAAGAGAAATACTACTTTCAGCTTGGTATATGGCCACCCAGATACCAACTATATTTCCCACCTTCCCTTCCAGCTAGGTGTGACCATGTGACTAAGTAAATGCCAATAGGATGGAAGTGGAAATAAAGGGTAATTTTTCTAGGTTGCCCTGGGGGAAAAAAAATGGGTGTAAATTCCCCCGCTCCTGCCAACTTCCTGCTGAGATTTGACAATAGGCACGAAAACGGCCACTTTGGACTCCAAAATGAAAACTATCTGTCGCGAATGCAACACTCACTCTACTAGCCCTTGATAACCTCCTTTCTAGGCTCTTAAATGACAGAGATATTAAACTCTTTCTTAACTCAACATATTTTTTGTTTCTCCTGGTTACAACTGCTTAGACTATAGCCTGACAATGATGGTACTCAGGTGGAAGATCATGGGGTATTCCAGGAAATTAAAATAATGAAATGGGAAAGAAGAGAGCACCAGAGAGAGTGGGGTAGACAGTAGAGGCGATGCACGGCTTTGTAGGGCATGTAAAGGCAATGGGAAGCCACTAAAGGGTTTTAGGTAGAGAAATGATAATTGGGATCTCTATACTGAAGAATGGATTGGTGCAAGTAAAGAGTATTTACAGAAAAACCATTTAGGAAGCCACTGTACTAGTCCATGACACAGACAGCAGTGGAATGGATAGTAGGGACAAAGAAAATAAATGAAACCAAAAGTTATTTAGATGAAGTGTACAGAACTAGCCCCTTCCGAATGCCCTTGAGGCTGAGGCTACTTTTTTTGGTCCAGGTGCTCACTCTCCTACAAGATAGTTCAAGGGACTCTACATCCACACCCAGAAACACAAGTTTCTCTGTCCTCACCTGATCCAATTATACCCACCTGATCCAGTTATACCCACCACTGTTAAACACCCTTCACTCTTTTCCAAGTCATTCACGATACCTTCTCAAGTGGCTGCTCCGTGAGGGCTCAGGTCTACTGTATGTTCAGCACCTTCTTGGAGCATTCCATTCACCCCTTCATCTCACCTAAAAACCTCACTTCTCCAGCAACCCTCACATACCTCCCTGAATCCATTGCCACTTCCAGAACATTACCTCTTCTAATCCTCAAAGAACCTTCTGCTCCTTGGAGGCCATTTTTATGTGGCTATACAGTCTTCTCTTTTTATACAGTCTTCTCCAATTCCTTGCCATCTATGGAAATCCTTGCCACAAGCCAATATTTGCGTTACCTGGCCCATGATCTTACTTCATATCCTAACTCAGGTCATCATTCTCAGTGACTTGAAGAACTACGAGAATGACCTGTGTAACATCCTCACCTCTCAGTTCTTTGAACCTCATCTCAAATAACTTGAGCCACCTAGTCCCATAATCACACCCTGAAATCTTCTAATCATCAGTAACTGTACCACCTTCAAAATCACCTCCTCAAAAATATCAATTTCCAACTGTATCCTCCATCTTTCTCACTTGCTCAAGTGCCTTGATGGGCCAATACTGAAATTTCTAATCTAGAATGTGGGATATTCTATAAGTCAACTGTTCCAAACTCTTCTAAAATGAATCTAAAAGGGTAAGATAATAAAGAGACATAACCAAAGTATAAAATTTGAATGGGGAGAAAACAGCCAAAAAAAGATACTTTTTGGAATATTCAAGGAAAGTTGAATCTGGACAATACATTAGATGTTAATTTTCTTTGATTTGATAATGGTGGACACTGTTGTTGGTCAGAAATTTTGGCGACTAGAAACAATGCCGTTGTAAACGTTTCGTAAACCTCACCTCACACTGTAGTCTTTATCTCTAAAAGATTCCCAGAAGTTGAACACCTAAGACCAAAGGGTAGTTACTTCTATTTTAACATGTAATGCCAGATTACTTTCCAAAAGACTATAGCAAGTCACACTCCAAATATGCATGAGTGTGCCCAGCTCCTATATTTCAATTACAGGGTAGTTCATCAGTCTTTTAAAAGAGTTTGCCACTCTGCAGAATCATTTTAAGTAAATACAAAGTGAGGTATTCCCAACATAGTCACCTACGAGTTCAAAGCAGTACTCATATTACTTTTGAAGCATCAAGAGGAAAAGGTGAGAAAAGAAAAAGGATACCCTCCTCTTCTTTAAATTCCCACTGTACTTTTTGATCTCACTACCACGGCACCTATGGAGTTATATTATACTTATTTGTTTATGTGTTTTGTCATACCAACGTACTAGAAATCACTTGAAATCAGGTACAGTATCACTCATTCATTCATTCACTCATTCTACAAATATTTATTAAGCATCTACCATGTGCCAGTCATGGGTATGCACTAACAATATACAAGTACAGGCAGTTCCCAGAGTTACCAACCCATCGTAAAGCCTATTATATTAAAAATTTGAGGCATACACAATAGTTCATAACAAACAGGAACTACTTTACAATGTGCATAAAAGCATTATTATTATTACTGTATTACTATGTTAAAGATGTTTTAGTATATTTGGAAGTGTTACTTTAATGTTTGTTATGCATGGAAAGGTACACCATATACTAAGATAAACACCTGACTAACCAACATTAGATATGAACCATGCCTAACTGTTCCAGACTTGCATGCAAAATTTGACTTAAAGACAGATTTTGCAATGGCACTCATTCATAATCCAAGTGCTGCCTGTAAACCCGATAAGCACCATCACTGCCTTCACGTACCTGATATTCTGAAACGACACAATTGATACTTTAATTACAGTTATGGTGAATACTTGGGAGAAATAAAACAGGGCAATGAAAAGCACATAACCCCAGCACGCACTAGCAGGGATGGCCAAAAATGGGCTCTCAGTATTGTTTAGGGATGGTATAACAAACTTCACATACCACAAATCACTTGATAATGTGATTTATGATGTGATTTTTTTAAATAAGCGGTTTTATAATCATGATGAGGAAGAAAAGAAGGTGGAAACTGAAGTTACTGAATTCTATCAACAAGTACTGTGCCAGGTTCTTTCAGATCCTGAGCCTTACTCAGTTCTCGGCACCACTTTATAAGGCAGATACCATCACTCCATTTTCAAAATGTAGAATCTGAGATTAGAAAGACAAAGTAATTCGACAAAAATCACACAGTTACTAGGTGGTGCCAGGAAATAAACTCAGGCCTATCTAGGTTTTTCCTACTATATCACAGTGATTCAAAGGCAGAAATTTTAGACTAAATCTGGGGGGAAAAGTCCATCTTCACAATAAAGTAATTTTTCTGACATGTTATATAGAAAGTTAACAGAATAATGGCAAGCCCACTTTATATTTCAGTTACCTAATTTAAAAAAGTAGTAACTGGTGAACCTAAATATGTAAAGTATAATAAGTAGTAAATTTAATATGTTTGCATAAAGTATAGTAAGCAAGTAAATAAATTAATGTAAAACATGAAGTGTATTCTGTAAATATGGAAGAGTATTCTTTTTAGAAGCCAGAAGACTGACTTTTAGTTAAGACAAATATTAATTTTATATTTTGACAAAACTGCCCACATGCCATTATGTTGTATT
The DNA here is from genome assembly GCF_024166365.1 of Elephas maximus indicus. NCBI lineage: Eukaryota > Metazoa > Chordata > Mammalia > Proboscidea > Elephantidae > Elephas > Elephas maximus. Next base: position 65,092,866 of record NC_064841.1, on the reverse strand, counting down.
ATATCAAAGTCTAATAGAGATATGATTTGACAGAACAGTCTTACACAGATTTATTACCTCAAACTCACGAATTTACCATTTAAGTTTATTAGAGTAAACCTAAATTAGTCAGAATCTAATAACTAATAACCACAATAAAAAATACAAAGATAGGGAGAAAAACAACAAACCCATTAGATTACTACTAAAAATACTTTTGAAGCCCACCAGGAATGATCTTCTGCAGTAACTAGTTTGTTTCCATCTGTGCAGTCACACACACACAGACAGACAAACATCCAAATTAGATGTGTGTTTCTGATCTACACTTAGGCCATGTGGGGACAATATTACTTCTGCAGCAAAATATACCCATCGATGCTTAAACAATCAGCAGAAAAAATATATATCTGCTGCTTATTAAAATAGTAGGACATAAAAGAGTTATACAGAGTAGATTAGGGCTAAAAAATAAAATAGATTCTTTCATAAAGAATATAAAGGTGGCGGAGCCAAGATGGCGGACCAGGCAGATGCTACCTCGGATCCCTCTTACAACAAAGACACGGAAAAACAAGTGAATCGATCACATACATAACAATCTACGAACCCTGAACAACAAACACAGATTTAGAGATGGAGAACAAACTAATACGGGGAAGCAGCGATTGTTTCCAGAGCCTGGAGCCAGCATACCAGTCAGGTACGGCACAAGCACAGAGAGCTGCTCCACCCCCCTGAACTAACCCCGGGAGCGGGACCAGCCGGTTCCGCGGGCGGCGTGGGATGCAGCCGGTAGGAGAAGTCCCCGGGAGGCAGTGACTGGTCTTGGAGCAGAAAGAGCAGCGTCCGAGCCGGGGAACCGTCCCACAGGGATTTAGACTGGACGCAGGTACGGCATAAACACGGAGAGTTGCTCCACCCCCCCTGAACTAACCCCGGGAAGGGAACCAGCCAGGTCGTGCGGGCGGCGTGGGACGCAGCCGGTAGGAGAAGTCCCCGAGAGGCAGCGACTGGTATTGGAGCGGGGAGAACAGCGTCCCAGCCGGGACACTCGGTCACGGCACAAGCACAGGGAGCTGCTCCACCCATCTGAACTAACCCTGGGAGGAGGCCCAACTGGTTCTCGGAGGCGGCACAGCCATGCGGCTGGAGGGACGAGAAGTCCCCAGGAGGCAGCGACTGATTTTGGAGTCGAGAGTACACCGTCCCAGTAGGGGAGCCTTGACGCTGGGCATGGGGCTGGAAGCGGAGGATCTGACCGTGACTCCAGCGGGCCAGACCCCTCGGGGGCAATCTCCACACAGCCAGCACACATAGGCGACGCGCCCACGGGAATCTCAGATATAATAGTCATTCCAAGCAAGACAAGCAACTCTGGCTATATTCTGAGGGGCTACTCTCCTATCTCTCTGTTCCCTCCCCCACCCTCCCCAGGCGGCTTCATTAACATCTGAATAGCCTGAGCCAGAGGGAGAACTCTGATAGGGATCTGACTGCATTTTTTTTTTTAGCGGATTTTCTCGAAAAACTAGTTTCCCAGTGATGGCTCGGAGACAACAATCCATATCAAACCACTTAAAGAAGCAGACCATGACACCTTCTCCAAGCCCCCAAACAAAAGAATCAAAATCTTTCCCAAATGAAGATACAATCTTGGAATTATCAGATACAGAATATAAAAAACTAATTTACAGAATGCTTAATGATATCACAAATGAAATTAAGATAACTGCAGAAAAAGCCAAGGATCACACTGATAAAACTGTTGAAGAACTCAAAAAGATTATTCAAGAACATACTGGAAAAATTAATAAGTTGCAAGAATCCATAGAGAGACAACATGTAGAAATCCAAAAGATTAACAATAAAATAACAGAATTAGACAACGCACTAGGAAGTCAGAGGAGCAGACTCGAGGAATTAGAATGCAGACTGGGACATCTGGAGGACCAGGGAATCCACACCAACATAGCTGAAAAAAAATCAGATCAAAGAATTTAAAAAAATGAAGAAACCCTAAGAATCATGTGGGACTCTATCAAGAAGGATAACCTGCAGGTGATTGGAGTCCCAGAACATGGAGGGGGGACAGAAAACACAGAGAAAATAGTTGAAGACCTCCTGACAGAAAACTTCCCTGACATCATGAAAGATGAAAGGATATCTATCCAAGATGCTCATCGAACCCCATTTAAGATTGATCCAAAAAGAAAAACACCAAGACATATTATCATCAAACTCACCAAAACCAAAGATAAACAGAAAATTTTAAAAGCAGCCAGGGAGAAAAGAAAGGTTTCCTTTAAGGGAGAATCAATAAGAATATGTTCTGACTACTCAGCAGAAACCATGCAGGCAAGAAGGGAATGGGACGACATATACAGAACACTGAAGGAGAAAAACTGCCAGCCAAGGATCATATATCCAGCAAAACTCTCTCTGAAATATGAAGGCGAAATTAAGATATTTACAGACAAACACAAGTTTAGAGAATTTGCAAAAACCAAACCAAAGCTACAAGAAACACTAAAGGATATTGTTTGGTCAGAGAACCAATAACATCAGATATCAGCACAACACAAGGTCACAAAACAGAACGTCCTGATATCAACTCAAATAGGGAAATCACAAAAACAAACAAATTAAGATTAATTAAAAAAAAAAATACACATAACAGGGAATCATGGAAGTCAATAGTAAAAGATCACAATAATCAAAAAGAGGGACTAAATACAGGAGGCATTGAACTGCCATATGGAGAGTGATACAAGGCGATATAGAACAATACAAGTTAGGTTTTTACTTAGAAAACTAGGGGTAAATAATAAGGTAACCACAAAAAGGTATAACAACTCTATAACTCAAGATAAAAACCAAGAAAAACGTAACGACTCAACTAACATATAGTCAAGCACTATGAAAATGAGGATCTCACAATTTACTAAGAAAAACGCCTCAGCACAAAAAAGTATGTGGAAAAATGAAATTGTCAACAACACACATAAAAAGGCATCAAAATGACAGCACTAAAAACTTATTTATCTATAATTACCCTGAATGTAAATGGACTAAATGCACCAATAAAGAGACAGAGAGTCTCGGACTGGATAAAGAAACACGATCCATCTATATGCTGCCTACAAGAGACACACCTTAGACTTAGAGACACAAACCAACTAAAACTCAAAGGATGGAAAAAAGTATATCAAGCAAACAATAAGCAAAAAAGGAGTAGCAGTATTAATTTCTGACAAAATAGACTTTAGACTTAAATCCACCACAAAGGATAAAGAAGGACACTATATAATGATAAAAGGGACAATTGATCAGGAAGACATAACCATATTAAATATTTATGCACCCAATGACAGGGCTGCAAGATACATAAATCAAATTTTAACAGAACTGAAAAGCGAGATAGATACCTCCACAATTATAGTAGGAGACTTCAACACACCACTTTCGGAGAAGGACAGGACATCCAGTAAGAAGCTCAACAGAGACACGGAAGATCTAATTACAACAATCAACCAACTTGACCTCATTGACTTATACAGAACTCTCCACCCAACTGCTGCAAAATATACTTTTTTTTTCTAGCGCACATGGAACATTCTCTAGAATACACCACATATTAGGTCACAAAACAAACCTTTGCAGAGTCCAAAACATCGAAATATTACAAAGCATCTTCTCAGACCACAAGGCAATAAAACTAGAGATCAATAACAGAAAAACTAGGGAAAAGAAATCAAATACTTGGAAAATGAACAATACCCTCCTGAAAAAAGACTGGGTTATAAAAGACATCAAGGAGGGAATAAGGAAATTCATAGAAAGCAACGAGAATGAAAATACTTCCTATCAAAACCTCTGGGACACAGCAAAAGCAGTGCTCAGAGGCCAATTTATATCAATAAATGCACACATACAAAAAGAAGAAAGAGCCAAAATCAGAGAACTGTCCCTACAACTTGAACAAATAGAAACACAGCAACAAAAGAATCCATCAGGCACCAGAAGAAAACAAATAATAAAAATTAGAGCTGAACTAAATGAAGTAGAGAACAGAAAAACAATTGAAAGAATTAACAAAGCCAAAAGCTGCTTCTTTGAAAAAATTAACAAAATTGATAAACCATTGGCTAGACTGACTAAAGAAATACAGGAAAGGAAACAAATAACCCAAATAAGAAATGAGAAGGACCACATCACAACAGAACCAAATGAAATGAAAAGAATCATTTCAGATTATTATGAAAAATTGTACTCTAACAAATTTGAAAACCTAGAAGAAATGGATGAATTCCTGGAAAAACACTACCTACCTAAACTAACACATTCAGAAGTAGAACAACTAAATAGACCCATAACAAAAAAAGAGATTGAAACGGTAATCAAAAAACTCCCAACAAAAAAAAGCCCTGGCCCGGACGGCTTCACTGCAGAGTTCTACCAAACTTTCAGAGAAGAGTTAACACCACTGCTACTAAAGGTATACCAAGGCATAGAAAATGACGGAATACTACCCAACTCATTCTATGAAGCCACCATCTCCCTGATACCAAAACCAGGTAAAGACATTACAAAAAAAGAAAATTATAGACCTATATCCCTCATGAACATTGATGCAAAAATCCTCAACAAAATTCTAGCCAATAGAATCCAACAACACATCAAAAAAATAATTCACCCTGATCAAGTGGGATTTATACCAGGTATGCAAGGCTGGTTTAATATCAGAAAAACCATTAATGTAATCCATCACATAAATAAAACAAAAGACAAAAACCATATGATCTTATCAATTGATGCAGAAAAGGCATTTGACAAAGTCCAACACCCATTCATGATAAAAACTCTTACCAAAATAGGAATTGAGGGAAAATTCCTCAACATAATAAAGGGCATCTATGCAAAGCCAACAGCCAACATCACTCTAAATGGAGAGAACCTGAAAGCATTTCCCTTGAGAACGGGAACCAGACAAGGATGCCCTTTATCACTGCTCTTATTCAACATCGTGTTGGAAGTCCTAGCCAGGGCAATTAGGCTAGACAAAGAAATAAAAGGTATCCGGATTGGCAAGGAAGAAGTAAAGTTATCACTATTTGCAGATGACATGATTATATACACAGAAAACCCTAAGGAATCCTCCAGAAAACTACTGAAACTAATAGAAGAGTTTGGCAGAGTCTCAGGTTATAAAATAAACATACAAAAATCACTTGGATTCCTCTACATCAACAAAAAGAACACCGAAGAGGAAATCACCAAATCAATACCATTCACAGTAGCCCCCAAGAAGATAAGATACTTAGGAATAAATCTTACCAAGGATGTAAAAGACCTATACAAAGAAAACTACAAAGCTCTACTACAAGAAATTCAAAAGGACATACTTAAGGGGAAAAACATACCCTGCTCATGGATAGGAAGACTTAACATAGTAAAAATGTCTATTCTACCAAAAGCCATCTATACATTTAACGCACTTCCGATCCAAATTCCAATCTCATATTTTAAGGGGATAGAGAAACAAATCACCAATTTCATATGGAAGGGAAAGAAGCCCCGGATAAGCAAAGCACTACTGAAAAAGAAGAAAAAAGTGGGAGGCCTCACCTTACCTGACTTCAGAACCTATTATACAGCCACAGTAGTCAAAACAGCCTGGTATTGGTACAACAACAGACACATAGACCAATGGAACAGAATTGAGAACCCAGACATAGATCCATCCACGTATGAGCAGCTGATATTTGACAAAGGACCAGTGTCAATTAACTGGGGAAAAGATAGCCTTTTTAACAAATGGTGCTGGCATAACTGGATATCCATTTGCAAAAAAATGAAACAGGACCCATACCTCACACCATGCACAAGAACTAACTCCAAGTGGATCAAAGACCTAAACGTAAAGACTAAAACGATAAAGATCATGGAAGAAAAAATTGGGACAACCCTAGGAGCCCTAATACAAGGCATAAACAGAATACAAACCATTACCAAAAATGATGAAGAGAAACCAGATAACTGGGAGCTCCTAAAAATCAAACACCTATGCTCATCTAAAGACTTCTCCAAAAGAGTAAAAAGACCACCTACAGACTGGGAAAGAATTTTCAGCTATGACATCTCCGACCAGCACCTGATCTCTAAAATCTACATGATTCTGTCAAAACTCAACCACAAAAAGACAAACAACCCAATCAAGAAGTGGGCAAAGGATATGAACACACATTTCACTAAAGAAGATATTCAGGCAGCCAACAGATACATGAGAAAATGCTCTCGATCATTAGCCATTAGAGAAATGCAAATTAAAACTACGATGAGATTCCATCTCACACCAGCAAGGCTGGCATTAATCCAAAAAACACAAAATAATAAATGTTGGAGAGGCTGCGGAGAGATTGGAACTCTCATACACTGCTGGTGGGAATGTAAAATGGTACAACCACTTTGGAAATCCATCTGGCATTATCTTAAACAGTTAGAAATAGAACTACCATACAACCCAGAAATCCCACTCCTAGGAATATACCCTAGAGATACAAGAGCCTTCATACAAACAGATATATGCACACCCATGTTTATTGCAGCTCTGTTTACAATAGCAAAAAGTTGGAAGCAACCAAGGTGTCCATCAACGGATGAATGGGTAAATAAATTGTGGTATATTCACACAATGGAATACTACGCATCGATAAAGAACAGTGACGAATCTCTGAAACATTTCATAACATGGAGGAACCTGGAAGGCATTATGCTGAGCGAAATTAGTCAGAGGCAAAAGGACAAATATTGTATAAGACCACTATTATAAGATCTTGAGAAATAGTAAACCTGAGAAGAACACATACTTTTGTGGTTACGAGGGGGGGAGGGAGGGAGGGTGGGAGAGGGTTTTTTATTGATTAATCAGTAGATAAGAACTGCTTTAGGTGAAGGGAAAGACAACACTCAATACATGGAAGGTCAGCTCAATTGGACTGGACCAAAAGCAAAGAAGTTTCTGGGATAAAATGAATGCTTCAAAGCTCAGCGGAGCAAGTGCGGGGGTCTGGGGAACATGGTTTGCGGGGACTTCTAAGTCAATTGGCAAAATAATTCTATTATGAAATCATTCTGCATCCCACTTTGAAATGTGGTGTCTGGGGTCTTAAATGCTAACAAGCGGCCATCTAAGATGCAGCAATTTGTCTCAACCCACCTGGAGCAAAGGAAAAGGAAGAACACCAAGGCCACACGACAACTAAGAGCCCAAGAGACAGAAAGGGCCACATGAACCAGAGACCTACATCATCCTGAGACCAGAAGAACTAGTTGGTGCCCGGCCACAATCGATGACTGCCCTGACAGGGAGCACAGCAGAGGACCCCTGAGGGAGCAGGAGATCAGTGGGATACAGACCCCAAATTCTCATAAGAAGACCAAACTTAATGGTCTGACTGAGACTAGAGGAATCCCGGCGGCCATGCTCCCCAGACCTTCAGTTGACACAGGACAGGAACCATCCCCGAAGACAACTCATCAGAAATGAAAGGGACTGGTCAGCGGGTGGGAGAGAGACGCTGATGAAGAGTGAGCTAATTATATCAGGTGGACACTTGAGATTGTGTTGGCAACTCTTGTCTGGAGGGGGGATGGGAGGATAGAGAGAGAGGGAAGCCGGCAAAATTGTCAAGAAAGGAGAGACTGAAAGGGCTGACTCAAGAGGGGGAGAGCAAGGGGGAGTAGGGAGTGAGATGTATGTAAACTTATATGTGACAGACTGATTGGATTTGTAAACGTTCACTTGAAGCTTAATAAAATTTATTTAAAAAAAAAAAGAATATAAAGGGGTTTTTCAAATTTTTAGATTCTCTGGATACTAATGTTAAGTGATTTCTTTATTGCATCAGGGTTCACTTCAAAGCTTATTAATTTTCAAAAAAATGTCTGCCTTTAGCATTATGCTCTTTTAAAAACTATGTGGGATTAAATTGACAACAGCAACTTGAAAGATTAGAAAGGAACCTTAGGGGGCAGTGAGTTTATGTTAATGGGGAGGAACACAACTCAGAAAAGGAGGGTGAGAATGGCTGCACAGCTTGAAGAATGTAACCAATGTCACTGAGTTGTACATGTGGAAGCTGGTGAACTGGTGTATGCTCTGCTGTGTATGTTCTCAATGACAACGAAATAAATAAATCATTTTTAAAACCTTATTATTTTCCTCTTGTTAAAAGAGGTAGATCACTAGCATACAAGATTAGATACAATTACTTTGTAGTTACAAAATCGGAAGACAAGAGGGTTATACTAAAACGGGAGAGAAGGAAGAAATTTTTCCTGATCTAACAAGAGAAAAGATAAGGAAAAGTAGAGATTACATGAGATAACTGGCATTACATGAAAATGAGCAGAGAAAGGTGACATGTAAAAACACAGAGTCACTAACTGGTCTCAGGCCACCACTGCACAGATGTGCCAATTGTTCATTGCAGAAAGGCACTTGGTCAGATGGGCAAGGAAGGTCTTGACATGCAAGCTATACTCCACTCGGTAAGCTGAGCTCCCTGTGTTAGGGCTAGTGGATCTCAGGGCTTGATGTCTGCAGAAAACAGAGCACTTTTTCTAATTCACACAAAGTTGCAGTCCACTTGCCAGGCCTTACAACCCACAAGCTGTGTCTATCTGCAGGGATGCCTTTTGGAATTTGCATAAAAGCCCTTCAGTGGTCTGAGGGACAGAGCCCTGGCGGCACAATGTTTAAGCACTGGGTTCCTAACGGAAAGGTTGGTGGTTCAAACCCACCAATGGCTCTGTGGGACAAAGACCTGGCAGTCTGTTTCCATAAAGATCACAGTTTATAAAACTCCAGTTCTGCTCTGTCATACAGGGTCCCTATGAGTTGGAATAGACTCCACAGCATGTAAGAACAACATGTTCCAAAGTGAGCTGGGCAGTTGGACTCCACCACTTTTCTACTTCTTCAGCCTCTAACAGCTAACCTCCCAGCCCCAGTGTTACATTTAGAGAGCCATGAGAAAATAGCAAAACTGTACAGCCAGACTTTACTATGGAATGTTTGTAGACCACTGTTCATTCATAATTCAAAAAGAAACTTTTATTTTACACTTCAAATTTGAGATTAAAGTCCATTATTGAATTTGATGATTATCTATGTTATGCAAAAGTAATCTTTTCATTACTAATGGAATTTACTCCATAAGAGGAATAAACATAACTTTCTCTTAACTGTTTAAATGTAATAATGGCTGCTCCAATTCAGTTATCACTACATACCCTAAAGACTTGTAGGGTCACACTTTGTTAGGCATTAGAAAGAACTATCATATATATGCACGAAAAAACCCATTGCCACTGAGTCCATTCCATCATAGCGACCCCATGTGATAGAGGAGAACTGCCCCACGGGGTTTCCTAGGCTGTAATCGTTACAGAAGCAGACTGCCACATCTTTCTCCTGCAGAGCGGCTGGTGGTTCAAACCACCAATCTTTCAGTTAGCAGCTGAGTGATTTAACAGTTAACAAAATCGGGTGTCATAGAAAATATTCTGTAATCTGCTCTGACTCATAGAAGCAAACAACTATTCTCCCTATCCCCAAATTAGTCAAATGTAAGTCACTGTTTTTATCTCCATATATGTTTGAGTTTCATATCCCTAAAAATAAACAAAAACATAGACAATATAGCAAATATGCTATCAACCTGCATGGGCCAATGAGTCTTTATTCTGAAGTCTCTCCATTTTCCATAACCTCGAATATAATAAATGCTTACCTAGGAGAAGTAATAAATCGTAAGTTTAACTGTATAACTTAAGGCGTAAATATAAGTATAATCCATCACCACTGAGTTGATCCCAACTCATAGCGACCCTATAACACAGAGTAGAACCGCCCCACGGGGTTCCCAAGGAGCAAATGGTGGATTCGAACTGCCAACTTTTTGGTTAGCAGCCGAGCTCTTAACTACTATGCCACCAGGGCTCCATAGGATTGCTAAAGAAAATGAAATAACCTATTCTTACTTTGTAATTCAGTTTAATTAATTCAAGCTACTCTTTCTATTTGAACACATAGTAAGCAAATGGCCCATGGGATTCTCTCAGTTAAATCTTCAAGCTGTTTTCTAGAAGTGAATACCACGTACAATAACAGAACCTCAAACGTTTGCATTTACCTCGAATAACATAATTATCCAGTGCGTCTTCCATCCTCTTCAGTGCTTCAGTTCTATCAGAACCATATGTGATTAGCTAAAAGAAAAAAAACCCTCAATTTTTATATACATGTTAAATGATTCATTCTAGTAAAAATTAAAATACCTCATAATGGATTTCCCAACTCATCTTTTGAAATTTCACAGTAGTTCAATTTTTAATACAAAGAATGTCCATTAAGATTTTTTTAAGTAAATAATAATTAGATTCAAGCTATTTCAGACTTTTCTCCTGTATTTCATTATTATAATAAGGAGCTATTTGAGATAAATAAAAATTTAAGAAAAACAAGAAAAGAAAAAAATTTTAAAAGAAACATACCAAAATGTGAACATTTCAGTTAGGATATGAACATCTGGGATGGTGAAACCAAACCAAACCAAACCAAATCCACTGCCATTAATTCCAACTCACTGCAATCCTACAGGACAGAGAACTGCCCCATATGGTTTCCAAAGCGTGGCTGGTAGATTTGAACTGCCGACCTTGTAGTTAACAGCCAAGTCCTTAACCACCGTGCCACCAGGGCTCCTCTCGGATGGTGGGGGATTTTTATTTTCTATTCCTATTTTTCTGTAGTTTCCAAATTTGATACCCTGAATAGCTAACACTTTCATGACTGACAAAAAAGTAGATAAATTTTAAATATAAATGTTTAGAAAAAAATTACCTTAAATATCACTCAAAAGTAAATAAAAAGCAAAAAAAAAAAAATCACTCAGTTTTACAGACAACATAGAACAGAAGCAAAAGGTACTTGTATTAGGAAAATGAAGATCTTACTGTTCTGTATGGTTTTGTGCCTATTTATAAGCATCTTATAATAATTTAGCTGTAAATAAAAGATTACCATTCATAAAAGATTTTTCTGGTTACATTAGTCAGTCTGTAGACTGCAATTATTGTAGTATATTTTCTATTAGCTCTTCAATATCAATATCAAACAAAATTAATTTGCAGGCCTTTTTTTAACAAAAATGTATTCATTTAAAAATGTAATCATATCTAGTTAAATCAATCTATAGTATTTTTGGAAACCCTGGTGGCATAGTGGTTCTACTCTGTCCTACAAGGTCACTAGGAGCCGGAATCGACTCGACAGCACTAGGTTTTTTTGTACAGTATTTTTAAGTATTCTTATTTTCAAATTAAATAGTACTTTTTGGAATCCCTGAGCAGTGCTAGCAGTTAACACACTCAACTGCTAACTAAAAGACTGGAGGTTCAAGTACACCCAAAGGCATCTTGGAAGAAAGACCTGGCAATCTACTTTTGAAAGATCAGCCACTGAAAACCCTACGGAGCATATGGGGCTGCTATGACTCAAACTAAACTTGACGGGAACTGGTGTGTTTTTGTTTGGTTGGTTGGTTTGGTTTTTTAGTGTAAAAACTTTAGTGAAAAGGGAAAGATAAAAACGTGTTTGCTTACAACAACTACAAGTATGTAAAAAAAAAAAAAACACACTTGGAAAAAAACCAATTTGACAAACAGTGTTAAGTAATCATCTCCCACTACAGATCTAAAATTTCAGAGAACATTCAGCATTTTACATTTCATAAGATCTAAAGATTTTAAATATTTTAACAGAGCTAGAAATTTCAGCAGAATTGTTAAATTTATTCTGGATAGCCAAAGTGCTACAATTGGGCAAAAAAGCATTTTTAAAAATATTCTTATATAAAATTTAATTATGTCAAATCTATTTAATTAACTGGTGATTAGTAAAATTAAAAAGAAAAGGTAAAAATTACTGTCACCTCCCACTCATGCTTTCTTCTCAGGCAATTTTCAGGAATGGCCAGAAAAGTAACGTGTGTACGTGCGTGCGTGAATACATGCGTGCGTGCGTGTGTTGGTAGTAGTTTGAGTTCACTGAGGAGGAGGGAGTGTTGCAAACTAATATGATGTTAAAATTGGATCTTTTGAGAGGAAAAAAAATCCCTGCTTTCATTTTTCCATCAGTGCACAATTACTTGTTTAACTGTAGCACATGATTCAGACAAGGGCCCAATTGCAGGTTTTTAAATTAAATCCACACATTGTCTTTTCAGAAGAAATGAAAGAAACCATAGAAATCAAACTAACTTTTGAAATCATCGGATCGTAATAAATGCTAATATCACTTCCTGGTTGGATGCCGCTGTCGACCCGGACCTGGGAGAAAAGATGGTGAAGAGGAAGTAACTTAATGTTGTGCAGATATTTTTAAAAGGAAAAAAAAAATTTAATTTTCGTGAAGAAACAGATGATTTCATTATCAACTTGAAAGTACAGAGGACAAATTATCTTGATATGTAAATATGTAGTATAACATATATCTTTTGTTCTCCCACTAAATGAAGGAAATAAAATTAAAAAAAAAAAATACTTTTTATATCACCATCCTGGGATGCACTGGTAGCTATTTGATGGTGTCTTCCAACTGAAGCACGGCCTAGTTATACCCCTTCTAATCATGTTCCCCACTGTCTCCGTCTGAGAGCTCCAATCAGGGCCCCAGTCAAGCACAGGCAACAGGACGTGGAGCTCTGTAACTTGGCTCTCTAGGAACACTGGTCCTCTGGCTTTCCTTTTTGCCTCACCCTCTCCACTTTAAAACGCTTTTTTTCTGTCACTGTTAGCCTCCTGAGGCTTTAATGTTTACACAGCTTTTTTCCATGGCTATGCTTTGGAAGAACACAGCCCCAGTTAGAGTTCTGATTTTACAATTTTCATTGGGGGAAAAAAATAGCACAAGTTCAAAATATTCTTTTGAAGACCCTGATGGCTGTTAACCAGCCAACAAGTTAGTTAGTCTATGGCTGATTCTTGTTTTCATCTCCCAGTTTGATATCAGCGGTAAGGCACAGAGGTTAGCCATGTAAAACTTTACAGATGAGCAGCTGCTGAGGACCAAATATTTATTAAATTATTGCTACAAAGTTTTGGAATCTGAAGTATTCAAAAACTAGTCAAAATACTTAAGACTGTCAGGCATATCCTAGGCATCTTGAGGCTAGAGGAATTCAATCGAAGCTGCTAGAACAGCAGGACTTTGATACCCAACACGGTAAAGGGGTGGGAAGAGAAGAGTGGAAGCTCACGTGGCTGTTCACCTGTGGGAAGAAGCCTTCCTAATAAACAGCAGCTCATCTGTCCGCGGCAAGGCAGGAGAAGGTCAACACAGTGGCTGGTAGGCCTTTAATATTTTAATTTAGGCAACTATCAAGGGACCACACATAGAACCTCTTGTCTAGGATATCCACATGAGGGTATGATGATGGCTTTATTATAGAGTGACATCAAAAGACAAACCGTAGTTTTATTCTCTTAATCTCATTTTTAAAAAATTACTATTTTTCTCTTTGTAAGGTTGCAAAAAATAACATTATAACTCGCCCAGAATGCTTTTATTTCTGAATCTGGAAACATAAATAAAAATATAGACATTTGGCTTCAGAGTCACATCTGTATAGGAAAACCTTAATTTTAAATGCAAGCCACTCACTCAGCACACTTACATTTTCCAAGCACACTTACAAACTACATTTGGCTTTCTAGTTTATGAACACATACTTCAGGACATAAACTACAGTTCTATGAAATTCACAATGTTTACAAAAACTAGAAAAGAATTAATAGAACAGCTTTGAAAGCCATAAAATCACAATCTACCTTCTCCCCACATTCAAAGTGTCCCCAAACAGCAACTGGCAATCACATTACATAATAAAAAAGATATCTCTGAACTTTCATTTTATTTCAGTAGCAAAATGTTATAGAACAAATTTTACCGCCATATAATCTTTAAAAACAGCATGTTTGCTAATGCTGTGTTTAAAACTGAGATTCCTGTAAGTTCTACAACTTTGGACTTTAAACGTATCTTACTATTGGCCACATAAACTGCTACAAAGCTAATGTGGAACTTTGATTTTCAACCTACTGATAAAATATAACATAAACCATAAACAATATTTATTGTACTCTCCTATTTTTTCCTATAGTCTATAATTTTATAACTTAAAATTTTAGTTATCTTAATAACACTATCCTAAAAGTTAGGTTACCTAGGGTTCCTAAGTATGTCATGTACTAAAATTATGATCATAGAAGGTATATCATTTTAATTTTAAAAATACATAAGGTAAAATCAAGATGTACTAAATACAATTATCTTTGTATAAGCAAATCAACATTTCCAATTTAAAATTGTAGCAAAGCAAGGTGACTCTCCTAATTTACTGCTTATGCAGCTTTCGATAAATAATACCTAGCTCTGTTTTTATCTCTAGCAATCAGGTAAAAGTCAAGTCAAGTCTCCATTCCTCCAAAGAAACAAAGGCTATACAAACTGGCACTGTACGTCAAATGGAATTATAACCAAATTTCACAAAAGTGTAGTCTAAAAATAATAAATTTACAAAATCTGATAGACATCAAAAAGAAAATCTTCCTTTTGCCCTATAAATAAATCTTATGCTTAAAGAAGCATGTGAAAAGTACAAACCGTAAGTTAACTCTTAAGTATGTATTCTCGTGACCAAAGAAGGTAAGAGCCAAAAATGACTTCCCAAGTTAAACGGAATGATCTAGTTTTAATAAGGGAAGGAAGAAAACAAACAATAAAAGCACCACCAAAAACACCCAAGCACCTCTATAAGATTCTCAAACCATTGCTCAGAAATCCCTAGTATAATTAAAATTTCCTCAGTACCACAGTGGACCCTGTGAAACTATCAGATGCTTCCCACCCTTCATTCTCAATTCACCTCTCCCCCAAGCACAACTCCCAGCCCGCCATGTCTACCTGACAAGTGACAGCCCAATCTGATTAAATGCTTGCAAGGGAGGGGACTCGTGGGCCTCCATGACAGGCCAAAAGTGATCACCATGGAGATACATAATTACAGCTGTCAACGCATCTACTGTCCTGCTGACATCAATTTGATTGCTCCCAGCAATAATGATAGACAAAGCTTAGTGTGCACTCCCCTGCACCCAATCACTTTATCTATTCCTTGGTCCATTTAGCTGACATGCAACATTCACACAAGCAAATAACAGCAGTCAGCAGAACATTTAAGGCATTTTAATTGTTTTTTCTTTCTATGGATGGCTCACAACCGCAAATGTTATTACATAAAACTCCTGCTGCAGCATTAATTGAAGAAAGATTTGGTGGGACAAAGACTGTAGGGGGTATAGTTTGTCCATTATCACTTGTACTTTCAACAGGTCTCACGTTTGAAAATTGCAAATTGCAAAAACTTGCAAGGGCAAAATGTTTGACATCTTGCTAGCTATTACAACATGGTGAAAACTTCTAACAACTAGAGTAATCATTAATGAATTCTTATTTAATACTTTTTTTGTTTGATTAAAAAAATGTTTAGGTATGTCCCTGTGATACTTGTTTTCTCATCTGCTATTTAATGTCACATAATGCCTGTGAAATCTTTACAATTTTTTTTCTGCCTTCAGGCTTTGAACACAGCATGAAGTTTCCAAGCCTAGAAAGGGTCAAGTCCCTTTAGAAAGCACACGGGCAAAGACAATTTAAAAAGTGAAATAAATCATATATCCAATAACATCTTCAAATGTAGAATTCTTCCTGTAATCTTTCACCATCTTCATGCAAGTAATCAAACTAAGTAATCATATTCACAGATGGTACAGCCTTGTCATCCACCAGCCAATGTCATGTCATATATCTGTGCACTTATTACCCTGATTAAGAAAAGGGTATGTCCTTGTTCTTTTTATGAAACAAAAGCGATTTAGAGAACAGCTATTAAATATAGAAATAGTACAGAATTAAGTGGACAGTGATGATTTATTTTAACTGGCAGGAATAATATGTACTTCTTAAACCATAACACAATAGAATGAGCTACACTTTGTTTTCCTTAAGGCATTTCAATTAAGGAGCTGATTTTGTGCCTGAATTTCTTGACATTTGACTATTTAGGGAGCTAGCTTAGATTTCCTAAAAGATGAAATGCAACACACAAAAAAGCCATTTCTCAAATCTAGAAGTCCATCATCTTTTACACTAAAAATTTCTAAAGAATTGGGAACACTGGAAACTACCATTTTTATCATAAGATAGCTCTGGATTTCCCCTGTCAAGTGAACTCTGGCTTTCCTGTACACCATAAATTAGAAAATATTAAAAATAACAAAACAAAAAAAAAACCTGTGATTCCCATGAGTTTCACTTGCCCTTCAATTTATACCCTTTGGTCTTGACATGGTTTAACATAAAAGCACAACATAAATCAAGATTTTAACTCCTCACTTGATATTACAGCTTAATGACTTACACCAGGTAGATGTATTGGTTCTTGGTACTGAGACAATCGCCCAATAGATGGTAAACCAAAAGACTTGTAGGGATCCTGAAAGTTCAAAGAAAAGGAAGCACTATCTTTGAAATACAAGTCATCACAAGTAAGGTTAAATATTTATAAAATGAAGAAGCATGTATAGGTCTATTTTCAACATATGGTATTTACCAAATAACAGATTTCAGAAAATTACTGTCTTATTTTGTTCGTTCTAGACAATTTAGAAGTTTAGTTAAAAATCAAACAGAACTGGGGCAGGGTTCAGCATGCCCTTGATCATACTATATTGAAATTGGTAAATTTCCAAATTTTGATAAACCGTCTTAGAATGGCTTGAGCAAAAATAAAATAACCTCAGTTCTACATCAAAACATACTCAAGTTTAGAATAACAAATGGGGTACACAAATGATACTGGTTTTTTGTTTTTGAGAAAAACAGCTCGCATATGGTAAAATTTGGGAAGTTTAGTTCTTCAAATAAAGACATGAAAGAAAGCATTGCATGTGCTACTAGATACGTACTCCATTTGTAAACATCTTAAGTCATCAGAATAAATAATAAATATGATCAGTGTCACAATAATAATAAAAGAGTTAAAATACAGCAAAAACCGAGAGCAACAATAAGCAAGCCAAAGTGTATTTTTCAAGATCTTTAAAAAGAATTTTAAAAACTTTCAACATTCTTAAACACAGACATTGTAATTTTTTTTTTATTTCAATAGATAGGCTTTGATATTCAAAAGTAAAAGGCAGTACAAACACTGACTTGCATTCCTGTTTAATGTACATAGCTATAAAATAACATGAAAGTATTAAACTGAGTTTATACTTATGACTAAAACTTACTGACATTATGAATGAGAAATACACATTTTACAAAAAGCCTTAAAACTTAAAATTCAACTGTTACTTTCACAAAATCAAAAGGGACAAAATTATTAGAAAAAAAATTGTCAAAAAGGTTAAGTATTGAATTAACACTTAATATGTACCCAGCGCAGACTCTTAACACACACACACACAGAGACACGCACAGAGAGAAATAAATGCTATTTATTATTAATATGGTTTGGGGAAAAAAAATAAAATAAAACAAAAAATGGTCCATTCAAGTTCAAGAATATTTACCTACTGCTGTACTGCCTCTTAAACTGACTGGTGGTTATTTCCCCCTCCAGAAATAATATATGAGAATTAATTAAACTCGATTCTTTAAAACCATTTTATATAATGTCAAAATTACCTAAACAATGTTTCTGTTTCAATTCTGGATTATATAACAAAACACTCGGCAGAAAGTTAACAACCCTAACTTTCCCTTGTTGTTTAGCTACACCTGGTACTACAACTCTGAACACAGCAATCACCCTCCCTCCCACCATCATTCATTTTACCTCAGCATAAACCCGACATTCAACTGCCCAGCCGTTGATGGGAATATCAGCTTGTTTGTGCCTGAGAGGGTAACCCTTAGCAACACGAATCATTTCTTGGACCAAGTCCAGGCCAGTAATGCATTCTGTGACAGGATGCTCAACCTGCAAGGCCAAGATTTGCCAGTCAATAGGTGTAGAAAAGGTACATAAATACAAACAAACAAGGCAAATTTTCACTCTTGATAAAACGAGGTTAATTATATTTAGCTTTTAACCTATGACAGAAAAACCCTCTAAACAAGAGAATAAAATTAAAGAAGAAACACAATACAATGCAAAGCATGGTAAGAAAATCCAAATCCTAAAAAAGTATTTATAAACTCTCTGTACTACTCTTCCCAAATTTAATTTAGATTTGGCCCTTCCAAAGTATTTAACAATTTTGAAACTAATTCTTAGCCTGAAATCACATCGCTAGCTGCAATTCTCAGTGTAGCTGATAATCAACCCATTCTGCTACACTTAACATGGCATCTATAGGGGCAGCTTATGATTTTCCAAAGCACTAGTCTACCCTAAGTCTCACTCACTTGCATGCTTTCACTAACCTGTCCTGACAAGCAACCAGATTAGCGTAATCTGACATCAATGCAGTGTAGCAGAAAGCGGCAGATGGATCCGTCAGGTTTTTTTCCCTCCAGACTTACTTGGGGAGTGCTTAGCATGCACAATAGCAAAACTGAGCCAGTAAAATCACTCTGCTTTCTCAGCAAATTACTGATAACTACTCTGGATGATGCTGTCATGGGGATATCTGGTCTTCCACACTAACATGTGGGATTTATAAGTACAAAAGCACGCACCTGCTTATACAGGTACACTAACATAGACACACATCATTATAAACCCAAATGATCATTACAAAATCCTAAATCTAGTTGGGTCAAAATAGAGTCACTTACGGCACTAATGGACCATATCTATCTTTCATCTAAAATCCTGAATAAGGTTTCAGAACTTTGAATAAAACTTTGGCCACATCTGCTGCTTTTATATCAATTTCCCCCCCACACACACAAAAAAAGATATGTTTTCAATGCACTTCAGAATAGTTGTTTTATCATAGTATGTCATATCTCATACACTCCGACACAGGAAAAGGTCAGTGAACAAATGAATTGTCTTATCAACTTCAACTACACTAATTGAAGGACGGGATTTAGTCATTATAATAATCTTGAAGCTTATCATAAGCAGACAATGCCATGGATTAAAAAAAAAAAAAAAGCTTTGTAAAATAAACAGATGGCATCCATAATTAGCTCTGTGTGTGTGGTATGAGTTTGTTTACAGTTTCAACAATATTTTAAGACATTTTGACATAAATTTAATGACAAATCATCACTAAAATAAGTACCTACCCCTTGTAAAATAAATACGACATAAAATAAAGATCTGATTAAGCAGTTCAAAATACATATTTTTGAAAGCAAATCATAGTTTTGTGAGAAATAAAATAGAAATAAGATTCTATATGGTAAATACAATGAGAAAGGAACAACCGTCTAAAAACCAAAAAAAAAACCAAACTCAGTGCCGTTGCGTCGACTCTGACTCATGGCAACCCATCTAGACGCTCTATTATTTGCTAGAAACAGATTTCATGTGAAAAGCATCTCACCACCCCATTCAAGAGATACACCTGCTATGTGTCAAAGACTTTACATAAATTCTATTCACACGATCCTGCTCAGTGAGAAAAAAATATTTTTTAAATAAGTGAATGATTCAATTTCCCCCTTCAATGGCCATATATGGCCACAGAAGTATGCCACATATACACAGTCACATCACTACATATTGAATGAATGAATGAGTAAATACCAAATCCAGAGTTACAACTACAGTAATTAGCAGAGGTGGGACTAAAATTTATGTCACTCAAGAGGTGATGGGGCCCTTTCTATTCCTCCTCACAGAAAATATAGATAAAACCATAAAGAAAATATGAACAACTATACAGTTATATGCTGTTACTATCTTCTATAAAACATACTATGAAATTTAAAGATTCTCAAAATTTTATTGTTGTTGTTGTTGTTAGGTGCCATCGAGTCGATTCCAACTCATAGCGACCGTATGTACAACACAGCAAAATACTCACCGGTCCTGTACCATGCCCACAATTGTTGTTATGCTTGAGCCCACTCTTGCAGCCACTGTGTCCATCCATCTCGTTGTGGGTCTTCCTCTTTCCTGCTGACCTTCTACTTAACCAAGCATGATGTCCTTCTCCAGGGACTGATCTCTTCTGACAACATGTTCAAAGTATGTAAGACACAGTCTTGCCATCCTTGCTTCCAAGGAGCATTCTGGTTGTACTTTTTCCAAGACAGATTTGTTTGTTCCTTTTGCAGTGCATGGTATATTCAACATTCTTTGCAAACACCACAATTCAAAGGCATCGGTTCTTCTTCTGTCTTCCTCATTCACTGTCCAGCTTTTGCATGCATATGATGCTACTGAAAACACCATGGCTTGGGCCAGGCACACCTTAGTCTTCAAGGTGACATCTTTGCTTTTCAACGCTTTAAAGAGGTCTTTTGCAGCAGATTTACCCAATGCTATGTGTCTTTGATTTCTTAACTGCTGCTTCCATGGCTGTCGATTGTGGATCCAAGTAAAATGAAATCCTTGACAACTTCAACCTTTTCTCCATTTATCATGATGTTGCTTATCAAAATTTCATTATGAAGTTCTATTTTACCTTAGAAGACCTCTATAACTGTGTAGAAACCGAAGTTCATTAGGCTCACTTTGAATGAGACCCAAAAAGGACCCACTTTATTTCAAACTTAGAGCTATGTAACAGAAACACAACACACACTTTACAATCTAAGTTAGTAAACTACAAATATTTCAAAACAGAAGTAATTAAGGAGATAACTAAAATAATAACTAGCTGCTCAAGGCAAAAACCATTACTTAAAGAATTTCTTCAAAAATGCATTTAGGTACAAGTATTGTCAGAGTCAACAAAATAATCTAACATGCCTGAGTTTTTCAAGTAACAGAAATGTCCACTTTTTAAGTAAAATTTATCATTTTAAATATTTTTGAAAGAAATCATTCTAAAATGCACTTTAATAGAATTTCAAAGCTATCCAACAAGATACGGCAAACATTTTCTTTGGACCCTATATTATCAGGAACCTTGTAAGCATAACATCAATTAAATAATCACGTACATCCTTCCACACATCCAAGAACTTAGAAATACACTTTTCCTCTGCAAGTTAAACTAAATATTTAAATGACAAGAGTAGACAAAGGAACAAAAATGGCTTCCAGGTAAGAAAGAAAATTGATAGAAGTTTTAAAAATATCTAAAAAGGAACAGAGGGAGGGAACATCAATGGAAGAAAGCGAAGGTGGCTAACTAGAACAAAAGTTTTAAAAAGAAAAAGAGTCAAAAGATTGGTGTATGGTAAGCCAACCAGTTCATCTTATCCTACCGTAAGAAAAATCTAACTACAGAAGTCTGTTCTGCGGGCTCCTGTGAGGGGGAAAAGCAAGGTGACTCTGCCACTTACATGTGGGGAACACTGAGGTAACCTACCTTAACCAGGTTTTTCCAAGAAAGACTCATCAGAATCATTAATATGTCGATATGCCTTGTGACTCTCCAAGAGGAGAATATTACACAGCACTTCTCAACCTCATTTACCACAGTCCAACTATGTACGTTATGGGTTAAGAATGTCACTGAATACATTTTTGGAAACATTGTCTCAAACATTCAAAATATTGTGACGTACTGTCACAATACTCCATACTCACCAAAAAGAAATTTTTGAGAACTTGGCTTCATATGT
The DNA here is from genome assembly GCF_024166365.1 of Elephas maximus indicus. NCBI lineage: Eukaryota > Metazoa > Chordata > Mammalia > Proboscidea > Elephantidae > Elephas > Elephas maximus. Next base: position 65,071,061 of record NC_064841.1, on the reverse strand, counting down.
AATTTTCCTACCCAACAGGAATGTTCTAGTTCCAAGAAACACAATAAGAGATCCATCAGGTAGTATTACCTTGCATTGTAGATTAATATATTGGCATTCTAGTTTATAAATTGTGCCATGAATCTTTTGTTCAAACAGGTACAAACAACTACAATCATTACACTCCCTATTATGGAACACATTCGCTCTCAGGGACTAAATTTGTATAGTTCTATAGGCCTACAATTAAATGGCCCCAATAGCTAGCTTTTTATAGGCTATTTTAATTTAATCCTGTCTTCTTGGTCACCATCAAGTTGTCACTATTGTTAGTGTTTATGTCTAGACCTCTCACCACTCCCTCCTACTAATCTGGTGCTTCAAATTCTTATCTCCCCAAAAATAAATTTAAACTAAGCTTGCGAAACACAACTGTGAAGTTAAATTAGGTTTACCTCACCTCTGGGTTCTTAATGTATTACACATTTCAGTAGTAACGAACCTAGAAAAAAAATCAAGCTCTCCTACATTATATTGTCATTATCTACATTCATAATTCTAAAACTTACAACAATTCTGACAATTCCACTGTAATCTTTAGCCTGATCATTTAAAAAATATTAGTATGTTAAAACTAGTAAGTCAAAGTACAAGCCATTTACATAGTCTTAAAGTATTTTCCAATAAACAAGCAAAAAAAAAAAAAAAACCAAACCTGTTGCCATCAAGTCGATTCTAACTCATAGCAACCCTACAGTACAGAGCAGAATAGCCCCATAGGATTTCCAAGGAGCGGCTGGTGGATTCAAACTGCCGACCTTTTGGTTAGCAGCCAAGCTCTGAACCACTGTGCAGCCAGGGCTCCATCTCCCTATAAAACACTTGATTAATTACAAAGGGAAAAACTATAACTGTACAATGGAGACACCACCTGAGCCAAGCAGATATCAGCAGTACTGGGATAATCTCATCACTTGCCTCCTGATATAGTGCTCTTGGAAGGACAACAGCATTTCTGCAATATTCCTGACAAAAATGCTAACCCTGACTTTAATCATGAGAAAAAATGCAAACTCAAAATGAGGAGCATTGTTCAAAATAAATGGCCCGGGTTTAAAAAAGAAAAAAAAAGTCAGGACCATGATTGACAGAAAAAGACCAAGTAACTGTTATGGACTGAGAGTAAAGAGACGTGACAACTAAGTGCAACATGGGATTCTGAACCACAGTATTTTTTTCTTTTGCTATAAAAGACATTAGTGGGACAACTGGTGAAATTTGAATAAGGCCTACAGATTAGATGATAGTAAAATATCAACGTTAATATCCGGATTTGATAATGGCACTGAGGTTATGTAAACCAATTTCCTTGTTTTTAAGAAATACAGCTTATTTAGTAGTAAAGGGGTACCACGCCTGCAATTTACTTCGAAATGTTTCAGATTTAAAAAATACAAGGTAGACAGATAAAGATAGATAGAAAGATTAAGCAAATGTGGTAAAATGTTAGTAAAGGGTGTTAAGAAATTCTTTGTAATACCGTAGTAACTTTTCTGTAAATCTGAAATCATTTCAAAATAATAAGCTAAAAATAAACAGGAAGCAATATCACTGGAAAAACTTTTTTCATATTCCAAAAAAGAAAACCAAACCTGTTGCCTTCAAGTTGATTCTGACTCATAGCAATCTTACAGGAAAGAATAGAACTGCCCGCTAGAGTTTCCAAGGCTGTAAATCTTTAAAGAAGCCGGCTGCCACATCTTTCTCCCACGGAGCAGCTGGTGGGTTAGAACCACCCACCTTTCAGTTAGTAGCCAAGCACTTAACCACTGTGCCACCAGAGCTCCTTTTTTTTTCACATTACAAAACATTATTTAAATAAAAATGTCTCATCTAACTGAAAACTCAAAATATTTTATAGCCTTTACCTAATTATTCTTAAAACTTAAAAAACTGGTAACTAGATTAATAGGCAAGTCTCTGTCAAGGGGAGCAAGACTCATTAACCTCAAATAAAATTTAACATCAAGGGCAGTCTTAAACAGGAAAAACAGTACATAGTATAAAGAGGTCAGAAAAAATGAAGGTGTTAACTTGGTCATTATTGAGTAGGAGGGCAATTAAAAATAATCAAAGTTACTCAAAGGAATGCATATTTGGTTGGAATTGTTTGGTGGCTCATGATAAACCAACTTTTATGTCAATGGATACCAAATCACTCAGTCATAACAAAAGCTGCGTCAAAAAGTATAGGACTCAACACATATAACAATAAATAACATTTGTATGGCACTTTAAAATTTACAAAAGCCCTTCATATGCATTAACTTGTTTCTCAAAATCCCACTGTCATTTCACAAGAGGTATAATGGTGAGTGAATATTAGCAATTTGTAATATTAAAAAAAATGTTATCTTAATATACTTTTAAGTAACATCTTTTTGAAATAGATGAACTCTAAACTGACAGATACTGCAAAGACTGGCTTCGTGAAAGTTATCTTTAGTAAGTAGACTGCAAAGCAGTATGATTACCCATTGAAATACGGGGATATTGTCCTGTTATATGAAATTGAGTTTCCTAGTGGTATCTCGCGTAACAGCTCTATCCTTTCAGCTTTTTGTTATTCCAAACAAACAGGATAACTGATGCCATTACTTTTGGTTCAGCTCTTTGGGTTCAAGAGACTCTTTGTCCAGAACAGAATCTAAGATGTACCTATTAAAATTCTAAGGTTCTACCTCCTGTACAGGATTTCAAAATAAAGATCTAGAGTTATTAGATTTTTATCCACAGGACTCATAAAAATAAAAGCATGTTGGGAAATAGGCCCCAACACACCATTCACGTAAATTCACTTTGTGAAAATAACGGCTGTACTGAAGAGCGGTAGTGAAAGTGAACAGATTTGACAATAGAGCTGCCCTACTGGCCCCAACGAGAATAAGCAGATACAAAAAAGGATGCGGAAATCAGTTTTAAAAAATAAGATCTAGATAAAAGAGTTCAGAATTCAAAGACACCAAAATAGTTTATAATATGCTTTAAAATAGAAACCTAATTTTATGTTCCTGGCAAGCTTACATATGCGTATCTGTCTAATAAGAATTCCTTTCCTTCAACTTTCTAATAACACTCAGTAAATAATAACAGAAAGCATGACATGTCTATTTTTTTACCCTTACTTTCCAAGGAAATTGGCTCCAAATAACCAGAACATTCCAGTTCTGGCTTACTCTAACTCATCTAAGAAGCCTGGCCTCTATGACTTCAAATATAATTGAAAAGGTCAACTCCTGCCCACCTCCAAAATGTTCCTTTTGACAAGAATGGAATTTTAAAAATGAGTTACAAATTTATTTTCCTCTAATTTCTCCTTTTCTCACCAGTTACTCTTTTAATTAAATACTTCAAAAAAAAAAAAAAAGATGAAAATCTGAAGAATCCAGAAATATTTGTTAAAATCTCTAACTGCTCTGAAATTAGAATATATTTGGTTAATCATCATCAGCTCTTGGCAACCAGGATTTTGGTTGCAATAATTCTCAATTTTTAAATAAGTGAAAGAGCAAGAATCAAGTTGCTAAAAAAGTTTCCAAAAATCCTTCTGGAATAAAAGGTCACATACAATGCAGGATTCCCTCTAACGGGATGTGGTAGTATCCAACCTTCATAGGATTCCATCAACAACTTCTGCAGCTATTCTTCCTGGGCAAAAGCAGATTCCTCCTTCATTGCAGCTATCAATACAAGCTACTGACCTTAAAGCCTACCAGAAGGGGACACTCAGATCTCTGCTCTTTAAGGTAAAGACCAGCCAGCTGACTATGTTTGGACATCTAACTACTTACTTTTTAAGATCTTATTCCTTTCTATTTGGAGAGTTTTCTAATTCTCATAGTCTTTATAGACTATATCAAGGCAGTTTTTCCCAAAAAACCCAAAGATAATATAGCATTTGGCAATTAAAAATTGCTATATATATAGTCTTGGAAACCCTGGTTGCGTACTGGTTAAGTGCTACAGCTGCTAACCAAGAGGTCAGCAATTCAAATCCACCAGGCGCTCCTTGGAAACTCTATGGGGCAATTCTACTCTGTCCTATAGGGTGGCTGTGAGTTGGAATCGACTTGACGGTAGTGGGTTTGGTTTTTTTATATACATAGTCTAAGTTATCTACTGCTGCTGTAACAGAAATACCGCGAGTGGGTAGCTTTAACAAATTTATTTTTTCACAGTTTAGAAGGCTAGAAGCCTGAATTCAGGGTGCCGGCTCTAGGGGGGAAACCCCAATGGCGTAGTGGTTAAGTGCTATGGCTGCTAACCAAAGGATTGGCAGTTCGAATCCGCCAGGCGCTCCTTGGAAACTCTACAGGGCAGTTCTACTCTGTCCTATAGGGTCGCTATGAGTCGGAATCGACTCAACGGCACCGGGTTTGGTTTTTTTTTGGTTGGGTCTAGGGGAAGGCTTTCTCTGTCAGCTCCAGGGGAAAGTCTTTGTGTCTTTGAGCTACTGCTCCTGGGTGATCTTCATGTGGTTTAGCATCTCTCTTCCTCCATCGCTGCTTCTTTCACTTGCTAGTTTAATTTCTTTTATATCACAAAAGACACACCCTACATTAATCCTGTCTCCTGAACATAACAGAGACAACCTATTACCAAATGGGATTATAACCACAGGCATGAAGGTTAGGATTTACAATACACATTTTGGGGGACACAATTCAATCCATAGCATGTATGAATTTAGAAAGGTACATTCAGGGCCCTCATACTAATCTTAGCACAAGCAAAGGCACAAGCAGAAGTGGCTTACAAATTCAGCACACACTTTTATCAGTTTCACATCTTAGAAAAGTATTTCCATCTCCATTTTTCTTCCAGGCTGTTAGACAAACACCCTTACAATGAAAATATTCCTTTTAAAGTGCTTAATATTTCAAGTATGTTTGTTCAATTGTAACAAGAATTTTGCAGTTAACTGACAGAAAATAACAGGAAGTTATTATTTAATTTGCGCTTCAGTCTGCAACTAAAAAAAAAAAAAAGCCTACTGACAGACATTATTAATAATAACAGTAATAGTAAAAATGTTAACCAGTATTTAGCACATATAGCATGCAATATATTACCGGTGATGTTCTCACAGCTAACAAAAAGAATGCTTAGTACAAACTAGTCACTGTTCTGAGCATTTTAAATATATTTATCATTTAATGCTTGCAATCCTATAAGACAAGTATTATAATTACCATCATTTTACAGATGAGTAAACTCAATCACTGAGTAGGTAAGGAACCTGCATATGGTCAGACAGCTAACTGGTAGCAGAGCTAGGAAATACTCCCACTAAGTGAAAATAGTGGATGCTCGCAATTAACAAAAACAATGATTAAATGAATTCCCCATTGATTCAGCTAAAATGGTTCAGAAATTTTTTGGTACCCAGAAACCCAACAGATTTCTCCCTAGAAAACTGTGTAGTCAATTTCAGAGGGTCCAGAGAATCTCCTAAAGCTCGTTAGAGAGATCTATATAACTCAGGTCAGATATTCCTGCTTTGGAAAGACAACAAAACAAATATAGCTCAATACCCCACCATTCCAAATTCCATACTAGCTATCCCTCCAGAGTCATAGAAGAGCTGAGTATACAGGAAGCACTGAGATCTGGGGAAAGGCAACATGAAAAACTGGTAAAGGGCTCCTTTCCCTCATGAGCTAAATAAATCTGGAGACTACCTTCAGAAAACTCCAGGGCAGAATGTGAAAAGAACAGATCATAGGGACAGCTTCGTATGTAGACACCTATGGACTCTTGGGAGAAAGTCAGTACAAGTTCCCAAGAGTGCCTGGTCTCTTTGCCAATGAATCCCAGTAGGCAGTAAGAGTTAAGCTGAATTCTGCCCTTGAGGCTAGGAAAGTGCTGGAAGACATGCTTTTCCTGTCCTCAGGGGTAGATATGGTTGTACCCTCAACTACCTGAAGGACTGCTGCCACTCAGAATATTTAAGTAAGCAGAACCCAGTATTACTAACCCCAAAAATAACAACAACAAAACCTCACTAAGGGGGTACAGCACCAGAGAAAGGACAGTTATTCAGACTAATGAGTACAAATGCCAAGTAAAATAGATGATTCTGATACACAAACTTTGACCAGCTTGAAAACAAAACCAATCAACTAAACCCAGTATTCACGCACCAATCTGTTGATTCTCGTGGTGCTATGGCTCTTCATAGAAAAATCAGATTTGCTATTTCAAACTTTGTTCTTAAGGGAATTGAGCCAAGTAAAGATGCTACTCACATTTCTGTTACCAGAAAAGAAAACAGAAGTACAAGTTCTGAAGCTGGAAAAAGTGACCGTCCAATCAGGAAGTTACAAGGGTGAAAAAAAAAAAAACATAGAACAAAGAAAATTATAGCCCTCCAGGCTCAAACTGAACCGCTAACTAGAGATAACATATAGCCTAGGATATAGAGCATTTGGTGAACGAGCCTTAAGGTTAGCAAAGAAATTTTTAAGAGAAAATCTACTATTAAAAGAACATTTGAACTGTTTCAACAGTATCAGAAAGCAATCTTTGATATAAGAATGATCTTCTGAACACTATGAAAGATTCTTTTTTCATTCTCCCAGTTAGTTACATTCTCCACCATCAAGTATATCCCCCTCACATACTTACATTCTAAAAACCAGAACAAATAGATTAATTTATCTGGTAACTGACAAAATTACTGTACTGGAAGTAAATGTGAAAAAGAAATGTTTTTATTAAATATTAAATGGGACACAGAAACATTAAGAGTTGTAATAGCTTGTTAAATGGAAAGAATTAGGCACTGTCAGATGTAGTATGACGACGTTTTAAAGAATTTAAATGTTTTTCTGAAACTCATTTAAAGACTTTTTTGAGGGTACAAAACATAATTTCCTGGCAAGTAATCCAAGTCACAAAATGTAAACATAAGTAGCTACATGTTTTGATAAGAATTATTTTATCTAAGTATAAACTATTGGAGGTCATACACCAAAAAACAAGTATGAACAAACTTGAGCAAACTTATGGGCTGAGATAAGTAACCCAGAAACAAATGAAAAAAATACCAAAAGAGCACAGGAACAAAGTATCCTAAAAAAAACACCCGGGTTGTTAACTCCGTAAACACTGATACATTCCCCAACTAAATAACCTAGTATCTTTTGACTATGGAATAAAATGTTTTGTAGTCACTTCAAATTGTCTTCAAGATTATATTATTCCCGTTACGACATAATAAAGCCTTCCTCTGAATCAAAACATTATTTCCCAGCTAATTATCTAATTAGGCACACTTAGTTGAAAGACATATTTTTTAATAAAAATAAAATTAATCTCCAACAGCAAAATTCAATCACTTCTAAAGATATCCATAACAAAAAGTAGAATTCAGGTTATAAAGGAGATTTCAAAAATAAGTACAAGAAATTCTGCACAACAATTACTGCGTTAATACATATACAAACAGTATAAATATTAATAATATTGGTCTCAAAATACATCCATATATATATTTTCTACCATACTAACTGAAAATCAACCACATTATTTCATAGTTATACTTGATATGTAGAGGACAATAATGTCTTTTTTTTTTTTTAAATATAACTTATAGATTAAAAATTTGGTGACTACATTCACATGAATACACTTGATCTTCACTCTAAACACCTTCTAGAAGGCCTCCCTATATGGCACAAAACAGAGTGTTAAAAACTTTATTTCCCAGACTCACTTGCATCTAATGTTCTAAATATGTCAATTAAATTTATACGCATGAAATTTAAAAGAGAAAAGTGAGGCAGCGGTGCGGCACAGGTCGGCACTCTATGGTTTTCACACTGGCAAGAATGGGTGTTGATTTGGGTGTCGATTTGAAATAGTACACTTACTCCTCACTTACTGACATGGTTAGGTTCTAAAGACCAGGTCATTATGCGAAAATGGAGGATGACCACATCAGCTCACGAAATGGGAGGATAACTAAGTAATAACATAATTGCCAAATTATATCACTACATAGCTGCCAAAACATTGAGAATCATGGCCCAGCAAAGTTGACACATAATCGTATTCATCACGGCTAGCATTACTCTCACCTTGTACCTTGATGTTCGTTACTGTTAGATGTACGTCATTAATGTGCAAAATAGGTGGTTAGATTTTTTTACTATTGTCATAAATGCAAAATGTTAGATAAAGAGAGAGTCAATAAATGAGGAGTAGGTGGGTGTATTCCAATATCCAGTTATTAGTTTTGGGGGGGTGTTACGAGTGAGGGTACACATTTATTTAATCCACAGGTATGATGTGTCTCTAAAGCCATCAATACAGGACTTCTGCTTACAGTTAGCGCGGACTAGGTAACAGTGGGAAGGGACAGGGAGGAAAGATCTTTTTAAAACCATAAAGAGCTAAGAATACATTAAGGAATTATCAGCCAAAATCCAAAACATAAAAGCACAAAGATGGAAATCCAACAACTTAACACTGTTTTTACCCTAAAAGCAATTGCCATATCCAGGAAAAAAACTGCTGTGAATCTAAGCTGTAGTTTTGATGGTATTGAGAATTTAAAAGAATAATAATAAAGGCCAGGAACCATCAAAAGTGAAAACACTGATAAATCACTTTAAATTGAGGCCGTGAAGAATGCAACCTCAAGATGAGAGTAAACGGAACTCAAACCAACTATTCTCTAGAACTGCAGTAAAGCTTTGTATCTCCTCAGTAGTCCAAGGAACTCAAACTCTGAACTTGGATTACTGTGGTAACAAAATATTACACAGGCATTTGGCAGATGAAAACATCTATCATCCTGGATTTCAATTTATGAATAAAAACAATTTTTTTAAATAATCAGTATATTGTCAAAGATAAGTCACACAGGATAAACCACAGATAACACAAATAGACTTTAGATATTGACATTACCAAACACACACTACAAACAACTAAGCTTACTATGCTCAAAGAAATGAAAGGAAAACTTTGAATTTTGCATAGAAAATGAGAAATACTATTAAAGCTTTGAATTATACTTGAAAAAAATAGAAATTCCAGAACTGAAATATATAATAATTGAAATTGGAAACTCAATACATGACTTCAACGATAAAACTAAACACAACTCAAAAGGAAGGAAGATAAGAAAATATCCAAAAAGGATGAGAAATATCAAAAGAGGGGGTAAGAAACAAAAAGGGTATAATACGAAGGACTAATATAAAAGTCATATATATATATTTTTTTAATTAGAAGTCCAGAAGGAGAGGAAAGAGTTTGTGTCAGAAGTGAAAATGGTGTTTTTTTTTTTTTTTATGCTGAAAAATCTCCATCCACATGGTCTGAAGAAATCCAGTGAATCCCAAGTACATACGTACACATATCAGAGAGAAACTATAGAAAATCTTTAAAGAGAGAGAACTTCATAAATGCTACCAAAAAAAAAAGTAATTATCCCCAAATAAGCAAAAGGCAGAACGAGGGAAGTCTCATCAGTAACAGCCAGAAGACAGAGGAATAATAGCTTCAATGTGTTGAAAAATATGCTTGCCAAACTAGAATTCTATGAAGACTAAAAATACTTTTCATGAATGAAAGTAAAATGAAGTCACTGGCTGTCAAAAAAGAAAAAAAAAAAAAACACAGTTGAGTTTGCCACAAGCAGACCTGTAAAGGAAATTATATAAAATGTATTATAGGCAGAAGAAAAATAATACCAGAAAAAGGTCAAATATCCAGAAACAAATTAAGAGCAAAGATTTGAATAACCGCTCACCATTTAAAATCCTGGTGGCATAGTGGTTAAGTGCTACAACTGCTAACCAAAGGGCTGGCAGTTTGAATCCGCCAGGTGCTCCTTGGAAACTCTATGGGGCAGTTCTACTCTGTCACTATGGGTCAGAATCAACTGAAAGGTGATGGGTTTATTTAAAGTAATAATAAGAGAAATATCCCATGAAGAATAACTTCATACAAGTCAGGAGAGGGTAAACAGAATTAAAATGTTCTACAGTCCTGTAAAGAGCCCTGGTGGCACAACGGTTAAGCACTTGGCTGCTAACCAAAAGGCTGGTGGTTCAAACCCACCCAAGGACTCCATGGAATAAAAGGCCTGGGGAACAGCAGTTCTACTCTGTCACATGGGGTCACTATGAGTGAGAACTGACTCAACTGCACCTAATAACAACAAGGTCCTATACGGGTCTGGTGGGGCAGATGAAGAGGTATTGATTAATATTAACTTTAATAAGTTAAGGATTATGTACAGGTTCTAGCAGAAGATTAGAAGCAGTGCATATAACCCCTAAACTAGTACAGGAAAAAGTTTAAATGATAAATATTACAAAAGTAAAAAAGAAAAGAAACTACAAAGTTGGAGAACAAGAAGGTATTAAAGAAGTTTGTAAATTTAAACCCAAACATATCAGTTGAGAGATTACATTAACTTTCTAAAGCGTAATGGTACAGTTACATGACCAGGATTATCACACTTGGCTAAGAAAATTATATACTGCATACAGAGACACATGTAAAATGTATGGATACAGATAGTTTGAAAGGAAAAGGAAAAAAAAAGACATACCAGACGAAAGATGATCACTGGGGGAGAGGCACTGGCACTCACAGGTCCAGACTATTAGGACTTCCTTTTTTTACCAATAAGGGAAGAAAACCTACCTCAGAGATCCAAGGACACTCAGGCCTGACTAAAACCAAGGCCAAAACAGAACAACAGAAAACACCCCTTCTGCAACCACGAGCAGGCTAACAACAACCCAGTAACAAGCAACAGCTCTGGATAAGAGACAAGAGCATGAAGACAGACTTTCTATAAAGCACAAGATCAGCAAAAAATCCTAAACCTAAGGGTAGAAAAGGAATTGAAAAAAACATTCTGGCAACACAGTGGTACATGAAGAATAGCTATAGGGGAAAAAGAAAAAATCCCAAACCCTACCTAGCTCTTGCCTAGAGTGACTCAAATCCCCCTGCCCCCTCCCAACACACAGACACACTAAGGGCCCATTTCCAGGCAAAAGTACTATTTATTTCAGTCTGTACCGTCCTACATATGATGCCCAGCTTTCAAACAAAAATTATGAGACACAAAAAAAGCAAGAAAAAAACAACCCGCTGTCAAAAGCCAAAAAAGAAAATCAAAATAACTAGACTCAGTAATGATCCAGATGTTGGACTTATGAGACAGCAAATTTAAAATATCTGTAAATAATAGATTAAATGCAGTAATGGAAAAGGTAGACACATGTATAAACAGATGAAGAATTCCAACAGAGGTAGAAACTAACAGAAAGAAAAAATCAAATAGAAAAGTTAGAAAGAAAAAAGCACAGTAACAGAGAAGAAGACACCTCGTGATGGGGTCAATGGTAAACGCAACCCACTCCAGGAAACAATTAGTGAACTTGAATATAGGTTAATAGAAATTACCAAAACTGAAACACAAAGAAATGAGAGAAGGGGTGGAAAAAAAGTGGGAGAGTATCCAAGAAAGATGGAGCAACATCAAGTGATCTTTAAAAAAAATTTGCCACTGGGTCGATTCCAATTCATAGTGACCCTATACGACAGAGCAGAACTGCCTACAGGGTTTCCAAGGCTGTAATCTTTTTTTTTTAATCTTCACAGAAGCAGACTGCCACATCTTTCTCCCATGGAATGGCTGATGGGTTCATACAGCTGACCTTTTGGCTAGCAGTCAAGTGCTTAACTACTGCACCCTCAGGACTCCTTCAAATGATCTTACATACATATAATTATGCTCTGAAAAGGAGAAAAGGGAGAAAAAAGAACACTGAAGAAAGAATTAGAGCTTTTGAAAAAACTTTTCCAAAGGAAATAAATATTTTACCACAAATCCAAAAAGCTCAGAAAACAGCAAACAAGACAAATGACAACAACAACAAAATCCCAGATGTACGGTTTTCAAACTGCTGAAAACCAGAGAGAGAGAATAATTTTCAAGGTTGTCAGGAAGAAAATAAGAACTGAAACATACTTCTAGCCAGAAGCTATGCTTGTTGTTGTTGTTAGTTGCCACTGAGTCAATTATAAAAAATGGCAACCTCATATATTACAGAGTAGAACTGCTCTATAGGGTATTCTTGGCTGTAATCTTTACGGCAGCAGATTGCCATGACTTTTCTTCCATGGAGCCAGTGGGTGGGTTTGAAGCACACACCTTGAGGCTAGCAACTGAGCGCAAACCACCTACATCACCTAAAAACCAAAAAGCCAACCCTGCTGCCATCAAGTTGATTCCAAATTACACGAACCCTATAGGACAGAGTAGAACTGCCCCATAGGGTTTCCAGGGCTATGATCTTTACAGAAACAGCCAGCCACATCTTTCTCCCATGGAGCGGCTGGTGGGTTCAAATCACTGACCTTTTGGCTAGCACGTCCTTTACACCACCTAAAACCAAAAAAAAAAAAAAAAATACCCTTGCCATCAAGTTGATTCCGACTCTAAGCAACCCTACAGATCAGAGTAGAACTGCCCCATAGACTTTCCAAGGAGCACCTGGTGGATTCGAACTGCCAACCTTTTGGTTAGCAGCCATAGCGCTTAACCACTACACCACAAGGGTTTCCTTACACCACCTAGAGACCTTAATTTTAAAGGTTGTCGGAAGAAAAAGACACATTACATATAGAAGAAAGTAACAAGTAAAACAAAATTCTATTCAGCAACCATGCTGAAATATCTTAAAGTGCTGAAAAAAGAATGCTGTCAATCAAAAATTCTATACTCAATGAAATTATTTTTAAAAAATGGAGAACAGGCTTTTTCAGACAAACAAAAACAGAGAATTGTTACCAGAAGACATATACTATGAGAAATTTAATGAACGTTCTCTAGGTAGAAGGGATATTCCATGAGACAGAAACCTGGGTCTACACAAAGAAAATAAAAGCAAAGGCAATGACAAAAATAAAGGTAAATATAAAATACAATTTTTTGGTAAATGCTGTAAAATATAATTGACCATCTAAAATAAACTTAGCAGCAATGGACTTTACTGCGATTTATAACATATATAAAGTAAAATACATGACACCAATAATAAAAAGGATGGGAGCAAGAAACTGGGAATATATTAAGGGTTTCACACATAAAACAGTATAATTTTATTTCAGGGGAGATTGTGACTAATTAAGAAGTATTTTATAACCCCTAAGACAAAAATTATTTAAGGTATAAATAACAATTCAATAGTGGACAGAATAATAAAACATATATATATATATATATTCAATTCAAAAAAGGCAGAAAAGTGGGGTAGGGAGGTAAATGTAACAAATAAAAAATAATTTAAAATATGGTAGATTTTAATCTAACCATAATTATATTAAATGTGAATGGTCTAAATCAATGAAAAGACATAAATGGTCAGACTGGGTGGGGGAAAAAAAAGACCTAACTATAATAAGCGGCCTGTAAGATACCCACTTTAACTACAAAGATATAGAAAGGTTGAAAGCAAAATGATACAACAAAACGTAACACAGAAACACTATTTAACAGGAATCTGGACTAGCTGTATTAACATGTGACAGAGCAGACCTCAAAAAAAGGAGTGCTGAGAGATACAGATAAGTATATTATAATGATAAAGTGGTCAATTCATCAGGAAGACAAGAAGCTCTTAAATGTTTGTGCACCTAACCAAAGAGCTTCAAAATATGTGAAACAAAAACCAACAGAACTGAATGTTAGTTGGAGCTTTCAACACCCCTTTCTTAGATAAACATAGAAAATGAGTAAGGATATGAACATCTGAACAATACTATCGAGCACCTTGTCTTATATCACACACTTATAAAAAAGACTCCACCCCAAAAGAGAATTCTTTTCAAGTGCACATGAAACATTCATCAAGATAAGCCATATTCTGAGAAATAACATAAACCTTAACAAACTTACAAGAATTAAAGTAACACAAAATATGTTTTCCTGTCACAAAGAAATGAAATTAGAAATAGAAGAATGACAAACGGAATATTTCCAAATACTTGAAAATTATACAGGACACTTCTAAATAAGCACATAACGCAAAGAAGAAGTCTCAAGAAAAATTAGAGAACATTTTTAATTGGAAAAAATATATTAAAATTTGTGGGATGCTGCTAAAGTATGCAGAGGAAAATATACAGCTTTAAACCTTCTAACTTTAAAAGAAAGGTCTCAAATCAATGTTCTAAACTTCTACCTGAAGAAACCAGAAAAAGAACAAATGAAATCCAAATGAACATGAAGAAATAATAAAGAAAATAGCTGAAGTCAATAAAATTGAAAACAAAAACATAGAGACAACCAATAAAACCAAAAGCAGGTTCTTTGAAAAGATCAATGACATTTATAAATCTCCAGCTGGAACAGCCAAAAGAAACCAATTATCAATACAATGGATAAAAGAGGATATTACTACAGACAGACCTTGCAGACATTAAAAAAGGATAACAGAATAAACAACTCTATGCCCATAAGTTGAACAACTTAGATAAAATTGATTGATTTATTGAAAGTCACAAACTAACAAAGCTCACACAAGAACTAAATAACCTGAATAGTCCTCTATTAAAGAAATTTAATTCATTGTTAAAAATCTTATAGGTACATGTCTGTCTATCTGCTTTGCATGTGCAGACGGTCTATGTCTCAGTCTTCCAGGAATGAGGCACATACACCTACTGGTATCAACCATTCTACGAGGGCTGCATTCATCTGTGATCAAGCCAGACACAGGTGACACTTACACAGCGTTGGCAAAGTGAGAGCCATTATTATTACTTACAGAAAAAAAAACAGTAAACAGTAATAACAGATTCTCAAAGGGGAAATGCTTACCCTTCCCCAAATTACCTATGACCATTCTTTTATCACTGGGCTGCCCGAGGCTTCTGCTCTGCTGCTGGGCCTCACTGGGCATTTGGGCATTGCCTCACTGGTGGGAAGACCCTTGTATAGGACCTTCCAAGCCTCTGCCTCTGAGCTCTTCTCAGCCTCTGCATCCAGTTCCTGCCACACTACCCGGACCTCACTGTCGGGGGAAAGGCATGCAACCCCTGCACGGGACACACTCAGGCCTCTCTTGCCCCAAGCAAGTGTCATAGTTTCTTTTAGTTCTGCTAGCAAACATCTTGCCTGGAGGCATCCAGCTTCATCACGCTGCAGGAAGACTCTTGCACAGAACCCTCTGAGGCAACCCCTGCATGGGGCACACTCAGGCCTCTGCCCTGCACTCCATCAGCAAGCCTCCTGCCTGAAGGTGCTAAGCTCTCGCTCCATGGGCCAGCACACCCACTGTCTCTGCCTTACTCCATAGGCTGGCAACCCCACTGCCACTGCCTCACTCCTTGGGATGACAAGCCCACTGCTGTCGACTCGCTCATTCTTATAAAAAGGGGATTGTTTTAGATTAAGAGAGACATAAGGGATACATATAGCAACTAGATATATGACCCTATTAAAATGTAGCTTGGGGAAATCAGGTCTACAGAGACTTTTGAATTAAAAACTAGATACTAGATGAGATAAAGATGTATTGATACAAAAGTAAAAAAAAAAAAAGTAGAAACTTATAAAATCCCTGAAAATATATAGCATAACCTCATTTTGATGAAAAAATACATATGAATAGATAAGACAGAAGTATACATGTTAGTTTTTATGACCAGTAGCCTATGAATAGAATTAGTTTTTATTTTTTATTGGTTTTTCAATTTGTTATAAAATACAAAAAGACTATTTTAATTAAAGACAAGAAAAAGGCAGAAAGGCTATTTGAAGAAATAATGACCGAAAACTTCACAAATTTGATGGAAGACATAAATCTACACGTTCAAGAAGCACAACAAATTCCAAGTAGAAAAAATCGAAAGAGATGTACACAAGGACATGTTATACTTAACTTACCAAAAGTCAAAGACAAAGAGAGAATCCTGAAAGCAGCAAGAGAGAAGCAACTCATCACAAGTAGTCCTCCTCAATAAGATTAAAGGCCAATTTTCACCAGAAACCATGGAGGCCAGAAGGTAATGAGTGATGTATTTAAAGTGCTTAAAGAAAAAACTGCCAGCCAAGAATTCTAAATCTGGCAAAACTACCCTGCAAAATAAGAAGTTTAGACATTCCCAGATAATCAAAAACTGAGGGAATTCATTGCCAGTAGACCTTGCCTACAAGTAATGCTAGAGGGAGTCCTGCAGGTTCAAATAAAAGAACACTAGACAGCAGCTTAAAGCCATGGAAAAAAATAAATACCTCCAGAAAGGTAACCACCATATTTTTACAAAACTAACACATGAGTTTTATGTTTTAAGGTTTTTTTTTTTTTTTTTTTTGCCAACAGTCTCCTCCCCCATGAGGTATTTTCATAAGCGCACTATGCTAATTACTTCTTTACATGTTACTGTAAAAAAATTAGCATACCGTGCTTAGGAAAACTGAAAACCTCACGCCAGGGAGGGCACATCTGGCAAAAAAGCCCTACATAGGTAAACACAAAAGCCAGTACTATGGTATTTTTTATTTTCACCATGATTTTAAAGACAAATGCACGTAAAAATAATTACGAATCTATGTTAATGTGCACACAATGTATAAAGATGTAATGTGTGATAACAACATAAAGGGGGGAACAGACATGTTTAGAAGGGGGGGTTTCCACTGGGGATGCTGAAGTGCTGGTTGCACAACATGGAGAATATATTAAATGCACCTGAATGTTCACATTAAAACAGTGAATTTTATGATATATAAATTTCACATTATTAAATTTTTTTAATTATTTTAATTAAAGAAATTATTTTTAACCAGGATTATACACCTACCCATGAAAGGCAAAAATATAAAGCTATTAGAATATAAAGGAATAGCTTCATAACAACAAGGTACAGGAGGAAAAGATGCAAATTAGAATGCAATAAATACTAGACAACATACTGATATTCAGAAAATATTAAAAACCTCTACAATTCAATAGCAATAAGATAGTCAACCTAATATAAAAATGAACAAAAGGTTTGAGACTTGAACAGTTACTTCACAAAACAGCAATCCAATGACCAAATAAGATACTCGGCCTCATTACTAATGACAGAAACAAAAATTAAGGTACTTCCTCTCCCATGGCCTGTTTTTATACAATTTATGAGCTAAGATTGGGCTTTACATTTTTAAAGAGTTGTTAAAAAAAAAAAAAAGAATATGCAACACAGACCATATGTGCATTACAAAGCCTAAAATATTTACTACCTGGTTCTTTAAAGAAAAAGGTTGCCAATCACTGCTCGAGACAAAGCGTGTGCTTGTGTACCATGCTGTTTTCTCTAAACAGCTTTATGGAAATATACTTCACATACTATACAATTCACCCAATTAATCTGTACCATTCAAGGTCTTTTAGTAAATGCACAGAGTGGTGCAACCAGCATATAATCAATTTTAGAACATTTTCATCACCCTACAAAGAAATTCTATACCCCTTAACTGTCACCCCCAATAAATCCATTCCCCCCATGCACTTGGCAACCATTAATTTACCTTCTTTCTCGATAGGCCAGTTTTGTTTTTTGAAGGGCATAAAACTGAAAACCACATGTCCATAGAAATAGTAGCATTTCCTTCAAAGGAGTTTTATACCACAATTACATGACATGACATGGTTGACTATCACATTAAAATATGTATGCTGAGAGAAGAACCCAAGCACAAAATAACATATACTACATGATTCCATTAACATAAAGTTTAAAAAAGAAAAACAGGACAAACTATGTTGCCGTTATTAGGTGCCATTGAGTTGGTTTCGACTCACAGCAACCCTATGCACAACAGAAGGTAACACTGCCTGGTCCTGTGCCATCCTCACAAGTGTTGCTATGCTTGAGCCCACTGTTGCAGCCACTGTGTCAGTCCATCTTGTCAAGGGTATTCCACTTTTCCACTGAACCTCTACTTTATGAAGCATGAAGTCCTTCTCCAGGGACTGATCCTTTCACATAACATGTCCAAAGTATGTGAGTTTTGCCATCCTTGCTTCCAAGGAGCATTCTGGTTAGACGTCTTCCAAGACAGACTTGTTCGTTCTTTTGGCACTCCATGGTATATTCAATATTCCTCGCCAACACCACAATTCAAAGGCAGCAGTTCTTCTTCAGACTTCCTTATTCACTGCTCAGCTTTTGCATGCATATAAGGCGACTGAAACCACCACAGGTTGAGTCAGGCGCACCTTAGTCCTCAAGGTGACACCTTTGCTTTTCAACACTTTAAAGAGGTTTTTTGCAGCAGATTTTTCCAATCCAATTCAATGCATTTTTTGATTTCTTGACTGCTGCCTCCATGGGTGTTGATTGTGGATCCAAGTAAAATGAAATCCTTGACAACCTCAATCTTGGCACCATTTATCATGATGTTGCTTACTGGTCCAGTGGTGAGGATTTTCGTTTTCTTTTAGTAACTAACTATATTACCTAAAAAAAAAAAAGTTGCTGTTGAGATGACTCTCACTCATTGTGACCCTAAGTGTGTCAGAGGAGTACTGTGCTCCAATTATATTACTTTGTTGTTGTAGTTAGATATCATAAAGCCAATTTCAACTCACAGCGACCGTATGTACAACAGAACAAAACACTGCCCAGGAAGACCCTCAAGGAGATGAATTGACACAGTGGCTACAACAATGGGCTCAAACATAGTAACCATTGTGAGAATGGTGCAGGACTGGGCAGTGCAGCTTAGACTTCTTCCTTCAATACCATTGATCCTTGATCATATGCTATCTCCTAAAATAGTCTTTGAACTTCATCAGTAACTGCTTCAAGTTCTCTTCACTTTCAGGAAGCAAGGTTGTGCCATCTGCATATCATAGGTTGTTAATGAGTCTTCCTCCAACCCTGATGCCAAATTTTTCTTCAGATAGTCCAGTTTCTCAGATTATTTAATCAGCATAGAGATTGAAAAAGTATGGTGAAAGGATACAACCCTGACACACAACTTTCTTGATTTTAAAGCGTGCAGTATCCCCTTGTTCTGTTCAAAGGACTGCCTCTCAGTCTGTGCACAGGTTCTGCATGAGCACAATTAACTGTTCTCGATTCCCATTTTTCACAATGTTATCCACAATTTGTTATGATCCACACAGTCAAATGCCTTTGCATTGTCCAAAAATAAATAAATAAAACACAGGTAAACATCTTTCTGGCATTCTCTGCTTTCAGCCAAGATCCATCTGACATCAGCAACTGTATCCCTCATTCCATGTTCTCTTCTGAATCTGGTTTGAATTTCTGGCAATTCCCTGTCAAGGTACTGCTGCAACCATTTTTTAATTATCTTCAGCAAAATTTTACTTGAATGTGATACTAACAATATTGTTTGATGATTTCCACATTCCGTTGGATCTTTCTTTGGAATGGGCACAAATATGGATCACTTACAGTCGGAGGGCCGTGCAGCTGTTGGCATAGACCAATTTCTTGGCACGAACAAGTGAAGACTTCCAACATTGCATCCATTTGCTGAAATACCTCAATTAGTATTCTGTCAATTCGTGGAGTCTTGTTTTTCCCCAGTGCCTTCCATGCAGCTTAGACTTCTTCCTTCCATACCATTGGTCCTTGATCATGTGCTACCTTCTGAAATGGCTAAACGTCACCTGATTCTTTTTGGTACAGTGAAGTGACTCTGTGTAGTCCTTCCATCTTCTTTTGATACTTCCTGCATTGTTCAATATTTTGCCTATAGAATCCTTCAATATTGCAGCTCAAGGCTTAAATTTTTTCTTCAGTTCTTTCAGCTTGAGAAATGCCAAGTGTGTTGTTCCTTTTTGGTTTTCTAACTCCAGGTCTTTGCACACTTCATTAAAATACCTTACTTTGTCTTGACTCACCCTTTGAAATCTTCTGTTCAACTTCATCATTTTTTCCTTTCACTTTAGCTACCCTACATTCAAGAGCAAGTTCCAGAGTCTCTTCTGACATCCAATTTGGTCTTTTCCTTCTTTCCTGCCTTTTTAATGACCTTTTGCTTTTTTCATGTATGATGCCCTTGATGTCACCTCATAATTCGTCTAGTCTTTGGTTATTAGTGTTCAGTGCGTCAAATCTGTTCTTGAGGCGGTCTCTGAATTTAGGTGGGATATTATACTGTAGATTGTATTTTGGCTCCCATGGACTTGTTTTAATTTTCTTCAGTTTCAATTTGAACTTGCTTATGAGTAACTGATGGTCTGTTCTGCAGGCGGCTCCTGGCCTTGTTCTGACTGATAGCTTCTCCATCGACTCTTTCCTCATGTGTAGTTGAGATTTGATACCTGTGTAGTCCATCTGGTGAGAGCCAAGTGTACAATCATCGTTTATGCTGTTGAAAAAAGGTATTTGCAAATGAAGAAGTTGGTGGACTTGCAAAATTCTATGATGTGATCTCCGGCATCATTTGTATCACCAAGGCCATATTTTCCAACTTCCAATAGTTCCTCCTTATTTCCAAGTTTTGTATTCCAATCACCAGTAATTATCGATGTATCTTGATTGCATATTTGATCAATTTCAGACGGCAGAAGTTGGTAAAAATGTTCAGTTTCTTCATCTTTGGCATTAGTGGTTGGTGCATGAATTTGAATAATGGTCATTTGAGCTGGTCATATTAAGCATTGTACTTCAAGATAGATAATGAAATGTGCTTTTTGATGATGAATGTGACACCATTCCTCTTCTGTGTGTCACTCCCACATAGTAGCCCATATGATCCGATTCAAAATGCTTAGACGCCCGTAATTCAAAGGAAAAACCATACAGAAATGCAAGGAGGTGCTTACAATCCACTCAGCTTAGCAGACATCTCTAGGGAGGTTGTGGAGGAATAACTGATAAGGGGAAGAAATTGGGGGCTGGAGGTGTGAAGTGATGGCACATTTTACTTCTTGACCTAGTTAATGTTTGTATGGATCTTTGCCTTATAACAATTTTGCCCAATTACACATTTGTGTTCTATGTACTGTTGTATATGTGTATTTATAGTTCACAATTTAAATAGAAGAAAAAAGAAGGGAATAAAGCCACCAGTTATAGTACGGGCAGCTTTCCGAGATCTTGACTGGAATAATAAGGTATGTTCCTAAAGTCAGAAGTTCCAGTGACAGTCACTTGATTTCTCAACTTCATACTTGTGGCTGAGACAGCAGTTTCTCTTGCAGCCCAGATAGGTGGTACAGTTTGGGGAGTCATTCCTCAAAGTTCAGCCTAGTTATCTTTCCTTCATCCCTTCCAAACATTTTGTAAGCACTTAATCCCTTTCTCTTTGTAATATCTAGAGTGATTTTGGTAAGTGGTACACAAACCCTGTCTAGTACAGCTCATTAGTAGTGATTCAAGAAAAAAACATGGAATTTCCGATATGGTACACTGAAAGTAACAAAGTAGAAAGGCTACTTTAAATTATAGTGAAAGCTGTCACTCCTCACAGACATTATTATTAGCAGAAACATAAATAACTTTATTTAACAGTTTGTGAAATTGGTTTTTTAATTTTTATAAAAGAAAAAGAGGTGGTGAGGAAGGGTGAAGCCTACAGGCACAGAGAAGAATAAAAGGTAGAGTTTTTGTTACCTGGAGTCTCGTATTCATTTCTAGGAAGTAAAAATTCTTCCGTGAGTCCACAAGGAATTCCACAGTCCCAGCAGAGGAGTACGTCACCGCTTTGGCAAGAGCCACAGCTTGTTCCCCCATCGCTCTTCGCGTCTCAGGATCCAAAAAAATACTACAGACACAGAAAGAGTATTTTTCTACACCGTGGACAAGAATCAAGTTATCATTTGTGCAGATTACATACAGGTTTTTGTTATTTATTTATTTATTTACGTTTACTCAGATATAGGTCACCTGTTTCAATTTAAGATTTTATGGCATTAAGCATGCTTAAATAAATCAACTTCAGCTTTTTATAAAGCTAACATTTGAATTTTCCACATTATACTGCAACTTCAATCCATTTATAAAAAATAGAACTACTTATCAACTAGTGAAACTGACCATATATACTCAGAATTCCTTCAAGCCAACATTGTGAGAAAAATAAATTCTTAGAAAATAAAATATACGGCCAATAAATTCTAAAAACTTGTGTTTCAAAACACTAAATCACCTTCCATCAGGCAAGTAAAGCAGCCATGTTTCCACTGAACCCTAGAAAGAATAACATCAAATCATGTCTGCATTTTGCTTCTATGCAAGTGAAGCTCTAAGGAGAAAAAAAAAAAAACACTATTTTCTGATTTGTGGATTAAAACTATTTTCTAGTAAGATTTAGATGACGCTTTGTAGTTTTTTAAATTATGGAATAGTATAAAGAACTCTGTTACAGATTAAATTCAGTCCCTCCTGCCAAAACACGTGTTAGAATCCTAACCCCTATATCTGAGGAGGAACTTGTTTGGAAATAGTTTTGTTACGTTAGATGTTACCTGTCTTAGTTATCCAGTGCTGCTGTAACAGAAATACAGCTGCTATCACAGCAAACAGTGCTGCTATAACACAATTATGAGCCCTGGTGACACAGTTAATTAGTTCAGCTGCTAACCAAAAGGGTAGCAGTTTGAATCCACCAGCTGCACCCTGGAAACCCTACGAGGCAGTTCCTACTCTCTTATAGGGTCACTATGAGTCTGAGTCAATGATGGCAATGGGTTTGGTTTCTTTTGGTGGTGGGGGGTACAACAGAAATACCACAAGTGGGTGGCTTTAACAAATGAATTTATTGTCTCACAGTTTCTGAGGTTAGAAGTCCAAAATCAGGGCTCCACCTCTAGCGGAAGGTCCTTGTCTCTTCAGCTTCTGTTGTTTGGCTCCTTGATGATCCTCATATCTAATGGCATCTATCTTGCCCCATTTCTGCATGCTTGCTTGCTCAAACTGTTCTTGTTAACTCTCAAAACATGCTGACTTAACTCACACCCCACACTAATGCTGCCTCATTAACATAACCAAGGAAACCCATTTCCAAATGGGATTATACCCACAAGTAAAGGGGTTAGAATTTACAACACATATTTTGAAGGGCATAATTCAATCCAGAACAATACCCAAGTAGGGCATGTTCTAAGTTTAATCACTTTTGAGTTATAAAAAGGTCCAATCCACAGGGATAGGGACATGGGGGTGGGGATGAGGTGAACAGAGGCCATGTCAGGACTGTCTACCAGCCAAGGTACCAAACAACGTTTGGGACTACCTACAAGAAGAAATCGACACTGTCAAGACTCTGGCTTAAATGTTTAGCCTCCAGGGCTGTAAGAAAATACATTTTTGTTCTTAAAGGCATGAATTTGTGGTATTTCTGTTACAGCAGAAACCTAGACAAGCTCCTATGTATTTGTCTCCCACATTTAACAACTATCAATATATTGTAGGGTCGCTATGAGTCAGAATCGACTCGACAGCAGTGGGTTTAGTGGGTTGCTTTATCTATGCTGCATGGCCACTTTTTTTTTTTAACTAGGACCACCCGTTTTTTTCTTTTTTTCATTTTAAAGCAAAATCCCAAATTAGATATCATTTCATCTGTATCTACAGGATAAGTATTCTTTTGTAACAAACCACACTTAAAATTTAACAAGAGCTCCTCAATAGCATGTAATATCTAGTCAGTATTCAAATTTTCCTGATTATCTCATAAATATCTTTTAAGAGCTGATTTGTTTGAATTGGGATCCAAATACGGTCCAGACGCTGCATTTGGTTGGTTTTTATATCTTTAAGATCTTTTATTCCGAAATGCCTCCTCCTGGCGGCGCTCCTTGGAAACTCTATGGAGCAGTTCTACTCTGTCCTATAGGGTGGCTATGAGTCAGAATCAGCTCGAAGGCACTGGGTTTTGGTTTTGCTCCCGTCCTTTTTTTTTTTTTTTTTTTTTGGGCCAAGAACTGGTCATTTTCCTGCCTTGTTCCTCACATTCAGGGTTTGGCAGCACGCATCCCCATGGTGTCTTTTAACATTCATATTACATTTCCATTTCTTATAAACCATCAGTTAGATCTAGAGCCTTGAACAGATTCATATTGGAAATATATATATGTCATATATGGGGGGGGCAAGACTACTTTATAGGTAGTGACACCCTGAATCTGGATTTCTAGCCTACTGGACTGTGAAAGAATAAAAACTACTATTTCTTCAAGGCAACCACTTGTGGTAGTTTTGTTATAGCGCAACTAGGTGGCTAAGACAGATGCTATGAATTTTTTTATCTGTTATGAAGTTCTGCATTAACCTTCCACCTAATGGACGTAAGAGTAGATGACGTTTCAGTAATAACTGGCTGACAAAACCAGTGCAACCAAAACAAGAAAGTCCAACTAAAGATTAATATCATAATACTTGGAGAATCTCAATTACAGGTGAATAAAACTCTGTTTTTTCCCCTCCTCTGGTCTTGACCTTTCCCTTATCATAAACCCTGCTAGTGAGAGTTAGAGCTATACGTAACTGCATCATTGCAATCTAAGCAGAGTGGTCCATTCGCACTTGAGGAACTTTGTATCAAGATAGGAAACTACATTTTCCATATATTCTAATATTTCACAGTGGAAAGATACATATTAGCTCACTATTGGTGATTGATTCTAGTTTTTTCACTTTGTTTCCTACTGCTTTAAATTTTCCCTTTTTTCTCTCTAAATTAATAGGTGAGATGTTCACAAAGCAACTAGAATTTCCAAGAATGAGAGAGCGAACACCAAAATCAAGATCCAGGGTTCCCATTGTGAAAGATTTTTACCCCAGGCAAGACTTGAGTCGGTTTTGAATAAAAAGAGAAATGTAGTATAATTGAAGGTGATAAGGCAGGACAGAAAACATAAATTTGCAAAAGAAGTGCGTCAGGCATGGTTACTGTTCTAAGGGCTCCCATTCTCTTCTTCTTTCATACTACTAGAGTTTTAGCTGAGCACATGGCCTCCTAAAGAAAACATTTCCTAGCCTCCCTAGTAAAGTGCCTAAACTTCAGATCAAACGTCAAGTAATCAAAACTGGCAGGTTCCAAGACTACCCCTAAAGAGACAAGCAGAGCATTCCCTTTGCATTTTTTTAAGTCATTCCTTCTTGAATCCTGCTCTTGGGCCATAAGATAAAGGCTCATACCCAGAAATGGTAGCTATCTTGAAGGGGTCTGGGACTCTGAGTACTTTGTAGAACTAAGCCACCATAAACAGTTCTATAATACACACTTTCAGAATTTTAAATGAAATGAAATAAGGCCCGTTACTTTAGATTTTTGTGTTATTCATGATGAAACTTCGTCTTAATCAATGGACGATGTTAGGTTTGTTTAAATCAAACAAGAGGAGGGTGGAGGTGACCTAAATTGTGGGTTTAAAAATACAGAGTTCTAGAAATAGACAGTGCTCGGTTACTGTTACCGAACATTTTGATCAGGGAACCAATAGTTGGATCTTGATCAAAAGGAGGAAAAACGTGGAACAGAACTCCAGATTCTCATTGGAAACCACACTTATTGGGTACATGGAGACTGAAGGAGCCCCCAGATCTATTGCCTGGAAACAGTTTTTAAGCCTTGAAATGAAGCTATCCCATGAAATCACCTTTAAACTAAACAGTTTAGCTCAGTAAAAAGATTGTTGGCCATGAGCATTGCACACTTTCAAAGAATTATCTATATGAGAGTAAATGGACAATAAGAATTCTAAAACAGAGAGGAGAACTTTAAGGGGCAGGCAGTCTAAATTAACAGTGGTGAAACAATATGGGCAGAGACAGTGAGAATGGCGACACAACGTAAAGTATGTAACCACTGTCAATGACCTGCATCTCTAAAAAAAGGCTTAACGGGGTGTATGTCTTGTGTGTATTTTCACAAAAATAAAAAAAGAAATAGAATTCATAATTAATTTTTCTGTTTTAATCACCATATTTTTAAACCAAACAGAAATTTCATTTTGTTTCAAATGTCAACCCAAGTAGAAGAGACGAGCAAAAACCTTCAGATAAAAATGAACCAGAAAACAAGAACAAAATCTTAAAAAAAACTGGTATTAGTAAGATACGCTATAGAAAACCAGCAGAAACTATTTCCAACTAGAAACATGGCATACAAGTGGTAAGATCACATAGTAAAGGAAGCTTTATTTGAGGACTAATCAAGGAAAAGCATTTACAAGATTATCGAAAAAACAAGTGAATAAGAAAAGGAGGTCTGAGGTTTGTGTCACTTCAAAATTTTGTGTGGTCACCACATCTTCTACCTACTTCCAGCAACACTGAAGACAAATATGAGTTAGCTCACATGTTATTCAGTTTTCAAAATCAGGTACAAAGATCGTGTTCAGTAATCTAGCAGAGTTCAGAAAGGACATTTCATTTCACTACCATGACACAATATTAAAGGATACTTAATTTGTCATTGTAAAGTTCAATTTTCTATTTTCAAGAAAAATTATCATTATATTGCAGAATTTAAGTTAAATATTCTAAAAATTTTTTAAACTGTTCTCCCTTAATGCAAAGGTAATTTTCTTGAATTCTTAATGTGAAACAATAATAGCTGCACTACTGTTCAGGGGGAGACGTTACTGAAATATCATCAATTACCAGGCTAGGAGAAACAGGGCTCTATTTTCACTTAAAGTTCTCAAAGGGCTACTTGTTTACTAAGGTAGGATCATACATCTTTTTTTTTTTTCTTCTAAGGTTGAATTAAAAACATTGTAATCGTATCCAATAAAAGGATAGAAATCTACAAAATAAATATAATCTAACCCACCACCAAAAACCCAGTGCCGTCTAAAGCAACATAAAAAAAAAAGAGAGAGAATTAAAAATGAAATACAGAAGATAAGAAAGAATAGTGTTCAAAAAATTTGAGAAAAGATTCCACAGCACAGGTAAGTGAACAGACGTGTTCACTAAGTCTAGGATATTACCAGGACCAAAAAAAAGTCAAGTATACTTAACAGCAGGAGGCATTAACCTCAGAGGGGGGAAAAAAAATTAAGATTCTTCCCTTGATAATCTGGTGTTAAGAAAGACAGCTCCACTCATCTGCTGATTTGTCGTACTGTGGTAGCTTGTATGTGGCTATGATGCTGGAAGCTATACCACTGGTATTTCAAATACCAGCAGGGTCACCCATAATAGACAAGTTTTAATGGAATTTCCAGAGTAAGACTAAATAGAAGAATCTTGCGATCTACTTCTAAAAAAATTGGCCAGTGGAAACCTTATGAATAGTGGTGGAACACTGTCTGATACAGCACCAGAAGATGAGCCCCTCAGATGAAAGGTCCTCAGAATACAACTGGGAAGAGCTGCCTCCTCAAAGGAGAGTTCACTGTAATGACGTGGTTGGAATAAAGCTTTCGGGACATTCATTTGCTGATCTGGCATGACTCAAAAGGAGAAAACACAGCTGTAAACATCTATTAATAATCGGAACGTGGTATGTACAAAGTACGAATCTAGGAAAACTGAAAGTTGTCAAAAACTAAATGGAACGCCTGAAGGCAGGTACCCCTGGCATTAGTGTGCTGAAATGGTCTGGTGTTGGCCATTTTGAATCATACATCCACATGGTCTACTATGACAGGAATGACAAATTGAAGAGGAATGGCATCTCATTCATCATCAAAAAGGACATTTCAGGATCTATCCTGAAGTACAACGCTGTCAGTGACAGGATAATATCCACAAGCCTACAAGGAAGACAAGTTAATACGGCTATTATTCAAACTTACACACCAACCACTATGGCCAAAGATGAAGAAATCGAAGATTTTTACCAACTTATGCAGTCGGAAGTTGATCAAATAGCAACCAAGGTGCACTGATAATTACTGCTGTTTGGAATGCAAAAGTTGGAAACAAAGAAGAAGGATCAATAGTTGGAAAACATGGCCTCGGTGACAGAAACAACGCTGGAGATCGCATGATAAAATTCTGCAAGACCAATGACCTATTCATTGGAAATACCTTTTTTCAACAACATAAACAGCAACTATACATGGGGTCCTTGCCAGAAGAAATACAAAGGAATCAAATTGACTACATCTGTGGAAAGAGATGATGGCGAAGCTTGATATCAACAGTCAGAACAAGGACAGGGCCGACGGCAAAATAGACCATTAACTGCTTATATGCATGTTCAAGTTGAAGCTGAAGAAAAATTTAAAAATCCATGGAAGCCAAAATACAATGTCCAGTATATTCCACCTGAATTTAAAGACCATCTCAAGAATAAATTTGACGCACTGAACACTAATGACCAAAGACCGGATGAGTTGCAGGATGACATCAAAGGGCATCATACATGAAGAAAGAGGTCATTAAAAAGTCAGGAAAGAAAGAAAAGACCAAAATGGACGTCAGAACAGACTCTGAAACTTGCTCTTGAACACAGAGTACCTAAAGTGAATGGAAGATATGATAAAGTAAAAGACCTAAACAGAAGATTTCAAAGAGTGGCTTGAGAAGACAAAGTATTACAATGAATTGTGCAAAGACCGGGATTTAGAAAACCAGAAGGGAAGAAATCAACCAACAGCTCTCAAGCTGAACAAAATGAAGAAAAAATTGAAGCTCTGAGTTGCAATACTGAAGGACTCTGGGCAAAATATTGAATGATGCAGAGAGCATCAAAAGAAGGTGGAAGGAATACACAGAGTCACTGTACTAAAAAGAACTGGTAGATGTTCAACCATTTCAGGAGGTAGGATATGGTCAAGAACAGATGGTATTAAAGGAAGAAGTCTAAACTGCATTGAAGGCACTGGGTAAAAACAAAGCTCCTGGAGTTGACAAAATGCCAACTGAGATATTTTGACAAATGGATGCAACACTGGAGGTGTTCACTTGTATATGCCAAGAAATTTGGAAGACAGCTACCTGGCCAACCAACTGGAAGAGATCCATATATGTGCCCATTCTAAAGAAATGTGATCCAACAAAATCTGGAAAGTATCAAACAATATCACACATACAAGTAAAATGTTGCTGAAGATAATGCAGAAACTGTTGCAGCAATACATACAGGGGGAACTGCTATAAATTCAAGTTAGATTCAGAAACGGAAGCGGAACTAGGGACATCATTGCTGATGTCACATGGATCTTGGCTGAAAGCACAGAATACCTGAAAGATGTTTAAAAAAAAAAAACCATTGCCATTTAGTCAATCCCAACTCTTAGTGACAACTTTATAGTTTCCAAGGAGCAGCTGGTGGATTTGAACTGCTGACCTTTTGGTTAGCAGCCTGAGCTCTTAACCACTGTGCCACCAAGGCCCCGAATTGGCTGTGCAAAGGCATTTGACTGTGTGGATCATAACAAATTATGGATAACATTACGAAGAATGAGAATTTCAGAACACCTAATTGTGCTCATGTGTAATCTGTACAAAGATCAAGAGAAGTATTTCAAATAGAACGATGGGATACTGTGTGGTTTAAAGTCAGACAAAGTACATGTCATGGCTGTATCCTTTCACCATACTTATTCAATCTCTATGCTGATCAAGTAATCCGAGAAGCGGGACTGTATGAAGAAGACTGTGGCATCAGGTATGGAGAAAGACTCATTAACAACCCGCGAAATGCAGATGACACAAGCCTGCTTGCTGAAAGTGAAAAAGACCTAAAGCATTTGCTGATAAAGATCAAAGACTACAGCCTTCAATATGGATTACATCTCAACAGAAAGAAAACAAAAATTCTCACAACTGGACCAATAAGCAACATTATGAAAAACAGAGAAAAGGCTGAAGCTGTAAAGGATTTCATTTTACTTGGATCCACAATCAGTGCCCATGGAAGCAGCAGTATTTGGGCAAATGTGCTGCAAAAGACCTCTGTAAAATGCTAAAAAGTGAAAGTGTTACTTTGAACACTAAGGTGAGCCTGCCCCAAGCCACGATTCACGTGCATGTGAAAGCTGGAGAGTGAATAAGGAAGACCAGAGAAGTAGTACTGTCTTTAAATCAGTGCTGGCAAAGAATACTGAACATATTTTTGTCTTGGAAGAAATACAGCCAGAATGCTTCTTAGAAAGGAGGAGAGTGAGACTTAGTTTTACATACTTTGGACTTGTTATCAGGAGGAACTTAGTCCCTGGACAGGGACATCAAGCTTGGTAAAGTAGAGGGTCAGGAAAAAAGAGAAAGACCCTCAATGAGATGGTTTGGCACAATGGCTCCAGCATAGCAGTGATTGTGAGGATGGTACAACACCGGGCACTATTTCGGTGTGTTGTAGAGTCACAACAACAACAAGAAAGATAGGCATTGGTGTCTGATTTAGGAGATAATATTGGAGCCATTATTCCCTCTCCTTGAGCATAGACAATGTGACCCAGCTGGAGCTGGACTCACAAGGATTCACAAGGACACATCGACTGGGTCCTGAGGTATAAAGACAATAGCTAAGACAATCCTGGAAAACATCTAGTGAAACTTTCACATAAGCAGAACACAAAAGGCTTCCCACTCTTATCTCTTCTATTAGCATTTAGTGAATAGAAGATTTGTTGGACCAATGGAGACCCTCCTTGACTGTCATTTCTGAAACCTGTACCAATGAGTGTTAAGAAAGATAATTCAAAATGTAGAATCAGGAAGATTTAGCAGTTTTCAGGCAATCTGTGAAAAGGTGAAGCTTTCAATGATTTTGCCTGTTCGGTAATATCAATATATACTGATGACTCTGTAACATTCCTTGGACAGTCAAGGCTCTAGCAGCAAGCTTGTCTGTTTTCCCATTCTTGCCTATTCTGTAATATTCCCTGGACTCAGACTTGGACCATGACAGCATGCTTGTCTGTTTTCCCATTCTTGCCTATTGTGTAATATTTCCTTGGACCCGGACAGATATGGCTCTTGTAGAATGCTTGTCCGTTTTCCTATCGAACATATGCTGAATAAAACCTTTCTTCCTGCTTTACTGGAAACCCTGGTGCTGTAGTGCTACGGCCACTAACCAAAGGGTCGGCAGTTCGAATTCGCCAGGCACTCCTTGGAAACCCTATGGGGCAGTTCTAATCTGGCCTATAGAGTCACTATGAGTCGAAATTGACTCAACGGCACTGGGTTTGGTTTTTTTCCCGGCTTTACTAAACTTTGTGGTGTTTTTTACCCTACAACATGTCCCTCTGTATCCTACCATTTATGGGTGTAAATAAACCAATAAAATACAAGGGTAGCAATATGTTGGTACTATCAAAGTCAAAAGTTCTGGTTATCAACTGTTACTTAACAAATCATCTGAAAACTTAAAGTGGATTAAAAGAACAACAATCATTTT
The DNA here is from genome assembly GCF_024166365.1 of Elephas maximus indicus. Lineage (NCBI taxonomy): Eukaryota > Metazoa > Chordata > Mammalia > Proboscidea > Elephantidae > Elephas > Elephas maximus. The sequence goes on along the minus strand of NC_064841.1, from coordinate 65,039,710 downwards.
ATCATTCTGTCGCACAGTTCTCGGGGTGACTGGATTTAACACAGCGCTTCTAGCTCAGGGTCGCTAATGCAGTTGCAGTCAGGTAACGTCCTGAGCTGGAACAGTAGGAGACTCAAGGAGCTGGGGCTGGTGAGCCATCTCTGGCTTTACGCAGTATCAGTGCCTCTCCAGGGAGTTTATCCACCTGGGGTAGTCTGAGCCTCCTTACATTATAGGGGCAGGTTCCAAGAGTAAGTACCCCTAGAAACAGGAAATGGAAGCTGCCTTTTCTTTTCCTGAATCTGCCACAGTGTCATTTTTGCCGTATTCTATGCGTCAAGCAGTTGCAAAATCCAGATTCAAGGTGAGAGAACATGCACCCAACATCTCGAAGAAACGGATGTCACACAATTTAGAGCTGTAGAACCTCTACAATATACTCTCTGGACAGCAATTATTTACGCTTCTCACATGCAAAAAAATAATCACTCAGAAAGTTCTATCATAGCATCAAGTTCAGGCTCAGGGACCAAGATGCTGATATTTAAATGATGTCCAGGTATGGATATGGCTCCAAGGGTGCAATTCCTCCTGCATATCAACTCCTATATAATTTCTCTTATTCTCTTATTTCAAAGAACTTGTGAACTAAAAAGACAAGTTAACTGTTCCCCACACACCCAACATACAATGGGAAAGGCCGAGTACAACCACGATAGCAACTCCTGTTCAATAAGAGGGAAAACAGAAGGACAAGAAATTCTGAAATCCAGCTGGGTTGCCTGTAGCCAGTTCCTTCTAGAAACAATTCTTTATTGGTTTTAGCTCTGCCCTTTGGACTCTTAGTTTTAATCCCTGATTTATCTTTTCTTTTCCATAAAATGTTGCCTGTCTTTGCAGCTACATAGTTTTATCAGCCTGCTGTTGACGTTTGGGGATCCAAAGACCTCTTTTCACTTCAAAGTGTCTCTGTCCCTTTTCGTCAAAGCTGGAAATGCTTTCATCAGTGTAAGTCTCCAAAAAACTCTTTTACGTTTTCATGACTCCTATATGGGTTCACTCCATTAGAGAAAAGCCATAACCACTAATCTCTTTAAGGTAAGTCATTCTCTATCTTGGGTCCCTTGTGAAGCTACTATGAGACACCCCACTCAAAATTCTTAGGAGCTCTACTGGGTAAAGGAAAGCATCTGTAAGAGACACACCCTTAGTATTCATAGATGGATTTCCTCTATCTGCAAGTTCCCATAAGGCACTGTCCTAGGACTTTCTGAAATTTTAAAGGATCTCTAAGAGTCAGGAACAACTTGCTGGCAACTATTTTGAGACTGCCCTGACATCTGTAGAAGCCAGAAATGAGAAACAATTTTATTTTCAAACTAAACCTTGGTTTCTTACAACCAGTAACCAGTTGCCATCAAGCCGATTCTGATGCATAGCGACCCTCACACATGCAGGGAACTGCACTTCCAAAGGGTTTTCTTCCAGGACACCTCTAGGTGGGTTCCAACTTTTTGGTTAGTAGTTGAACACTTAACCAATTGTGCCACCCAAGGACTCCTTTGGGTCTTTTTATTGCCTTTAGATTTTGTTTAAAAAGTGATCTTCGCTCATCCCTCTCCTCTTGCATTTTACCATAGGCAGCCCTAAGAAGCCAAGGAGCAATTTCAACACAGAGTCTGGAAATTTCCTTAGTTAGATCAAGTTAGGTAGCTCCATCTTCTATTTTCCGTGTTACTACAGTTGACAATGTTGTCAAAATTTCCACCACTAAACAGCAAGGCTTCTCTTTATAGAATTTTTCAATAGCATCTTCTTTTCGCTTTAAGCCCTCAACAATGGCCTCCTCAACACTTCTTCTAATAAATTTCTTCTAGGTCCTTTAGGCTTATACTAACACTCTTCTTGATTTTCCAGTTCTAAGGCCACATTTTTGGGGGATTTTGTAACATAGCACCACACTCCCGGTACCAAAATCTTTTCTACTTATCTACTGTTGTTTAAAAAAGATCTATATATGTGTTTAATAAATAATTCCAAAACTAAACAACAACCGTCAATTTATTGTTTCTCACAATAGGCGGTTCTCCCTCAGGTTTCTCATGCAGCTATAAGGATGGGCTTGAACAGTGGGGCACTGGAGCAGATGAGGGGTGAGCAGGTATTTATCCCTTCCCAGGTAGTCTCAGGGAATTTCCATGTGGTCTCTCCATGTGAGCTACACTGGGCTTCCTCACAGCATGACGGCTGGCTTTTAAGTGTAAGCATCCCGAGAGACAGGAAGTAGAAGCTGGCAATTTCGTGATACCTAGGCCCAGAAACTGACACATCATCACGGCTCCATATTCTATTGGCCAAGCATTCAGAAAGCACAGAATCAAGGGGAGCCACGTAGATGCTTTCAACTGCATCTATGAGAGAAGTGTCCAAGGAATTGGGGTCATGTTTAAAACCACTACACCATACCATAATTTTAAAAATTAATTAAAGTAAGATTTGATTTTTATCACTATCCTATGACTAAAAATTCACTCCTACTTTTTTCAGAAACTATACACCTATCATATCAAGGCATGCTGGCTATGCTGATTAATTACTTACATTTCTTAGTGCCTGGTTATTAAATATAACTATTCATGCTCAGCTGGGGATTTCAAAGAACAAAGGGACTACCAGAATATATACAAAAACAACCTGGCATCAAATTAAAAATGGGGCTCCATGAAATTACTACACCAAAGACATGAACAGTGGCCTAGAGAAACACCCAACATGGCTCTAATGAATCAAGAAATTTCCAAGAACCATGCTCCATGTTCCTTTTCATGGCATGATAAATTCAGGGTCAAGTTTATGAAATCTTCCCAGCAAGGAGGTTAAGAGTGACAGCTGCTAACCAAAACGCTGGCAGTTCAAATCCACTAGCCACTCCTTGGAAACCCTACAGGGCAGTTCTATTCTATCCTACAGGGTTGCTTTGAGTCAGAATCCACTCGTCGGCAACGGGTTTGGTTTGGGTTTTCCCTAATGTTAAAGCCTGGAAGGCATGTATCCCAGGAATTCCCTATTCCTAGAAACACCAACCAAAAACTAAAACACCCGGAAACACCAGCAGGGTCTATACTACCTACAGGCCTGTAGAGGTCACAGTTAGATGTCTATCCTGCTTTCCAGTAAAACCTTAACTTATTTTTTCAAGTATCCTCTCACTTTCGTGCTATTTACTTCAAAAGAAAGCAGGCCCTGGCCAATGAGAGGTAAGTTATGACTGATCTAAGCCAGAATTTCTCTGAGAGAGTCCTATTAGAATTGGAGGGGGAGGGGTGTCACCTTTTTATTTTGCAAGACCTTTAGCTCGCTAGCCCCTGTTCACGAAATGCTCTAGTTAAAAAAAAAAAAAAAAAATTTACCAAACCGGAACGACTAACCCAAGTCAGTCACAGTAGTTTTATTCTCATTTCTATGAACTAGTTTGGAATAGGCATGGAATACAATTGCAGCCAATGAGGTACAAGGGGAATCTGCTGGGAGGCTTCTGCAAAAGGCTCTCTTCACAGACAAAAACAGAAATGCATTGGAAGGAAACCTCTCTTCTTCCAACAAAATGTTGTTTGTTGGGATACAATGTTCTGGTCTGCTGACCATCTTGAGTTTGGCTAGAACACCAGATGGCAGGCAGTGCAGAAAGATGGATAAACCATGGGTTTTTTATGAGACTGTTGAACAAATAAATTGACCAAACCTTTGAGCTGTGAGCATGACTCAAGAATTCTTACGTCATTTTAAAAAAAGTGTCATTTAAACATGTTAAGATAAGGTTTTCTATTATTAACAACCCAAAGTCCCCCAACTGATAAAATTTACGCCTTAGTCAATAAAGTCCTGAGAAAGATCCAAGCGGAAAATTCTTAATTAGAAAAATGTACATTCATAGACTCCACCATGAATAGTGTCACTGTGAGTCGGAACCAACTCGAAGGCACCTAACAACACCGCCACCATGAATATTAAAGCAATTTTAGCCAGTAAGTGAAAAACACATATAAGAAATATAAAGGCCATTATAAATGTTCACTGGGAGAGACTCTTACCTGGGTGCTTCCTCTACCACCTTTTGATTTCTTCTCTGAATTGAGCACTCTCTTTCATTAAGCCACAAGGCATTTCCATGTTTATCACCTAAAACCTGAAAGGGTAATACCATTTCAAAATACAGATGACCATACCCCACAGAGTATGTCCCCAGTTGCCACTTCTCCATGTAACACCTTTTAATTTTTAATAGTCAAACCCCACAGAGCATATGTACCTCTCAAAACATTTTTTGGGGGTCGATGTTAATAGAGGAAAACTTTATATTTAAAACCTCAAAACTCAAAAAAAAATTTTTTTTGTAAAAAGGGTTTCAATTAAAAATTCTCTTGTTATGTTTCAAAAATATTAGAATCAATTGTACAAATTTTGCAAAATACGTGTCATTAAGGGGACATACATTCTGTATGCCGATCAATGGTGCTTAGGAAAGGTACCACAATGTTGTCATAAAAAAAAAATTGTTGTTAACCATATTAAATGTTGGAGCCCTGGTGGAAAGGTAGTTAAGAGCCTGGCTACTAACCAAAAGGTTGGCAGTTTGAATCTATCAGCTACTCCTTGGAAACTCTATGAGGCAGTTCTACACTGTCCTGTAGGGTCAATGCGTCTGAACTGACTCGACAGCAACAGTTTATATTAAATATTTGTTGACCAGGAAATGATGTAGTATGCATTTATATCCAAAATTATGTTGCTAATTATATACGAATGTTTTTACTGGCTTTAAGTTACAGGGAATCAGTAAAAGGTCAGAGGTTAATGTACAACAAATTAGGACTTTTCCAATTTGTATGTATGGAAAATGGACTAGAGTTGCCAGTAAAATACAGGGCACTCAGTTAAATCTGAATTTCATATAAACAACAAATTATTTTTTTAGTAAAATATTAGACATCTACAGAACCAACAGTTTATTTTTCTCTAAATTATGTTTATTCTTCCAGTTCATTTTTTATAGTTCTGCACATTTACTAGGCACTCAATAAAAATGATTCTGACAAATGAAGGGGCCAAGGAACCAGAAAAAGTGTAAATAAAAAGTACTTGTAAGAGAAGTTAAATTCTTAAATACATCATGTATTTTTTTTTTTTAAGTTTTAATATAGCCCTTTACAAATATACACATATTTAATATGGAAAAATCTCCAACATACATTGCTTACTGAAAACAGCTTCATTGAAATAAACCATCTCACATGATACAAGACATGATACATCCCTGGATTCCGCCATAAAACAACCAACAGCAGTGCTATAGCTGAAAACCTCTGGTTTAAGCCAAACAAAGTGGTACCATTCACATTGTCAGTGTACAATTTCAGCACGTCAAAAGGTACACAGTACACGACAGTTGGTGGAAAAAATAATCGGTGTTATCACGGATATACAACTCTATTCCCAAATGGGATTATATCTGTAGGTATAAAAGTTAGTATTACAACACATATTTTGGGGGGACACAATTCAACCTATAACAACACCTTTATCAGGTACACCAATTACTTAACATAAATAATTAAAGGAAAATAAGTAAACTTAAAACCCTCTGAATATAGGTCAGATATGGAAAACTTGTACCTATATTCCCTCCTTAGAGCTACTGAAAGACACTTTCACCTAAATTTTAAAAAATACCACTAGACTACATGCCATGGCTAACTTTAAAAAATTAAAAAGCTGATAGATACATAAAATTATATAAAATAATTCAATAAACATTTATGAAGTACTAGTAATATGAAAGACACTGACCTGGTTGATAAGGACAGGAAAATGAATTAAGACTTACTCTCTGTACTCAAGGACATCATGATCTATTAGAAAAGTCAGATAGCTAAAGATAAAAAAACATAAATGATCTTCTGGTAGTGTGAACAAGTGATAAATGGGGAATATAAAGAAGGGGAACATTAATTCTGTCTCTACGATCTTAAATGAAAGGCAGCCCAAATATCTCCCCTACTTTACAGACCTAAATATCCAACTGCCTACTCAGAACCTACACTTAAATGTCTAATGGGCATCTCCATTGTGATTTGTCCAACATCATAACCCTGATCTCCTCCCCAAAATATGTACCTCCCACAGTCTTTCTCATCTCAGTAAATGCTGACCACATTCTTCTGATTAAAAAAAAAAAACCAAACCCGTTGCCATCAAGTGGATTCCGACTCTTAGTGACCCTATAGGAGAGTAGAACTGCCCCACAGAGCTTCCAAGGAATGCCTGGTGGATTTAACTGCCGACCTTTTGGTTTGCAGCCTGAGCTCTTAACCACTAAGCGACCAGGTTTTCCTTCTTTTGATTACTCAGGCCAAAATCCCTAAAGTCGTCTTTGATTTTTTTTTTTTACAAATTAAATCCAAGGTAGAAAATATTGTCTACTGTCATAAAATACCTAGAATCCAACCACATCTCACCACCTCTGCCACTATCACTCTGGTCAAGTTGCCATTATCTCTTAACAGAATTTCCACAATAACCTCCTAAGGAATCTCTCTGCTTGAGTTGCTGGATTTCAGAATTGGTAAGAGCTAGTGATGGCTCTAAGGATCTCTGGTGGTACAGTGGTTAAGTATTCGGCTGCTAACCAAAAGGTCAGCAGTTCGAACCCACCCACCAGCTCTGCAGGAGAAAAGACCTGGCGATCTGTTCCCATAAAGATTACAGCCTATGGGGCAGTTCTCTTCTGTCACAGTGGGTCGCTATGAGTCGAAAATCTACTCAACAGCACCCAGCAAGTGGTGATTATCTGTCTCCTTTTTTCTACATTGTTGAATAAAGGTATTTGTTGCAATGTCTCTGTTGTTTTCTCACAACTATATGTTGGGCGAGTGGGTGTCAGATTATGTCTAAATTTGGAGCTCTTTGCTCCAAAATAACTGTTCCTGAGGGACCCTACACAAGAAGTCTCATCCACATATAAACCAAGTTAGAAGTAGAAATCCTGGTCTTGGTATCAGGTTGGGTATATTTTATGTGTGTAAAGACATGACTATTGAGGACTAGAGAGTGGGCTGTGGTAACTAATATCCAAAGATGGCCTCCCATGCAACACAAATTCTGGTAATTATACCCTTGTATAATTCCATCTGGCAACGAACCGAGGCTGACCCAATAACTTGCAAAATGCAAGAGAAGAGATTCTGTGCCAGTTCTGAGCCTAAAAGGCAAGACAGGTTCAAAATCACATTTTGTGGGAACTCTGACTGGCTACGTAAGACTACCATTCTAGAAATGCTACATGGAGAAGCCATGTAGAGATGTCCCAAGTCTTTACAGAGAGAAGGAGAGGCCCAATTGCCTCAGTGCCTCATTCGAGTCCAGTCTTCAAGCCATCCCTCCAAGGCACCTAAAATGCAAGAGCCACCTTGCACATTCCAAATCAGTCAGGCCCCAGTATGACTACTGTCCCAGTGGACACTATATGGAGCAAAAGAAACACCCAGTTAGCCCACTCTGTTTTGCTATGGGCTTAAGTAGATTAAGAGTGTTTCACTCATCTCTATACAGCCAGCTCCTAGCAGAATGACTGTCACAGGAAGGCACTTAAACATTTGGTGAGCTAAACTGAGTCCAGTCAATCAGAACGCTGGAAGGGTCTGAACACATTTCTAAACAGAATACATTTAGCCTAGTCAGACATCTTTGGACTGTTCCATTTTAGAGCTTAGCTTTTTTATCATTCCCCATCCAGACCAACATCCTAGCACTTTAACAAAAGCCATACCAGATGATAAAGGTAAGAAATCAATTTATAAACATTCCTTATGTCATACTTATTCAAATATACAATTCATAATCATTCTCAATGGAGGAAAGGATGTGCTGCCAATAGGAATACATGATATCACTTTAAAGGCATAATAACCATTAGAAAGCATTTGAAAATGTACCTGGATTTCTATATGACGAGGGTTATCGATAAATTTTTCTATTAGTAGTCTATCATCACCAAAACTAGAAGCAGCTTCCTGAGATGATAATCTAAAGCCATCCCTAAAACAAAAACAAACAAAAAAAGGAACAGTCAGACTAACAAAGCAAGTATACTCTTCAGCAAAATAGACCAATTAAATATTTATTTTGGCTTACTTCTGAACAAAGCAGACAAAAATCCACTCAACGTACACATAATTAAATTAATCTTGGTTCAACCGCAACTCCTCAACTGCTCTGTGGCCTTGTGTGAGTCATTTAACTTCCCTGAACCTAGGTTTTCCTTATAAAACAGGAATGACAAGTATGAGATATTTTTTAGTCAACCAAAGTATATAAAACTAGTTCTATTTCTTCAACCTTTACATTACTATTAATAATTAGTTATTATAATTAGTAAATAAAATTAATATTCAACTATAAAATTAATTCTACTAATAAAAAATGTTAAAATGCATATATCTGTGTTACTCAGAATTCAGAAGATGCCAACAAAAATGCAAAGGCCTAGCCAACTGCACAACTGGAGCAGAACTATAGCAAATGTACTCATTAAGACTTGAACATACAAAAGGAGGATTTTCAAGAACATTTCCTTATATTTAAAATTACACCTTTAAGAATATAATTCTCTCATACACCCACACAGATTTTTTTCTCCTTTAAAATTGTTCAAAATTAATAATAAGAGAGAAAAGTACAATTTTTGATAATAAAGATTTAATTACCACTTTATACATATATTTAATTGCTAAACAATAATTTAATTATTAATATACGCTGACTAAATTCATGTTGTGAAATGCATTTATTCCATCAGTCCATTAAGAACTCAGACATGCTTATATAAAATTGAGTATTATTTTCTATTCACTGATATAGTCAGAATATAAAATATAACTGCTTTTACATATAATAGTTGCCTAATCTGCAGATTAAATACCTGTATTTAATACACAGCAACAAAACCAAAATCTTCCAACCCTTTTATTATGCAAACAGTCCATATATTAACATTAGAAATAACCATCTGATGTGTTTGTTTTATGCTTGAAACATACAACATTGCAAATAAGCACTAACTAGGAGAAAAATTTCAAAACATATTGCAAAAATGTCCAATTTCTCAGACTCTTGGGGAAAAGGTATTAGGTTTTCTTAGTCCTTAATTACATTCCTGATTTATGGGAATGGAATTTAGATCTTAGGAGGTTACAAACTTCAAGGAAACTAGAAGCACAAGGATCGCTGTTTTAAACAGCCATATAACCACCTTTTTATTAGAAAGAATATATTTCCCAAAGTAAACACGTAGCCCTTTATATTTTATCTCTGCTGCAATAATTGAGAGCTTTCATTTGCATTTAAACCAAGAACACCAAAAGTGAATAAGCAAAACCACCAAAATAATTATCAAGTTTGATAGCATCACACGTATGTTTTGAAACTCATGGAAAATTGTATTAAGAACAGCATCGTTTGTTACATTTATACATTCATTCAACAAATATTTAGTGATCATCCAACTATGTGCCTGGTGTACAGTTAGGGGCTCAGAATACAAAACGGGACAGAAACTGCCTTCACAACCCATAAAATGTGGTGAGGCAACTGGAAAAAGGAGATTTGATACTTTATCTATTCATGCCATAAGATCTCATTTAAATTTGGATAGAAAAAGGAAAGACAGAGATTATTATGAGACTCTATGAGTCCACTTTCAATAACCTTCATGATTCTCACCCCAATTTATTATATGGCAACAACAAACACCAACAAATACTACTGATTTAAAAGTTCATCACATGTCCTGAAGTCATAGATGCTAAACGCATAAAAACTAAACCCATTGCCACTGAGTCGATCTGGCTCATAGCAACCCTATAGCTCAGAGTAGAACTGCCCCCATAGTGATTCCAAGGAGCAGCTAGTGGATTCAAACTGCCAACCTTCTGGTTAGCAGCCTGGATATTAACCACTCTGTCACCAGGGCTTCCCTGAAAAAGCTTAGGGAAGATGTTACAAGAGGCAGACATTCTTTAAGATAAAAGAATAAAGCAACTGGTGGCTACCAAGTTTTCCTTTGTATCCAATGAACTAAAATTTTGTGGATTATCCAACAAACTCTTTTGCCCCAGGAAGAAGGGAGAAAAGGAGCTCTCATTGTTCCAAATAAACAGGGGACACAGAGCAACATTTTAAAATGTATCATTAAATCAAAGAGTGTCCGACCTTTGTCAGTCTCAACCAAGTTTCAGAGATGTTTACTTATCAAGTTAGGGGAATAATTTTTTAGGTGGAGAATCAGTTGTGTGCGTATTTTTACTTGTTAGAAGAACCTATTTTGAATCAGTGTACCTGTGAAAACAAGAACTCCATTTGTCCTTTGTCTTTGGTTCCTGAGAGACAGCCCTTGGAATTTCCCACAATCTAGGTATCTCTGATGCCTGAAACCATCATGTGCAACACTTGCAAAAGAGTGGGTGCTACACAGACCACACCTGGTAAACTAACCTCAGGAAGGGTTTCAATTAATCATGCGTGCATAACTATGCAATGAAGTCAATTAAAGGTCTTGAACTTGGACGTAGCTTTGTTTCCAACTTTCGTATTCCAATCATCAGTTATTATCAATGCATCCTGATTGCATGTTCGATCAACTCTGGACTGCAAAAGTTGGTAATTCAATTTCTTCATCTTTGGCCTTAGTGGTAAGTACATAAATTTGAATAATGGCCATTAATTGGTCTTCCTTGTAGGCATATGGATATTATCCTATCACTGACAGTGCTGTATACTTCAGGATAGATCTTGAAACGTTCTTTTAGACGATGAATGCAACAACATTCTTGTGTGGACCTCCCCCTCCAAAAAACTTGTGGCCAGTACCCCACCAACCTAGCCTTGGGTGGCTGGATATAAGAGTGTGCTGCTTGGAGCTGCTGGCTACTAGGGTGGAGAAGTGAGAAAGTGAGGACTGCATCCGTTTCCAGGGGGGAAATGGATTCATGCTGATCTTTTAACACACAGTTAGCAATGAAGGTGGGATTTCCCCATTGTGCCCAATTTTTAGCACAGCAAGTTCTTAGTGCAGCCAGGAAAAGATTAATTTATTTAACCAAATTTTACTCAATAGATCAATGGGTAGAGTGACTTCCAAAAATACTAAACTCTAGATTAAAATCCATAGGTCAACAGCAGTACAGCCAATCTTACTGACGAGTAATCCCTACCACGAAAGAATGTTACCAACAACAGCTCTGGAGAAATGACTGAACAGAAATCTGAGATCCTGAGAAGAGTAATGCCATGTGCTCTTCTAAGAATTCTGCCACTCCCTCATGAAGAAGTGGCATCTATGTCCCCTTCCCTTGAATCTAGGCAGTATTTGTGCTCACTGATAATCAGTAGGATACGGCGGAGGTGAACCAGCATGGCTTCTGAGGCCGGGTCATTAAAGTGATACAACTTCTACCTTGGATTTGAAACACTTGCCTTTGGAGCCCTGGAATCTGAAGCCACTGTGCTGAAAGGACACCCAACCCACCCATGGAGAGGTCCATCTGCACAAAGGTGTTAGAAATTAAGCCCAAGAAGCAGTCCCAACACCTGAACTTAGATATACAAAAGTCAAATAGTAGGGATTGTGAGGTAAAAACAGAAGTATCCTCCCTCCTATTATGCTCAATTCCACCCACACATAGCAACCTGACAGCCCAACTCGAACTTTTCACATAGTTAACCAGAGCTCTGTGTTTATGAAGGTGAACCCACACTATCACAAGAAAGAACATCGTTTGTTACATTCAGCTATACATTCATTCACAAAATGTAGTGGTCACCAGTGCCAGAGAGAGGCTAAAACTGGGACCAAGTCAGCATTCTTCAACTTTAAAGATAATGCCCTTCGTCTGACCTTAACCTCTCAGCATTTCCCGAAGAATTTTCAAGTAAACTCGTTGTAGTATATGCATTTAATTCATAATAAATTCAACATTAAGATCAAACACAGAATGAGAGCAAAAAAACAAAATAATGTAAACACTGCCAGCAAGTTATCCTCAGGTACTCTCAGACTCTATTCATTCGGCAAATCCTGCTGCCTCTACTTTCAGAATTGAACCGTTTCTCATCACCTCCACCACTATACCTAATGAAAGCCACCATCGGTTCTTGCACAGAATATTGCAATAACCCGCTGTTATGTTTCCCTGATTCCACCTCTGTCCCTCTTCATCTTATTACCAACACGGCAACCAAAGTGATCCTTTTAAAACCTAAATCATAAAATTTTGATAACTGTTTAATCTGGATGACACATATATATAGAAGTTCATTGTATCCTTCTACTTTTTTGTATGTTTGGAATTTTTTACACTTAAAAAATAAAAACAATGTTAGGAATTTAGGTCACATGACTGTCACTTCTCTACTCAAAATCCTCCAATAGCTCCCCATCTCACCAACAATGGCCTAACCCACCAAACCAAACCCACTGCCGTAGACTCAATTCCAACTCAAGGCGACTCTACAGAACAGAGCAGAACTGCCCAATAGGGTTTCCAAGGCTGTAATCTTTCTGGAAGCAGACTGCCACATCTTTCTCCCAAGGAGCTGCTGGTGGGTTTGAACCTCCGACCTTTCAGTTAGCAGCAGCCAAGTGCTTAACAACTGCACCTCCAGGCCTCCTTGCCAAGAATGGCCTGAAGACCCTACATAATCTGCTCTCCCGCCACCACCTAGCTACCCTGCTGGTTCTGGATCACTCAAGAAATGGTCCTGTGTCAGGTTTATGCACTTACTTGCTGTCCCCTTGTCTGCATCCCCATCTCCCTGCACTTTCATTTCCTCCTCACAGGTCACCTTCTCAGTGAGACTTACTCTGACGATCCTGTTTAGAATGAGAATGCCCTCCAAAATTCCCCAGGCCTCTTTCCGCCTTTATTTTTCTATAAAGTACTTACCACCTTTCACAACAGTACATAATTTACTTTGATTTTGTTCAGTTTATTCCCTCCAACTAGAATAGGGTTTCTGAGCCTTAACAGAAACATTTCCCTCCTTCATGTTGCAGTCCACCATGGCCTATGAGCGAAGTATTGCTATTTAGAAGCAAACTGGGTGTACTGCAATATACAGTTGTCAGACCATTTACCACCATCATTGCTTTAATCTGTGAGCTGCACAGTATAATACGACGAAGGGAACTTTAGGCTTCTCAAATGCTCAGGCTTACTTGGTTATAGAATATAATAAATAATATGTCAAAACTGTTTGCCATGTATTGTCTCCTGCTATTTTATAAAGTACTAAAGGAAGAACTGAGTCCAATCCAGCCTGTTGGCAAATTTCTGTGTGTAAATTTGGTAGTTGTTTTTTTATTTTGTGAGCAGTAGTAGTTATTGCTTTGTTGGTAAACGTTGGCATTATTTCTGAAAAGCACACATGGGAATTGCCAACTATAGACGCTGTGGCTCCAGAGCTCCAGGGCTGTATTATCTGTAGTGAGATGTTCCTTGCTGCTACTGCTCATCACCACACTTTCTCATCTACACCACATGTCCAGGAAGCAGAAGAAGGCTCATGTTCTGATTCTTTTCTTGCCATGTGGGATGTTTCAGATACTAGAGACAATATTTCTGAACAAGAATGACCTGTTGGAAAGACAGTCATGGGACATCCTAGGAAAAAATGTTTTCCTGAGGATCAAGATCAAATTGAACATACAAGCTTATTATCGTCGTCATCGCAAGATACAATTTCCATTGCCTCTTCTATGCCATCTTCACCCATGGGTCACTACCAAAAGTTTGGGCACACCATGACCCCCCAGACTACACCTACCGCAGCTAAGCTACCTGATTTGATGTTTAATAACACTACAGATAAATCTGTGGCCTCTTGAACAGTGTGCACAAGCAAACGGTGCTGCTACCATACTATTCCATTAGCTGGCATTCCATTGCTCAGGATTTTGTGCTGGGACAAGCCATAAACGATGGACAATTTCAACAGGAAGATAGGTGTAAGCCAGGTACAACACTAACCTTACATAGTTATGTTTTGTGTATCAGTCTAAGTTTCCTAGACTTGGACTTGACTTCTTAACAAATAGAATATTACATACTCACATGGTAGAAAATGACTCCAACTAAATGTTCCTGATGTTACTTTGCTTTATCACAAGGATAGACCAAAAAAAAAAAGAAAAGCAATTCCATCATTTCTACCACTGCTGCATAAATATAATACTTCAGAATTCGCAGAGAGCATAAATCAGAAACATGAGCTAGTGGAGCTTAACCATAATCATGTGCCATAAAAGCTAACCATTATCTATTTCTCAACTGGATTGTCTTTCAATAAATAAAAATTTATCATT